>NC_138110.1:68897500-70332500 GCF_964146895.1 Miniopterus schreibersii
TTACGGGTGTTCCACTCACTCAGCTGCTCAGGAATAAATTCATTGCATGCTGGAAGGTGTCAAAACCCAAGCTTTGCATGCTGAATAAAGCAGCAGAAAGATGAGTTGTTGTTTTTTTAAATATGTCTTTATTGATTTCAGAGAGAGGAAGGGAGAGAGAGAGAGCTTTGAAACATCAATGATGAGAGAGTCATTGATAGGCTGCCTCCCGCACGCCCCCAACTGGGAATCGAGCCCACAACCCGGGCATGTGCCCTGACTGGGAATCGAACCACGATCTCTTGGGTCCTAGGTCCATGCTCAACCGCTGAGCCACGCGGGTCAGGCCAAAGATAAGTTTATTGCAAGGAATTCGACCTGCAATCAGGAAACTGAAGGCTGTGGGAGCAATGAGTTCAGAGTTGCTTACAAACTAAGGGATTTTTTATTTGGGTTTGTCATCCGATTGGTTGCTTTCCCCCATCTGGATCAGAGCAGCTGAGTCAGGGGAACAAGGAAGTTCAGAGACGGTATGAACAGACTCAGAGTTTGGGGACTGGCTGGTGTCCTTTGCTGAACCCAAGCATGATGTGAATTAATATACTTTTATTCCGTGCCCTTGGGAAAATTCAGTCTGTCTGATTTTGGGAGGTCGGAGGGGGTAGGACACCTCTTTCAGTAAGTGGAACTGAAGGTCAGCATAAAAGAATCTGGACCACATCCACCCTCATGCTTTGTCTTCCACACTTAAGAAAGGCAACTCAGCCTCCTTCATTTCTGTGTCAGAGGTTGGTAATGCAAAGGAAGTTTCTCATTGTGAGAATTTAGATGGCATCCAGTTATGTTTCCGGAGAATGACTCTTCATAGGGACCTATGAGTCTAAAATAAATACTGTGTCTGACAGTGTGGGTTTTAAAGTATTGCATTTAGGTTCTCGCCCTGGGTATGTCCCCAGATCCATATGCTTGCACCTGAACTCAACTGCAAATTTCTTAGTGACAGGAGAGCTATCTTATCCATCTTTTACACATACACACACTGAAAATTCCCACACAGTAGGTGCTTGGTGTGTTTTTAAATGAACTTATAATTAAATAGGCTCGTGATAATGTGCTGTGACTTGTTTATTATGTATTTGAAACTGCATCCAAATTTGAGACCGCAAGAGCACTTGTAAGTCATCAGCTATGTCCTTGCCGTTGTTTCATCGCATCCCCTTATAAAATCATCCTTCTGATTCCAAACTTGAAAAGGAATAAAAGTATGTTAATTCACATTATGATGGAAATTTTAAACACACAGTTACGGACATCTGAGAGTTCAAAGCTTCAGCCCAGGTAGTGAGTGTCCTTGAGCGCTGGCGTGTTTAGTGAACCTCACTGGGATTCATCTTATGCTTAAATATATTGACTCTACTTCTGTCTGAAGCCTGCTGGGAAAACTCAGAATTCTGGGGTTTCACTGGGCAGGTGGGTCTGAGCTGATTCTGACCCATTATACTTGAGTGAATTTTCCTGGTTCAGAGCAAATGAAAGGATAGTGGGCTTGTGAACATCTGTACATTATGTGCGGGTGGGAATAGGAGATGGAAGGAAGGAGATTAAAAGGGCTGACCTATTTACTGAGAGGAGAGCAAATTGCACTTGTAAGATTCTCCTTATCAATAAAGACTGAATGAGCCCATGGAATGTTGATGTTTGGCTAAAACATCTTATACAGAAGAAAGGAAAGAGGGATGCCACCTTGACAACGGCAGGTGAGGGGAGGCTGTCATTTTGCTACCTACCATGTGCAAAATCTCCATCGGTTCCACGGCCATCTGTCACCCACAGAACCTGAGTGAAAACAGCATGCTTTCTGGGAAAACTCACTTTCCAGACAAGTCTCCTAAACTTTCTACCAAATTGCCACTTTTAAGCTGTAAAGAATTTTATGGTCCTCTTGAAATCCAGAAAGAATGGCCCTTCAAGTGGAAAGATAGGACCAGAAGAGAATACATAAATACCCATCACTAATATTTTTTCTCTAGGAGTGCTCACAAACCCCCAGGTGCAACATCTTCGTTAGGGCTTCATGGCTAAGGCAAGGGTCTTTCTTACTCCCTGAAGTGGCAGAGAGCACCTTAGTTTTGCATCTGGGCTCTCATTAATTGATGGCCATTAGCAGAGTGGACAATAAGTATCATCAATAATCACTTGGTCAGATCAGTGGGTCCAGCCCTACATCCATTTTTTTCAAGCTCCTTAAATAAAATCAGATGATAACACTTTCTTTTACCAGCTACATTCTTCCTGTCCTGCCCACATCCTTCGCATTCCCCTTCAGACTAAGATAGACATTAAATTGGAAATAAATTTCAGCTTCCAAGAGGAACAGACTAAGAATAGAACTACTGGTTGTCCCTGAGATGCCATATGAAAAATGTATATTAAGTCAGGCTTTTCTCCTGCCTTTTGGCCTATCTTCTTTTTTTAAAGGGTGTGAAGGGAGCACCTTTCATTACTGATGTGGCTCTCAAGCATGCTTTGCTTCTGCTCTACTTGCTGCCTGCTGCTCACTCATACTGATGGTCCAACTGTCTGTAAAATGCTTAACATGAAAGAGTAAAAAGAAATTTGACTGCTGCATGTGGAGAAAAGAACAGGATAGTTGCACTATAGCACTCCTTAGGTATACTCAGTATATATCAGTTAGCTTTTGCTGAGTAACAAATAACCCCCCTTAGTAGCTTCAGATAACATCCACTTATTTAGCTCTTCATTCTACAAGTCAGCAATTTGGGCTGAGCTCAGCTGGACAGATTTTCCAGTCTTGGTTGAATTTACTCTGTGGTCAGTTGATGGGTCAGCTGGGAGCTCCTTGGTCTAGAGTGGCCTTAACTAAGATGGTTTATTTCTGTTCCACACTGAGAACTCTGTGGAGGTACCTTCCAAGGAGGACAGCTGACCCTCTGGCAAGTTTTAAGTCTGCGTGTCTTAAACTACTGACCTTCAGGATCACTTGGAAACCTTGTTAAAACATAACTTCCTGGGCCACACCCTCAGATACTCCAGTTCAGCAGATCTAAGGTGGGGCTCATGAATTTGCAAGCCTAACAAGTTCTCTGGAGAAGCCCAAGGATGCTGCCATTCCTGGACCACACTCCAACAAGCACTAGCACTCCTTTAGCCAACATTCTTCTTAAAGTAAGCAAAACAAGACCAGCCAGGCGTGGCTCGGCAGTTGAGCATCGACCTAGGGTCCAGGTGATCAGGGTTCGAATTCCAGTCAGGGCACATGCCCGAGTTGTGGGCTCTTCAATCCCCAACAGGGGGCGTGCAGGAGGCAGCCGATCAATGACTTTCCCATCTTTGATGTTTCTATCTCTTTCTCTCCCTCTCCTTTCCTCTCTCCGAAATCAGCAAAGATTTTTTTTTTTAAATAAAAAGGGCAAAACAAGAAGCTGACTTCCACTTATGAGACCTTTTCAAGATCTCTGATTCTACAGTTACATTTAAAAATGATAGTTTCTTAATTAAAGAACTCATTTTCTTCAAAAAACCACTTACTTTTAAAACCTATTTTGCAACCAAAGTCTATACACTGTTGAAAGAGCGCTGGTTCGGTGTCCAGGTCATGAAAGAGCTAGTTGAGACTAAATGAGTAGAAGACTGGATGGTACAGCTGCATGATTTCATGTTCGTGAGACTTCGATCGCCTTCCATCTGCTTAGAACCAGATCCCCCGATAAAATTGCATGGGGAAATTGCATGGGGTTACATTCTGGGTTAATCAGGCCCCCAAAATGACACCTAAATGGCAAAGAGTGGTCTCTAGATTCTCTATAAAGGAAACATTAACATTTTTCTCAAACATTTGCCTTCACTCTTAAGCCTCAATACTTGACCTTCTATGACACTGAGGCCAACGATTAAGTGTTTGTGTATGTGTGATTTATTTTATTTTTTATTTTATTTTTTCCATCACTACTTACCCCCTCTGTGCCTTCTTCCACCTCCACCAATTCCCTTCCACCACAGAAATCACCACACCATTATCCATGTCCGTGACTTCTCTCTTTTTTTTTCTCCCCCTTTTTTTTAGTTTTGTTTTGATTTTTGTTCTTTTGTTCAATCCCTCCACTCCCCAACCCTCACCTCCATGACTTCTTAAATTGCTTATTGGACTCTCAAATCTATATTAACATGTTCAAGTTAATTGAGAATGTATTTCCTTAAATCATCAAGGGAAGATTGAAGACAAAAACTTCAGGAAATAATTAAGCATCTTATATGTGGGTGCCTACTCAAGTTTGAGAACCTAGCATCAAGTCAAACAAAAAATATTATAAAGAAGTGTGATCTAGGATTCTTTTTTTTTTTTTAAGTATATCTTTATTGATTTCAGAGAGAGGAAGGGAGAGAGAGAGATAGAAACATCAATGATGAGAAGGTCGTCATTGATCGGCTGCCTCCTGCACACCCCCAACTGGGGATTGAGCCTGCAACCCGGGCATGTACCCTAACCAGGAATCAAACCATAATCTCCTGGATCCTAGGTCACTGCTCAACTGCTGAGGCATACCCGGCCGGGCTGATTTATGATTCCTGTCCTCAAAAATATTTACTCACTGTTTCTGTGTGCTAGCCACTGGGACCAAAAGGGTCCCTGTGAGGACCTGTCACAGAATGGGGGGAGTGGGCATATAGATACATAAGGACGCCAGTGTAGTATGAGGTGAGAAATACTAGGCCAAGACATTTGAGAGCACATGGGAGACCAGAGGAGGCCTTGGCCTGGGCCACCAGCTTCCCCCAGGAGATGCTGCTTGTGCTGAATTTGGAAGGCTAGGTGGAAGCTGGCCAAGAAAAGAAGGCAGGGCAGAGATGAGAGGTGATATTATGGCAAATGAAATAACAGGGATTTGGAGGATTACAGTAAAAGTAAGTAGATAAGCATTTTCATCAGCCTTGCTCCTGAGGGAGCAATGATTAATAGGCATGAGATCTGAATCCTTGGAAAATGTTAAATAAACCTGCTGCTACCTCTGAAGAGGAGCACATAAATCTATTTGAAGGAGCCATGTTTGCACTTGTGATTAAAGCAAGCTAACCTTTCCTGGTGCCTTTGTCTTTCCACTTTGTTATTCATGAAATCTTTCATTTTCATCAATCCCTGTGAGGTTCTAGCTTAAGTGAACTTCAGGCAAGAAAAGCCTGTTTGCCTAGAATACCTGCCCCCTAGAAAGCGAATTTATGGAAATTTTGAATATTTGTGCAGCTAGAAAAAAAGAAATCTCAAATCTGGGGGAATGGAAACAACAGGAACCTGGAGAGACACAAAGTGCAAATTCTCTGAACTCTCTTGTTTGCCAGGGCACCCCACCAGTCTATGCCAAGTAAGAAAGAGAATTGCAAACTTGCTTTCTAATATGGCTGTCAAGACTTTCTAGAACCATCTAGAGCTCTACCATCCTTAGGTGGGTAAGACAATAAATGCCCTGATTTGCTCTCTGGAAGAGTCTGGGGACACAGGGATACATGGACATATTCTGAGACACACACACAAGCTTGGTAGTGGCAAAGTTTAATTTCCAAACAGTTAAAAAATGATTCTCCTATCAACATATAGTGAGCATATGTCAAAGGTTCATTTACACTGTTAGTGAGAAAACCAGTAGGCTGGTAAAGCTCATTCACAGAGTATTCGAGGAACAAATTTATATAGACAATCAGAAAAGGAATAGTAAAGTAAATATGTTCAGTTAAGTAAGAAACTGATTAATGTTCTATAAGGCGATAAAACTATAACACTTGAGATTATCTTTTCTACCAAAGAGAAATCATTTTCATCTCTATTGGGCAAAAACCATTTGCTCCATCTTCTATAAAGTACCATCTGACTTGACAATCTGGTCTCTAATTGAGAGTAAATAGTAAAAACTTTTGAGGAGCTGATGGATATATTTGTTACCTTGATTGTGGCGATGCTTTCATGGTGATGTACATATGACAAAATGTATCAGATTGTATGCTTTAAATATGTTCATTTATTGTATATCAATTATGCCTCAATAAAGCTGATGAGAAAGAAAAAATAGTAAGCCAAACAAAGGCACATTCCCCTAGAAAATTCAGTGATCATTGGGTGAGCCAATTAGACAATGCGCCAGCATGGTATAAAAGGATGCTGTCATTCTTTCGCTTTAGTTCCCAGTTTTTGATAATTTTTCTTGACCCTAATTAAAGCAATTGAATCTAAAATCAAAGAGATTTAGGTTTTGGCCACTTGCTAATCATGTAACCTTGGCCAAATATTTAAATCTCCCTAAAGCTCAGATTCTCCATGTGGGGAAAAAAAAGAAGGTAACAATGGACTCCTATGTCATAGGCACAGAACTAGGATTAAATAAAATAATGCATGTGGAGTGCTTAGCAAAGCACCTGATGCACACTGTACTAAGGACCTAGTAAGTGTTGACTGATTTTCATTGTTGTCTCTAAGGAAGAATATAGGT
Source organism: Miniopterus schreibersii (assembly GCF_964146895.1). Classification (NCBI taxonomy): domain Eukaryota; kingdom Metazoa; phylum Chordata; class Mammalia; order Chiroptera; family Miniopteridae; genus Miniopterus; species Miniopterus schreibersii. Next base: position 68,903,977 of record NC_138110.1, read on the forward strand.
AAGGAGACTGAATGAGACGATCTGGTGGCTAGAAAGACCACAAACCAAGAATGAGCTGCTAAGGATACTAAGGACTGTGTGATCTTGACCAAGTCACTTTTCTTTACACCTATAAACTGAGAAGAGTAAATGAGGGCTAAAGTGGGATCTAACTCTTAAAGTGGAATTCACTCACCAGGCCTGAACCCCATCCTGGTGGCATCCTGGCTGCTTCACATCCAGAACCCATTCATAAGCTCTTAGAGCTGTATGTCACCACACTAACTTCATGGTCAGAGGTGAAGACCCTGGATTCAGGCTCACTGGCTTCAGATCCCACTTACTGGCTATGGAGCCCTGGCCACTGACTTAACCCTCTGTGCCCTGGTTTCCTATCTGTGAAACAGATAATAAAGGCACCCATTTCATAGACTTGCTGGGACAGTTGCAGTGAGTTATCACATACATCTAAACAGGGCTTGGCAGACACTAAACGTTCAGTGATCATTTTATTATTATTAGGGCCTTTGAACGAGTGGTAAGCAGCCGAGGGTCCTGGACATTTAGCAAGACTGAGGAGTGTTAAGCTCCTCAGAGTGATGAGGGTTGAAAAGGTGATTTGTATATGCAGAACAATTCCAGATGCACCTTTAGTAACTCTAAAGGTGCATTTGGGGCACTAACACAAGCTGTCTGATGGCTGCATATACAGTTTATGACAAAAATGTTCTGTCATCTGCTTGTCAGCACACACACCTTGGGGCTGGAGAAAAGATGTTGATGCCCGCAAAGGGTCTGGCCAGGCAGGTTTCAGGGTGACCTGGCTAGACCTTCCACCCTGCTGACTGGCAGTGTTCCCTAAGCAGGATGTGTCCTCGTGTTCCCACAGAGCCCACAGATGGCTCACCACCTGCTTTTGGCAAGGTGGCTCCTCTCTAGTTCTGGAGTATGCTCAGCCTAGAGCTACAAGAAAATCTGTCCCCAGAGAGTTTCTATAGCAGGCACTGTGCTCCCCCATGGGGTCCCCTTGGGTCCCTGTTACCAGCCCCTTACGCAGCTTCTGCAGGTTTTGCTGCTAAAGGCAGCCTATGACTGCGCATACAGAGGACTGCCTGTGGGTGACACCATAGCGGATTGCATCACCCATACAGACAGCCAGAAATCCCTGGGAGTTTTTGTGCCCCTGCCCCAGTCAGTGGCTTTCACCAATAACCGACAGGTGTGGGAGGGATTCCAAAAGCCCAGCTCCCTGGCTTTGAGGTGGGACATACTCTAAGGTATGTTTTTCACTCAAGAGCTCCCTACAGGATGAGCTTGACTTGCTCAGCTTCTTTCCCTTTCTTGACTTACTTTCTCCACTCCCTTCCTCGCCTCTCCTGGGAGCATTCCCCCAATAAACCCCTTGTGCAGAGGTCCTTGGCTCAGGGTTGGCTCCTGGGAGGAGCCAACCTAGGATCACCTTCTTTTCCCTCCAGTCTCACTGCCAGGAGAAAAGTATGATGACATGTGATCTAGTCAGACCTGCCTGGAGTCTAGAACCTTTTTTCCAAGCACTGGGTCATCCCCAAACCTCAGAAACTTCTCCCAAAACAGAGGCAGCCTGCTCTGTGCCTCATTGACTTCAGGTTTCTCCTCCAGCTCAGCCTTAGCAGGGGGACTGAGGCTTCTGCCGTCTTCATTTGAAGTAAAAAGGTTGCTGAGATACAGTGGGACTCCTCAGCTCAGTCATCTACTAGCCAAGGGTACTTGAAATGACATTGAGGCATCGCTTCCCTAGAACGTGTCAGGGCAGCCCATAGCCTGGCCTTTGAGAAATGTTGGAGAAAGGCCTAAGAGTTTGCCTATTTGAGTTTGCCAGATTACAGAGTCCGAGTGGGCCCTTCAGTGAGTGTAATGACCGTGACCAACCAGCCAGGTTTCAGAAGTCAGAATTGTCTCACATGGACTGTTTGGTGCTGGAAAACACTTAAGTTTGATTGCTTCTAGGGCCATCAAGTGATGCCTGCTCCCCTAGACATAGATGACACCCTTAATTCCTGTCCACCACCTCGCGTGTATCCTTCAAATGAGCAGTTCGCTCCTTAATCAAGACACGCTGGGTGGGAGACGGCGGAGCCAGGGTGAGCTCCCCCCAGTGTCAGGAATAGTAACACACACACACACACACACACACGCACGCACACACGCACACACGCACAGATACACACACATCTTCCTCTGCCTTTTCAGGGTTGTGGTTGGAAATTCACCGAAGTCAGCTGTTCCCTGTCACACACTCACTAGTGATCTGTTTAATGCCTGGCAATGGGAGATGCACAATAAAGGTTTTTCTCAAACTCAACAAAGCTAAAAAAGAGTAATAGTGCTAATGGAGCACACAATTCATTAAAAAACTTAGTAGGGAGAATTGTTTCCTGTGTTCATTGAAAACGTTTCTGTTTTCTTGAGCATAATTAAAATTTCTGGCTTCCTTTTCCTTTGGGGAATGTGGCTTTGATAATTCCAGGCTTCATTTAATGATTTTAAATCGGGCTTTTAAGCATAGAACAATGAGACTTTAATAATTATAGAAATAATGTAAAAAACAAATATATACATAAATAAAAAATATATTAAAATGGATCCTGCTAAATTCAGAATTGGTAATAAGTCAATCTGGGACATTATGTGGAAAAACCTTTCCTCATAGGTAATGCAAAGGTATAATCAATATTACAGAAGGTGAGTATTTAAAGTAGAACAGATTTGCGCAGGCCTGTTATTGGCAAAGCTACAAGCTCCTTGAGAACAGATTAAAGCCATCTTAGAAAGGATGAGCTATGAGTTGTTTTTCAACACCCAAGAGATCTTTAAGTGAGTGAGAGTTAAAACCAGAACTAGATAGCGCTAAGAAATGGTAGTGGTTAAAGATGGGCCAAGAATACGCTCAACACAGTTTGTTCATAGTTTCCACATTTCTGTGAGTCTCTTCACTATTACAAAGTACAACTTAACTAACCTACATATTATATTCTTTTCTTTGGATCATAAACTAATGGAGAAGATATGAATTATTCCACAAATGATGTTGAGAAAAGGGCCTGTTTGGAAAAATAACAAATTAGAGTTATAACTATTCCTTATATACACTAAAATAAGTTTTAGCTGGATTAAAAAGTTAAAAATGACCACTGGGAAAGAATTAAAAGAACTTTTTAACTGTTCTTGGGATATACAAATATTTTATAAGTTAAAAAATTGAGGAAATCATCAATTGAAAAGTATATATTTTGGTAATATGTCTCAGATGTCGTAAAACATTTATTTTCTTTGACCTGAAAATCCACTCCCAGAAATCCATTGTAAGGAAATAATCCAAGATGTAGATAAAGTTTTTGTATAAATATGTTCATGGCAGTCTAACTTATAATGGCAAAAAAAGAAAAAAGAGAGGAGAAAAATGCAAACAGAATTAAACACCCAGGAATAGGAGATTAACCAAAATAAATCATAATATATTTACATGATCAAACAGGATAGTCTATAAAAATGGCATTTGATAAATGAAAAGTTAAAAATATAAAAGGAAAACAGTATATATATTAGTATGATCCCAATTTAAAAATAAATTCATGTACACACATACTCACATACATACACACACATATTGATTCTAAGTAGTACAGTGCTTCCCAGTCTTGGCGCATATTAGCATTGCCTGAGAATTTTAAACTATATTATTTCCTAGGACCTGTTCTCAGAGATTCTCATTGACTTGGTCTAGAGTGTTGCCTGGGTATCTGGATTTTTTTAAAGCTCCCCAAGAGATTTTAATGTGCCCCCTCCTCAGACTTGATAACCACAGGAATAAGTTGTTTTTAATTTTTCTTCACTAAGTGCACTAGGAGAAGCATGAACATCCACTCAGCCCCAAACCAAAAGTTCACCAGGTGGCTGTGACCCAATTCCATGGTGAAGTGTCCAAGGAAAATCTCACCTGTTTCTGTTCTTAGGAAAACTTTTCCAGCCCGGCCAGCATGGCTCAGCGGTTGAGCATCGACCAATGACCCAGGAGATCTCCAATTCCCAGTCAGGGCACATGCCTGGGTCGCAGGCTCGATCCCCAGCAGGGGGCGTGCAGGAGGCAGCCGATCAATGACTCTCATCATTGATGTTTCTCTCTCTCACCCTCTCCCTTCCTCTCTCTGAAATCAATAAAGACAATATTTTTTTTAAAAGAAAGAAAGAAAACAAAAATTATCCAAAAGGTGATGGAAAAAATAAAATAATTTTATTTAAAAAAAGAATTATCCAAAACTTAAAAATAAAGCAAAAAGGCTGGATACATGTCTAAGGGATTTGTCCAAAAACTATAGAATTATCTTCGTCTTTTAACTATTCACTTTTGATTAGGCTCCAGACCCTGTGAAGTTACATGTTTGTTGACTTGGAGATTTTTGTGTGCTAAAAATTTAAATGCTTTCTGTCTGGTAGAAAAGATAACTGTTGAAGTTATAAGGTTGGGTTTTTTTTGCCCCAGAAGATATTAACCAGATTTTGTATCTAATTTAGCAATCTCATTCCAGCATTATTATATAGGAATTTTCTTTAAACCAGCTTTATCATTTGTTGGTCCCTTCAGTAATGAGTTACGTAAATCTTTGACATATATTCACTGTATATTTTTACGAGTCATGTTTTTCACTTTTTGAAATTGTACCTTGAAACTATCCACGATCAAACACACTTTCATTGATAGAAGTAAACACAGGACACTCACAATGCGAGGAGGTGTATCCAGCATGAACATCTTACTGCTTGGCCACAGAAAGCCTCCTGCCCTCTGATGTTCACAGTACATGCTCTCTGTGTGGTTTGTAAAATTCCCCAGGCCCTCTGTGCACAGTCTAATCCAAAGTGCTTTTAAATCCACTCCATATTAATGATAGTGAACGCCAAACTGAGTAACTGAAGAAGCCAGATTTAGGCACTGGGGTGGCTACAGCCACACTAGAGAGTTGGGTAAATCTAATATTACAAATCAGTCCTCTGTTCCCGTTGACCTACACAATCACTTCAGAGGCACTTTAACATCAATTGGAGCGCTCCTGCCATCAGCTGGAACTCCCCACACTTTGGCCAGACTTTTTAATTTTTTTGTTCCCACTCTCTCTTTGTCAAGTATTTAATGATCTATAAAATGCTAGAATGTAAGTTAGGAGCTTTGCTATTTAAGAAACCCTGCAGGAGATTCATTTTTAGAGCAAATAATTTTCTGTGAGCTTCTTAGCTTAATTACCGCAGTAAGTTGGTGCATGATGAGTTTGTCTGGAGAGGAATTGTGTTTGCAGGTCCTGGTTGCAGAACTGTTATCTAAGGCCAAAAAATAATAATTATCTCCATCAAAAGTGAAAATAAAGACCACGGTGAATGCCTGTGTTGTTTGATATGAGATCGTTAGGTGAATCTGAGAAGTGATGGTAGGGTGGCATTTCTGGTTCTCTCACCTCTATGCAGTAGACTTTGCAAGTGAGTCAGCTAGTTCCTTGGAGTTTGTCCACTTAGGGAATATTCTTCTTGTCTCCTACCACAGTGGATCCGTACTTGATAAAATATAGCTCATAAGCCAGTGGAAGTAGTCTTAGGTTTGATTCCTTAGGAGCAGACCCTTAGGCAAGGATTTGTATGCAAGTTACTTAATAAGGATTTGCTCCCTGGAAAAAGCAGAAAGGGAGGGGGAGAAGCAGGACAGCAAGCTGGAGAGGAAGCCAGGCAGTGGCGCAATGCAGGTGAGGTGCTAGCTTTGGCATGACCCCAAGAGGGCCTTTGGCGTATCCATTACACCCCAAAGGTGTGTCTCACTTTAAGGCAAAAAAAAAAGAATCTGGCTTCTGTACTCCTGTGCCGGACAGCTGCCAGCGATGGGTCTGCCCTGGGAGACGCAGGTCCTTGCAGCTCTCCGTGGACCTGTGACGCAGTCCTGTGGGGTTCTTCCAGAGAGAATCACAGGTGCAAGTCAGGAGTGGAACATGCGGAGACAGGCGATGGCCACACGGAACAGAGAGGGGGCCCAGGGCCGAGCAGAGCACAGCAGCGTCCACTGCCCAAGGGAGGCAAGCTGCCTGCGAGCCAGGACCTGGAGCAGCTCCCTTCTCACCGCTGACCTGGTCACTTGGGCTCAGAAAGCATTTGTTCCCATGAAAATGAGGGTCTTTCTGCTTGGTCTTGGATTCTGTCCATGCACTCCTGAGTGGAACCATTTTATTTGGGGAGTAATGACACTTGTTTTTCATGGGGCCGAGTGTTGGCCCAACACGGATGTCGCTCTTCTCCCAGGAACCAGGCCAGGTACCTTGGAATACAAACATTTCCATCAGTTCTCTCCAAGGCGAGATGGAGAAGGAGACCTGAAAGCAAAAGGCTTCCAGCCAGAGCCCCTCCAGCCGTCCTGGAGGCGGCCAGTCCACGCCGGCTGCGCTGACAGTGGCGCTCAGTAAATATTGGCGATGACTGTGGTTTGCTTTGACTGTGATCGGCGTAGACGAGATGAGGTTCGGTTCCGCCCCTCCCTGTCTCCTGGTCAGCGAGTCCTCCTTGCTTTGGCTCCAAGTAAACAATCAGGAACTGTTGCATAATACAAACCTCAGTGCTAAATACCCATTTGGCCACATTTGCAAAACAGACAAAGGAAACATTGGCATTTTTGAAAAGGGGGAATTTAGGCATAATCAGTGTTGGTTGTGGCTGACTGCCCTGTTGCAATTACAGGATGCCAAAGCTAGCTGCATTGAAATGCCAGGCCACCCCAGATCCAGGTCCCTAAAAACAAAAACCAAGCCAAAGCCGCCTGTCAGCTATGCTGTCATTAATCCCAGAATAGCTCAGGGAAGGGGCTCTTTGGGGAAGTCAGACTTCCCTTCTCAAAAGGAACGAGATCAGGACTGTCTATGTTTCTATATCCAAATGTACAGACATAGAGTCTTGTTTAGGAATGGGGTGGGGTGCAGTGGTTTGGGAAATAAATAAGCCAGGCTTGAAACAAATTGGGTTCTGAGGGTGATGATGACACTTCTGTGAGCTGGTTGAAATATCTGTCATTTGAGATGGTTCTTAAGCCTAACTTTCCTGTAAGGAATGCATTCATGGGGTTTTTAACATAGTACATACTATAACATCAAATACTGAGAAGAACATGATGGGGAGAAAAAAAGGCTGTCACCTCAATTCAAGATGACCTAAATGCTCCAGAGCCAAGTGCTTGCTTGTGTTTCTAGATGGTTTTATCATAGGATTGTCGTTTCCCTTTGGATACTTGGAAAGCCCTTGGGCCTACATGATATTGTGCATGAATCCTATCCTGCAGGCATAAGAAGGACTTGTGATTGTTGTTAAAAATGCAACTTTCAGCCCCACCTTCATAGATCTCTTTCCATGGGTGGTGTGACTAGGTACCTGCATTTTAATATACCACTAAAAAGGTTTAGATGCAAGGACACCTCAGGCCATGCTACTGAGAAGGCCTGCTATGAGCACTTGTGATTTAGCTGAAAACCAGATAATGGGCATAAAATGGATGTAAGATGGTAAATCAGTCATTCATGAGCCATTTATTCTTCATATTTGAAAGATAATCTTTTGATTCAACCATGAAAGTTATAAAAACCATTAGTTTCCACTATGAAAAGAGAAGGGGGTTGAATTTCATGCACAAGAATGTTCAGAATAGAAGAGCAGGGAGCCAAGTCCAGCCCACACTTTAAAAGCCTGACACAGCCACAGACACAGCATATTTAAGAAATGGCCATTTTAACAAGAGAAGCGGAAACAGAACCTTGCTACCTGCTATCTGCTATCCTTTGCTCTGGGCCTTAGTTTAGCATTAAGACCTGCACTTTAATCACCCTCATTCTCGGAGGAAGAAGAATTTATCAGGACAATCTGTAGAGTCTCCAATACTCAAAGTCCTCAGTGCTTTCTCCCCTTTGAGCTCTAATGATCTTAAACAACAAGTCTAAGACTTCACAGTTATTTGGGGAAGATGGAAAATCTCCAGGGTGCTTTTTCTGATAAGCATCTTCCCTTTGTTTTCTGAGTGAAAGACTTTGTATCATGGAAATCAGCCAGTGTGTCCACCCTCCTAGTGCAGGGCACTGTTGCAAGACATTCAGAGCCCATGGCCCATGGAGCTTTCAGTCTGCTTGGGAAGCAAATGCAACTGGAAGTCTGCAGGTCGTGTTTAATGGGCAAAGTGAACTAATGGCATTCAGTGCAGCAATGGACATAGAGGCACAGAGTCAGGATCCCCAGGGTGGCACACTCAACCTCTTCCATTGACCAGCTCTGTGATCTTGGTTGGTTATCAAGTCAAGCTGTGCTTCATTCTTTTCATGTGTAGTATGGAGATAATGTGGTTTAGAGTAGCACTTCTCAAACTTCTGATGCTTGATGATCCTGTGCAGAGGCGACCTGATCCAGTAGGTGTGCTGTGGAGCCTGAGCTCCCAGATGAGGCTGATGCTGCTGGTCTGAGGACCACATTTGGAGTAACAAAGGTTTGGGGTTCTATATAGACTCCCAAGTTTTATATAAAGTTCCTGACTTGGTTCTTATCACATAGCTAGTTCTCAATAAATGACTATTATTGTATGTAATATTTTGACAAGAGTTATGTGACATAGACTGTTGAAACAAATGCAGCTGATTTTTCTTAGTTGAGAAAGGCTGCTACAAACCTGGGGTGAATTCTTATTATTCAGAATAGAAAATGCTCCCAATGCACTTGAGGAATCTTTGGGACTTGTCTCAGCAGTTGTCACTGTGCTTCACTATTCCCTTAGAATAGGCACGTTGGGTCTTACAGTTCCATTTACTTCAAGGAGAGATTTTATTCAATGAAAATAAAGCACTAGGCCCATCCTTGATCACATTCAGTTGGGGAAAGATATAATTAGCTCCTGCCTCCAAACACCCAAGTGCTGGCCCCTTCTAGAAGGTGAGGATGAAAACCCAGAGAAAACAGGCAACTGCCCCACTGTTAGGTTGAGTTATGAGGCAAACGAGAGCTCCCACAGCTTAGATGCATTATACTGGTTTGTTTTTGTTTGGGGTTGTTTTCTAAAGATGAAAGGGATAGGTCTAAGATATATATTCCCATCCCTTGAGTTTAACCAAAGTTGTGTAACATAATAGCATAGTGAAATAGGGTATATGGGTATAATACTAATCTTTACTATTGATAAAAGAGGAAATAAAAATGACATTTAAAGCTATTTAGAAATAAATAAGAAAAGCCATATTATATTCTAAAACCTATAAGATAGAACCATTATAGCACTTGGAGGACAATTTATAGCAATACTGTACCCCAAATAAGAAAAATACAAAATAAATGAATCTTTTGTTAATTCAAGAAGATATAAAAAGAGCAACACAATAATACATCTTAGGAAGAAAAGTAAAAATAAGAATAAAGACAAGAGGAAAAAGAACTGGAGATAAATAACATAGGTGGAGATGATAAATAATATCAAAAGCTGGGATATACTCAGATGGGCTTGTCAAAACACTCTGTATTATTTCCCAACATGTAAATGAAACTAAAAGTAAAATATTTCCAGTTTTTAATTAAAAGACAAAATATCCTCACAGTATACTTTGAGAATAAATATGCTTTGAAAATGTTTTTGAAAATGACTGAAATTCCTGATCTGAAATTTATCTGTGTGTCAATAGTTACCTCTAAGCTTGTTTCCTAATCTACAAAGCAAGGATGGTATTAGTACGCACACCATGCGTCATTTAAGGTTTATGTATGTTATATGAAAAGTACTTAGAACAGTGCCCTGCAAAGAGTAAGCCCTTGATGTGTTGATGTGATTTTTATTAATAACTAAGAATTGTCCTACATATAAAGTCCTTTTGTTCTTCTTTAGGCTTTGTTGAATATAGTGAGTCTTTAATAAATGTTTGCTAAATTTTGTTGAGTCTTTAAGAAACTGTTGTTGAATTCCACCAGGAAGCAGGAAGGGTGGGCAGGAGGAAAAATCCACCCTAAAGAAGCTTCATTTGAATGATTAGCAGTGTGGGGAGACATTGAGATGTAGGTTTCAGTTCTCTGTGACAATTCAGCCAATAGATGTTGAAAAACATAGGTGTGTTGGTTTGTTTTATTAGTTAAAAGGTGAAACCTGGAGATAATTATACCTTCCCCAAGACTTTCTGCCCTATGGCGCTTGGAATAATGGCCAGTGTTCCCAGAAAAACAGCCATCTATATCTCTGTTCACCTGGTATACCAAAAACACACACTCTTTGTAGCCACCCTCACCTCTTCTTCCTAGGTCTGAACCTCATATTGAGTTTAGACTCTGCATTGAGAAAGCGGCCTTAGCCTAATGCCTGTAAATAAGTAAGCCCCTTGATGAGGGAGAAAGGGTCATCTCTGGAATCCATCTGCCCTGTGTTCATTTGAGTCTCAAATAGATTTGCATGCATCATTAGAGAATGGAGAGCTTTATAAATTACGCTTGACATCAAGGAGTAACTGAAGCCTGCTCACTTTGTACCACATACCTCAACAGTGACAGACCCTCAGATGCTTCTGTGTCTGATGCAAACAGTCCAGTGATGCATCTGGGGCTGAGAACCTTGGTCTGCAGCTAGTCACAGAAATTAGGAATCTTTGTGAGGCCTGTGTGGGAGCCCCAGAACCCTGTGGTTACTCACATGGATTAAATCTGATTTGCATTCCTAACGTCCTATAGGAATTGTCAATCAAAGGCAAATCCATTCTTGTATCTTGCTTCATATATCATTTCTAGTTTTACAATATGGTCCAGGAAACACAAACCCTATCATGGGAAGCCCCATAAAAAAGGAATTCTACAGTAAAATACAGATGGGAAAAAACCACCACACACTGTGTTTGTCTGCAGGAAATGCACAATGATTTGTGGATATGGAAGACTAATAAGGAATGCTTTAGGGATTTCTGTTTAAATTTATTTAGCCCAGGGATCATCAAATACTTTCTGTATAGAACCAGAGAGTAAATATCTTCAGCTCTGAGGGTTATGTTGGTCTCTTGCAACCACTCAACTCTGCCATTGTAGCCTGAAAGGAGCCATTGACATGGTAGATGGGTACTAGACTTATCAGAGTGATCACCTCATAAGTTATATAAATGTCTGATTACTATGTTTGCTGTGCACTAGAAACTAATATAATACTGTATGTCAACTGTAATTGAAAAGAATAAAAATAAATCAATTGACCAAAAATAAAAGGAGCCATTCACAATAGGGAGGCCAATGGGCTTGGATGTGCTCCAATAAAACTTTACTTATGGACCCTGAAACTGGAATTTGATATAATTTTCATGTGTACAAAATATTCTTCTTCTTTGAATCTTTTATACCATTTAAATATGTAAAAACCACCCAGCCAGCATGGTTCAGTGGTTGAGCGTCGACCTATGATCCAGGAGATCGAGGTTCGATTCCCTGTCAGAGCACATGCCCGGGTTGCAGGCTCGATCTCCAGTGGGGGTCATGCAGGAAGCAGCCGATCAATGACTCTCTCATCATTGATGTTTCTATCTCTCTCTCCCTCTCCCTTCCTCTGTCTCTGAAATCAATAAAAAAAATTTAAAAATAAAAATAAAAATGTAAAAACCACCCTTTGCATGGCCAGTACAAAAGCAGACAGTGAGCTGGGTTTGGACATGATTCCCTGAAGCCCCCTAGTTGAGCCCACTGTTTCCCCACTCTGTATGACCACAGAACCTTCCCCCCACCTCACCTGGTGACACATTGACATTCCATGGGACAGGAGCTCCTATAATAGGAGCCACTCACAGTGCTGACTGTGAACCAGCAGCATCAGCATTACCTAGGAGCTTGTTTGAAATGCAGAATCTAACCCTGTATCCGAGCACTGACTCAGTCTGAGAGTGGGACCCAGCGATGTGTTCTCACAAGGTTTCCAGTGATTCTGATGCCTGTCGAAGTGTTAGAAGTACTGCCCTAGACCACACAAGGAAAACTGCTGACTTGGGAACATTAAATGCCACCTGGCGGTGTCAGAGCAGTTCACTCAGTCAATTATTCAATAAGTCAATTAACACAGATTGAACACCTACTAGGGGCCAGACCCCTAAACACTGGTGATTTGAAATAATTAATAGAACACTGTTGGGCCCTTAATGGATGGGAGATTGTGTTGCATCAGAGCCCCAGGGAATAGTTTCGAGTGGCTCTGCTTCTTGTTTCATTTACTCAGCAGGCTTTGTTGGCTGGGGCCACACTCCCAGCTTGGGCAACACACAGGATGGAAGTTTAATGTGCTAATGTGAGGCAAGTGTTCTAGGTCGCCTAGATAATAAATGCCATTTCACTATCAACATCCTTTCAGCTACTGAAATGACCATTGAATGCCGACCCTCAGCATGTTAATATGCTTGAGTTTTGGTTTTGTGAGACAAGTTATCAAACACTAGCATTAAACATCCCAACAGAGAGTCCTGATGTGTGCTCCATGCCCGCTGTCCCTCCATTCTTCTTAGGAGAGGGAATATTGCTTTTACAGCTTTGAAACGCTGTACCCTTGAGATCTGCCACATTCGTCAGCCTTCCTACAGAACCTCAGACACACACCCACACTTTAGAGCAGGACAAAGGTGTGGGAGCCTCTGGGGGACCATGAAAGTGGTGAAAACAAAGGTGTTCACCACGTGGCTTCTCTGCCATCTCCCCCACTGCTCATCAGCCAGCTCCTCACAGGGTACCATCAACTTGAAGCCAGGGGGCCCAATAGCTGTTCTTCAGATGCTGAGAATAGCAACTCAGAGAGGAGATCGCCAAGGAAACACATGAGACCAGAGGGCGTCCATCAGCAGACAGCCTGGAGGAGGGGAAATGGCAGCTTTACGGGTCGGAATGCACACAGACTTCTGCTTCTAATCAACTGACCTATTAAATGGAGAGGTCAGCTGCTCGCTTAGCTTGAAGGAAGAAGTCTCCCCAGGAACCTAGCAGCAGAATGCAGAGACGGAGAGCAGGGCGAGAAGGCGCTCGTTTGCCCCCATGTGGTAATCCCACGAGAGGCGCTGCTTAGGGACTGGAGTCCCAGGCGCTCTGCTGGTTTCCCTGGTTTCAGGCTTCAGTGGGTGCTCAGCATGCCTGCTGCCCAGCCACTAGTAAAGGAAGCTAATTAACAAATATTGGATTTATTCCACTCTTAGCAAAGGGTACAGGCTTGTCCAGAATGAGCAAGGCTTTACGAATATTAAACCCCCACATCCTTACACACAAGGTAGATCAGAACTTTCTGTAACATTTTCCCCTAAACAAGCCTGTGAGATTGCTAGTATTTGCCCTGTTGAGAAAACTGAAGCTCAGAGATGGTAATAAACTTGCCCAGAGTCACCCAGCAACTGAGTGCCAGACCCAAAGCCCCAACAAGGTCTTTCTCACATGCAGGCCCTTATCCACTCCACTAAGTTCCAGCCCACAGTCTACTCATGTTCCCACAATCCATCGTTTTATGCCCCAGTCACTCGGGAACATTGGAACGGTGCTTCTGTTCAAATCAAGGTTCAGGAGTGACTTGGCGTAAATTCCTTCCATTTTCTGTTTCCTAGGTCCCTGATTTCTAAAACGGAGACCTGTATTTAAGCAAAACACAAAGCATTTGAAGCTCCACATCACATCATGAGCACATACTCTGGTGGCCAGAATAGGTTTGTGAAAATTAGCAGGCTCGTGGTATGATGCCCAGTCGATATTTCAAATGACCTCCCATAAAACAAACTTAACATAAGCTTACTATCTTTCTTTTTTGAGTGCCACTAGTAGAATGCAGCTCTGAAGCTTTTTTCTTCTTTTTCACTAGGATTTCATATCTGATGCTTTGCCCAAGAATCACTGGGTACAAAAGAACTGTGAAATCTATTCTCTCCAAAGAAGCTTTACTTTAGGGTTCCTCCTGCCCAGGAACTTGGAATAGTCTGAGTTACTTCACAAGAGCAATACATGTGAAAGATTCTAACAATATGTACTAAGTTAAAATCCCAGAGGAATTCTGCCTTGGCTGTCAGGAAAGCACTATAGCAGTGGCCCTGGGAAATGGGGTCATACAGCCCGCCTCCCCAGGCTAAATTTCTCTGTGAACTTTGGCTCCCTTGCCTCCCAATGAGTATGTTCCTGATTCTTTTTTGATGCAGAGCTTTCATTTTATTTTTGCAAAAAGTGCTTCTCATACAAGTCATAATAGCAATAACAATAATAATTTTTTTAAAAAACATGGTATTGCCCCAAAGCCCTAAATCTAATTTCCCTTCCCAGCTTCAGTTTTCACTGGAAGGACAACCATAATTGTGTTTTTCAGTTAGAATATCATGCTTCCATGCAATACCTCTATTCCATTCTAAGTTTCTTCAGGCCCTTATTAGTTAGTGGAACACCAGCTGCTATAACAAAACAAAACCCTCACATTTCAGCAGTGTAGTACAATGGAAGTGCCTTGTCACCTCATATGAAGGCTCAGGTCTTTCTGGTCAACTATTAAGTTTCCTCCAGGCACAGATTTGAAGGGCCCAATTTGCTGCTCAGCCACGGCCTGGCCACCCTCTAGGGCCCTATTTTTGCTGGCAAAAGGGGAAAGAGAGGGTGTAGAAGGAATGCTTGCTTCTGCACTGCTTTAGTCTGGCAGGTACACACAGTATTTTGACTACAACTCATAAACCATCTCTAGCCACATGGCACCACCTTTTTCCACTGGGGACTGGAAATGGAATTGCCAGCTGGGCAGCCATTTCCCTGAGACTGTGCTCTACCATGGAGGCGGGGGTGTGAATCCTGGTACACAGTCGGCCATCTCAGCCACAAGACACGAGCCCATGCCTTCTACAATTGTGCTACTCACAGAGAAGTTATCGTATCAGATAGTTATCTTGTTGAACCCTCTGCCTGATGGCCATTTCTGGGGACATGACTTCCTTAGGGAGGCCTGCTGTGACCCATGGGTACCCGTGGTGTGTCCCCAGATATAGTTAGCTTCACACTGAACAATCCTAATTTCCTTGTTTCACTCCCATCTTTCCCATTAGACTGTAGTTCTGTGACAGCAGTGAATTTGCCTGCCCCGTTCATCACCATATTTTTAGTGCCTAACACTGTCCTGCATATTATAGGTATGCAATAAATATTTGAGAAGGAAGGAAGTGCAGAAGAAGGAAGGAAGAAAGGAAGGGTGGAGGGAGTGGGCTGGTTGGCTCTGGAGGCAGCTGTCAGGCTACCTGTAATTTGTAACACAGGGGATTCTGAGACAGTAGCCAGAAAACGGGCTGGTCACATTTCGGGGCCAAGAACCCATCCCTCTTTGGAGAAATCGTTGCACACACCTATATAATCCCTCTTGGCAATCTCCGATAGAAACTGAAAAAGACTGAAGATTTTCTCTCTTTTGCTCCTACATGTCTCTAAATACAATGGAATACTACTCAGCAACAAAAAGGAATGACCTATTAGTACATGCTACGACGTGAATGAATCTCAAAATAATTATGCTACACCAAAGAAGCCAGACAGAAAATAGTGCATGCTGTATCACTCCATGTATATAAAATTTTAGGAAATGCAAACTGACTTTTCTCAGCCTGGGGTAAGGGGGCTGGGGGTGAGGGATATGTTCATTTTCTTCCCTGGGGCCATGGTTCCCTGAGTGTGTGTGTGTGTGTGTGTATATATATATACATATATATATATATATATAAACTTCTCAAATCATGCACTTCAGATACATGGGATTTATTGTATGCCAATTAAGCCCCGGTAAAGCTGTTAAGAATAACATTAAAATAAATAAATAGGTTAAAAGTGTGGTAGCCCAGCAGCGCCTCGGTGCAGGCCGTGGCTCCTGGAAACACTTAGGGAGCGGCGGGGAGCAGGCAGGCCCCCGGGCCGGGCATCCTGGCATCCTGGCATCCTGGAGAGCGCGCCCCGGGCCCTCGCGCCGCGTGCGCTCCCAGCCAGGAGCCGGTCGCGGAGCGGGGCGTGGGCCCCCGCGTCGCGCATTTGCGCAGCTACCCACGCGCGTGTGCAACCCGCTCTCCGCAGGTCCCGGGCCGAGCCGTCCCCGAGCGCAGCCGGGCGCGCAGCCTCCCTCGCCGCGGCCATGGCCGAGGACGCCGACATGCGCAACGAGCTGGAGGAGATGCAGCGGCGGGCGGACCAGCTGGCCGACGAGGTGAGGGCGGGCCGGGGCCGGGGCCGGGGCGGGGGCGGGGGCCCTAAGTCTCGGGGGAACACCCGCACGCGGGCCGGGGCGGGTCAGTGACACAGCCCGCGTCCCCTTCGGGCCGCAGCCCAAACCCTCATCTCCTAGGAGCGCGGAGGAGCCGGGAGCCTCCGGGACGAGCGTGTCGCAGGAGCTGGCCCACGGTTACGTTTTCTGGAACTTTGCGAGCTGGTATCGCAACTGAATTGTATAAACTGACAGTTGAGTAGATGGTGTTAAAACCAGAGGTACGAAATCCTCGAAACTCATCGCTCCCCAGTCCTTTGACTCTATTTTACCACCATCTACGCTGTCAAAGGGCTTGACACGCTTGGGGTCTGCAGTGGGGAGACGCAGAATGTGCCCAAGTTCTCCCTCAGCGACAACCTGATGTGCTACTTAGAAATCACACAGGGTGACAGTATTTATTCTGTGGGAACCTGCAGACACTCCAAGTCAGGGCTGGACTTACTGTTTTGTTGATTGTCTAGGCTTAAAAAAGGGGAGAAAAAATTAATAACGCAGATTAAACTTAAAAGTGTGCACGTCTGCAGCTATTACACTATGGATAGCACACAGAAATTGAGAAAATCTATATTTGAAAACAATGATTCTCTTCAGCAAAGAAGTGTCCTGCATCACTGACAAATGAGTACAGTTCCAAGTCTGTCTTCATGGTTTCCCTTTCCTCTTACTCATTAACATAAACTATCAACCAGCGCTCAGCAAAGAACCAACTTGTTCTTCACAGTCAGTTACGGGCTCAGAGGTCAGCACAAAACAAAAGCTTTCTGTGAGAACCAATTGGTTATATGGAACTTATAATAAAGAGTACTGTATATTTTATTATTATTTGTAAATTTTGTGCTATTCATCCTTCATAAACTTAAACCACATATATTCCTATATTTTTTCTGGAGAGCCAGATGTTAAACATTTGCCAGCATACCACTGCTTACAGCCCTTCTGTTTTAAAAAGCAGGCTGCTCACAGCTCTTCCAGGAAAGTTAACATGCTTTGTGTTTCTGCAGAATCTGGCCCCAAATAAGTTGTCACCTAAAAGCACAACTTTGAGAAATCACACTGGTTTTTAGGGTCTAGTAGTTTGAAAGGAACTTAGAAAAAAGTGACAACACTGTGCCTGAGGGACCAGTCTTTCTATCTCATTCTTTCTTATCTGAGGTGGAAGATAATTATTATAGCTGGCTCCTATGGGCTAGTTATTTCAAACATGCTTGGTTTTTTTCACCCTAAGGCAACAGCTTAATTTGTATTGATAAGAACTTCCAATTGTGTTTCTAGGGGCTTTATAAAAAAGTTAAATGTTAGATTCATCTCAATTCATGTAAAATTCTGTTTGTGCCTAAAATTCAATATTCCTGTTCCAGGGTGGTCAAGTTAGTCCTCTAAGTATTTGAGATCATTTCTCATGCATCGTGCACATGCAAAATAATCTTTTCCATATTACTTTGTCTGATATCAAGATCAGCTTCATATGGTTTTGATTTTAGGAAGATTAGCTGCAATGTAATTGCTTTAGGGAATCTTATGATATAGAAAGCCTGACAGGAAAGAGATTGAAAATGGGAAGACCTTTTGTGTTTCAGTTACAGACATAAAAGCACATGTGATGGCAACCCTTTGTGTTTCTCAAGGGACAAATGTAGTTCTGATTTTCCAAGACCTCTGGATCCTGCACTTATAATATTTATGTTCTTTATCTTAGTCGCTGGAAAGCACCCGTCGTATGCTGCAGCTGGTTGAAGAGGTAAGGAGTGATCATATTTTATGATAACCTACTCCCTTTTGCTGACATATTCTATCCCTAGACCCCACTGCCTTTCCCTGGGCCATGATCCCATTGATTTTGCATTAATGGAGCCTACCAGGAAGCCATATAGTGGGGAGGTGCTGTATTGAAGTTGCCAGGTAGTTATCAGAGTATCTGCCTCCCAGCCCAGGCTACCTTTACAATCTGAGAAGCAGAGATGGATGGTATTTCCAAATAAATGCTCCCAATTTAAACAAATCAGATTGACTTCTAATATACAAAGGAATTATCTGCATAAAAACCTATCTGTAATGATTTTGATGCCTTAAGTTGCATCTAATCTTGACATTCTGTTCTGTCTTTAGCCACATGTATGACTTTTTAAAATATGCACCCCTATAGGTATAACATTTTCAGAAATTTTTATGTTTGGACTCACGCACTAACATGCATGAAATAAGAGGATAATTCTTTAATAAGGGGAAATATTAAGACAAATAATGTAAATATAGAAGTTCTTTTATATTCCTGACTCTGGATTAAACATCCATTTTCGAGGCATGGTTAACGAATCGCAAAAACTATTTTTAAATGGGTAAAATAGGTCAGATAGCAATTACAGAATCAAAAGGCCATTTTCCCTAAAACTCACTGATTCCAATTTGGGAGAGCAGCAGTCAACCAGGAAGAATAAATGGATTAATTGAACTTGTCCTTTGGGAGAGATGAAGTAGAAAAGGAATGGGATGGGTTATATTTATTTAAATGAATAGAATAAGCCCAGTAGTTTTCTTTTCGGTGAGATGCTATTTTAGCTATGGTTTGAAACTGATAATCAATGTGTAAATTCATGTGTCGTGATCATTTTTAGAGATCTTGGAGGTTCTCTAGCAGAATAATTAAATGAGCCGACTTGCCTCATGCCACTGTAAATTGTTTATGCAATGACACGAAAGGGAAAAAAAGATAAATTTTACAAGGCTAACAGGAAGGGCAGCTGCCTCTCACACTAAAGGAGCTCCCAGGACACTTGGGAAGGGCAGGGAGCTGGACTTAATAAAATCTGTTATCACAAAAAATGACGATTTGAGAATGTAATGTAGCACAAACTGGCACCCATAGGAAGGCAGGCCGGGAAGAGGCCCTCAGCAGCACAGGAAAGCAGCCTTTGCTCTCTAATAAAGAGAAAGTATTCTCTGCTCTATCCTGGGAACACCATTCATGCAGAAATACTTGAGGGCCAAGATAGGGGCAGATAATCTGGATCTAGGAGTGCTGGAGAGGCTTCCAGAGTAGGCTGATTGTTCCTCAACCTGAGAGCAAGTGAAGGGAGCAAACCTTAGTGGCACTTCTGTGTAAGCTCTGATGGTGACCTGAAGGGAGCCCAGAAGTCTGCTGGCATAATTATCCTGCTACGTCTTCATCACCTTCAACCATAGCCCCCAAGCTCATTTTTAAAATTTTTACTTACATGTGCGCACATGTGAAGTAAATTTCTAAAGTAGCAGACCTATCTCCAATTTGCTTACCTGTGCAATGTCAAGACACTGTCCGGGACGTGGACTGTGATGGAGCAAATGCATCAAAACGCACCCCTTTGAACTGGCCCCTCGCCCATCAGTCTTGGGGCCAGAGACACTTCTTGTTGGTGTCTTAAATTGCAGGCAGTGTGGGCCAGTCTTGAAAAGGGAGTGTCTCTGCTCTGATTTATTCTGGGGCAGGGGGAGGAATCTCAAAAGCTCTATTGATTGAAGTAGGATTCTTGAATCATACATGTTTGTTTTTCCTCAAGTGTTTCTCGATCAAGCACAAAGTTACTTCCCAGAACAAGGGGTGAAACAGATGGACGCTCTCTCCCACCTTTAATGAGCGAGAGGGGGCTATTAGACTTTCCATCCTCGGGAAATTATGAGCAGGCCATTACTAGAATAGATTGATTTGTTCTTACTTCCTCCTGGGTTATTTTATATTTATGGTCAAACACCTCTTATGTCTAAGGCATTGGCTATTCAGATGATATTCTGCTTTTCAATCAAAAAGGAAATTCTCTTTAAAGAGAATCAGCATTAAATATTCATCAAGGGCAGAAATGATTTGGAAAATCTGAGCATTGAAATACCAGGATCTTGCCCATGATCCCAAAGTGCACCAGTGCTATATAATTTGAATTGAGCAGAATTCCTATTGCAATTCAGTCTCAAAGACAGGAAAGGTTACTGAGCTCCTGATGTCTCCCTGAGGCAAACAATCTCACTTTCAGTGGAACGGCTGACTTTGTGCCGTCTTTCATGGCCTGTAGGGTGGAACATAGTTGTGGGTTAGAGGCTTGTTTTTTGGCAGAAGCAGCATTAGCATTGCAAGGATGATGTAAAGTTACACAGAGGACAGTGGGGAAAGTTGAGAAGAGCTGAACGCCATACACAAGTAAAAGGGTTAGAAATTATATAGCACTTGGTTCCCAGCCTGGAGGTGGGCAGTGTCTCTTTTGATGGATGCATTTCAACAAATAAGTATGGAATGTCTAACTCTGGTGGTGGGAGGGAAAATAAAAATTTGTATCATGCAGGAAAACAGCTATGAAAAGAGCTCTCCAAATTCAAGGTCGTACCTGCCTTAAGAGCACAGAGGAGGCAACAGTGACTTCTGGTAGGAGAGCCGTGAAGGTATCCTAAAGGAGGGAGTATTTGATGCCAGACAAAAAACGTTAGCTCTGCTAACACTAAATGCAGTGTACACGTGAATGCCTTGGGCTATGAAAACTCAGCCCAGGAGAAGCCACACTGCTTTAGGCAGGCTCATTCAAAAGCCTGGAGTGCTGCCTGGGGGTTCCCCAGCGTTTCATGGCTGTTTTAGCATCTTTTCTTTTTAAGCCAATTTACCTTTCAAGACACTTTGGCCATGAGAAGAGAATAAGCATTCTAAAGCTCTGGCTGTGATATGGCAGACTTTCTGCTAAAATGGAAAATTCAGGCTGGGCAGCTGCATCCAGACAGGTAGATGTGGGCCTTTTGGAACTTGCAGCTGGAGAGGGCCTGGCCTCTGCTAGTTTCAGCTCACATGTATTGAACTTGGGGAAAATCATCTCAGAATGACTAAAGAAAGACTTTTAAATGTTCCACAAACGTGATTTTAGTTCATCCACACAAAAGGAAAAATAAAAATGGGGCGGGGGGGGGGGGATGGAAAAAAAAATCCCTCACATCTCAAAGTGCCCTATTTTTAGGCAGACAGTTTCCCTAGCAATCTCAAATAGAAACCAAGAACTGAGCTAAGATAAAAATAGAGTCACCTCATCTCGCCCTTAGCTATTATAACACAATACTTGTTAAGAAGAGAAGAGAATAATTTGTCTCCCCTAAGATACTGTCCCCAGGCCTGCCCTTCTCTTTTGCACTGTTAGTTCCCCCAATGAACAGTCCAGTTATTGGGATGAAAGCTGTCAGCAAAACAGTGACGCCAAATTTACACTCTAACATTTCTTGAGAACCTACTATGTGCCCCTTACTGTGCCGAAAGCCATCATCACCAAGCATATATTATCTCAATCCTTGTAGCCACCTTTCATTACTACAGATGACCTGTGAACCACGCAGGGGTTAGGGGTGCCCACCTCCTGTGCGGTCAAAATCCGAGTATACCTACAGATTTTGATCCCCATTTGACCAAGGGAGGAATGGAAGCACACATTGGTTAAGTAGCTTGCATGAGACACACAGGTACAAATGGCGAGATGAAATTAAAGTCCAGGTCTACCCGATTCCAGAGTGTGAATTCTTACACACCGCACCTAACTTCCTGTCCGCCAGCAACTCATACAACTTACTTTTCTTTGAGAATTCCACAAAAAACAGAAGGATCCAAGAAAACAAATAAAAATAAAAGCAACTCATTCTGAAGCGATTGAGATTCCGTATAAATGCAGTCCTTTATCTTAATGTGCTCCTTTTTTAACCATAGCCTCCCATGGAGTTGAATTTGTAGAAGCCTTTTACATGCATAGCTCATTTTATCCTAAGTACTCTGGGAAGTGAAGGAGCTATTTCTATTACCATCAGAAAGCTGGGAAAGCTGAGAAACAGAGCAGGTGACTCTAGGAACAAAATTGCAAAGATTTGTCTGGAGGTCAGGGGTACTGACTCCCAGATCCCCGCTCCTCCCACCTGACCAGATCGCCTCTCAAGCTGTGAAACACAAGTGAGAAGCCATGCATTTGTCTACCTACCTCTTATTCTTAGTGCCTGGAGCAGAATGGAGGCTCAGTAAACGCTTAGCAAATGAATGAATGAATGAATGAATGAATGAATGAGCGAGCAAGTGAGTAAATGAACCAGCCTACCAACCACCCAATTTTATTTGGCATTTCTACCCTTATCTTAAAGATGGGGCCCAGCCAGCGTGGCTCAGCGGTTGAGCATAGACCTAGGATCCAGGAGATCTCGGTTCAATTCCCAGTCAGGGCACATGCCCTGGTTGTGGGCCCGATCCCCAGTCAGGGGCATGCAGGAGGCAGCCGATGAATGATTCTCATCATATTAATGTTTCTATTGCTCTCTCTCTCTCTCTCTCTCTCATCCTTCCTCTCTCTGCGATCAATAAAAAAAAATTTTAAAAAGAAAGAAATACAGAATCTCAGGCTCTCCCCCAGTCCTACTGAATCAGGATCCATCTTTTTCTAAGCAGAAGACTCATATGCACATTAAAGTATGTGAAGCAGTGGTCTGGAAGCTTCTGATGGTAGTGGGTAATAATGTGATTTTTAGTTTGCCTACATATCCTGCTATAGACGCATTTTCTGAAGGTATTTATTTTATAAACACTTCTGTAACGCCAAATATAGGCCAGACACCATGCTATTGCATGCCACATATTAACTCATTTAATTTGAATAACTCGATGTGTTAACTATTATTATACGTGACAAATGAGAGAACTGAGGCACAGAGCAATTAAGACATTTGCCCGAGGTCTTGCAGCTAGGAAATGAAATCGCCAGGAGCCCAGGGCAGAGTCTGGCTCTAGAATCTGTGCTGTCGGGGCTCCTGACGCCCTCCTGAGCCACCGCTCTCCAGACTACATTCTCATTTCTCAACCGAAGCCCACTCAACTGTGCTCAAAAGCAAGGCAGGCTTTTGTGTCTGGGAGAGTGAACCGGGCACATTCTCTGAAACGGGCAATTATAAAAGCTCACAGAAATCGCTTTTAGGGTTTTATTTAATTTTTGGACGCACTATTGGAATTGAACTGTGAAAATACCGTTTAAAAATAAAAACCCTCTGTTGACCTCCACTAACATCTCTCTTTCTTAATTTAAAATAAGTCAGTGGGAAATAAATGGGGCTATGAGAGATGTCTTATTTTAGAATTTATTCTAGGGAGACACAGGAGCTCTCCCTGAAAAACAATTGAAACTGTAAGCAATGCCATTTTATATTTTGTGGAACAGGATGTCTCTGCTTCCATTGAGAGCTGTAGTGGAGAACGGTACTAAAACTTGTGAATGGATTGTTTTCTCATTACTATTGCGCAGAATTTCATGCTTCGGAATGAAGAAATTCAGATTTCACCTGAAATAAGAAATTGATTTATTTTAGGTTTTTCTAAAATCCTTATTTTATGAGGATGACCTTTATTTCTCATCTCCCAGGGCTTTTCTAAATCTCAGACGAGTGAGTTTCCTTCTGAGCTGTGTTCCTCAGCCTTTGCGAAGCAACCTTTCCTCTGATAACCCTAGAAATCCTGCCCCCTAAGATTCTTACACATCCCGCCCCAGTTCAGTGAGGGAGACTTTCTGATCCATCAGGCCAGAGAAGAAGATTTAGTCTAGACGATTTCGTGGGGTTAGCTTTCTGTGGTGGGTGTGATGAAAACTGCAGGTGTTTTTATTTTCCAAATATAAAATCACAGTAGAATGTTAAGTGTGTGTGTTCCCGTCGGATGCCAGGCCCTGTCTGCAGCCCTGGCCTGTGGAGCTTGAGCTGCATTTCCCTCTTCTACCCTGAGGATCCCTGATGGGGCAAGTCCACCGGCCACCAGCTCCCCAGCCCCCTGAGCCCCCCGAGCCCCCCGAGCCCCTGATACTCTTGCCCTGTTTCCTCCCTCTGTTCCTCTGGTCCTCCTTCAGCTTCCATTTCTAATAGAGCGAATTATCCCCTTTACTGATTTTTCTTTCTCTCTTTTCTCTCTAACTCTTTTTCAACTTTGCTACCATTATTGGAATGTAGAGTAAAGATGCTGGTATCAGGACTTTGGTTATGTTGGATGAACAAGGAGGTAAGTTGAGATTTCTTCAGTAAGAACAATTTCTCGTCTGAATAAAGTGCGTTAAAAATGTTTTGCAGGCACAGGTGGTCATTTTTAGACATGTTAAACACGTAGATGAGTGTGAAGATTCTAGAGTTTCCATCACCTTGCCCTTTTTTTTTTTTTCTGTTGAAAAGATTGGTAAAGGTAAATGTATTAGAAATATTGAGGCTTTCGTGATTAAGTGAGTAGCACTACTGTCCCTGTTATATATGGTGGGGTAACAGAATTTTGAAGGCAAAAGTTATTTGTTTGGTTGATTTTTTTTTTTAAATGTTAGTATTTTAGACAGTGTAAGAATTTTTTTATTCTCCTTACTCCCAACCTTTCCCATAAATTTGATTTTCTTTTAATTATTGTTAGATAGAATAAGATTGAGACACACACATACACACACACACACACATATAATGCTGTCCATTTCTTTTGACCATCCTAATTCAGTAGCTGGCAGCTTTGACTTCCAAGTCATTATGAGGAAGCCTTAAATAACTGGACACATGCTATATCAGAGGGGGATCGTAGGAAAATGGGAAATCAAACCAACTGAAATATTAGACCTGTTTTCTAAATTATGGAGACTCTAAAAGCAATGAAAATCAGAGGGCCAACATTTTAGTGCAGGATTTCTAAGGTGGGATCAAGAAGGGTATTACCAAATGTTTCCTTTGTCTCTATATAGGGAGTCATATGGTGATGATTATTTTACTTTTAGCCACAAGTTAGTTACCCAATTTCATACTGAATTCTTATCATAATAAAGAGATTTTTGAGAAAATTTATCTTTGTTCATATTTTATGAAAGCATTAGAAAATTCTTCAGAATCATGAAAAAGTTTTATGGTGTCAAAGATAAAAATATAAAACTCACAACTTATTCACAAGTGTGTTTATGGGATCATAAATAAGCTTGTGAATAAGTTGTTGTGAAATACCATATCAACCTTGTAAGTAAGTTGTTGTCAATGTTTTATATTTTTACCTTTGTTTACGGGATACCATAAACAAACTCAGCATAAAGCTCAAGCTGGGAAAAATTTTGCCATGCAGATAAGAGACATAAAGCATTTTTCTAAAATCACAAAAGGAAAGGGCAACAAACTAAAATAAAAATGGACGTAAGTTCTAAATCATCAGTTTACAAACAGACATATGAAACCATGCTTCAAGCAACAACAATGACATACCATTCTTTAGCAGACTGACACAAATTTTTAAAATGTATAATCACCAATGCTGTGAATATATTCCAAAAACACAAACACTTGCTCTACAGATGGGTACTACAGACTGATGACACGTTTGAAGGGTAATTTGATAATATCTTCAAAGTTTGAAGTGCACCTGTGTCTTTGACCAAAACATCCCACTCAGAATTGTACATTACAGATATACATTGACAATTATATTTTAAAAATGTCCATGCCTTACCTGCAATCATATAAAACTAGAAACAGCCCAAATGAATTATGGTCTGGCCATAACAAAATATATTCTGCAATCATTTATTATAGGATAGGGTGGGCAGACACTGGGGAAAGGTGTATCTTTGGGGTCCTCTGGGAAGCTAATGTTAAGAAGCATTTATGAGGGCCTGAGGTTAATTAGGGGAATGTCTGTGATGGGTGACGGGGAGAGGGAGGAGCAGTAGGCAGGGAGAGCCTTCTGCCTGTGATGTGGATCTGACCCAAGAGAAGAGGAGGGAGGAAGCAGGATTGGGGAGGAAGGGTCTCAAGTGCAGCACAGCTCTGAGAACATCCCAGCCAGGTGGATGGGAAGCCAGGAGCAAACACTACCCCAAGAGCAGCCCCGTGTTGGGCAGGAACACCTCAGCTCTGGTAATGCCACTGTGCTCAGTCATTAGCTAGAAGCTTCCTGGGAAGACGTGGCTTCCATGTAAGTGCTGTGGCAGATCCCACAGGCGCAGCAGCCGGAGTGTCAGCTAACACACTCCTCCCGGCAGGGTCCCTCTCAAAGGCACAGCTGAGGGGCAAACCCTCATGGCTGTCGTGTAAGGACTTATGTTCCTACATTATTTATTTGTATTCAAATTTTTCAGTAAGTAAGACACCGATCAATCAAAAAAATCAAGAAAAAAGTTTTTTGAAAGCAATCGAAAACCAACCCCAATGCTTTCCCCCCAATTTCTAATATACAAATTGTCAAAATTTATACGCAAATAATGGAGCCTAGTAGAACTGTATTTGAAGGACATTACAATGGCTGTGGCCATCTTCAGAATGCCCCAAATGAATTTGCTATAACTATAAGATTTACTGGCTTGATCTCTGTAACAGTGGTCCAGACTTTGAAACTTAGGGTGCATCAAACATTGTGTTTGTTTTTCAAAGTAGACACATATAGAGAGTGATGCCTCATTTCCAGAGCTAAGGTGATACATATACACTCAAATAATTAGCAGTTCCACCTTATTAACTCCTTTAGTTAAGAATTTGTATGTGCAGGGGATGGAGGAAGGAACATTGCAATAGGAGGCAAGGTTGGGCAAAAGTTAGGAAATGCCTTTTATCCCCCTAACTAGAAAGCACTGACATAAAAACATGGAAAATAATATATACAGATCTGGGATTAAAAAGAGAGAAAGGGAATAGCAAGCATGCTTACTTGAGTCACAAAGTTCATTGTACTTGGATGAAAAAAAATCTAGAGAAAAAATTGCCCAAATTGTCGTACAAATGCAAAAATATATTATTCTTCGCAAATGATTCCCAGAAACATCTATATATTATTCTCTGAGAAGCAAAACAGAATAGCAGGTTTCCCCCACAAGATAGTTAATGTTCTCAGCTAAAACATTTCAAATGTGGCTGCACCACAGTAACTGCTGAATTCCTCAGTTAAATGTACTTCACACGCTCCCTTTATACTATAACAGGAGAGGTGAGCACCTTTTAAAACGACAGGTGAGCATAAGCCAACAGCTGTCTTCACTGCCACCGTAAATGCATTTTAATTCTGCATATGCTGTGTTGAGTTGTTCAGATCAGTAACTGCTTTAACATTTCTCTCCACGATGCTCTAGTACTTCTCTCTGTGCCTGAGCACCAAAGGTGTTGACTGTTTCAATCCTGCAGCTGCACAGGAGTCTCGGGAAATGGCCGTCCTGCTCAAGAACCATGCCAGGTTGTCCGGCTAGATGGTCGTACTCAGAAATTCCTTACTGGATTCTTGTTTTATGCCCAGGTATCAGGAGACACCAAGAAGCACTGAGCATGGCAGACGGCCCTGGAAATGTAGAGTCCTGGGCCTTTTCCTGTCTCCAAGAGAAATTCCCATGAAACAACCTTAACACTCATGGGGGATGACTTAACCTTTCACTTCCTCATCTCTCGTTCCTATTGGTCTTTGCTGGGTTATATGTTTGTTTTGAGGCTGAAGCTGCAGCTCTTGGGAAAAATCCCATGGGATCAACTCTAAACTAAACAGTAAAATGATTGACCCCTGCCTGGAAGAGTACAGGCAAAGTCAGGCCTCATCCAGAGAGCTTGCTGACTTTCTTAAAAGGTGCACGACACTACAAGGTAGCATTTGTGAAAACACCCCTCTTGCTAAAGTCCACTCACCAAGACGTAGTGAATGACTAAAGCTGCAACTGTCCAATATGGTAGCCACATGTGGTTATTTGAATTTATTTAATTGCCAAAAAAAAAGAAAATCATATAGGCAACATCCCTCTTATAACTGAATATACTCAGGAAGGCTTGCACACTGGTCAGTTGCATTGATACTTTGCTCTCCTTCCCGTTTTCTTATCAGGTTGAAGGTTCTCTCAGGTTGATGCCTTATTAAGTAAGATGAGTAGAATAGATGTCTGAACTTGGATCCCACAGTATCCTGCCATTGGTGGGTCTCTCACAAATAACCAGTCATCCAAACCCGATAGAAGAAAGTTCAAGCTCTTGCCCCAACGTATAGTGTTAGCTACTGGAATACCTCTTCTGACCCAAAATGTTATTCTCCTCCCGGCTCCAAGAATAAAGAAAAACAAGCAGAAAGCAAACTTAGGGCAGGAAGGAGCAGTCGGCCCTGGACAATGCATTGTGACAGCCTCCGAAATGCTGTCCACCTCAGAATGAATGAGGCGATTGGTCATTTTCAAGCATTTCCTGAGAGATGTCTTCATAGAAATTATTAGTGTGCTATGAAGTTCCAATATGCCTAACATACCCGCAAACATAACTCAGTCCACCCTAAAAGTTAATATTATTGTTAGCCTATCTCAGAAAATGGCTCCACAAATTTTTTAAATTAAGTGTTTGACTTATAACTGTGTGTAAAGATACATTCAACCAATATTGGTAGCTATAAAATAGTTTTCTGGGTCAACTTTTCTGAAAGAGCTTCAGAATCCTCTCTTAGCTATGACCTTGCCAAGCAAGCCAGCAACCATGGCAGAACACAGCTCTCGGAATATGGATTTGGACCCGCTTGTTTTCATCTATTAATTTAAATTATTTTGTTCAGAAGTCCAATGCTTGTGGACCAATGTTTCTGTTACAGCCTAATCCCTGAAGGCACAAGGAGTGGGGCTCCTTAAATATAGTCAGAGAATTAATATTTTGATCAAAAATATAAACTCAAGAGAAACTTCAGGAAGAGCACATATCTGGCCTGCGGATATATATACACATACACACACACATATATCCATATCCCTAGGCCAGAATCAGTATGTATTTCAGCTATCATTAGTGAGTGCAACAGCCTTTCTTCCCTCTGAGCCCTGACACTCCCTCAATCTCATCCCAACCCAGCACTCCAGGGAGCCATTAGCAATTATTCTGTTGGGATTTGGCACCCCTATTTTTGTCTGTACTTAACATGGTTTTTCTTTTGATGATGTTGATTGGTTCCCTATCACCAATCACTTCATTTAATAGTTAATTTGATCTACAAACTAATTTATTGCATTTTTTAAAGGAAATTGGAATGAAGTTTAAAAAGTACAAAATCTTCTGGGATGTAAAGAATCGGTTTTTTTAAAAACCTTACTATATCTGTATTTATTCGGCAAACGGTTGCCAGTACTAAACTGTGTTTCCTCTTGCTATCCAATGCTGGAGAACATTGAAATTTTGTTTTCACTGGTCATTTGAAAAGCATAGCAGAAACAGCAGATTCCTAATAATCTGAATCCTATTCTTCAGCCTCACAAAAGAGAAAACAGTAGGCTCTTGTTTTCCAAATGGACAGTCTCCCCAGTTTGGGGCACTAGCGAACCTTTGTTTTTCGGAATGATGATTTCACCATCCATTTCACATGAAATTGTTTTTAAGTGATTATTTATGCCCGTAGACTGGAAATGTATTTATCGGTTTAATTCTAATCATGCCCCTATTCCTGGAAGCATGGGCACGCATGCATGAAAGTACAGATGAAAATGAATGGAAGTGTAATTAGGTTTTGTCATGAGACAGCCAAGACATCCCCTTGCTGCCTTCCTTTAATGGTCTTAAAAGCTGTTTTAAAAATCCTTTCATTGAATTTGTAGTTTAATCAATTTGGTGACACAAGTTTTGAAAACTTAATCAAGTTAGTGTAAGTGACTGTGCCAACCTAGACGTGCACTTCGCTTTTACGGCTATTGATCTCTGTCTCCGATACACTAAGGTCAGCCTTGCTGGCAGCGATGACCCCGAGCTGTTCTCTGTCCCGACCCATCGCTCCTCCAGAGACTCACGCACACGTTTTCCCTGCTTTCTGCCTGCGGGTGACATCCAGCGTGTCCCCCATCGTAGAGGATGGGAGCTCGGGGGGCAGAGAAGTGAAACGCCTTCCAAAGCCTTCCTAGCAAGCAAGTCATAGGATGGGAAGATGAACTGAAACGCTGTGTGCTGGTGCTGCTGTTTCTATGGCTTCTGTATGATTTTCTGTGATTTTGAGTTAAGCACTCAAAACCGAGAGCCGCCCATGTGCTGCCTTCAGCTAGATGGCCAGAGCTAGGGGAGAAAAGACCTGAAACCCATTGCTAATTATCGCTTTAGTTGTTATTTCCCCCAAAGCAAAAGGTGGATTCTGCTCCCTGCCCTTACTTGGTTGAAGGTGCTTCAAAACCAAGACAGAGACATTTGAAGGTTGAAGCCGATACTTGTCTAGTAGCTTTCAATCCGAGTGCCTGACTCATAAACTAACACCCCGTTTTTCATTCTCTTGGATGTCACTGGCGCCTGAGTAAGTGAACCTGCCCCTGCCTCTGTCCTGGACACTCGGGCTCCAGCAGGCCTCCCTCCCCGCCCCGTCGGGTCTGAACCGCAGCGCTTTGAGCATCGCGTGTCCGCCTCCCGCAGCCGGGCCGGGCCGGGGCAGGAGCGGCCACTGCGGTGCGTGCTCCCGGACGCCTTGTAACCGCTCTTTCCCTTTCAAAGCCCCTTTCACGTAGTCGTTTCTCATATTGTGTTGGAAGCCCCCCAAAAATTCATTCCGCACTGTCATCCCTTTGTCCTAACCAGAACAACTCGATCGTGTCGAAGAAGGCATGAACCATATCAACCAAGACATGAAGGAGGCCGAGAAAAATTTAAAAGATTTAGGGAAATGCTGTGGCCTTTTCATATGTCCTTGTAACAAGTAGGTACTGGGTACCGGCTCCAATCTGTGGCGTCCAGTTTTCTTTCTTTCTTCTTCTTTTTCTTTTCTTTTTCAATGTCAAAGTGAATGTCTGAAGTTTTGTCTTTTTTTTTTTCTTTGTTCTTTGCCGTCTGCTTCATTCTGTGGGGATAAAATACTTGTGTTTAATCAGAACAACTGGAACGCATTGAGGAAGGGATGGACCAAATCAATAAGGACATGAAAGAAGCAGAAAAGAATTTGACGGACCTAGGAAAATTCTGCGGGCTTTGTGTGTGTCCCTGTAACAAGTAGGTGCTGCCTGCCTGCCTGAAGCTTTGGTTTCCCAAGGCCCATCTCCAAGCCTTGACAAGCTCATTCCCGCCGGGCACAAAGGCAGGATGAGCATGTGGCATGCAGAACAGATCAGTCCCGTCTCCAACGCATTCATCTCGTAGCTAGATGATATTAGCGGGAGTTACTGTTGATGCATTAAAAAATCAGGCATACTACAGTGAAAGCTTCACTGTCAGCAACTTTTATTGACGAACGTTTCAACATTTTCCAGAAAGTGTACTTTGACACGGAGACTAGCCTCAAGAAAGAGACACCCAATGAATTTTATTTTCTCCCAACCCCCCAAACCAAAATTGCATATTTAGAAAAGATGGGGGGTAAGTTTGGAAGGTGAGAAGCACATATATCAAGGTTCGGTTTTTCAGAAGCGAAAGAGAGGTAATTTGGCCCAAGTAAGCATTCTGTAAGTTAGAGTCTGTGACAGTGACTCGCCCTCTCAACTGCCCACCAGTTGCCAAAGCTGATCAGCAATTAGACAAGAGATGCCACAGCCATGCCTAAGGCAGAGGCGAGGAGTCCTTCAGCAAGAAGTGCTCAAGCCTTACCCAAATTACCCATCCCTCTCAAATTCTTCCTCTTGGAAGATCTGCCTGTACACTGGCCGAAATGTTGAAATGTGTAGATTTTGCATGCACAACATCACAAAACATTCAACTGTTCTCCAGGTTCTGCAACGCTTTTTTGGAATGTAGCAGAAATGTGACATGTGGTTATAAAGGTTTGCAACAGAAGGAACCTGAAAACGAGGGTTCTGGAAGATAGTTTCATTTGACTAGCAGTGGGAAAAAAATGCATGAGTGGGTTGTCCAACATGCATTTGGAAAATTAAACCCATTACCCGATCTCCCCTACCCCTCCCGTTTCCCTTCGAACAGAAACCTTTTTCCTAAAAGCTCTCCTGGTCCTAGCTTTTAGAATAGAAATTGATGTCATTTCTAGCTGATTATATGACCATCCACATCCTTTAAACTTTGAGGCTGATTTAAAATATCCCACTTCCTGTTTAGGAGGGGGAGGGGCTCGATTTACAATAAATTCAAAACTTTTTAAAAAAAGAATGATCTACAGTAAAGCCTGATTAACTGGAATCTAGCTAATTGGAACCCTCAAATGTACTTATATTTTTGTTCCCTTTCACTTTTGGCAGAAAGAGACAAATGAACAAAGTGGGGGGCAGGGGGGAATCACATCAGGTATTGAAAATGGGCAGTCTAGGAAGTTTGGATTCTCTCACTCAGTCTCTTCTATAACTTCCACATCTAAGAGGACCAAGCAATGAGTTGACTGCTCTTCGGAGGAAAGGCCATCAGACACATCAAGAGAAAACACAACCAAGAAAAGCTTTGGTCACCTTCACGACCCTAAGACTAAGGCAGGAAAGTGGCTCGAGAATCTGACAATCTACAATCACCCCTGAAACAAAATTCTCCTCCATGGCCCACTGTTAATTAAGAAAGTCATATAACTTACCAAAATGACTTATTTCAAAGCATTCCAGTTAGTCAAGACTTAACTGTATGTCCTTCAGTGGCTACTTGCCACCAGGTGAGAGTTACACCTGTTTATGATGAATTCTGGAAGATAGATTTTTCCCGCTCATCAGCTGTGTGTGCAGAAAGGGTGGAGTAAGGCCCCCGGGGATGAATTCTAATGTTTGAATGAAATCATGGCCCCTGCGAATTCCCCGTATTAGTCGGCACCAATTCCTTATTGCACAAGAGACCCTAACTGAGCTTCAAAGCTTGACCGAAGTGTTCCCTATTGTGTGTAAATAATGCTTAAAAACCATGTGTCACAACGCAGTGTCTGGTGGTGCCCTGGACTCTCTGAGGGCTTCGCCCTGTCTCGGCATGTTTCGAAGGATTATGATAGATGTACGGCAGTTCTGTGAGTCTCTGTGCAGCATTGTGAGTGCAGTGATGTGCCTTCTTTCAGAAACGCAAACCTTCCTACCCCCTTGACTTTGCCAAAGATGGTGTACCAGACATTTACATAGCAGAAAACATCACCAGGTCCATGTAACTTCTTTTAATGTGAGGAGGAGGGGTTGGGGGAGTTGGAAAAAAAAATAAAACCGGACACTAAGCTCTGTTAACTTAGTTCTTGCATCCTGGCCCACTGAGCGGGCCCCTGGTTCTTGAGCGCAGTAAATGATGACTGCTCTAAGGGCTGTGGAGTTATACACTAGATTGTGGGAGCTACTGAGATTCCATTTGTACAGTTTTCTAATTTGTGTCCAGGGTTGATGGATCCTCAATCTGCAAGAATTAATATTAGAGCCAGTTTCACAAGATGGCTGTTCTCTAGTTAAAGTAAAAAAAGAGGCGGCAGGGGCGGGGAGGGGGAATGTCTTTAATAGAAATTGTGAAAATGGGACCAAAGGAAGTTCTTTTGTTCTTGGACTAAAAGAGTGTGGTTTCTACTATGCAAAGAACCTAAAAACATCTTTGATTGCCTTAAATTACAACACATCCACCAAAATATGCTGCACATGTTTCTATTGGGCACAACAAGTATGCCTGGATTTTAAGTTTCTCTCCAAGGCAGCTCAGTGAAATATGGCCCATGGAGACCACACTAGTTCCAGACCACTCCCCCTGCCACATCCCAGGATAGTTGGAAGTAGGAGTTTGTACTCACTCCCACCCTGCCCTTGAGCCCGACAAAGAAGCTATTGAAACTGCGTTTCAAATCCTCATGAAGGCTATTACTGTCCTGCTAGTGCCTTTTTCGAGAATGGTCAACTTCTGGAGTAGTTTGGCTTAAATGAGAATGCTTCACTTTCTACTCATGCCTGTAGCTGGTGCATGAAGAAGACGTAGAGGGATTTCCCTTTTTGGTGCTAGATGGCTTGTTCTCTCTTCTATTTTTCTGCATTCATTTCACTACACCTCTTTTACTTTTTGTCTCTGTGGACAAAGGTTTGTACATCAACTCTGGATGTATGATGACTGTTTGAAAGTACCGATATATTATCTGATT
Source organism: Miniopterus schreibersii (assembly GCF_964146895.1). Lineage (NCBI taxonomy): Eukaryota > Metazoa > Chordata > Mammalia > Chiroptera > Miniopteridae > Miniopterus > Miniopterus schreibersii. Next base: position 68,938,185 of record NC_138110.1, read on the forward strand.
CAGATCACGCTAGAGGCAACTCAGAGACCATCGCCCTTGGCCAACCACCAATCCTTAATGTCCTTCATGCAGAGTTGGAATGGTTAGTTCCACACGTGCATTGGGGGGGAAAATTAAACAGGGAATCCTGCATGATAGTGTGTAAAAACTTGGTCAAGTACGTTTTTCTTGATGACAGTGTGTTGCTGTGGTGTGATGTACACACTCCACTTGGCAGTCTTGTTTTGTGTCTGTCTGCCAGTATGTTTTCCTGTGTGTTTTGTGTCTCAGAATATAACCATGTCACCGAAATAGAACTGAATGTCCTCCAGCTACCTTAATCCTTGTCTTAAATCGAACTAAACCACCAAAACATAACGAAACCGGAACAAACTGTGGGCAGAGGTTACAGACTTGACGATTGCAATTGACTCGATTGATTGGAAATGAAATTCCGAGTAGCTGAGGCATGGTGGTGGCCAACTGTTTGGGTCCATATTATGATATATCGGTATTCTCTAATGCCTCAAATTAAAACTCATTCGCTTGGTTCGGTTCTTGGCTTGAAGAGATAACCGTTGCTGTGAGCTTGATGCTCTACCCCCTTGCCTTGTTACTCACCCTCTTTTTTGCATAGGCTTAAATCAAGTGATGCTTACAAAAAAGCCTGGGGCAACAATCAGGACGGAGTGGTGGCCAGCCAGCCTGCCCGTGTGGTGGACGAACGGGAGCAGATGGCCATCAGTGGTGGCTTCATCCGCAGGTGAGCCCTGTGCTGCCAACACTGTAGCAGTTTGTCTGTTTTTGAGTAACAGACAACCCCAAACTGAGTGGTTCTTAAAACAACCCCCTTTTTATTACTTAAGAATCTATATGTTGGCCGGACAGTGCTTCTGAGAGCCCCTTCTGGGCTCATTCATTACAGGCAACTGGGTATCTGAAATGGCCTCACTCGGTTGTTTGGGGCTGTCCGCAGAGCGCCTCTGCTCCCCTCATGTTGACTCTCCAGCAGGATAGCTCAGGCTTCTTACATGGTGAACGCATTCCAAGGCCAGGCTCCAGTTCACAGGCACTTATCAAGCCTTTGCCTGTGTCATGTTTGCCAGAGTCTCTTCAGACAGAGCAGGTCACATCCAGGGTCAGTGCAGCAGCAAACAGACATCTCATTCCATGAGTTTAACTGAACAGAGCCTAAGTATGCCTTAGCTATTGATGATCATTTAAATAAGCTTCTCCTCTACATAAAAAAGCTAGGAAGTGCCCCTTTAATTTTCTCTAGACTGGGCTGCTTTAAAAACCTTAGGCTAGCCTGGCCGGGCGTGGCTCAGCAGTTGAGCATCAACCTAGGATCCAGGAGGTCAGGGTTCGATTCCTGGTCAGGGCACATGCCCAGATTGCGGGCTCATTCCCCGGTTGGGGGCGTGCAGGAGGCAGGTGAATCTCTCATCATTGATGTTTCTATATCTCTCTCTCCCTCTCCCTCTCCCTTCCTCTCTCTGAAATGGAAGGGAGGGAGGGAGGGAGGGAGGGAGGGAGGGAGGGAGGGAGGGAGGGAGGGAGGGAGGGAGGGAGGGAAAGCAGGAGACCAATTGGGCAGTCTCATCTTTCATTAAAAAAACACACACAATAGAAATCCCTTAGGCTATAGTCTGCATTGGGAGTTACCATGGGGGAAGGATTTTAACCCCTCTGAACATTTTTTGCCCATCTCCATGTATTGTGGAAAAATGTTATTTAGCCAGAACATTCTGGAATAAGTACCTACCATTTGCAGTAAAGAGTTAGTGCCTTTTTAACTTTCAAGGTGAGCTATAGGGAAGAAAAAAAAAAGGGCAAGATGGTAAGGCACTTTGAGAGCCTAATCCTTTCTCCCCACTTGAAGTGGAACAAAACCCTTTATTATAGTTTTTTTCACCTGAAATCACCCATTCACAATGCCACCCAAAACCCCATAGCATTGAAATGTGAGTAAATAAAAGTTATCTTGAACAAGTAGCTACCTCTGGAGTTCTTGGGAACAAGGGGGATTAAGGGGCAGATTGAAATTAACGTTACTCTTCCCATTGACATTGGTCCCAAATGGGAAAGCAGATGAGCAGAGAAATTCTCTGATTGGGCACAATGACTTTTTCTTTCATTCTGAATTCGACTCTTGGAGATTTTGGTTGATATTTCAGAAAGAAAAATATAGTTTCTAACTAGTTCCATCTTTCTCTGATTTAGAATCCTCCCAACTAAAATAATTTTATTTTTAAAAAATGAAAATTAGGATAAATATTTGAAGGGAGAAAATGATGTGCTGGTGAAGTGAGAGAGGTAGATAAATCAATCTATTTGATAATAGAAATCCTTTAACATTAGAAATTCAAGGGTTTAAAAATGCATTCAAAATTTTTTTTCTAATACAATAAAAGAAAATAAATAAAAATTATTTTCTAATGTATAAAAGCTAAATTGTGTTCTCATATTGAATGGAGATTTCAGAGGGATAAGATTGATACCTAGAGGACTTTGGATTTTTTCCTAAGTCTTGGTGTCCTTGGTGTTCAAGTTTTTTTCTCAACTTCTATCCACTAAAAATTGCTGTTTGATTCCCAGGGTAACAAATGATGCCCGAGAAAATGAAATGGATGAAAACCTGGAGCAGGTGAGCGGCATCATTGGAAACCTCCGTCACATGGCCCTGGATATGGGCAATGAAATCGATACACAGAATCGCCAGATCGACAGGATCATGGAGAAGGTGAGCATGTGGCAGTGAGCAGGTTTCCACTGTTCATTACTTCTGAAATAAATGCTGAGAAAGCATGAAGGTCATGATGAGGCCCTCAAACGGTGGCACTGGATTCAGACACACTGGCAGATGGAAATTTCCCATCTACCCCAAGACAGAAATTCAGCCACAGATAAGTAAATAGAAGATAGAATTTAATCTAGCAGATGTTCCTCAGAGGCACCTCTATTTCAGGCATTGTGCTAGGCATTGCAGAACATATAAAGATGAGAAGGATAGCATCCCTCTGCCAAGACTCACAGCCTAGGGGAGGCTGTTAACCTCCCCTATTTACTGCCATAGAAAATGTAATTCACTGAGAGAGCCACGCATAAAATGCTAAGTAGGTTAGATGAGGAAAGGGCCAGGGGGTGGGAAAATCTAAAAAAAAAAGAATTGAATTTGAACTGAGTCTTGAAGGATGGTTAGGAACTTGTCAAGTGGATGTGATTTAGGAATAAAATCAGGAAATGGGGGAAAGAACAGTTATTTTAGTTTAGCCGGAAGATGAATATAAGCTTTGATTTTTATAAACGCCAAAGTTTTAATGATTGTTCTAAAAGGCCCAGATTCCATTTTCAGTCCAATAATACACATGTCCAGATTTCAAAGTGAGGAACATAATGTGACGAGGTTGAATTCATACAAGGACACCAGATGTGGCCCTAAGACTGAGCCCATAGTCACCGAGAGGCCTAAGGAGGAGTGGCGAGAGTAGAATGGGAAGGGGTGGGTTTGGGGGCTTGAGAAAAGAAGGGAAGGGAAAGAAACACTGGAAAGCTTTTATAAAAAGATTGAGGACACCAAAACCTAGTATTCTACATGATATAAATCTGACATAGTTTCTATGCCCTTGTATTCCACCCCCTCCCCAATCAGTAGAGTCTTGACTATTACTTACAATCTCTTAAAATGTCCAAATGCCAAAAGGGAAAAATAGACACATTATAGGTTTAATGATCATTGTGCATCTATAATCAATTCTAGTTGGCTGATCTTACAATGTGTGAGTTTATTCCCTGGGAGATACTGAAGTTTTCTAACCCGAGACCCTGAATTTCCTTTTAATAATTCACTCTACTTTGGTGAACAGGGAAGGAAATTTTTGAGATCTCTTGAATCATAAGGCTAAATACTCAGTTTCTTGGTACCCAAGCAGTATCCACTGACTTGAAAAAGTAATGAGTAGACATAAAGGGAACACTTTGACCTGTTGTGTTCTATGGGCTCCATATTGAAAGTATCTGATCACATAATGTTTTGCCTGATCAATATTGAGCTACACCAGTGACAGTGTTGGTTGACAAAATGCTTGTGCTTTGCTTACTTTCACAAGTCATGACATATTTGCTTTTGTTTAGAGCCTTTCATACGCTTAAGCTTTTAACGCTGAGCAAATCAATAGATTTTAGAAGGATATTAAGAGTTTCAAAAAGCACTGGAGCCAACACACTGACCTAACCCATTATGGCCCAGAAAAATGAACTAAGAAACATTTGCTGAACTACCTTGCAACAGAAAAATGATTTGAAAAAACAAGTAGTCATTTTCTATTAATGGACTCACTTTACTCAAAGATGTAGGGAGATAATGTATTTCGAACTCAATTAGAGTTCCAGAGGAGAACTCTTACTAAGAGAGAGGGGTCAACCTTTATTGGTAGAGTTGGACTATAAGCAAGAAGAAGTGTTCCTGGAAAGGCAAGTGGCACTTTAATTGTGCCACTTTGCGATTCTAGCTTTCTTCTTTAGGGAAACCCTTTCATTCTGGGCCCAATATACCACAAGGACAGATACGTATGCAGCTGTGTGGTTTAATCCAAAGTCAGGATGTGAAATAGCCTTTATGGTTGGTATCATTCCTTGAATGCTGAATTGCTTAAGAAGTGGGGAGGGGTCTAGTTGCCTTTGAATAACTAGCTCCCCACCCCATTAATTGCAATCTGGACATGATTTAGTTAGAACCCATTTTAACCCAACATTGCCTTCAAATGATACACGTTATGTGAGCTTCACAGTTATTAACAGGTTTTCACCTTCTCATGTATGTTCGCACTTCTGACAATAGGAAATGGTGTGCAAAGGTCTCCTGCATACCTGAGACTAAATTAAAATAACGCAGTAGGAGTAAATAGAATTTCCTGATGTTTCTCCCATATTCTCTCATGACCCCAATAACAACCTTCATCCAGTTCCATCAATAATATCAGTTCTTATCACTTGGATTAATAATGAAGTTTTTGGGGTTTCAAAACAAGGCAATTTTCAATAATACATCCCCAAGGACTGTCAAGAAATTACTTAGCCTTTTTAAAAACCTTGCTTTCTAATTTATGACAGTTCTATATCCAGGTGAGCAAAAGTAGGTTTACAGTTGCTTGTATGGAAAATAATACAATTAATTAATAATACAAGAATAAACTGTGTTTTGCATACTCACAACTGTAAACCTACTTTTGCCAACCCCGTATAAATTCTTCTAAGGTTAAAAAGGTACTATCCTTTCGGAAAACTAAAATGGGCAAGTTTATACCAGATGTTTTATGGGAACCTGTTGCTAAGGCAGTAACTAAGGGTTGTTCAAACTTGAGTGTAAAGTTGTCAGTGGTAGATGTCACACACGGTGAAATACAGGGAGGCTGCGTTAGCATACCTCAGATTTTCCTATCAGCAAGTAAACAGGATGTTTGAAAACTAAGATCTTGGTTCCAGCAGGGTTTTCCTGCTCACCAGCTTCATGACCTGGTTTTCTCATCTGAAAGGTAATAAGAGTTCACACCTGGGATCAGAACTGGCTGCCATGTGGGGTGATGAGCCTCCACTTCTGGCAGCCTGAGCTGTCGCCTAAAAGCTACCTGCCATGGTCTGAAGTTGAGATTCCCAGAGTGTTCAGAAGGATGGGCTGAGTAGCTCCTTCTAACTCTCTTACTGGCTTTCCAGTGGGCATCTCGGCTTCCCCACAGGGCAAATCATGTAGCACATCTTGGGCATGCCAGCAAGTTCAGGATCCTCTAAATAGAAATACGAAAACAGGATGGGGTGTATTCCCTAAATAGAGTTCTGAAGCATATAAATAGAATAAACACAGGGGCATTCTCCAAATACCAGGAAGACATCCAAGAGGAGATTATCTCAGGATTTTTTTCTAAAAGGGACTACTTCTGTTATACCAATAATGAAGATGGCACCTTTTGTGTCAGATATTGTATGGGCTGGAATTCTGATATGCTTCAGAAAGAATTTAGGTGGAAATCACAGATGCTCATTGAACACAGGTCTGTTCTAGCTCCTCCCAGATCCTTTGAAGATATCCAGAATAACCTCTTTCTCTACTTCAAAATATCCCCTTGCACCACCATGTGAAGCTCACCAGTGCATTCTTAGTGCAGGAGGTCCTAGAATGTTTGCTCTAGATAGAAATGCTATTCATTTTGAAATGGATAAATTTTTTTTTATTTGAGCTTTACTCAGTTGAACTTGGGAAAACAGCATAATTCAACTTGCAGGAACATTTCCCATTGGTGTGAGCCTGTAATTTTCCTTTGCACCAAAGTATCATTATTTCTGATAGGATTTGTAGCTGAAGAAGGAAGATTTGAGAGTCAAGTGAAACTGGAGAGAATATCATTTTCCAAATTAGGAATCCAAGGCCAAAAATATTCGCCTATAGATCAAAACAATCAAAGAAAATTAATGCTCTCGCTTACTTGTTTTGAAAGTCAACTCTTGATAATCCAAACAGATGGTAGGGAATCATTGCCAGATAATTTGGAGTTATGAATAATTTAGAAATACTTCCATTTCCACTTGGCACTTCCATTTCCACTATTTCAATATGGATAACTCTAGTGCCCTGGGAATTCACGATTAAGCTGAATAAAGAAGACCCAACCTGATAGAGATTGGAATGTACCAGGCACAGTAGTTGATGCAAAATCAGTAGTCATTGAATAAATACTGATTGACAGAAAAACAGCTCAGTTTTCCTGGAATCTTTGTCTTTGCCTCTACTTGCTGACTCATATGTTTCTCAGTTATGTTAGAAATAATTTATTTTCTGGGGTTTAAAGGTCTATCATGGTAGCAGCCCTGGGTTTCATGCTATATGAACAGCAAAAGGTAACTTAAGCAGTGAGGAGATTAGTCAAGGCACAAAAGTGTGGTAAATGTACCCATGTTAAAGCAAGTCAATTATCAAACTCATAGGAGTCAGTTTTCAGAAACGGGGCTGAAAAATTATTAATCATCCCCAAAGCAAGCCAAGTGTTCACCAAATAACAATAATTGCAAGATAAGATATAATGAACACTTATTGCAAAATGTTATTCTAAGCCCATTACGTGTATAAGTGCATTTCATCCACACAGCAAACCTAAGAAGTGAAATGATTAACATAGTGATTAGCAGTGTGGACTCTGACTCCAAGCTGCTTGCCTTCTGATTCTCACTAGGAAATGCCCTCATATACTAGTACTGTGACTTTAGACAAATTGCCCAAATCCGCTCCTCTTGGTTTTCTTACATGAAAAAAGGGGCTAACAACAGTATACACCTCATAGTTGATGTCAGTCTTGATGTTACCAAAGTTAAATGAGTGAAACATAGTAGACACTCATGCTCATTGGCAGTACTCTTTATTGCCCTGGCTTATAGAGGAGAAAAGCCCCACCTTTAACTAAGGCCCCATCGTGTTAAATAATTTACTCAAAGCAGCACTACTACTAAGTTATCCACGATTTGAACCCAACAATACAAGTGGTATTAATTCAACTCAATCCAACAGATGTGACTGCCTACCATAGAAGTCACTGGGTATCACTTCAGGAGAGAGAGATAAATTACATAACTCTGTCCTCAAAAGGACACTCTCTGGTGGGGAAAATAGCCATGAGACCTAAGATCAAGTGTCTGTGATCATGTCCATGCACAGTCATAAGCAATGGTTCTAGGAACACAAAGAAAGGGAGCGTCGATTCTGATCGGTGAGGCTTCAAGATGCCTTCGCCCAACAGGGGGCATTTGAACGGGACCGAGGATGAATGGAGTGGTAATGGGTAACTGGATCCTGTTTTCTTCCCCTTTTCCCAGGCTGATTCCAACAAAACCAGAATCGATGAGGCCAACCAACGTGCCACAAAGATGCTGGGGAGCGGTTAAATGTGCCCACCTGTGTTCTCTTCCAGACGCTGTCGGGCAAGGCAGTGCCGTCATGCTTTTCTCATGGTATTACCTAGTAGGTCTGCACACACACACACATCAGTCCACCCCCGTTGTGAATGTTGTCTTGTGTCGTCCATCAGCTGCCCCAAAATACTGTGTCTTTTGTTCTTTCTGGGTCTCTTTCTTTCCAAAGGTTGTATATAGTGGTCATTCGGTGGCTCTAACTCCCTACGTAAGATGTCCTGGGTTTCATTTTCCTTCTCTCTCCTCAGTGGCGTTTGCTGAATGGCAACAGTTAAGGAATGCTCAATGTGCTGTTGATTCTTTCAATACACAGTCTTGTTCTTGTAAAACTGTGACATTCCACAGAGCTACTGCCACGGTCCTTTCTTTGGGTGTCAGGCTCTGAAACTCTCAAAATCCGCTGTCTTCGGTTCCTCCCGGCTGTCATCTGTCTTTATGATTTCATGATTAGACAATGTGGAATTACATAACAGGCATTGCACTCAAAGTGATGTGATTTATGCATTTATGCATGAGAACTAAATAGATTTTTAGGTTCCTACTTAAACAAATTCTTTCCCTGGCAGTAGCACACTGATGAGAAAACACACACACACACGTGCAACAACAGCAACAAACAACAAAGCATGTTCAGTACCGAGACTGTCGAGATTAAGTTCTACCAGCAAAACTGCAGTAGTGTCCCTTTCTTTCTGTCAATATATAGACTTATTAATCATCATCCTTTTTTAAAAAATAAAGAATTTTAAAAAAAGATGAATTTGACACACTCACCATTTAATCATTTCCAGCCAAATAGACGTTTGGCGGAAACTATGTCAAGTGGATGTAATATAGGGTTCGTTTGCTGCTTTTGAAGGCTGTGTTTTGGAGAAAGCAATCTTGCTGTGAACAGTGTGGAGATGTAAATTTTATAAGGCCGACTCTTACCGATCACCATTTCCCTGTGATTTGTTACCAGTACAATTCTCTGTTGCTTAATCTAGAGCTATGCACACCAAATTGCTGAGATGTTTAGTAGCTGATAAACCTTTAAAAATAATATAAATGAATGAAATATAAACTGTGAGATAAATATCATTACAGCATGTAATATTAAATTCCTTCTGTCTCCTCTGTCAGTTTGTGAAGTGATTGACATTTTGTAGCTAGTTTAAAATTATTAAAAATTATAGACACCAGATGTCTGCTTTAACTTCTTCGTGGACCCCATCTGACTTTGCACTTACACAAGAAGAGGAAGCCTGGCTGCTCTGTCCCATTGCTCCTAAGAAGCCAATTCTGTGTGCTGAGGACACTGTATGGAAAAAGCAAGGGTGTCTCTTTTAGACGGAATTTCAACGGCAGTTGAAACTTAGCTTGATTTTTATAATCTGTTTCAGAAATACTTGTGTGTAGATTCAGTGTTGGCTGTGGTAGGATATATAGTTTTCCAGAAGACATAGAAAAAAGAATGGGGGGAAATCCGTGGTGCTCAGACTTGGCCCTACTTAGATTTAGGTACATCAGTTGTCAATCAACTATTGCTCTTCCTTCCTCTCCCCGGTATACCCCCACCAAAACGGAGACCCCTACAACCACCACCATTGCTGCCCCAACTTTTTAACAGCTTTTTGACATGTCATACAAATCACCTATTTAAAGTATATAATTCAATTGTTTTTAATATACTCGGAGTTGTGCAATCTAATTTTAGAATAATGTCATTCCAAAAAGAAACCCGATTCCCATTAACAGTCACTCCCATCCCACTTCCCCCAGCCATAGGCAACCACTAATTTATATTGTCTCTATAGATTTGCCTATTTTAAACATTTCACATAACAGAATTAGAAAATATGTGATCCTTTGTGACTGGCTTCGTTTATTCAACATAATGTTCTCAAGGTTCATCCATGTTGAAACATATAACAGAGCTTCATTCCTTTTTATGGCCAAATATTATATGGAAAACACATTTTGTTTATCCATTCACCCATTGATGGACATTGGGATTATCTTCGCTTTTTGGCTATTATGAGTTATGCTACTACGAACACTCATGTATAAGTTTTTGTGTGGACATGTGTTTTCAGTTCTCTTAACATCACTGTTTTTTCCACCATCGGTCTCTGCCACCAGCACTTCCACCAGCATCACCTTCACCATTACCTGTGGCACCTGTACCTCCACCCTAACCACTGCCCCAGCTACCACCATCTTCACCTTCCTCCTGCCTCCGCCACCTCTCCATCTTTACTGGCACCTCCACCTTTGTCACTGCTGCCTTCCCAGTCACCGTCATCACCCCCTCCATGACCACAGTCATCACCACCACTGCCTCCACCTCCGTCTCCGTCACCACCTTCACCAACGCCACCATTACCTGCCTCAGCTCACTGAGTAATTAAAACCCCACGCTGGATACAAGAAAGGCTTAGGGGCATTTTGCTTTAGTGGCCATCACATAATTCATTCTGAACGTATTTCTTTGATAATTGAATTTGTTCAACGTCAGCTCTGATGCAGGCAGCTCCTTTTGACTGAAAGAGAACATATTCCCCGGGGCTGAATCAGCTCCAGGTAATGTGCCAACTCAGGATGGACATTAGACATATAATGAGGAGGAGCACTGGAAGAGCTGAATCTCCCATCTCCCTCTTCCATGACCCTTCTACAAAAGACGGCACAGAAGGTCAAAGGTGGTCCTGGGTCCTAGTAACAGTCCTTTCCTCTGTCCCCCTCTCCACTTCCAGCTCTGTTATCCTCCCACATCCTTCCCCAGCTCCCGATCTGACCAGCTTTCCCCAATCTTGGTGTCACTGCTTTGCCAGCAAGTTGATGATTGCAAAAATTAAGAGAAAGGGAAGAAAATTCATACTTTGTGATCATCCAGTCTATGCCAGGTACTGTGTTAAGTGCCGTATTCATGTAGACTCATTAACCCCTCTTAAAAACTCTATAAAAGAGGCATTATTAACCCATTTTTTCAGAAGAAGAAATTAATAGTTTATTTAAACAAGACCTCCCAGCTAGTAAGTGATATAGGCATGATTCAAACCTGATGTGTGTGACTCCAGAGCTAAAGAAAGGCCTGGAAAAGAAATTGAGGATGGTGCTTCTCTCAACTAAAACAGGAAACTCGAGGAGATATGTGGCCTCACAAAGAACCGCAAAGACAAATGTACTGGACTTCTTAGCAGGAGGTCTTGATGAACCTGCCTTTCATCTGCGAAATATTTACTGAGCTTCTATGCCACATCCTGAGTATTGAGAGCACATCAGGGAGGGGGAAAAGTGGGAAATTCCCTGCATTCATTGAACTTACACTCAAGCTGGGGAGAGATAAATAAACCAACAAGTAAAATTCAAAGTATATCAGATGGTAAGTGTCAGAGAGAAATGTAAAGCAATGAAGGCGGTAAACAGTGCAAAAGATGGGAGAGAGGGCGTTATTTTAAAACAGTGATGGGGGAAGACCTCACACGTGAGAATTTAAGCAGAGAATTATTCAGTTATGGAATAACTAAAATGATATGTTACAAGTGAACCCATTTGGGAAGCAGGGGCCAGGATTGATGAAACAAATGTACAAGCTACTTATATTTTTTCATTTAGTAATACTGGAGTACCTCCTCTGCGACTCAGTCACTACTGGTTTAAAGTTTTCCTCCCATTGTTCAGAAGAGACTTGCAAAATCCTTGGCCCAAGCAAGGAGGCAAGTTTAGAGGGTGAAACAGTGTACAAGGTATGAGTATCAAGTCAAACTTTGTTGGAAGAGTTGAAAGTGTTGACTTCATGGTCCACGATTTAGGAAGTCTTGCTCTAAGTGGTCTTTGTAAAATCATCAACTTAGTAATTTACTTTCAAGTAGGTTAGTCATATACCTCAGGTTCTCCATCTAGGTTTTAGAAATTCAAATCAACCTCCTAGAATATAAGAGGTTTGGAGAAAAAAGGAACTAAGGAAAAGTAAACTATTAATAAGTAATTTAACCATAGGGCTCTTGGCTATTTCCAGGATGAATATCGAACATTCTCGAGTTCATTCCCAGGCAGAGTGCCACCCGCTGATGTTCCCCACCCACCCTTACACCCATCCTTAGCTCCTCCAGGCTTTTGCCATAGGGGGTTTACTACTTTGAATTCAGGATCCTCTTTCCACAAGCAACTCCGAAAAATGTGGCTCATAATCCTCCTACTGGACACTGCTGGGGCCCTGTCCACATCCTCTGTGCACTCACCTCTACTCACAAAAGGCTGTGGCAGTGAAGAGCCCTGTAATTCTCTGCTCGGGGCAGGGAACGCCCGGAAGGCTGAAGTTTTAACACCCCTGGAAGCAGTTCTCAACCAGGATGGATGGGGGCGAGTGAGAGGACACCCCGTTTCCTTGGCCCCAGGTTGGGATGGCCTGGGTGTGTGTCCTACATCATCTCCCAGAGTTTCCCCAGAAGAACCAGTCTCCAGTTTCTCACATGATAACTTAGCTGATGATTATTACTATCTTTATTGGCTGTCTTTTCTTCTCTCTTCCCCACCTCACTACTTGTGTTTCCTAGGACCTCTTCTCAAATAAACTACTTGCCCCCAAATTCTTGTTTCAGGGTATGCTTCTGGGGAAGCCTTGACCTCAGGCAATACTGTCTCATGAGATACTAACCAACTGCTGACAGTTTGTGGCAGCCTGTCCAGAAGACTGACCTTAATCCTGAAATAATGAAACTAATCCCTCCTATTCAAAGCAATAGAGTGTCAGCACCATCATTAACCCCTAAACAACTGAACTCGAAAGAAAACATTTCAAAACGTTCAAAATAGAACTGGATCCTCAACCAGCACTTGACAAATACCCTTATTCTAGACTGTTTTTTTCCCCCTGCCATCTTTCCTTTGTTGCTATTTTGCAAGAATTTACACTGAAATTTCAAGGAGTGGGTGGGGGGCTTTCTTTTCTTTTCCTTCCTAATCTTTTCTGTACAAAAATATACTGTTCCCCTTGCTAGGATGATAAAAAAGACTGATTACTCAGGGGTGGAAAGGAAATTATGTGTGTCAGAGACAGCTTAAGTATACACAAGATGTATCTTGGGTGTCTGGGGGAGTGGGGGTGTGGGAGGTGACTGTTGCCTTCCAAGGCACTGTCTTACTTTAAAGGAACCGTGACAACCACCAGTTTAGGAAAGATGAAGCAAGTGCTAATGGGGTGCGTTTTTAAACTTTCAGAGGCTGCGGAGATAGAAAGCCCTAGAGACCTAAGCCCATGCTCTTATCTGTTCTGGAAGGCAAAACTCCAGACTAGACCAAATAGATTCTCCAAGGGGCTAGAGCTTTTATACCTCTCCACTAAAGATCCACTCTGCTTTCCATACCTATTGATTTGCACATGGCAATGGCCCATATGAATTTCTGCCCACTGGACTGTCATTTATGCACCTTAAGTGCAAATAGCCAGCTCAGCTCAAGATATCCCAACAAACTATCTCAACATAACTTTATTCCAAGGCAATGACTGCAAGCCAAGAAGAACATTAGGAGTGCTTCGGAAGTGCTTTCCCCACCTCCCCACCCCCCAGGGGCTGAATTAGGGGGTGCTACAGGCTGACTCCTCAGAAAACAAAGCCTGAGATAAAGGCCTAAGTCCTGGTAGTTTATCTGAGAGTGTGATTCCAGGGAGCAGGAAAAAGGGATGGGAGAGTGAAATGGTGAAGCGGGGAGAGCCAATGCAAGAATGCAATATGGAATTAATGCTACAGGCACCTGGTGTTTGACTCCCGTGGGACAGCTGAGATGCCCCATCAGGTGCACATCAGAACCATCTTCCTGGAACAAGAAAGGGAGATTTACCCACCCGCTACCATGTTCTTTGGTCAAAGGTACCAACGGGGCAGGGTGGTAACTCCCTGTACTTCGGGTCGTGTGCATGGATGTCAGCGGGTTCTTTCCAAGGATGCCCTGCGCTAGCAGATCAAAGAGGCCCTGAGCAGAGGGGGAGGAGGGGCGAGGCCAGCACCGTCAGTTTGTATTTCTGTGGAGCTGGTGGAAGTCTGCGTGAAACTGGTTGCCACTGCAGTGGCTGGAGTAAGAGCCAGGGACAAGGGAATGTGAAGGCATGTTTGAGAAGCATCTGCAGGGCACGGCGTACGGTTGTGCAGGTTTCATACTGTTTTTCCCTAGAAGGCGCCATTCACATCCTAACAGCAGCTTCATATTTTCCTGCTCCGTATACAAGGTCTCAACTGAGATTTTGTTTGAAAGAGCTTTCACTGCTAAAGAAGAAAATACAAAACCCACCACCAATGAAACCTTTTAAAGCCATTGTTTTAAAATCATTTGGAGGACCAGTAGAAAGGACCAACTGGAGAGTAGATGGAAAAATAAAGGTCCAAATATTGGTGGCAGATCAAAGGTTTCTGGATGACAGCAGAACTTAATGAGGAATTTTTTGGTTTTGGTTTTGAGTCCTGAAGACCCAGAGGTAAAGAGCCAGAAAGTTTAGCATGAGGAGGGAGATCAGGAAAAGGGACACCAAAGAAGACAGAGTTGGAAGATTCTGCCAAGATGATAACCCAGAAAAGAAAGGGGGGGGGGCAGAGAATGACATAGTTAAAAGGGAACAAGAAAAAAATATAAAAGGGAGCTTGTAAATAAAAGTAGTATCTGAAGGATTGGAAGACAGGGGCTGGTTTGGAGTCAGTTCCCTGTTGCCACCTCCAGGCTATTTCTCTCTCTGCTTCCTGATGAAATTGGCATTCCTTGGTTCTCTGTCTTAATTCTCATGGGCATCATCAAGGTGACCTTGATTACAAGCTTCTACACCACAAAGCCATTCTCATCCTGTCTCAACTCACCCACCATTGCCCCAAAGCCCAGAGAACTTAATCTCATTCTCTGACCAAAAATTTCATACCTCCATTCTCATGTTCTTACATCTTGGCACATGCCCCTCAAACTTATCTAAACTTCTAGTTGCTTCTCCTAAGTTTTCTCTCAGTAAGCCCAACTTCCCAGTGTCACCAAGAGCCACGGTAGATACACAACGCCCTCCACTCTCATGTCAATATCTTCAATTTTCTCTCCTTCAGCCCTGGACTGTAAAACCCAAACTCTAGATGAATGCAGTCCTCTGCCTGAGCCCCCTTGCCCGGGTCCTTGAGAACACAGGGTAAAATCATGCATATACCTGGACTGGGTCCAACAAAAACCTATGGTCTCACTGGCACTCTCATGCCGAGTAGGTGGCAGTGTAAATTGGTACAACCACTTTAGAAAAACCAGTTTGGCAGTATCTAGGAATGGTACACATATGCACACACTATGATTCAGCAATTCCATTTCTAGGTATCTAGCCACAGAAATGTGTACTTTTGATCACCAAAAGATACGTACTAGAATGTTCATAGCAAAAGTACTCATAATAGCCCCAGTTGAAATTTACCCAAATGCCCATCAACGATAGAATGAAGAAATCTCCTATGGTTGCTTACACATAGGATTCTTACGGCCGTAAGAATTGAGCACATCACAACTACATGCTGAAGCAACATGCATAAACCTTACTAATCCAGTGTGGAATGAAAGAAGCCGAATACACAGGAGAACATACCGTGTGATTCCATGTATATAAAGTTCAAAAACAAGAAAATTAATCCATAGGGTTAGAAGTTAGGATAATGGTTACCCTTGGGGTGCAGGGTTGGTGACTTAGCCAGGACACAAGGGAAGTTTTTGGGGCATTGGTAATGTCTTCTTTCTTGATATAAGTGTTGGTTACATGGGTGTATTTAGTTTGTGAAAATTCACTGAGCTGTATAATATGGTACATGTGCGCTTTTCTGGATATATAACTCAACAAGTTTTGAAACAGTTTTAAAAAGACAAAAAAATACAGTCCCCAACTTTTCATCTGGTTTTCCCTTCAGCTCTGGGGGCCTTTTCAATACAAAGGAACCTCTCCTGTCCCACCCTTTTCCTTTCCTCTCTCTTGGCATCACTTTACCTTGAATTTTAAGGGGAAACTAAAGTTGTCAGCAGGAGCACAGTTCACACAATTCTATCCCAGTGTGGGGGGGAAAAAAGCCTCCTGGAGTAGAGCAGAGTGGCATTCTGCAATTATGAGGCATGGATTATTTGTACAGGGTTGAGCAAGCTCTCATGGGTGTCCATGACACTGGAAAAACCCTGGACAGAAGGGAAAACTCAAAGGACACACTAGAGGCAAGACATTGCCAGTTTGAAGTGATTCTAAGCCTGCACAGAACTATACCTATCTATGGCTGAAGTCAAAGCTGAGGCCAAGAGACCATGCATGGTCCTTCTACAGAGAAGTTCTTGGCTCTGTTTTCTTGTCTACTCTATGCAATATATCTCTCACCCTTCTTGGCCTTTGAGTCAAATCTTGCTCAGGTCACCATGAAACTCATCGTAGTTTCTGGGTTCAAAACAAACAAAACCAACCACTTCTTAATCCTCTGACTCCTTAATGCTCCGACTCCTCTGGGACATTTGATACTGTTACCCTCCAACTTCAAAACACCTTTCTTGTTTTGTGTAAAACAACTTTCCTCCAGGTCTTCCCTTATTCTCTAGCTTCCTTTCTCAGTCTCCTCCAGTCTCTCTTCCTCTGCCCATCTTTTAGGCGTTAGTGTTTACCTGAGGTGCTAAATTTGGTTTCCTTCTCACTCTACATAAACTCAATCTTGCCTATAATAGCTTCAGCCACTGCCTCCATGAGATTAATGCCCCAAATTAGATGCCTGCTGAAGGCTCCTCTCCTGGGGCCCCAAACCTCATTTCTCCTGCCTATTAAACACTTTCCTCCAGCTCAGCCACAGGCACCTCAGACTCCTCGTGACCCACATGGAAGTACTCACCACCACCCCTGTTCAAATTCTTCTGCCTCAGGACTGAAGCCAGGCATCACTCCCTCACTAATTGGTTGCCATGCCTTGTCTGCAGCACCTCTTAATACCTCCCTCCTCTGCCCCCTTCTTTCCAATGGCCAGATCTGGAAGAGCACAGATTCAAGGCTAGCCTCCCCAATTCCTGCCTGGGTCTACAACGCTCCCAGAGGGAGCTTAATAAACCATCAATCTGATCATATGATGCCTCTTCAATCCTTTAGTAGTTACCTTTAAGATAAAGAGCAAACTCTTTAGCAGGACATATGAAGCTATTAGGGAGCTAGTGGCTGCTGACAATTGGGACCCATTCATTAGTATTGCTCCCTAGTTTACTAAGATGCTTGCAGTTACCTGAGAGCGCCAAATCCTAACCACTAGACCACCAGGGACTGTTGCAGTTATCTGAAAAGCATAAGCTTCCCCGTCCCCCAACTTCAGCCTCTGCCCCACTCTGGTAAACATCTGCTTGTCCTTAGGACTTTATGTAGGCATCAGCTGAAGTCTTTGACTTCCCTGATCACCCCGAGATAGATTTAAGCACTTCCTTCTCACTCTTCTCAGAGCACCCCATTCAATCTTCAAGTGTGATATGAATCATATTGCATTTCAAAACTTGTCTCTTTCACTACCCTATAAACTTGTATCAGTTACTATTGCTGCATAACAAACAATCACTCAAGCTCAATGGCATACAATAAATATTAATTTCTCACATGTTTGGGTGGTTCTGCTGGGCTCTGTCATTCATCTATGGGCAGGTGGGGTTCTGTCTGGGCTGTCCTAGGCTGGGGCAGCTTAGCTGGGATACCTCTGCTCCATCTGTCTCTCATTCTTGAAGGCAAGGATTTTGTTTGGTACCTGGTGTTGAATTGTTGAATCTAGGAGCACAATAAGATAGCTGGTTAATATTCTATATATTAAACAGAAAGTGCTAAACTGAAGCCAATGGCATCCCTACTCTTCCCAAATTCTTCCCCTGCACCTAAGAGAGCAGATACCATCCTCATAAGTATATTTTTCACTCTTACATGCTATTATTTTTCCACTATTCCAATGATTATAACGTAAGACTTCCGAGTGTCTTACAACTTCTCAGCAGAACTTTCAAATAGTAGGTAGTATTTTATCTACAGGGTAACAATGATTCGTTTGCCTTCTCGGGAGCTATTTGAAGGAAAGCCACTCTGATGGTTTAAAATATATCTGCAAATTCTTTGACACTCCCTCCAACAGGTGAAGCCTAATTCTCTTCCCTGTAAGTGTGGGCTTAGTGACTCACTCCTAAGAATAGAATAAGGCAGAAGTGACAGAGTGAGACTTCTCAGGCTAGGGCATCAAAAGCCTTGTGCACCTTCCTTGTTTTCTCTTGGATCACTTGCTCTGGGAGAAGCCAGCTGCCATGTCATAAGGTCACTCAAGCAACCCTCTGGAGAGGTCTATATAACAAAGAACCGAGGCCTCCAGCCAACAGGCATATGAATAAGCCATTTTGGAGGCAGGTCCTCCAGCCCCTTCTGAAGAGGGTAGGGGCCCAACCAACATTTTGACTAAACTTCATGAGAGACCATGAAAAGGAACATGTCGCTCCCACATCCTGATTCTCGGAAACTTTTTGAGATAATAAATGCTTGTTGTTTTAAGCTGCTAAGCTTTGGGATAGTTTTCTACGGAGCAATAGATAACTAATTCAGCTACTTTTTAATAAATTACTGCGCTCTCCCCCAAAGTCCAGGTTTCATAATTATTACATCACAGTGGCTTCTAAACAGTATAAAAGGGAGAAAATACAACACCACTCCTGCCTTGGAATCCCTCTGCCTAGTGTTAAAATGAAATAAAAAAGAATGTATACAACCTCTATGATCTTATTAACCAATGTCACCCCAATAAATTTAATTTAAATAATAATAATAATAAAAGACAAAGTCATTATCTACTTTCCTTGGAGGCTAATGGGAAACTCTCAGGCTTTAAGAGGGACTGTTAAATTTGACTGCAAATGTTGTCCAGGAAGTCTGAGTTAGGAAGCGGACTTGCAGAAGAATTTTAAAAACTCTAGCATCACCCCTTTGAGTGAAGCCAGTCCCTCCTTTTCAAATTCCATATTTGGCCACTACCTCCTCAGAGCAACCAGATCACTAGACCACTCACGCCACCCCAGTTTATTGGCTGTCACCT
Source organism: Miniopterus schreibersii (assembly GCF_964146895.1). Lineage (NCBI taxonomy): Eukaryota > Metazoa > Chordata > Mammalia > Chiroptera > Miniopteridae > Miniopterus > Miniopterus schreibersii. Next base: position 68,957,177 of record NC_138110.1, read on the forward strand.
GCGCTGCACTCCCCAGCGTGGCCCTGAGGAGTGAAACACTGCAGGCCAACTCCTGTGCCAGCCCTAAGGCAATAAGTGAAATCATGCGGCTCCTAAAAATAATGAAAAAAGGCAGGCAAAGGGAGCAGCGCTTGAGGTTGTGAGTCACTGATGTTTGTGAGGCAGGAGAAGGAGAGAGCAGGGGAATATAAAAAAAGCCGAGCAGAAAATAAACAGGCTCTGCAGACACAAAGCCGAAGGGAGCACCCCAGGCCTGAGGCCTGGGAAAGCTTCAGAGTGGGCTGAGCTGGAGGGCAGGTAAGCAGGTTCACAGGGGAGAAGCCTGCTCACGGCTGCCCAGCCCAGGGGCTGCCACCCATCCACGTACCGCAGGTTTTGGCCAGTGACATGAGGTTGAAATGGCTGATCTAGACTATCTTTACCTGGGACAGCTTTGCTCTCTATGTCCCTGCTCCAGCAGGATGACTGGGCGCACGCACAGGGAGTCAGCAGGCACAAACCGCAGTGGAAGCCGGGAAGCTCTTTCTCAAGCTTCTGCTCAAGTTGCATCTGCTGCTATCCCATTAGCCAAAGCAGGACACATGGATTAAATCAGAATCAAAGGGCAGGGAAATAGGCTCAGTCTCTTGACAGGTGAAAGCTGTAAAGCCACACGGCAAAGGGCATGGATACAGAAAGAGCTGAAAAACGGGGGGAAGGTGCTGTTCAAAGGATTGACAGTTCTTCATTAACAGCCAGGGATGGGAGACAACAGAGGTTAATGTAGTTGTGAAATATTGAAAATGGTAAGTGCCTGTCACTGGCAGTGAAATCAGGAAGCCGAGAATGAAAATGGTAAATAAATGCTAGACTGTGAAATGCCTTAGGGCCCAAGGGAGTGCCCAAATTAGGGATTCTCTGCTCTCTGGCCAGTTTTGTTTTATCTCAGTGAAGCAGACATTGCAGGACAGCATGAGATAGGCTGGCTGACAATTCTATTCTCCCTTGAGTTTAATTATAAGTGCTTCCCAGTTAGTAGTTACCTGGTGCCTTCCTGGAGCGAGATTCTCCTGGGCCCTCTAAGCAGGTATATTGCCCAGAGAAGACCATGATAATTTCCCCAGAGGAAGCAGAATTTCTGCTACTATCCCCAGGGAATCCATTCCAACAGTCAAGTGGGGGTGATGGTGGTGATGGTTGTCATAGTGTATTTTCACTGTTTTTAATTTTTGGTGGGTTTTTTTGGTGGTTGTTGGTGTGTTTTTTAACTCAGGACGTAAATTGTGGGCCCTTAGTGACATCAATCATAATTTTTAACCTTGGGATAAGAAGAGATAAGCATCTCTCTAATTTCCAGAAACAGAAAAAACAAGGAAGCAGAATATTTAAACAAACAAGAGCTTTCAACAGAAGGTCTGCAGATGTAGCGCGCCTCTCCCCATCGCTAGATCTGTGGCCTGCCTTTGGAAAGGGCAGGAAGCCCTGGGGCACCTTGCTCAAAAACAGTAGATAAAAGTCAGGGTCTGGCAAGCCCATCTGCTTCCCGAAGAAGAAAATATTATAAAATAGCCATGTCAGGGCCCCATGCGATGGTTTCCCACGGGTCTCTGGGTTAACTCAACCAACATGTCCTCTTACATGTAAACTTGGGATCATGATGGGGCTCAGACAGTTAGCTGAATACAGACTATGTTAGCATGTGGTGCAGATGAAAAGGGACCATCTGTGTCTCTGCTGGAAAATGATGATGCATAGGTGTGAATTTTTTTAATGCTCCATCTGGGTTTAATAAACTTGCCTCTTTAAAATAAGAAATACCCACATTTGCTATACACCCTTTCTTGTAGTGCTCTTCACCTATCCTTCATTATTTCCGTAGGATTTATTTCATGAGAAGTATGACATGAAATATTAAAGCTAAGAGCGAAGGTCTTTGGGGGGGAGGTGACCGCAGTGTTTTTGCTTCTTTGGCTGACTTGTTCTGTATTTTCTTGTCATTTAACAACACTTTCCATATGCAAAATTTCCTTCCACCCCCTGAAAAAATGCACTGACTGGATAACTGAACAGACAGCAGGAGAAAGTCAATCTGTTATCTACACACAAGAGGAAAACAGGACATGAATTTGCCGGAATAGCCAGTTCCCACATTTGCAAACCAAGAAAAGCTGCAGTTCATTTTCTTTCCTAAAAACCATGTTGGTTCTGAAGAACATTCTGGGGATAATAAGAAGAGTAATTAGGAGCACGGCTTGAATTCAGAGTGACTTGCTTTGGAAGCATTAAAAGCGTAAGCGGGAAGGAAAGTATGTGGAGGGAACTCTTGCATGCCTCTCTCCAGGTGCAATTAGAGATTTGAAATCTGTTGTTACTTTTCCGTGGCAATCTTTGTACTTAATTTCCCAAATGTTGAACTTCTGTCATTTTATTCCTTTGGGGGAGCCCTTCAACTACTGCTTTTCCTGAATTCCTGTTGGGTCACAGCCCTCAACACCTGAAGTTCCTCCCAGCACGTGCTGTGATCTCACTTCCCCAGACCAAGAACAACAGCAAAGACCAGGAAGAATTCGGCTGTGCTCTCAGCAAAAGCACTTAGATATGTTCTTTCTGGATGAGGGAAGCTAACAATTGGACATAATTCCAAAAGGTCAGTGCCAACCTCGAAAGCCTCTTGTTCTCAGTTTCTTTTAAATAAATACTTAAGTATCTGCTGTGTGCTGGGAGCCTCGGAAGGTATAAAGATTAGGATAAAGTATATTGTCAAGAAGTGTACGGTGTACAGAGAGAATGAGACCCCGATAGCTAGAAAGCAGTTTTCAATGTGCGGTCCCCAGACCAACAGCATCGGCATCACCTGGGATTTGGTTAGAAATGCAGATTCTCAGATCTCACCCCAAACCTTCCAAATCAGAATCAAGGGGAGTCAGGCCCAGCAATCTGTGTTTGCATAAGTCTTCCCGATGATTATGATGCTCCCTAAAATTTGAGAGCCACAGCTGTAAAGCAATAGAGCACAAGCACCAGAAGAGAGATGCTTTGAGTAAAGGGGAAATCACATCTCTTTTGGAAGGAGGACTTCCAGGAGTGACAGTATTGCTGCGGAGCTTTTGAAGTTACCTAAGATGCTGAAATGTAGGGGATGGAGTAGGAAAAGGGCATTCTGAGTGAGTGAAACGTGGGCCAAGCAACAGAATTAAGAAAGCAAATCAAAGAGCCTGAATTGACTGGCATGGAAGGAGGTGGATAGGGTCACAAAATAGGCTGAGGTCCCCAGCGCCAGGCTGAGGAGTGTGTTGCCTCACCCAATGAGCAACGACAAGACATTGAGGTGTTTAATCAGAGAAGTAACAAGACTAGAGCAGTGTTTTTGGAAGATTCACGTCAGGGTTTCTGCAGGATAACTAGGAGCAGAAAGGTACCCGGGAAGTGGGGAAGAAGCTGAGTGGATGATTGCAAGAACTTGGGTAGGTGATAATGGAAGCTTCACCTAGGGAGTGTGCGGGGAAAATATAAAAATGAGGGAATTCATTGAAGAAAATTTGAAGGATTAGATCAACAGAATTTAGCAATTGGTTCAATATTAGGAGGGAAAGAATGAGAAGAATCAGAACCCTGATTAATAACAAGAGATTAGGCATGTCATAAACCAAAGACTAAGGCAATCAGGAGGAGGAGTTGGTTTCTGAAGGGATTTGTTTCGGATATAGTTGGTGTTCTGTAGTGTGGTGCATCATGACATTGAAAATGCAGGCATAGAGCTAATAACAATAATACTATAATATTTTGACCACTTAGGCTATGCCTGGCTAGGCACATGGCCTATATTATATCATATAAACCTTTCAGTGACTTTATGAGAAGGCGTTGTTACACCCATTTTTATTATTTAAATTAGATTCTGTTGCTTGTAACAGAAAATCCACAATAACAATGGCTTAAACACACAGGGTTTATTCTAGCATGTAGAAGAAATCAGGAGGTAGGCAGGACAGAACAGATATGGTAGTTCCAATGAAGTCACCAGAGGGCCAAGTTCTTTCTAATGTCCTGCTTCTCCATGCTTCACTGGGGAATTCCATCCTCAAGGTATTTCATTAGTCAAGCCCACGCCGAGGCTCCAGCTATCAGGGAGGTAATGGCTGAAAATAGGCAAATGGATGCATGTTAAGAGAACGAATATAAAGAATGGGAGGTTGGAAGAAAAAACCTTGGAGAATGACCACAGGGAATAGCTGAGAAGATGCCCAGGAAAGAGAGAAGCACCATGTCAACAAAAGGCAAGGAAACAAGGCTTCCGAATAGCAGGAGAGGTGGGTAGGTGGTGTCCAGTGGTGCCATCCATCAAGACTGAGAAATGCTTATTGGGTTGGAGAAGGTGAGGTACTTGGTGACCTTCCAAAGGACGGCATCATTCTAGTGCTCTAAAGAGCAGATCTTTGAGTTAAGAAAAGATTAGGTGGTGAAGTACTGGAGCAATAATTTCTTTTCCATAAAGTTTGGTGCTACAGGGAGAGAGAGAAATCATGGTAGTGACTAAGCTGAGCAGTGTTGAGGTAATGTTTTCATTGATTAGAAGACCTGAACACAATTTCCCTTTATGATGTCAGGTCTCTCAGAGACTAGATTTAAATTGCTTGAGTGTGTGGGTGAGACAACCAAGTACTTCTTCCATGATCAACATCGCCAATTCAATTCCTCCCAGGAAACGTGAAATGAGTGTTGGCTGATATTCTATCATAATAAAGGGCTGATGTTACATGTTTTAAGGACAGTCTGATAAACTTAATTAATTCATTTTTGTTTTTCTCTCCAAAAGCTGGATGGAAACTCATCTAGCTCTGGCTTGAGTTCTTGAAGAAAAATTAAATTGTGAAAGTGAGGATGTTTCATTAGCCATTTGCACTCCCTCAAGGTCACAGAAGGCTCTCTGGGTGCTTTGCAAGGCTGCAGAATCTGGACTGTCGGGGATGAGGCTTCATTTTAGCAAAAATAAATATCAGGTTACAACACATTGTTTTTACAGCTGACTGAGGCTTTAGTGTGGTGGATATTTCCTTCTACAACTGCAAATAAAGAGACAGGTTGCTTGCAGGGCAGACTACAGTGTTTGCATCATTTCTTTATGAAGCCATCTTCTCCCCTCAAGGAGTGTGTTCCCAGAGGATCCCTGCCCCCCCTCCCAACAAATGTCTGGTGCCTTTGCAGTGCTCAACATGCATGACGGCTTTGAAGGCTGTTAAAAATGAAGACAGATAGTTGGACCTGTTTTCTTGGTACCTTTCATTCTTTCCCCCTACCTTTCCACCCCACCCTTCTCTCCCACACTGGGTACCCTTGTACTACAAAATTATGGAAGAATGGAGGAGCCTGAAACCCCAGGATGCTTTGCAATTCTAATTTTCCAACCTGAAACTAGTGAGCCAGAAAACCCTAGATACTAAAAGCTGCCTGAAGCAAATCCAAATCTTCTGACTTTAAAATAGCAACACATCCTTTACCAGTTTAGCTATTTTGAAGTACATTTTCATGCACATGCACACTTGTTGAAATTAAATGCACTCATTTCTATCTTTTTTATTTTCTTCTGGAGAGAGAGCAGTGTTGAGAGGAATGCTTGCTTTCTACCTCTTAAAGAATAAATCTGTATAGCCAGAGTAGGTTTTAAGCTACCTGAGTTTTCTATATAGATTGATTAAGCCTGATCCTACATGGGAAACTGGGAACATATAGGAAATGGAGTTTCCTAATTGAACCTGCCTTTTACTATACCAGTGTTGTCACAGGTCTGTCTCAGTTTAAATCCCCCCCACCCCCTACCAAAACAAACTGAGATGAAGTTTTGAGAACAAGTCATTTATTTGGGAGGTGATTACAGGGAAATGGGAAAGTGTGAGCAGGGGAGAGGAGACAGCCAACAAAGGATGTCTTGATGAGAAGTTGCCACTGTGGTGCTTGACACTGCTGGGGACCTCTGGGAGACATTGTAGAACACACACAGAAACGTCCTACCTGGGGGTTGGGAAAGCTTGGGCATTTATCAGCCAACTCTCATTGGTCATTGCTTGACAATCCTGTCCAGAGACATCATTTCTTCCTAAATTCATCTACAGGTGTAATGCAATTCTAATTGAAATCCCAGCAACTATTTTGTAAATGTCAATGAACTGATTCCAGTGTGTATATATCAAAAGCAAAAGACCTAGAATAACTAACACAATACTGAAAAAGAAGAACAGAATTCTAGGATTTAAACTACCTAATTTCAGGATTTACTATAGAGCTACAATAATAAAAACAGCATGACGTTAGCAAAAAAATAGACACATAGATCAATGGAATAGACTAGAGAGCCCAGAAACAGACCCACACAAATATTAGTCAACTTATTTTTGACAAAAGCTCAAAGGCAATTCAATGGAGAAAGGACAGTTTTTTCAATAAATGGTGCTGTAACCTAGATTATACCTTTTCACAAAAATTAACTCACACATTTCACAAAAATTAACTTTTTACAAAAATTAACTCAAAATGAATCATAGACCTAAATGTATAGTGCAAAACTATAAACTTCTACAAGAAAATATAGGAGAAAATTTATATGATTTTGGGTTGAGAGATGAGTTTTTAGGTGTTATACCAAAAGCACAATCAAGGGAAAAAAATTGATATGTTGGATGTTATTAAAATTTAACACTTCTGCTCTGCTAATGACACTGTTAATAAAATGAAAGACAGAATGGGAGAAAATTATTGCAAAACACCTATCTGATAAAGGACTTGTATACAAAATATACAAAAAATTCTTAAAACTCAACAATAAGAAAAAAAACTAGCTAAAAAATATAGATTGTCAAAATTGATTTAAAAAACAGCAGGTTGAGTGTGATCCTGATATTGTAAATAATAATCACAATAAATAAATAGAAAAATAATTTTCAGCAGTCTTTATTTTTCCTTCTTGCAGAAGGACTTGTTAACCATAAACATTTCCCTTCTGAGCTCCTGTTTTTTGGGGGGTTTTCTTTTTTAAATACATCTTTATTGATTTCAGAGAGAGGAAGGGAAATGGGGAGCAAGAGATAGAAACATCAATGATGAGAGTCATTGATCGGCTGCCTCCTGCACACCCCTGACCGGGAATCAAACCGCAATCTCCTGGATCCTGGGTCAACGCTCAACCACTGAGCCATGCTAGCTGGGCTGAGCTCCTGGTTTTTTTAACTTGAGCAAAAGGGATTATACTATGGGAGAAGGAATTTCAGGAGAGATTGACAGTCAGATAAAGGGGGGTGTTCTTTAAACCAGAGAGTGGTGCGCAGTGAACTGGAGGCCCCAGGCCCCAGGCCTCACAGTACCCTTAGGTAATGTAAGGCCACAGAGGGAAGCTTAAACTAACACTGAGCTTCCCATCCAGGGCAAGACTCTCTATGCTCCTTGGGGCCCTGAAGCAGTAGAGTCCCTGCCCTCCTGCGCCACCGGAGAACAGACAGTGAGTGATGAAGGCTGCCATGCCGGGCTGAAGGTCAGAAGCCTTCAACCCCCACTTTCCTAGTAGTGCATAAGTCTCCCATTTTTCTTTGATCCCAAGGAAGATCAGGACCTCCAATACTTACAAGGATCTCCTGACAGTCTGGTAGGATGAAAGTCAGAGAGAGACTATTTTATTTGAAGAAAATATAGTGGTATGACATTGCCTATACAACTGAGTTTATGCCGATGAAGTCACACGTGCTTGATCCACATGAAGGGGAAAATGAATGTAAGGGTATAAGCCAACAGGATTACAGTCGGTGAACTTTGAGTAATGGGATTATACGTGATTCTTAGTTTCTCTTTATTTAGCTGTGCTCTTTGATTTCCATACAATGAGATGCATTTACCTATGCAAAAATAAGGAGGGAAGGGTTGGGTGGTGCGATGTACAGCCTGGGTTTTAGGCCTATGCAGACCTGGGATTGAACAGCCAGTGCTTCTACTCGTTAGCTGGGTGACTGAGAAAACCGTTTCCATTTCTAAGCCTCATGTCCTCATCTATAAGAATGATGTCAGCCTTAGAGAGCCATCATAGAGATTATACTTAACCTACATAAAGAGTGCAGAATAGCTTCCCACCTAACTGCACACATAAGTACTTAACGATAATTGTACACTGTAGACTGGTGAACTTTATAGTATGTAAATTATATTTCAATGAAGCTATCAAAAAGACCCAAAAATAATTCTGATGCTTTTGTATGAGTAATTAGATCAACTATGGAAATAGCTAATCCAGATACCCTGAAGAATATTTCTATAAGGTGGTCACATGTCCATCTATATCTTTAAAGACAAAAATAAAAGCATTGCTTTCAAGCTTATTCTATAATGCCAACTCTGAAACTCCAAAAAGCTCTGCACTCTAAAAATTCTCTCTTCTAAGAATGACTTTTAAAAAATCCGTAGTACAGGTTGTCGATTAGAGGTGCTGTGTTGTTTGATGGATTGTTCAGAGAAGAAATGGATCAAAAAAGAAATCAAAGGGAAATTTTTTAAAAATCTTGAAACAAACAAAAATGGAAACACAACATGCCAAAACCTACCGGAGGCAGCATGAGGTTCTAAGAGGGAAACTGATACTGAACGATCACTTGAGAAAGAATGAAACTGGACTCCTATCTTATACCACTCACAGAAACTAGCTTGAATTTGGTTAGGGACTTCAGTGTAAGACCCCAAACGAGAAAACTCCTAGAAGCAAATGTAAGGGGAAAGCTCCTTAACAAAACCAAAAATAAACAAGTGGGGCTCCATCGAAATGAAAAGCGTTTCCACAGCAAGTGAAACAATCAGCAAAATGAAAAGGCAGCCTGAGAATCATAAGGAAATATTTGCAAACTGTCTACCTAATAAGTGGTTAATATTAAAAAGGTAAGGAACTCATACAACACACTAGCAAGTTATCATCATAATCATGGTCATTATCGTCATCACCCAGTTTAAAAATGATCAGAGGACTTGAATTGGATTTTTCACACAGACAGAGATTAGACTGGTGGTTGTCAAGGGCGAAGGGGTGGAGAAAATGGGGAATTACTGGTCAAAAAGCACAAGCTCCTAATTATAAGATGAATAATTACTGAAGATCTAATGTATAGCATGGTGCCTATGGTTACCAATACTGAACTCTACACTTGAAAATTGCTAAGAGAGTAAATCTTAACTGTTCTTACCACACACACACACAAAGCTACATATGTGAGGTCATGGGGGTGTTAACTAACCTTATTGTGGTCATCATTTCGCGTTACTGTATACGTGCGTATCAAATCTTACCTTGAACACCTTAAACTTGTACAATGCTATACGTCAATTACATCCCAATAAAGCTAGAAAAAATAGATGCTATTGTGACCTTAGATTACCTCAGTTTATAATTAATTTAGAAAAAATAATAAACAAGGGTCTTGAGAGCCTATGTATTGATTCAGAGTAAAGAGATTATTTTGTAAAAACACTAAGGTTACTCTGCAAAACCTAACTGCCTATTCAAACTACAAAAATCATCCAGTTGGCTTAGGCTCAAAATTCAGGCACTCTGTTGCCATAGTGCACAAAGCTCTATACTTCGCTTGATGTTATTTCTTGCTACCTCTGAAATCTATTGCAACTGCTTAATTATCTTCAGTGTTGTTGGTTCTGCCTAATTATCCTCCAGGGGCAGACCAGAAAACGCAGATATGGAAATAAAGCTTGATATTTCTATGAAAACAGGTTGGTGGTAGGCGGTGGAAATGTCTGAGAAGTAAGTGGGTGATCTTTCTGCATAGCATATATACAGAATAAAAAATTTCTATAGTCATAAATATTTCTATAATGACACTTGGTTATGAGAATTTTAATAGCTCTGTAGAGTTTTACAGAAAAAGTAATTAATAGGTTTTTAAATTCCTGTTTATGCTGATGCCTTAGCCCTGATATTAAGAGAACCTAAAAAAGTGTCTAATTTGAATTCATTAAATGCCCTCTGCACTTTATATGAAAAGTCCATCGAATAGCACATTCAATTGGCAGGACTAGGAACTCAAGCCAAGAACCATTTTGTTAATCTGGATTTCTCTATTTATTTATTTATTGCCTATTCTTTAATCATTCAACACTGAATTCACCACACAGATGCAACGCAAAGAAGGATGCTCAGATGGGTTTTTATTAATCTTAGGATTGCTTTTTAATGGCAAAAATCAAAGATAGAGTAAGTGAAAGCTTCTTTCCCCTTCCATTTCTAGAATTCTATTTTGTGCAAGGCATATCTTTTCGCAAAGTACAGGGAAGCAGTTGCTTTTTCTTCCTTGTGACAAATGAAATGGAATAAATACATATTTCTTCCTCAACATCTTTTGTGTTCATAAGTTAAGCAGGCTTCTAGAAAAGTAAAATGATATTAAATGAAATACAAATGTTGAAAGAGCATCTCTCTCTCTCCCTCTCTCTCTCTCTCTATATATATTAGTTTGAAGCTCTCTAGTGCTTTTCAGATCAGCTCTGTAATTTCATACACATGTAAACATTTAGAGGATCTGTGCTTTAAACATTCTTATCTATTCAAACACTTCAGCACCTCAGCAGGAAACTCAGATGCTGCTTAGCCTGCTAAGGATGGACTTAATATAAACTGATATTAGAGCCCAGGTGGTGTCCTGGGCCCTAGATAACTTGGAGAAGATGATACTTTATTAGACTTACCAAATCTGGGCAAGATGACAGTGAACTGGGGGAAAGATATTTTTGCAAGATTCAAAAACATTATTTTTCCCCTTGATGTTACAAAGCTCAGATATAGTCAGGCAAGGTTTACCTTTACCAGGTTAACGGCCAACCCTTAGTCATTAAAGACATGAAACCATGAGCTTTGCTGAAACCTGAAAAAGGCCATTGATTTTATTAAGGCTGCAAGGTAGGGAGAACACCCTACAGTGTTCCGCAGGGCAGTTTGCCTTGGGCTCTTACAGGGAGGGGTAGACAAGCTGTGTAGGTGGAGTAATTTACAGCTGAAATATTCTGCGATCGGGTGATGCCAGTCAGCTGAACAGGAAATATTTATCTCTGTGTCTAGCTAGATTCCTGGAGACAAATAGTTCTAATCTCAGCTAATCATTCACGAGACAAAGAGCTGGAAATGGAAGGTCTGCCTCTGGCCTTTCAGCAAGTTCAAGCAAAAGCAGAAAGGTCTGCGGCTGTCACGGGGTAAATTAGAAAGTCCTCTGCAAATCTGATGGGAGTCATGAGAAAGGGTAGGCAGCCGGTCTTATCTAAGTCAGTTGGGGAGGGTGTTTCTTTTCGGTGAGTCATTTCCTGGACTAGAAGAAGGTGGTGGGATTTTGGAGAACCAAAGTCGGGAGGCTATCTTAGCTGTTCTGTTATCTGGAAGCTCGGGGCTCAGGTAAAGCTCCCCGCTGTGGGCGCATTTACCCATCGGCTCCCCCACGGCACCAGCGGCCCACCCTTCCTGAGAACAAAGCCAGTTCTCTGTCTTCGCATTCTCCCGGTTTAATCATTCACCAGCGAAACATCAGCATTCCCCAGTGTCCACACTGAAAACGGCCAGATGCTCAATTTATCATTAAGCTCGTTCACTTTGTGGGTTTGTTATCATTTATTTATTTCAAAGCAAGCTCCTAAAAATTTACATGTAAATCAAATGATTATAAGATAGGTTGGAGGTCACAAAGTATAATAATCGTAAGTCTGTGCTTTACTGCCAGTCTTTTGCTAAATTTGTATTTTCAAGGGCTTTCTATGCCTCTGCTTCCTCATCTCTAAAACAGGATATTGCTGGGAATATAAATTGGTGCAGCCGCTATGAAAAACAATATGGAGTTTTCCCAGAAAATTAAAGATAAAACTACCACGTGATCCAGCAATCTCACTTCTGGATATAGAGAGAATCTTGAAGAGATATCTAACCCCTGTGTTCATTGCAGGATTACTCACAATAGCTGAAATATAGAAACAACTTAAGTGTCCATCAACAGACAAATGCCTAAAGAAGACATGGCGTATATATACAATGGAATATTATTCAGCCATGAGAAAGAAGGACATCCTGACATTTGAGACAACATGGATGAAACTTGAGGGCATTATGCTAGACAAAAATAAGTTAGACAGAGAAAGACAAATTCTATATATCACTTCTACGTGGAGCCTAAAACAGCTGAACTCATAGCGACAGAGACTAGAATGGTGGTTACCAGGGGCTGGAGATGGGGGAAATGGGGAGATGTTGGTCAAAAGACACAAACTTTCAGTTATAAGATAAATAAGTTCTAGGGATCTAAGGTACAGCATAGTGATTATAGTTTAAAATACTGCATTATATACTTGAAAGTCTCTAAAAGAGTAGATCTTAAGTGTTCTCACCACAAGAAAGGAATGATAAGTGGGTGACATGATGTGGGTGTTAGCAGACACTATAAAGGTAATCCTTTTATAATATATAAGTGTATGGAATCAACACATTGTACGCCTTGAATTTACACAGTGCTATGTTAATTATATCTCAATAAAGCTGGAAAAAAAGACACTGAAAATAGATAAATAGATAAATGGGGCTCTTGTTCCTTACGAGTCATAATCAGGATTAATTTTGATACCGTCTGTGACGGCACTTCTCCAACTGTAGTGTGATCAGTATCCCCTGGGCATGTGGTGAAATGAAGGTTCTGGGTCGCGGGTCTGGGTGGGCCTGAGGGTTCCCAGATGACGTCAGTGCCAGGGGTCCCCCACCATGCTTCGAGCAGCCGGGGTCTAAAGCCTAGATCGTGCTGCCCAATGGGGAGCAGTTAAGAAATAGGTGTGTTTTCTTTTTCTCGGCCCTCATAGGTGTTATTTTTATTAGCTTATACACCTCTGCATAAAATAAGGCCACTATTCGAGGAAATGTGACATGAAACCTTCTGTAAGACACATATAGACTCTATCGTCTTTGCCCTATGGATGTCCACAATGTGGCTAAAGAGTAGAGCGACATGGGAACGACATGTGAAAATTGCCCGGTACTTTGCTGTCTCAGGTTAGGGTCGGTGTTTCATTCTGCAAGATTGGAGGACACTTCTTCCTCAGCTAACTCTCTAATGACTTGTAAATTGTGTTTTAATACTGAATCTTGTAAATCTTTTAAAGTGCTCTCTGAAAGTCCAGAAGTGGTCAAATAGTTCACCAGGTTTCGCTGAAGAGATCAGTCAGGAGAGGATAGAAAAGGCCATGATGTGCCATGACGCTCATAAAACAGTGAGCCAGGCATTTTTCTTTGGAAACCTAGAGCTTAATTTATTATTAGGTGAGGATATGTTTATTGACTTTAGAGAGAGAGGAAGAGAGAGAGAGAGAAACATTGATGTGAGGGAGAAACATTGATGTCTCCCGTAGGTGCCCTGACCCGAGATCAAACCCACAACCTAAGTATGTGCCCTGACTGGGAATTGAACCTATAACCTTATTTTGGTGTGGGGGCAACACTCCAACCAACGGAGCCACCCAACCAGGGCTGGATTCATTCTTTAAAAGACACTGCCAAAAGAAAAATCTTTAGGAATATTCTGAGAAAGAAAAGCAGCCTGTGTTTCTGAAGGAGGGCTACAGTTTCCCAATTTCCATCTTCTTTTCACTAACCTGTAATGCTCCTTGAGCAAAAGCCAATTAAGTAATCAAAGGAGTCTCAAGAGATTCCTCCTTCCTCCCTGCCAAGAAAAATAGTCAAGGAGCAGAGAGGACCAGATGATTTCGAATGCAAAATTAAAAGATCTGAAGAGAGGGCATAAGACTTCTAAAAAGCTGCAAGAACAATGGGTCTGTCCAAGGGTGGGCCAGGGCATCTTGAACCACTCTCCACCAGTGCATTGATGTAGATGAATTAAAAGAAAGGGAGAAATAAAGGGGAGGCAGCTGTAAATTGCTTGGGGGTGTGTGTGTGTGAATCATCATTGAAAATAATTAGTCCACATACAAGATGCCATTTCTGGGTGCTCCCAAAGCTTTTTATTGTTTTCCTCATTCCATCTTTCCCTAAAACCCATCTCCCAATTCGAATCAGTCTCTTTTTAATTGCAAGGTCTCTTGGTTGGGGCTCTGAGTCTGGCCCCCCTGAGGGGCCAGACAATTTTCATTCCAAATCCAGCTGGCTTGTGAGGGGGAAAAATCTCTTAAATGAGCTTTCCCAGTGTACACCACTGCTGTTGTTCATTTGTTTTCCTTAAGCTTTTCCCAACTGAAGTTCACTCTTTTTATTTTTTACAGTAACTTGCAATGTATGATCTCTCATCCACAATGCCCAAATAGAAAAAGCTGCGAAAACTAAGTTTCTCATAAATTTAATGACAAAACCAGAACTCACATGAGACTGTTTATAATGTCTATTTATCTTGCTTACTATGAATTTTTATGTTTCTTGCATAGATTTAAATGTGTTTATTCCAGAATGCTGCTTTAGGCCTCCCTGGAGATACAACACAATATGCCATACTCACTGCATTACCTTTCTACACTCCAAAAATTTCAGATTCCAAAGCTCATTTGGGATTGTGGAGCTGTAATCAAGAATGCCTCTTCAAGATTAGAGATGAAATTTCTCAGCCGCTGGAGGGACTTGGGTTAAACTTAAAACAATAGCCTTATGGCCAGAAGAGTTGTTAAAAATGGATATTTTCTCCTAGAAGGCTGTGTTGAGAAACAGAACCAATATTTAACTTAGAGTTCAAACTTAAAAGTTAACACCAAACTGCCTACAGGACTTTGAGCCTCACATATAAGATCTTTTTTCCTACTCGTAAGATAAGAGGGTGGATGGGGAGTCACCAGATTAGGAAGAATAGAAAATAAGATGTATTATGGCAAACTTTTGGTGTTCCAACTTTGATGTGTCTGAAGCACTTAGTGTGGATTTCTCAATTAACAGGGGTTCTTTTTAGAGTGATGGTCTTGGTAGAGCCCATTTGCCTCCTGCTTAAAAGGCTCCTCTGTGTGACAATAAAGAGATCTTCCCAAACTAAGCAACATTTTGTGTTTTATTTTCTTGAACTTGAAATACCATGAGCATCAGGCTTAGCTGCTAGGCCATGTTGAGTATAGGAGTTATGGTAATCAAACCAAACGTTATATCATTGTTTCTCTACCTTGGCTGCATATTGGAATCATCCCCTGGGCAGCGTTGAGAAAAAGGTGAATGCCTGCATCACATCCTCAGAGATTCAGATTTAATTGTCTGAATGGCTCCTTGGATATCAGAATTTTTTAAGCTATCAGGTGATTTCAATACACAGCCAGGGCTGGGAATCCTGCTTTAGAAGAAGCCATTTCTTCTTCTAAATTGGAAGACATTTATAGTATATTATGTCCCAACGTATCTTTTGGATAAGCCTTTACAATGACTTTGATGAAACTATCATAGTAGACATTGTGTCAGTTAGTTATTGCTGTGTAACAAAAACGGGTAAAGGCTAATGGGAGTAGGAGGTGATGCTGCTAGTGTAGGCCCCCATTTTGAGTTTTAAAAAATCAGTTAAATAAAACAGACTAGCATTCTTTTGAATTTGTTGTTAACATCTGAATATTGATTTTCAAATAGAAGCAAGCATCTAGACATAATGTGAAATAAAAGCTCCTTGTGAACTTTATATATTAAAATTCTATCAGTCAGTTGAAATATAAATATATATTTATTACTACAAGAGAAAAATTGCTATTATAATTTATTGCAAAAGCGGTTAATTTTATGTACAAAAATCAAGGATTAAAAACTTTCAAATAATTAAATCAATAAGAAAATAGATCAGCAGCCAATACGAATATTAGGCAAGAATGCCTCTAGACAACTTTAGGAAGAACATGCTGTACCTTATGAGTCAACAAATGTTTGTATAAATTTAAGTAAGAATGGAAGACAGAATAATAGAAATTACATATAAACCATATTTATAGTCTTTGCGAAGTTATTAGTTTATTATTTATGACATTAAAAAAAATAACCTTCATAAGCCACATTTTTATTTTGCTATATAATTCCATTCAGGCTGTGAGTTTTTAAAGAAAACAACCTACTCTAGAAGTTCATTCTAAGTTGGTGATATTTGGCTTCAACCCAATATTTATTTTAACACTAGGCCATTTGGCATTCAGCCAAAGTGAGTATTTGCTACACTTCCAACATGAATTTTAGGAGCTGAATCAAGGGAGCTCCACAAATCCTGGGTCAGACACTGTCCAGAGGGTTCCTGGTTAACTGGAGCCTCTCACGCCCCCTGGCCAGCTCCCCCACTGAGAATCTTGTAGAATGTCAAAACCAGGCCTTGATATCCCTTCTTCCAAGGATGGGGTGAAGTTAGGATTGCCAGATTAAATACAGGGTGCCTAGTTAAATTTGAATTTCAGATAAACAATAAATTATTTTTTAGCATAAGGATGTCCCATGAAATATGTAAGACATTCCTACCTTGTTATTTGCTGTATGTGGAAACATTAGGTGAGGCCCCAGTTGCAAGAAACTTGTCATAAGAGTGTTTCTGAAACTCATTTTTTCTTCCCTTCTAACATCAAATGGGAGACACTGGAATAGAATGATAAATTCATAAGGTCTGACATAAAAGCTATTAGGAAGGGCTCCAGTTTTTAGTGGGAATGTTGTCTATCATTAAAAGACTAGTTTAAAACTGTGGAAACCTGAGTTTCAGTCCCAGTTCCACCATGGACTGCCTGTGAGATTTTGAGCTAACCATTTACGTTATTTCATAGCTCTAGGACTCCAATACTCATAAAGTACACCAATAAAAATGCCACCAGGGAAGAAATAGTGCTGCCAATTAAACTATGACACAATACAAAAACACTATTGATTATAAGGCATATCTTTATTTCAGAAATATTAAAATGTGGGGGAGAAATGAGTGTCTTAGAATTGAAATATAGTATTTTGACTTGCCTCATTTATATGAGAATAATTATCATTTTCCTGACTGAATTACACGTAGAGATCAGACCAAGAAATTAATAATCACTTCTTGTTTCTTAATCTAGTTTTAAGTCACACAACGGGGAACATTAGCTTCCAAGGTAGAATGTTTTCCAATGACTGTTCCTGTCAAAGTAGCGTAAAAGGAGGTTGAAATTTCTCATAGTCTTTTTAGAACAAATACTATGTGATTCCACTCATACAAAGTATCTAAAATAGTCTAAGTCACAGAAACAGTAGGTAGAAAGGTGGTTATCAAGAGCTGGGGGGAAAGGAAGTGGGGCAATTAGTATTTAGTGGACATAGAGTTTCAAGTGTTGCAAGATGAAAAAGTTCTAGAGATCCATTGCATAGCAATGTCAATATTCTTAACACTGCTGAAATGTACACATGAAAATGGTAAGATGGTAAGTTTAATGTTATGTGTGCTTTACCATAATAAAAAATTCTTATAGTCTTTTTGAAAGGTTCTTTTGTGTGTGGGTCAAAACTAAATAGTCTTTTGATCCACTGGGTGAAGAATTATCTTTATAATTATAATACATAAGAATCCAATGTTGTTTAAACAGAAAGTAGATGGATCTATGAGGTTGTATCATCTACCATCCATCCATCCATCCATCCATCCATCCATCCATCCATCCATCCACCTATCCATCCATTTATGCATCCAATAATCCTCCCAATGTTTACTGAATTTCTATTCTGTGACAGATACTGGGATAAACTTTGAGAAAACAGATGAAAGGGTCCTTATATTCAAGGAGAGGCCCCCAACAGTACTACAATGCCCTACTTATTAACAGATGAGTTTTCTTGCATCTCAAATCTGAAAAATAGATCATGTCCTTTTTTCACATGTAATGCTCTTTCTCCTCACTGACTATTCAAACCCCACCCATTTCTTCAAAAATCAACTCAAATCCTCCTGCTCTAAGAAGCCTTTCCTGGCTATTATGAATCTTCCCCTTTTCAAAACACCTAAGTTGCTTAAAGTATTTAATTTGGCTACTTGCTCAATTGGGTACTGGATATGTAAAATGCATAGTATGTTAGTTATACAAGCCAAAAAGAAACACCAGGCAGGATCAGGAAATACGAATATCTGGGGAGGGGGAGGGGTAAAATTTTAAATGAGGTAGCCAGTTAAAGGCTCACTCAACAGCAGAATTTTGAGGCGTGAAATAAATGAGGGGTGAGTCATGTGTGTACTTGGAAGAGTGGTATCCCAAGCAGAGGCTGGTAGTCCTTAGGTGGGAGTACACCTGGTATGTTGGAGCTACAAGGAGCGGTTATAATGGAGCGAATACAGGGATGAAGTTGGGAAAGGAAGTCAAAGAGGAAATGGAGCCAGGTCATGTGGGGACCTGTAAGTTTTACTAAGAACTTTGGCTTTTACTTTGAATGGAATGAGGCTGAGAAGCGATAAAATCTAACTTATTTATTTTTCCTTAGCTTATTTTTAACAGGATCTCCTTGCCCTCGGTGCTGAGAGTAGACCGTGGAGGTGGGAACAGGAGACCAAGTAGGAGGACACTGCAATAATTTTATCAAGAAATAATGATGGCTTGGACCCAGTGGTAGCAGTTAGGGTAAAGGAAAGTAGTTGAATTTGGAATATACTTGGAAATAGAGCTGTTAAGATTTACTGGTGGAATGGATGTGAAATATAAAAGAGAGTTAAGGGTGACACCTGGGCAGCCAAAAGGATGAAGCTGCCATTAACTGAGACTGGGAAGACTGTGGGAGGTAGGAGTTGGGGAAAACATTGTGAGTTTAGTTTTGTACATGTTAAGTTTGAGAGAATTATTAAACATGTAAGTAGAGATGTTGACTGGGCAAGCGAATGTAAGAATCTGGTATTTAGAGGGGATGCCCAATTTGGAGTTTATAGGTGGTATTTAGAGCCATTGTACTGGAAGAAATCAACTAAGGGAGTGTAGGTAGAAAAGAGAAGAGATCCAAAGACTGAACCCTGGAGTTATTGCTGTAATTATCTCCATCAGAGCAGAACACTCTGACCTGTCAGAAAGATGTGCTGCCCAAGCCTTCGTGATCCTTAGCATAAAACAGGATAGGAAATCCTCTGGAGGGAGATTATGAGTGTTTGCTGGGTATCTCTGGCATTAGGGAGAAAATGGACAAGAGAAAGCATTGGAGTTAAAAATAGAGAGCTCTCTGAGCATTCTGTGATCTACCTGTAAGCTCTCTCCAGCATGCGGAGTGGCACCACTATATGAAATTTCCTTTAAGACAAATGAATGAGACCTTTCCAGAGAGCACATACAGATTGCCAACAGACATATAAAAAGATGCTCAATGTCACTAATCATCAGCGAAATGCAAATTAAAACCACAATGAAGCCCTGGCCAGCTAGCACATTTGGTTAGATATGCCAACATTTAGGGTTCCACCCTTGGTCAGGGCACATACAAGAATCAACCAATGAACGCATAAGTAAGTGGAGCAACAAATCAAAGTCTCTCTCTCTCTCTCAAAAAATCAATCAATAAAAAATATTATTAAAAAACAAACAAAAATAATAATAATAAAAAATAAAACCATGAGCTATCACCTCACACCTGTCAGAATGGCTGTCATCAATAAATCAGCAACAAGCGCTGGTGAGGGTGTGGAGACAAGGGAACCCTTGTGCACTGCTGGTGGGAATGCAGATGGTGCAGCCACTGTGGAAAGTAGAATGGAGTTTCCTCAAAAAATTAAATATGGAGCTGCCTTATGACCCAGGGATCCCACTTAAGGGAATATATCTGAAGACACTCGAAATACTGATTTGAAAGAATGTCTGCACCCCTATGTTCACTGAGGTGCTATTTATAATAGCCAAGGTTTAGAAACAGCCCAAGTGTCCACGGTAGATGAGTGGATAAAAAAGCTGTGGTACATTTACACAGTGGAACACGATTCAGCCATAAAAAAGAAGGAAATCTTACCTTTTGTGACAGCATGGATGGACCTAGAGGGCATTATGCTAAGTTAAATAAGCCAGTCAGAGAAAAACAAATACCATATGACTTCACTTATATGTGGGATCTCATAAACAAAATAAATAAACAAACAAAAGAGAAACAGACTCATAGATACAGAGAACAGTCTAACAGCTGTCAGAGGGGTGGGGGCTGGGGGGCTGGGTGAAATATATGAAGTGATTAAGGAAAAAACCCTCACAGACACAGACACAGTATGGTGAATATACCAGAGGGAAAGGGGGTGGAGGCAGGTAGAAGAGGGTAAGGGGGGATAGATGGTGATGGAAGGAGACTAGACTTTGAGTGGTGAACACACAGTACAATAGTGAACACACAATACAAGATGGTGTATTATAGGATTGTACACTTAAAACCTATATAACTTTATTAACCAATGTAACCCCAATAAATTCAATAAAAATAAATTAAAAAAAATAATGAATGGCCCAGCCGGGCGTGGCTCAGTGGTTGAGCATCGACCTAGGATCCAGGAGATCACAGTTTGATTCCCGGGCAGGGCACATGCCCGGGTTGCGGGCTCGATCCCCAGTTGGGCGTGCAGGAGGCAGCCGATCAGTGACTCTCATTGATGTTTCAGCTCTCTCCTTCTCCCTTCCTCTCTGAAATCAATAAAGATATACTTTAAAAAAAAATGAATGAAAGCGGCTAGACACGAAGAGTACTTACTGACAGTATGGTTCCATTTACGTTAAGCACAAAACCCAGGCAGAACTGATCTGCGTTAGAAGTCAGGATAGTGGCTTCTCTTGCTGGTAGTACTGGAAGGGGCCACAAAGGAGGAACGTCTGTTTCTTGATCTGAGTGCTTGGTTACATATGTATGCTCAGCTTGTAAACATTCATCAGTTGTATATTTATGTGCACTTTTTGTTTGTGTATGTTACAGTTCAATAAGGCATAAAACCAAACACAACAAAAATATTATCCAATCTTTTTTTGAAGACTCCAGCTCAGAATGCAATTACAGGTATTCTGCCTAATAGGTGTGCTCTTCAAAAAAATAGAGTTAATGAAATTTGGGTTATTTATTTTAAGTGCTCAAGTAGAAGCCGCTATCTAAAGGAAGGCTGGGACAAATACTTTGATGAGATAAACAATTATTGTTGATGACATTTCAGAGCTCAGATGTTCTCAGAGTGAACCTTTTCTAAAATCCCCTTTCATATTTCAATTCTCCAATCAATAGGTGCAAAATTAAATTAAATTCTGCTTGCTTGGGAGCTTAATCATTTTAAGACCTTTTGAAGATCTCTCAATCATAACTCCACTTTTCAATGTTTATTTCCATCTGCATTGGGCCAACGTGATCAGAAATGTTCTTTTGAACTTTAGAAATTATAAAGGCACTTAGAGGCAGAAATTTTAATGCATGCTCTATAAATATTCTCATGTCAAAGATTTCAGATTTGTGATAGAATTAACATGGCTTTCGATAATTTAAAAGAAAAACATTTTCTAATATTGAATCATTTGAACTTACATGAATTGTTACTGCTTGTGATAGCAAAATATTTTACACTTTTCAAACAGATACAGAAGTAGAAGATACAGTATAACGAACCCCCATGAACTCATCACAGTTTCAACATTTGTCAATTGATATCCAATCTTGTTTCATTTATACCCCACTTATTTTATCTTTCCTCTCACTATATGATTTTAATGCAAACTCCAGACATCATATTTTATCTGTAAAGACTTCAGTAGACATGCACACACACCTCTTTTAGATAAAGACCATGATACCATTATCATTACTAAAATAAATGTAAAAAGTACTTTAATATTATCAAATAGTGATTCAGTACGATAATTTTCCTCATTGCCTTGTGATTGTCTTTTCCAGTGAGCTTTGGGTTTAGGATCCAATCAGGGTCCACACATTGCATTTGATGACTGTACCACTTAAGTCTCATTTAATCAATAAGCCCCTTGGCCCTTCTATCTTTTTCTCCTGCCATTATTTGTTGAAGAAATAAAGTTGAAGCTGTAACACTAAAATTTAACAAGTTGACTTTGGTCCTCTATTTCTATTTGAGTTCACACCTATTGCCCTAGCCAGTTTGTTTAGTGGTTAGGGCGTCGCCCTGAGGACCGAACAGTCCTGGGTTTGATTCCAGCCAAGGGCACATACCTTGGTTGCAGGCTCAATCCCCGGGCCTGATGGGGGGTGTGCGGGAGGCAACCAATCCATGTGTTCTCTTTCACATTGATGTTTCCCTCCCTCCCTCCCTCCCTCCCTCCCTCCCTCCCTCCCTCCCTCCCTCCCTCCCTCCCTCCCATTTTCTCCAAAAAGCAATGGAAATAATAATAATAATAATAAAATTAGAAAAATGCATATTAAGAAGATGAACTTCTGATAGAAAACTTATAAGGCCTTTTCCTAAAGAAGGAATACATGGCCAACAATGTACAAAAATGTATCTACCTTTAAATTATAAAAGAAGTCTATTTTTAGCTATTACATTGGCAAAGACAATAACTAGTGTTGGCCAAAGCTCAGAAAAATGAGCACATTACACACTGTGGTTGGAGTATATTGATACATTTCTGGATGACAGACTATATAGGTATCAATAGCCTTTCCATTTTAAATACACTTGGACTCAGAAATCTTAATTCTATTTATTCATCCTGAGGAAATAAAAAAGGCTGTAGGAAAATGATAACTATAAGATGTTCACTGCATTTTTGTTTATATTAATACGAAAATTGAAAACAGCCTAAGGGCATACTAATAAAAGGTCATTGACTCAATTATGGTATAAACTCTACAACTAAAATTTCTTCAGGCATTACAAATGATGTAGTAGTAGAATGTGTGATTGTACATATTTATGATGTTCATGACATATTAGGAAAAAGAAATGCTATAAAGCAACATAGTAGCTGAGTTCTTCCCGGCTACTGTGCAGTCCACAGACACATCTTGAAATCAAAACTGGCCAGTTAACGACAGAGGGAGGACCTGCCTGAACTGACCAAAAGTATGGACTTCATGTCAGTGAGAATTTCACCTCCATCACGTTGATATTTTTTATAAATTTGTGTTTCCTGAAGTTGTGTACAATCCTTACCAGAAAATACTGCAAATAATTTTTTTTAAACAGACATTGCTTTTGTAGTTTTTAAAAAAGTTTTAAAATTACAGCTTACATTCAATATTATTTTGTATGTACAGCATAGTGATTAGACAACCATATACTTTACAAAGTGTTCCCCTTGATATTGTACCCACGTGATGCAATACAGAATATAGTTATTACAATATTATTGACTATATTCACCAGGCTGTAGTTGTAAATAATTTTTAAAACCACTTCCTTAACAGTTCAAGAAAGTCATTATTCAAACTCGGATGGTAAAATATGGGATGAAACATCTTGAAAATAGTATCAGAGGAGCTCATTTTGACAGAAATAAATGACAAGAAAAAACCAGCAACTAAGTTAAGCCTCGGGCACTGTTCTGTGACTTCCAGTAAGATTGAGGTCTGAATATTGCATGATGTGGTTCTTCTGGAGACAGAACAGGAAACCCTGATGGCTCCAAAAAGGGAAAAGGGAGAATGCAGAAGAGAATGAAATCAGTGACAGCTGCTCCAGACTTTTGTGTGACTCACAGCATTAAAGTTTACTGAACCATAGGAGTCCAACAGGATTAGCATCTCATTAATCAAAAGAGGTTAGGATTTTGGCAGCATGGAAAAAACTGGACAACTAATGCGAATGCAAAAGCCTTTTAAGCCAAAATACTTATGTGGTCTTATAAATACCACCAATTCCTTAATTCTTCCATTTGTACTATATTAGAGAATCTCCAATTTTAGACATTTTAAATCAACCATTAGTGAAGTATTTCCCACAGGATATTTAAATTACATATTGTTAGTATCTTTTATTATCATAGGTATCCTTGAATTCATTTAGTTTGTATAATCAAACCTAGTTAGGCATTCACACGATATAAGAGAAACTGTAGGTACCTCTGTAAGATCCATCATAGTCTTCATTCTTACATTGTTGAACTGCTCTTTGGATAACTTAAAATAAACCAATATTGTTTGCAGTCACATTAATCATGCAGGTTATTATTTAAGCGTATCAAGTACAAAAATCTCTCTTATAATCAGTGCAGGCCCTGTCAAAACATCAGATTGGTTAGGTCATTCCTTTCTGAAAGTCTTTGGGGAATAGTCAAGGAGACTAAACATCTCTTACAGTGCCCTGTTTCAGCTGTCTAAATAAATCTATCTCTTAATCTAAAGGAAAAGGCAAGTTTGAAAATCTGATATCTTTATAATTTTTTCATGTAGTTAAGTGTTTCCACTTAGTAACTTTGGTATCCCATAATCCTTGGAAATTACCACCACTCACCTACAAAATTTGAGTTTAGAAGTATCTAATCCAATGTTAGCCTGTATTTTTGGATTACAAATAGATGTATTTGCCCCTTTATTAAGAACATAGTAATACTCATACAACAGAATGCAATCCCTGAAAACTATTCCTACATGTAGATCAAGCCTTTTGTTGGAGAGATAATTGAGTAGACTAGGTGCACTAAAAGCAATGGAAAAACAGTACCTTAATAAATAGTGGCCTAGGAGGGATGTAAAGCAATGGAACAATCTATTAAAAATTCACATTGAGGGAAATGGAAGTGAGTGGTGGGGCTGGCTGGGTAAGGGAGCTGAGGGACTGTTTCCAGAGCAAGCTGAAGATGGATACTAGAGAAGTTGGATCTTAGCTAAAGGACAGTATTGCAGTTAGTGAAATTTCAGCAAGTGGGCCTTTTGAAAGTCATGATCTTCTTGGAAAAGGTTTTTCTTGTGTGAAAAATGAATTTTTGGCCAGTCATCCGCTTGAATTATCAGAAAAAAATTTCCAGCTCAACCAAGATAAAATGAGATTTTCCACACTGAGAAACATCCGGTGTCTGTTTGCTCCACTAAAATTACAAATGGAATTCAAGGCAGTGCAGCAGGTTCAGTATCTTCCATTTCTTCCAGACTCATACCTTTCACTGGATATTTTGAGGGGTAATGATGAGACGGCTGGATTTGAAGATATTCTTAATGATCCATCACAAAGTGAAATAATGGGAGAACCATACTTGATGGTGGAATACAAACTTGGTTTACTGTAATGCAGTGTGCTGATCATAGAAATGGAGGGGTATAGCTGTTTATAGTCATCTTTTTACTATAATTTTATGTATGGAACATTGTGGAAATAAATAATAATAATAATAAAAATTCACACCGAGGAAATATTTACAATAAACACCCTATCTTAGCCCTGTGGTTTTTGTTTGAAGTGCTGTCATTTCATTTGGAGGAGTGTTAGTGGTCTTCTTCTTTTTTTTTTTTTTTTTTGATTTAATAAAGTTTTATTTTTCAAAATGTACAGCTGGTGGGACCTGTTCAAGTACCTTCACTACCAGGTGAGGTATCCCTGCCTTTGGTGTTTCTGGTGTAAATTACTTGAGCTTTGTGCTTCACTGGGTCTTTGTCTTTCTTGGCCAGCTTTCCAGCATCTTTCTTCTTCTTGTAAACCTTGGGTGGCATGGCGAGACTCAAAGAGCGGCTGCTACCACTGCGGCCTCAATAAGATGTCCAGTTCACCTCTTTTTGTTTGCCAGACACAATACTCAGTGGTATTAGAGGTTAAAAAAAAAAAAAAAAAGATTTGTTCACAGTCCCTGACATCAAGGAACTGATCATCTAGCCAGTGGTATATATAATTTTAATATTACTTTTCTTTTTATACAGAAAACAAACTGAAAAGATGCATTTAAAATGTAAACAGTGATTCTGAGTAGTAGGACTGCATTTGACTTTATTTTTCTTTTATGTGTTTGTGTGTATGTGTCTGATTCATATTTTTCAAATGTTCTATTACAACATAATGTTGATAATTATTTTATGGCTTATCTATAGATCCTCTGCTTCAGGGCCTCTCATGTGCCTGCTCTGGCAGGGGCTACACTCATCTTAAGGTTTCACTAGGGAGGATCTACTTCCAAATTCCCTCTGGGGCTGTTGGTAGGGTTCAATTCCTTGTGGGCTGCTGGCTGGAAGCCTCCCTCAGCCCCTTGCAATATGTGGACCTCTCCATAGGGCAGTTCTCAACCTGGTAGCTGGCCTCCGTCTGAGTGAGCAAGTGAGAGATCAAGAGAGAAGCCCATGTTTTTACAATCTAATATCAGAAGTAACATCCTATCACTTCTGCTGTATTCTACTCATTAAAAGCTAGTCATTAGGTCCCTCCCACACCCAAAGGATGGACAACCAGGAGGAGAGAACATTGGCAGCCATCTTAGAGACTACAAGCAAAAACATTCACACCCTTGAGGCATAGCAGATTTCCAAAAGTCTCATGGCCAGTTGCAACATCAGCTCGAAGCCCAAAATCTCATCACTGAAATCAGATCAGGGTGGGTGAAGCTCCTCAGGTATAATTCTTTAAGTACAGCTCCTGGAGCAGTTCCTCTCCATCTGAAGACCCATGAAGTTAATGAGACAAGTAACCTGTCTAACACTCCCAACAAATAATGATGGATCAGGCATGAATAACTGCAATAAGAAATTTTTGTTCACAAAGGCTGGAAATGGAGACTCAAAGGAGTCACTACATCCAGCCCACACCTAACAGTAGGGGATTATGCCAGGGCCTGAAAACCAGGAGGTAGGATCACGGGGGGCCATCTTAGAGGCTGCCTACCACACTGCCCTTCTGTTTGACTCTAATAATAAAAGAAGTAAAATTTTAGATAAGCATTTTATGAAGCTAGAGGCATAGCTGATTTTTTAAATATATATATATATATATATATATATATATATATATATATATATATATATACACTGCATTGCTGTGAGTTTGTAATGCAATTTTTTCTTTGGCTTAGGGTAAAAATTCTTTTCGATTGCAAGATTATTGGAGGAAATTGCTTAAAAATATCTTCCTCTATCATGGCTGTAGACCTGATCATTGATTCTCAGGTTGTCCAGTTTTCCAAAAATTTTCAAAATGTTTTCCTAAAGGTTAATTTAGCATGTTACAGCTCCACACTTAATCCTTTAACTGGATTCTGTATTTCTTCTTCAATTTATCAGTACATCTTGCATTTGCATAAAAATCAAATTACATTCCTTGGTGAAACATCAGTATCTCTACTTTGACTATGAGAGCTGTTCTAGTTTCTTTTTCGTACTACTGACTGAACTAGAGAAATAACTTTTCCACTATGCTGCTTAGTTACTACATAAATCTATTTTTTTCGTAATCATCCATTTTCTAAAAATAACAAAAATGAAGAACTGTGATAAAAACTAGCAATTGCTGGTAGACCAGGCTCTACATCAATTACCTAAACACTGAATAAATACAGTCTCAGATAAAGAACACTGAATTTTGCTAAATGTGCAGTTTGAGAACTTCTTCTGATTGAGCAATATGTGCTGGATGCTTTGTGGTATTTTGAAATCTAATTTTATTAACTGAAAATATCTATAATGAATATATACAAACTAAGGCATAGATTAGGATAGATTAGGTATTTTTTTATTTATGTTCTTAGAATGATGTCAAAAGAACAACAGCAAAAATTTAGAGCAGCATACAGTGGTACCTTAAGATAACTGGAATCCTTACGATAACTGCAGTATCTTTAAAAATGCTTCACATTTTTATTATTGTATGGTATTTGTATTCAAGAATCCTACCTTTTTTCCTTATATAAGTAAACCTATAATTTTGTGAATCATTTATCCAAAAATGCAAAGAGAACAAATACATTCAATATTTCTTAATTAACACCTGACTAGTTTGGGGTTCTTTTTGTAATATAAACATGCCATTCCCTTCTATCAGTTTTTATCTTCAATAACGTATGAAAGATCCAAAATCAAATTGGCTGTCTCCACAGCCACCTGTAGGCCACTAAGCTTAGCAGTGAAACAGTCCAAGGTCAGGCTGTCGGCTGAGCCCGGAGCTTCACGTGGACAGCACGGTTGTGGTGCAAAGGGCTGCCGAGTGCTCCTTAAGAAAGACCAGCTGAGTTCTTCCCGGCTGCTGTGCAGTCCGCAGCCGCATCTTGAAAGCAAATCTGGCCAGTTAGCAACAGAGGGAGAATCTGCCTGAACTGACCAAAAGTGTCCATACTTCATGTCAGTGAGAATTTCACCGCCATCATGTTCTAAAGAGCCAGTGAGAGATTCCAGCGCACTGCAAAATGCTTCAGTAATTAGTCGAAGTTCTGTTTGAGTACACCCACCATCTTTCAGAATGCTTTCTGGGTCATTAAAGGTCTAAAGAGTAATGAAACAATTAAAAACACATACAGAGCAATTAATGTTATAAAAATGTTTCTGAAAAAGAGAATACTTGATAAAACCCTTATTCATAAAGGTACTACTAACTTTCAATTTACTTAGGGGTTTGGCACAATGCTAGTGGGCATATATGAGTCAGCTGGCCAGGCTATAATGCCATCACCTGGCTGTTTATAATAAAAATGTATGTTGCCAGTCATGTTATCAGGATGAATAAATCAGAATAAACCACATAATCAATGTATTCTGAATGACTGCCCACTAGTGCCTCCCTGATATATGAAAAAAAGGCATAATGCTTATATTATAGTTACTATACACAGGAAGAATTCCTGAAGTCTAATGTCCAAACGAAGTATTTATTTATATTTGGCAAAATGTTTGAGAGTTGTTTAAAATGAGAACATGCATATTACTAAGATAAAATCCATTTAGGAATGTGTGCAATTTTTACATTAATGTTTCTAAAATATTCTTTTTTTTAAATTAAAATGACTTTAAATTGTTTTTTGGTTCCACCATGCTAAAAAGTTTATTCCAGAAATTCCATGAAAGAAAAAAAAGTAATATACTGGCAAACTAATAACTGAATGATTGTTAAAAATCCATACCCTAACTACTTAAAAACAGTTACCACATTTTTTTCTTTTTTACCCAGGAGGTTTGAACCAGATGAGATCATCTCTAATGCATATTATTTTCCCATAATTAAAAAAAAACTTTTAAAAAATATGTTCTTTATTGGTTTTAGAGAGAGAGGAAGGGAGAAAGAGAGAGAGAAATATCGACATGAGAAACATCGATCGGTTGCGTTCCGTACATGCCCGGCTGGGGATCGAACCTGAAACCTGGGCATATGCCCTGACTGGAAATTGGACCTGGGACCCTTTGGTGCTGGAACAATGCTCCAACCAACTGATCCACACCAACTAGGGCACCCATATTTTCACTGCTGTATTGTTTCCTCAAAATCCTACTCAAGATACCTCCCTCCTCCAAAGAACTTTTCCTAGTTTACTCAGTCCCATTTGCAGACTATATTATTGTCTACTCAGCATTCAGAGGTTGGCACTGATTTTGTTTCCCATAATAGATATTCTGATAACTTTTCATGAATGGGCTTTATCATCACATAGATTTTAAATTATTTGATGAAGTAGTATGGGGCTTGTCTATAAAAAACGTTTATACTCTCTCCAGTCCCAGTCATTCACTAGAAGCTCTGCAGTCTCTTGATAACACTCCCGACCAACCAAAGAATCAACTGCAAATATCTAAAAAACACATAGCTGTTTGTATCCACTTTCAAATAAAGTAGGTCAGTATACATGAAATAATTAGTCAAAACTGTAATGCACTAAATTTATCTATTGTTACGAAATGGTTTCCTAGATTAATAAAAAAGATTCTTTTTGACAAAAAAAATATTTATCATAAATGGATACCAGTTTAAAAATTATAATAGAATGTAATATTTGGAATGCTTTAAAAAATAAAATTAAGTCTTTTCTTGATGATCCAGAAAGTATTGAAGTATTTTGCAAAATTTTAACACTTTCCTTGTGAATATCAATTACTATTATACACAGCAGTTGGGATCTCTAACATGACAACTCCAATTAACATTTCAACATGCAATATTTAGATAACACCCAAAGAAAGTGATCATTTGGTAATAGGTTATATTAATAATAATAATTGTGATAAAGATATTACCTTATATTTGCAAGTGCTATTTTCCTCAAGTGTTTTCCAATACAATATCTGATACAGACTACAGAGAAATTAAGCGTTAAAGGCTCCAGGGTATTCTGGTTTGGCTTATCTCATAAGATGAATACTGCTGAGAACTGAGAAAATCTGAGAAGGACTATCAAACCTACCTTGTGTCTGATATATGCTGCCAAGTGAGTTTCAGTACAGCCACCTCCCAACAAAACACAGGGTTCCTTGATTGTTAACTGCAAAACATGCAGTGCTGTCTGACATGTGAGCTGCAAGACAAAGAAATCATTAAAATCAGACAGTGACATCAGATACACAAAGAAATATAGCCATGTTCTCAAGGCAACTTAAATAGTAAACTCAGAGTCTGATTTCAATTGCAAAAGAACAAAACCTGTGTTTCCAAGGTTATAATGTGATGAGTACATTTTGGAATAATAAAGATTAGAAATTAAAGAAAAACATCTTAGCCAAATGTTTGTTTTCATGGACTAGATTAATATCGTCTTTCATATATATACTTAGCTCTGCAAATTGAGATTCAAAAATGAATCAGTTTAGTCTAAATAAATTAGCTGAATAACTCATACAAAATTTATTTCAAGTTGCTATGGAAATAATACAGCTACAACCCAGCAGTAATAAAAAACCACAACACATAGACCTTTAATATTTACCAAGGCTATAACCTTGAGCATACATGAATCTTCAAGCTTGTGACCAACAGCATAGGTTAGCACTTTCCTTGTGGTGCATGTGTTATTGCTGGCAGAGAACACCAAACTCTATTAAGAGGTGGATGATGGGTATTCCTGGGGAACTCATTATCTAAGTGAATTATTCATACACATTTAGCATCAAAGAGGACATAATTCAAGTTAATTTCTTAAGGAAAGGTCATATGTTAAGGACTTTTAGATTATTTATAAATACTAGAAATAATAAATGGTAACATATGCCAGGTCGACAGTAGTGACTTTAGTTCTCTCATTTTTATTGTTTTTGCTCTCTATACCACATAGGGAAGTTATGGGGGGAGAAAAGCACAGCTCACCCATGTGAAAAAAATTACACCTTTCTGAATAACTATTTAATCCCTGCCTCAGCCCCTAGATATGGAAGTCAAAGTTCATTATCTACCTTCAGCTCATCCCAGACAGTGTCATTTCTGTTGCAGAGAAGCAAGCTGCAGACAGTTGCTTCATTTGGAATGAGATGAAAAAACCACTTGGAGCCAAATTTTGCAGTGGACCAATCCTTCACACTTCCATAACTACTAGGAGAGATTGAGCTGAGAGAACCAATAGGCTGTGTTCCTATTTTTTAAAGTTTAGAAAACACAAAACATATGAGTAAAGATGGAATATACAATCATTTAAAATGATAATATTTTTTTCCTAGCCAATGTAAGCCCCACAAGCATATCATTTAAAATATGACATACAGGATAAAGAACAAGATACATCTTCTTAGACCTAAGAAATAAGCAGTATTCTGCTATTAAAACAATATACAAATGAAGTAAAGCTGAGGTTCTTTTAGTTCATGGACTTCTTAGAACATACTTCTGAAGCTATTTTGTACTCTCTAGAAAAAGGAACACAAAATTTTGCATACATTTTCTGAGAGTCCAGAAACTCTGGAAGCCCATTCACGGATTACAGATCCAAAATAAGAACCCCACTAATCTGAATAGGGTGAAAGCACAGACTATTGTTTTTAAAAGGCATTATCATCTTTACCTTAAAACATACAAATTAACCTATCCAAATAGCTGTATTGGGCTCTACTTAGTGTACAGATTTTTTAATTTATTTTTTGCCTAGCAACTGTTTATATGTAAACAGCTTCCTAAATTATGTAAAAATAAAATACGTAACATTCGAATTGCATTTGTCATTCTTTGATATATTATTTTGCCTGTCCTCCTGCACAGGTAAAATTTTACAAAATACAAGTTAATAAAAATAGAATAAGCTAGGACTGGAAGGTTCCAAAATCTCTAAAATGTAGTGGAAGTTACATAAGAAATGACACCAAACTCCTATAAGAAATAATAAAGCAAGTCTGAAGTCTTAACCTTAAAACTGTAACTGAGCAATGCACTCCTTGGGGCCAGTTTCCTCCCTCACACCAACGAAGTTAAAACAATAACGTCTAGAATGTTTCCAGCTCAAAAAATTTATAAGAGACCAGAAAATAATCACTGAGCAACTTCACTTCTTTGAATATCCTTTCTTCAAGACTTCTGAAGCTTCAAAGAATAAAGAATACTTGAGTGATCTAAAATTTAAGGGAAAATCAAAAGCCTACATCTTGTATAATTTCACTTGGTGTACACGACAATCTATAGTGAGAGGATCTGACTTTATTGCTTATCAGCTACTGGATGTGGAATAAGTCACTCATGCCACTTTTCAGGGTGGGCTTCCCCATGAGTTAAAATGGGAATAATGTCTACTTCACAAATAAACCGAATGTTAAAAATGCTTTGTAAGCCATAACAAGCTTCACACACACATCACCCATGCAATGACTCCACTACCTGCCCCATGCATAATCACTCCACTATTCAACCCAGACCATCAATAAAGAGGAATTTTGTTAGAGTGGGAGAAAGAAGGTAACGTTAACCAAGATATACCCTGGAAGATGAATTAGCCCAAAACATATTTTACCTTTGTCTCAAAAGGTCTCTTATCCTGAGACCTAGGACTAAAGCTCTAGCTATTAATACTATGTTCTAATTGCATGTGGGATAAATAACAACTGTGGACTGATGTGGAAACTCAATGCCCACTTATATTGTTTTTATGGGAAAATGCTTCATACTAACTAATCTGTAATAACTAATATTCATAACAGAAATTACCTGATTCATGAAAAGCCAGCAAATATTTAAGTATGTGAGTTTGACCCATATCAACAATGAATTAGAGAATTATTTTCATTATTTAATAATTTCCTCTTTGACAATCATTTGACAGTCCTACAAAGATAGGGCAGTAACCCAGAGATGTTATGTATTCAATACTTGACATGCATAGTACTCTTTTTTGATGATTTAAAATGAGAAAAATTAGTGAACTTTAACAATGGTTTACCTAATAACTTAAAAATTACAATCAATCAGAATAAAATGACCATGTTTCTGACTGATTGTTAATGCAGTTAAGGAATATTAAAAAGTAGCTCAAATCAGGAAATCTTCAGTTTGTTGTTACTCTTTGGCTCTAATAGGTAAATGTCAATCTCACATCTGCTTTTAATTTACTGAGTTTGTGAAATACAGTGAATTTTTGCCTATTACTAACATTTTAGGACACCTACTGTGTATCAGGCCTGCTGTAAGCTCTGAAAATAAAAGATGTTCCTGCTTCTCAAGCTCAGCTGGAAATATTTTAAACTAGAACACCACACACACACTGACATCACAGTGTGACACATACATCCTTAATTAGGAATCACTATTTAGGCAGAAGTACAGTTGTTTGCTGGAGTTATATAAGAGTAAAGAAAAGGGAATATTCTAGCTGCAAAATTACCTTCTGAATTATATGACTTAAGAGCTTTGTAAAACTCAAGTAGAATAATTTTGTGTAAGGTGTGAAAGACCTTATGATTATGAGGATGTTAGTCTTCCCAGTTACCTGTAATATATTTGAGTGAAGTTTTAGACTATGACAGAATGTAGTACATTTTAGACCTGGCAATACACAGAAAACAGCCATAATCGCTCAGTCTTTAATAAGTGCATAATACAGGATCTTTTTCAGAAACGCTTGCTGCCAGAAATTATAGTCACATATGCTGTGAGGTTGGCGGCTTCTAAAATTTTTCAAGATGTTAACATTGACACACACCAAGAATATCTCTGCTCAAAAAAAGTGTGATTTATTAACTCTAAGGGGCAAAAGCTGAGTGTTTTTACCTGTCACTTTACTCAAGGGTTCCATCAGAGCCACTCCAACTCTGTCTATGGCAATAACACGATGCATGCTGAGAAGCTGTTTCAGAGATGGGTGTATAACTTTTTGGCACAAGACAAGATCTATGTGATCACTAACTAGCTGCCTTCCTAGGTTAAGCAACTGGTCCAGAACTGCATTTTCAAGAGAAACCCCATAATTGACCACCACAGTTCCTTCTCCAGTATCAGAAAGGTCTCCAGATAAAGACACACAAAAGAGTGCCACCTTGAGGGAATCTGATTTTTTGATAGGCAGTATCTTCCTCAGCTGAACTTCTGACATTTCAATAAGTATGCCAGGCAACACAGTAGAGTCTAGAACTCTTTGACCCTTTAAAGGTACAATTATACTCCTTCCTAAAATGATGTGGTCTTCAGTGTTTTCTGGAATTGTAAGCAAAAAGGCTCTCAGAATCAGAGTACTGATGTGGTCTATTTCCTTTCTGGTGAGCATACAGGCAGGCTTACTTGTTAATATACTGCATACCAAACAAAGGAGGGTCTGAGTACTACTAAAGTCAACTGGGATTCGACAACCACAGACCTCAGACTTGAGGTAACTGGTGCAGAGGCTCAAAAGTTGCTTATTTAATTTAATGACAGTGGTGGGTGTCAAGTCTAGTCTCTGAACATTTTCAATCAGGTTGCAGCAAAGAATGGCTGTGAACAAACCACAATCACTGAAGCACGAAACATGATTCTGCACGGAAGTTGTTAGGATCTTTAAAATGGGGTGAGTGACGGAAAGGTTGGCGAGCAGGGCTGACGACTGTGAGGTTGTGCACACAGAGCCTCCAAGGCTGTTGTGTAGTTGCTTCAGCCTCCCAGAAGGGCCATAGCACGAGGTTATGATTCCTTTCAAGACAGAAAGGGTGGCCCTGACTCTCTCACTTGTCAGTGGTTCACTTTTACACAGTGATGGCTTTTTAGCTTCCAAACGAGACATCTCACTTCAGGTGGTAATTTGTGAAGATAGCTTTTATTTTGTTAACCATAGTTTTCTATTTAACATTTTAAAAAAGTATTCTTCAGGAATGACAGTCTGAATACGCAGCATTGTGGTTATAAAATTAAATAGCTTCATGTTTATGAAGCTAATCAGCATGTAATGATTTAATGACATATTAGTAATTCCAAATTTTAATTTTACTTCATTCTCTGATACTCTTTTGTTTGTCTCCAGACTGAGATTTTACAGACTGTTTTGCAGCCCTCTGTATAAAGTATGTTCCAAGATGGACACCTATGAAAGAAACCCCAGCTACAAGAAGCCAGTTCTTTCTAATCCAACTGGTGTTTTTCATTTCTTCTTTCAATATCAAGCTCAGATTCAAAGCTGCTTCTTTCTATAGGAAATAAAAATAAAACATTTTAGAGAAATAATTCCAAAACATCTTATAGACTGCAGTTTAATAATTTATTTTAATGCTCTGTTCCCTCTTTAGAGAAAGAAACTACTAACTGGCACAGCCTCAAGAAAATGAGAAATGTAAATCAACTTAGACTAAACATTCATTCCTTTATTCTTCAATGAATCCCTACAAGAAAAAGTGCTGACATTTCAATGATTTTGGAAGGCACAACAACACAGCTAGAAAGCTCACAGTACAGTTACTTGAATATGATATGCTTCTAGAAGAGAAATGCTACATTACAAAACTCATAGAACTTGGTCTGAGTTCTAAAGAAGTCCCAAGTGTTCTTATTGTTATATCAAGATCTAATGTGAGGGTTTTTCCTTATTACTTTGGTTTGCTTGGAAACCTTAGGTCTCAAAAGAAGTACATTTATATCAAATCCTGCTTATTAATACCTATGAAAACAAGGTAACTGTTAGTATTCCTACTGCAGAGACTCCAATGTATAGTTGATGTTTAGCTGTAGAAGTTTTACAGCACACTGAATCAAAGAACAAACCATGTTTTAAATATCTGGCTACAGTCAGAGCTAATTTTCTGTAGTTTTACCCTATCAATCAGTGATTTTCAGTTTTGATGTCCTACAACTAATCCTCCCCACATCTTCTGGCTACTAATATCTTTATAAAATGAGAAAGAAAGAAATCATTGAAAGTGTTGGTGACTCTCAAAAATAACAAATTATTTTGAAGCTAAAACATTAGATACTAAGGAATGAATACAATTAGTTTTGTCTTGGAAAAAACAGGATAATAATAAAGAAAAGAACCTTTTGCAAGTTACAGATTTGCATGCTCTGGAATGGATTTATGGCAAGGAGACAACTGCTCTTTTGTATACATTCAAGATCTTGGTGACACTGCTAGCGAAAAGGACAGGACAAGTAATGGACTGAATGTCCTTTCTCTTTTCATCCAAATGGATCTGCCAGGTAAGTAGCAAGTCTCTGTGGAAGAAACTTTTCTAGAAGCAACTACAGAATAATATTTTGACTGTGGATAATAAAATCAACAGGTAACTTACCAATTTCGGCTCTTTTTGTTAGAATTCTATACTTTTTAAAAGATAAGGTTTCCCATTGTTGGAACATACCATTTTGCAGGAACACACTATTTGGTTACAGATTAAATCAACTTACCTGAAGAATGCAATCCTGCTACTTCTTTTGGATGTGGTCCTTCTGAAGACTTGCAAGTGCCAGACTATCTGGCTCAGGAACGTTGTCCTTGCTAGGTACTTGGAAAACAGGGCTGCTTTTGATTCTGTGCCACCCCACATGTATGAGCCCAATTAAAGGTACCATAACAACCAGAACTTTGTAGTCTCTCCAGAAGCTCTGAAAGCTCATAGTACTTCAGCATCAGTGAACCTAAGAAAAGGTAACAGTTAAAAGCGAAACAAACAAAAATAATCCTTCAAATTACATCTATAAACCACCACAAGCAGAATATTGCACTCTAATAAAAGCTGACTGTTAAAACATTTTTAGTTACAATATACTATAATGTTAATTAACTTTTGAGATATGTTATAGATCTAAAGAGATAGCAGGAAGTTAGGCTTGGGAAACCTAGAAAGCATTACTAAACTTTTAGTCAACAATTGTAAAGGAGCACCATTACCTGCTGGGAGAGTTACATCAATCTTTTCAGTCACTCATGCATGAATATAATTTTTTTTTATAAAATTTCCTTAAATATGCAATAAAAATTTAGATTCTATGTTTTGACAGGATTAAGTGATGGTGTTTCAACTGAGACTGGGACAGTCATTCATGGATTCCAACTGCAGTCAAAAAATTATGGCTTGAACTCTATGAACTAGGATGAATTAATACCATTTCCACATTTATGTGAGGAACAACTGCATTTCAGACTGTTTACCCTTATTAGTAATAACTCTCCCCTACAGGGGTTACTGTTAACTCCATTTACATGAAGAAATTGGGGCTAGTAAATTGCTTGAAGTTATAAAGCTAGTTAGTATTGAAAAGAGATTTTTTGTCTGCCTTTGATTTGGAAAGTGTGGAGCAAGGCCCTGGAAGTCTGTTTCTGATGATCAGTTGGCTTTGGGAACTTGAGTCTAGACCTCTAAAGACTCCTTATACTTTTCTACTTCAGGGACACTCATGAGGCTTTAGTGATTAGCTTACAAACTTGTGAAGATAAGGGACCACTTTCCAAGTTATTTTCTGAGCACAGAACAATAAGGATTGCTTCATCTTCTATGGGATATATCAAGAATTGGGTTCAATTGCATGCATATGAGTTTTGGTATCAAGAAATCCCTTATAGTAATTTTGTGTGAATACCATTAGAAAAATGTCTGAACACAATTTTTACTTATTCCTTCTCTTTAGTTAAGACTAAAATATAGTACGAATGAGCTAAATACCTGAACTGTCTTTGTGCTCTGTGAATATATATTAAAAATAATCAGAAAGCTTAGGAGTTAATATCGACATACATATATTATTCCCAGCATTAGAAACCATTTCTCCCCAAGGTCCATATTCATATTTTATAAGGACTTTGTTACTCAACTTAAACTACTAGATGGAGAAAACATGGCCTACTTTGTAACTGGAAGTATTTTATGGCCTTTTCTTTTTCTATAGTACTTTAGTATCCTTCACACTTTGTGCAACCTTTAGAAACCATACCTTTTATTAACATGCTTATGTCCTATCTTTGGAGAAAGTCAATCACAAATAACTATCATGATTAAATTTCACTGAAGCCCACTATGCAAAAGCCTTTGGAGCACCTGAGATTTAAGGATAAATAATACAATTAGGGGAGGCACTGGGTGATTTGGAGAATAGAGGGAAGAACTATTGTAACGGTTACTTCCTAGAGGAAAGGAGGGACAGGTGCTACACCAAAGTCACTGGCTTGTGTCGAATGATATGTGGCATTTTTGTCTACAAAGTACCTTGAATTGAAGGTTTGAAAGATACTGTCATTCATATCTAGTCTCCTCAATACCTAAGGTGACTTTAGCATCTGTCACTCTCAACCTATGGCTATCAAGTCAAAGTACTTTTAATAGGTAGCATTTTTGTTAATCACGGTTCACTTCTCCATGATCACTAACAACTCAGTATTAGTTGAATATTGAGTTGAATTAAAAACTTTTTCATGAATTATAAACTTTTAGGAAAGTTTCTAGAAAAGAAAGGCATTTTGATAAAAGGTTATAATAATAAAGTTGAGATACTCAATAACTAAAACGCAGAACAAACTAAACTACAATCTGTTAAAGCAATGTCTGGGAAAGTGATACTGTTTTCTCCATGTAAATCACAGTAATGTGATGTACTCTCAACCTTCCTGGAGAAGAGCCTCAGATTAGCTAACTCAAGTTAGCTCCCTGCACTCAACAAACCTTTGAGTCATTCATGGGTTAAAGGCAAAGGAGGCTTCCATTTTCTTTATGCTGTGTTTAACCGTCTATTCTTATTCATCGTAATAATGGATTAAGGATCTATGCATCTTTTTCTAGATTTAGGTTTAGTTAAGCCTGGGAATCAGCATCTATTTTGGTTGAAAACTCATTATTTGCCAAATATCACTGAGGCCTAGTAACACCACTTTCTGGTTAATAAATGATGTTGGGACTGATTTAATGATTACTTAAATGTTTACTCAATGCCCACAAGCCACCATTTCCTCAAATTCTCCATATCTCACATATTGATTTGGCTAATGGGGGTGAGAGAGCAGGTAATTATTTTCTGACGATTATACTGTTGTCCTTTGAGAGGCTTGGAAAATGATGAGGATCAGGGTGATGAAACTTTTTACTTTACAAAGTACTTTTAGAGTCTTCACTTTTAGCCCACATGAGTACACTGAGTTTTCACACCGTAACAGCCCATTTCCACCAAGCAAGATGGAATTAGAACTCTTAAAATAACATAGTAACCTTAATTTTATTTAGTTTCTTTCATTTAATAGCTTTCCAGCACATTACATGTATTCTATTGCCTAAATAACCAACTTCCCAGAACTAGACACAATGGACTCTGCTAAATAAGGCTTATTGTTAGTTTAAAAAAAAAAGACAACAAAGGTTTGAAATTTGACATTTGATGTAGTCAGTGAGGTAATGTGTTCCTTGTTTTGTTCATATCCGCTTGTGGAGATTTTATTTATTTTATTTTATTATTATTTTATATATGTATATTTTAAATTTATTTTATTTTATATTATATTTTATTTTAATTTAATTCTTTTTAATCCTCACCCGAGGATATTTTTTCCATTGCTTTTCAAAGACAGTGGAAGAGAGAGAGAGAGAGAGAGAGAGAGGGAGAGAAACGTTGATGAGTGAGAGAGACATAGATTGGTTGCCTTGACTGAGGCCAAGGATGGAGCCTGCAACCGAGGCACATGCCCTTTGCGGGAATCGAACCTGGGACCCTTCAACCTGCCTCAGGCCAACACTCTAACCACTGAGCAAACTGGCAAGGGCATGTGGTGCTTTTTATACATTTTAGAGATACAATTTTGACTTAACTCCTTTTTTCTTTTCAATTCTTCTGAGAGATGTTTTTCAAAATGAACATTCGCATCACTGTCCTTTTCTAATAAATATAATACAGACTTACTTTTTAGTTAGAAAATATAGAAATAAGAAAAGAAAGCTAAA
Source organism: Miniopterus schreibersii (assembly GCF_964146895.1). Taxonomy (NCBI): domain Eukaryota; kingdom Metazoa; phylum Chordata; class Mammalia; order Chiroptera; family Miniopteridae; genus Miniopterus; species Miniopterus schreibersii. The sequence goes on from NC_138110.1 coordinate 68,997,252, forward strand.
CACATCTATAATCTTTTTGGTTGTAACAAAAATGTGATCATAATATACATGCTGTTTTGTAATCTTTTTTCCCAAGAATATAAATTTTCATTATGATTTTTAATAGCTGTACAGCTTTAGTGTATGGAGATATCCTAATTTGACAGGTCACTGATTGATAGAAATTTGAGATTTCTTTCCAGTGTCTTATTGCTAAATATGCTATGGCAATAAATGTTCTTGTAAACACTCCAGAGCCTAGGCTAAGAGCTTCTATATGTTGCTTCTAAGGACAATAGAAAGACCAACCTGATTTCTTACCAACTCATTTTTCAAATAAACTTACAAGGTTTTTAAAACCCTGACTCTTGCAAAGGTTCATGGTACTGAGCAGCAAGGAGACTGGGAAATCCAATGTAGGAATGGAAAGTTAAGCTAAATAGAATTTATCTTGAGATGGTACTTTCCCCAAAACACTTAGCAAGTCATTCGAAGTGGTATGGAACTATTTTAAAACAAACATTTCTCAAGGATGTGCTCAAAATGGTCAGACTTGATGAGCAGTGACAGGTTGGTCCCTAAGGTAAGTTAGTGCTTGTTGTTCATTCATTGGCTTTTTTTGGAGTAAAGCAGCAACAGAAATGACAGCAGGAAGATATTTTTCCTCTTCTTACCCTCCTGCAATATACCTGTGACTCCCCTTTCCTTATCTTTCCTGACTCTTCTTTAAATACACTCCTGAACAAACAAAAACAGAAGATATGGGACTCTTTTAGAAATATGGAGGAAACCCAAACAAATGAAATTAGTGAAATTTAGATAAGTAAAATAGGAAGTAGATACTTATGGTTTTATACATTGAAGTGCCTTTTGTTAAGTTTAGAAAATGTTAGAAGCAATCTTAACAAAGATTATGCTTTCTTCTACTCTTCTTTCAAAAATATATACCTTGCATTATTCAGAAGTTTAATACTTTTTATTTTGTTTTGTTTTCATAGCAATTTTATGAGACTGCTTTAGAAATGAGGCAATACTAAATGATTGATTCCAAGATTAATGCCAGTTAATTGTGGCTATCGACTTAGATTTCAGAGTCCTAAAGGTCTTGGCTGATATTCCATTAAGCAACTTTCAAAAGTTAACAATAAGTATCTCAGTCAGAATTCCCAGTGCATGACAGCGGACGAGAAGAAAATTCTAAGTGCATGGTGCTTGGTGCATGCTTGTGAGGGTCACTGAGGTCAACTCTCCAGTGCAGTAAGCCTGGCATGTCCTTCTGATTCTTATGTCAGGCATATAAGAGGTTAATTGTAATCTTGTGTCACTTTGTCCAAAATGAGAGGGGAAAAGAGTATTATCCTCCAAACATACATCTGAGACCTACGAATAATTGAGATTAGCTGGGCTAATTTTAGTTCAGTTTTCTTTAGCTTGGTTCTTAGTAAAGAATAAATAGCAAGAGATGAATGAACAGAATGGCGAGAAGCTTGTTATATCTCCACCTCACTGAAATATTGTAATCTTTTCGAGTACATATAAATATAAAGGCCAAGAAAGGAAAACACTGAGATACATGCTTCTGACCATAAATATTCTCTCAAGTTAAGTAAGGTATTACTGTGCCTAGAAAAGCAACCCCCCCTGCTAATTTGTATTACAGAGATTATTATCCCTTCAGTTTCTACCACTAAGGCCTCTGACAGGCTTACTCCAACTTGTTACATTCCAACCTAAATGAAGGTTTTTGTGGTGAAAGCACCACACAGTAAGGTGAAAGACAAAGACAATTAGGCTTCCTAGAAAATTCTAAACGGCTTGACCCTAGCTATCATATTACTCTTTCTATGTAGCATCATGTCAAGTAAAACCACCACATGTTGCTATTGGCATTACTAAATTAGATTCACAAAACCTAAATGCAGGAAATATTCTGTGAAAGGTTCTCGCTTTGCCTACTGGGCTTGCTGGGCGCCCTCTGCTGGTCTTTTGGACCCAGTGTTAGGTAGATTCTTTTTTATGTCTTCATTGCTGCTTTGCTTCAAATATTTGAAAAAATAATTACATCTAAAAACTTCCACCCAATGTGATATAATCATGAAGAGAACACTAGGTAGATTATTAAACAATTAAGTAACCTAGCTCCTGTGATTGTGATATCTGATAAGGTTTATTGAAATTGTATGCCTTTTATTTTACAACGACAAAGTTTGTTTTAGGTATTTATGAATTCTTCATTTCTGAATTCCAATCACTGATGCTAAAAATAGTTCTTTTTATCAATTTTTAATAGGGCAGTTCAAATTTTTGCAATTTTGTGTGTGTACACATATTAGGAAGGACTGAATATTGTCTCATGCCTATTCAACTGAAATGCTAAGAGAACAAGTTTCCTTTCCCCTCCTAAATACATCACTTAAAATAACAGTTTTGTTGAACTTGCCTAGTCTTGTACAAATACACAGACCAAAAACATTACTGTCAACTCCTGATGAACTAAATGGATCATACCTGAGTTCTACAGTTTCCGTTCAGCAAAATCCAACCACTTCCCCACCCTACCATTCATGGTCAACTCGACCTACACTCAGTAGCTGGGCTGCTGACAACACAGCCTAGTCAGAAGCATGTCAGTAGTAGTTAGAGTACAGTGAAGGTCAGTACAATTATGCATAAGTATTTTATGGTTCTGCTATCCCCCTCCTCCATTACCATGTAATCAGTGTATTTATAAATAAATAATATACTGAAAGCATCATGAGTTTTATATGGGAACTTTACTAATAGTTGGCAATCCAAAATGTGAACAATGAGTGATTAGTAACTAATGAGGAAGAGAAAATCAGTTTACTGGCAGACTGAGGCTTATCAGAAAGGTTGATGTGCTATTTATAGTTTTTAGTGTTTATAAAGTTTATAGAATTGTATGAAAATCTTTCTATCCCTTCACTGTTTTTATACCTGGCTGCCATTGGATGCTGGGGGTTGGTGGGGGGGAAGGAGAGCAGGTATCATGCAGATAGCCAGACTGTTCCAGATTCAACATGCAGCTGGCTGGGCCCATGAAGCTACAGCAGGGACTTTAGGTACCCCTGGTCAGCTCTGAATCTCTACAGGGCCGATTTCTATATTCATTACTTTTGAGATTTCTATTTTACTCTGCACCTTTGTTTCTGCAGATCACTCTCAATTTCCCATCCTCACATGTAAAAACCTATCCATCTCAGCTCTCATCTTAACTTCCTTCCTCGCTGTGTCAGAGGAAGAACCTGTACTGCTGTTACCTATGATCCAGTCAGTGCCACTTTCTACTCTGTCCACATATTGTTAACCCCTCTATCCCCTAGTTTCCTTCACCTCCCACTGGTAATGGATCTTCCTCCTTTGCATAACCTGACCATTTTTCTCCACTGAAAAGAATCAAGAACAAATTCCCTAAAGCAGCTGCCTTTTATCAGTCTCCTTTCCAGCTATTACAGAATCTGATTCCTTTCAAATAACACATCTTTTTCTAGAATCACTTCCCACTTCCATCTTCAAACCCAAGGTAACTGCTTTCATTCCATTCTCCATGGAAACTGCTCTGACTATAAAGATCACCAATCTCTTCCCTTATTTGATCTTTCTAAGCATTTTGATGTGTTCTTGAAACTCCTTAAGTACTTGAGATTCTCGTCTATTCAGTTTCAGTCTCCTTTAATGGCTCCCCAGTTTCCATCCACCTATTTACCCTTATTAAAGATCTGTCCTTGGTATTCTTGCCCCTTGTTCTTGTTTCCTGGGTGGTCTCATTCACATCCAAAGCTTCTACTATAACACATCCACTAATGACTCCTGCATCTTCATCTCCAGCTTAGACTCATATAGCCAACTGCTACTGTTCACCTTTACCTAACTGCCCACAGTCTAAACTCATTTCATGTAAAAATGAATCTTTCCTTTCCAAACTGCTATTCAATCTGTGTTTCCTGTTTTGTTGGAAAAAAAAAAAAAAAGGCATTACCTGCCAAGCCATTCAATTCAGAAATCTGTATACAGTGGGCTCTACCCTGCGACGTGACATGCATTTATTTTATGTAACTTCTCCCCATAGCCTCAGTCCTCATTACCTCACATGATCTCCTGGCTAATTCTAGTCCAGTGGTTCTCAAAGTGTGGTCCCCTCCTCAGTAGCAATAGCATCAGCTGGGCACTTAATTAGAAATGCAGATTCTTGGGCTACTCCTGACTACTGAATCAGAAACTCTAGGGTGGGGTCCAATAATCTATGCTTTAATAAATTTTTTAGGTCATTCTGAAGCTAAAGTTTGAGAACCACTGCTCTCTTCTACTCCCCTCTAATCCATTCTCCACACTATTAACACAGCTCTCTTGCAAAAAAAAAAAAATTGAACAAATGTGATCATGTTTCTGCTTTGCTTAAAGGCCTTCGGTGACATTTTGACTAGAAAGTGTAGTCTAAATTTCTTAGTAGAGCATAAAAAGTCCATCAGGATCTAGTTCCTACATACCGGTGTCAGAAAGTAAAGGAGAACTCATCATTTTAGTAAGAATGCACTGTCCTGTAGTGGTTAAGGAGATGAGCTGTGGAATTCTGGGCTTTCAACCTCTACCTTACCACTTTACAACTGGCTGTGTGACCTTGGATGAGTCACTTAACCTCACTATGCCTCAGTTTCATCATTTGTAAAATGAGTAATGACTTCCTTACCACGAGGTGGTTGTGCAGTTAGCACAATTTGTGACACTTAGTCTAAACTTGGTGATTATTAGTTATTAAAAACAAAAAAATATCACTGCGATCAACCTGGAGTATTGCAGGAACAGGAAAGGACTGATACGGCTAAGGGAAGTGGTCCCCATGAAGGAGGCCCACTTCTCTGGGCAGTTTCACTTAGCCTAGATGTCAATAAAAATATCCAGATTCTTAAGAGAGAGGTTCTGAGGTCTTTGGGGGCTCTTTTGATTAGAGTAAGGTGATCTATAATCAGATTCCACAGTATTATAGGAAAGATAAGGGACAAGCTTCTAAAGTAAGAGCCGGAAAAGCAAATTGTCAAACAGGAAAACTCAAGGGAAGAGCAAATCAGCAAAGTTGGTGATTAATTTCATATTTGTTTCTCTGGTAAAACTTAATAAAGTTCAAGTTGCCTACTGATTAAATACGAGAGTCCTAGTGCGATGAGGCTTTGAATAATGATGGGACTCAAGTTCTAACCTCCACCCCACATTAGTTTAGATCTTGGGCAAATTACTTCTTTACTGCCTCAATTTTATAATTTGTAATATAGGGCTACATAATGAAAATTAGTACATATATACTTATTAGTACAGCGTCTAATATGTGGGAAGTATTCAATACAGGGCAGCTATTATTGGCAGTACATTATCTTTAATACAAATCATATATAAAAATAGGCACCTCTAGAGATTCCTGTTTGACTAAAGCTACTGTATATTATCTAATATTTCAACTAGTACTTGGTTATAACTTATAAAACTGGGGAATACTGTAAAGATAGATCCAAATACAGTCATATTTAGTGTTTATATCATTTAGGGATTATCAATTTTCACTTCAAATATGTGTGCGATTAATTTTATTCAAATGTTTACTTAGTGTCTTTAGGTATTAGCAAAACATTAGGCTAGGGGTGGGGGGAAAGACTACCAAGATGAATAAGGCATGGCTCCCGTCCCCACAGGGAATATAGGCTTGAGAAAGGAAAGGTTCAATCCTAACAAGACAATTAAATGCTGTATAGAAGGAAAAAAATACCGTATAGATTAAAAGTCTTTACCAAGTTGACTAATTTTTCAAAACTCTACTTCTCCTCTTCTCTATCTTCCTCTGAATTAGTCTCAATCCATTTTTACTTATTCCATCTTTAGTTACAGCAGGGAGTCAATATCTGTAAAACCTGGCAACTGTCACCCACTAGAACACAAGATAGCAGTCATTGGTTTTTTCTGCCATGTTCTCCGTGCACAGTGGAAAGTAGGGTCTTGTTCCCTTTGTCCTACACAAGGAGGCTCATTCTGTTTCAGCTGTTAGTTCAGATGGTACCTGCTCAGAGGGCCTTTCTCTGAGTGCCCACTCTGAGTTTTCGCTATTACCTTCAAAGCTCTACCTCTGTGGTGAGTGCTGTGATGTGCCACCCTAACCCACCTTAAGAATGAGACACTACCTCAGCTCCCAGGAGAGCCCGGCCAGCCCTCAGACCCCCTCCAGGGCTGACTAGGCTAAAGAGAGCTGATGTTACACCCTCTTCCCAGGAATAGATCCCATCAACGCAGGGGTAAAAAGCCTTAGCCCTTCTCTCCAACGTGGGACAACTTTGAAGGGCCCGCCGGACACCAGTGTTCCTGTGAGACAGGTGGAGGCCTTCCCTGGGACTGCACTGCAGCTCAGTGTTGCCTATCCACCCGTCCTGCTTCCGTTCTTCCTAATGATCCAAAAGTCCTTCCTACTAATGCCCTGCCCTCAAGTCTCCTGATCGCCTGCTTCCCAGGTAACCCAACCTAGGAGAATCTGGAAATACCTTGCTCATTTATCAATGGACTTTTTATTGTTTATTTTCCTATCACTGCGATATGAGCTCCATGTGGGCAGGGACCATGCCTGCCTTGGTCACTACTGTATCTGTTAACTAAGCAGTGATATATATATATATATATACACATAGCTATCTATACACACACACACGTATACATATACAGTTAGTGTATATAAATTATATAGTATACATATACAGGGTGTCCCCAAAAAACATACACATGCTCTGAATGATGATAAAGTCTGTAGTTTATTAACATACAGTTCACTTTCAAAATTTAAAAGAACGTACAGCAAGGAGTCATTTCGTTAGAGTGTGATGCAGTTTTTGAGGACGCCCTATATGGTACACAGTCTATATAAAGTATGGATAAGCTGTCAAACAATGAAGACACCGCCAGGACGGAGAGCCCTGAGAAACAGCAGCAGGATCCCGGGCACGGTCCCCTTGGAGAGAAAGGCGGGCATGGCCCCCGGAGGCCGCCGCCTCGGAAGGGCTTCGACCCCATAACCTCCAGGGCGCCGAGGCCTGCGCCGTCCACAGGCGGCACTACCGGGCTGGCTGTCCCAGTTCCGACGCCAGTGCCCCGCGCCCGAGGGCGCCCCCTAGAGAGCCGCAGACCCACCGGGAAGGGGTGCCCGTCGGGTCCCGTCGGGCTGGAGGCGGCGGCGCAGGCGCGCTGAGCGCTCTCGCGCGACCCCTTTTCCACCCGGGGCCGGGCGGCCGGGAGGCTGAGGCGGCGCCGCACCTGGAGCTCGGCCGGCGACACTGGGACACGCCCTCGCCACCCAGTCCCGCCTCCAACGAGAATTTACTGCCTAGAACTTTCTCAAAGCTCGGCTTCAGCTTTCTAAGGAGCCGGCTGCCTCCTTATCCCCGCCCCCAAATATCCTACGGAAAGGACCCTGTGACCTTCCCGAGCCGGCGCAGGAGGCACCTCCTGAGCCACCCGCCCCTCTCTCGGGCCGCGCAGAAAGCCGGCCTGTCCGCCTGAGACGCGAGCGCTCTCACCTGCCCACCGGCCGCCGCGCCTCCCTAGGCCGCCGCCGCCAGCGGGCCCCAGAGGCCGAGCCTCGCGAGGAAGCGGACACCGTTCCCTGCAGCCCGCGCCGCGCGCTGGGAGACGGAGCATGCGCGGCTCTGCGAGGACGGCGGGTCCCGCTCCGGCTCCTCCCTCCGGGCTTTAGGGAAGTTCTCAGCCTAGAAAGCGGCGGCCCCGGCCGGAGGGAATGGGCCACCGATTTATTCGCGCCACCCTCAGGGGGCGGGGTTTATCCAGCCTCAATCACGGCAGGTTGTTGAAACTGAAAAACTTAAATAGCATATCAAATTGGAACAGCATCTTCCTCAGGTGTACTCAAGAGGCACTTACTGGATGAAAAACAGTAGCAAACGATTCTCAGCGGCTCCCGGACCTCCCAGATTGGACCAATCACGAAGCTCCGAATTCTGCCGTTCAGCGCCCACTGCCCGCCCTCTTTTACGGCTGCCTTGAAAACCAGGACAAAAGGACTCACCGTTTCTCTGGATTGGGTTGGAAAGCGGGCATGCGCAGTACGAGCTGGGCGTCCTCCAGCAACCTCTACCCTCAACCCTAAGTGTGCGGGCTTTAGGGAAGGGCGCAGGTCTTGCTTTGCAGTTTTGCAAAACTTTTTATCTCCTCTACCATTCTAAGGAAATTATGTTTATGCCTATTTTAAGGTTGATCCCGCATTGTAAAAGTCACCTTTACTTTCAAACCTGTCTTTCCTATCACCTTCCCTCTCCGAACATTCCGAAGTGCATCCGGTGTCAAACCCTTCACCACAGAAATGTGGCGTTTTGTTTTTCAGTCACCCCCGCTGCCAAGCGCTGCGGGTCACCGTCACTGGTCACCGGCCAATCACCTTCCCTGCGTCCACGGGCTCTAACTAGCTAGCCTTTGGCGCCGTTTTCTGGTTCGTTTTTGAACCCGCGAGATCATGACCGGAGGCCATTTTTCTTTTGGGCAGATTCCTCGCGATAGCCAGACTCCGGGACCGGTGTTTAGCCGCCATCTTAAGTCCTGGTTGTGGCTTCACGCGGACGGCGACGCTGCCCAGGTGCTGGTGTGTCTGGGCGGCGGCGGCGTTCCCGGCCCGGGACAGGGAACGTGACCGAACCTGAAGCGGCAGAGCTTGCGAAGGTTGGCGCCAGAGCCCGCTGCCTCTCTAGTCTGAGTGTCCACAACCAGACCCTACTTCCCGAGTGACCCCGGACAGTAACAAAACAAATAAAAGCCCGCACCCAACCCCCGCCTCCAGCCTAGGTAAGAACGTGGCACTCCCGACCACCGGCGAGGTTCCTTCGCTTGAGCTCAACTGTTTGTCCATCTCTCCTCGTGGTTTTTTATTTTTTTAATTTTTTTGAGCCTTTTCTGAATCCTTCTCCCTGTGGTTCCACCTCTATTTATTGTTGTCAAAGAGTGAAAACGAGGTTAAACATAAGGGGGCGGGAAGCCTGGGCTTTCAAGTTGGAAGTGCTGGCCTGGAAAATGCCTCCTTTTTCGTTTCTGAGCACAGAGCGGACCGCAGTGAGCGGGTCAGCTCCTTGGCGCCATCATCTGTACGTACAGGTGTGACCCCTTCCCGCTCGTTTCTGGGTCGTGACCGCCCGTTTATGCACATTCGCTGCGCACCGCGCGCCAGGCCGCGAGAAGGCGCCGTGAGTTGGGGGGACGCTTCCGTTCACGGAGGGTACCTTCTGCCCACCTCGGCAGCTCCCAGGCCGGGGCAGGTAATCCTGCAGGTGTCCCCCGGGCGTGGTGTGACCGTCGCAGTGAAGCTGCGGGAGGGTCTCGCCGTCCGTCTGTGAAGCTCGCGCCGCCTGTGCCGCGCCGGAAAGCCAAGTGCGATGGCGCGACGGGCGCCCGCATCTTTTGGTTCTGGGCGCTGCTGGACCGTCCAAGGATTTAAATATTCACTTGCGCCTTCTAGCCTCGCCCCGCACCACTGTCTTCTCCCCCTTTCCTAGGAACACATCGTATTGACACTGATGTCCTGGAACCCAGGCGTGAGGGTCACCAGGCCGCCGGTTCACCTCGTGGGCGGCGGTGGGAACCGGGCCCTGGGTGCTGGGTCCCCTGGGCTCAGCCCAGACCTGGGCTCAGCAACCTTGGGTTCTGGCCAGGAAAGGATTCCGAGCCAAGACCCGAGCTCTGAGAGAACATTTACTTGGTAAAATTACAGAGGTGGAAGAAGTAATTCCTAGAAGAAATGAGCTTAGGAAACACGGGAAAGAAGTGCCCTTGGAGCTGAGGGGTGAGGAAGCTGATACTCACCTGCAGGGGGAGTGGGGGTGGGGATGGGGTAGGGAAAGGCAGAGGTGCCCCGGGCCCCTCCCCACCGGGAGAGGGCTGGGTCTCAGCCCTAATGGTTTTAAGGGAGGAGATGTTAGGGGAGGTCCCAGGGGGAACATCTCAGTATAATGTTCAGCAGCTTTCCAGTTGTGTCCTTTCAGGGCTGTGGGCTCCACTGATTGATTGGGTGGTGTCAGGGGTGGGGGCAGTTACTCAGTGCAGCTGGTTCTGAGGTCAGCTGTGGCTGGTTTTGTTGTTGTTTGGGCCTTGAGCTGAAAAACAACTGAGGCCTAAATGTTATCTCTAGGGAGGAAAGATCAGGGGATCCAAACCACATGACCAGTGATATGCTAGGGGAGGAAAGGCCACCTGGGGGGGGGGGTAAGGTCCCACCTTACAGTTGTCCTTTGTCAGGCACCCAGGGCTTTCCATCCTGGTGACCTTCTGAACCTGGCCCATCTTCTTGCTCTGCTTATTGTCTGTCTAACTGCCTACCACAATTTTACAACCAGTATTCAAGTTAGGTGGGCACTTGCTGCTAAAAATGTGGTCTACCTACCAGCAGCATCGTTGTCACTTGGGTGCTTGTTAGAAACGCAGTTGTAGACCACGTCCTAAGACCCACTGAGTCAGAATCTTCCCTAAGAAGTGTATCCTAAAGTGCAAGGAGCACTCATTCAGGGCACAGACTAAAGACAAAGATGGTCTCTTCAATCTGTGCTGCTTAAACAGTTCACAATTTATTGTCAGTTTATTCTATGTTTTAAATGCAGTGGATATGTGGCATATTTTTTCAGTGCTTAGCTCATCACCTTGATGTCAAGATGCCAATCTTAGCATTCTAAAAAGTTGAAGAGAATTTGTCAGTCTGGTATGTTACTTATGTAACCTGTTCTGACGACACCTCTGTGCATATTTTTACTTTGAATTTATTAAATCTTGGCCTGCGTGTGTTCAGCAGTTCAATATTGATTTGAAAAACCTTGGGCCGTGGTTAAACCTTTTTGTCACACCTTGCTTTCTTCTGTCTTCCTTTAATGAGAAATCTAAACCTGATTTATCTCAGGTCTTTTAATATTGCCGCTCATGAAAATCACCTGGGGAGTTATTTTTTTAATCCTCACCCGAGGATATTTTCTACATTGCTTTTCAGAGAGAGAGAGAGACAGATGCGACACATCAACTGGTTGCTTCCCTCGAGGGGCAGGGGATTGCCCTTGGCTGGAATTGAACCCGGGACTCTTCAGCCCATGGGCCAACGTTCTAACCGGCTAGGCCTCACCCAGGGAGGTTTTTTTAAAAGACATCTGCGCAATGTCAGCAGAGGTTGAGACCTGCAGATGGAATTAAGGAACCAGTAAGGTATTAGAGAAACTGTAAGTGACTTTTACATTTTCCATGTTGTTGTATGTTAGGCTTTTATCATCCTTACTCAGTTTTACTTAAAGTAATTAGGATTTGAAGGCAATTAAGAGAATTGGACTGGGAATGTGGTGAATCAGCTTCCCAGTAATCAGTCAACTTGCATTTATTTATTCTATGTCCGGAGCAAGTTGTGTAGCCTTTCCGTCTCTTCTCCCTCCACCTATTAATCGGGAAAAGAAGAATGAAGACCATGTTGTTTTTATTTAGAATTGTGAGTGTTTCAAAAGATCTAGTATTGAATACTTAAATCCTGTGAATATGAGGAAGAACAGTATTTCATAAGTGCAATATTCATTGCTTCTGATTTCCACATACAAGCTTACCTTGTTTTATTGAGGTTCACTTTATTACATTTCACAGGTCTTGCTTTTTTTACAAATGGAAGACAAGACCCTCCACCAGCAAAAAGATTACAACTTGCTTTATTGCAATACATAGTTTATTATGGTGGTCTTTTTTCTAAAAAAACAACTTTATTGTGGTATAATTGTCATACAAGAAACTGCACATATTTAAAGTGTACAGTTTGATGTATTTTACATGTAGACACCACTAAAACCATCAGCACAATCAAAATTAGCATATCTATCACCCCCAAAAGTTTCCTCTGGCTCTTTGTAATCCCTTTGGCCACTGTCTTTTTATTTATTTATTTATTTGTTTATTTATTCTGGTTGCTATCTTTTAGGCAACCACTAATCTGCTTTCTGTCACTCTAGATAAATCTGCATTTCCTAAGATTTTATCTAAATGGAATCTTACTGTAGGAGCTGATTTGGGGGGGCACGTGGAGGAGCTTCTCTCACCATAATTGATAGCCATCTTTGTTTTTGTAAGCATCAATAGTTTGTTCCTTTTTAATTGCTGAGTAGTGTTTCATTGCGTGGATTATACAGTAATTTGTTTATACCTTCACCAGTTGAAGGGCATTTGGGTTTTTATTTTCACAGTGTTCATTTCACATTGCCTTTTCCAGTTTATTTGAATTGGCAAAAAAAAAAAAAAAAAAAAAAAGTCTATTTGGTGGCCAAACCTACGTACAGTGAAACCAGGAGATGACAGAGATAAAATGTGTTTGTATCGGGATGTTACCTTTGCCATTGTACAATTTATGAATTGTTTTCTGAGTGAAACATGTTATGGCTTGACTTTTTAGTGGATTGTATCTCTTGATGTGTACATTTCTAGTCACTTTAAGCTTTATTTAATTTTTAAAGTTTACTATTTATATATTACTTTTTAGGGATTGAGAACAATAACTCATGCATCTAAGTAACTTACTCATTAAGCAGCAAAATAGAGATCTGTGAAGTCTGTCCGTCAGTGGAGAGTACCACTAGTGTTGATTGATGATTGATGTAGGTACATTTCGAGGCTTTTTGCTTCTATTATAGCAAAGCAGTGCCTCGTGTTTATTATGGTATTGACATTTTGTGTTTGAAAAAATCAGTGCTGGTAACTAAAATTGGATATGCCTTATGTTAGTTATATGATAATATATAGAATATTGCAGTTACAATATTTTGGGCATTTAAAAGTTCAGTTGTGTCATTATTTTGACTTAGTCTCTTGTTAGAAAAGGTTGGATTTTTTGTTTTTCAGTTTTAAAAATATTTTTAATTAACGTGGTAGAATTTACTCTTTTAGGTGTAAATTTCATGAATATTGACCAATGCGTTGATCTTATAACCACGATCCCAATCAGGATACAGTTCCATTACCTCCCCCTCCCAATTCCCTTCTGCTATCCCCACCACTCCACCCACAGCCATCAATGATCTGTTCTCCATCTCTAGAGTTTTTGCACTGAAAGAATTAGATTTTAAGACGATTGCATTAATGATTACCAGAAGCTTTTTCCTATGGTGAAGGTGACTGGAGAACAGTAGTTATCAGAGTGGGCTTGGATTGATTATGTGCTCTCTTGTGCTCTCCATGTTTATAACGATTGTGGTTAACAGACTGAGTACTGACTGCGCTGGGCCGAATATCACATATCTGATCTCACATAATCCTCACAGGACTCTTGAGAAAGACACTTATTATCATAGATTTTTTAAAAAACACCAAAAAAAACCCCACCAGAGACTTAGAGGAGTTGAATAGTCTGTCAGAGGTCACATGAAGGGGCAGAATTTGAACACGTCTGTTTTACTGGAACCTGGAGGCCTTGGCTGCTCTACATGGTGGTGCCTCTGTCTGTTTCTGACAAAGTATTAGAAATTAGACGTCTCTTAGTGAAGCATCCTGTACAGCTCTGGGTGGGGATTTTCGTGGGCGCAGCAGGAAGGAGAGGCCCAGAACATGGGTCAAATGAATGGGTTAAGGGTATAGAATAACTAAAAGAACTGTTCTGTGGAATTAATCATGGTAGAGGATTTCAATATTTGACTAACATTTTAAAGACAAAGAGAAAAAAGACCTAATTTTTTTTTCCACTTTGCATTATCCTCCTCCCATTGTTGGAGTTTCCCTTTGTTTGTTTTTTTAATTTCGTTTTTCCCTTTTTTATAAGCTGACTTTGGCTTTCAAAATAACTGTATGAACAATAGGAAAAGGTGATTCTTTTTTACACTGAAGTTGCCTTTTCAAACTTTATCTAGGCTGTCACTAGCAAGATCTTTGCTCATTTGTCATTTTTCCTTTGCTATTTTGTTCAAGTTTATAATTCCTTCCTTGATACTTTTTTTTTTTTGGTGATAAAATTGGATGTGGGGACAGGGAACAAAATGATTTCTCATTCTTGAATTATAGTTGTTCCTTAAAGTTCTAGGCCTTTGCTGTTTTCAGTTTCTACTCCCATAACTAATGAAAGTTTTTTTTTAAGATGATAAGAGGAAGTATAGTAATTTTCTTGATAAAATTTGAAATCCAGAGATTAGAAGTCTGAAGTTATTTTCTGGTCATTTTAATCTGGAGTGGTTGCTTTGGTTTGTTACACAGTCCAGCAATGCTAAAAGGAAGACAAATGTGAATTTCAAAGTGCCTTGGATTTTCCCACCGAATAATCTAAAAGGTCATTGACTTTCTTTATTAGAGTTTATCTCTGCTTTGTATTTAAGTGACAGAACAATCATGTGATATTCTTTAATCTACTTCCATTCCCTCCCCAAATTAATTTTCTTAAGGATCTTGGGATCTTTCCCTTTCTACTAAAGACACAAATGCACATGTATTTTTGGTGGAGTCATACGCTATCAAAGTCTCCTCCATCTGAAAGAATGCCTGTTTTCAGGCCAGAGAAAGTCGCCTCAGGAATGCAAAAATAGAGAATGAGACAGTATTTTATGAGATTTACAATATACTTTAACTTGTCAGTATGCTTATGCAAATTACATGCTTTTAGATATTTGGAAAATTGACCTTTTTGGAGATTGTCTTGATCTTCTGAAAAACATGCAATAAAATAAAAATTTCACTGAATTTAGACTTGAACAGGCAGGTGTGATACCAAGGCTTTTTAACATTTAAGCTTTTTAAACTCCAGACATTGTGCGTGCTGCTCTAGCCTGCACTGATGGTTCTCTCTTGGTCGAGCCCCACAGTCTCATGTAGGGATCTGCTTTCATGAGATCCTGGGATTCCCTCTGCCTTTCGCCTGTCTTGGCCTTGTTTCCTGTATCTTCCTCTTTCTTGGTTAATTTCCTCATTTTGGTGAAGCACATCTTTAGTAGCTTCCTGAGAAAGGGTGCCTGAGTCTTAAATTTTTTAAGACCTTGCATGCCGAAAAACCTGCCCCCTCCCAATGTTTAAAGGCAGTCAGAGGTTAGAAACAATTTTCTTTAGAAATTTGAAGCTATTTCATTACCTTTTAGTCTCCAGAGGTACTTTGGGCAATTTGGAGCCAAATATTCTCTTATCACCACCTCTCTCCCTACCCCCCCATTTTTTAAAGATTCTTTCTGTCACCAGTGCCTAAAATTTTACTGTACCCCAATATGGGTCTGTTTTCATCCTAATTTTCATGTGTTGGTCCTCCTATACTGGTTCTTTAATTTTTAATCAATTGTCTTATTTTTCATCTTTTTTAGTTTTGCTGAAGTTTCTGAATGACTTACTGAACTTGATCTTTCAGCCCTTCTATTAAGTTTTTTTAATACCAGCTATCATAGTTTTAATTTGTTTTCCAAAATTTCCTTTTTAAAAAGTTATTGCTTTATGGATGCAATACCTCCTACCTCTCTGATATTAATTATAATTTCTTTTTAAAAAATGTTTTCTTTTCCTTGCATAGTCTTGGTTTCAACCAAGTAGTTTTTTTTCTGTTTGTTTTCTTTTCTTTCATGAAGAGTCTTTCCTTAAATGGCAGGTAATGCCTGGTTGTTTACTTGTATTTGATAGTAGACATTAAAAAGATGGAAATTCGTTCTTCACACAGATGTGCAGCTTGTAGGTGTAGGCTTCACTTCATAGCTATTTTTGGGGGGTTTTCTTTGGGGAACACCTGATACGCTTTAGACCCTGCCTTTTAAGTTAGTCCACTTCCCTGAGTGGGAAGGTTTCAGTCTCCCATCTGGAGAAGCTACACAGGGTAGAGAGGTGTATTAATCAAGGTTCTCTAGAGAAAGAAAACCAGTAAGTTACACACACATACACATATATATAGATATACATGCGTGTGTGTGTGTGTGTGTGTGTATACATATTTATTATAGGAATTGGCTAATGTGATAATGGAGGCTGAGAAGTATCATGATTAGCTCTCTGGGAGAACCAGGAAAGCTAGTGTGTAATTCAGTCCCAAGTCCAACAGCCGGAGAACCAGGAGTGCCAGTGTCTGAGGGCAGAATGAAGATGGGTGTCTCAACTCAAACAGAGTTCAACAGTTCACCTTCCTCCCACTTTTGTTCTGATAGGCTCTCACTGGATTGAATGGTGCTCACTTATATTGGGGAGGGCCATCTGCTTTACATGTTTACCAATTAAAATGTTAATCTCTCCCCAAAATACCCTTACAGACGCACCCAGAAATAGTTTTACTGGTTATTTGGGCATTCCTTAGCCCAGACAAGTTGACATGCATAATCAACCATCACAACGGGCATGTGGGCTATGGAAGGTTCAGTCAGTTTATAAGTATTCCCTTAAATTCTTTTTTCTGTAGGTACCCCCCACCTTAAGTTGTGCCTGGTGTTTTTCTAGACCAGAGACCCTCTTTCTTACCTTCTCTAGAAAATAATTCCCCAGACTTCTGCAAGGATGGGAGGAGGTCAGTTGCCTGGCTGAACATAGTAAAAGGGAGTATAATTTCTTTTTTTATTTTCATTTTTATTTTTATTTTTTTATTGATTTTAGAAAGAGAGGAAGGGAGAGAGAGAGAAAAACACCAACGTGAGAGAGAAACATCAATCTACTTCCTTCCATGCTTGCCCCTACTGGGTACCGAACCCACAACCCGGGTATGTGCCCTGACTGGGAATGAAACTGACAACCTTTCAGTGCACAGGATGATGTTCAACCAACTGCGCACAGGTAGTTTATCCATTCGTCAGTTGATGGACATTTGGGTTTGTTTCTCCTTTTTTGGCTACTCTAAATAATGCTGCTGTGAACATTCCTGTATAAATTTTTGTGTGGACATATATTTTTCTTTTGATGTTGAGCTCATCATGTGTTTATTAGCCATTTGTATATCTTCTTTGGAGAAATGTCTATTCAAATCCTTTGTCCATTTTTAAATTGGGTTATTTGCCTCTTTACTTTTCAGTTGTAAGGATTCTTTGTATATTCTAGACATGAGTTCCTTATCAGATACATGATTTAAAGATATTTTCTCCCATTCTGTGGGTTGTCTTTTAACTTTCTTGGTAATGTCTTCTGAAGGACAGACGTTTTAAATTTTGATGAAATGTGACTTACCAGTTTTTCTTTTGTCATTTGTGCCTTTGGTATTATATCTATTGCCTAATGCAGGGTTGCAAAAATTTACACCTATGTTTTCTTCTAAGAGTTTCATAGTTCTAGCCCTTACGTTTAGGTCTTTCGTCCATTTTGAGTTAAATTTTGTGTGACTTGAGGGTCCAGCTTTATTCTTTTGCATGTGGATATCCAATTGAAAAGACTATTTCTCCATTAAACTGTCATGGCACATTTGTTAAAAATCAATTGACCATAACTATAAGGGTCTATTTCAGGATTTTCTATTTTTTCTGTTGATTTGTGTGTCTGTCCTTATGTTAGTACTACACTGTTTTGATTGCTGTAGGTTTGTATCGAGTTTTCAGATAGGAAAGTATGAGTCATCGAACTTTGTTCTCTATTTCAAAATTGTTTTAGCTACTCTAGATTCCTTAAATTTTCATGCGAATTTTAGGATAAGTTTGTTAATTTCTTTAAAGAAGTCAGTTGGGATTTTGCTAGAGATACTGTTGAATCTGTAGATCCATTTGAGGAGTATTGCTGTCTTAACAATATTTAGTCTTCCAATCCATGAACTTGGGATGTCTGTCTGTTTTCTTAAGTCTTTAATTTCTTTCAATAATATTTTATGGTTTTGGTGTACAAATCTTGTTCTTGTTTTGTTAAATATTTTTTGTAAGTATTCTTTTTGATGCTATTGTAAATAGAATTGTTTCCTTAATTTCATTTCAGGATTACTCATTGGTGGTGTATAGAAATAGAGTTCATTTTTAATATTAACTTTTTATCTTATAATCCTGCTGAACTTGTTTATTTTAGTAGTTTATTGTTTTTTATTCTTTGACATATAAGAACATGTCATTTATTAATAGATGAGAGTTTTACTCTTCTTTCCCAGTCTGGATGTCTTTTCTTTCTTTTTCTTGCCTAATTGCCCTGGCTAGAACCTGTAATACTATGTCGAGTAGAAGAGGCCAAGAGGAGGCATCTCTGTCTTTTACTCATTGTAGGGGGGAAAGTGTTCAGTTTTTCACCATTAAGTATGATGTAAGCTGTGGGGTTTCTTATAGATGTTTTTTTATCAGGTTGAGGATGTTTATTCTATTACTAGTGAATTGGATTTTTTAAATAAAAAATGGGTTTTATATTTTTTGAATTTGAGATGATCGTGTGTTTTTTTTCTTTTAATCTATTAATATAGTATATGATATTGATTAATTTTCAGATGTTAAACAAACCTTATATTCCAAGGGATAAATCCAGCTTCGTCATGGTGTAGAATCCTTTTTATATGTGACTAGATTTGATTTGTAGTATTTTGTTGAGGACTTTTGTGTCTTTATTCATAAGGGATATTGGTATATAATCTTCTTGTGATGTCTGTTTGGCATTGGTATCAGGATAATAGTGACCTCATAGAATGATTTGAGAAGTTTTTCTTCTTTTGGTGGGGGCATAAATTGTTTTTTTTAAGCAAATACACAACTTGGATTAGATTTGAGGCAAATTGTGCCATAAGCAGATTTTCATTAAGTGGTTAAACAAAGTTTAAAAAGCAAGTAACAATAAAAGAAAATTTTTTGGTACAGGACCAGCAGTATAAAAAAATAGTGTAGAAGTACCTGGATAATACACCTGTTTTGCAATAGTGCAACTTTTAAGTACATATTGTTGACTATTCGTAGTCCATACAGAGTTACAACCCTGCACTTCAACATCATGCTGACAGTTCCTAAAGAAAAAGGCATAACCCAGATGTTTGCTCATTTGACCAACTCCAAGTTTAGATGTGCAGAAGGACTTAGGTGTATCCAGAGTATGCCACATGCAGTGTTACTTAATCAGTTTTTCTATTTTATTTATTTTTTATTCACTTTGTGTGTGTGCGTGAGAGAGAGAGAAACATTGATTTGTTGTTCCACCTATTCCTGCATTCATTCATTGGTTGATTCCTGTATGTTCTCTGACCCAGGATTGAACCTACAGTCGTAGCAAATGAGGACAACACTCTAACCAACTGCACTACCCAGCCTTTATTTTGTTTTTCTAAAATAAGGTTTCAGGACAATGATAGTAAGATAAGCAAAGACAACATGGAGAAATGAAGTTCTAATTACTATGCATGAATATTTTTGACAGTAGGGAGGAACCTTTTATAGATAAGTTACAAAGAAAAGGTAAATAAACAATTTTATACAATAAATTTAGCACATTCTGTACAGATGTTGTCACTTTGCTGTCGTCATTTGTACAAACTCTTCATTGATTATTTGACTGTCACCATCAATATCTGCTTCCTTGATCATTTCATCATTCTTTTCATCCGTTAACTTCTCTCCAAGGTATGTCATCACATGGCGAAGCTCTGCTGCACTAACATAGCCACTGCCATCCTTATCAAACACACGAATACTTCTCTAATTTCTTCTTCACTGTCTGTGTCTTTTATTTTTCTCGCCATCATTGTCAGAAATTTCAGGAAGTCAGTTGTGCCATTACCTTCAGCATCCATTTCATTAATCATGTCCTATAACTCTGCCTCTCTGGGATTCTGCCCAAGAGACCTCATTACAGCTCCCAGTTCCTTTGTTGCTAGAGTTTTATCACCATCCTTATCAAATAGTGAAAAAGCTTCTTTGAATTCTGCAATTTGTTCTTTAGTCAGTTGGTGAGCCATGCTGCAATTGCTGCTGGTCTCCAAGATATGACCACACAACCACTCAGCTCACTCGCTCCCCTCGGACTCAAGAAGTTCTTCTTATGCTTCTGTTTTATTAAAGAGTTTGTGAAGGATTAATATTAATTTTTCTTTAAACATCTGGTAGAATATATCCGGGCCTATGCTTTTCTTTATGGATGGTTTTAAAATTACTAATTTGGTGTAATATTTTTGCTAAGACTAGTTATAAGTGAACATTGATCGTGCAAATACCTATTGATATTGACTGTTCAGCCAACCTTTCTCTTGTGAAATATTCAAATAGAAAGAGATTTTGATATACTTATTTTTAACTTTCTTTTTTCTTCTATTAAAGGTATCTAATAACTTTGGAATCAGTAAGCCATGGCATCAAAGAAATTTGCTATTAAAGTAAGTAATGCTTAATAGCCTTCTTTAAAATGATTAATCACTTTCTGGTATAACTAACTTCTATGTTAATTGAAAGTAGAAGCTCTGAACTTTTCTTCTAGTCTTTAAATTTGGCTCTGTACTGAAAACTTGAGGTGGGTGATTGAAAATTTTCATGTTTAGAATGAGAAGGGGGAGAAAATTTGTAGTTCCTATGGTTATGAGAGTTGCTTGCTTCTGACCAAAAGATGTAACTTGGTCCTTTTCATTTTAAAAATTATGATTCACATTGCATGTCCATGACGTAGTTTTTGATTTTGACTAAGCAAATGAAAAAATAAAGAAATCAAATGTTGTACCTGGTCAGTGCCAGGAGAGAATTCTCTTGCTTGGCTCCCCTCTTTTGCCTTCCTCTTATAAGTTTCTCTTCTCTATCCCTTAATGTTTGGGGCTGGGACCTTATCAGGTGTGGAGGCATGGGAGGATCACATATGAGGGAAGGAGGCAGGAAGAACTGATCAGTAGTGGGTATAAGGTCTAGGAGATGCTTTCATATATGTTGGTTCTTCTTTAGGACATTTTTTCTATTCTATTATATTAAGTATGAATTCAAAACACCAAAATAGACAAATTAGTTAACCAGGTGAGATACTGTTTAATATTGTTATATCTTTTTAGCATGTCAGCACTTACTTAGATTTACAACATATTTATAAATTTTATTGCTTAGTTATTTTTTGTATCCATATGTTCTGTAGTATTTCTCTCTGAAAGATTAAGTGGTGAACTTTCACTATTTGTCTAAAATATATATTTTGTCTAAAAATATATTTTGATCTTACTCTACAAAGATACATAGTTTGTTATAAAATTCTAGGTTGAGCATTATTTTTCCTCAGCACTTTAGAAATATTTTTCCATTATCTTCTGGAATCTGTTAATGGCACCTGAGAAACATTTTAATTATCAAATTTAAAATTCAGATTTAATGGCTTAAAAAATGAGCTGTTTTATTTTTTTCTCATGATTCTGTAAGTTGCCTGATATCAGTGGGTGGTTTCTCCTTTTGATGTTGATGTTTGGGGCTGCAATTATGCAGGGACTCAATTCAGATAGAACATCAAAGATGGCTGTCAGTTGATACTTGGCTGTGGGTGGAATCGTACCTGGGGCTGTTAATTGTTGCCCTTCAGGTTCTCATTTATGTGGCTACTCTGCGTGGATTGGGCTCCTCTTAACATGGTGGCTGCGATTTGAAAGATGGTGTCCCGGAGCAAGAGTTACAAGAAGAAGTGTAATTTGCCAGTCCTCTTAAGGCACCCACAGTCTCAGATGCCATTTCTGCTGCATTCTATTGGTCAGAGCATTTTAAGCCCAGCCCCAGGGAAGGTGCACCTCTTGATATGAGAAGCAGCATGTACTTACAGGGAAGGGGAAGCTTGTCCCAGTATATCTGTGGAGGCTAGTTACCACAGAAATCTGCTGTCAACCTCATTGTGATTCCTTTTTTGGTTATCTGTTTTTTCTCTCTGGTTGCTCTTAAGATTTTATATTTTTGTGTGATGTTCTGCAATTCTACAATTAAATCTCAAGATACAGATTTGCGTTCATCTATCTATGGCTTGAGATGCAATATACATCTTCATTTGGAAGATTCAAGTCTTTCATCGGTTTTAGAAAGTCTCGATCATTTTCTCTTTGGGTACTGCTCCTCTTTATTCTCTTCCTGCGTAATCTTGGTTTTAGCCAAGTAGAACTTGGAGCTCTTATACAGAGTTTGTTGGATAATTTCATGTAATGGTTTTTTATGTGTTAGAGGGATGATATTAACTTGTGCAGGACTGAACCCCCGCCCCCCCCCATAGGCTGTCTGCTCAGAAAAGAACTGGGCCTCTTGCAAAGCTCTGCCAAAACTGGCTGTGGCCCAGTACAGTATACAGTCGTGGTCAACCCCACAGCTTGGACTCAACCCCTAATTCTGCCAGAGGTGAGTGTTGATTTGCCTGCTGTACACACCGATGTGGATGTGGCCAATTCTGTTACCGTATTTTCCCGTCTCATTGTTGCACTATGAAGGCTTGGAACCTAGCGCTTAGTTCATGCCAGGCAGGGAGTTATCCCAACCATGAGTATCAAGCCAGCAGGTTAGGGATAGAAACAGGCTTCTGAAACATTGTATGAAAGATTTTACACATCACATTGTGATTGTATTCCTGCCTATGATCACACAGGCAAAGGGCCAGTGCTTTCCTAATCATGCAGCTTCAAAGCCCCACAACCCAAGCACTGGGATCCCATCCTGAACATCTGACATCTCACCCTGCCAGATTGCTATGCATTGCCATAGAGTGTCAGTGGGGGACATGCACACTTTATGATGCCATAACCATGTGCCTTCTCTAATGAATGCTTTTCCAGGAGGCTTGTATGAGCGCTCCTTGGCCATTTGTCTTTTCCCGTTTCTCTTCATGTCTCTATGTTGCATTCATGGTGCTTTTTATCAGACCTCTTTCAGTTAATTAAAAACCTTTCATCTGTATTTAATCTGCATTTAATCTACTTTTTAACTTGTTTATTTTTAGTGATTGCATTTTTCATTTGAGAATGTGTTGGGTTATTTTTTTAATTCAAATTCTGCCAGTTCTTTTTATATACTTGTCCTATTTTTTTCAACAAGTTTCCGTTTCCTCCTTTTATGTCCTTCATAATTTTAAAGTAATTTATTTCACAGTTCCCACTATTATTTACGACGCATAGAAGAAATTAATCACTGAAATTGCTGGATTATTCATTGTGTAATTTTTAATTGTGCACGTGTACACACACACACACACACACACACACACACACACACCCCCACACCCCCCCCCCCCATGAGCCGGAGCCCTTGGCATTTCATTGGTTTTGGACTAGGTTTTATATTAATTTCATGACTTGGAATTCCACCACCTTGTGTGTAATATAACTTTACACTTCAAAACAGTCTGGCACAAGGTTGATGTTTTAGTATTTTCTTGTATTTTCATGGCTCTTCTCCCTTCCCCTTCCCGCTCCCAAGGCCCTGGATAGATGGCAAGCTTCCGTGTTGCTTACCTTGGTGCGTGAGCAGAGATTTTTTTTCAGTTGCATTTTCATGAAGGCTGCAGTTTCTCAACACAATGAAGGAAAATGCTCTACTGAATAGTTCGTGTTCTGAGAAATTATGGACAAACTTACCCACATGAACCAGAAAGGATTATATGAGGATATCTACAAATTGAGTACTTATTTGTGTGTCAGGCATTGTGTAAAGAACTGAAAGTTGAAGTTTTTTGCAACTCTGGGTTTAACTCGAATGGGTTCATTCCCAGCTCCCTTTTCTCTTCTACCCCTTTGGGGCATTAGGATACCAACTTTAAGCTGTCTTTGCTCCCAAATATTCTGACAGCCAGGCTTGAACCTTCCAAAGGGGTGATGATTTTCCCCCCTAGCTTTATTGAGATATAATTGTCATATAACATTGTTGTTCAAGGTGTGCAGTGTGACAAGTTGATAAACATACGTGGTTAAATGTTTACCACAATAAAGTTAACACATCCTTCAGCTTACATAATTACCATTTTGTTTTTTATGCTGAGAATGTTAAAGCTCTACTCTCGTAGCAACTTTGAAAAATACAGTACAGCACTGTTAACTATAATCACCATGCTATACATTTAGGTCCTTATTCATCTTATAACTGGAAGTTTGTATCCTTTGACCAGCATCTCCCCTTTTCCCCTGCTGCTTAGCCCCTGCCGACCACCACTCTGTTTCTGTGAGTTCACTGTTTTTATTTATTTATTTTTTAAATTTTAGTTTTTCATTACTGTTATATCCAGTATTATTTTGTATTAGTTTTGGGTGTACAGCATAGTGTTTGACAATCATATACTCTATAAAGTGATTCCTCCGATATTTCAAGTATGCACGTGGCACTATACATAGTTATTACAATATTATTGACTATATCCCCTTTGCTGTACTTTAGACCACTGTGACTGTTGTGTAACTACCAATTTGTATTTCTTAATCCCTTCACCTTTTTCACCCAGTCTCCCAACCCCCCTCCCCTCTGGCAATCATTAGTCTGTTCTCTGTTTCTATGAGTCTGTTTCTATTTTGTTTGTTTATTTTGTTCTTTAGATTCCACATATAAGTGAAATTATATGGTATTTGTCTTTCTCTGACTTATTTCACTTAGCATAATACTCTTTAGGTCCGTCCTTATCTGTCGCAAATAGTAAGATTTTATTATTTTTTATGGCTGAGTCATAGTTCATTGTATACATGTACTACAACTTTTTATCCACTGAGTTGGATGTTTTTAGATTCCATATATTATTGTCTGACTTATTTCACTTAGCATAATGCCCTCAAAATGTGTCCATGTTGTTGCAAATGGCAGGATTTTCTTTTTTATGGCTAATAATGTTCCACTGTGTATATGCACCACATTTTCTTTATTCATTTACCATCAATAGACACTTAGATTGTTTCTGTGTCTTGGCTATTGTGAGTAATGCTACAGTGCACACGGGAGTAGAGATATCTCTTCAAGATAGTAATTTCATCTCCTTTGGATATATATCCAGAAGTATGATTGCCAGATCACATGGTAGTTTTATTTTTAAGTTGAGGAACCACCATACTATTTTTCATAATGGTTGTATGGTATTTGTATTCCCACCAATCCTGCATTAACCAGGGTTCCCTTTTCCCCTTATCCCCACCAGCATTTATCTCATCTTTTTGATAACAGTCATTCTGACAAGTATGAGGTGTGGTTCTTTTCATTGATATTTGCTTTGTATGTCTTGAGGCTATGTTAATAGGTATGCACAAGTTTATGATTGCTCTTTCTGTTGAATTGAATCCTTAATCATTGTGAAATGTCTCTTTTTATCTCTAGCCATATTATTTTTAAAAAATATGTCTTTATTGATTTTAGACAACACGGAAAGGAGAGGGAGAGAGAGGGAGAGAGAACATCCATGTGAGAGAGAAACATCTATTGGCTGCCTCCCACATGTACCCCAACTGGGGACCGAACCCGCAACCTAGGTATGTGCCCTGACTAGGAATCCCACCGGTGACCTTTTGGTCCACAAGGTGATTCTCAACCAATTGAGCCACACCGTCCAGGGCTCTCATCATACTTCTTAACCTAAAGTCTACTTGTCTGATATTAATAGAGCCTGTATTTGGGATCTCCAACCAAATATTTGAGTCCCCACTGGATTATCAAACCCCAGCACTGAATAAGTCCCACCCATGTACACAAAGTTTCCAATCAGCATTTCATTGTTCTTAATTATGAATGGATGAAAGAATATTACCAGAGATTTAAGGAAAACTTGAGAAAGAGAAAAAAGTGAATGAAGAAACTCAGAGGGTCAGAGAGACTCTAGGGAGCAAAGGACAACTTTTAAAACACTATAATTAGTATCCTCAGAGCAATAAAGGAAGCAATTGTAACCATGTAACAAGATCAGGATTTTGTAAACAAGGGAAATTCCTGAGAATAGGAAAGAGCTCTTGTAAATTAAAAGTGCTTAGTAGAAATAACAATTCAGTGAAGTATGGAAAGATGGTTGAGGAATACTACCCAGAAAGTAGAACAAAAAGATTATAGATAAAAAATTGGGGCAAAATCTCAAGAAAATTAGAGGATATTAAAAATTAGAGTTCTAGAAAGGAAAACAAAGGAAGTAGTAGAGAGGGAAATCATGAGAGAAATAATAGAATAAAGTTTTCCATCATATGGACACAGAGTTTCTATTTGAAAGTTCCTGTGAGTGGGTACCCAACAGTCAATGAAAAAGAGTTGTACCAAGGCACATCATCCTAACATTTCAGAACATTAGGATACAGAGAAGATCCTAAAGGAAAAACAATTCTCGTACAGAGATCAGATTCAGAACAGCCTTCTCAGCAGCAACAGCCGGGGACAGTGGAACAAGACTCAGTATTCTA
Organism: Miniopterus schreibersii; assembly: GCF_964146895.1. Taxonomy (NCBI): domain Eukaryota; kingdom Metazoa; phylum Chordata; class Mammalia; order Chiroptera; family Miniopteridae; genus Miniopterus; species Miniopterus schreibersii. The sequence goes on from NC_138110.1 coordinate 69,023,449, forward strand.
AGGATAATGGTCTCCAACCCAAAACTCCTCACAGCTGAGCTTTCAATCACATGTTAAGGTAGAATAGAGACGTTTTCAGAGATGTAAAGTCTAAATAATTTCCTCCTAATGTATCCTATTTTAGGAAGGATGTGGCTTTCCAAAATCAGGGGATCAGCAGAGGAGGAGTGAGATATCAGATCCAAGAAATTAGGAATTTGATAGGTCGGTACCCAAGCAAATCCCACAATGATCAACTAAAGCAGGCAGTTTGATTGGAACAGGAGAGGAGGTTCTATGAAAGATATCTCCAACAAAAAGTGAAATGAATAAAATACCTCATGTATTTAAATGTATTGAGAGGAGGTTTTCTTTAGCTCTATCAAAGAGCGTGGGGGCAATTTAGTGATAGTAATACGAGAAACTAAGTAAAAGAAGAATGACACAACCCTTAACTCTAAGCAAACAAAAGATTGTGCAGGATAGCAAAGTGAGGGTGGCACACTGCCGGGCTCAGCTTTGAGCAGAGGATTTATTTCATATATTGTTAACTACAAAACTTGGAAGGCTGGGAAAGGAGACCTGTGAGAGGGTGGGCTGTAAGCATTGCCTCATTTTCAATAGAAAGTATGTAAACCTGGAATAATAAGAAATTATAGTGTAAACATAGTATTTAGAAATACGATCAAATAGCTCAAGTTTTCAGAGTGGTGGTTCCGTGTCAGTGAGAGTTGGGGTGGGGGTGGTAGCAGGATGGGACAGAAGAGACCTGTTTTGGATATGTCATTCTAATCTGTGTGTGAATTACTATGATAAAAAAAATTAAATAGATAAATAAAATTTTAAAGGAATTAGCTTATGCCAATTTTCATATAAATGCATCTACTTTTGACTATTTGGTTTCAAAACTATTTGGATACAACGTGGTTCCCAAAGTAACCGAAAACCAGGTGAACACCAAATAGTTTGCCTCTTGCATCTCAATTTATTCTTTCCCCGGAATGGCATTAATTATCTACCCTTTAAATCCTTCAAATGAAGAAGGGTCTTCTGACCTTCATGCAGGTAAGAGGGCTTTTTTTTTTTTTTTTTCTAAACTGCTGTGGCCCTTGCCTTGAACTCTCTTAGGCCAGAATTCCAGAAAGTGGCAACAGTGACATGAGAGAGTCCTTGGAACCACAGATTTCAGGGTCTCTTGACTTCTGGGCCACTGCAGCTTGTGGCAGGGAGATACTGTACATCCTGTATGTACTTTAGCGACTCCTTTTTCACTTGAAAGTAATGGTGATAGCAGACACGTCTCCCCAAGGCTCCTTGTGATCTTAATTCTAGCGCTATACCCACTACAGTGTTTTAGAATTTCCAAAATGATGAGGAGCCTAGGGTCAGGTGCTTGTTTTGTAAATACAGTTTTATTGGAACATAGCCACTCCCATTTGTTTAGGTATGGTCTCTGGCTGCTTGTTTGCTACAGTGGCAGAGTTGAATAGTTGCAACAAAAACCTCATTGCCTGCAGAGTCTGAAATATTTATTTATTTTTTAATATATCTTTATTGATTTCAGAGAGAGGAAAGGAGAGGGAGAGGGAGAGATAGAAACATCAATGATGAAAGAGTCATTGATCTGCTGCCTAGCCCACAACCTGGGCATGTGCCCTGACAGGGAATCGAACCCGATCGCCTGGATCCTAGGTCGACGTTCAACTGCTGAAATATTTCAGCTGGGCTGAAATATTTATGTATAAATGCTGATTTGGGTATATAAATATATACTTCTTGAAGCACATAGCTAGTAGCAGCTTTATTGGACATCACAAGAGTCTAAATTTTTGCATCCTTCTTCTGGACACCTTCCTCCTCGCACCTTGTGAGAGTAAACTTTGAAGTTACCTTGGGCTGAACTGGCTGCAAGGGTGGGCAAATTAGCAAGGCCAAGGCAAGGCCATTTCCTTTGCAAGTGGAAGCAAGAAATAGACATGACATATAATGATCTTAATTATGGACTTTTGTCCATTAAAACACAAAGCTTTAATGAAAAGAAAATAAGTTTAGTAATAAATTATTGTCAAAAGTGTCAAATTAATATGCATGGTGTCTACCTCTGAAAAGTTTATGGGTCCATCCCCTGCTTTGAAGGTATTTTTAAAAGTATGTAATGGTGCCAGGTTTCACTCTTATGATTTTAAATTTTCAGCTTGGGTTCCAGCAAAGCAGTCATATGAAAGGTTCCTACCTCATTTTCTCTGTCTGTAGGTCATTTCCTTTGCTTCCTGCATCTGTTTTCTTGGATTAGTTAGGTATTATACCAAAGTCTAAGTTTCTCTTGACTACAAAGCTTGCTCTGCTGCTTCCCTCTCCCCCAGTCCAGTTTATTGTGGGTGGGAAAATTTCTGTTGAGAGGGCTTGATTAATTAGAAGGGATTCCTGGCGCTCCTGGCTGTGGTAGCCTGGGAAGATTACAGAGCCTGGCTTAGTGACAGGCCAATCTGTATTTAGGAAAAACTCGGACCAGCCAGATTTCCCTGGAATGTGGGTCTGGCTTTGTCTTCTTCCACAGGGAATGTGTAATGACCCCCTCCTCCTCCTTCCCACCCATTCCTGGAGACTTAAAGCTTTAACTTTTGCTGTTGATAGTTGTCCACTTTTTATTAGGGGGTGGGGAGTGGGGATGGGGCCGGGAGCTGGACTTCTGGGGTAGGAAGGATGAATCATTTGCTAAATCTAAAATAACAGGTTTTAGATTTTATTAATGTTAATGAGGAGAGGAGAGATTTTACATTTTTAAAATTTCCCTGAATCTACTATTTATATTTTTCTTTCCACTACTTTGTTGCAATTATAGTTTTATGTTCTGCTTTGAATTTCAGTTAACCTTAGTCTTTGCATGCTTTAGAACAACCACAAAAAGAGAAATATGCCCAAGAATTGACAGTAATTTCCCCTTGATAGTAAAAGTAAAAGTGAAGAGCAATGCTTTGAGCTTCCACGGAAAGAAAGTTGAATAGCAAATGGGCCTTTGTCTTGCTGATTTGCCTCAATGAATGGCTTCAGTTCTGTGTCTTAGGTTTTTCAGTTACCTAAAAGGGCATGTGGTACTGACTTTTTCATCTGGGCTCATTTGAAAATAGATGCATTGATTTTGTGTATTATTGAAAAAAGATTTATGTAAATATTTTCATATCAGTTGAGTTCTAGATAATGACTTTCTACTAAATTTTAAGACAGAATAAAATGGAAGTGTCCTAACAGAATAAATCACAAAAGTTTTAAATGGTTACTTTTTTTTTTTTTTTTTACTATAAATGAATTTGAGGAGTGTGCAGCCTTTATCCCTAAGAATGTTTTTACAAAGGCACTTACTTGCCTTTGTGAAACTTTTCAAAGTGAAAGTAGCACCTCTGTATTTCTTTTCACAGTAGTTAAAACTCTTCATATTACAGTTCTTCTCAATTCTGTGTGTTCCTTGGAGAGCTTTAAGTGTTAAAGACATGAGGATCACTGAGAGTTTGTCTAGTAGTTGATGACATGCTCAAACTAAAGTAGGCTGTTGTTTTTCCCCCATTGCATATATCTGTTCTATTACATTGAGCAGGCTGGAAACAATTCAACTAACTGTGTGCTGATTACTTGGTAGAACTGAAATACAGTTCATAATATTTCACTAACAGTTACCCAGTTAATTCTGCCTCAGGCATAAAGCTTTTAGGTACCTTCTTACTCACTAGGACGTTTGCTCTGAGTATTGATGACTTTGAAACAAAGTTCTTGTTGAAATGAAACTTCCTTTTCTTTCTGGCCAGACACAATTTTTCAATTCTTTTCCATGTGTATAAGCTCATCTGTTCTTTTTCTGGGTGATTAGCAAGTGTTTAAGAACAGCCCTGGTTTCTCATCCTCAGCTTCAGCTTGTTACCTGCTACCTGCCTAAATTGATCACTAAATCCTCAAACTAAGAATTCAGTTTGCCATAGTTTTCTTCTAAATTGGCTTTTGCTTTGATCGTCTCTGGTACTATCCTCACACATCCTAGGCTTGCCAAGTTGTTCTGTATTCATAATCACCTATTTAATGCATCTACCCTTTGTAGAGTATCTTTGACTTTGGTGCTTTTCTTTTGTTACAAATCCAGCCCTTATTAACCTTCTTGATTGTATTGCTGCCTTAATCGCTATTCCTTTTTTGTACTGCCATTTCAGTTCATCCAGACACCTGACGGGATGTTTCCTTAACACCATTTTCATCATGTTGCTTCCTTGCTTAAGTGATCAGAGGTAATTGATTTTGTTTAATCAGATCTAATCCAGACTCTCCAACTAGATTTAAAGCACTCTGATAACTATTCTCCCCTCTTTAACTTTGACCTATGTTCTCATCTTGGAACTTGGAAACATGGCCTGCCTATTCCTATGAAACTGATACATTTCCCTTTCCTGCAGTGATTTGGCCTGTGGCTTTCTCTCTTCCTGCTCTATCATCTTTTCTTTCTTTGTCTTTGCCCATCAGCTTTGTCCAGGCTTGACCAATGACTTGCTTTTCCTTTGACACACGATCCAAACTTTTCCCACATTGACTACCGTCTCACTTTGTTCCTTTGACCATGATGTGCAGCTTATGTTGTAATATTTTAGATATATTCTCCAATTGTTTACACATGTGCACACACGTACATAAGCATTTACAGCATACTGTCCCAGCCACATTCCCTGAGAAAGACCTGTGCCCTGCTTCTTTTGTATCCACACAGGTTCTGCATAATCTGGAGCATTTCTGAGGTGCCCAGAACCCCTCACTTTCCTTATTACGAAGATGAGAAGTTTCTTCCCTCATGGTTCATGGAGAACAGGGAAGTCACTCAGGCTTATTTTTTACTGGTCTTTTTTCAGTTCCAGACAGAGAATGTTGTAATCTTCAATTTGTGGTATATTTCTTAAAAAAAATTTTTCATTTCAACCTGTTTCTCCTTTTAGGAGTCCACCGTTCCACTTTGAAAATATTTTAAGTAATTCTTTTGAAAACAACTTTTGTTAATAGCCAAAATGACAGTGTGTAGAGTTTGTGTCTCTGTGTGCTTTAGTAAATTATTTCATTATAATAATGGTAACTATTTGGAATTATTATATTTTATTTTAATTAACACTATAGTGTTATCTCTTGATACTTTAATTTTCCAACATACATAGAAAGCATGTACTTTGTATGTTATTTATTTATTGTAGAGTGAAAAATAATTTTTGGCAGGAAAATAGATCTCTCACAGATAGGGGAACTCTGTAAGTTCCTTGCATTCTCTCTGAGGGCTGTAGAGGGCGTCATTGTTCCATGTTTTATAAAGTAACTGCAGACATTGTGAACCAAGGGAGCACAGCAACTGAAGTGCTTTTTAAATTGCAGGCTCATTCCTAAATTATCCTGACATCCTAAATGCCTGTGTTTGTTTGCCTGGGAGTTGTGTGCATGCTCTCATCCATATCCTGTTATGCCTGTGGATATTTAGATTGCTCTGTCTTACAGTTCTTCTCACCAGGAAACACTACCATTAACTGCAGCACGGGAAAACAGTCACAGTAACCCAGACTATCCAAAGTGGCCTCCGAGAAAGCGTTCTCAGAGTGACACAGACTGCCTCTGAATGCTTCCCTTCCAGATTCAGAAACCAAAATTGATGGGCTGAGAGTGAGGATCCCCTTTGTCCTTGGAAAGCTTTGGGACCCTAGCCCAACCCTGGTCCTAGTGGTAAAGGCTAGAGGGGTACCATTGTGACTGGGACAAAGTCCTTGCCGTCACAGCATTATTACAGTTACTGCTCCTCTTCCTCACCTTTCCTTATTGTTATCATTGCTGTTAGTTCAGGGGATGCGTGGTTAAGGAATCAAGAGGTGGAGTGGGGACTGACAAAAGTGTCCTTGCATTATACAATCCCTGGGAATTTTATGGAAATAACATTCCACTGAAATAGCCTGTGTGTGCAGCAATCCAGTCATTAGCCAGATAATGTAAAAAGATACATGTTGTCGACTTACTGTTCTTTAAATGTTTCTCTGGTAGTAACCACTTGTAATATTCATGATTAAGTAATATAGGAAACTAGGCCACTGTATGTGTGTGTGTGTATAAACTACTTTGTTGCATGTGAGTAATATGTGACAATAACATTCTGATTTTAGGACTAGTAAAAACATCAGATGATGAGTTTATATAGTGATTCTACACATTCACATAGGCACGTGCTATATTTTGCAAGTGTAATTTAAGAAAGAATGTTATGCTGTTTGGTTCACAAAGGTATAGTGTCATATAAGTTCTGGCAAGGCATGTGCCAGATCTAGCATCCCAGTGCTCATTACCAGAAAAATTCACTACATATTTATTGAAAAAAAATCCACGTATAAGTAGACTTGCGAAGTTCAAGCCCATGTGGTTCACAGGCCAACTGTATATTTTATGGGTTAATGTTTAGATCATGTGTAGTTATAAATTTCTGTGATTATCTATATTCAATTCATGTTGCTCTAGGCTTTTTAATAGTACTTGAAAGTTGGATCATGAGGTTTTTGAGGAAAGGATTCTAGAAGATGGAGTTAACATCAGACTTAATCAGGTTTCCTGAATTCAGATTGTGGTTTTACTCGTGAAAATTGTATGATTTTGAATACTGTTACCTCTCTGTGCACCTATTTCTTCAGTAATAGCACTATATGTTTTACAGGGTTTCTTGTGGGTATCAGATTAATAATAAAAGATATACTGCTGTGAAAGTGTTTGGGAAAATAACATTTTATGCATGTTATGGGCCCTCAGTAATTATTTTATGGTGACATTCTGTACAGTATTCAAGGGACTTGGCCTTAGCGTCTTATTTGTTCATGGTCTCTTTGGAGTGAAGACTAGTCTAATTCTTTTCATGTGGAAGGTGTCAATTAGCAAATCTTCATTTATCCCTGGCATGCAAGGTCCTGGGTTAGGTACTAGACACCGACAAGGCTGATGATCGCGTGTCCCTGTCCTTGGGATTTGCAATGAGAAATTAATGTGTCAAACTTTAAATAGCAGTAGGTTAGTAGAACAGAGATGCCAGAGTACCATGCATAGCTGAGTCATGAACAAATGAGTACAAAATTTTGTTCAGATCTGTTTCCAAATGGGATATTGTGGCAAAGCCATAGGCATCAATCCGTTGGGTGCCCTATTTGTGTGTCAATTTTCTTAGTGGGCTACAGTGGCAGGTGGCTGGGGCTAGAAGTCAGGGAGTTAGATGTTAGTCCTCGCTATTGATTCCTGATTATGGATAGGTCAGTTAACATCTTTTATTTTAGTTATTTTAGCTGTGTTATCAGCCCCCAACTTTTTATAATTTTATGGGTCAGAAGATCCAGCTGGGCAGTTTTTCTGCTTTATATGGGGTTACTCACTTGGGTGCATTCAGATCATGACTGGGATGGAGAGCTCAAGAAGACTTTACTCACCGGTTCGGTTCTTCTCCATTATGCCTTTCCCTCTTCACAGGTTGTCTTGTCATTTGGAAGTCTAGCTTGAACTTCCTTATGGCATGGTGTCTGGCTTCCCCAGAGAACATGACAGTGGAAGCTGCGGGGCTTCCCAAGGGCTATGTCTGGAACTGGCAAGCTGTTTCTTCCACTATATTCTTTTGGCTGGCCATCACAGAGAGACCTTGCTAGGTCTCCAGCAAGGTCAGGAGGAAAGGAAATAGACTCCACCTTTTGGTGGGAGGAGCAGTGTGCATATACAAAGGAGCGGAGGAATTGTTGGTGGCTATCTTTGGAGATTTTTTTTTACTATAGTTCCTTTATCTATTAAATGAGGTGTTGAATTAGGGAGCCTTTTAGGACCTGTCTAGCTCTACATTTCTATAATTCTATAAATTTTTATTTCAAGAATTTTTTGTATATTATATGGTAGAAATAATATGGGCTTTGGAGGCAGAGAGGCCTGCCTGGGTTTGAATCAGGGCCTTGCACACTGACATGCACTTTAGGAAGTGACTTAGTCTTTCTGAGCTTTCGTATCCATAGTATTAATATAAACTCACTTCTTGGATTATTGTCCATCTTAGCAATGAGTCATCACTCAGAAAGTGTTAGTAGCATCCTTCCTTTTTCCCTTCCTTGTTATCTGATATGGGCCTTTTCATAGCTAACACTAGTTAAAGACATTAATTGCAGTTCTTTTTATTTAATTCTGATATGAAGGTGTTCAGGTATTTAATCATGTTTTGTGGTACTAGACTATTTTTCTGAGAGCAAGATTCAAACAAGACTGTTCAGTTTGTTCACCCATTTTGGTGGTTATAAATTATCCCTAGAACATTGTTGTATTTAGAAAGCATGCTTAAAAATAACTAGTTTGAAATGCATTTTTGTCTGTGAACAGCTGACTTATTTGGCATTTTTAGTGTTTTTTATCTGGAAGAAAGAGAAAGCCATGTGGAGTGGACAACATTCTGTTTGGCTGTTTTGGACTATGGTGGTGCCTAGCCTATTGACCAGGATGATAAGTGAGATTGGGGCATGTGCTTCTGCCATGTTAAATGGATCCAAAAGCTCAGAGACTAAGAGAAAAGAAAGACTATATTCTCTAAAGCACTGGTTCTCAAAATGTGTTCCCTGGATCAGCAGTACTAGTATCCCTTGCGCTAATTGCAATATTTTTATCATAGTGCTATTGTGAGGATTAACTGAAATGATACATATAAAGTGCTTAGTACAGAGAACCATTTTAATAAATGTTAGGTATTATCAGTAATATTATAATCATAATAAATATTAATCATTGTGATTAAATTTTTCTTCCAGAATGTTTTTTGAAGCAGCTTATTTTGCAGTTCTCCTTAAAGCTACCAGAGTTCTTATTAGTGCTCTTTAAAATTTTGTGAATGGTCTGTTAGTCTAACAATATTTCAAGTTGTCAAGTAAATGAAGATGTGTTTAAGCAAAGTCTGAAGATGGTTCTTACAAAAGCCCATACTTTTGCAGAAGATATTCTTCAGCCTGAAGTGATGTTGAGAAACCATATAAGATATATATGTAAATATGTTCAAAGCCTTAATGTTAGTGAGAGTCATTAATGGCATTCAGAGAGTCCCCAGGCAATGTCTGAACTCTGGAATTTGCTATTTTATTTATTTATTTTTATTTTAAATTTATCTTTATTGTTGAAAGTATTACAGATGTCCCCTTTTTTCGAGTTTACTTTTAAAATCCATTCTCTCTTTAGACCCCCTTTCTTCATTTTAGATATTGGTGTCCTTAAACAAAAGTTTTCATGTGGAATTTTTTTCTTTTTCATTTGTAGTCAAATAAGGATCATGGTTAACCCCAAAAGGAAGGCCAGCTGGGCTGTGGGGGCCTGAGCCATGGGGTGTGGGAGGGGGCTGGAGCCTCACTTCAGCCTGCTGTCTGTTTGCTTCCCCTTTTCTTTCCTTTACCACTGTGCTTAAGCCAAATCTCAAAGTGAAAAGCAGTTTATTTGTCTTTGGGCTCTGCTGATTCATAGGCATGGGTGCTCTCTGGGATGTCACTGTCTGACCACTGAGCTGTCAACCATAATTTACCCCAGCTTCCCTCTGGTGCCTCCTTCCAGGACTGAAAGCTTTGCTTTCCCTGAGGGAGCCCCGGGGGTTCAGTGATTGATGACTTCTCTTGCCTATACTTACTGGGCCTGGCTGGAGTGTTGGCCCTTATCTTTCTGCCTCTCACCTTCCTTGGGCAAGTATGTGGAGTGGCTCACATAAAACTGCTCTTTCCTTGGAGGATGGGATACTCAGGCAGAGCCAGGGGCCCAGAGAGCATCTCCCTTGGGCTTCCAACAGTGTTCCCTGGAAGTGCCCAGTTCCCATGGAGGCCCAAGCCAGATCTCTGTCTCTGAGTGGTTCAGCTGCTATCTATTCTTTTGATGTATTGGAGTTCTGCATAGAATTTAACTGGGGTCAAGGGAGAGTATAAAACACATTGAAAAGTGCTGAGGTAGTCCAGCTCCTTCATGAACAAGCAGAGAATTCCTGTGGAACAGAAGGTGAGGATGTGAAAAGTTGCCCAAGAGAAGTTAGTGCCTTATTTAGAGACATGAGCACCGTACAAAGCTCTTTGGAGGAAGAAACAAACCTGTGCAAAACCCCAGAACAGAAAAGGGTACTTGATGATAAAGGAGTGTGAGTGTCTCAGAGTACCTTGGCACTGAGCCTTGTGAAGGCCTGGAGACAGCTTCAGGCTGCCCATGGCAGCTCCACTGATGGCCTGTTTGAGAAGCAGGGCCCTGGTCTCTTGAGTATTCCTTGTTACTCTCCCTCTGTTGGCCTGTCTGTGCTCCCCTGTGCACATTGTAGATCAGGATCACTCCTCACCTTTCAAGTGATATATTTTACAAGACTGCTGTGCTTTCTGCCCCAATAAGCAAACTTCTGGAGGTGACTTTGCTCCAGTGACTGTGGCACAGGGGCAATGTTACTTAATGCACACGTGGTTCTCTGTCCTTATGCCACCATTAGGCATGGGAGTTGTCAGCAAAAGGGACAAATGTTACCCCAAAAGTTAATATAGCTGTGCTTTATGGTTTAGAGACTTTAAAGTTTCTCTTTGGCAATCCCACAGATAGGCCTTCTTACAAAACATCATAATGAGTACTTAGAGTTTGTAGAGAGGCCTCAGGGGCATCTAAGAGGTAGCTGAAATAATCTGACCCTTGAGAAGGTTCTCTTGGTTACTGGGGGTGAGGATGATCATAATTACAGCTTTACTTCACAGTTTGCAACTTGCTTTGTTGTTGGTGTGCAAGTTGAGACATTTTTGGGTTCACATTCTTTAGCCTGTACATGTTATGGTAATTAAACCATAATTTTGCAACAATCAAGAAAAGTATCAAAGAGCATGCCATTCTACTCTAAATCTCTATTCTATAGATGACATTCCAAGTCAGGAAAGGACCCAGGCTTCAGTAGCATGAATCTGGCATTAAATCTTAAATTCTGAAGCCCCGAATGCATTCCAGCGAGTCACTAGTCAGCTATGAGTCTGCATATTTGATTTTGACTCAGCATTCCATTTGTACTTCCTACAGTGTATGAAACAACAGAAACTGCATTGTAGCTTTAGTATTTTTAATTGTCACCTACTGGTGCTGCTAGCCACTTTGCAAAGTCGTCTAACAGCTGATGAAATGCTTACTTTTTCAAAGATGGCTTGATGGAATCAGATGTCGCTGCATCAGCTCAGATGCTGCTTGAGTCTGTTTCACTTCCCACAATGACTGATTCTCCATCTGCCATGACAGTGCATTTCTGAGCTGCAGCCCCCTCAGTGGTGGTGACTGGAATGTTTATTTTTAGGAAAAGTTAAAATTATTCAGAAAACGGTGTCTTCTGTAAAATTTACATGAATCAGCCTCTCTACAGGGATCATGGGAGAGGTGTGTGTGTATAGACTTTAAAAACTCCTTATGGAAAATTTTAGAATTATTAAAGGGGAGGAGTATAATGAACATTGGTGTACCTACCCATCACCCATCTTCAACATTGAGGACAATTTTAAATTAAGTAATTTAAACCATCTGAAGGCCAGTTTGAAAAAAGTGAGTGGTGCCATGTGACGTTAACATTCTTTAAGCTGAATTTAAGCTGAATTTTCCAAATTTCAGCACTGTAATTCTCCTCCACCAAACCAAAAGAGCCTTAGCTCTTTCCTTTAGTTTAAGTTCTAAGAAATATTATTATAAGTATAATAAGAAATCTTATTAGGGCATTAATGTGGAGTTTCCCATGACACAAAGTAGTCACTAAAACTTGATTTTGGTTACATAGGTTCTAAAGATACCACCAGTATTCCTTAAATTTCTGTTTTACTTCGAAGGGAATTCTTGGGGTTTTACACAATAGTCAGACAGACCTCACCACTTTTCCTACCTTTGGGCTCTTGATTCTTTCTCTCCAAGCTAGGGATATAAGTATCAGCCTTCATAATGTTGCTACATAAGAAGAGTCTAACCCAAAAGCCTACTGGCAGTTAGTAAGCATTTACTAAACTTAGCTATTAGTAATCAAATTAAAGATACCCGCTGGGAAGCAGACCGGTTTTAAGATTTTGTAGTCTCCCTCCTAATTTTTTTTTTCTCATATGTTTTTATTGATTTTTTTTTTTTTTTTTTGAGAGAGAGAGAGAGGAAGGGAGAGGGGTAGAGAGATAAAACATCGCTGAGAGAACTATCATTGATCAGCTGCCTCCTGCATTCTCCCTACTAGGGACTGAGCCCACAACCCCCAGCATGTGCCCTGACCAGGAATTGAACTGGTGACTTCTTGGTTCCTGGGTCGATGCTCAACCACTGAGGCACACCAGCTGGGCCCCCTCCTATTCTTTTCAAGTATTTCATTTCAGCTGCATATGATGTGAAGTTCAAGTGTGTTATGGTGTTTTCTCATTACAAGCTCTCTTTTAAAAGCATTTGTGACAGCCCAAGAAGAGAACTAACATTTACTGGCTACCAAAAGCTTTTTCAGATATTATCCTATTAAATACATGTTTTTATACATCCTGTTTAATTCTCACAGCTCTGTCACCTACACCTTATGTTAACAGATCATGGATGTGAAGGGCAGTGAGGTTGAGTAATTTGCTCAGGTCGGAGGTAGAAAATGGTAAAGGCAGGTTTCAAGCCTGGGATCTTTTACTGAAAGTTGTATGCTTTGATGAAGATTGAAAATGCTAGCTATAGTCTTGTAAAGGGACTGGTTTGGAATTACTCTTGTCCAGTAATAAGACTACTTATAGCGACTTGTAATTGTTATAGTTTTATTAAGTATATTACTAACTTTTACTAACTATATTAAAACACATTATCTTGGGAAGTAGGCAGAGCAGGTGTAATGATGAAAGAGGTGAAGCCTGGAGCCCACTGTTACTCTTCTTTTATTGCCACCTCCCCTCAAAAAATGTATTTTAGGGAAAAAGATACATTGGAGACTTAGTCAGAGGTCAGTTCTGGGCCCCATTCTCCTTTGTAGAACCTTAATGAACCGGCCACCTCTGCCACACTCTTCTGAGGGGGGTGCCCCTGTGGAGGGAGAGATTCTTGAGCTCATTTGGCTTACCAAGTGGGGAGGGGTGTGAGAGCACAAACAGGAGAAGTGAAAGAAGGAAGGGGGAGTCAGTCCTGGAGAAAAAGTGTGTTACCTTCATAGGTAGAAGCAGGAGGAAACAGCCGAAATACTAGAATTAGATATATCTCTCCCCTGACTAAGGCCTCTGCCCAGGTCCTGACCTGCTCTTGGGGTTAGAGGTTAGGGAGACCTTGACCAGTGGATAGGAACATTGGGCTCCACCTAGAGGCCATCAGTGACAATGGCTGCTTCCCAGATGATGAACCTGCCTACCGGGAAAGTTGAGGACAATCTGGGTATTCAGCTAGTGTGGATGCAAAATGAGAATTGATGTCATACAGCTTCTAGACTCTTTTTACACTTCTTTATTTATCCCCTTTTGGAAATTTTAAAAAATTTGAAACACATTAAAAAAAATTTTCATATTCTCACTCTTATATTCCATATTTCCATTACTGTTAACATCTTGTAGTATTAGCTTCTAGGCTTTTATTTTAAAAACAGGCAAACAGCCTGGATGGTGTTGCTTAGTGGTTGAGTGGTGACCCATGGATCTGGAGGTCATGGTTTGATTCCCAGTCAGGGCACATACCCGAGTTTCGAATTATTGGTACCCAAATGGGTATACCTGAATCCCTGACCAATAACAGAATGTACTTGGGGATGCGGCACACATAGGCTCTGAGGGTAGAAATGAAGATGGATTGTGTATGGGACTATGAAAAGAGAGGACTGACTGAAGCTGAGGGAAGAACTGGAAAATAGAGTTGGATGGAGAGAGTGGCTGCAAATTGCCCATGGCCTTTTAAGCCCAAAAGAAGAGATTGGGCTTCTTTTGTTGGGCATTACGGAATCAGTGGGCTCTTAAGCCAAGAAATGATCAGATAAAAATTTGCAACCTCACTTTATTTATTTATTTTTTTAAAAAAATATATCTTTGATTTCAGAGAGAGGAAGGGGGAGAGAGAGAGAGAGAGAGAGAGAGAGATAGAAACATCAATGATAAGAAAGTCATTGATCGGCTGCCTCCTGCACACCCCCAATGGGGATCGAGCCCGCAACCTGGGCATGTGCCCTGACCAGCAATCGAACCCCGATCTCCTGGATCCTAGGTTGACGCTCAACCACTGAGCCATGCCTGGCCGGGCTGCAACCTCACTTTAAAGTTATTGATTGACCATGTGGATAATTTGGCTGTTTTTTGCATCTGTTATGTGCAAGATGCTTATGTATTTAAGAAGGTTTGTATATTTGGTTGTTGCTTTTTTTGGCACCTTAAGCAACATAATTATCAACTCTTCACTTTTTTATTTTACTAGATAGGGATTCTAACACAGTCTTACAAATAAGAACAGAAATGCTCAGGCAGAAATTCATTGAGGGTGTATTATATGCAGGATACCAAGTCTTCCATAGAAGTTCAAAGACAAAGAGACACCCACCACAGGGGGTTAGACAATTAGAAAGGTAGCAGTGAGATACTGCTGGAGTGGAAAGGAAAAGGTGCTGCTTTCTGCTTGGGAGCCAGGAACTAAAAGACAGAGAAGGCTTATGTGCCAGGCACTTTCCTATGTGTTTTCTTTTAATCCATGCAATTTCCCGGTAAAAATTTTAATCCCTATTTACAGAGGAGAAATGAAGCATGGATGGCTGATGTATATGGACGTAAGCATTACAGTCATAGGTTTAGATGACTTTGCTGATAGAGGGAATGTTGGTAGGAAAGGGGATCAGGTCTTATAAAATAATTCAGGATTGTTATATCTTTCCTGGGATAAATGATCGGGCAGAGGTATAAATAGTGTAGCTCAATGTCACTGTTTACAAAATATTAAACTCTAAAATAATTAGTAGCCCTTTAAAGTGTTTAGCATCACGCTAGTTACATTAAACATTCAACCCTAGCATTGCTCAGAACATTTAAAAATTGCCCTTTGAAAGGATTCTAGTCTGAAAAAAGTTTCTCCTGTTGGAAAGAAGTAATGCCTGAACCTCTACATTCAAGCTTACTTTGTTTCTTTTGAATAATCAAATGAAGGGACAATAAAGTGTTGCTTTAGTTCACTTCATCATTGATTTTGACTCACTTCAGTGGGGGCTTAGTGTCCTACTTAGTAAAAAGAGGTTTGGATTAGAGCAGCCCACACCCTTCTAGCTCTGAACTCTTTGTCCTGTACTATAGAAAAAGATTTATTCCTTAAGGCAATAGCTCTTTGAGGGTTAAAAACAACAACAAAAACAGCATCCAGGCTAATTCTGCTCAGCTCTTATTTACTCAAAAAAATTTTGGAACTGTAATAACTTGTTAGATCTTGTGCAGTAAAACATAATTCCCAGGTTCCAAGGCCAGCTGTAGATGAGTATCCTAACGGCCTTAATGGAAAAGGGCGGGTATGTGTTTAAGGAGCCATTTAGGGAAATCAGTTCCATGTAATTGTTAATACAGTTCTTTGGATAGACTTTTTTATGACTCAGTAATACAGATGTCATTAATTTATAATGGAAAATGGTGAGACAATATGACAATTATCTTCAGACTCAAGAATACTTAGGCAGCAGGGTGAGTGATGATTAAATAGTTAGAACAGAGGCAGCTGCTTGACGCCACTGCCAGGATGAAGCCCTAACTAAAGAATAAGCCTGGGTCTCATTGCCTCTGACCCTGCTTGGTTAATCAGCCAGCCACTTGCTGTGTAACTTGGGTGGCAGAAAGAAACTGAGGCCTGTTGAAAATCCAAGCCCTTGAGGTTTCTTCTCACCAAAGGAAATTCCGTATGTGTTTCCTTTTCTAGGGAGGCTAAGAGGCGTAAGAGGGTTGGGCTTGGACAAAATGGAAGAATAAAGTTAATTTGTTCTTCCTCCAGTCATGTTTCCATATAATCTCCTCCTCTAAACAGTAGACATTTTAGAGATTAGGGCCAGCCTATCACAGCAGTATTTCCAGAATTTTTGTGAGGGAGGAAGTTAAAATACATTGTTGAACATTTCGTGACCAAATGGGATGATGTTTTTCCCCTTTGCTCATTTTTGAAGGTGTGATTGGCGTTTGCAAAATAACAGTTTATTGTGGGTGGGAGAAGTCATATCTGACTTTCTAAGTAGGGCCTGTCATCGGTGGTCCTGGCAATATGCAGTGTGTGCTAGTAGCAGGGAGAATCTTGTAAATAAGAAAGGCTGCTGGCATGGAGTTGGGAGACCTGGATTCTGTTCAGGTCCTGAGCAGAGTTTTCTCATAGTCCTTGTTATAGGGTGAATTACTTTCCCCAAAAAGATACATTGAAGTTCTAAGTCCTAGTACCTCAGAAATTCGATCTTCTTTGGAAATAGGGTCTATAAAGAGGTCATTAAGTTCAAATGATGTCATTAGGGTGGTCCGTAATCTAGTATGACTGATGTTCTTGTATAAAGGGGGAATTTGGACACAGTCACACACAGAGTAAAGATTCTGTGAAGATACTGGGAGAAAGATGTCTACAAGCCAAGGAATGTCTGAGGCTACCAGAAGCTAGGAGTGAGGCATGGAATAGATTCTCCCTCACAGCCTCAGAAGGCACCCACCCTGTGACACCTTCATTTTGGTCTTCTAGCCTCAAGAACTGTGAGACTATACATTTCTGTTGTTTTGAGCCATCCAGTTTTGGGTACTTTGCTATGGCAGCTCCAGGAAATGATATAGGCCTGATCCCTTCAAAGCCACAGAACTTTGAGCTGGCCTCTCAATGTTCTAGACTTCTTTCTCATTCATAAAATAAGAGTCTTGGAGTAGATGATGTCAGGACCTTCCTTCTATAACATTTGATGATTAATATTTCCAAAAGTACACTCAATTTCCAGCCAAGTAATTGTTAAATTTCCTAATATAGCTAAAATACACAGAGTACTTTTTTTCTTTCAGTTCCCAATTTTGTTCTTTTCATTCAGGAGTCATTGGTGATACTTCCTTTAAGTTAAATATTAGGCAAGGCTGTCTTTTCCAAGTTGACACACTAAACAAATGACAGCATGTCTAGTCCCTATGCAGTACATAACCAAAGTATGTATCACTTAAAAGCATATAGATATATTCCACTGGTGGGGAGGTTAGCATATTTTGGGTGTCATCTCTTCCTTAGATCTCTAGAATGATTTCTTTTAGACATCTACAAGTTTATTCTGGTTTTCCCAAAGGAACCTGCCACATAGATACAGGCCATTCAGGTATTCACTAGATGCTTCACTTCAGTAAACAGTAGCAGTTCTGTGCACTGTGTAGTGTTCTTCATACCAGACTTCGACCTAAGTCAAGTCAAGGTGTTCATGGAGTTGATCTTCTTTTTTGACTTGTCAGTACGTTACAGTTGGGTCCACTGATGTATCAAAATTGAGACTGCATTTGGTGCTATCCTAGATGAATAGAGTGAGGAAATGGTCACCCACCTTTTCATCAGCATCTTTCCTTACAAAATCAGCAGTTGAAACCTGCAAGACACATTTGAAATAATGCTACCTTTGGACCTTCTCTGTAGATTTTTTTTTTTCTCTTTCTTTTCCCTTAGTTCCTATAATTTTTAAAATGTGCCTTACACTTTTTAAGGAAAGATAAGTAATATAAAAATATCTTTTCTTTCTAAAAAAAACAAAACTATTTGATTTAAAGTACAGAAAGAAAATCTTTTAAAACAAGTTAAATAAAATGTTCGATGATAACACTTGCCTTTCTGAGTCTCTCTCATGCTCTTCATATTTTCCTCAGAACCCTTTTATATCTTCTTCCTTTACTAGACTGTTACATCTCCTCAATGTGCTAGTACAAAAAGACCAAGTGGTCAAGTTAGGCTTAAAGAGAGATTTGAAAAACAGAATGGGATTAACCATGGTAGGATGTGGCTCCATGGGCCTTACTGGCTCTATTTTCTTTGTACCCCTTAATGAAAGGAATAGAGAAATGGTTAACTTGAGGAGCATATTCAGCCACATTAAAGGTAATAATTTTAATCGCATGTTTAATGAAGCTTATGTGGTTCTTCAAGAATTACTGTGCTATCTTCTGAGGATGTTTTAACACGTGGTATTTTCATGCATGATGTCTCACTCTTGGAAATCCAGTCTGATTTAAATATTTTTTCTTCTTAATTCTACCACACCCATTTCTCTCTCATAGCTTAAAACACGGGGAAGGGCCTAAACAATGTCCTTAGTGTTAATATCCATTCTAAAGAGGCTCCAGTGAATCACTGTGTGGATTATAAAGAATGGCACACCTTGGAAAAGTACTGTGTCCATGAGAAGCTGAAAGAAACAGTCTCTATCATGTGAACTTAAAACTGTGTGTTTTGAAAGGAGATATTTTTGTTATTTAAAGTAGTGAAATCTTGCCCTGGCCAGTGTGGCTAAGTTGGTTGGGCATTGTCCTGTGCACTGAAAGGTTGCTGGTTCGATTCCCAGTCAGGCATATGCTCAGGTTGCTGCTCGATTCCCTGTCGGGGTGGGTGTAGGAGGCAGCTGATCTATGATGTTTCTCTCTCGCAGATGTTTCTCTCTACCTCTCTCTCTCCCTCTCTCCTTTCTTCTCTCTCCCTTTCCCATCCTTTTTCTCTAAAATCAATAAAAACATATTTAAGAGAGGTAAATCCTATTTTAAAGATTTAAACTTTCTTTATATATTTATATGCATTCATTCTTTATGACTATTTATAATTGTATTTTGTTCCTGAATAAGGTATAATAATTAAAATATTCCATTTTTGGTTCTATACCTGAATCTTTCTTCATGCTGGTTCTAGGCTTCTGTACTGGCTTAAGCAGAACAGTGGTGACAAAGGAGATGTTCAGCTAATTTGTCCATGTGGTTTCCTGTAACATTTTTTTCTTAATGGTGTCAAATGTGGATTGAAAATAAATAAAACTGCCCCCTTTCGTCTTACAGAGTCTTCTGGCATCACATTGGTAGAACTGGTCCTTATGTTGTGAGTTTGCCAGTGTCTTTTCTCTGGAGACCTAGTGCTTTGGTATTTTACTTGTTCTTTGTGCCTTTTCCAAAGGACCCAAAAAGAATGGGAGGACTTGAAACCCAACTCTTAGGTGTTGCTATTAGTTCATAGACGTTGAAAAGGTTTGGGGGGGTCTGCAGTTTTAAATTACTGACTAAATAGTGCCTTATATTTTTCATCGCTGTTTGGTTGTTTGTTTTAAAATGTCTCTGTCAGTTTTCCTTCTTCCTGTGGACGTAGCTTCTCATGGTGAGAGCCCAGTTTGTACTCACCATTGGATTTGAACGCTCTTTTTCAGTGACTCTCAACTTGTTTTCCGCTCCAGCACAGATGGCTTCCACATGCCCCGCACATGCACGGGTGTATCCCGGGCTGTGCAGGACCCCAAGCAAGCTGCTTGTCATTCCACCCCTTTCTTTCCCATTCAGGACGGTATGGTGGGAAGGAAGTGAAACAGAATGCTTGCTCACATTGATGTTAGTTGGCTCTACTTTTTAGAACAACAGATCCTTACAGACTTTGGCACTTGCTTTAGTATTGCTTTAATCATTTGTAGATTTAATGGATTCTTAAAAACAAATTATTTATATTTGAAATACTTAATAAAATGGTTAGTGACATAAGGAACTTCTCTACTCATTGTCCAATTTGAACATTTCATAACATTTTGCCAAACATAGACGATATCTATTAACTTAAGAAAATGAAGGAATTACAACTTTCACATTTTCTCTTCTCTCTCAACTTCTCTGTTTTTTATATTATAATTTTATACAGCTAAGATTGTTATGTTTATCCCCTGTAATCACAGCATTGTTTGATTTGATTTTATTTTTAATCCTCACCGAGGATATTTTTTCCATTACTTTTCAGAGAGTGGGGGGGGGGGGGAAGAGAGAGAGAGAGAGAGAAACATCGGTGTGAGAGAGACACATCAATTTGTTGCCTCCCTCATGCCTCCTGACGAAGGCCAGGGATCAAACCTGTAACCGAGGTACGTGCCCTTGGCTTGAATCAAACCTGGGACCCTTCAGTCCATGGGCTGATGCCCTAGCCACTGAGCAAAACCAGCTACGGCAGTGAGACTTTAAATGACCTCAGAGTTTCCTCCTTGCAACTGGATTTTTCTGTGTGTATTGCTGAAGAATAAGTTGTAAATTGGATTTATTTTGGTTCCTTTAAAAATTTCATATAAATGTCTAAAATTACATATAAGTATCACTTTAAATGCATGCTATACATTTTTATATGTAGTTCTTTCATCATTGTTAATTCTGAATATTTTGTGATTTTCATGGTTATTTCCTGATTTATTTAGGATTGCATCTTAAATTTCTCAAACAAATACCTCTTAAGAACATTTTCTATTATTATTTTCTAATTTAACTGCCTACATTATGGTTAGAGGATGTAGTCTGAATGATAGCAATTGTTGGAAATTTGTTGAGACTTCCTATCTGACTTGGTAGTTGGTCAGTTTTTGTAAATTTTCCATGTAAAATTGAAAATAATCAGCATTCTGCATTTATTAAATGCAAGATTCTATTTAAATAGCAGATCAAGCTTATTAATTTTATTTTTCTGCCTGATTCCTCAGCTTCTGATAGTTTCTCTCACTGTGGTTATGGACTTGTCATTTTCTCCTTATAATTTTGTCAGTTTATGTTTCATATATTTTGAAACTGTGCTGCTAAGTAAAAATAACTTCATGATTGTTTTATTTTCATTCTGTACTTTTCTATTTTTACCATCAGATATTCATCTTTAGTTATATTAATGTGTTTTTTTCCTTAAGATAATATTTGATTTGGTGTTAATATTTTTACCAGTTTTTATTTTGGTTAAAATTTTCTAGACATTGCTTTTTCTACCTTTTCTTTGCATCTTCTCTTTTGTAAGCAACAGATAACTTTTTTGTAATTGTTTGTTTTGTTTGCCCAGTGTAATAATTTGTACCTTTGCATTGGTTACATTTATTGCAAATATTGATATATCTAGACTTATTTCAGATAGAATATATTTTTGCTTAGCATTTATTCTCTTTATATCTTCCCCTTTTCTGCTTTCTGCTGAAGTAATAAAAATTTTGAAGTCCCTTTTCTGGTTTGGAATCCATATATGGTAATTCTATTCTTATACAGCTTATTCATAATTCTTTTCATTGTATACTTAAAATAATATCCAGCTATAAGTAGCAGAAAATCCAATTAGAGAGACACAAACAAATAGGGGTTATTTTTCTTGCACAACAGAAAATCTGGAAGTGGATATGCCATCTGGGACCCAGGCTCATTCCAGATTTCTGGTCCATCATCCTTAACTCGTGGGCATTTCCTAATTTTTGCTGCTTCATGGCTGCAAGCTGGCTGCTGCACTTCCAGGCATCACATTCATGTACCAGGTGGGACAAATTGGCAAAGGGCAAATGGGCAAAGAAAGATGTGCCTATAGAGGGGTCCCTTTTTGTCAGAAAAACAAAGGCTTTTCTGGGAGTACCACCTAAGGGACTTCCATCTTGGCCAGAACTGTGCCCTGAACCTCTAATAACTTGAAGGAAACTCGAAAGAAATTGAGAATGAGGTTTAAGTGAAGTCAGATCATCTACAATAACTCTCTCATACGTTTCATTCTAAGGTTTTCTAACAAATTCTAGTTATTCAGCATTTCTATCCTTTTTGTATATTGGACCACAACTTAGTACATTTTATTAATCATTGGGCAGCTTCCACAATTTTTTAATAAAAAATGAATTGATTGTTGATAAATATATTTTTTCAACCAGAAGTTAAGTGTGTGTGTGTGTATATGCGCGCGCGCAAGTGTGTTTTATTTTAAAAAATTAATATTTGGACTCATCGCTTCATGTATCCCATGCCTTTCCTCCAGTTGATGGACATCTTTTAAAAGTCCTTTTAGCGAGAGGTTGTGGGAATCTGTGGGTGATACATTGTTTTAACTGTTTGATGTCAGAAATGCCTTTATTTTGCATTGTATCTTGGACGGTAGTTCACATGGGTATAAAATTTTAGGTCAACGATGATTTTTCCATGACCATTCAGAGGCACAATTCCATTTGCCTGCTGATTAGAAATCTTCTATAAGACTATGGTAACTTTTAAGTTTCACAGATGTTTTTGTTTTTTTAATTCCTGATATTTTGTGGTGTCACTACAGTGTGTCTAGGTGTGGATTTATCTTTTGCTTTGTACGCAAAGGTGTTTTCATCTGAGGAATAATTTCCTCAATTTTGGAACATTCTTCACTATATTCTCTTCGAATATTGTTTCCCCCCCCCATTCCCTCCATTTTCCTTTGCTGGAACCCTTATTCTAGCCTTGTTGCAGCTTTTCAGATTATCTTCGATGACATATGTGTTCTCTCAAATATATGTCTTTATATTTCTCTTTCTCTCTGCTATGTTCAGGGGAAATTCCTCAGTGCTATCTATTGGCTTACTAGTTTTGTTGTTGTTAATTTATGTTAGCCTAGACTCTATGCTGTCTAAAGATTTTTAAAAATATTTTCCAGGATTTATAATTTGTTCTTTGGAATTTCTTTATTTCTTTCTCTATTATCATTTAATATTTTAAATGAAAACTGTGCTTTTATTTATCTCTTTAAACCTCTCAAACATACTTATTTCTAAGTCTACTAGACATTTGCAGAAAATTAATTTTTGTTGCTCATTTTTCTTAACATTAGAATTCTTCATATATTTTGCAATTTTGGTTTGTAGGCTCATTTTGAGTGGGTGGCAGTGATGGCTTCTTCTTCTTGGTACTTAATTTTCTTCCATTGCCTTCTGTATGAAATCCTTACCCCTAATCTTGCATTTTCTAAAAAAATTGCTGCTTTTCACTGAGAACCAGCTCTCCCATCTCTTGGTTCCTCCAGCATAGGGACTAGAACCAAGTCATAGAGTAAGTTTCATGTTTTAAAATCTTTTCAGATTGGGATACATCTATAATTCATGGTAAATTATAATTTTAGTTGGCAATATTTTTTCTTAGTGGTATGTAAAATAATAATATGTCTTATGATTGATGGCATCTTAGATTTGATGAAATAGGTAATATAATTACAGATCATCTGTCCTGCAGTGAAGTAGATGTTAATCTATTAGCTGAGCCAGTGGGTACCTCTGTTCAGCTGCCAAGGCTGTGTTTGTGATCTCCTGACTTCCAGTGATAGTAGCTTCCTTTCATGCTAGTACCCTAGATCATCTGTTAGCAGTTTTCTTCCTGGGTAGTTTCTCCCCAACCCATTTAATCCAGCCTCAGGATCATACAATAATGCTGTTTTCTGTCTTTTTAATTTAACTATATAATTGACATATAATATTATATTAGTTATATTGGTTTTCTGTGTTCAGTATAATGATTTGGCATTTTTATTTCTTACACGTGATCACCCCACTAATTCTAGTGATTATCTGTCAGGGTTCACATTTTTAAATGTCCGTATTAAATTTTTTTGAATTTATTTTTTATGTATAGTTGACATACAATATTACATATCTCAGGTGTACAACATAGTGATTAGGCATGTATATACCTTATGAAGTGATCACCCCGATAAGTCTAGTACCCATCAGGCATCATACATAGTTATTATAATATTATTGACTATTACAATTTTTTTTAAAAAGTCATCTAACTTTAAAAATTTCCTGCTTTAGACAAATTTATTTTGTGAACATATCATTCTACCCATGTATAGAGTATGAAAATGATTATAACAGTGACAATTCTTATTGGCTTCTTTTATTCTAAGTAGGAAAAATAACTTAAAGCAATTGGACTATAGGTTCTTACTCAGATGATTACAGCTAAAAATGAAATACATATTTGAGATGTTAAGACATCGTTGCTCCTTAATTTGTGTCTTTGTAGTAATCATTATCTTAACTGTATGTATGAGCAATTTTTTATTTTATATTTAGCGATCTTATTAATTTCTTTAATGGCAAACAATGTGGGTCTAATACAAGTTTTTCTTCCCTTGGTTCTTTATATCATATGTGGCTTGGACCTTTGAGATTTACTCTCTTTAATTAAATGAGACACTTGTTTATCTCCAAACTTTGATTCTACTTACACTAAGAAATACATTTTACATGATTTTAAGTACACAAACACATACATACACAACATGTATGTACACATGCATTCACACAACTAAAATTCATTCCAAAAAAATGTCACAAATTTAACTTTTGTAACGTTTTAAAAATGTTTTTAAACATGTAATATGCTTTGCTTTATTCAGTTCTAGACCATTCATTATATTCAGTAAAACAAAATATTGATTGTAAACCAGTAATCTGACTTTAGGACTCGCTATTGGGTTACTGTTTGGTAAACAGTTTCTGTTGTATATATGATAATTTCTATGTAAGTTAATGTGCTTCATCTTCTCACTTGTATTACAGGCACAGGAAATATTCAAACATATTAAAAGTACAGTTGATCCTGAACAACACAGGTTTGAACTGCATGGGTTCACTTATACACAGATTTTTTTCCATAAATACTTGTAAATCTATTTTCTTGTGATTTTCTTAATACTTTCTTTACTCTATCTTCCTATATTGTAAGAATTCAGTTATGATACATATAACATAAAATATATGTATTCATCAACTGTTTTATATTATTGGTAAGGCTTCTGGTCGATTAGTAGTTAAATTTTGGAGGAGTCAAAAGTTATACATGGATTTTCAGCTGCAGGGCGGGGGTCAGTGCCCTTAACCCCCATGTTGTTCAAAGCTCAGTGAGTTCATATCACCTAGGGACAAGAGAAGTTTTATGGTGTCTCTGAAAATGCTAGAGGTATGATTGCGTATGAGATCAAAGGCATTATTTACCCCTTTTTACAGAAGGTAACATAGAATTTATTTGATCTGAGATAAAAGATATTTTAAACTCTTTAAAAATCAAAACAAAAAAACAAATTCTGCACTTTTATCATAAACTATAATCTGGTTTAAGTGTGGATCTCAAAGAATAAACATAGCTAACGGGGATGATATCTGCTCTCAAAGATACAAGTACACTCAGTAACTGAATTTCAGGAAGTGGCACGTGTCAAAGATGAAAAAAGAAAACCATGGTTAAAACATGGTTATTGTACAATTCTTAGATGATTAAGAAATATACACCTCTTTGTCAGGAGACCACATGATTATTTTAAAATCTTGCACCTTTATTAGACATTATTGTTTGAGTTTTGGGGATAGAAGGAGAAGGCCTGCATCTATGATGTTGTGTCAAGATTCTACATGTGGTTTTTTCCCTGTGTGAGAAAAAGATGGACTTTTCTAAGGGCTACCATTACATCCTTTGCCCCTCCCCATGTACCAGGTACTCATTTCAAGATTCTACTTGGTAGCCGACTTTGTTTTATGGTGTCAGTGTTCTTGGTAAAGATGCTTCCAAACCCAGGCATCAGATGCAGAATGTGACACAAGCCCAGGCAAGGCCTGTCTTTGGGGAGGAGCGGGGAGGGCATAGTGCATTAGAGCAGTCTCCGACCAGTCAGTCTTCATCCCTCATTTGGCCTGGACTTTCTCCTCCACTGGCCGGATGATGTTTGATGAGATCAGTTGATGGTTTGGTTTACATGAATTATACCTACAGTAGTTCCACCTTATCCATGGCTTCACATTCTGTGTTTTTAGTTACCCACTGATAACTGTGGTCCAAAAATATTAAATGAGAAGCTCCTGAAATAGTACTTCATAAGTTTTAATAGTACGCCCTTCTGAGTATCATGGTGAAATCTCATGTGGTCCTGCTTCACCCTGCCTGGGACATGAAGCACTCCTTTGCCCATGCATTAGTCACTTAGTAGCCATCTGGGTTACCAGATCAAGTGTCACAGTATCACAGTGTTTGTATTCAAGTAACTCTTATTTTACTTAATAATGGCCTCAAAGCACGAGATTAGTGATGCTGGCAATTTGGATTTGCCAGAGAAGATGTGAAGTGCTTCCTGTAAGTGAAAAGGTATGTATTTACAGGAAAAAACATAGTATATATAGGGTTCAGTACTATCTGAATTTCAGGCATCCATTGAGGATCTTGGAATGTATTTCTTGTGGATAAGCGGGGGACTACTCTATATAAATCATGAAAGTTTTTATATAAGATACTAGTTTACCATATGTACTTGCATTGATAGTGGCCAAAATAGGTGAAACAACTGCAGTTACTATGTACAGTTACTATGTAAACACTAGTGGTAGTGGTGGCAGTGATAATGATAATGGTGGCTAGCATGTATAAATATGAGCCCTTTCATATGCAACGTATCTCATGTTAAGAGCCACAACCACAGCCATCTTGTGACATTTTGCCTTTTTTTTTTTTTTAGATAAACTGTGTGTGATGGTTTATTGTGTGTATCAACTTGCCTAGGCCCTGGTATCCAGTGTTCAGTCAAACATCATTCTAGGTGCTGCTGTGAAGGTATTTTTTAGATGTGGTTAACATTTAAATTAATAGACTTTGAGTAAAGCAGATTACCCTCCATCATGTGGGTGGGCTACATTCAGTCACTTGAGGGCCTTAAGAGAAAAGACTGCGGTCTCCTGAGGAAGAAGGAATTCCACCTACAGACTGTCTTCTGGACTCAAGCTTGCCACATGAACTCTTGCCAGGGTCTCCAGTCTGCCGGCCTTCCCTGCATATTTCAGACTTGCCAGCCCCCACAGTTGTGTGAGCCAATTTCTTGAAATAAATCTTTCTTTCTCTTTCCTCAAGCACAAATGCACATCCTATTGGTTCTGTTTCTCCCAAGAACCCTGACTAATGCACTGAGATAGTCCCTTGATCTCCTAGTTGTCAAGTTCCAGAACCAGTGCTCTTAGCCATTAGAGAAATATTTTCACTACACATTAATGGTTCTATTTTCATTTGAATTTTGTTTATTCTCCCCTCCCCCCATGAACTGTCCTGTGGAAAAAGATGCTAGTGAGTAGAAGGAACTCACTCGAGCTTTAAAAAAGGAGCTGTCCTCATCCATAAGTTGAGTCCACCTTCACTGAAGAGTTACAAGTTGACCACAGTTGCTGAAGAGCTGGTAGAATCCCTCTGGGCTTCTAGGATGAAGCGCTCACATGTACAGAAGAGGGCCTTCCTCCTGGGCATGGCTGTTAATTGATTAATACGTCTCTTCACAGAAGGCTCCTCGCTTCACCTCCTCTTCACTGTTGCTATTCCTCTTGGTTCTTGAGGCTAATGGGCAGGGCTGCCAAAGACCCTCTCCTGTCAGAGGGCATAAGACTTATTATATGGCCACAAAGGGATGGTGGTCATGCTAGATGGCAGGCTTTACTTCTACTTACTTAGGCAAGCAAACTCAAAAGGTCTGATGGTAAAATGAGAAGTGTCACCATGAAGAAAAGTTTATTGTCCTCATTTCTCCTCATTTCCATCTGAAACACAAACAACTTATAAAAAAAATGTAATGTTTTCTTATTTTAGAAAATGTTCTGCTTTTGAAAGTTTTTACTGCCTATAAAAATGTAGTGGGTACAAGTGCTTACAGAATTCTGATGAATAGGCAAGGCCATATCTCCTTAAATGAAAGTCTTTCATTTGTGGCAGTTTCACTAAGCAAAGAATGGGCAGATTTTTCATTGGATGAAGCTAAAATAGCAGTTCATTGTTTTTTCTTTAGGATGGATACTCAGAAGGGGAGTTAACTAACTGCCTCACACTGGCCAAAATTTATAATCTTTGGTGCTAGCAAAGTTGTTGCAGTAACTGCAGGAGACTCCTACCTGTGCCCTTCCCCCCATTCAGCCTGCCCTCCATGTAGCGGCTAGAGTGATCTTGTTAAACACTTGTCAGATTGTGTCACTCCCACAGAGTCAAAGCTCATGTCCTCAAGCCGTCTGTGGTCTGACTGTGGCATGCATGAGCATGCTGCCCACATGTCCACTTGACTTCGGCCTCAGCAGCCACCTTGTTATTCTTCGAAGGTTCCAGCCTGCATCTCGTGTATTTTGTTTTTGTTACTTCTGATACCTGGAATGCCTTTCCCCCAGATATCCACAGAGCATACTCCTCCTCCTTGTACATCACCACCTCTTTGAGGCCTTTCTTGACCACCCCATTTAATCTGATAATCACCTCTTGCGTATAAAGAGCTTCTTCTCAGACTTCCTGCAGATCCTTTATCCTGCTCCTCCCAAGGTGTTCTTAAGGGTTCTATAGTATTCATTTTTCTGAGGCTTTGTTGTGCAGCAAGTGGGAGGCACCGCAGGTGCTTGGTGGAGCTGAGGAGGCACATATCTACCATGCTTTCTAATCACAGTTCTGCATTTGGAGAAGGGGAGCATGGGGCTTACCTTCTTACACAGCAGGAGACCAATACTGGATCTGTAGGTAGGAGTCTCAGCAGTCAGAGAGGGGCCTCTGAGAGGCTTGTGGGATCTTTCTGGCCAGAAGGATGGTGGTTGCAATGGAGGGAGGCCAGTTAAATGGCTGTGATCCTCTGTCTGCAGGGAAGAGCATGCAACCCACACCCAGCCTGGCTTAGATAGTGTGGCAGCTCCATACCCCCAAAGTGAATTTTAAAGTCGACTTATTTACACCATTGTCATAGCAACAGGAAAACTATTCTGACCTATAGCCATGGAAGACTATAAAAGAAACTGTAGAAAGAAAAAAAAAATGCCAGGGGAAAAAATTGTAGTAAAGTACCATTCTTTTACTTTTTCAGTCAACTGAGAATAACAGTTTGTACATTTGGCAAAAAAAATGGGAAATGGCATTTCGTGTTGCAACATGAACCTGCTTACATTAAGTGATTTATTTTTTTTGTTGTTTAGACACAGTGTACTGAGAACTTTATTCAAGTAGAGAGCTTTTAAAAATGTGAGAAGCAGCAGTCCTCGCTAACCTGAAGCATTTGGGGACTTAGAGGAATGATAAATGCGAACGGCCCAGAATCCAGAAACTCTCAACTCTGGGAATGTGTGCATATCTTTTCAGTGCATCAGATGTAGATAATTTTTCCTTCTGTGAGGTCTTTTTTCACTTATATCTTGTCTGGACAGGGTGGAGCCCTTGCTTAAATTCTATTTCTAGCTTGGAGAAAGACTGAGTTATTGTAGACCAAAGTTAGTGCTACTTGGAAAATGGGAAAGACAAAGGAGGCAGGGCATGTCTTCTTTGGCTGGGCTATGAACTTAGGGCCCCTCCTCTGGTAAGTGCTCCTGGGAGGCTGCATACGGCCTGGGGAAGCTACTGGGCCAGGCCTAAGTAACACCTCTCACCTCTCACGTGTTCCTATGAAGGCCTGTGCTTGGGAACCCTTCGTAGATCATTCTGTCACCTGACTCTGGGCTTGTAGTTAACACTGTGCTCACCATATTTGTGTGTGACCTTGACTAGAAATCTGTAGGCCGAGGACCTTGTGAGCTATTTCTGGTCTCTCTCTCATGCTCTTTCTTTCTCTTTACCTCTTTCTTCTTAATATGTTTTTCTGTATTATATATGTGTAAACATCACCCAGTTATATAAAATTATTTTTTTCTTTAAAAATAAGATTTTTAAAGCCCTCCCCCCTTAACCTACCCATTTATGAGTGAGTTCTTGCTAATTTATCCTGCCCATTTATGATGTTAGCAACATCTTGATTCCGAATTTGGCCGTGGAACTACATCAACTGGTTTGTTGCATGCTGCTCCACTTTGTGTTCATGGTTATGATATTGAAACTTCAGGACCACACACAGATAGCAAAGTCTCTGGCCACTTAAGCATGTAAACAGTCTGGCTTTTTATAAAGTGGAAAAATATTTCTTGTGCACTATTTTAACATGATCAGCATGTTGAAACTTGGTGTGCAACTGTGTCAACATTTCTTTGGCTGGAAAGAACAAACCTGGAGAGCCTCATGGTAACATATAAAATGCAAAGCTGGTTTGTTTACTACTGGGAGTTAGGCAGCAATTTCAGTCTGAAGTTGACTTCCAAATTTGGGATGTGGAATAAGTGAAATAATTATTTTTGTGTCATGATTATGCTAGTTAGAATAATGATTCCATCTCAGATTGCTTAGATTCTTTCAGGGAATCAGAGGAAAATGGGTAGCTGAATTTGCCATGAAGTCCTTTTATAGAAAAACTCACATTGGACCCAGCCTGATGGTGTCTTCTTTTGTTTCAGATATTTACTGAGCACCTCAAATGTGTCAGATTCTTTTTTACATGCTGGGCATGCGGATTAAGCAAGACAGGATGTGGCCTCATGGTGCTTGCTTTTGCTCTCTGGCTGTCTCAGGGGAAACAGTAAATGCGTAATCAGGTACATAAGAAAGATGATATTTGTGATTGCCCTGAAATGGGTTTGTTCAACATCGGATGTTTACTGAGGGCACTGTTGAGATTTAGGATACATCAGTGAACAAAACAAACAAAAATTCCTTTTCTTGTGGGTCTTATAGTCTAGTGCAGGAGACAGGCAATAAGCTATAACCAAAATAAATACTTAAATTATATAGTGTGTTAGTAGGTGGTAAGTGCTATCCAACAAAGAAAAGTAAAACAAGATAAAAGGTATCCAAAGGAGTGAGGCAGGGGGAGCCCACGGGCTGCCGTTTTAAATCGGTGATCCAGGAAAGCTTCACTGAGAAGACTTGAGGAGGTGAGTGAGTCAGCTCAGTGACATCTGGGGGAGGAATGTTCTAGACCTGTGGGAGACTAGTGTGTGTGAGAATAGCAAGGAGGTAAGTGTGGCTGGAGTAGAGTGAGCAAGGGGAGGAGAGTGTAGGTGACATCAACACATACTAAGGATATAAGTATGAGAGCATGTCCGGTGGTGTGACAGAGTGATGGGGTTGGCATTTTAGACATAGGGTGCAGGGAAGGCCTTTTGATGAGGTGAGATATGAATGGAAACCCAAAGGATTTGAAGAGGCTGTCATGTGAAGAGTTAGGCAAGGGTGTTGCAGGCAAGGACAAAGGGCCTAAGACAAGAAATAGGCACTGCACTGCACATGAAAGTGGGGAGAAGCTTACATGGGGTGGGAGGGGAGGGAAGAGACCTCTCAGGTAAGGTCCTGTGGTCTAGGGCCAGGGGTAGGTTTTACTCTGAGTGAAATAAGATGTAGAATGAGATGAAACACTCCCCTCTGCCTGTCTATTAAGATCTCAAAGAATGAAAGGGAATGCAGCGTAAACCATGTGGAGGTACTGAAAACTTTACAGGAGCCCAGACTTCATCTGCTCTGTCACCATTGCATCCTAGCGGCTCAGCCTGCTCCTGGGCAATATTAGGCACAGCAAAGCAGGAAGTATTTGTGTAGATCACCAATTTTCAACCAGTGTGCTGCAAGTTTTGTGTTTTTTTAATATATCTTTATTGATTTCAGAAAGAGGAAAGGAAAGGGAGAGAGAAACATCAATGATGAGAGTCTCATTGATCCGCTGCCTCCTGCACGCCCCCGACTGGGGATCGAGCCAGCAACCCGGGCATGTGCCCTGACCAGGAATCGAACCCTGATCGCCTGGATCCTAGGTTGACCCTCAACCGCTGAGCCACGCCTGGCCAGGCTGCTGCAAGAATTTTTAAAACATGCAATACCTGGCTATTTAGTGAGGGACACTGACCTCTTTTCTCTTAGATTGTCAAATAAAAACATGACAACAGCCAACACTGGTGTGAGTGAGTCAAAATTATACCTATTTTTTTTGTTAGATTGGCAAAAAATATATTTTTTTGGAGTGCTGCAGAATTTTAAGAATTAGTTTATGTGTGCCGTGAGATGAAAAAGGTTGAAAATCACTGGAATAGATGTGCACATGGACAAATGATTTAGTATCATGCCACCTGGGGCATAGAAGCTTACTATATTTTGTTTCTTAGATATTTGGTAAACACACATTATACACACACAATCCCAAGAATAATATAATAGCACTTATATACCAGACACCCAGAATTTACAGCCCTTAACATTTTGGCCAATTTTCTTCCAGCCTTTGTAAAATTATTATTTGTGCATGAGTGAGTGAGTGAGTGTGTGTGTGTGTGTGTGTATGCGGGTTCTTTTTAATTACCATAGTCATTTGCTTTCCCTAGTAGTCATGTCGTGAGTTGGCCTAATAATTTTATAGCAGGTCCTCTGTTTCTGGTTTGCATCTGGGGAAGGGGAAAATAGAGAGGAAAGCCAGTGTTCTCTAAGGGGCTGTGTGGTAGGCATTGTGGCCCAACACTCTCCTGGCCAGAGTGAGCAGGAGTGTCTGCCCACACAGACCCTGCTGTGGAGCATCAGCACTGCTCAGTGAGCTCCCAGCTCACTGAGAGCTGGGTACAATTCCAATATGGGCAGAGCCTCCAACCACCCAGCCTTGAAAAACCCTCTATTTTATTATTTTATTTTATTTCATTATTTATTTATTTTTTATTTATTTTCTTTTTTATGCATTTTCTTTTAAAATTTTATTTTATTTTATTGTTGACAGTGTTACAGATATCTCCCATTTTCTCCCTTTTTGCCACCCTCCACTCAAACCCCATCCCATCCCAGGCCTTCCCCATGCTACTATAAACTCTCCTTTTTACTGGCATCTCTTTAACATGATTTGTCCTGAATCAAACATTTGTTCTTTCTCCTAATACCTTCATTAGACAAAATGCTCAACGTGGGCAGCTCTTCAAGATAACTAAAGCTTATCCCTTTTTTATTTGAAATGCTGTTGATGGAAATTAAACTAAATGTCTCACAGATTTAGATTTCCCCATCTTCTTAAATGATGTTCTTTTGAACACCGGTAGCTATATCCATTAATGCTCCCAGGGGCCACCAACAGCTCACTTCTGCGGTCTGACCCCTGCCTGCTGCTGAACTTTCTCCCCTGCCTGCTCTTGCTCACTTTTGCAGTCTCCATCCTCATTCTCCATCAGCCACCACTCTCCCTTCTTCCTGTTGCTGGTCATCCTGCCTCTAACTTTTTCAGTCCCACTTCTCTTTCCTGACATGAGTTTCCCATCTGCTTTGGCCTGGGAAAGCAGATAATCAAACTAAGTAAATTCTGCGTAAGGCCAAGGAAGACCTAAGTGAGTGGCTCTCAGCTGAGGGTTCTCAGTGGGCCTCAGGGCCAAACTCAGGGTGTCTGTTAGACTTCCCTGCCTGACAACCTGATTCCAGCAAACACATTTGGACATGTGGTTTCTAACAGATAGCCAATGCTAAAAGCAGTGCTGCCGTATGGCTCTGTATGCATTCTGTATTCTCCGTAGCAGCTCACCTCCAGGAAGTCAGGAGAGAGCCCCTGGCCAAGGGATGTGGCAGGGTGACCACTGTTACCAGCATGCATGGCAGGGAGATAGGAGAGGAGCTACATGGTTCCTTGTGGCCCCATCCTGCTGGCCTAGCAGCCCATGTGGTCTGGCTAGGAAGGCAGACATGGAACTAGACTCCAAAAAGCTCCAACAGAGATTCTAGCTCTGATCTTTGCCTCCTGCTGGCTCTAGCACAAGGGAAAGGGTCTCAGAAGAGCCAGTTCTATCAGGTGACAGTGAGAGCATGGCCATGCAGGTGGTTGCCTGGACATAGAGGGGGAGAAGAGGCAGGTGCTGCTCCAGAAGCTAAGTTGCTTTTGTTTCATTGGGGCTGAACATCTTCCTCCCTCCTCTTTCCATTAAATCAAAGACTGAACTGCAAAGCACTGGTCGGTATATTCCCTGTGACTGCTTTCAGGTTGGATTTCTAGAGCTTTGACTCCGCCTGCTGCAGTGGATAAACATATGTTTGAGGTCACTCAGTTCTCCTGACTATCTCATTCCTTCATTCTCCCACCCCCACTCCTTTCCTTTTACCTCGCAACTCCTTGGCCCCCTGGTTGGTTCTTGCTGTGTCCCCTGCTGCTGCTTCTGTCTGGGCTCTGGCACCCTGTTCTCCAAAGCTGGTGAGCACCTCATCCTGGTGCAGAGCTGCCTAGAGTTTCTCTTACCTTGATGCCTGTACATCTGCTTTCCAGGCAGCCTTGGGGTGGGGGATACAGCCTGGAGTTAGTGTTGTCAGCCAGTTCTGGTATGATCTTGGACTTAACCCCCCAGTTTTCACTTTGCTACTCCAAAGAAAATCATACACACTCAGCAGGGTTGGCATGAGGAAATTATGCCCGAGAAAGGGCCTAATACTCCTCCTTCCCTCTTTGTTCCATCTACTTCATTCCCCCCTAACCCTTCCTGAGGATTACAGCTTTGAAAAGGTGTCTCATTCATAAAAGGGCTGTGGATTGGCAGACTGCTGTCTTTTTTTTGTTAATCCTCACCTGTGGATATTTTTTCCATTGATTTTTAGGGAGGGAGGGAGGGAAGGAGGGAGAGTGGGAAGAGAGAGAGAAACATCGATGTGAGGGAGACACATCCATCGGTTGCCTCCAGCATGCACCCTTGACCAAGGATGGAAATTGAACCTGCAGCCCAGGTGTGGGCCCTTGACTGGGAATGGAACCTGTGACCCTTTGATGTGAGGGATGACACTCTAACCACGGAGCAACACCGGCCAAGGATGCTGCCTTCTTTAGCTTGAGGCATTGGCCAAGTCACTCATCTAGAATGGGAATAGAGCTATTCACCATACTAGTTTCTGTATGTGGTTGTGCTTTATAAAGTACCACTCAGGAGTAGCGGTTGCTATGCATATTCCAGTGCTTGTCCCACCTAGGGGAGAGGACTTGAGGTGGATGGCATGGAAGATTCAGTAACCTTATGAAAAGACATTTTATACTAATACTTCAAGAAGGAAACATGGACTGTGTGTGTTCCAGTAGTCCACTTACCTTTATCCATTTAGTTACACCCAGCCTCTGACCTTATTTTCAGTGTTTGAACAGTGATTTTCTATAGCAAGCTCATGCTTTCTCCTCCTCCTGCTCCACCATTTAAAAAAAAAAACCCTCTTGATTTGTATTAAGATCATGAATTAATAACCCTCAATCCCTTAGGGTGCTAAGGAGTGTGTGAGTCTATACTCCTTGTGGCCAACTTATCTTTCATCCTGGATAACAGGCAGCTGTGGCTGCAGGTCCATTAAAAATCGGCTATCTTCCCATGATCAGCGGCATGATCAGTGAGTCAGAGCCTGTTCAGGTCCAGTAAAGATAAGGCAGGCTGCAGTGAGAGGGAGCCTGGGCCTAGCCTCAGGCACCTGGTAAATTATCAGTGGGCCCAGGTTGAATGGACCCAGCAGGAACTGGGCACAATGTGCCTCTGCAGGATCCTGCCAGCCAAAACCACTGGGTCTGTTGTTTGGGACCAGAACACTTCCTGGGTTAATCCATCAGCACTGTGGCACTCATGGATGCTGTGTTCTTGTCTTTCCATTCACCTTTCTAGCAAATGGAACCAGCTTGTTTTCTTATTCCGTTGTTAGTTGCTGATGGTCCTTTAAAACTTAAGAAGTTTGCGGTAATCTGCTGACATCTGCTTAATCTCTGGTATGTCATATTTCCCTATTTGTAAGATGATATGTACTCATTTTTCAGGCCCACCTAAATTTTTCTCAAACATAGTCACAGAGAAAGAAACATTGAAATCATTCAGTACAAATTAATCACTCTTCTGCAGTCCTCTCTACATTCTGTTATAGGGTCATGCTCTCCTGGGGACAGTGTCAGGGATTTTGAATGCTCCATGTTATGAGAATATGTGTTCATCTGACTATCAGGCAGGCAGGAAGATGATAAGACTTTTTCTTAAGTTGTGCTAAAATCTGCCTACCTGAAATCTACCCCTAATTGTTTTAATTTTGCCAACAGAATATGTCTCCTAGCTCTTCAATAATAACAATAATACAAATGACCAATTTAATAAAAGCAACAGCAGCTGAGCACTGTCTGTCTCATTTGATGCTTATACCTGCCTGTGAGGAAGGTTCTGCTTCACAGATGAGGCTCAGAGAAGGAAAGGACCACACTTAAGAGCAGAGCACAGAGTCACCATATCATGCTGGCTCTAGCTCTTCAGGTGACAGCCCTTTCTGTGTCCGAAGACCACAGTCCTGTCCTTCCCAACACCAGAGCTTTTCTTCTACCTCCATATTAAATAATTGTGTTCCTTTGGCCATTCCACATATAGTAATATTCCTAAACTTGACACTCAAGTAGTCCTACTTTCTTTAGATTCTTTCTAGTTTGACAGAATCCTTTGAAAATTTGATGCCCATGAGGAATTTTTGGTAAATTTTAGTTTCATTTTAAATATTAAATTATGACATAAAAATCTATGCTTATCATAAGAGAAGTCATTTGCTATTTTATTGTCAGAGAATAGCACACAGATATGACTGTGAGCTTGGAAGACAGTGTCTCGGAATTACTTGAGCCTAGAACAGGGGTTTGCAAACTTTTTCTTTAACAAGCCAGATGCTATACCTTAGGCTTTGCAGACCATATAGTCTATTGCATCAACTTAACTGTGCCATTGTTGACAAAAACAGACATAGACAATATGTAAACAAATGAGCACTGTTGTGTTCCAGTCCAGGAAGAGGGCCTGGCAGTGGAGGGAAGCACCAGGTGAGAGGGGTACAGAGACCTCCCAGAGGAGTACCCGTAGCCCACCTTTTTGTGGTACTGCCTTTGTGCTGGGCACTGTACTGAGGGTTACATATACACTATCTCAGGAAATATACTCCAGTCCCATGAGTTAGTATGGTTATTATCCCCATTTTACTAATGCGGAAGCTAAAGCATGGAGGATTAGGAAGTTTGCTCAGGGTCCCAGAGCTAGTGGTTGGATATGGATTCAAACCTGGATTGTCTGACCCCAGAACCCGAGCTCTGAGGATGATCAAGTATGAAATAATTAAATCTAATAAATCAGTCAAGTGTGAACAGGACAAGAGTGGGATGGGTGAAACCATGCTCTTTACTTGAGGGCAGATGTTACCTCCCACATTTTTCATCTTAAGTATGTACATCACAGGTCAGTGAGTGTTAGGTGGGACCTTTCAGTGGGAGTAAAGGAATTGCAAAATCCTTAGACCTTCTGGTTGGAAGAAGCCTCAGGGTATTGGAGGAACTTGAGGCCAAAAGATACCCAGTGGGCCAAGGGCAGCCTTGGACTTTGAGGGATAGAGGGCTTGGGGCCTACTTTTTACATGAGAACTGCTTCTGGCCTACTCAAGACTTTTTCTAACTGGGTTGAAGGGTGTCAAGGACACGAGAATCCTGGCTTTGCTTCTCATTGGTTATTACTGCTCTGCAGCTGAGTAAAGAAGTTAGTATTCAGCATAGCATCTGCCTGGGAATTAAGATGTGCACTTCCCTGGAACAATGGAGAGAGAGCAGCCCACACTAGTCTGTGGACTCTTATAGGTTAGACCCCCATATTTCTAGCTCAGTGACTTAAAGAGAACATCAAGTTATGTATAATTTTCAAAGGGAGTTGCCTTTTTTAAATAAACCTGTGCCAAAAGGAAATCTTTAAAAATAATTTCCATCAACTCTTACAATTTCTGGGTGGTATTTTTTGGTATAGTTTCCAGAGCAGTGACCCTAATCACAATGTGGACAGCCATTTTGAGCTTTTGGGAACTACTCAGAAAAGTGCAAAGAAGGGTGCCGGTAGGTTTGATTATAAAACTCGTCCCAGGAGTGGGAAGTAAGAGTAGAGAACCAGTGGGTATGCCTCCTGGCCCCAGCTTTTTAACATGTACTCTTCGAGATATATTATAGTTGGTGTGTTTTCCCAGACTTTCATTGTTTCCCCAGGACAAATGAGAGGATGTTTCCTGTTTGCCTGACTCTTGCCCTAACTTTTTTCTCTCTTCTGTTAAGCTCTTGGCTGAGTTCTTTCCTCTTGTAGTCCACATTTTAACTGATGTTAGGGCACCAAGTGCAAAAATCTGCAAACAGTTAGCTTTCATGTTTGAGCATTCTGGTTGGAGCATACCAAAGTTAAAGTTTTCATAGCACGGAAAGATCACTCTCTGTATAATGCATTAAACATTTAATAACTGTGCTAATAATTCTGAACATTTTTAATGGGCCACACGGGAGACTTAATGTGGTAAAAATGTATTTCTTCACTGTCAGGTTAACTTTCATCAAATTGAGAGAAATTCTTCGAAGCAGTGCTGAGGGGTTGGAAGTTTATAAGCTTAGAAACAAAGCAATTTTTAATGTAAAAAGAGACAATAGAAATTGAGGGAGTATTAACCTAGAGCTTTGTGCATTTAATACTTTTAGGTTGGGGAGAAGTATCCTTACCACTATGGTGCATCAGCTGTGTATCAGGTTAAGCGATTATGAGTGGGGTTAGCAGCAAGACCAGCATCGGAACACAGGTCTCTGTAGCCCAAAGACCTTGCTCTTTGATTAGGAATGGGAATATGTATGGACTGTTAGAATTTGACCCTTCTTGAAATATTTTTAAAAATACAGTATCTTTGGAGAGGAAAATCAAATGTTGATGTGTATTGTATTAAGTTGAATTTACATTTATTTCTAAGTCATAGCATTTTTTAAGGAATTGTTCCTGGTGAAACAGGTGTGCATTTGAAATGATACAGTTGCTTTCAGGAGTGCAGAAAAGACTGATTAAAACAAGGACTACCCTGCTCAGTGTGGCTCAGTTGGTTGAGCGTCACTCCATGCACGGAGAGGTCACTGGTTTGATTGCTGGTCAGGTCACATGCCTGGGTTGCAGGCTCAACCCCCAGTAGGGGACACACGGGAGGCAGGCAGTGTTTCTCTCTCTCTCTCTCTCTCTCCCTCTCCTTCCCTCTCTAAAATCAATAAAAACATATTTTTTTAAAAAAAAGGACCAAGTCCAATAGTGTAATTACCAGTTTTGTTTTGGTATATTTAAAATAGTCTTGGCTCCTTACTCCACATGAATTCCAGTCAAAACACTTCCAGTTATAATGTACATAAATTAAGGACTTAGGAAACTGATATTTCTGAAGTATTTGGAAGGAAATGATGTCTTCTGAATAAAATTCATAACATAAGCGCAGCTTATCAGTTCACGTGCCTGATTACTGTACTTGAATGGTATCTTTTTAATTTGAAAACTTTTTCGTGTAGTTGAAAATGTATATTTGCATATATTTTTATCATTTTAGGTCTTTTTGGTATCAGAATATCAGTTCTTTCTTTTTTAATCTCACCCAAGGATGTTTGCTGATTTTTAGAGAGAGAAGGGGTGGCAGGGAGAGAGAAACATCCATGTGTGCGAGAAACATCTAATGGTTGCCTCCCATACATGCCCAGACTGGGGATAGAACCCACAACCTAAGTATGTGCCCTGACCAGGAATCCAACCCACAGCCTTTCTGTGTACTGGACCACCCTCCAACCAACTGAGCCACCTGGGCCAGGTTTTCTTTTTTTGTTGATTGATTTTAGAGAGAGAGGAAGGGAGGGAGAAGAGAGAGAAGGAGAGAGAAAAAGAAACAAACATCGATTATTGTTCCACTTATTTATGCATTCATTGGTTGATTCTTGTATGTGCCATGACTGGGGATCCAACCCACAATTTTGGTGTATCGGGACAATGCTCTAACTAACTGAGCTACCCGGCTGAGGCTAGTTTGTTCTTTAAAGCTGATATTTTAAGAGCAATGAAGTCTCTATGCCTGATTTTGCTGTTAGTCACCTGAGATCTTTCTTGCTTCTTGAGGCTATTTTTATCTGCACTATGGTACCTGGACTGGAAGTGCCTTCTTTGCATGGTTGGGTGCACATGTACATACACATACACAAAATGCAGATGCTGGCAACTTTTTAATCTTTGAGGGGAGATTTAGATTTTTGATTCATAGAAAATAAGCTGATGACTGCAGTAGATAGATAAGGTAGTTAATGTTACTGAGCAAAACTGAGGTATGACTGAGAGGCTTATAAACTGACTCCGGGGCCTATTCCAGAAGAGAAATTCCCTTGCGTTGGCAGCATTTAGGACTGAACATTATGCCTTCTAAGATGTGTGTTTGTTTGCATGTATCAGTTCAGGGATGTTTTATAATAAGTCAGATTCTTGCTTAATGGTTCTTTGCCATCAAGATGATTCTAACAGGGAAGAACTCCAAAGCTCACCTCACTGAACACAACCGTGAGACAAGCATCAAGTAATAAGCTTGCTGTCTTGTTTTTTAGAAAGAATTTGCTGGCATTAGCAAAGAAAACCTCAAAGTGGCATAGGTCTTCTCTATTGCCTTTTTGTCTCTCTTTCCCTTTAACAGTGAAAAATGTCTGGGCATTTTTAGCTTTGTTCTAAAGTGGCCCATAATTTTGTCTGTGTTTTACATCCCAGTGGATTCCTGAGACCAAATATGGTACTGCTTCTCAGAGAGGTCTCCTTTTCTTTCCCTTCAATCTATACAATATTTAATAGATTTATTTTGAGGTCAAGATTATCTTTTAGGTCAACCTGCAACTTAAAACCAGATAGACTAATGTGTTTAGTAAAATAATAGCTGAGAATGAGCATGGGAGGAGCTATGTATGTCTATTTGATCACTTTAAATTGTCAAGCCATCCAATTTGAGAAAGCGTTTGTAAGACTTTATGAAATTGTTTAAACCAGTCTTTTCTCTCAATGCCATCATCTATTATTGGTTCTTTGTTTCCATATATACCACACAGAAAAGACTGCTTCTGTAATGTGGTCGATGCCGTGCTGGGTTATAAAACCCAGCACTGCCAAAGGCCAGGGGTACTGCTGTGCCTCTCAGTCTGGCTCTACAAGGGGAAATTCGGGGGGTGGGGCGGAAAGAGGGAGAAAGGAGACTAAATTTAAACAGAAGATAGACATCGGCCAGAACTTTATGCAGGGTGGGGAGAAACAAGGTGTTCTAAACAGACAGGATGTGTGTAAGTATCTTTCCATATTAGAAATGCAAAATGCTAGCATTTATTAAAAGAAATTAAAATGTAAAGTGCTTACTTGAGGGAAGTGGGCATATCTTACTGGTTAGAAGTTCAGGTTCTGGAGACAGACAAGCCCAAGTGGGACTCCTGACGCTCTTCTTACTGGCTTCTTGACTGTAGATTGTTCACAATCTGCTTAACTCCTAATTTCTCATCAGTAAATTCAGGGGGTAGAGGTTAGTAATAAATAGTCCTTGCTTCACAGGGTGGATAGGAGGAATAAGTGAGGAGAGCATTTCACGTACTAGCTCAGCGCCTGGCATTTAAAAAGCCCTCAGTATGTGCTGTGGTGCCACTGTCTCTGCTAGTGCTGATAAGTGACCTGAGTTGGTATTCATCAGCATGGAGTCTGGTTACAGCTTTGCCAGTTCACCATCAGCGTGATCCTGAGCATATGTTTTAACTAGTCTAGTCAATTTCCATGAGTATAAAATAAGGAATTTGATATCCAAGGTCCTTCCTGAATTAACTCTTTAAGGTTTTAAGCTGAAATTATATTTCTCCCAAAGGCAAACTTGAGAATAAGCCATAGCACTTTAATAATTAATAATTATATTTAGGAAAAATAGAAGGTTTACCAGGAAGGTGCACTTGCTAATTTTAGGAAAATGT
This sequence comes from Miniopterus schreibersii, assembly GCF_964146895.1. Lineage (NCBI taxonomy): Eukaryota > Metazoa > Chordata > Mammalia > Chiroptera > Miniopteridae > Miniopterus > Miniopterus schreibersii. Next base: position 69,065,011 of record NC_138110.1, read on the forward strand.
TAATTAAGCTGATGGTTACTTTCCTGCTAGAAGTTGAGCGTTGTCACTTGACAGATGGCTATTCTTAGACCATCAGTAGAGGCCTTTATAACACAGACAGAAGGTGTTTGCCTAGCACAGATGATTAATGCTGGCCACGGAAAGGTAGTTTGATATTCCTTCCTGTTCAGTGTTCTCAAAGTAACATTTGTCTAAATTCGTTGTAATAAAATTATTGCATTAGAGACATTTTTTAAAAGTCCATTTTAGTGAGGTATAATTGACATACAATCAAGTGAAGCCATTTAAGTGTACAGTTGAATGAGCTTTGACAAATATCTGTGTAATAACCATTCCTTTACACACTTTTGAAGACAGCTTTTTTGATATATAATTCACATACTATAAATTTCTTCCATATAAAGTGAATAATTGGTAGTTTTTAGTATAGTATATTCAGACTTGTGCAACCATTACCACAATGTAATTTCACAGCATTTTTATCACCCCCAAACGAAACCCCATACCCATTAGCAGTTACTCCTCATTTTGCATCCTACCTCTGTCCCCACTCCTAGTCTGACACTCCCACTCCCTTGGCAAACATCAGTCTACTTATAAATTTGCCTATTTTGGACATCTCATGTAAATAAAACTGTATAATATTTGGTCTTTTGTGACTTGGCTCTTTCACTTAGCATATTGTTTTCAAGTTTCATCCATGCTGTAGCATGTATCAGTACTGCGTTCCTTTTTATTGAATAATATTCCATAGTATGGATAGACTACCTATTCATCAGCTAATAGACATTTGAGTTGTTTCTACTTTTTGGCTATTATGAATAATGCCACTTTTAAGCATTTATTTGAAAGTTTTTGTGTACACTTGTATGTCTTTATTTCTCTTGGGTATATACCTACGAGTGGAATTGGTAGGTCATACGATAACTGTATGTTTACCTTTTTGAGAACCTACCAAACTGTTTTCCAAAGTGGCTGTACCATTTTACTTTCTTACTAGCAGTGTAGGAGGGTTCCAACACTCCACATCCATGCCAACACTTACTATAGTCAGTCTTCTTGATTATAGCCATCCTAGTGGTTTGAAGTGGTATCTCATTGTGGTTTTAATTTGCATATACTTAATGGCTAATGATGTTGAGCATCTTTTCATATGCTTATTGGCCATGTGTTTATCTTCTTTGGAAAACTGTTGAGATCTTATGCCCATTTTTAAATTGGGTTGTCTTTTTGTTGTTGAGTTATAAGAATTTCTTTTATATTCTGATCATATCAGATATATGATTTGCAAAAATCATCTTCCATTCTGTGGGTTGTCTTCACTTTCTTTGTGCTTTGGAGCACAAAGTATTATAATTTTCATAAAGTCTACTTTATTTTTTCTTTTTCATTTGTCAGTTTGGTATCATATCTATGAACTATTGCCTAACCAAGGTCATGGAGGCTTACTTCTGTGTTTTTTCTCGAGAGTTTCAGTTTTAGTTCTTACATTTAGAACTAAATGGATCATTTTGAGTTAATTTTTATATATAGTTGGAGGAATGGGTCCAACTTAATATTTTTGCATGTGGATATCCAGTTGTCCCAACACCATCTGTATGGACATATGTTTTCTTTCCTTTTTTAATTCTTCCCCCATTTAATTATCTTGGCACCACATTATAGACTTTGAAAGAAAGACAATAGTTTCCTGTACCACCCTTTTCCATCTTCTGTTCCTACTTCCCAGAAGTGATTATTCTAAACACTTAGCAGTTTCTTCTATTTTTTTACCTCCATATTTCTAAATAGCATGCTTATATGGTGATTTCTTGAGTATTATGATCAAATTCAATATATTTAGTTTTGACACATTTTTATATAAATCCATATTGTGTGTTCATTATGACAATATTTTATATTATGACAATATTTACTGCTGAGCCAAGTAGTATAGTCTGATTACATTTCATTTTTTTGTATCATTTTTGCTTTCCTTTGAGCTAATTCCTATCCTTCCCCCCTTTTTTTTCATTTGCTTGCTCTCTTCCATCCTTCACCCTCCAGCAGCTCTTTAAGTCCCTGTCATTCTGGCCAGTGTGGCTCAGTTGGTTGGAGTGTCATTCCCATACACCAAAAGATCACAGGGTTATTCCTGAGTCAGGTATGTGCAGGAAGCAACCTTTCGATCTTTCTCTCTCGCGGTGATGTTTCTTGCTCCCTCCCTCCCCATCTCCCTCCCCCATCCCTCTCCTTTCCTCTCCCTAAAAAATAAAAATAAAAATAAATAACATTTTTAAAAAATGGTCACGATAACGTCCCCGTCATTTCATTCCTTCCCACAATTAGACCCAACAGATAATCTTGATTCCATTTTTTCTCTTTGTCTTTCTGTCTTCTTTGTTCCAGGAGTCATCCCTCCTGGATTCTTCTCTTGCTTCATTCATTCCAGGCTGGCTGCTATCCAGGATCGCTATCTTCGAGACTTCCTGTGGCTCTTCTTTAGGCATTCCTTTCACCTCTCCTCTGCCTTGGATCCCCTGCTTCCTAGCTCAGTGTCAGTGTTTCTGTCAGAGATTCTTTATGTACAGTTGAGGAACCCAGTGCCCAGATTAATGAAGTTCCTTATTCTATTAACTAATTTGTATTCATTTTCCTGCTCCTGGCTATTGAAAATAAATTAAAATAAAATAAGAATCCTGAGTCAAAAATAGCTTACATAGCCAGAATGCAGTCTTATTCATCAGGACTATAACTGTAGAAATCATGAAGTTACCGAAAAAGACCAAAAATGGTGCTGCGTCCCCAAGTATGGCTGCTGAAGCTTAAGTACTTTCCTTACCACGCCTGTCTTCATTCAAGTCAGCTTCACTTTTATATACAGTTCTAAAGGGTTTAGTCATTTGGCTTTGTAGGGCACAACAGATAAAATGAAAATTTTTAAAAGTAGGAGCAGAGGTAATGGTAGAGATAGGCACACTGTGAGCAGTAAGAAGTGCCAGTTAGCTCAGAGAACAGATGGGGAAATTATTTTAAAAGTCAGTATACAATTAGCAAAGACCTGAAGTATATACATTATTTAATATTATTATAGAAAGTCCTGTATGAGTCAGGATCACAGAGGCATCCCTTCATTATGGTACTCCTCAGTGGCTGGCCTCCCTCTGCCTTCCTTCCTGAGATATTTATTAAACAGCTCCTTTATGCTAGGCATTGTGTCTGGTGCTCTTTGTGAATGCAAAATGTTTTTAAAGGAGTAAGTTTTAATTATCTGGAAAATAATATGCAGAATAATCTATATGTCATAAATACAAATAAAATAATTATTACTTTATATTCTTATGAGAATATAATACCTGCTGGGACCTGGACTCACTCTCCTTTAACTGCTTTTAAAAACACTTCGTAAGGGTGTATGTTGTCAATAAACAAGAAATAACAAGTGTGGGAGAGGATGTGGAGAAACAGGAACCCTCATTCACTGCTGATGAGAGTGTAAACTGGTGCAGCCACTATGGAAAATGGTATGGAAGTTCCTCAAAAAATTAAGGATAGACCTACAATATGACCTAGCAATCCCACTTTGAGGTATCTACCTGAAAAAATTGAAAACATTTATTCCTTAAGGTATATGTACCCCTATGTTCGTTGCAGCATTATTCTAAGTAGCCAAGACATAGAAACAACTAAATGTCCTTTGATGGATGGTTGGGTAAAGAAGATGTGGTACATATATACAATGGAATACTACTCACCGCAGAAAAGATGAAATATTGCCATTTGTGACAATGTGGGTGGATCTTGAGAGTATCACTCTAAGTGAAATAAATCAGGCAGAAAACGATAATAACTGTATGATTTCACTCGTATGAGGGATATAAAACAGAAAGCAACAAATAAACAAAACAGACTCATAGACAGTAGTATGGTGGTTAACAAAGGGGAAAGAGGTAGGGGGGGAAGATGAACAGGATAAAGGGGGTCAAATATATAGTGACAGAAGGAGACTAGGCTGGTTAGCACACAGTACAATGCACAGATGCTATATTATAGAATTGTATACTTGAAACATATAATGTTGTTAACCAGTGTTGCCCCAATACATTATAAAATAAATTTTAAAAAAATAAAAACACCTTAACGATTATCCTTATAAATGACATTTTTATCACTAAAATGATTTGTGTTCAATAAGTTAAAAAAATGTCTGTATGTATGTATGTACATATATATGTACAGGTATCAGTGATATTTTTAAAAATCTATGTTCTTTCCCTCCTTCCCTTTCTTCTCTCTCCCTCTCTCTTCCCCTCTTATGTCTTACTGTGTAACACTGTCTTAGTTAACCAGGAAGTCCATTATTAGAGCATGTCAAGATTCTGAAAAAAGAGAGTTTGCATAACACGTTGAAATAAAATTATACTGAATGTATATGTTGGGGAGCTATCTTCAAGTCTGACAGCTTCCTAGAACAAAAAAATCTGGAAATGGTCTTAGCCATGATTGGGACTTGCCCCTTCAGGTTGTCCAAAGGAGGAGATTGAGGTTAAGAATTTTTGAGTGAATATAGGACTGAAGTGGAACAAGAATCTACCCTGCTATGCCGTTTCTCTCTTTTTTTAACCCTCACCCGAGGATATGGTTAGGGTTTTTTTCCACTTACTGATTTTTAGAGAGGGGGTGAGGAGAAACATTAATGTGAGAGAAACGTTGATTGGTTGCCTCCCATACGTACATGCCCCGACTGGGGATCTAACCCACAACCTTTTAGTGCACGGGACGACACTCTAACCAACTGAGCCACCCGGCCAGGACTCTGCCATCTTTCCTTGACATCTAGAAGAGGCAGCTTCATTTTGGGGCTGAACAAGTCCTTGTGCACTAAGTGGGACTAATGAGAGCTTCCATTAACCACAGTCGTGGAAGGGGAAGAAGCCTCTGTGGAAGTGATAGAGATCACCAAGGTAGACTGAGTAGCAGCTGGAGGCTGGGGAGAGGTGGGCTCAGCAGTGTAGGGAGACTGAATAGGAGTTTGATTAAATGTGTTGTGACATGCAAGCATTAGAGATAATTATTAATAAGCTGAAACTGGAAAATATCTGTTTTGATCTTCTGCTGTCAGTAGAAAATATAGGTTGTTATAGTTAATGTGGTGGGATTATTAGTTCTCCCTTAGTGTTACCTTTTTTAGGGAGATCTTAGATCTTTTTGTCAGGACTTGATAAAGCCCCCCATAGAGCGGGTTCCTATCAGTGGGAGCCTGTCCTCCTTTTTTCTCCCCCACCCCACCCAGCCACTCAGCAGGGAGCAAGGAGAATATGAAGGAGGGAGGGCGGTACATGGTTCCTGGCCTCCTAGGCCTGGGGGGACCAGTAACAGCACATGGGACGAAAATCTGCATTTGCTGACCCATTTTTCCTCACACACATGCCTCACCCCAATTAAAATGTCCTCCCCCCAGGTGTGGGTTCCTTGGTGGGGAGGGGTCTCATATGTGCTCTCTTGTCAGCCCTGGCAGGCGCTACTGGTCCTTCCCCCCGCAGAGCATACTCCTTGTTCTTTATCCCAGCTATGGAAGTCTTAGTCCATAAACCCACCCATGCCACAACAGCCAGCTGCAAAATGATGATGGGAGCATCCTCCCCCCCCCATGGTGCACCTCATTGTTAGGGAAGGATTCCCATCCCAGGGTTGCTCAGGTCTTTTGTGAATATGGAGTTTGGTAGGATGGCAAGTCACAGCCACCAGACTGAACCTAAGCTCTCACTGAAGCCCAATCATCCTGCAGTTTTTCCTAGCCACTTAGCTTGAAAGTTTCCAGCCTATTTTCCTCCCCTGATTTTGTTAGATGTGCCTGTGTGCATGTGTCTGAACCCCAAGTGCACACAGAGGTCTAATACTTCCTCTGTGTCAGACCTCTTGGCGCGGGATAGATCCGTGGGCACAAAGGTGGCGGTCACTTTCTCCCTGGCCAGATGGATCTCAAGCTCAGATCTGCCTGGAAGGAACACTCTTCTGAAAGATGTTGTGATAGTTTCTGAGAGATAGAAATGGTTGATAGCTTTCTCCTCCTGGTAGAGGTTTATATTAAATTTGTTTCTAATGATGAAGTTGCACTTAAGTCAGTTCATGGAGGGGAGAGGAGTTGAATTCATTTAAATCACATTTAACTTGCTTTCATGATAATTGTTAGATTGGCTGAATTTGTCCCCCCTCCCCCTTCAACTGATCTCTGTGTGTGGATGCAGTGAAATACTTTTGTAATTATGTCTCCCTGTCTATAGAGGTATGATTATATGGGGAGAGATTAATTGATTATGGGATTAAATAAGGTAATAGCCCCTTCACCTTTTTAAATGTCCCATTAAACTGTAATGACTGTTTCTAAACTGAGACGCTCAAGGAAGTTATGACGACAGCTGCCTATTCCCATCCCTCTCCCCAGTACCTGTTGGAGTGTCTGCTGGAGAAGCACATGTTGAGCTTTAAAGTCATGAGCACATTAAGAAATATTTGTAAGAGTTACCTTTCATTATATAAACAAAAACTCACATTATCATTTAGCTATAACCAAATTCTTATTTGAATCTATTAAATCATTTTTTAAAGGATGGGAACAGAAGATGACGTTTTTGTTAGTTTGTTTTTAACGAATCAGGAGCATGAGGCAGTGGTGTTTGGTGGTTTGTTTTTGTTCCCGCCTGGCATAGGCCTGGGAGGGCTGGTCTGGCTGGTCTAACATAGAGTCTGCAGTGCTGACTGGGGGGGCCAGCAGGCCCACAGCCCAAAGACTCTTGGTTAGGAACATGGAGAAAATAGACCTGATGGCAGCAGGCCTGGGTAGGCCCAGGGCTGTATGAGGGAAGAATGCTGCAGGCCTCGTGGGCTTGGTAAAGTGGACTGGCTGTGTCCATTTGGCATTTATTACCCAGTTACAGAGATGGTTCACAGAACTCCGGGGGGGGGGGGGGGAGGAGCAGACCCTCTGCAGGGTTTCTCCTATCTGCTCCTCTAAGGGTATTGGCTTGGCTCTTCTCAGACTCTGATGCAGCCTCAACAGTTCCCAGGTTTACACGTTACAGGCGTGGCCATAGGGGGGAGACACTCTCGACCACCCACCTTGCTCTAGTTCCACGTTGCTGAGAAACATGAAATGACTGTTCCATTAGCTATGGCCAAGCCTGGGGATGAAGTCAGAAAAAAACACACAGGCTCCCAGGGGCCCACTCAGTGGTGATGAGAAAATAGTCATAGGAAAGACATTTAATTGGAAATTCAGTTTACTATATACATAAAAATGTCTTTGATCTTTAAAATAATTAATATATTTGTGGGTTGCTTTCAAGTTTTTATTTGACCTGTGGGGGTGCGGGATGGTAGTGGAGCTATAAAAGTATTAGGCAAGATATGTATGTTCAGAAGACAGCAAAACAGTGTAGAGAAGGAGAACTGGGCATCTACCAATTACCATTTGATCTTATCATCTCAAAGCCTCAGTTTACAGCTCTCATAAATGGGGATACTGATTCGTGCTTGCCCATATTTTAAGATTATGGTGAGGATAGGAACATTTACTCCCAAACCCTTATCTTCTCTCATTCTGTATACTGTCCCTAGGTGTCTTTCCTTTCTACTTCTGTTATTACCAATACACCGATGACCTCAAATAAATACATCTAGTCTAAATTCTCAGGGGAAGCCTCTCCATCAAACATCTGAAGTTCAGTGTATCTAGAAATCTGATCTCCTGCCTTGTCACACTTGCTTGTTTCTTGAACATTCCTCCCTTCTCCCCTTTTCATGTCAGCCATCCATTGTCTCGGTTCAGGTCATCATCTTCTGTTGCCAGACTGTAGTAGCCACTCAACTGGTTTGTTTCATGCCTTTAGTTTCTCCCTCTGCGCCTGTCTTCCCCTTTGGAGCCAGGGTGATATTTGTTACTTATCTGTGTGTGTGTGGTCTGTGTGTGTTGCAGGGGCAGTGCATGTATATGTTTATCTAGTACGATAAAAAGTCCTTAGCCCTGGACAGGTGGCTCCTTTGGTTGAAGCATCTTCCCATACCCTAAAAGGTTGCGGGTTTGATTCCCAGTCAGGGCACATACCTAGGTTGCAGGTTCGATCCCTGGTTGTGTATGGAGGCAACCAGTTGATGTTTCTCTCTCACATTGATGTTTCCCTTTTAAATCAATGAAAACATATCCTCTGGTGAGGATTAAAAAGAAAGTCCTTAGCACATTATTTAATATAAAAAGAAGGAAAACAAAAGAAAATATTTAGTCTTGTCCAATCTACCTTTTTCTATTCTTTTTTTTTTCACTTTTATCATTTTATTTATGTATATAGTTTCACTTTTTTTTTTTTTTTACTTTTATCCTCTTATTTATGTATGTAGTTCCACATAGTAAATAGCAGTACTACAAAGATTTTAAAGAAAAGTAGCAGGCCCCTTCCACCCACTAATCCCCATCTTGATATCCTGTATCCAGAAGATACTGCTTTTTAGCTGTTTGTAATGTTAATTTCTTGATTTGCCAGATTTTGACAATTAGCACTCTTATTTATACCTCTCATTTCCTACCCACTGACATAGAAACATCCTCTGTGTGTCTTCTGTAGTTGTATCACAATGTTTAGTTAAATCTGTCTTTAATGTTTATGTTATTATAACTTTACAAGTATTTATTTTTAGTGCTGTTATCAAACTGTATCCCATGAATATTTTCTTAACATTATAATGTTTTTCTGGAATTTAGAATTGCTTTTTTTGTTATAGTTGTCTTTGTTTTTATCACTATTTCTTCCCAAAATTATCCAAATAACTATAAAGTTCTTCCAAAGAGTATTTCTGCAGCCATCCCTATCAGGTAATATATTAGTACATTTCTTTGTCTATTCCTAGAGATGTCATCCTGCTGCTTTCTGGACTGGCTGCATTGGGGGCTCAGTGCACACAGGCTTCTCGATTTATCTTCATCCCTTTCCCATGTAAGATCCTCTCTTTCTTACATTACTGTTTCTACTTTCTTGGTTTATTCTTTTGTTTGGTAGAACACACTTCTAGTAACTTCCTGAGAAAGGAATGTGGAGGTAGGGGTAAGGACTTGGGGGTCTTGTGGTAAATGCCTCTCTGCCAACATTCCTGCAGCTGAGCATCAAAAGGTCTCACTGTCTATTGATGTCCTTTCCCAGCTCCTTGCTGGGTCCACTGGCTTATCTTGTTTGTTCTTTTCCCACCACCCCCTTCCACATGTTTCAACATCACCATATGCTTTCACACCTCTGCATTGGTTCATGTTGTTCCCTCAGATTGGAGGGCTCCAGTTTTCTGCCTAGTAAAATCCTAGTCATCAAACTAGATGTCTATTTAGGTGATAAGGTAATAGTTGGGAAAGAACATTATTTCTACTTTTGTTTAGCAAAGCATGAAATGACAGCTGTCAAGTAGGTGTGTGACAAATAAGATTTTGGTTTGTCAGCTGCCTTGATTCTTTTTGGAATGAACTAGGGTATAATTCATTAACAAACACAATTAATAGTGCTTCCTCAGAAGACAATTTCAGGATAGCAGGTAATTTTAGAAATTAACAAATGCAAACTAACAAATATTGACTATCTAAAAAATATCTTTAAGATAGCTTTTCAGGTGTTGTTTCTAATATGATTTTAGTAGGCCTCTGTATTAGTTTCCTAGGCTGCCATAACAAATTACTAAAAATTAGGTGACTTAGAACAACAGGAGTTTATTCTCTTACAGTTCTGGAAGCCAGAAGTCTGAAATCAAGTCTGAAGTTGTCAGAGCCATCCTCCCTCTGGAAGGTCTAGGGGAGAACCTGTTTTTTGTATCTACCAGCTTCTGGTGGGTGCCGGCTCCCTCCCTTGTCTTGTGGCCACATCCCTCTGCTCTGTCTCAGTATCACCTTCTCATCTCTGTGTCTGTCTTCTCCTCTCTGTACCTTTTATAAGGACACTTACGATTGGATTTGGGCCCATCCAGATAATCCAGGATGATCGCTTCATTTCAAGATCCTTAATAACATCTGCAGAGACCCTTTTTCTAAAAATAGGGTAACTTTCCCAGGGTCTGGAAATTAGGACACGCACAGTGGGGGCCACCATTGAGATGTGAAAGGTGCAGAGAAGACTAGGCGAAGGACTAGTTTTATGCTTTACCAACCGGTGTTTTGAGCAGACTTTTTGTGTGCAAATGGCTTTATGATACAAATACGAGCCCTTTGGTGAAGCCAGGTATTGAACTCTCTACAGAATCCTCTCAGTTTATTCCATATGAGCCCCTTCACTTCTTGCCCTAAAAATTTACTCTATTTCATCCCCTTCTATGAGGTGCAAAGCAAATGGAAGGTACTCTTTCAGAATTTGGAAATACTTTATTGCTTTCATTTGTTTTCGGGTTCTTGATTACATTCGAAACTATTTATTTAGGATATTCTTTTAATGCCCTCTTGGACTCAGGTAATAAGGAATAGTAATTTACAAATCTTAGAGTATCACCTCTGTTAGAGGTTCTAATTCAAGGTTTCTTTACAGTGCAATGCATTTTAGACAAGTTGTTTTCACGAATAAAGGTCCTAAAGTTGTCAGTGATCTCCTTACTAGGCGAACAAAAAAAGATTGACACACACTTAAGACTATCCATTAATATAATTACTCCTTTTTATTTGCATTTCGTACTGCATTTTCATGTGGGGAAGAGAAGTGGAAGGACAGCCTCTGTGATTGCACATAACCTCCTGCCTGCCTTATCTGTGCACTCCTGGGAGTGTCACAGATGTCATCCTCTGTCTTTCATGTTCCAATTTTTTTTAAATGTTGACAGATTTGGTGGTTCTACCTTTCCTAAGTAATTAATCGTATAGATATTGTGTATTCATTTATTAGGTAAGAGTAGAATGGATTTTATTTTAGCTTTTGGAGCTAATTAAAAAATAGTTTTTAAGTTCTTAGAAGATCATTCAAAATGTGTTAAGAAATTCTACAACTTTGTACTATTCTCACAATTTTTCTGAAGTATGAAATTATATCAAAACAAAAGAGCATGAAAGCAATTTATAAAAGCTTTGTGCTTATTAGAAGAACTGGGCCCTTCATGGGAACATCATCATTTTTGAAATGTAATTAATTTTCATGGTGAGATTGAATCATTCAAGTGGGATTTGTACTTTCTGTAGTCACTCATCCTACTTCCCCTACTTCCCCTCTTTTTTCCTCTCCTTCATCTGATACTCATGAGTAATAACAAAAGTACCAATTAACATTTATGAAGTAGAAAATTATTTTACTTAGGTTACCTGGGAGAGTTAAGGAGCTTGTGGACTTAAGCTTCATTGGCCTCATTATATTTGTGGATTTTTCTTTTTTCCCTTTTAAAACACTCCTGGGAGAGTGTATTATTTTATCAGACTAGGTCTTTGGTGTGAGCCCACTTGTCTCCTTATATACCAGGACAAGGGAAGGGGGCCCAGACTTGTCACTCCCAGTCTGATGACCCAGAAGAGAAAACTCTTGAATCCACATGAAGACCCATAACCAACTGGAGTGTCTGGCCAATATTCACCCTGCTAGTCAGGTTGCCCAGGGCTGACGTGTGACTGGTCATGTTAGATGTTTTTGCAATTTGGGTTTTTTCTTCTAAACATAGATGCAAACATTTCAGACACCCTCAAACTGTGTGAGCAAAGACAACTCAGCTGAAATTAGAGGCTCTTTGAGACTCCTGGAGCTTATCTTTATGTACAGGACTTACAAACATGGTAGTATTTATTATTTCATTTAGATCTTTGCAGGGAAAATATATCGTGATATATCAGTGATTTGTTTAGAAGAATTTCTGAGGCTATTTGCTTTGTTAGGATGATGTCTGACAAAAATAGATTCAGATTTTGTTCACTGCTTTAAATCTATTAAAAGTCCAGTTTTAGGAGGAATGGGTAGATGTAATTTTCCTGTCATGCTAATAAGAGATACTGAATTTTCATAATTCGATCATATGTTTCATTCCTCAGCATTGTGGTAGTAGAAGATAAAATGGCTTGTTGAAAGCGATACTGATCACATATTTTTTAAAATCCTAATTTTGTTAGAATTCCGTATCATTAAAAAATGAAGAACACTAAAATCACTGAAAATTCAAGGACCCTTTCCCATAATTGTTGTCATATAAAATGTTCTTTTCAATTCTAGTCCACCTGGATATAAACTAACTTAAGCCAAAATTAGCACTATTCTCAATGCCAGGAGAGTTTTATGAGTTTGGGAAGCCATTTGAGTCTCTGCCCTCAAAAGAGACTCTTTTGGCACTTGTTTTATTTCTCTGCTAATGGATAAGGCCAAGACTGTGCAGTCTACAGAGCTCCCATCTACGGAGCAGCATTTGGGAAGTCGACCAGCAGAGCTGGCATTGTGGAGATTCTAGTTCTCTCTGTTGCAGCCCTGTTTCCCAGCAGGTACTCACTCAGTCACTGAGTATAGTGCCTATCAGGAGTTTTGAGGATCCATATTGGAGACCCAGCTATAAGAGACTGAGACACTGTCAACTTAACATTTAATTTAGGGAAGCCACTTTGTAAAGAAAAAAAATGTTTAAAAGCTTTGCAGGGGAATGAGTAAAGACTGTTTGTGGAAACAAAAGTAGTGTAGAAAGGCCTTCCTCTGTAACCCCAGACTCGGGCAAGGCAGCCTTAGAGATACTGCTTTGGAGATTTGAAGCACAGTACTACACTGATTGGTACTTTTGTTTAGTGGTTAGCCTTTATGTTTTTGGTATAAGTTTATGTGTTTAGATGTTTCAGTGAATCTTAGAGCTTTTTTTCTTTGTGAAGTCCATTTACACATTTGGAAATATCAGTGAACGCAGTACCCTGGGTGTTTTGTGTCCTTGAGCTTTTGATTTCCCCCAAAGCTGCTGCCATGGTGTTAACCTTTGATGAATTGAAGAGCATCAGAGGGTAGAAGAAAGTGATTACCAGTGGTTAATAACACCCCGGATTTTAGGAGTTTGGGAAGAGAGCCCATTTCCATGAAGGAGTCTGAGAGCTCACATGGTAAGAAGCTCCCTGACCACATGTAAATTGAGAGATAGATTTCAAAATCAGTTTTGATTACAATGGGAATTTGAGCCTGCTGCTGAGAAGCAACCATCTTGCTGTAAATTATTTATGGCATGAGCATAAGTGTTTGATATGGGGGCTGTAAGCCTTTTTCCATCTTGCTTCAAAAACTGGTTTGATTAGAAAGAAAAAATCATTAATTTTGGTATTGAAACAAAATTTTTAAAGAGGGTCTTTAAGTCCCTAAAGTTACTCTAAGGTGGAAAAGAAAGAACAATTACTAATACTTTTCAAAAGAACCAGTGTTGCACTGGATTCTACATAAAAGTAAGAAGGCAAAGCCCTGGCTAATGCAGTTTGTCACACAGATGCGTGATAAGATGTTTTTACAGTATCTCAATGGCTTAAGGAGCATACATTTGTGGAATCCTCAGCTTTAAATACATATTTAGATTTATTCCTGGCTAACTGGGTTGTATCTTGTCTCTTTTTAGACTGCACATGAGAGCAGTCTAAAAAGAAACATGAGATGTGAAGATGGATGGACTTACTAAACATATTGGGCAGACACCCCACTTGTGGTTTTGACTCCTTTTCTGGAATCAGGCCTCCCACCCCTAGCTGCTTTTTCATGTTACAGGATCAGACCCTCATCCCACCTCCTGCCTGCTCAGCCTTTTCAGGGAAGTTCAGATTCATTTGGGAAATTGGATGTTTAGACTAAGGGGGATAGAAACTGTTTCGTGAATGCTTGAGAAGACGTCTGGTAGACGATGTATTCCCTATTTTCAGTTTACAGTTTGATATGTAGCTTGCAGCTCAACGTTATGTGTTATATGCCATATTTATTTTTGCCTCCTTGATCTGATATCGGTTGAAAGAAGTGGGTTCAGTCCTTTATGACTCTTGTGTTCCTCTTGTTATTTTCAAACATTTTTTTATTCAACAAATATTTATCACTTGCTCCCTATGTAACAGGAATGGTTCTCAACTATGGGGACACAATTTTGAATAAGACCAACAAGGCCCCTGGTCTCATGGAGGTGACATTTTAGTCAGGGGAAGACAGATACTGCACAGGAAAGAAAAATGGTAATTTCAGATACTGAGGAGTGTAAAGAAAATAAAACGTGGTAATTTGATGGCTAGTGACTAGAGGTGGTTCCAGTTCAAATAATATGGTGAAAACAGACTCAGATTTAGAGAGCAATCTGATGGCTGCCAGATGGGAGGGGTTGGGGGCCCTGGTGGATAAGGCGAAGGATTGAGAAGTATGAATTGGCAGTTATAAAATAGTCATGGGGATGTAAAGTGCAGCAAAAGGAATATAGTCAGTAATATAATAACTGGGTATGGTCCTGGGTGGGTACTAAACTTATTGGGGGGTACACTTTGTAGGTTATATAAGTGTCTAACCACTATGCTGTACACCTGTAACTACTCTAATGTTGAATGTCACCTGTAATTGAAAAGTAAAATAAATAAAATAAAATTACTAAACATCCATAAAGCGGGGAAGGGGTGGGACCTCCCCGGGGATGTGGTAGATGCCAATTCTAGTGGAGGGAACAGCAGGTGAAAAGGCTTTGACATATAAACAAAGGAGCATTTTAGAGGAGCAGGTTTTGCAGTTTTTTTCTATCTGCATTTGTATTCTGTCTGTTACATTTGATTCTCAGGATAGTTCTAATTTCTTTATAGCTTTTATCTTATCATTAAAATGCCCTCCTTTAAATGTCTCATTTAATTCTCCTTGCTGCCCTGTAACAGTTTCCGGTATTGGGTCCCTGACATTGTTTGGTTTGTTTGCTGGCAGGGTTTTGCCTTTACTTAACTCCCTGTCTCCTCTGAGTCATCCCGGTGTTTCTCTGGTTGAATGCAGTGGTTTCCAAAGGTATGTGTGCATGTGCCAAGGTGAGAGGGAGTGAAGTAAGTAATCCACTATACTATGGGAAAAGTTTAGAACTTTTATGTATATTTAGTTTGATTCTTTTAAAAATGATTCAAAGTATTGCTGTCAGCATCCTCACTAAGTGGGTGCATCCCAGGGTCCTCTGTCTGGGAAAGTGACAAGAGGGAGGAAAGGCATGACAGTGGCATCCTCACCTGCTGGTGCAAATTCAAAGCTCGGACCTGGTGTTCACATGCTTCCGGGTGTTGTTAGTGTGGTTATTTCATAAAACACAGCCTGTCTTTAGTCCCCACCTCACCCCTACCCCTCTTGGTGGCAGTAACAGATGTCTTGAATAGGGGCTTACCCCTTTTACTGCCCCCACCAAGTGGGTAATAGCTGGGAAAAAATGGGCTTTTATAAGCCACAAGCAACATTTTTTTTGTCAGGAAGGGGAAACTAATATTTCATAACCTCTGGGGAAACTGCTCAGATGAGCCTTGTATTTGTGCAAATAAAACTAAGCTCCCCTTTGAAGTGGAGAGAAGGGACAGGTCACTCAGTGGGGAGAAGATTGTTGGGTGCGAGGCTTTGTGACTTGTGACTCCCGGATGGTTTGATCCTTTTACATGAAAACACTTCCTGTTTCTTTGAATGATTTTAGCTTTTAATTCTTTTGGGTCCAGTTTTCACCTTGTCCTCCCTTCTTCCTTTGGCTACAGTTTGCCAGGTGGAACTTCCTCCAGTCCTTTGCTGGGACTGCAGTCTTTGTGCAGAGCACACCGGGTGTCTCAGCTGAGCAGGGTGACAATGGTGGACGGGTAGGGGCTTCTCCCTGCCAGACCCTTCTGACCAGCTTTGAGCCTCAGGGCTGGGGTGAGCAGGGCCAGAAGCCAAGGTCATGAGAGGATTTATGAGACTCTAGGCACCATCTGAGGCACATTTTGGGACCCAGGAAGGATAGCTGTTCCAGGTGAGGAGTGGGCCTACACACCCTGCCTCCTTCCTTCCTGTGGTATACTCATTGAGCACCTTTTGTGGGCTACACACTGCTAAGCATCAGGGCTTCAGTAACTGGCAATAAGACACAGACCTTTTCATCTCTTGGAAGAATCTGGCAGTCAAATCGATCACACAGAAGCAGGAAAAATTACAGTCTTGAACCATTGTTTGAAAGAGAGGCCTGTGATGCTGCCAGCAAGGTAAAGGATGGGACACCCTGGTCTTGAACCTTCCGAATGTTTTTGCAAGGAAGAGGCATTGAGCTAAGGCTGAAGGAAGCCCCTGTGTGAGCACAGGGGGTGGTGGGTGCAGACAGAGTTGGGGAGCGCCTTCCAGCAGAGCCAAGGTCCTGTCTGTTTTGTTCACTGGTCTGTGTTCAGCTTCTGGCACAGGGTGGGTGTCCGCTGTGCTTTCAATAAATAAAAATTAAGTGAACAAAGGCCAGCAGAGAGTACAGGGGGCAGTGGGTTGACATGGGGCTGGAGGAGCTGGCAGGGTCCAGACCTCGCAGCGGCTTGTAGCTAAAGGGACCATCTGGGTTATCATGAAAATTGAGACACTTTTTAAAACAAAACGGAGTGCTATTAATAATTATATTTGGACAGTAAGGCATAAAATGAGACCAACTCAGCCAAACTAGAATGTATGGTCAGCCTCTTACAGGCTACCAATAAGGAATTTATCTGTTTTTCTGAGACCAGTAGAAGGCCTCTCAAAAAGTTTTCATCTGGTAACAGACTGAAGGTGGGTTGACTTAGGAGATCATGAGAGACTATTGTGGGTAAGGGCCAGGAAGGCGGTGGTGGCTTAGACTAGAGGTCAGGATGGCGAGGTGGGAAGAACACAGAATGTTGTGATGGGTTGTGTGTGGCTGCTGAGGAAAGGGACATGTCAAGCTCTCAAAACTGGACAGGTGTCAGTACCACTGGCTGAGCCAGAACAGAGAAGGAACAGGTCTGAGAGAATGTATAGTTTTGGACAGGTTGAAACACTGGAACTCCCCCAGTGTTTCATGCACTCGTGCCCCGCTCTTGTTACAGCTACCCCCAACCCCTCACACCCATTCACTGCTTGCTTATGCCTGAAATTTGATTAACCCAAAACAAAACCTTTTCCTTCATTAGAAATAAATGTATTTAAAAAGCAAATTTTGAGTAAGCCTATACAGCAGAGTGAATAGTTTGTCAGGGAGAGGAGGTTGGAGAATGCTTTGTTTAGAAAAGCTTGAAGAAGCTAGAAAAGGGCTGTTTGGGAAGATGAACTTGGAAACACTCATGAGTGAGAAAAGGACATGGAATTGAGATTCCACCAAAGGGGTCTGCAAAGCAGGGTGGGCTCTGCCAAGTGAACTTGAATTCTGAATTTAGAGTAGTCCTTATGATATTTCTGACTTTCAGACTTCTAGTGTACTTTTTACATAATAGTCTTCGCCATTGAGAAATCTTTAAAGCATACTCTTGGTTTTGGAATGTAAAGAGTTTTATGGCTTGTATGACCAGGGAGAGATGGTAACTTTAAATTGTGTTGGTTGGGTTGGAATGAGCAGTACTTCTACATAATCATTTGGAAATATCGGGATGATGTGGTCTTGCAGCTGCCTGTTAATTCATTCCAGAAAAAGGAGAGGCAAAGAGCCTAGTGTCTTTGCATGTGTGGTACTTAGAAGAAGCCAGCAGTCTGCAGGCTTATTTCCTGAGGTCTGACTCTTGGGAGGTATTACCTTGACTGCAGGTGATTGCCATGGCCGTGAGTAATGCCAGCCAGGCCACCATTGCCCTCTTCTGGTAAGGGGGCTAATGCTACAAATGTTCTGAGTTTTACAGGGAAAGAAAACTCTAGCTCGTTTTTCAATTTGGTCGGCTACGCTTTGCCAGCTGGCATAAATCCCTATAATGAAATGAATGTTTGGTTTAAAATGTTGTAATGTATACTCAGACCATGGAACCATGTGAGGGTCTAACCTTATTTACAGTTTTGGCTTGTGGAGACTACCTTAGATACCATATCATTTTCCACAGTTAGGCTACTTTCTCTTTGGCAAAAAACATTTCTTTCAGCCATTTCTCTGCCTGTGAAACCCTGTCTGTCTGCTTCATTAGCTAACACGTGTGAATTTGCATTATTGGTAACGGCAGCAGATGCAAGGAATATGGTTTAATAAAATTTTAATATCTAATACCTCCAAAGCATTAGGGTACAGACATTATAGGTCTGGGATAAACAGTTCATACTCAATAGGGGCATTTTAGCAATTTTTGGTGGCATATTTACATGATTTATAATTTAGAGATAAGTTATATTACATGGTAAAATTTAAGAATATGTTGAGATAACTACATTGGGAGGGGCAATGAGAATATGGGGTTGCTGTGGTGGTTTATACCATAACTAAAGGACAGTTCAACCCCTGTTCCTACTGGTACTCATTCTTTTCTGATTAATCTGTGATTAGCAACCCCTTTCCCTCCCTAACTGGGAAGAAGGTAAGAATTCAGGAAAGCTAAGTGGGCTTTGCTATTTAAATCAACCCTGTATTGAATTCCTAGAATGGAAATACTGTTGTGTAAGGAATTTTAAAATATAACCCCATTTAAAATTTAGATTTTAATGCCCCCATTAAGTACCTATTTTTGCATTTGAAACCTGAAGAATATCATAAATGAAAGCTTGCTACCGTACTTTTTTGGTTATTAAGAATCTAAACACAATGTTGATTTTTTTTTAAGCTGGATCAATTTGATATTTAAAGTTCTATTAATCAGTTTAATTTTTCTAGGACTTTAATAGTCACAGGACATCTAATAGTCATGATCTCGTTATGATATTAACATGATTATGATATAAATGTGGTTAGTTAACTGTCTCTCAAGAGAATGGGCAGTGCTATCATTTAGTTTTATCAAAATTGATGAATGATAGTCTGTTCCTAAAACATCTGTTCAGAATTTCTGCATTCATTCATTCATTCATTCATTCATTCATTCATTCATTCATTCGTTGGTTTAGTCCTTGCTAAAAGTAAACAGTGATATAAGAATGCTTTATAGAGTGCGGGTAGTCTGTCAGTAGGCCAGGTGATAAATCATGGAATGGAATTGTTTCTGTTACCAAACTGAATCTTTAACCCCAAGAAAAAAGCCCTCATTGATACCGTCTGGCAAGGCCAAGGCTAAGAGGACCCTTTTTGTGTTGAGAGGATGAGCAGCAGCCCCAGTTGTCTCTTCTGGCTGGACATTTTGCAGTACTGCTTTAACTCTGGACCGTCTGCTCCTCTTTCTCTTCCTGCTCCTGGCTGGCCTTATGTCCCTGCAAATTCTCCAGTACCTGAGAAGTCAGCTGACTTCACATAGCAATTTCTAGAGCAAGGTTTTTCTACTTGGGCACTTAACAGCAGTACAGACCAGGTGAGTCTTTGTTGTGGGCTACCTTGTGCATTGTACAATGTTTAGCAGCTTTCCTGGACTCTATCCCACTGATTACCAGTCTTGACAACCCTAAGTGTTTCCGACATTGCACATTGGGGTGGGCAGAGAGAAAGACGGCGTGATTTTGCTTCAGAACCACATTTCTGGATTATGAATGATATATATTTTTTCCTTTAGCTTTATTACTTTGAGGTAACCTGCACTGTCACACTTCATCAGTAGGTGTTGATGTGTGGCACATGGTGTATTTTAACGTGAAGATTCCTTAATTTGAGGAATTCAGAGTGGGGAATAGGCTTCCGGGTGAAGGCTAATGCCCAAGGCAGAGTTCATCAGGAGGTACATACCAGAAATAATTTAATTTAGCTTCTTGCTTCTCACCAAGAAAAATATTTAGTTACCCTATTTGTTAAATTAGGAACAGGCATCATAAAACTTTATTTCATAGGAGTAAGTAACTGTAAACTTCATACTTGATGTATTAAAGCCAAGATGACAAAGGAAGGATAGAAGCAGGCCAGTGGTAGATGTGTAAAGATGAGGAAAAGTAGAATCTGGTTTGAAAGGACGGAAGAGGAATTGGAGACTAGAAAAGAGATTGAGGAAGACAGACACTAGGTGATTTTATCGATTTTAAATGTTTTAGAAATTGTTACCTGCTGCTCATCTAGTTGTAGGGTTCTCCTTTCAGAATTTATCACTTATTATCTACCATGTTTTCAAGAGATTAGCAGATTTATCAGTGTTCATAGATCTCCAGTTGCTCTTAGTAATCTTCAGATCATTATTTTTTTTAAATATATATATTTTTATATTGTTACTGATTTCAGAGAGAGAGGAAGGGAGAGAGGGAGAGAGAGAGAAACATCAATGATGAGAGTCATTGATCAGCTGCCCCCTGCACATCCCCTACCGGGGATTGAGCTTGAAACCCAGAAATGTGCCTTGACTGGGAATTGAACCATGATCTCCAGGTTCACAGGTCGACGCTCAAGCAGTGAGCCACACCAGTCAGGCAAGGTAGGAAACTTTTAAAATGTATTGCTGTCCAGGCTCCATCCCCAGAGTCTAATTTAATTGGTCTGGGATAGAATTTGGATATAGTCTTTTAAAATTCTGCAGGTGATTCTAATATGCCATCTTGGTTGCCAAACCTTATTTCTAGGCCATTGATTCTCAACATGTGGTCTCCAAACTAGGAGCATCGGCATCACCGAGGATTCTGTTAGAATTGCACATTCTCAGCCCCACCTCCAACCTGAGAATTAAACTCTGGGGGTGAAGCTTTGCAATCTGTGTTTGTAACATGCTCTCTCGGTGAATCTGAGGCATGCTCAAGACTAAGAAACATTATTTCAGGCAGTGGTAGTGGTGCTTAGAAGGCATTGAATCCTGAGTATCAAGGGTACATAATAGTGGATGTAAGAAATACTACTCTGACGTTAATGATACTGTCTTCAGAGTTCATTTGCCGCAGGAGACTTCAGTTATCCAAGGAGAAACGCCTGCAAGCTTTAACTTTCCACTGAGAGCCTGCATAAGGCTTAATTGCTAATGTGTAGGTAGCACCTGATACAGACGTATCTCTCCCACTCGGTCCACCTAAGCTTTCAACCTCACTCTCAATATTCTTAATTAATAATCTTCAGCTTCTGAAGCCATTTCGTCAGTGGTCTCCTGTCCCAGCATGTTTCCCCTTTGGGCAGTTTGTGAAGAGGGTGTTATTTCCAGCGTTCAATTAGAAAAGGAAAGTAGAGGTGGCTCTAAAACAAGTCCTGTGACCAATTAGACTTCCCTCTATTCCTCTTTGTAGTTCTCTAAAAATGGGTCAGGGGAAGAAACACTGGGGCTCTCACCAGCAGGCCTCACCTGTGTTTGTCTAACATTCTTCTATCCCATTTCGTATTTCAATTTCCTGCCTTAGGCATGAATTGGTTAAAACTGCCCTTTGAACTTCTGCTCATTTTGTAGAAGCTTGCAGCAGCAGTGATGAAAGTAGTTGCAGGACTATTTCCTGAGCCCTGAGAACCAGGGGAGGATAGGGAGGGAAATTCAGCACCAAACTGTTAATTTCATTCTCTGCAAAAGCCAAGGGATTAGGAGCGATTACAGTGGCTGCAATAATAATTTTAAGAATTCTTCGTGAATTTTGTTTTCTGATTTGATGAAGTAGGGTTGCGGTTAAAAGGGTGAAAGGTGAAGGGAAACTTAAACTTCGTAATCCTCTAATTGGCAGTAACAGTTTTTATTGCTTCATTTTCTATTTACAAGGAAAACACCTTTAAATAAAACAGTTCTATTGGATCAGCAGCGTCCTTGGTAAAGTTCATAGAAATTTCCCAGGTTAGTCCCTATCATCCCTCACATGCAGTCCTGAGGAGCCTTCTGGAATTCCCTGCAGGATGGGAATCCCCCTTGCATCACTGGGCACTTCCTATTATGGGGTTCCCGATGCTGTTTGCTGTTTGGGTTTTAGTTTCTCACTAAAATAATAGAACCAGGATTTCTGAACCAGGACTCACTTTAAGGAAGTATATATGTTGTTTGGTATGGTAGCCACTAGCAACATGTAGCTATTTAAATTAATTAATAAATAATTGCTAATAAACCAATTTAAATAGAATGAAATAAAATTCAAAATTCGCATAGCCTCATTTCAGATACTCAGTAGCCAGAGGTAGTTTGTGGCTAAGGTACTGGACAGCGTACAGATGTAGAACATTTCCTTCACCATAGAAAGTTATTGGACAGCGCTGTCACCCTCATCAGTTGGGCTTACTGGTACTGATGTCATTATTTGTTAACTACTCCCAATTTATTAGTTAACTGCTATTTGTTAACTACTACTGTACTCTTTTTTTCTTTGAATGTAGTCCTAACAGCATCTCTGTGGGAGCAGGCATGATTACTCCCATTTTACTGACATGGGGATTGAGATTCAGAGAGCCTGAGAAACTTTCCCCAGGCCATATGGCCAGTAAAAGCTATAGCCAGTGTTTGGACACACATCTGCACTGAAAAACAAAAGCCAATAACCAATAGTGGATTAGATGATTGAAGTGGCTATCGTTAAAATGTAGCTAAGTCAGTAGCAGATTCTTTCTGTGTTTTTTATCACTCCTCACAACTAGACCAGTGTTTTGCGGTAACAGTACAATATTGATGTGATTGTCCATTTCCACGTGTTTTATGTCCATACAGTTTGTTCATCTGGGTTGAGTAGTGAGTGCACCACCTGCCATGGCAGATCGTTGCCCAGTTATAAAGGCTGTCAAACACACACACAGCTTTCTTGAACAGAGTCAGGATGATAAGCATGGTCGAGGGTGCAGAGGGGGATGGCACTTGACTGGGTTGGGCCTCTTGGAGGGTCTGGTAACAGTGAGCCCTCCAGAAGTGGAAACTTTTCATGTGTAATAGGCCCCAAGAAGTCCTCACTCAGGTTGTATTTGGGTTTGCAGCCATGTATGTGGATTCCGTTTGCCCTCCTGTCTTATCTTTGGCCTATCAAAGCACTACCCTTACCCAGGTTAGAAGAGCAAATGTTGCCCCTTTATCAACAGTAGTTACACAATATTAATGCACCAGGAAAAAAATAAATGACAACTGGATTGAACAGGGTGTGCCTGTCATAGCTTTATCTGGCAAGTCCTTTGGTATATGTGAAAGTAGATGAGAGGGTTCCAGAGAAAAGATACTGATATTGGAGATTCTTTAAATTGTTTTACATTTAACCAAATTCCTCTCAGTCATCCAGAATCCCCAAAATATTAATCAAAGACTCTTGGGTTCTTCCCCCCTCCCACTCCTAGGAGGCAGGAAAATTATACTACCTATCTTTTGTCCCCCTTCCTCTTTTAGGAAATCTCCCTTCAAGTCTGACCAGCGTTTTGAACAATCCATGAATCCTAGGCGTTGATCACTAGGGGAATGTTTAGTTTTCTTTTTCTCTTTTTCATTGTGATTCATATATAATTTGTCATAAGTTTCTTTAACTTATAGGCTGTACTGCTTTTCTTTGTTCTTCTTGACATTGAAGCATATCAGGGTTCTCAGGGATATAAAAGAACATTTTCTTAAAATTCAAACCCACAGTCCAAAGCTTCTTGATAACAAATGCTGGGTTAAATTGTGAGTGGAATTTGTGGGGACCACATCCCGTTTGTTTACTAAATTTCATTTTCAGATTACTGAATGGTCCTAATTGGTCCTGAACACGCTGCTGACTGGTCTAAATGTTGCTAACTGAATGCTCCTTGTTTTTCTAGCCACTTAAGACCCTCCCAGCACAAGCTCTCTATAGACAAGTACATCATAATTTCTGTCAGGTTATCTTTTCATTTCATGTTCTATGTGATAGGAGAGTTCATATTTTTACCTTGTAATCTGGTGTGATTACAAACCATCTGCTCTTCTTCTAAGAAGCACTGTGTGGCCAGAGTAAAACTGTGCAAAAGAATTATGGGGCATTTATTAGCTCTTAGTAGGAATAGATGGAAACATTTGCCTCATTTGATTGTGAATGTTATAGAACTGACAATACAGAGTTCATTTAAAATACCTTGGAATTTGAGACAAATTGTACCTTTGGAGAAAACAACAACAGCAACCTGTATTCCTTTCTTGAGCCCTTTGTATGGTTAGCACTGTGCTGACACCGTGTGTCTTCATTTTCTCATTTAATCCTCCAAACAACTCCATAAGGTGTTTTCATTATTTTACATTCCAGGAACTTAACTTTGTTCCAGAGTCATGGAGCATTGAGGCGCAGGGCAGGGGTTTGAAGTCAGGTGTGTCCTGCCCCCAAGCCATGAACTTTTCATGGCTGCACATGCTCTGTACATCCACAGGCCAGTCTCCTGAGCATCAGCGTATAGCAGGTTAACCTGAAAGAATAATGTCTTGGAAATCATTAGGGAAAGTATTGGAAGAAATGAAACCACTTCTTAACTTTCAAGAGGGTGACTGAGGGACTGTTCCTAACTACACCCTGATGTAATGTTGGTTTTTAGATCAGCCTCACATACTACCCAAAGTTCCAGTGGCATGTATTAAATTTTAGCATCCCTTCATAAAACCATTTTGGTTGTCTTTGCTTTATTTCCAGCAGCATTTAGCTTTCCTTCCCAAATCTTATACAGGAAGACTCAAAACACCCCCACAAACCTTTTGCCCTGGCCGGTGTGGCTCAGTTGGTTGGAGCGCCATCCCATACACCGAAAGGTGGGAGGTTCAATTCCGGGTTGGGGCGCATGCCGGAGGCAGCTGATCAATGTCTCTCTCCCTCTCTGCTTCCCTCTCTCCCACTTTCCCTCTCTCCCTTTTTCCCTTCTCTCTAAAAATCAACTTTTTAAAAAAAGGCATATCCTCTGGTAAGGAAAAAACCAACAACTTTTGTAGTAGGAAACCAGAGACCATTTACTGAAGGGTACTAGCCTCTGACTCTGCTTTTGTTCCCCTTTTAGTTGTCATCACGCCCATTAGCTCTGCTTCTCTGTTATCTTTCTCATTCCTTTGTGGCTTGCCCCTTACCCATGTAGAATCTTTTCCCAACCGTAGCAATAACTCTATTAAGAAAAACAAGCAACTAGAAAGGTGTACATTCCTGACCTGTAGTCAAGTCTTAGAACAAGCATCAAACAGGAGAGGCTCCCTCATGATTTCTTGTCATTCAGACTAGTCATGTCCCCTTGCATCCCTTTCAATCTGAAACACTTGATTTGCAACCAGGGAAGCCCCACATGTTTCCTCCAATGCATCTGAAGTCATGTTGTCATCCAGGTTTTGCAGCTCGTTGCATCTGATGGGAAGGTGGAGAAGTAACATTTGGTATGGAGCAGTGGGCATCGTTCCCCGTTTTCTGGGGTGACAGTATTCTGTGTGTAGGTGAGGGAACCTTAGTTGTAAACCATGAGCTTGAATCTGTGGTGTTTCTTGTTCTGAGGACAGGGTGCAGGTGAGAGAGTGGTAATCTCTCTCAGAAAGAGTCCAGGCAGATACTTAAGTAATTTTCATCATTGTGTTTTTTCATTCATTCAACAAACACTCTTCACTTCCATCTGTGTGCCAGTCCCCACTCTAGGCATTGACAACCCAAAGGTAACAGAAGGCAGCACCTCCCCAACGGCTGCTAATGGAGATGGATGTTTGTAGCCTGTGATGAGTTCCACAGCAGAAGCATGCATCAAGTGCTGTGGCTGCAGAGGAGAGCCTAATCCTGCCTGGCTGTGTTGGAGGACGCTGTGGGAATAGCCCGTGGGTTGCTAAGATTTTTGCCTCAGCCAATTTCATTGAGTGTTTTCCTTCTTCATGGCTTATACCATGATTTCTAGCCGTGTGACTGGCATTTTCTGTCATTGGCAGCCAAGTGTAAATCATGCCACAGAAGTCAGCACAGCAGTGTGGCCTCCTGTTATCTATTCCAAATGACTGTGGATTTTACTACTGTGCTCAGTGGCCCAGAGTGAGCTGACAGAAAACAGTGCAAGGTGCTAGACTCCGTGTGGCTCTTTTGTAACCTTTCCAGGAGGGCAAACATTAACATGGGCATATAGAATCCAAGCAAATGGTTGCAAACCAAAACACAGCCAGTAGGTAGGATCTTAAAGAGGAAGGCACCTGGAAGGAGATCTAGTTGTGTACATTCTTTTTACATAGAGGGAAACTGACAGCCAGAGAAGGGAGGTGACACGCCTCTCCTAAACTGGGGAGTCGTCAGAAGAGATTTGCAGCCTTAGACTTCCTGTGCCAGGCCATTCTCCCATTTGTCATGAGACGGCTTACTCTAGGTGCTGTGATCTCGAATTCAGTCTGTGCCTAATTCTGTTACTAAGATTAAAGAGTGTTCCTTGTACCTGGCCTGACAAATATTGCCTGGTTGCAAGGCAGGTACCACACTAAACAAAGGCCTTCCGTGATCATCAGGGATCTTCTAAGAGAGAAAGAGAGCTCTTACATTTCTCAGTGTTTCCAGAACACTGAGTGGTAATCGTTTCTGCCTCTCTGGGTTGTCATGAGAATGAAATGCAATAAGGTACTGAAAAGGCTCGACACACAGTATCTGACACACAAGTGCTCACTGAATCTTAAGTATTGTTATTGCCAAGGTTGTTCACCCTTAGCAAGTTTCTGCAGTTGGATTAAAGATACAGTGTATTCCAGGAGAATGACTCTTCTTTCTTTCCTTGACCTGTCAGCTGACTTACTGTATATGCCATTTTAAAGATATGCTGGGGTTTCTATTGAATATAAACTCCAAACTTGGATTTCTTGGGCAACTATTTTAATGAGGAACAGGCCAAGGGTGTCAGATTGACAAAATATTCGCAGTGACTCTTCCTCAGCTTTCCCTCTCACTTTCATTAATGTTGTTAATGTCAGGGGGCCTCTCTTCCTGCCCCTCCACCTTCCATGCGGCATTGCCGTGACCTCTGCTGCACTTTCCCCCTTCTTGCTCTTCCTTTCTTCTCCCTGACCACTCTTCTCACCTGGGCTCTCTAGGGGGCGGGGGGGCTTTTGCCACTCAGTGCACCCTTATTCCAACAGGATACCCCACAGTGGCAGCTTTGGTGTCTAGAGTCTCCGTGCCACCCTTCAAGCATGCAGGCCGGCTGCCCAGGGAAGGGAGCTGAGGGACACATTAAGAGTCCTTGGTTCAGCCACCTGGTGCTAATGGCAAACATGGCTGCATCGCTTACCCTGGAGGGCGTAGGGGGCTAGCTCCCAAGTACAGTGGAGTGAGTGTCAGCCTCAGCAGCCGTAAGTGTGCCCCCACCGTGGGGTCTGCAAGGGAATCCTGACTCTCCTTCCACAGAGAGGATATTCTTCACAGTAAAGCGTGGCAGTGGGTTTAGAGTCTAACAGATCTTGATTTGATTCCTGGGTCTGCCCTTTACTGCCTGTGTAATACTGGACCAGTCCTTACCTTCTCTGATTCCACTTCCTTATCTGTACAATGTAACAGTTGTGCTTCTTCAAAGGCTAGTGGTGAGGATTAAATAGAATACTAGGTAAAGTTTAGCACAAGCCTGGGACACGGGGTGCTCTGGGAACGGTACTAAGTTTTCTTTAAAAGCCATGTGACTTTTTAATTTTATGCTGTAACATATACACAATTTGTTTTGATATGAAAGTATTTAAGGTTTTTCCTAAAGCCTTTTAGTAAAGTCGATACTCCAGGGAGATATTGCCGTGTTTTTCAGGAAGCCATTTGGGAGAAGTATCTCTCTGGATTTAGTATCAAGAGTGATTGAGTTAATCTCAGCACCCATTCATTTTCATTTTAGGGACTCCCACTGGCCTCCTTTTGTGTTTACCCTGTTTTTTTAATCTTTTACTTATTTCCTCCATTTTTAACCTTTGCCTTTTTAATCCAAACTGCCTTAAATCCTTAGTTCAGGTGTGTATACAATGCCATTGACAATTTCAACAGATCCATTTGGATGAGCTGCTTGTGAACAACCTCATGGGCATGGTTGAAACTACTCACATGCCTTGTGTGTCAGGTTTGCTCTGCCTCCTTTCACACCCAACCACATCCTCTTGAGTCTGTCTTCTGAGTATCCTTTAAATCTGCCCTTTCTTCTTCACCTCAGGATCACCTTCCATTGTCTCTTGTTCGGGTTCCTGTGCTGGCTTTAATCTTGTACAGCTGGCCCCAGTGATTTCATCCCATTAGGCCATGCTCCACACTCCTACTTGAGAGCACTCTCCAGTCCACAGGTCTTAGCCCCCTAGGCCTGTCCTAGGCTCCTTTATGTTCTAAACCTTCCCTCCCCGTTGGCTTCATCTGTTGCTCTGTTTCTGCACTATCAAACTCTTTTGTTCCCTGAGCACCCCAAGATATCTGGGCCTCTTTTCCTGTGTGGGTGCTATTCGTTTTTCTTTCTCCACCGTTTGCCCTCTCCCTCAGGACTTAGCTGAGGCATCATGCCCTCTTCCCTGGCCTTCCTCAGGCACAGTTGCCGCTTGGCTACCTCTGGTCCCTGGGTGTGTGCTGTGATCACACGTCCTCCGGTGCTCTGTTGCTACCCCTCCCTCCCTCAGTCTGCCCAGGGCCCTGTGAAGCTCATTGGAGAGTGAGTGAAAGATGAGTGAGGGAGAGAATGTGGGAAGCCTTCCATATATCTCAGAGTTCTGAGACTGCTTCCGAGATGTTGACATGTTAGCATTTCACCGTTATTTTACACCTGATGTAAAATTAGAAGACAAGATCTCCCACATCTGTAGATTTGGAAATAGTTCAAGCTAAGTTGTAGCTTTGGGATTTTTAGGAAAGAGGTAGGAAAAATCACCAACATGCTTGGTTGGCAGTGGGTTTAGGATGAGGTAATCCTAGGATCTCTGTATTCCTTTTTTTTCCAAAATATGAAAATGATTGGTTGTCACTGGTGATGACAGTTGTTGCCACTCCAGAGTAAGGAGGGAGGAAGTTGCTCTATGACACATCAATGCCCCGGGCTGAATCAGAATGGCCTTGTCGCTAGAATGAGCTCAAAGCCCTGAGTTTGCAGATAAGGCTGTGGTTTGTCCAAAATTCAGAGCTCATTCGTCCTGTCATTTGTTCTGTCCTTTGTTCATTCATTCCTTTCTTCATTTCATTAACTATTAAGCACTCAGTGTGAGCTGGTACTGTGCTAATCTCTGGAGTACAGAATCGACTGAGGTATGAACCCGGTCTCCACCAAGGAGCTAACGGCCTAGTAGGGAAAGTCCCACAGGGACCAGCCACTTAATGTGGAAATAAATAAGCACATGAAGCATGTGCTGATCCAGAGGAGGGAGAGGCAGGCTGTTCAGAAAAGCTCCCAAGAGGTGTCCATGCTCCTGCTAGGGTACAAGGCTGCATAAGAATTCACTAAGCACAGGAGCATTGAGGTGCTTTGGAAGCCAAGGGCAAACACAGCAGGTGCCCAAGAGCATTGAGAGAGAGTGGAAGACTGTGG
The DNA here is from genome assembly GCF_964146895.1 of Miniopterus schreibersii. Classification (NCBI taxonomy): domain Eukaryota; kingdom Metazoa; phylum Chordata; class Mammalia; order Chiroptera; family Miniopteridae; genus Miniopterus; species Miniopterus schreibersii. The sequence goes on from NC_138110.1 coordinate 69,094,318, forward strand.
GAGAGCTGGGCCTCATTGGCTTGGGCGTTATGGTCACATCCCAGAAGGAGCACACTGCTCCCATTTTATGTTTGAGGTTGCTCTGGTGGGGGCATCGAGAGTTCATCCGGGACACCAGGAGAGGTAGCCCTAGTATCAAGTGGGAGATGATGCAGAACAAGAGGAGAGGGCTGTTCAGCTTGTTATGAAGTTGAATCTAGGAGACTTGGTAACATTGTTGAGGGCTAGGGAAAGGGAGGAGTTAGGGTTGAATCCCAGGCTTTTGGCTGAAATCTCTGGGTGGAGGGGCCTAGAAGCTGGACAGACTCTGGTCTGCTTCCTCAGAACCCAGGGCATGGGATGTGCAGCTCTTACGAGTAGCCTTTGGCCTGTTAAAGAGGTAACTGGGCCTGTGTGAAATGAGCAGCTCTGGCCAGAGAAAAAAGTGATACCTAGTGTGTTGCTCCTCTCAGAAGAGAGCTGGAGAGTTCATCTGCTGAGAGTAGAAACAACCTCCTAATTAAGGAGGAAAGGAGAGGCTGTGCTGCTGGAAGCAGTAAGAGCCTTTTTTTTTTTTTTAACTTCTGTTTACTCCTGGGAGAAAAGAAGCAGCAAAGCTCTGAGAGCAGGAACTTTAGAAAGGCAAAATAGCTCTGATTAGTGTGGGAGTTGGAGAGCGCTTGCTGGAGAGCTCAGAGCTGCTGGCTGCAGAGGGAGAAAGAACCCTGCTGTGGGGGAGGGGACTGCATGCATGCCCAGCAGTGGAGTCTAGCAGAAATCCTGGGAAAGTTTGAGCACCAGAGTAAGACTTGATGATTTATTTTAAAAAATTAAAAAGACATTCTAATCAGTCTGTTTCTGACCAAACTTACACTAGGTTATTTGTGATCAAAGTAACAAAATGATGAGAAAATGCCAAATTGGACCTTGCTATTTAATTCTTTAGAAAGTTACTTTTACATAGTAATAGTTCAGATTGTTGAAGCAACACAATTTTTATTTTTTACTATTTTAAAAATTATTTTTTCTAATGAAGGGGTAGCAAAGAACTTGGTTTGACTGAGGAGTCAGGGTAGAAGAACACCTACAGAAAACCCAGAACAATGTGTTATATTACATTTTACACCCACTAGCAATGTATGAGGCACACCTCACTGCTTTGGAGGGGCTCTCGTTCTGCAGACCCTGGAGCTTGAATATGCCTGTGGTAGAATTCACAGGGTCAGTAAACTTGGATGGGGAAAAAGTTAACATCTTTATTTTGACCAAGTTCTAATAAATGTATTTTTTATTATGAATCAAGTATTCAGAGCACAGTAGTATTAGCAATATTTGTCACCATTAGAAATCATCTCTCTCTTCATATTATAGTTGTGGCACATATTTGAATATATCATTTATGCTTATCACTACTTTGGGTTTATAGTAGTTTCTAGAACCACCACTAGGTGACAAGAATCAATGCCTTAAACAAGTACATACATTACTATACCACAAATTTGTTTTGTTTTTTTAATTCGGATAACCATACCTGAGTAAGATTGGTTTTCTTCTGAATCCTATTCATTGTATTTCATGTATTTACAAACATTATTCAGAACAAATTTCATCAGCCTCACAGCTTGCCAAAGAGGTCCGTGGCACGTGAAAGGTTAATAACCCCTGGGTAAGATCATGTAGTTGTGGCAAAAGACCTCCACCTGGTGGCAGCATACTCCTTAAAGGTTAAATTTGTAATCAACAGTTGTAAAGAAATATTTTTTAAATAACATATTTGAGTATGGTTTTCAAACAGTTTTGACCACAACCCACAGTAAGAAATAGGCTTTATATCATAACTCAGTACACTCATACAGAAATTTCACAAAACGATACTCGGCTTTACAGTGTGACCCATTGATATTTCTTAATCCCATTTCAAGATTCTCTTTCACTAAAATAGAATGCCTGTTGCAGCATACTAAACTGCAGTTCAGTAAGTCACACGGCACCGTTTGACATCAGGGGAGATCATCTGTCATCATACCTCATGATTTATTACTTAGTGAACGTCACTTTGGTCTCCCCCAAAATATCCACACATTTTCAGGGACTTAATACTTATATTTTAAATAACTGTTAGCAAATATGAACATATTGTTACTCAGCATTTTAAAAATTGTTTATAATTGATGTTTATTTCTATACAAGGAAAGGAACTGATCTCTTAAGCACATATCCTGTCAAGGTATTTAACATTCCCATCACCACCTGAAGTTCTCGTATGCCCATTCTCAGTCAGTTTCTTCGTAGGCAGTCACTGTTTTTTTTAAAAAAATGTATTTTATTATGTGTTTATGTATTTTAAGGCAATCACTGTTCTGATTGTTTTGACCATAGATTTAGTTTTGCTGTTCTAGAACTTTATATAAATGGAAGCATACAATATATATTGTTTTAGCCTGGCCTCTTTTGCTTAGTGTAGTATTTTAGAGATTAGTCCATGTTGAGTGTATCGATAGTCTAGTTGAATGAATGAATATATCCATTGAATGAATACTCCTGTAGGTAGACTTGGGTTGTCTTCCATGTGGGCTATTATGAATAGAACTTCTGTGAGCATTTTCTTCCAAGTTTTTTTGTACATATATGTTTTATCTCTCTTGGTGAATACATGGGATGGAATTGCTGGCTTGGTCAGTAAATAAATGCATGTTTATACAAAACTGACAAACCGTTTTCCAGAGTTGTTGGCCATTTTACATTTCCGTTAGCAACGTGTGAGATTTGGGTTGCTTCTCATCACCAATTTTTGGTTTGTCTTTAATTGTAGTCATTTTGGTATCTCTCGGTGGTTTTTATTTGCATTTGCCTGATGACTGATGTTGAACACTTTTTTCATGTGTTTATTAGCCAGTTGTTTATCTTATTTGTGAAGTGTCTGTTCAAGTTTGGGTTGTATTTTTTTGTTTGTTTGTTTGTTTGTTTTGGATTTGTAGGAGTTCTTCACATATTTTGGATGCCCATCTTTTAAGTCAGATATATGTATTTATGAGTATTTTCTCACAGTCTATGACATACATATTCATTTTGTTAGTGGCATCTTTTGATGGCCAGAAGTTTTAAAATTTCACAAAGTCCAGTTGAACCATTTTGTTTTCTATTTTTAGTGATTTCTTGGGGTCCTGTCTAAGAAATCTTTTCCTATCCCAAAGTCAGGAAGAAAGTTTGGTTCTTATGTTTGGGTTTGTGATCCATCTCAAATTAATTTTTGTGTATGGCGTGAGGTAGGTTTCTTTTTTTCTTTCATATTTAGATTTGGTATTCTTACACCATTAGTTGAAAATACTTTCTTTGCGCAGCCAGGTGTGGCTCAGTGGTTCAGCATTGACTTAGGATCCAGGAGATGGTGGTTCGATTCCCGGTTAGGACGCATGCCCGGGTTGCGGGCTCGATCCCCAGTCGGGGGCATGCAGGAAGCAGCCGATCAATGACGACTCTCTCATCATTGATGCTTCTCTTCCCCCCCCCCCCTTCCTCTTTCTGAAATCAATAAAGATATATTTTAAAAAGAAAAAGAAGCCCGGCCTGGCGTGGCTCAGCAGTTGAGAGTTGACCTAGGATCCAGGAGATCGTGGTTTGATTCCTGGTCAGGGCACATGCCCAGGTTGCGGGCTTGATCCCCAGTCAAGGGCGTGCAGGAGGCAACTGATCAATGACTCTGTCATCATTGACGTTTCTCCCTCTCCCTCTCCCTCTCCCTCTCCCTCTCCCTCTCCCTCTCCCTCTCCCTCTCCCTCTCCCTCTCCCTCTCCCTCTCCCTCTCCCTCTCCCTCTCCCTCTCCCTCTCCCTCTCCCTCTCCCTCTCCCTCTCCCTCTCCCTCTCCCTCTCCCTCTCCCTCTCCCTCTCCCTCTCCCTCTCCCTCTCCCTCTCCCTCTCCCTCTCCCTCTCCCTCTCCCTCTCCCTCTCCCTCTCCCTCTCCCTCTCCCTCTCCCTCTCCCTCTCCCTCTCCCTCTCCCTCTCCCTCTCCCTCTCCCTCTCCCTCTCCCTCTCCCTCTCCCTCTCCCTCTCCCTCTCCCTCTCCCTCTCCCTCTCCCTCTCCCTCTCCCTCTCCCTCTCCCTCTCCCTCTCCCTCTCCCTCTCCCTCTCCCTCTCCCTCTCCCTCTCCCTCTCCCTCTCCCTCTCCCTCTCCCTCTCCCTCTCCCTCTCCCTCTCCCTCTCCCTCTCCCTCTCCCTCTCCCTCTCCCTCTCCCTCTCCCTCTCCCTCTCCCTCTCCCTCTCCCTCTCCCTCTCCCTCTCCCTTTCTCTGAAATAAAACAAGAAAATATTTTCTTTTCACCATTGAATTATAGCACAAAATTTAAAGTGAAAATAAAATGAAACACACAAAAACTGTTCAGCCAAATAGGTGCAAAAGTCACTTTTTCATGTGGGCCATAAACAGATCCTCTGGGCCTCTTAGACCACCCTCAACCTATAGTCTTGGTCTTCTATTCTTTTCTAAGTTAGGTCTTCTACAGTTATCCTGAGAGTCTCAGAAATTTCTTTTCTCATAAGGTTGAATATTTATAAGGCTACAACTTTTTATAGGGTCTGTAGCTATGCCACAGAGCTGCTAGCCACATGTGCTGTTTACATTATAACTAAATAAAATTTTAAAATTCAGCCTCTGGATCACAGTCGCCATATTTCAAGCTCTCAGTAGCTACATATGGCTATTGACTACCCTATAAACCAGGGCAGATATAATATTTCCATTTTTTCAAGAGTACTATACAGCACTAGCCTATAGAATAAGAAATAAAGCAGGCCCTGTACAGTTTATAGTGTATCCTAATGAATGAAACTTATATGGTTTTGATAACTATCATTCAGCATCTGCCTTCCTCTCCTTGGTTCTTTTCATTTGTCCATGCTTCTGTTTCTGTTCTAAGATGTGTTGTCCCAGCCAATCCTTGCCAATATTTTTTTCTACCTAAAAATGCAGTAGCTTATAAATTTGTTCTTTTATACCTAGGAGAAATAATTCTGTTGACTGTCCACAGAATCATTCTTTTCTGGAGCCTACCTAGTTCTGACCTATTTTACTTCTCCACTGTTTGATAGTCTTCCAACTGCCGCTGGATGCCTGGACATCCCTCTTCAAGGTGCGGCGCAGAGATAAATATTTTGTCTTTTCTATCCTGATTTAAAATGGTATTTCTCCTTAACATTTCTACCCATAAATATTAAACTTGCAAAGAGTAGTTGATATGACTTGTAGCCCTGTCCCCTATGAACATTTGTGTCTAGTAGTAAAATTTGTTGCCATTTCGTGAGCAGCCACTTAGGAATTTGTGAGATTTTCTCTCACTGTTTGCTGGGCGTGAGCTGACTCTGCCATCACTATTTTTCAGTGCGGGGATTTTGCTGTCCTGGTGGATCTTCACGTATCGCCGCAAGGTTCAAACAAAGATACCAGCTGGTTTTCTGAACAGAACAAAGAGGTAGGTACCACAAAACTTTTCACTATCTAAATGCAAGTAGCTACTGCTAGGAGAAATATTAGCTCTTTCAAACTTTCATTTTAATTAGTGGGCAAAAATACTGAGTGATCTTTAACCCTTGGAAAAATAGGCATTATCTTCCCAGTAACAGACATACACCCACTTTTTATTTTCCTTCAGAAACTGACACATCCATACATTTCATATGTTCCTCTATTATGTAAACCAGAAATTTCCTACCTCTTTGTTTCGGGGGAAGGTGTACTCTAAATTACAAGAAGAAGTTAAAGTGCCATTCCAGGTAAGCAGGGATTTTAATCTGACTGGTTGTGAAGGACAGACCAGCACCTGGAGCAGGTGTGGGGGCTCACACAGGCTGCTCTTTCCTACCTGTGTGAAATCCCAGTCTGGTGCACTTTTATCTTCCACTGTCCTTTTATTAGCACGAGCTTGTGACAACAAGTGCAGAGACGTTTGACAGCGTTCCTTCTTTCACCACATTCAGTCACCAGTGGGTGGTCAGTCAGTAAAGTGAATAGCTGTTTGACTGGGAGCATGATGTTTGATCCCTCCTGGGCCTCAGCCTCCTCATCTGTAATGAAATGGCTCCACCAGAGGCTGTCTGTGTCATTCTTGGCTCTATGTCTACCCTCCCACCCAAGTGCTGCCTTGGTAGAGGGTTAGAAGGTGCATCACGTCTCATCATGTGCTTTGCTTCCTTCAGATTCCTGCTTAATAGAGTGCAGAGATAGAGAGGCAATCAATGACTTTTACGTAACTTTCAAAATATTATACACTTTGTGTGTCTGTGGTATTCATTTGTCCCAATAGCTTCTTAGAGCTAGAAATAAAAGTAAATTGTATTAAAAGATTGTGCATGGAGAAGACACTAGTGCTAATAACACACACACACACACACACACACCCCTTTACTGTGATAACTTTTCAATCAGCTTTTGGAAATTACTAGAAAAAAGTCTTCCTAAAAGAACATTTTCAATCAAAAGGTAATAAAATTATCAGGACTTTGCTTATAATTTCACAAAAGACACTTGGTGGCCCAAAACTGGCAAAGGGAAGGCACAAGATTCTGTATGATGGGACTGATCCTTCAGGTAAATAACTTTGCACTGTTATCATCAAGACAGTAGGCCAGCATCTCCTACTGCAACTCACCTTCATACAGTTCCAAACTTTGGCTTACTAACACATGTCCCATGATTCAATTCAAACAGTCCGATTCCCTCAGAGTGACTGGTACTCACCTGAGGTGACCTCACCCAAAAGGCATATGACTTGACTTACATTAACAGCATTCTAGAATCCAGATTTTCCTCCATTCTTTCCCGACTTTACCACCTTGGCCTTAGACCTTTCTGTTGCTATTCAGTCAGTTTTGCCGAGAGTCAGTTTATTTGGAAGGCTTTGAAATAAAGCTATGAGTATGCGAATCACCTCCAACCCAAATCTTGAGGCTAGATTTTTCCAGGGTGCCACACGCAGCTGTGCCGCTCCACCTAGTCCTACACCCAGGCAGCAGAGCATGACTTAGCAAAGATGCTCAGTGTACTCTTGGACTGCAGAGCTCGCCGCAGTGGCAGCTGCAAGGCGGCAGGTCATGCCAACAGCTGAGCTTTGCTCCCAAAGCGAAGTTCCCTGAAATTTCTTTAAAATATGTTCACTTTCATTAAAAATTGCTCTGGGGTAATTATGTGTGTGTGTAGAGAGAGAGAGAGAGACAGACAGACAGACATGGAGGGAGGAGGATGGGAGAGAGAAAAGCTAGTCAAGAAAAGTATATGACTTCAGCCTATGTTCAGTGTCTCAGTGCTTTCATTTTTTTATTATTAGATCATCTCATGATTGAGATTTCACGAGCAATCAGTTTGCATTTTAACAGTCACTTTATATAGTAAAAGTCTTAAGCATATACAGTTCCTTTTCAGAAAAAGAAACTAATTACATGTATTAAACATATGTTTATTTTGAGTCCAGCACAAGTAGTCTGTGTACCCAAACTGTTCCATTTGTAAACTTGAAAAAACAAACATGAGCCCTGTTAGCCTAGAGAGTCTGTATGTCTCTCTCTTTTCTCGTTGATTTTAACTTAGTCTTCTCATCTGCCCCTCCACTTTAGCTGGGAATTTGTCTTTTCTTGCATTGCTCTGGTTCTGAAGAGAATGCTTTGCTGAGTGTGGTGTGGTCAGTTACTAGGGTATCTTGACTACATTGCATGTGGTCTACCTTCTGTTTGTCAAACCTGACTCATCTAAGGAAAGCCCCGTAACTATAGGGAGAAAGTTTATGTGTATGGCCTTCGCTGTATTTTTGTTGTGCTATTTTTAGTTCTAGCCTTATAGGGCATTTATGGCCAAATTTTAGCAATCCTATTTCCATGTATGTCTTTCACATATTTTCAGGCTCAGTCATAGTTGAACCCTGCATGTGAAGCAAAATTCTTTAATTGTTAAAACAACAGTAGGAGGCCAGGCTGCCTTTCTGTTGTGTGAACAGTGCCAAAGCACTCAGCTGGAAACTGGTGTCTCTGTGTTCCATAGGGCACTGCATCTTTGGGCTGCAAAATGAAAGCAGGAGAGGTGACCAGTTTTGCATTTTATCTAGAAACTCACATTTTGAGTTAAATCTAGTGTTTTCTATACTGTTTGAGGAGTACATGTGTTTACAATAAAAGTAAAATTTGGCTCTCATTGCCCTTTGAAGCAGCTTAAGACTTTGTTCTTGTTTTAATTTATAAGGATTCTAAGAGATGGGCCTGAGATGGCATTTTAAGAAACCAGTGAAACAGGTCTGAGATGACCTTGGCAACTCTCAGCCGCCTTCAGAGTCTTTGGGAATTAAACCAGAATTATCAGTCCTATGCATCACTTCTTAATCTAGGAAATGTAGATTGGTGTGCGTTTTTTTCCTTTTCCTACATTAAGTTACACTTTTCTGCTAGTGTAGCTAACGTGGACAGTATCTTCCCAGTGCATGGTTGTACTTTTAGTTTTGTTTTTCTTTTTATAAATAACATTGATACATAAAACAATAGCTCCAGAAATTTGCTAGTAGTATGGTATGATACCGAATTAAAACCATGTGTTTTTGTTACCTAATAAATATTAATCTACTTTAGAGAAATATGAGAAGTTAAATTATTTTCATCATTAGTAGTGAATATAGTGCAGTTTTCACAAAAGCAAATGAGTATATACAGTATCATCAACAAGAGTATGGAAGAAAGTCAGATTACTGATTTCCAGTTCTCTGTTCAACTCATCACTCAATGCTGTTCCCTTTTTTAGTAGATTTGTAACCTGAGGCCAGAAACTAATGAATGGTGGTGTTTAGATGTTAAGTTTTTTGAACCACATTTGAAAAATGGGAAATTTTTGTATAAAATATCAGTTTCTGGTTCCTCTTGAACAAATTGGAGGATCTGGTGACACTATGCCTTGTATTTATCCCCACAGGAAGCCGTGGGGGCTGCCCCCTTTGACTGCGTTGGTGTCAGGATTCCCTCTGAATATGCCCTGGCTCCTGGCTCCTTTCTTTGTCCACAGTCTCCTGCCTGGCCACAGTGGGCACTTCCCTGGGGCTCTTGCTGTCACAATACAACTGATTGATATTTATACAGAAACCATCTTTACCTCACTGATTTCATCACCTTGGCACTCTAATTTTTTTAATTTATTATTGATTTTAGAGAGAGAGGAAGGGGGGAGGGGAAGAGAGAGAGAGGAACATCCATGTGAGGGAGATACATCGATAGGTTGCCTCCCTTACACACCCTGACCAGGGATCAAACCTTCAACCTTTTGGTGCATGGGACAACTCTCCAACCAGCTATGCCACACTGGCCAGGGCTGGCTCTCTAATCTTTACACTGAGGTGTTTTTATCTTCTTTTTAGAAATGTGTAATTGAGGCAGAGGGAAATTTAATGAATTTCTCAGATCACAGAGCCAACAAACCTCAGTAGCAAATTTGCATCTGCAGTGTTATCTGTTGAGCACATAAGACATTCCTTTCAGCATTCATAAGTAATTAAAAAAGCAAACAAAATGAAATGTTCACTGTTGACTTTTTAATGTGCATGATGTTGACTTTTTTTGCATTGCATTAATTAGAATGTTATCTCTAATTTTTTAATTTACTATAGGAAGTCTGTTTACTGTTAAAAGAAACCATTAATTCAAGAGTTAAGGAGTACTTGGAAGTTCGTAAACAGCACAGGCCATCAAATTCAGAATTCACAAGATCCAGTCCCTTGTCCTTAAAAGGTAGGCACAGAGTACTTTGATTTTGGATAAAATGTCTGCTTTGTAGAAATGACAATTATGTTTGACTCTGACTGTCATGTTAGCAAAGTGATACATTTAAAAAATGCATTCCAATGAAGATACTTTGTTTGGGTAAAGAAAATTAACCTAAAAGTCCTGAAGGGTTTTTTATGGTAGGCAAAATATATGAAAATAGAAAAGAAAACATTCCTAGGGAAACGTAAATTTCTAAAGGGTTTTTTTTAGAAGTAATCTTATAAATGGATTTACATTAATACTGACTTGGAGCTTTGTGCTTTTTTAAATGTTTTCATATATGTCACCCAACTTCAGAGGTTCTCAGCTGGGGTGAATTTTGCCCCAGGGGACATTTAGTAATGTCTGTAGACAGTCTTGGTTGTCATAACTGAGGTCGGAGTGGTGGCCTGGGAACTACTGGCATTTAGTGGGTAGAGGCTAGGGATGCTACTAAATATCCTACAGTGCACGGGACCCCCACCACCACCACCACCCCCACCACCACCACCCCCCCCACCACCACCACCCCCACCCCCACCACCACCACCACCCCCACCACCACCACCACCCCCACCACCACCACCACCCCCACCACCACCACCCCCACCACCACCACCACCCCCACCACCACCACCACCCCCACCACCACCACCACCACCCCCACCCCCACCACCACCCCCACCCCCACCACCACCACCACCACCACCCCCACCCCCACCACCCCCACCACCACCACCACCACCACCACCCCCACCCCCACCACCACCACCACCACCACCACCACCACCACCACCACCACCCACACACACACACACACACACACACACAGAGCAAGGCCTTATGTGGCCCAGAACGTCAAGGGCACAGAGGTTGAAACATCCTACCCTATTTCCTAATCACACTTTGAGAATGGTAACTTTGAGTTATAGGTGAAGAAGCTGAAGATCTGCAAGATGAAGGGGCTTGCCCAAATAAAAGGTCTTGTCACTGAGGACAAGTGTTCTTGTATATTTGGCATTTTCTTCTTCCCTTCTCCTCCCAGTACTTAGCCCAGAGCCTGATACACAGATTCAGTGACATGTTGAATGACAGAGTATTGAGGTGGCAAGGGGCAGAACCTGACCTCAGACCCAGCTCTTCTGACTACCAGTCCACTGGTCTATCATTGTTGTGTTTTTAACTTTTTTATTAAGTCAGCATTTCATAGCACTCTCTGTGGTACAAATACAGTCAGCCCCGTGTTAATCCTCAGAGGACAGTGCTGGACCACTGTGAATTGGATTATGCTACTGCAAACATCTGTTTAGGAAAGGAATGGTGTTACGTACCCTCCTGTTGAAGGCATACTTGATCTTAAGTGTTCACCTGGCATAGCTAATCAGTAGGCAGACATTAAGTTTACTCAAATTGAAAGCCTTGAACAAATGGAATTTTTAGTCCAAACAACATTGTATTAGGTGATACTTTCTGTTGTTTTTCGCTTAGTAGTAGTAGTATAAATCTTGAGAAAAGTCATGGGAGCTTGCATTCTTTGTAGCACTCTTTGTACCCAAGAAGATATGCTAGTCTTGATTTCTAACTGATACAAAAGGAAAAGGAACAGAGTGGGTTTCAAGACACCCATCCCTGGTGTGTCAGTGGCTTGGTCCATCAACTAGCCCTCCTCTCCAACTGAGTGAAGAAAGCTAAATACTCAGTTTCCCACCCTCCTTCACAGATAGGGAACATAGTTCTAGCCCCAAGATGAAAATCAAAGCCTTTCTTGGGCTCATGTGGGTAAGAAGTTTGTTTTTAAACAGAAAAGTAATCTTAATGTACAATTTTATAACCTATTTTTCCACCTTACATAATATAGTAGTTCTTTAAAACACGTACATCACCATTTTAAAAAACTTTTTTTTATTGTGTTAAACTGTACATAAAATTGAGCATTTTAACTCTTTCAAGTATATACTATAGTTGTGTTAAGTACATCCACATTGTACAACCATCACCACCGTCCATCTCCAGAACTTTCTCGTCATTCTAAACTGAAATTCTTTACCCATTAAGTCAGGGGTGGGAAAACTTTCTTCTGCCAAGGGCAATTTGGATATTTATAACATCATTTGTGGGCCATACAAAATTATCAACTTAAAAATTAGCTACGAAAAAAGCTCCTAGATTTACTGAATTTCGAGTCCCACCTGCAGTTGCCTTGGCGGGGCCAAACCAGATGATTTTGTAGGCCAGTATGGCCTGTGGGCCGGACATTCCCCACCACTGCATTAAGTGATAATTACTCATTACTCCTTCCCCCTTTCCCTGGCAGCCACTATTCTACTAATATATATATATATACACACACACACACAAACATATATGTGTGTTATATATATATATTTGGTAACCACTAGTAAGTAAATAAGTAAATACATATATTTAACATATAAATACATAGTGATGCACCACATAATGACATTTGATCAACAATGGACCACACATATGATGATGGTCCAGTAAGATTCTAATGGAGCTGAAAAATTCCTATTGCCTAGTGATGTCATAGCCATCCTAACGTCTGAGTGTAACACATTACTCACTTGTTTGTAGTGATGCTGGTGTAAACAAACCTGTTGTGCTGCCAGTCATATAAAGGTAAAGCACGATTAGTTATAGCAGTAGGCTATGCCATATAGGTTTGTGTAAGTACACTGTGATGCTTGCACAATGACAGCATCACCTAAGGACACGTTTCTCAGAATGTAGTACTGTCATTAGGCATTCTGTGATTGTAAATATAATAATATACATCACATTTTGTTTATCCATTCATCTGTCAGTGAAGTAGTTGGGTAGGCGGGTTGTTTCCACCTTGGACTATTGTGAATAGTGCTGCTGTGGACATTAATGTACAGATATCTGCTTGAGTCCCTGCTTTCAGTTCTTTGGGTACATACCTCACCTAAAAGTGGAATTGTTGGATCATTTGGTAATTCTGTGTTTAATTTTTTTGAAGACCTGCCATACTGTTTTTCACAGCCACTACACCGTTTTATAGTCTCACAAACAGTGCCCGAGGGTTCCTTTTCCCCATAACCTTGCCAACATTTATTTTCTGTTATTTTGATTATAGCTATCCTAATAGATGTGAAGTGGTATCTCATTGTGAGTTTGATTTGCATTTCCCTAACAAGTAGTGATGTTGAACATCTTTTCATGTTCTGCTTGCCCATTTGTATATCTTTGGAGAAATGCCTATTTATGTCCTTTGCCCATTTTTTAACTGAGTTGTTTGTTGTTGTTTTTATTTGTTTGTTTTTGAGTTGTAGGAGTTCTTTATATAGTCTGTATATTAATCTCTTGTGAGATACATGATTTGCAAGTATTTCTCTCATTCTGTGGACTGCCTTTTTATTCTTTTGATAGTGTCCTTTGACACACAGATGTTTTTAATTTTGGTGTAGTCAGTTTGTCTATTCTTTCGTTGCCTGTGGCTTTGATGTCATAGCTCAGAAATCATTGCTGAATCCAATGTCATGAAGCTTCTTCCTATTTTTCTTCTAAGAGTTTTATAGACTTAGTTCTTACATTTAGGTTTTTGATCCATTTTGAGTTAATATTTATATATGATTTAAGGTAAGGGTCTAGTTTCATTCTTTTATAGGTGAATATCCAGCTGTCTCAGCATCATTTGTTTCAAAGCCTGTTGAATAGTCTTGGCACCCTTATCAAAAATCATTTGATCATAAACATGAGGCTTTATTTTTGGTTTCTCTGTTCTATTCCATTAGTATATGTTTGTTTTTATTCCATTACCACACTATTTTCATTACCATAGCTTTGTAGTAAGTTTTGAAATTAGGAAGTATGAGTTTTCTGACTTAGTTATGGTTTCTCAAGATTGTTTTGGCCATTCGGGGTCCACATCACCATTTTAATGACTGCGTAGTATAAGTGATCATTGTCTAATTTATTAGTCGGACATTTAGATTGCGTCTGATATTTTATTTTTACTGTGATAAACTATGGTGCAGTGACCATCCTGATATGATATTTGCAAACTTCAGTTTGTTGTAGTATTTCTAGTTTAAAGTTCATATTTTTATTGGCATGTGAAAACTTTTTAAGAATATTAATGCTTTGTATGTTGTATATGTTGCAAATGATTTTACTCAGTTTGTCATTTGCCTTGGACGTAGTTTATTTAACTGTACAACCCCAAACAAGGAGAAACCTTTACTTGCCTCATGGGGCTTCAGTGACCACCAGCAGGATGAAAGCCGGGCTTCCGTGTCGTGAGATCAGTACTGCACAGAGGGAAGACAAGATGATGCTAATGCAGCCCTCTTTTGAAAAAGAGCTGTGCTAAGTATTTCTCTTTGAAAGGAAACTTGGTGTAGAAAGCATCACCTTTCCTCTCCTTCCTACTTCTGATACCAGTTAACCTTTAATTGAGCATCTCTTTTGATGCTCACATCTTAGCCAGTCCCCTTCTGTGCCACCAACCAGTCCATCCTCCTGCCTCCCCTGGACACATGGACAACTGCAGCAGCCCCCTGACTGGCTTCCTTGCATCTGCTGTGGCTGGTTCTCCACCTGATGTCAACACTTCAGTTGGCATAATCCCTTAAAATTATAGGTCCAGTCTTGTGCACCTCTGCAGTCCTTCAGGATTTCCCCAGGGCTCCCAGGATGAGGACCAAGCTCTCTGGGGTGGCTACCTCTGCAGCCTCATCTTGTATCACTTTTCCCTCCTTCAGCTATAGCAAACTTAATTTCTTTCTTCCAAATCTCCATTCTTCTGCTCATGTTGGGGCCTCTGCCCCTGTCTTCCCCTTCCCCTATGCCTCCTTCAGCCCCCTGCACAAAGTATACTCCTCAGGGAAGCTTATCCTGTCTACAGGTCCCCTTGTTCCAGGCCCATGAGCATCCTGAACTTTTGTTCACACTCTTCGATTAATGTCTTATCTCTCCACAAATGTGTGAGCCACCCAAAGACAGGTTCTGCCTCTTTTACTATCTGTTGTATCTCCAGCATGGAGCACATTTTCTGGCTGGCAGTAGGTACTTAATACATGTTTGTTTATATGATAAGTTACATGCATGGTTATATCTTTCCTCTTCCTAGTAAGGTCAAGAATGGCCGTAACTTTCCTGTTCTGCTTTGTCCTCTCCTGCTACTTTCTTTCCTGTTTCCTGCAAACTTGTATTCTTTATATCTCTGTGCCTTTGTATTTATAGGTTTTGCCTTTGTCTGGAAGACTTTTTTTTTTTTTAATTTTAAGACCAAACTCAAATATTACCTCTCCAAAGTCTTCTTCAGTTTCCCCTCTCTGGCACTTAACACTTTTATAACATTTATCACATTGTATCATAATTGTGTTATAAGCAGTTTTTTTGCCTTTCTCGCTCCCTTTTACTGGTAAAGATTGATTCTTTGCCACCACGTAACTCAAGAGCATAAACAGATAACTACCCTCATATTAAAGTAACTCATTTCTAAAAGGTTAAGGGCATTATTTTCCCATCTCTACCACAAGGTTGCTTTTCCCAGATGCCCAGGGTTTGTCATGTTTTCGGCCCTGCACACACACAGGGATGAAGTGCACAGACATGATGATACATTACCACCTTATGCTGTTTATTAACAGCTTCACAAAAAACGGTAACTGAATACATCCTTGTACTCTTTCCTCAGAGTCAAAGACATCTCTAGACATTTATCTAACTGCCTGTTCTTAGCTGCTTCAATGATCTTACTTAAATGTCTCTTTCAAAAATAATTTCAAAGCCATTAACCATAAGGCCTTTCTTATTTCCTGCTCAGTGTTCAGCTCTGTGCCTCATGATCCCTAACACTGAAAAGAGCTGTCATTACCATATTGGTGGTTTGGATGAATGTGGGTGGTTCATGCTTTTGTGTAAATTGGATATCTTCTCTTATTTGCACGTGTTCCTTACCCTTTCCATTCTCAAATCTATGGAACGGTAATGTGCCTCATCATGGCACAGATACCTAACACAGTGCTGGGTGAGCTGAAGTCTCTATGCCAGTAGCTGCACTAATTATGCTCTTAAAAGTAAATTTTTATGCTCTGAGTTTTCTTTCTAAAAAACAGCATAAATGGCTGTGGGGCCATTTCCTTAGTCAAATAATATAAAGGAACACAAAGACTGTTCATAAACTCAGTCAGCAAGTAGCATAGCACAGACATTTGCTAGTAACTTCATCTTTTTTAGGCTGTCGAAATGTTAGTCCAATAGATTCAGTAAAAATTAATGTTGTAAGAAAGTTTTTTAAAAGACTTCACTGTCAATTCCACCTCATTAATATTTTTTCCCTTAGTCTTGCCAATATTGGGTGTTACCGGTATTTTTAATTTTTGCAGGCCTGATCGGCCAAAATTTTAAAAAGAGGATATCTTGCACTTTGATATTTATTTACGTTCCTAATTTTATGCATTTATTGAATTGTTTGTCTTTTTCTTCTTAATTTTTTTCTCTTTTTCCCATTGTCACTCCCTTGGTCAAGTCTCTTCTTAACAGCTCTTGAATTCCTGCCACCGCCTCCTGATTTTCCTTTCCAACTCATCCACACCTCTGCTGCTTTTGAAAACAAAGATGTGATAGTCTCCAGCTTAAAACCTTTTGTGGTCAGGAGCCTTAGTAGGCTAATATCCTTTACTTAATTTCATTTCTGCTTGAGACTAACCAGAATGGGTCTGGCCCTTTAGAGAAGAAGTTGATTAAAGGTATTAGGTAGCTCACAGGATCTATCTGTAAGAGGGCCAGACAGCCCCGTTCTGAAGCTACACAGTCAGCACAGCCTCAGCCACAGGTGGGTACAGCTCTGTGCATGCACCATTCCAGCTGCTGTCTATGATGCTCAGGACCAGGGTCAGCTGTTGCCCTGAGCCAGCAGAAGATCGACTGCCTGGCACGTAGCCATAGCCCTGGACGCTCCTTCTGAGCTTTCTCCAAGGTAAAACCAGATCCCATGGCTGTACCCTAGTTGCAGGTGAGCCAGAGGATGCAAAATGTTTTTCATTTTCCTTAGGAAAGTGGAATTTATAAAATGTAGAAAATTACCATACCACAGGGAGAGGTTGGTCAAAACTTGAGGTGGGTAGCCACAAGTCACAAATATCCACTGAAGTTTTCCTCTTTCATAAACTTTAAAACAATAACAACAAGCTATTGCCAACTACACAGCTCCCCTAACTATAAGGAAATGTGCTCAGCGTCTCCTCCAAGAGAGATAATCCAGAGTCTCAAGTCCTAGCTCCAAGTCTTGGATTTCTGAGTGATGTTTATTCTTCCACTAGTTCATTCACAGCCTGTATTTGTTAACTTATTGACTAAATCATAAAGTTAGCTATTGTCAACATATCTTGAATAAAATAGGAAACAGAAAGCCAAAAGCTTAGTTAATATATACATGGTATAGCAAGAAAGATAATATAGGCAGATGCTGCCATTCTAATATCTGTGACCAGTCACATGAAATAAATTGCTGGTGTTTATATCTTCCCTCCACTAATATTTATTTCGTATGTCCTTTACCCTTAGCCAATAAGTCAGTCAATCAGGATTCTTTACCTGGGAAAGTGATCCAGACCTTCTTTCCTGAGGGATTTTAGCCATCAGAGGCCCAGCCTTTGTGAGGTTGTCATCGTTTTCATTACCTTTTAGTCACTTCCCATTTTCCTTCCCTGGTTCTAGGAACCATGTATTCTGGCCAAGGGAACATGCCATTCTGCTGGTCAGAGCATGTTGGTAATCTTTACCCAAGTATTACAAGGTCCTGCCCTGCTGTCCGTTTCCTAACTAAGTTTTCGGTAGGCCTCCCCATCGCTGTATAAGGCCAGGGCCAACTTGCTTGATTGTTTGCTAGGATCATTGAAGTTTGAGGCCACTGCCTTATTTTGTAAAATGAGTTTCTTGGTCAGAAGCACTGTGGTAGTCGTGATGAATGAGGCCTTCAGTGAGCCCATGGGTGATGTGGCTCGGAGAAACATGGCAGGCAGAGAGGACACACTCAGACCCTGAGTAAGAGCCCATTCCAGTGACGGAAACTTACTGCCTTCTCTGTGATAAAGGAAGTCCAGTACAATCCACCCACCGCTGCTGGTCCCTCTCCTGTGATATGAGAGCTGGTGAGGAGACTACATTAATTGCTGCTGCTGACAGATTGAGCGCTTGGCAGAGCTCAGCCTTGCTGAGGTTAAGTCCATGTTGGTAAGCCTAAGCATTCTTGCCACCATGGCCACATGGCTCATGAGCCCCCTTTGAGCAGGTAAATTGGAATCTGGGGAAAGAGGACTGGCCAGGATCCATGGGGCAAACCATTTTGTCCAGCTTACTATAAGAAAGCCTCCTTAATGAGGCTTTTAGAGAACATTCACATAAGATACAAATATTTTCATTCTGTGTAACTTTCCCCCAATGTCTTGTTACCATTCCTTCTGAGTTCCTGCCTATGAGTGTATATATGTATTTGTATCTCAAGCTCTCTCTCTCCTTACGGTCCCCAAATGGGCTCAAAATATACTATTCACCATTCTGCCCCTGGACAGATTTTCCTTCTTCATGTCAAGTGGAGTTATGTCATTGCATTCATTCGTTTCCGTCTGATACCATCTTTTGAGAAGAGCCGTTGATTAGCCAGGCGTAAATTTTCTCTGCTAGTAAACTGGCAACTCAACCTTTTAGGTCATGTGTATAGGTCAGAGAAGCATGCAAACATACCTAGCAATGTTTGTGCTTCCTTCTTAGTAGTAAGAAAGGTGCAAAAACTTGACTTCCCTTTTGGATGTAGTCTTTCACATGCTCCAGACCCTTGGCTATTTAGAAACTGTATTTTCATAGGTTTCACCTGTCAGCATATGACATGCCTGTGTCCTAGCATGACACAGAATACATGCCTCCTCCTGCTCTGTAAGTACTACCATAATGCCTTCAATGTAGTAGACCAGAACAGCATCCTACAAGGTAGTGAGATAATCAAGTTCCCTTCCCTGTGGACTAATTGCATCACTGAAGCAGAATGTTAGCAGAGCAATGGGGTAAAACAGTGAAGCTGTGTGTATTCCTTCAGTAGGTGGAAATCTGCTTCTGAGTTCTCTGCTCACTGAGATAGAAACATCAGATTTTACCAGCTCTGTATTGCTGATGCTAGGTGCTATAGAGCTCTAGTTGAGAGATCACCTTTAGAAGAATCCATGCTTAATTAAACCTATATTAATCCACCGTCATTCTCCAAGATCCATTTGTCTTCTATGTCAAAGAGGCAAGTTATATAAGAAAGTTATATGAAAAAATATTCTTGGACATTTCGAGTTTTTTATGATGGCATAGTCCCTTTGATTTCCTAGGGATCCATACTGCTTTTAGTTTGCAGTTTTGATGCAGAAAGGAACTCCAGAGACTTCATCTGGCCCTTCATTACCATAATAGCACTCCTTCCGTGAGACATGGAGTTCAAGTGTGGATTCTGTCAGAATAAATCTATTCCAGCTATATACTCAGCAACTGAGAAAACAGCTATAGATTTCCACAGACCTGCTGGGCCCTTCATAAGATTAACTGAAGCCAAATGTCTATGCATCACCATCTGATGGGTCACAGTGGCAATCAGGAACCCTAAGAGTTAGCATTATCTCAAAGACAATGTCTAGTCATCCTCAAAAGTTCTGGATGTTTCCCTTTTCTCATTGTGCAGGTACCCTGGTGAACAGGTGCAGGTCCCAGGTGGAAGATTTGTAAATGTACCTGCAGAGTTATTGATGGGTCCTTACTTGAGGCAATGGTTGGCTTTCTTCATTCAAGGACATTTGGGTCTGAGAACTGACTTGAACCTGGGGATTGGGTGAGAATCTGTGGCTCTCCTTCAAGGAAGTCCAAGCCAGATCCTGTTCACCAGATGTAGATTTTTTTCCTATTATACAGTATATTATTTTGCTAGAGAGCTGCCATAATAAAATACCACAAACCCTGGTCAGTGTGGCTCAGTTGGTTGAGCGTTGTTCCATACACCAAGAAGTCACTAGTTAGATTCCCAGCAGGGGCAAATACCCAGGTTGCAGGCTCGGTCCCCGGTAGGGGGCTTACGGAAGGCAGCCAATTGATGTTTCTCTCATCAGTGTTTTTTTCTAAAAAATCAATAAAAACATATTTAAAAAAAATACCGCAGGACATGTGACTTAAACAATAGAAATTTATTTTCTCACATTTTGGAGGCTGGAAGTCTGAAATCGAGGAGTTGGCAGGTTGGTTTCTTCCGAGGCCTTTCCTGGGCTTGTGGATGGCCTTTTTCTCCGTCTTTACATGATTCTTCCTGGGTTCATATCTGTGTCTTCGTTTCCTCCTCTTAAAAGGACACTAGTCATATTGGATTAGGGCCTATTCTAACGACCTCATTTAATTTAATTATCTCTTTTAAGATCCTGTCTCCAAATTCAGCACATTCTGAGGTGCTGAGGGTTAGCACTTCAACATATGCATTTTGGGGGGACATAATTCACCCCATGACATACAGTTTAAGAAGGCCCTAAATATGTTCTCCCTCTTATTTTGAGTTATGGATATAATTAGTTAACCAATAAGCTGAAAATGTCATAGTCAAGCTACTGACAGGGTTTCTACCAAGGTTTCCACTGAGTCATGCTCTCTAGTGGACCAAGTATCTTGCTCAGCCATTGGCTTTAGTTGACTTTAAATTTTGGGCAACCCCATTACCAGGACACCCACCCACTTTTGGGCTTTGGTGGTCAACAGACAACCCGCCTGTCCTAATCATCAGCCTTCCCAGCAACTAGTTCTCACTCCCTGAGGGTATCCCTCACTCCCTAGGTAGCTGTCCACTCAGAAACAGCCCTGGTAGCAGTGTTCTCCCTACATTAGGCTTCCACCATTATGCAGAGGGTCCGTGGGAACATAGGGCGATCGCTTGGCACAGGTTGACAATCTTACATAGATCAGCATGCACACAGATCATCTGCTTTTCTAGCATCCTTTAGCTAGGTATGCTTGGCTGGGATATAGTTCATGTACCTTGTAGCTGCGTTCCAGCAGAGAGACCCCAGTCCTCCCACTGATTAGCCTTTTTATTGAGCATGCATGAAAACGGCCTTGTAAAGATGGAGGTGGTAAACATTTTAGTCCCAAGTTCAAGCACTGAGCCATCTCTCTGTTCAGGAGAATGTTGGGCAAGCCAACTGCTGAGTACCCAGAGACTTTGGCAGCTCTGCAGCTGGACCTGTGGAAAGCTATGTTCAGGAGGAGCCTCTCTTCCCTATGGGAAGGAGATTCGTTGGTTCCAGATGGCTTTGGTCAGGCAACCCTGTTCTAAAGAGAGCTGCTGTGTTCATTTATCAGTTTGTCACTGGAGCCTGACAGGCCCCGAACATCGTGGTATATCATCTCTGGGCCTTTGCTCATGCTGCTTTCTCTCCCTGAAACTCTCTTCTCCTTCCACTCCACTGAGCCAGCTGCTTCTTACCCTGTAGGTGTGTCCTCTGTTGTTACTTACCCTAAAGGGCCTTCTCTGATTCCATGAATAGTCTCAGGAACTGGTCCTTCCTTTCCTATTTGCCTGGTCCACCCTGAACAGTAGCAGCGCTCATTGTTCCCTGGCTCCCAGAGGATAAGGTTCTTGTCCTCTTCAGCACCCAGTGGGGAGCCTGTCACCCAGGAGGAGCACACACATTGGGAGAAGTAAAGGAATGAATGGTAGTTTCTACTCACTGGCTACATGTTTCTTTGTCAGTGCTTTGGGCATGCTTCCATTGCAACATCTCTTTCCCTTCAACAAAAGGCAGAGGCGAAAGGGGTCTTTCAGTTACAAATTATTAAATGCTTTTTCTCATTTGGTTTCAGAAAGTCAAAACCACATCCTACCCCAGTGTAAGAGTAGCTGCAATATCTTCTGACTTTTCTCCAGCTAGGGACAGAACATCCCTTCCCTCCCGCCCTATTCCACCCCAGGTTTCCTTGAGCATTACTAGCCCTACTCCTTACCTTTACTGACCTTCAACCTGCTAGGTGCCGCCCACAGAGCCATGGCAGGACTTTGGTGCAGGCCTTTCCATCCAGCATTCTTAACCCTGTTCTGAAGAGGTGTACCAGACTCAGAGTTCCAGCAACTTACACAGAGTTGCGTAACTAGTAAGTGTCAGAGGCAGTCTGAAAACGTGTCTGATGTCTGGCTTATTTTCCCTGCTTCGTTATCTCTCTTAAGGAAGATGCTGTGTGTGTGTGTATATTTTTTTTTTATTAGAATTTTCCTGCCCGACCAGGCGTCACTCAGCGGTTGAGCGTCAACTTAGGATCCAGGCTATCAGGGTTCGATTTCCGGTCAGGGCACATGCCCAGGTTGCGGGCTCGATCCCCAGTCAGGGGTGTGCAGGAGGCAGCCGATCAATGACTCTCTCATCATTGATGTTTCTATCTCTCTACCCCTCTCCTTTCCTCTCTCTGAAATCAATAAAGATATATTTTTTAAAAATAAAAAAGTAAATAAAATTTTCCTCTAATCATGAAAACAAAGCTATATTTAAATTAACCATGGGGCAGCCAGGAGTATTGTCCTGCTTGAACTATGATGTGGATATCTTCATTTTAAATTTTATGTCTTCTATTTTCTGATCACAAGTTGGAAAGGGAAAAATGGACTCTAAAACAGAGTTCATCTCCCAGCTCCAAACACTTATTTTAACGCATTGCCTAGATACTAGGGCTTCACTACAGTTTTGTGTTTGTGGAGCAGTAAAATTTTTTTACTGCCTATTATCCTATTCTGTATAACCTTTTTCTAGCAGTTAACATCTAAGAAACCCAGTCCTTTGGAAAATGCCATAAAATAAATTAAATTTTCCTGGGTACTGTGGTTTCTGTTTGCAGTGGCTTTTTTTCCCCCTTGGCTTTTCTTCTAAGCTGAACGCTCCTCTAAAATCTTAGCTTAAATCTCCAGCCAAAGTGTGTAGCCGTCTGCTCGTTCCTTTGTGGCATCCAAGGTATCTTCTGCGAATGTTCGGGGCTGAATTACCAGGCTTCCTCTCTCGTCATCGACACCCACGCAGCATTCTGTGGTGGGGCACATTACCACCATGTTAGGAAATCAGTGGGTGTGCACATAACAAGAGAAGAAAAAGATGAGAATTGCCAAAGCAAGCAAGTTCTTCCTATTCTTCCCTCTGTCTGAGAGATACTCCCCTCCTTCCCCCACACCCGATGCCTGGTACCTGCCAAAAAAAGCTTTCTCTTTGCTCTTCAGACACAGGCCTGATTGTGAGCCCTTCTCCGCAGTGGCCCCATGGGTGCAAATTTGTATATGTACTGTTTGTTTTGATTTGTATTTATTTTCCCAGCCCATTGGAAACAGTGCCTTTTCCCATTTAAAATAAATTTTGGGAGTGAAACACTTTTCCTTTTGAGCCCAGCCCTTCCTCCACAGGCATTTTCAGAGAGGACAGTGAGAACTTGCTCTGAAACTCCATCCTGACCCATTCGCATTAACCTCCTTTCCTTTCACATTAACAGTAGAAGTTACTGTATGTTCAACAGCTGGTAACTCTGACAAAACACAGGCCCTTGACGAATACTACTGACTTTAACAGTCACTGGTGATGGGTGTCAGCCGTTCCCATAGAGTGCTGGCATTTGTCTCTGTCGTCCTGCACCTCAGCCGTAGGAATGGACCCTCACTCCAGTCCCAGGCACAGCGATGGACGACTTCTCTGACTTTCACAGTCAGACATGTATGGCTAAGAGAGGAAGGACTGGGCACTCGTGTGGTTTTATAAACAATAAAACAGCACAACATATTTTCAATTATCTGATGTTCTGGTAACTGTTCCTAATATTTAGACGTTGTTTTTTCCTATTCACAGCTCTGTGCAAATAGAAACTGATTTGACTAGACCTATCCTAGGGCACAGTGGAAACATGTGTTTTCTCTTTACACATGTGTTTCAATAGCTTTGGTTATTATTTACATTTCTTCCCATAATGTACTCAATCAAAACATTTCTAGCCTTTCATCCACACATGGGAAACTTAAAAGGGCAATAATGAAAGCAAGTGCCCATAAGCCCTCTGGTGAATATGCCACAGTTTCAGCAAAGATCATTTTTCCAGGAATGGGCAATTTGTAAAACTAAAAGCTTTATATTTTTCACAAAGAGTGTGCTGAAGAAGCAATGACAACTCAAGGTGCTTTGTGTTCTCAAAAACTGGGGAGACTTGGCTAACCAATTATTCCAATAAGTGAAAAGAAAAGAAAACACCTAAACTTCTAAGGGTAATGTTCCCACTTGTTATAGTCACCTGTTATGGGCATTGCCAGAACTGCAATGACTGATTTTTTTATTTACTTTTTAATTTTACAAGAAATTAACACACACACACAAACAAACCTGATGTACAGAGCTTCAAAAAAATGTTAGGATTCTTTTCACCACACCAGGAGGTTATCGATTTGAACTACCTAGAAGACCTTTTCGATGTTAATATAAACCTTATGAGATTGATTCAACTGGCCTATGAGTAATCTGCTTTCTCGCCCACTCTGCCCTTCTCCCTTAAACCCTATCCCACACATAAGAAAAACAAGGGTTTTCCCTCATAAAACAAAATCTGTATTGCCATTGCTTAGTTTCAGATTGCAAGGCCCATTCTGTCGGGGCTTTTATGGTGATGCAACCCTAGTGTTACTTTCAAGTCTGCTTGGGCTTGTTCACATTTACATCCAGGCTTTTTGCTCCTGAATTTCTGCATATTCTGTAACTGGAAAGTTCAAGACAACTTTACCAAATTTCTAGAATCCAAATTTCTTGGATTCTAGAAAGATCTTTATGATCAAAATGGTGGTTGCAAAACTTTCTTTTTAGGACTTGTCCTAATTGGCTGACAGACCTGCCCATTTACCAGCATAATGAAGACTAGAGATTTATTACTAGAGATTTCAAAGCCAAATCCTGTTTGGTGGTCAGGTAGAACTGGCTGTCACTGTTAGGAGTGGGAGAAATAATGGGAGAGAAAGTCACCTGCCTATTAAATTGATCACAGGGATGAGGTAAAATCATTCTGTTGGTGATCTGTTTGTTTTGTCACGATATTTCAGATGGTGACAGTGGGATGGGAGGCCTGTAGTTCTCCCACTTCACCCAGTGAATATTGTGGTTCATTCCAGCATTTTGGGGAATGTGTCCCCTGGGGCCCTGGCTTTCTATTGTGTGAGTGGTTTGGCTTCCACATTGTGTGTGTGTGTGTGTCTTGGGTGAAGGGGTGATGAGAGGTAGGAGGCACAAAAAGATAGTGAGACCCCTACAAGACTACTTTCCTTTGGCACATCCCAGGGAAGGTGCTAAGAAGTGGTAACCTCTCCTGTGTATGACAGGTACGGTGAGGACAGCTTTCCTCTCCACACCACTGATAAAGCAGTGGCCTTTTCTCAGAGGCGTTGTGTGTAAGTTTTTAGCGTGTGGGACGACAAGGTATGGTGGAAACTATTTACCTTAGCATGCACTGTTTGTTTCCCGGGACGTCTGTGTTCCTCACACTATAGCGATGGCCCTCCGATGTCTGGGAAGTGCCTGTAGTGTTTACCAGCTTGTCTGTTCCCTTCACATTCTTTTCCTTTGGCCAGCCTCTCCCATGATAATGCCAAGACTTTAAAATTTCTAGTAAATGAGTTTCACATTGCTTATATTAATAGCCATCAGGGAGCTGGAGAGAGAAAATAGATAGTAGTTATCTAACAAATTAAATACCTATAAGAACCTTTAATTTTTAAGGGTACAGAGGATGGGTGAAGAGGCCCCAATGTAGGAGAACACACTGGTTTAATGCTTTGGGACTGAGATTTGCTAACTAAATATCTTGGGAATTTTGGAGACTACAACCCAAATGATGATTAAAACCCAGAGAGCTTTAATTTTCAAATTTCCTAACATGGCACCCTAATTATTCTAATTATTGCTAATAAAAGTAGAGAATCTAAAATTATATTTTTTGTAGTTACTATATTTAGTTTATCACTTCAATTGTTTATAATCAAAACAAATTTACATTCCCTGTAATAACTTTTGTAAACTGGGCAGGGAGTCTCCGTTTCCTTTGGTGCAGTAGACATTTATATTGTTCTGAAATGAATTTGCTGCGGATTTCTGAGTGAGGTGGGTGTTTGTGAAGCATTGTGAGCCCCTGGCTTTCCCAGGTAGTTGAGTAGAGCATATTTAATAACTGCTCAGGTGCACTTAATTGTGGAACTTTTTATATTTGTTGTTCTACCTCAGTGCTGTTATTACCTGCATCTTAAACTCGTCAGTTTCAAATTTATTTTAACTTTTTGATCATGAACTATTTATTTAATGGGAAACTTGGCTTAACCTATTTTGTGAAATGTCTTGAGAAACTTACCTGTGTCTACATGAAGCAAAAATCAAACTAGCTCCACATAATCTCAAACATAAAAAATAAATGCCTAGAAGAGATGCTAGTTTTAACTTTGAGGCCAAGAGCAAATTGCAATTCCTGGTTCAGAGATTGGTATGTATGTACACATAAAGGTGTATGCATGTGTTTCTTTGTGTGTATTTAATAAATAATGTAGATATACCCACAAATGTAAGTTGCTACTAAAGAAAATAACAGTTATAAGGTCTGAAAGGAGTCACCAAAAATATGATTTCCTTACAAATATTTGAAAGAATGTTACTTAATTGCAACCAGAAGTCTGACCTGGAAGTGTAGTGTTTTGACCCCCTAGCTGTCTGGTTTCCTATTTGCGGTGTTTTGCTCTCCCTCAACTGTGAGAAAATCTATTTTACACAGTTTTAACCCTGTATATTCTTAGAAACACTGAAGTAGAAATTATTCCCTTGGGGGAAAAGAAATTCTCATTATTTACAAGAATGACTTATAAAGGTTTCTCTTAAATAGAAAACATTTTTGAAATGCTTAGCAAATCTTTCTTTATAAGATGTATTTGATAATAAAATAGGTTCTGGGTTTCCTTTCAAGGTAATGCGAACTTTTGGAAGACTAAGATTTTTGCATTGTGTAAATTTATCCTAAGTTTAGTAAAATACTACTTAATAACAATAGAGTGCATAGTTTATAAATAGTCCTTTTATGAGGAGGTTTTTTCATATGGTGTGTCGTCGCCCCCACCCCCCCATTTCTAGCTTATTATATAATTTTTCTCTACCTCTGTAGAAAAGTAAAAATTAGGCTGAACTTTAGGGGCCTGTAGTAGTAATACGGTATTCTAATGGGCTAAAAGACACCAATGAAATTTAATTACAATAACTGTAGGGCTCAGAGGCCTGCTGTTGGAAAATTATAGAAGTCACACATCAGATGCTCATGGTACATTTGCTGAATCTAGTAAGATGATGGGGAATGCTGCTTCTCTGTGGCCTCTTAGCATTTGCCGGCATGATCAACTGATCATATTGTCCCATTTTACAAGTCAGAGATTTTCAGTTAAAGAAAAGCATCATTTTTCATTTTTGACTTAGAGGCGTTAAGAATGTGAAACACTGACAGTTTCCATCCATTTAGCTGAGAAACATTTCATCTCATTCTTTTCTTTTTAAAAAATAATTTTGTTGAGATATAATTAATATACTATACAATCCATTCATTTATTTATTTTTTATTTTTAATTTTTAAATATATCTTTATTGATTTCAGAGAGAGGAAAGGAGAGGGAGACAGACAGAAACGTCAATGATGAGAGTCATTGATCGGCTGCAGCCCACAACCCGGGCATGTGCCCTGACTGGGAATCGAACCCTGATTGCCTGGATCCTAGGTCGATGCTCAACCGCTGAGCCACGCCCGGCCGGGCTACAATCCATTCATTTAAAGTACACAATTCAGTGGTTTTTGTATGTTCACAAAGTTGTGCAGCTATCACTAGAATCACTGATAGAACATTTTTATCACTCTATAAGGAAACCCTGTACCCATTAGCAGTTACTCCCCATTTCCCCCTAACACCCACCCCCCACCCCCCAGCCCTAGGCAACCTCCGGACTATGTTCTGTCCATCGATTTGCCTATTCTGGATATTTCATATACATAGAATCATACATGTTGTTCTTTGTAACTGGTTTCTTTCACTTAGCATAATGTTTTCAAGGTTATCCATGTTGTAGCATTTATCGTAGTACTTAATTTTTTTATTACCAAATAATATTCTGTGGTATGGTTATATCACTTTTTGTTTATCCATATGAACATTTGGGTTGTTTCCACTGTTTAGCTATTATGAATAATGCTACTATGAACATTTGTACAGGTTTTTGAGTAGATGTATGTTTTAATTTTTTATAAGTATATACCTAAGAATAGAATTTCTACGTAATCTTGTGCCTCCATGTTTAGCATATTGAGGAACTTACACACAATTTTCTAAAGTGGCTCCATTATTTTATATTCCCACCAGAAGATTTTCTCAACATTGTTACCATCCTTTTTTTACTGTCTGACATTTTGATTGTAGACATCCTAACGGGTGTGAAGTAGTATTTCATTGTGGTTTTGATTTCCATTTTCCTGATGGCTAATGCATCTATTCAGATACTTGTCAGTCATTTGTGTATCTTCTTTGGAGAAACAGAATGAAAAAAAAAAAGTAACCATTTCCTTTTCACGCTGGTCTCTGTAACTCCTCTACTGAGATCATTTTTCAGGGTCAGAAAGAGTACAATCCCTCACTTAATGGAAATACTTCAGTATGCTGCCAACCTGCTCCCTCCACAGCAGCTCATCATCAGTGTGGCATTTAATTTATGTTATATGACTAACATGTAATTCCCAGACGAAGATGTACAGCCCAAACTTGTTTAACAACGTTGACATTTCTAAGGAATCTTTTATATTTTTTGAGCCCAGAAAAGTTTTTTGTAGAAAAGCTGTGTTTTGAGAAGAGAGCTGAAGAAAAGTGAAACTTGCTTCAGTGCATGGGCAGAGGATCATTTTTAAATTAATTAATTAATTTTTATTATTGATTTATTGGGGCGACTTTGGTTAATAAAATTATATAGGTTTCGGTGTCCAGTATTTTCAGAGAGCAAGTGGGAAGGCCTCATACCGAGTGGACCTCCAATGAAACAAATTAAAGGAAGAGAGAGTAGCAATAAAAAGAAAGAGGGAACCATGACTGGAAGCATCTTCAGCTTCAGTCAAGTGACTGAGAACTGAGTGTTACCTTGAAAATGTTTGCATTGGAATGTGGTAATAGAATTGTGAAGAAAAGTGGTTCTGTGGGATGGATATCTAGGAAGCTGTGAGATTTGCAGTACTGAAACGTGAGATGCTTTTGTGGAGCCTTAGGGGATGGTAAATTCTCAGCATTCAACAAATGGAAAGATGCACAAGTGGAGGGAGAGGGGTTTTCATGGAATGACGGAGCAGCATCTACTCCTTAGGGTGGTGGGGATTGGACACAGGCTCCAGCTTTAGTTCTAGCCTGTGTACGTCGATCTGACGCTTCTCCATAGGCTATTAGAACTTCAGTCCATTGGTTTCTTACTCTGCCCCTCTTCGTTCCTGGCATTTCCTTGATATTTCCATTTCTTTAGAACTTGGCTATGTATTTAAACATGTGTTTTCTTTTATCCAGATTCTTTGTTTTTAGCAGGAAGGTCTCCTGTATTTCAATCTGCTAGATTCCCCAGATTCAACTTTTAGAGATGTGCTCTTTTTACTACAAGACTATGTTTTTAATATATTTAATATAAAATGGTGCACTTTTTACTACATACTTCTAATAGTTAAAAAATCTCAAGGTGAAGGTACTGGTTCTATTATAAGGACAGTAATGTGCTTACTTGAGATTTTAAAAAGATGAAAGCTTTACAACCACTTATTAGATCATTTTTGTTTATATTGCCTTATAATTGTTATCTACTTAGAAAAATTATTTTAAAGATTATAGTTACAATTCACAACATAATAAAGAATACTTTTGCATTTCTTGTAAAATATTATTTTCAAAGTTAGCAAATTAGAAAAACAAGCTTTAATTGTGATTTATGTTCTGAGACTTTGGGTGAAGGATATTAACACAAATATTCAAAAGAAAAATGCATCATATTTAAGGTTCTTCAGTGTTTTCATCAAATGATGCTGTTTCTTTTTAAAAATTAAGCCCTCTTCAAAAGGATTTTCACTGTCATTTCTAAACTTATTAGAAATTTCAAGTACAATAATAGAACCACATAATGAACCCCCCCCATCCATACCCGGGGTCACATTTTAACATATGACCAGTGTTATTTCATTTTATACCCCCACCTGCTTTTTCCTGCCCATTCTTCCCCATATTGTTTTAAAGTAAATCTGGGACATCATATTATTTTACATACAAATGATGCAGTATATACAGCTCTGAAAGATAGGAAGGTTTTTTTTCAATGATCAAAATACCACTAAGAAAAAAAAATTCCTGATGTCATCAGATATATAGTTTGTCTTCAGATTTCTCTGAATAGATCTCTTCAATTCTTTTATACTTGGATTGTTCAAATCAGCGTCTAGACAAGGTTGGTCCGTACATTTCTTGCATTTGGTTGATTCTCTTTACCTTAGATCAGTAATTTTCAACCTTTTTCATCTCATGGCACACAGAACTAATTACTAAAATTTTGCGGCACAGCAAAAAATGTATTATTTTTGTTAATCTGCCAAAAAAATTAGATATAATTTTGATTCATGCACACTAGATGGCTATTGTTATGTTAGCTGTTGTAATTTTTTTATTTGACAATCTAAGGGAAAGAGATCAGTGCCCCTGACTAAATAATCAAGCATTGCATGTTTTAAAAATTCTTGCAGCACACCAGCTGAAAATCGCTGCCTTAGATGAATATCTCTTTGAACCTGTGGTAACGCCTCTGTTTTTTTTTTTTGTTTTGTTTTTCTTGCTGTTTACTGATTGAAGAAACTGGGTCAAGTGTCCTGGAATTTCCCACATTTGGGGTTTGGCTGGCTGCATCTGCATGGTGGTATTAACATATTCTTCCAGCCCCTGTATTTCCTGTAAACTGGTAGTTAGATCCACAGGCTTGATGAGGTCAGGTCCCTTGTTGTTTCTTATGCAAGAATACTTTGTGGTAGTTGGGGTGTATTTCCTGTTGCATGTCATTGGGCAGCACATGATGCCTGGTTATATCTCTCTCTAATTTCATATTAACAGTGTGTATCTGATAAAAATGAAGTTTCTGTTTTATGATCTTTTTTATTAATCAGTATTTTAGATTTGTTTATTTGATATTTATGTATTATAAGTAAATACTTTGTAAGCAAAACAAAATTTAAAAGACCCCTTTACATATTCTTTTAAACTTTGCCTCATTTAGGAAGGTAAGAATATCAAGGTAGTGTTTGGAAATAATAAAACCTGAGTCATATCATACATAGTTAGTTCTTTTTTTAATCTGAGTCAATGTGAGAGCTGATTTAGCATCTTAATTAAGATCATAAGTCATCGTGTACCTATTACCTTAATTTTTACATGTCAAAAAGTCATAATACATTTTATGTGAAATCCAAGGACTTGTGGAAGGTAAAAAATGAAAAGCATGTGATTTTTTTCTGCGAAAAGATAGATCAACAGACAGTTTAAAAGAGAGAGAGAAGAGAAAACAAAGAAGGCATGAGACCTGTTCTTTGAAATCCTCCAGAGGTGTAATAATAATTGAGCCAATATGCATTGGCTTCTCTTAAATTGCCCTGGTAGTTTGGGCCTTGAGTGCCTTAGAAATTAACTTTCTTCCCATGCCTCTTCCCTGTTGCTATAGTACTCTTGCTAAAGGCCTATTTGTTTGTGTTTAAGGAAATAGGGTAATTTCTCTCTCATATTCACTCTCAGAGCTTGCACTTTGTTTTGATCTTACAAGAACTCTGTAAAGTACCACCATTACTCTAGCCAAGACTCTTGCTACTAATTTTCCTATTATTTTACCAGTAAATCAACAAAATAAGATTTAGAGCAGTTACTTCCAAAGCTGAACTGTACATCATAATCCTCTGAGCTCTTTAAAAAGAATGCAGTTCTCTGGCACCCACCCTAGATCTACAGCAGAATCTCAGGTACTGGGGATACAGGAATCTGTACAGTTGTAAAAGACCCCAGCTTTGGAGATTCAAGTTCCCCAAGTGTTTTAGACATGGACAATGGACTTGTAATCGGGAATTGAAAAGACTCTATGCTAGTAAATGGTTACTTGAACTTCATAGTGGTTTATTAAATAACTGGAAGAGACAGTAGGATTGATGATAAACTTTGGGAATATTTAGTGTTTTCATCCATGACTTGTGTGAATGCATCAAAAATGGGAAAAAGACCTTATCTAGCACCTTATAAAATGGGATTCAAATCCCAAAAACCTGTGACAGTACTGAGAGGAATGTTTATTAGACAAATACGGAATAGAAAATATAGAACAGAAAACAGACTACATTTACATCAGAAGAGAAAACAGTGACTGGCATGTCAGGAAGGACAGAGCCACTATAAGGTACTCAACACAAATCTGTAATCCGGTGCCTATTGAGAAAGCTAGCGCAGGAGTGTGGCATGGGAGAAACACACAGGGACCTTCCTTTAACTTAATAGTTTCCCCTGAAGCTCCCATTCTGTGTTTTGCTTCTCATTTTTGCAAAGTTCCTAGAAAAGATGTTTATCTTTTTGGGCCCTCTTTCTTTCTTTTATTCATTCTTCTAACCATGAAGCTACCTCAAAAATGTTATCAATTTCCTCTTAATTATCAGCTCTTAGTATTCTGTTATATCTGCCTTTACTAGTGCTCTCTTGCATTTGATCTTTAAACTCTCTTTTCCCTTGACTTCCAAGACTTGACTCACTTGATTATTCCACTCCCATCTGATTACTTCCTGAGGGTTTCTCTTTCTTCCGACCCACCCTCAGGTGTAGATTCTGCCCTAGTTGACTTCATGTCTCACTTGACATGTTCCACCATGGACCCTTTTGCCCTTTGGCCAGAGTAGCCTCAGTATGTATCTCCAGGCTTCACTTCTCCTCAGAACTCCACCCCTTATTTCCATTTGCTTCCCAGACAGCTTCACCCAGGTATCTCATAGATCCTTCTGTCTAAAGCTTAATTCATTATCTTACCAACTCTCTCACCCTGTCTGTTCCTTAGCAAGCACCATTCACCTAGTCACCAAAGCTAGAAAAAACGCAGTTGGAATCCACTGTCTTTGCACATGTTGGTTGTTGACTACCAAACCTGTCTCTGACTCTGTCTCTGAAGTATCTCTTGAATGTCTCTCTTTCTCATTAGTCCTATGGCTACCAGTGGTCCTTACCTTCTCCCACTTGGCTTACATTAGCTTCTACCAATTTCAGCTACTGTGCTATTGTGGAAATGCAAGCCCCTGTGCTACATATTCTGATTTTTCAAGAGAAGCTGAAAATCCATAGTTACATATTAAATTTCCCATTCTTTAAAATGCTTGTAACTTCTGTAATTTAGAACATTTTACACCACCACATGCACCTTTGTAGGCCACTAGTTCGTGATCTTTGATTTAAACATAAGATTAAAAATGTTATGAGGAAATGATAATATAAGTGATTTTATTTTTCTTTTGGCATAGGGAAAGCCTTTATACCGGAACATCAAAACAAAATATGATTTGGCTAAATAAAAGTGGGAAGTACTTTGGCAAAACAAAAAATACTATAAACAAAATTATAAAATATAAATAATAAGATGGGAAGAACATGTTTTCAGATAAAAGGTTAATACATTTATTATAAAATCATGCTTACAAAACAAGGGGAAGAAAACAAACTTAAAAAATCTATACACTCTAATAGAAATGAACGAATAGATGTAGAAAAACAAATAAATTATAGACAGCTGAAATAAAGTTTGTCCTTTCTTGTGGTCAAAAAAATGGAAATACTGAAGCAGTGAGTTATGACTGCTAACCTGTTAGGTAGGTAAGGATTGATATTGCTCGATGTCCATGTGAATATGGAGAACTGAACATGACATTATTCTCTTGGTAGGAATATGAATTAGGGTTTTGTTTTTGTTTTCTGGAATGGGATGTTGCAGTATTGTATCAGTCAGGGTGTCAGCAGCATCCTGGCAAATTAGAACAGGAGAAAACAGATCCAGCATAAGAAAAATCAGAGAACAGCAAAAAGGGCATTGAAGACACGAATCAAAATGAAAAAGACTGACAGCTTTCCAAAATTGGTGAAGGATGTATTCTCTGGTTTAAGAAAGCCCAACAAATCTCAGCAGAATAAATTTTTTAAAAAAAATCCTAGACACATTAAACTGCCAGAAGAAAAAGGAGAATCATCTTTTAAAAATCAGTCAATTAACAATAAGATTGGAAGCCAAAATACTAGAATGATTTCTTCAAGGTGCTGAGAAAAAATAATTGTCAACCTAGAATTCTATAGTCTGTGAAATTGTTTTTCAAGATTGAAGGTGAAATAAAGGCATTTCAGTCTAGAGAGAGCTGGAAAAGTTTGCTATTTTCAAAAGTTCGTTGAAGGACTTCCAAAGGATGTTCTCCAGGAAGCAGGACATGATCCCAGAAAAGAGATCTGAGAGACAAGCAGTTGTGAACAAAGAGCAAGATAAGCATGTAGATGCAGCTAAACAACAAAAATTAATAATTTATAGGATTTATGAAAATCAAGATAAAACTAAAACCCTGGAAAGCATTAGCAGATATGTAGTGGGCCCAGGGTATGTACAATTGGAGTTAAAGAATTCTTAGTTCTTGACTTTTTTGCATGGGGTTAAAAAGGTAGACTAACTTTTGACTTCTTAGATTAAATATGAATGTTAAAAGTTACAGTGTAAGCACTGCAAGAGTAGAAAGAGATTATAAAAACTTCAGAGTACAAGATGGAAATGGAATGAAAGAAGGAAGGACAAATAAATCAACCCAAAAGAGTGCAATAAAAGATTTTAAAAAGAAAGCATAGAAAGTGAAACAACAAAATAAATACTAGATATTAACCCAAATTTTTTGATAATCACAGTCAAATATTATAAGACTAGGTTGTTAAAAAATTATATTTCATGTGCTATTTAAAAATCTTCTAAAATCTAAGACCTAAGAAAGATCAAAAATGAAATGAAGAAAAAGGGTATACCAGATAAATACTATTGAAAAGCAAGCTGGAGCAGATATATTAGCATCAAATCAAAAATGTCTAAGACAGAGAACATTACTAAAGATATAGATGGCCACTAAATATTGATTAAGGGTTGAATTCATTGAAGATATAATTCTAAACCTCTATACAGGTACTACAATTTATATGTCCATGCAAAATGGACAGAACTAAAGAGAAAATGGTAAATATACCATCATAAAGGGAGATTTCAGCCCATTCTGATTAACTAACTGATCAAGCACATAAAAAGCATATAGAAGATTTGATCAAAACAAATAATAAGCTTGAACCAGTGGACATATTTTGAACACTGTGAACTCAACCAGAGATGCCCATTTTTATGAAACATACAGAGAACATTTATGAAACTAAGCCACATTAGACTGTTAATTTGAGCAAGCTTCAAAAAAAATCTAAAGAATATGACCACACAGATCACATTCTAAAATTAACTTAGTAATAATAAAGAGGTACTTTTGGAAATTAAAAGCATATTTGTACATAATATGTGGAAATCTTAATTGAAATCAGAAAATACTTAAGACTGACTGATAATTACAAAACTACTTTCCAGAACTTGCACGGCATACCTACATGGGGCATTTTATAACCTTAAAATGCATATATTAGAAAAGAAAGGCTGAGAATGAATGAGTTAAGAATCTAGCTTAAGAAGTTAGGTAAAGAACAAATGAATAAACTCAAGGAAAACAGATGAGGGAAATAAAAGAATATAAAGAAATTAATTATACAGAAAATATATAGTAGAAAGGATTTTTTAAGTAGCCAAAATGTACTTCTTTGAAATAAATTTTCAAGAAAACTGATCAAGATTGAGGGGGGTGAAGAGAATTATTAGAAATCAAAATATTAATAGTGAAACAGATGTAATGTCAGTGGAAATTAAAACACTACTAAAAATTATAAAGAACAACTTTATGCTAATAAATTTGGAAACAGGTGAAAAGGAAAAATTCATAGAAAATATAAAAATTGAGTTCAGAATAAATAGAACACCTGAATAGAACTTGTTAAAGAATTTCAGCACTACTTAAGAAAGCAGCAGGTCCAGGTGAATTCTCTCAAAATTTAAGAATTAGATAATTCCAGTTTTATATACTTGAATAAGAGTTAACACCTCCAACTCATTTTATGAGATGAATATAACTTGACAATGAAACAAGATAAGGACAATAAAAGAAGAAAATTACAAGTCAATCTCATTTAAATGTAAAAGCAGAAATCCTAAACTAAATATTAGCAAACCAAATTTGGCAATGTAGAAAAAGAATAATTACATAATGCAAAGTTGGTTCAGCAGTAGAAAGCTTATTAATAGTATTTACAACATTAATAAAATAAAGGAGAACAAACAGTGCATATAATAATTTCACTAGATGTAGAAAACACAACCACCATTCATAGTAAAAATTCTTAGAAAATTAGAATTGAGTCTACAAAAAACCTTGTTGTTGTAGGTGGTGAAATATTAATAGTGTTTCTTTTATAATCCAGAGCACCACAAAGACAACACTCAACACTTATTAGGGGTTCAGCTCAAACGGGAAAAAATACAGGTGAAAAAATTGGAAATGAAGAAAAGTGTTATTTAGGGGGTAATTGATTGTATATGTAGAAAAGTCTAAAGAAAATATACAAACTAATTATTACAATGAATAAGAGGGTTTAATAGGTTTTCCAGCTGCAGGTTAACATACAGAAGTGAATTGCAACAGTAGACAATTGGAAAATGTAATTTGGGGGAGCTAATGTGTACAGTGGCAACAATAAAAACTAGGAAGTGTACCTCATAATAAACTTAATAAAATAAGCGAGGACTTTAGATAGAAAAAAGTTAAACTTTTTTGAAAGACGTTTTTAAAGTTCTTAAAAATAATTGGGAGATTTACCATATTAAATGCATAGGAAGTCTCATTATTATGAAGATGTTAGTTTTCTCTAAAACTGATCTATAGGTTCAGTGCCTTTCTAATCAAACTCCCAACAGGGTTCTTCCCTGCAACTTGACAAGCTAATACTGAAAATTATG
This sequence comes from Miniopterus schreibersii, assembly GCF_964146895.1. Classification (NCBI taxonomy): domain Eukaryota; kingdom Metazoa; phylum Chordata; class Mammalia; order Chiroptera; family Miniopteridae; genus Miniopterus; species Miniopterus schreibersii. The sequence goes on from NC_138110.1 coordinate 69,131,281, forward strand.
TTAAAGCGTAAAGTGCAAAGAATAATTCCAAGTACTCCTGATGAAGACTAGAACAGTGCTGGGGATTAGGAGAGGAGCTCACTCTATTTGATACTAAGATTTATTATCAATAAAGTTCAGGTCATTAACACAGTGTGTACTGACTGATAAGTAAATGGAGTAAAATAACTCAGAGAAGCCTTTATGTGACAGAGCTGACATTGCGGATTACTGGGGACCATCTTCGAATATTCAGTTGATTCTTCATTTGGGAAAGAATAAAAGTAGATCCCTAACTGATACCATACATAAGGTCAATGTTCAAAATATTGAGGTGTTTTTTAAATTAGGTTATAAAGCAGCATTATGTGACTCCATTTTTGTAAAAAGAAATAGTAATATATATGATTATATATCTTGAGCAAAGATCTGGAGGATATCAAAAGTTCAGATGACGAAGCGACTGTCTCCAGGTGGTTGGATTGTTGATGATTTAACTTTCTCTTTATACCTTTTTGTCTAATTTTTTTAATACAGTAGATACTGTATACATTACTTTTAATTAGAAAAAGAACATTTTTTATTTTAAATTTCTTTCCTTAACTATTTTTACTTGTTTATTCTTCTAGATGAATTTTAGAATTATTTTTGGCAGCTTCCAAACCACCTCCTCCATTCACAAAAAAATAACATTTTCATTGTAATTTTGATTGGAATTGTCTGTTTCTTAATAGTCACCTGGTGCATGTTTGTTAAATAAATATGGGAGCAAGTCACATCTTTATAACACTTAGCCCTTCTAGACAAGAACATGGTATGTTTCTTAATCTTTTTGAGTCCTATTATTATTAATGTAAGTTTTGTGATTTTTAAAAAATATAGATCTCACATTTATACAATTAGTGTTTCCTAAAATACTATCATCTTTCCATTTCCCCCCACATAAAGTCAAACCCTTAAATGTGTGTCTTTATTGTCAGGTCTTAGAAGTGTTAGAAAGATGATTTAAATGTAGATAAACATGTCCTGTGTAGTGAGGTTAAGGACGTGGGTTTAAATGACTAGGTTGAAACTGACTACAAGCATTTTGGTAGTGGCAGGCCTTCCTTTAGCTCTTGCTACAACAGAACCTAAGAAAATGAACTTCAGCTAAAGTGTGAGGAATTTAGATTAGAGATTGCAAACTGGCAGTGCAAAACTAAAGTGGCCCTCAGAAATATTTTATTTGTATTGTACAGTATATTTTTAAAAATTGAATTCATTGCTAATTTAAAATTTGGGAGATTTCACATAAAAATTTAGATTTGCACCTTTTCTGGAAAGGCCCAAAATCTGGTACCCTGTGCCCTAGTTTTCAGTGTCAGCTGATGGCTGCAGTTCAGGAAACACCACCTCCTTTGAACCAGGTTTGTGCTTTCTCCAGTTTTCCAGTCAGGACCCAGTCTTTTCCTGGTACCTGTCTTGCCCCTGAAGTGTTTAAGTTTACAACCTCAATTCAGATGGTAAAGGAAAAATTGAGTTGCACATAGGTAGGTGTGGCATATTCTCATTTGACATTTTGATGTTGCTTTTAAAAAGATGGTTTACACACAAAAAACTACTGGAGGACTTTAAAGGAAAGAAGAACAGCAACACAGTCATAGTATGGGACTTTAACACCCCACTGACTTACTGTATAGATCTTCCAGACAAAAAATCAAGAAGACAGTGACTCCAAATGACATACTAGATCAGATGGATTTAATTGGCCTTTACAGAACATTCCACTCCAAAGCTGCAGAATAGACATTCTCTTCAAATGCACATGGGACATTCTCAAAGATAGACCACCTGTTAGGACACAAAACAAGTCTCTACAAGTTCAAGAAGACTGAAATAATATTAGGCATCTTCTCAGACATTTACACAATGGAATACTATACAGCTGTAAAAACAAAGGATCCCTTAGCCTTTGAGACAGCATGGTGGGACCTGGAGAGAATTTTGCTAAGCAAAATAAGCCAGTCAGAGAAAGACAAGTGTCCCATGATCTTACTCATATGTGGAATCTAATGAAAAAAATAAACCAATGAACAAAATAGATCCAGAGACATAGAAGCATGGAACAGACTGACAAATATCAGAGGGAAGGTGGGGGTGGTTAACATAGGAATTGATATACATGTATGCATAACCTATGGACACAGACAATAGTGGGGTGAAGGCCTGGGGAGAAGGGTACATGGGGGAGGGGATCAATGGGAGGAAAAAGGGGACATTTGCAATATTTTCAACAACAAAGAAATTTTTTTAAAAAGATGGTTTACAGAGTGGAAGGGTGTGTGGGGAGGTAGAAAGGGTAAAGGGGTCAAATATATGGTAATGGAAGAAGACTTGGCTTTGAGTGGTAAACACATAATGTGGTGATACAGATGATGTATCATAGAATTGTACACTTGAAGCTTATATGATGTTATTAACCAATGTCACCCCCCAGTAAATTTAATAAAATTTTAAAATATGTATGATTTAAATATGGTCTTGGCTCACAAGTGGGAAGTGGACTAGATGACTTCTCAAAGATCTTTCTTGTGCTGTGATTCTGTGATCCTGTTAGAATAGTCAGTGGTTCCTGAAGTCTTTCTCATTGCACACGATTCGAGAATCTCAGAGTTAGAATGAACCCCCTGCAAGACAGGGAGGCCACAGGGGGTTTGTTTCACCTGGCGTTCCTCATCTTAGGCACAGGAAGTTTGAAAACTATTGCAGAGAAGCCTGCTTGAACAGCCAACAGTTCAAAAAACCAGCTACCTCATTTAGAACGTTTAATTAAAAATCTGTTTCTTTTATGCATAGTTACTTAGAGACGAGTGAAGGGTTTTGAGAGAACTTTGAATTTATAAGTACACAGCATTATATTATCCCCATCATTATGCATAGTCTGGCAGAGTTATGATTTTCATCATTTTGAATATCTGTTCATCTGTGCTTGTCTATGATCTAAGCATGGTTTTTATATTTAATGTTAATCGCATTTTTTTACAAACAAAAAAGGCAGGAAAGTGATATGGGAAAGAAATCTGAAGTGATAATTTGTGAATTAGTTTTATTCTAATTTTTGCCTTCTCTGAGAAGCTTTCTCATTCTGTGTGTTAACAACCTGTGATGGATCCTATAGATAACAAAATTAATAGTACATGTGATAGGTGGAATTACAAAGTCAATGAGGTGACGGACAGAAAGGTTTTCTTCTAAGTAAATTTGGCCTCAAGTAATTATTTTGTTTACAGTTTTTTTGTTTGTTTTTTTTCATGGAGCTAACCAGTTTGCCCCATTTGTTTTGGCATCAAATAGACATAGCTTTATTGTGACTCAGAGCCCAGTACTGTCCTTACTTAAGGACATAAAATGTTATCTCAAGGGAACCTTTTTGAATCTCTGAATGTTGTGGGTAATAAGTGAAATTTTTAGCCCAGGACCAAATATTCCACTTAGCCACCCAAATTGTTTCCCAATTGTGGTCTTATACTGAGATCCTGTGTGTGTATTCTTAAACTTACAACAGGACTCTTGTTTTTTGGTTCCCACAGAACAACCCCCCTTCTCCAACCCCACCATCACCAACAATGGTGAAGGTCACACTGGGCCTATATATGTTTCAAAGGGCGCCATCAAAGCTTTTTCAAAAGTCCTATATCATACTTAGCCTTTCTTTACATTCTAAACTTTTCATTTCTTTACCCTTGGACTCTTGATAAGGACAAGTATAACTTTCCTAGTGGAAACAGTTTCAAAAGTAATGAGTTTTAACTTCATTTTTTCTTACCAAAATAGCTTATAAAACACTCATATTCTTCATCTTTTAAATACTTTATATGTTACTGGTCTAGTGTAGCATCTAAGACATTTCAGTATCTGATAAACATCAACCCCTTCCATCCTATCATCTTATTAAATTTCACCCACATCTTCAGATAGAGAATGAGAACTGACTCATGACCTCAGACTGGAAACAGTCACAAGTCTCAGCTGGCTGGCACGCAGTACCGAGCTGCTTCTGGGTCAGCACACAGCCATCCGATTGCCACCAGGTACCCTTTCTTAAAACAAGTGTGAGACCACTATCCAACCTGCTTAGGTAAAGCTTATCTTTGCTAAAAATATAAATATCTGTACATTTACGATTTGATTCTTTAAAATTATTTTTAAGACTAAATCTTCAAGTCATCTGTGTTCCAGACTTTGAATTACAATTATAGCTTTAGTCAGAACCTGTAGTTTCCTGCAGCAGTTAAAGAAGTCATCAAAATTAATAAATGGCTGGCATTCAGAAAGAGCATGCAGCCCGGCTGGGCGTGGCTCAGCGGTTGAGCGTCGACCTAGGATCCAGGCGATCGGGGTTCGATTCCCAGTCAGGGCACACGCCCGGGTTGCGGGCTCCATCCCCAGTCGGAAGTATGTGGGAGGCAGCCGATCAATGACCCTCTCATCATTGATGTTCCTATCTCTCTCTCTCCCTTTCCTTTCCTCTCTCTGAAATCAATAAAGATATATTTAAAAAAAAAAAAAGCATGCAGGCTGAGAATTTGTATTTAGGCAACTAAGATTAAAAAATGTATTCAAACCCCGAATTGGGGTGGGGGGGGCCCATCATCATCTTGAAAAGGTCAGAGTTATAAAAAAAGAAACAACAGAGAGAGGGATATTATTCTGCATTACAGGAGGTGTAAAAGATATAACTAAATGCACTGCATGGTCTTTTGTTTGATCTTAGTTCAGGACGAAAATCAGCAATATACATTTTGGGGATAGTTTGAGAAATTTGAATATGGACTAGTTATTTGACTGAGCAGTAATGTCATGCTCAGTTATGATCACAGTATTTAGTATTTTGATGATGTAGGAGAATATCTTTACCGTTTGGGAGTCTTCCATATTTAGGAGTAAAGTGTCAGGGTGTCTAATTTTCTTGAAATGGCTTATCAAATATATATATGAAATATGACAAAATATTATCCCTTATTGGGTTTATATGGCTAACTTTGGAGTGTTCTTGGCACTATTTTTCTCCTTTTCTGGATGATTATGAATGATGATACTAATGAAGAAGGCACCTCAGGGAGAAAAGTATTGTGGGACACAGTAGGTTTTCTAGAGCCTGCCTTGTGGTTTGGGAAAAGCACCATGTGGTCCTGGGTGGAGTCAATTGTGAAGTGGTGCTTACCTGCCAGGCCACTTGGAGGCATTTTCCCAGGCTACTGTGAATGGTCTCATGATAACCATGGAGAGGGCTTTCCACCATACCACAAACTCCCCTTGGTAGCCTTGGGGAAGCTCAGATCTCCTTGGCCATGATCCCCTGGAAAACAAGTTAGGCTGGGTAGTTTTACAGCAAAATCTCCATGTTGGATATTTGCTCTCAGTATCTTGGGACTATGAAATATAACAACCCCCAAAATGACCACTCCCTGAAAATGTATTACTCATTGGAGCACAGTATGACTTAAAACTAATCTACTGCCTTGCTAAGCCAGGGTGGAATTTGTTCAACTCATATTTGATTTTTTTGATTTTTTTTTTTTGCTATTGTTGTTTTTATCTTTCTAGTCATAAAGGCTCTGAGTTTCTAGTAAAGCCATTTAGGAGCAGTGTATTTAAGAATGTGAAATAAAATATAGGCAGAACTCTGACTTGTCCCTTTCTTTCTCTCATGAATATCACTGACTCCCCCTCCCATCTGTTTGTCTTGGAGATTAATGTTCTTTGGTGAATAGCCAGGTGAGCCAGAGGAGAGTTAGTGTGGTAACAGGTCATTTCGAGCTTCATTGCAGATTGGGAGATTGTCTGTAGAAAGGTAGAGAGAAGCAGCTGTTTACAAATTATGGAATGCAGGAGGCATAGGGACCTGAGACTTTTGGGGTTGCTGAGAGGCCAGGGAAGAGAATGGACTCTTGCTTGTACTGGACATCTTGTGACATTAGCATTGCAGAATATAAATTATTTCTAGAAATATGCAAACCTGAAGACTCCTGGTAGAAGGATGCTTCCACCACAAAGCTGTCCTCCCTCTAACCCCAATCTCTTCTTCCGTCTAAAGACAGTCATTTCAGATTTAAGAGGACCACAATAACTGGCAAGAACACAGGTGTACTTAAGTGTGATTTACAAGTGCCTCAAAATCTTGGAATACTGTTATCAAGTAGTTTTCAAATGAAAAGGTTATCATTTTATGATTTTCATTTTGCTCCCTCACCCCCAAACACCACCAGCCCCACAATCTCCTACTAACACGAGATGTGCATTTAGAACACCAGTGTAGCAAGCTGGGAGCTGGTGCCCCAGAAGGGAAAGCAAAGGGCCTCCTGGATTCTTTGCCAAGTTGCTACTTAGCTTTAGAGAATAGTGGAGCTTTGCTTTAGCCCTGGGTAAGTACAAAATCTCAGTGGCCTACTGAACTCTGTGATGTTGCTGTCATTAAAGAGCAAAGAAAAGTTTATGGTCTCTATCACTGCCTGTTATCTATGGATAAAGGAAATACATCTCCCTAAGGATTTCATCTCAGTTCATTTCATCAGCAGTGTTTTTTGTTTTTATATCAAAATTCATTTGCCATAGAAGAGCTGGCACAAGAACACTGCTTTAATCTCCCTTCGAGTTTCTCTTTAAACAGTAAACTTTCCTACAGCCAGTGGGATTCAGAAAAAGCAGGTGCAAATTGTTTTTACATATTAAACTTGCGATTTCTCTTGTTGGTACTCCTAGGCAGGGTTTTCCATCTAACCCCAAGCAAGAGGCTGTTTTAGAAGTGATGCCTTTTAACATAACCCTATCCTGAGTGTGGGGAGTGTAGGGGGAAAGGTTCTCATAAATTCAGTTCTGCTAGTAATTCCTATAATAAATCATTTAGTTAGAATCTGCCTTATACTGCTTTATTGTTCTATAGGGGAAGGTGTCATATTGAAACTTTATTGTTCAGCTGACCAAGTAGGATTTAGTTATCACTGAAGTGGTATCTCCAGATACCAAGCTTCCTGAACTCAGAGCTGTAACTTTCATAGTCACCTTTAGATTTAGCCTCTTCCTAATAATAATATTTATTGCTCGAGAGTTTGCACAGGGAAGATTTTTGAAATTTAAGTATGACCTGCCAGCAAAGGCAGAATGACTTAAATATTACTTTTGTGGTTGTTATTGTTCAGTCCTTTGGAAGATTTACATGACAGATCATTATTATTTTTTTAATTATTATTTTTAATCCTTACCCGAGGACATGTTCATTGATTTTTAGAGAGAGGGGAAGGAAGGGAGAGAGAGAGAAACATTGACCAGCCACCTCCCTTATGTGCCCTGACTGGAGATCAAACCTGTAATCTAGGTATGTGCCCTGACTGGAAATCAAACCCAAAACCTTCTAGTGTATGGGACGGCGCTCCAACCAACTGAGCTACCTGGCCAGGACTAGATCATTATGTTTTAAATCACTTAAAAAATTTCTGTGTGTGTTTGTGAATCCCAAATTATAAAGGACTTCTCTCCTACAATTTCCCTCCCCCCAGCAGGACAAATAAACAGAAGTGGTAGTCACTTCTACTCTCTCAGTGACCTGAGGAATGAAGTGTTTGTTTAGAAGCACTCAGAATAATGCCAACGGTGTGCATATTTTGACAAAATGCAATCCATTTCAACTGTGTTAGGAAAAAATTCGTCTCGGTTAATCTGGAGATTATCATGTCATAGGTGTCAGTCTTATTTCGCAATCTCTCTGACTAAAGCAGTTGTGCTGTCAGATCCATACTTATGTAGACGGAACAAGGCTGTGGTCACTGGTGTTCTGGATCTTTCTACAGGAGTGCTGGAAGGATACCGAATGTAAAAGTGGAAACTTCTTTGTATTCTTTATTATACACAAGTTATTTCAAAACATTCGTAGTCATGGACTTTGGAGAATCTGATGGTCCTGGAGACCACCTCTTGCAACTCCTGGCTTCTCCAATTTTGTGGATAAAATACTGTCTCTGAGGTTGTTTTAGAACTTGGGGACCCTCATCCCACTTTGACAGGCCCTTCACTTCTGGTGCTTCCACCAAGTACTCGACCACGTTAATGGGAACATTTTTATTTAATCTTTTCAGGAAAGTCATCGAACAGAGTAGTTTTAACTGGAGGGGGGCTGGCAGGGAATGAAGGGATAGAGGGAGGGAAGGAGGAAGGAAGGAACTCTGCTTGTGCTTTCTGTGCATCACCTGAAATTCTGTTGCTACCCTATAAGATAAATGGTAATATCTCAGTTTTTTGTAGATGGAATGTACTCCTTTGGACCAGGCTTCTTTCACTTAACATTATGTGTGTGAGATTTATTTCTGATATGGCTTATATTTGTAGCTCATTCAGTTTTAGGTACAGTGTAATATTTCACTGTGTGACTGTCCTTCGCTTTTAAATAAAAATACTTATACTGATGGATATTTGCATTGGTTCCAGATTGAGACTCTTATGAAAAGTGTTATTATGACCACCTGTATATTCATGCTTCGGTTCTGATTAAGGTATTCAAACAGATTTTGAAAGTGGCTGTACCAGTTTGTACTTTGTCAGCAGGGTATAAGAATTCTAGTTTGACTGTATTCTTTTTTTTAAATATATCTTTATTGATTTCAGAGAGAGGAAAGGAGAGGGAGAGAGAGAGATAGAAACATCAGTGATGAGAGAGCCATTGATCGAGCCTGCAACCTGGGCATATGTGCCCTGACCAGGAATCGAACCCCGATCGCCTGGATCCTAGGTCGACGCTCAACCGCTGAGCCACGCCCGGCCGGGCTAGTTTGAGTGTATTCTTGCCAATACTTGATGCTCTTGATCTTTTTCATATAGGTCATTCTGATGAATTGAAGAAGTTTCTCTTCTTTTTGGCTCATATTTTTTCATCTCATTCTATATAAAGTCTTTATTGTACTTGATTTAGAATAACTTACTTATAGGCAAATACACACATTTTCAAATATGTTTTAAATGATTCTTTTTGTGAGCTCATAAGTAATGAGTATCAGAACGTGGCCAAGATCTATACACTAGCTCAGCCTGAATTAATTACCCCATGTGAAGGGCCTGGTTTTTAGGTCTCTTTGTCAGACCTCCTTATTTATTCCATTTTACAGATAAAGGGACTGAGCCACTTCAGGGACTAGGAACCATCCCAGGTGCTATAGTCGGGCCTACTAGAAAGAGCCAAGATTGGAATGTTCATCCCTTCCTCTCAAGTGAGGCCCCTTTTTGATTCTTATACTCTTTCATTTGCTGCTGTTGAATGCATACTGGATGGCAGGCACTGGGCTTGGTCCATGGGCTTCAGTGGAAAACAAGCTTATAACCTAATGGTGTCCTCTTTCACTTTATAGGTTATGGCTTTCAAATCACAGCCTATTTCCTCAAGAGAGGAATACGCCTTCGCTGTTTCGGAGGTTCACAGAGTCCTGGTAAGAAACTGATTTCTCAGATTATCAGACATTTTGCACAATTAGCTTGCCCTAGAGAAGGAAGAAAATTAAGGAATGAAGATTTCTATCTGCTTTGTTGGCTTTATGAAATTGAAGTACTACTAAGTAAGAGTATTTCCAAAACTTGTGATTATTTCTTTTTCAATTTTTGCTGTTTATTGCCTGCCCGAGAACAGTAAGCTGGGTCACACTGGGCTGTGCTTTCCTGCTGCATCTCCACACTTTCATTGAGCTTCCAGAGTGACTCACAGGCAGTTAAACCATGAGTCACTTCATCATTGTCTGTGCACCCGAGGCCCTGGGACATGGAGCAAGTGTGTGCACGAGAAAGTGCTCTCCCAGCCTTTCGTAGGTGTGTGACCAGGCCAGCTTCCCCCCTCATTTCCCCAAGTCAAGATGTCCACTGAGGAAATGATGTCAAACATGTCCAGCCAACAACAATAAAGTCAGATGCTAACAGCCATTCTCCACGTTGATCTGAACATTGGAAAGAAAATCTAGTTCAACTTCTATGGATGATTTTAGTATGTAAGCTATGAAACAGGGACTTTAAAAACTGTATGGAGGTTTGCTCTTGGAATCTTAACAATTATCTGCAATTTCTCAACTTTAAGTGTCACTTGACTATACTACTCTCTTAACGGGGCCTTTCTCTTCACTCAGTTCTAGTAAAACAAGCCAGTTAACCTGCATCTGCTAAAATGCAGCCTACCTACCCTTCGTGGTGGGGATGGCTGTTGTTTAAGTCTTTACTTTATTAAATATTAAAGTAATGCAGATCTCAAGTATGACCTAATTAGAGTAGAGGGACACAGGAATTGCTTTCTGTTTGCACAACACCCGGCACCAAAATGTTCAGAATCTGCATTCTATCGTGCTTATTTTTCAGAGGAGGCAGGGAAGAAAAAAACAGAGGAATTATTTGATAGAATGATTAGCTTTGAGTTCTGGTTCTGATCCACTAACAATTTATAGAATTGATCATTTTGAATTTTAATTCTGATCCACCAAGTTGTATTCCAGTGTTATGATATTGGGGGGAGGGGTGGCAAATAATGCATTCTGTGACTCAGTTTCCCCTTCTATAAAGTGGAAAGCAGACTACTTACCACATATCTCGGTAAGATATTTTAGGAATTAATGAATACTAACTGCTTTGATAATATTGGTTTTCTGGCTTTTCAAAGTCCATTCCTGGTCACCTGGCCACATATGACATCCATGAGGAGTCAAAGTTTAAACATGCCCAGGATCTCTGAAATGGGGATTTCTATATAACGAAGACCAGAACTGCAGGTTAGGTCCCAGTCATGGAGGACTTTGACTATTTGCACAGTATATGGTGGTCACTAAGGGACCATGATAGGGATTTGAGCATGATAAGTGGAGTTGCTTTTTAGAACTGTTAACCTGCTTGCGCTTATTAGGAAATTAGATTGGAATAAGAAAGAGTAGCCACCTGGGAGACAGCAGTGTCCAGGTGAGAGGTAAGGAGAGAGCTGTTATTGGAACATTAACTCATTAGGCTCTTACTATAATTTAACCTAGCCAAGTGGTGTAAGGTCGTTAACTGTGTTTAAGTTCTGTGTTTGCATAATTGGCACCTCCGTGCTTGGCTTCCAAGTGCATCAGATGGAGATATACTGTTACTTTAGTAGTGCCTTCACATTGTCATTCGCTGTCGGAAATGTGCAATGTACATAAAACGCTTCACTTACCTGACTCATATTTGTCTTTTAAAAGAATTGGTCACATCTGAGAGGGAAGTTTTCTCTTAGAAAAATGGCTTTATTTCTGTCATAAATGTGATACATGTGCATTATAAAAATATTCAAGCAATCCAGCCAAGTACAGAGGAAGAGAAGACCCTCCCCAACCACCCAGAAAATGCAGTTAGCATCAGCTAAACATCACTTCAGACATCGCTCCAGAGATAGGTGGAGGCTGGGTGGGTGTGTGGATGGATGGATAAACTGATGGACAGACAGACAAGAGATACAGGTAGCATTTATCATGTTGTATTCCTTTCATCGAATGTTGAGAAGTTAGTTCTCTGATTCATACAGCCTTCCCTACCTGGAAGTCTTTTGCTTTAAAAACTTGTAATAACTAGATTACCTTGACTGGTGTAGTTGTATCATCTTTACTGTTGCATATTTAACCACTTCCTTAATAGTGTGATCATTAATTCTTAATTAATGGAACTGCTGTTTTCAAAGCCTGATTCAGATTGATAGTTTGCCTTCCATTTAGGGGCCTCTCTAAGACCAGTTGACCAAGGATATGATAGGTAAACTAATAAGAATGTTCACAAGTCACATTTTCAGATTGTATCTAATATTTTTCCTCTTCCTATGTAAGTGTGCACACACATTAGAAATGTTGATCTTGTTTCCCAAATGTGAGTTCCAAACAGAACACAGCAGACTGACACAGAGGGGGAGCTTCAGAGGCCCTGCCTGGGTGTTTCATGCGATGTAATGGGTCCAGGGGCTCAGGTGGACCAATTTGCAGCCTCCTCTGCATTCCCTAGAGCTTTGTGCTTGCCCTGCCCTATTGATGGCAAACACTGAAAGGTGGGGAGGAGACACATGTGTCTTATACGTACATGCTTATTGCTGTAATTTAAAGATCTGGGACCATGCATTTCTGTGTTCATAGATTTTTGATGCCTTTAGTAATTTGATTTTCATTTTATACAGAACTTCGCGTATTCCCTGACAGATTTGTAGTCTGTGTAAGTCAGCTTGCACTCACTTGTGATCTTTCAAGGCAGGATGAATTGGTATGTATGAAAAAATTCTATAAACAAATCTGCTTAAATAGTGAATTATTGTTTAAAAAATCTTAAAGAATTTTGTCTTGTAGTCATTTAACTATTGATTACTTAATGTATGTCTTAAGGGACCAAAAATATCCTACCTGTTTTGCATGATACTATAAAGACCACTTGAAAATTTAGTTTGATCAACCGTATTTCCATATCAATTTTAATGAGAAAGCAACATTCTATAAGAACTGTGATGGTGCTTATGACAGTATTTAAATGAAATAAAGCAAAGTCTTTAAATGAAATGAAGCAAAATCCACATGTTTCCATTGGAAGCTCTCATTGGGGTCAGTGGCTTTTGAATTTTATTCCATGGTGAATCACTGACATTTTCATGAGAACCAGTACTTTTCCCCAGTGTGTTATTTCTTAACTGATAGGGTTCATTTTCTTTCTCTGTTTTCTCATGCTAAGTCTTAAGCTCCATCACATCCTGTTGCTCTTTCATTGGAATTCTCTATTCAGACAAATAGATACAGAAAACTTATGCAATGTTGCAGCTTGTAGCTTTATCTTTTTTTTTTAATATATCTTTATTTTTATTATTTTTTTTTTGGTGTGTATTTTTGCAGCTTTATCTTTTAAGCTTAACATATACTCTGGAGAGAGTCTCCTTGTGTGAATGTATGTGTTACCTTGCTGCTGTCACAGTCCAGTCTATCTAAACTTACCTCTGTACAAACATTTTTCATATTTTTGGACATATATCGTAAAACTTTAACAAACGGGAAAATCTATCAGACATTAAACCTGGACATGAAGTCTGACATGATTATGCTTCTAAGATAATTTATGGAAATATTAACTTACCCCTTATGTTTATTTTTAATCCATTTGAAATTTGGCCCACACGGTCTAAAACCAACTTCTTATCTCATCTTAAATAAATACATAGAGTGTTTTAGAGGCAATAAGGGTGAATGGAGACCTAGAAAAAGTAAAGAGCATATTTACTTACATTTAAATTTAGGTGCCTTCATTTGGAGCAAATAAGCCCATCAGAAGAGCCAATATGACCCTTATTTCTTTGTATATTAATAAAACACTAAGTATACACATTAAATTAAATAAATGAAGCAGATTTTGTGAAAAGTATTAAAATTTATTCTTTGAAATAATTTTCAACTTTTGAGTTGCCTTAGTAAATTAATAAATACTAAAGTACTGATGCTGTTGGCAAACAAGTATAATATAATATAGCTTAACTGATGCAAAGCAATGAAAAACTTGATCTGTGGTTTAAGAAAACAATTAACTGTACTAGAAAGTATTGCTTTCAGATGGAATACAGAAGAAATTAGATCTTGTATGATATGTAACATTGATACTTAAGTTATTAAGAGTAAATTAAAACAAAGAAATACTACCTTCCTTAGGGGCACTGGTATTTATACAGATGTAAGTTTTCTATAGCTGCTATCATATAGGTCCTGTAATCTTAAGGACAACCTACATATTAAGAATTTACATTCTTAGAACTTGACTAGTCTGAGCCAGTTCAATTTTATCTTCAGAATGTTCTGACATCTGGTGATACTACTATCAGAGTTCACCAAGTTAGCTTATAAGAAAAATGCCATTTATATCGTGAGGATCTTTCACTGTTTTGAGTAATTCTCTTTAGATGTAGTCAGGCTCTGTCTTTTCACCTGCCCTTTTTTCCCCTCTCTGATCATTCCTTCACACGCTTTTCCATCCACACACACACAAGAGTCACCTAAAGCCTGACGCTGCTGAACAGCTCCCTCCCTGGACACAGGCTCTGTGCTCCCCTCTGTTTCGCCTGCTTACCTGTACTTTGTCCCTCCTCACAGGCCTCCAGTCTACCACTTCCTCAAGCTTGTCCCTACAGACAGTAAATGTTCAGGCCAAGCAGAGGGCCCTCTGTCCCACAAATGGCCCATCACACCAACCACAAAGCAGTCCCTCCACCACAATTGTCTTGGAGCTTTATCTTCATTGATGTTTGACCTCTGCAGAGCCCTCCTGTCTCAGCTGTTTAAGGATCAATAAACAGTCCTGCCCTCCCAGAATTGCCCTCTGCGGAGAGGTGGCCTTCTGACTCCCTTGTGTGGTTCAGATGCCCGAAGCCAGCGGCGGACTCTCACGGGGTACCCCATGCACTTCCTCATTCCTTAGGGCCTGAAGCCACTTATCAGTTTACATTGGTGGGGCCCACCTCATGTTCTCGTGCTCGCTATTCTCAAGGAGCATCTGACTGGGCAAGGCCTGGACGACTGCCTTCCCGAGGAGCTGTGCTGGAGGTACTTCTTCACAAGCTTCAGTTCCTTTCCCGTAGCTGCTCCTGAACTCTCCTCCCAGCCACAGAAGTGACACAGGAGTGAGCCAGTACCTGAGCAGCAGCCTGGGTACCTGACTCGTACAATAGACTTGAGTAGCAGATTCCCTTTCCTTGCCTTTTCTTTTATCCTTTTGGGGTCCTCAGTGTCTAAGTGACAATCGGTGAGCAAATCTAGGAGAGCCTATTTGGAACTGCTCTGCGCGGATTCTTTCAGCCTGCACACAGGGAAGCCAGCTGCACTCAGCTCCTCCTTCTTAAAACAGTGGCTGCACAAAAGAACCGCTGTTCCAGATCGAACAGTACAAAGGGAGTGATCCCCCTCTTTGGGGAGGGGTGCAGAATGAGCATAGCCCTGCCGCCCCTTGACCCCCGCAGCTCCAGGGAGGTCTGTCACCCGCCGTCCACGGAGGGACGTTGGTGCAGGGAGCTGCTTCATGTTGCAAGAGCTCTGCACCGAGTGCCCATGTGCCCGGGATGTGGGAATTGTGATGTGTACTTTGGGAAGAAAGGGCATTATTATGAGATGAGTCATTGTATTTTTCTTACTACAGTTTCTCATAAGAAATCTTGAAGCTCTTGGAGGCTCCATTTTTGACCTTTTGCTAGAAATGTAGCTGGGGAGTCATTTGGGGAGTTTTTACCTTTAGTTTTTTCCCCTCTCCTTTTTTTCATTAGAAATATGAAGAGCATAAAATGTTTATTGCACTTAGCTATATTTTATTCCAACAATATAATGTTCTCTTTCATATTTACAAACCCAAGTCCTGTATAGAAACTTCTTTCTCATATGTAAAGCCCAGGAGCTTTTAGGAAATTCAAAATTATTTATTATTTTCATTATTTCTCTATTAAAGTAAATAACCAAAGCAGTAACTTTACAAAGTAATATATTTATTGTGTAAACAACTACAAATTATTTATGTATGTGTATATATCGGACATTTCAGGGTCAGCATAAAGCTACTGTCTTATAGAGCATTGGTTACAGCCACTCCTAGTCTCCTGAGACCCTTCCCATCTGTTGTTACCGTCACCTTTTAATACAATTTGCTGAATCCTGGCTCTATAACAAGAGCTCTGGTGAGCCCTGGGGCAACTAAGAAAAATAAGAAAGCGCTCTTGCCCTCAAGGAACTTACAGTTTGGCATATCAAGGGCACTGAAGGGTATCCTGATGACCTAAAAACGTAATTCAAATAAAGCCTCATTTTATTCTTAAAGATGTATCCCTTCCGAACCGTCATAGTTCATCTGGATCCTGGCTGCCATTCAGAAGCCAAGTCCAAAATTCTAAGTTACTTTCTTACTTTTAAACCTAAGCTGTAAAAGTCTGTGATTCTTTTGGAAATTTAAAAAATGACATTCATTACTAGTGCTACCTAAAAGTGGGTCTATACATAAGATATTTAGGTTCATGTGTGTTGTGCCCAGTCTGTGAAAGTAGCTGTCCAGACTGTGCAGAGGCACCACAGCCACACAGCATTGTGCCCTTGCTGTAGCATCACTTCCAGATTACCTGCCCGTCCTGACAAGCACTAAATTGAACACTTCTCTTAAGTCACACTACTTTTTAACACTAAAGAATTCTCCTCGTTTATGAGTATGTAATTGAAATGAAAATGAGTCTAAAGAAGCAATAAACTACCCTCGAATGGGTTATTTTTAGCTTGGCTTTGTGTTTCTCAGCTGTGTGTAATTGAACCTCTGTGGGCCTTCACCCTCCTCTCAGTCAACAGGGAGGATATCAAATTATTTCAAAAATCCTTTCTCACACTGAATTTCTGTCAGAGGAAGCAATGAAAATGTAGCTAAATAAAACCGATAAAATCATTTTGCACTGAAGAGAACTTTACTTGTAGATTTAAAAACCTAGATTAAAAGAAAATCTTAGCAGAGTTATATTTTATCTTAGGAAAGATAAATAGAAATTATAAGGAAACATTCTAGCCCCTAAGTTTTTAGAATACAAGAAATAAACTACTTAACAATTTGACTATGCACTAACTTAGGTACCCTGGTGAGAGAGTTATTTAACTTACATAAGGCAAATTTTGCATAAGTATAAATCCAATCATTCAAGAAAAGGACTCCTTTTTTTGTACCAAAAAAATTAAATAAGTAGCGGGTGGTTTTTTTTCAGGTTTTTCATGATGCATAGTCTTTGTAAGAATCCATTCTCCTCATCCTGTTGTATTTCCTAAACAGTGCTAGTGGTCAGTTACGTGGGAGCCATAAACAAGAGGTGTCTGTAGGAAATGTTCCTTGAGTGGGAAGAGGCAGTTTCCATATTTCACATTTCCCACAGTGTTATGACCTTAGTTTTCTTACGTAATAACTACTTTCTGAAATCGTACATGTTCATTGTACTACATTAAAGTTTAAAATCCAAATATATACAAACAGTAAAAATTATCCACAACTCCCAGCCCAAAGATAGCCTCTGTTAATGATCTAGTCTGTACCCCTCCATCCTTCATACTTGATAACTGAGGTCAGTGTGTATTTAATTCAACTAGGACCTCTTTACTTATGAATTCTATGTTTGTGTCCATTTTTCTATTAGTATTTTTGTATTTTACAAACTCTTCACTGTAGAAAAACTTCTTGCATTGCAAGGAAAGTTACTTTTAGTGAGTTTAAAATTTACCTTTCAATTGTATGACATTGCTGTGTGGTAGGTGTCCATGTCCTCAATTTTATGTTTTCCATAATGATGACTGCCTTAGATGATCTTGGTTTCGTTTTAAGTTGGATAAATATTTACTAATATTTTCTTCTGTCATTTTTATGAAATTTAGTTTGTGATTTGAGCTTCTTTTTATTCTACGTATTGACCAGATTGTGCTAATTGTGGTTTTTAGGTTCAGGGGAATAGATGTGCTCTGTCTGCTTGTGCTAATGGGGCCTCGGTGTTCGGCTCACGTGACAAGGGGCATCCTAGAGACAGGGTTCCTTTTGCCCCCACAGCAGCAGGACTTAACTGATGCTCACCGTCTTGCCTGCTGCCTCCCTGTGCTGACTGCCCTTCCCTTTTCCAGTCCACTGTGGCCGGTGCTTAAGGTCAGAACACACAGTCAACAGAGAGTTAAGGAATAGGCTAGGGCCACACCCCAGAAGGACCTATAGATGGACTGTTTTTCTTAGATAGAGACAGGAATTATAGCATCTGCCATCACCCACCAGCCGTTACATGGACTCCCGAGTAGATGATCCCGATGAAAATGCTGGTGGTGGGGATGAAACTGTTCTTGGTTGGCTGGGTCTATTTAGAAAATTTTTTCTAGACTATGACAGAGAAGATAAGAAAAATTTTTCTCAGATGAAATCACTTTTTAAAGATTATCCTTTGCTTGTATGTTACAGTGACCTAAGGTATTGTTCTACTTTAAAAGCGATGCCTTCCCAAATTTTTCTAAGGATCAAGTGAGATAATGAATATAAAAGTGTCTTGTAAACTCTAAAGCACTTATGCAGTATTGGTTATTATCATCACTGTTTCCATCATCCCCAAAGGGAGTTAATTTAAATGCGTTAACACCAGATTAGCAGATTGCTATTTCTCCCTGCTAGAAATGAGAAAAATACCTAATAATATTCATCTGTACATAATATTTTCCCAAGAGGCTCAACACCTCCAATTTTGGTTTGTCTCCACTTGCCAGCCCAGATTCATTTTGCAGCTATAAAACTGAAGTACCAAAAAGTTAAAGGCTAAACCCTGATTTAGCCAGCAAGTCAGTGATGGAATCCAGTAGTCCAGGGGATACATTAAGAACATAAACATGGGACCTTCAGTGGGAATTCTGTTAACCAACACCCAGAGGAGGAAGAAGAGTAGAGACTGCCCAGCTAAAATGCTTTTCATTTCCAGTAGCTGCCAATGGACTCACGCTGAGATGTGGCTTTGGAGGAAAGACCCACTAACTTCTCTAAGGTACATAGGAGTTTGGAGACAGCAGACTTCTCAAGCCCAAATTCCTAAAAGCACATGTGACCATCCGAACACCCACAGTGGTAGCACAGAGTTCGACATGCAACTGGGTTATGTTTGGAAAGTTCATTAGTGAACAGATGATTTAGAATTCAGTACTCATTTTCCCAAGGAAACGGTCTCATAAATGCAGTGAGGTTCCCAGACTAGTGAGATTGGAGTTTTGGAAAGATGGGGTCTTGCTGTCTGTGTTCAAGGGAAACTGGAAGAGCTATTGCTTCTGCATCCCTGGGCAGAGGGCCAGCTCTGAGTGGAATTTTGAAATAAGACAGTCATCTGTGATGTCTTCTCTCTGGCTCTGACAGCTCTTTCCCTCCAGTGACCAGGCCACAGTGGGCCATCTTTTGGCCAGCCCTACTATCTATGTAGCTGGACTCCACACCCACCTCTCTCCTCTCCTGTCCAGGCCCCCATCCTCAGCCAACAGGAGATGTTAGGGAAAAGATTATCACCCTAAATGAAGGGCTGGCAACCCTCCTGCAGGTGTTGCCATTTTTCAACCACCAGCTTCTGTGAGGGAGGTATTTTTGAATAAGAAGACCCCCAAAGGTGGGCTAGCTCTGCTTGGGGCAATTCCCATTAAGTTTCTCTCTATTGCTCACAGATACTTCCCTTCTACTTTTAAACTGGGCATTATTACCCTATGATTCATGAATTGCCTGAAATTGGGGGGGGGGGGGAATTGTATGTATTTTTATGTTTTTCTAGTCACAGTTTAATAGCTTTCATTCAGTTCCCAAGTGGTCAGTAAATGTTCCCATCTTTAAGAAGTGCTGGCCCCAAACCTTTTTTTTTTTAAAAAAAATCTAAATTTTGTTACACTTGTATGGCACCAGAGACCCAACTGTGGGGCCTAAGGTTTCAGGACTTATTTTTAGGTTTTTGAGGGTAGGTGAATATAAACTGGAAAATCCCTGTGAAATGTTTACTTCCTACAAAATAACTTCCTCGATTTTTTTCACTGATATTATTTTCACGTTAACATTCTTTGCAGCTATTTATCTGTACTTCCCTAGATCTACACAAAACAGTTTTGTAGCCATCAATTCAGAAGAAAATAAAACTTTTTAAAAATTATTAAAGAAAAAAGAACTAGAGTACCCACTAACTCAAGCGGCAGCAGCATTAGCAAGGCTGAGCTCCTCTTCCGCTTAGAGACTCGTCCTCATAGGGAGGCAGAGAGTGGGGTGTTCTGAAGAGGGTCTTGGGGCCAGAGAAGCCAAGTGAGGCGAAGGACTTGCCCCTCACTGTGGGAATTGGGCAGATGACTTAGCCTCATAGGGCATCAGTGCCCTCATCTCTGAAATGAGGAGGTCGTGCCTGCCTCATGGGAATCTAATGAGAACTCATTTACCAAGTGCTAGTCCCTGTACCAAGTGCCTTTTCTGTGTTATCTGGGAACAGATGTGCTCTATCGTTATCACCTTTAAAGAAAATGATCAGTCCACAGTGGAGTTCATGAGATGCCACTTACCTTTTCACTTACCTCTTTCTGCTTCAGCTCTTTTGAGTCGATACACATATGTATTTCTCTACTATCCCATCTGTTTTGCCCTTTCCAATTCCTTAACTTAGTAATTATCAGATAATTTAAGAAAATATTAGAAGTGAAACTTGGGGAAGAGATGTTTTCCTCATTTTAAGATGTGTGGTTTCTGCATGGTCACCTGGCATTGTGGTCTGACATTGTGGTCGTTGTCATGTTTCTTGCTCTACTTGGGCTGCTTTTTTCTAAGTATCTCAACTGTTCACCACATTTCAGAATGCTGATGTTCCTGAAAATCATTAAGCATCACACTAACCTTCAAGAATAACTTTCTTTTTGTCGTGATACAAAGTCATAAAGCATTAAAAGTAGTTCCAGCTTTATATTTTATTATTTTTGGCCCCCAAGTGAGTTGATAATATATTACTTTTACTCTGCTTTTATTGTTAGCAAAAGACCGTTATTGTTTGCAGAGGGCTGTTGCATACAATAACTTATTCAGTGCAACAAACCTGAGAAGAGATTGTATCAGTCTTGAACCTTTTAGTTTTCAAGGAACAGGAAGGCCAACTCAGAATGGCTTAGCAAAAAAGGAAGATTTTTGGCTCATGTGCCTAAAAAGTCCAGGATCCAGGTATGGCTTGATCAGAGGCACAAAGAATATCATCAAAGACTACTTCTCACTGCCTTTTGGATATGCCTTTTACTGTGTTGGCTTCATTCTCAGCCTGTATGTGGTAGTTGTTCCTGGCAGCTCCAGGCCCATGGGAAAAGAGAGCAGGCTCTTCCCAGGCCACCTGTAGGTCATGCACCTCTTTGCAGCTCACAGATTCTGCACTCTGATTGGCCTGGACTGGGTCACAGGCCCACTTCTGGAGTCAGGCATGGAGACAGGACCTCCTGAAGTGCATGGACATTGAATGGACAGTGGGGCATGATTCCCCAGAAGAAAATCGAAGTATTATTTTCAGGAAGTGAGTGAGTGTCCACTACCAAGATATTACCATCCCTTTTTTATAGATGAGGACACTGATGTTCAGAGAAGATAAGTGGCTTATCCAGATCTCACAGTGAGGTGACCGAGAGGGAGCTGCACCCAGGAACCGCTCAGAGCCCTGTACTCTTTCTGTAGCTCCATCTCTAATCGTGATAGCAATGACCCACCTAGCACAGCGGAGAAAACACTGCAAAGGGGCCAGGCCTTCACAGCTCAGTTCTGCCCCAGCCAGCTGTGCTGCCTTGGTCACTTAGCCTCTTGGGTCTCCTTCTTAGTCTGTGAAGCAGAGACAATGCCTGTCTGCCAAATACTCGAATACTCAGGAAGACTCCAGTGATATGTGGCGAAAAGGACCTTAATCATGTAAGTTCCCTACAAATGCAAGGCATCCTTTTACCTTCTTACAAATCCCACATGGTTTGTGTAGGTTTCAGGTTTTCTTTTCCAGTAATGTCAAGAAAGTGTGTTCAGTGCTTTCCAGTTTCCAAAGTGTGCTTCATGTACCTTACCACATTTAAACTTCCCTAACAGTCCTGAAAGGTAAATGAGAAACCAACCATCAGGGTTGAGAAACTGGCACTGGAACAGGCAATCAAGGAGTGCCAGGCCTCTTCCTCCATCCGCCTCACCTATGCTTCACCTCTCCAACCCCTGAGTGTTAACCTGAATTGATCAACTCTGGGTATAACACTGTCAGCAGATGTGATCATGAGGAATTCAGAAACAGTAATGTTTAGAACATGACCTAAGACTGTGTATCCTAGTGCCTCCTATGAATTTCCTACTTTTAAAAAACTAATAATATTGGGTTATTAATTATTTTTATTTGAATAAAACAAAATTAGAAGAAATTTATGTACATGAACATGAGAAAATAGATTCAACTCTCAGAAGACAAGGACTGAGAGTACCATAGTCATTACCACATTCAGTACTACTGTGAGAAAAATCTTAGTATTAAAGAGCTTTTTCCTCCTTCTTCCTTTATTGCCTTCAAGTCAGGCAGGGTGCTCTGCAGTCCTGGAAACAAGAGTTTGGTGGATTAGCTCCTGTCATACCTTCCAGCTGTGGCTATGAGTGGCTTTAGGAGCCCCACACTGGCAGGCATTGTGGTTGGGGTGAGCTGTGACCGTGGTGCACACACAGAGCTCCTGCAGTGACTAGCAGCCTGATATCATGGCCCCAAGCATCTGCCTCCCTCTATTCCAACCTAGACTAATATGGATGTCCCAGAGCCTGCAGCCAGGTGCTTTAGGGAAGGCCCCAAGATTTTACCAGACTTCATGTTTTTCAGATGAGTAGTGGCATTGCCCCAATGCTGTTAGTCCATGTTGAATCAGGTCCCTGAAGGATGGTAATAATAATATAACCTGCTTCACCAAGTTGTTTTGAAGGCGACACTGGTGAGTACACAAAACAGTGCCTGACACACAGTCAGAGGTTGGCACACGGCAGCTGATCACATCTCTCCAAATGTGCCTGTTTCAGAGTCATAGCTGACTCACCCTTCATTAACTGTCTCCTCCAATTCAGCTTCCACCCCATGTCTCTGCTCCTTTTACTGCAAACCTTTCAAAAGTGTTGTCTAGACCTGTGCTGGCCAACACTGCAGCCACTTGGTGAGTCAGAAATGATGTACTGTAAGTGTAAAAATATAAAGTAGTTCAATATTGTTTATTGATTACATGTTACAATAATGACATTTAATATATTGAGTTAAATAATATGCATTATTGAAATTTAGTTTTACCAGTTGCTTTTACTTTTTTAATGGGTCTGTATAAAATTTAGTTACATGTCCCACTCATGATACATTTCTACCGGAGAGTTCTGGTCTCTACTTGCCTCTGCTTCTCTCTTGAAACCATCCCAGGTAGGCCCAGGTTCCAGCACTTCACCGAAAATAGCTTCTGTGAAGTCACCTTCTACCGATCAGTTTTCACTTCTAACCAGTCAGCAGCATTTGACACAGTTGTCACTTTCAATGAAGCCCTTTCTTCTCTTGCCTCCAGGGACATCCTGTTATCTTGATTTTTCTCTTTCCTTGCTGTCAGTGTCCTCATAGTCTCCTTTCCTGAATCCTCCTTATTCTCATCCAGACTCACTCCCTAGTGGAGCTCCTTTTGACTAATGCCTCTAAAGACCATCGCAGCTTTGAATCTGCAGCCCAGACCTCTCTTCCTGCAACCTTGTCAACTGCCTGCTCAAAATCTCCATTGGGACATCCAGGAGGACTCTTAACGTTTGTTTGCATATGTTGATTTCTTGGTTCCACTTCCCCAAGCCTGCCCTTCCCCCTATACTTCCTGTATTGGTGAACGGTAACTTCCATCATCCAGTTACTTAAACCATAAATCTTGGTGTCATCCTTGGCTTTTTACTTCTTTCACCTCTTATATTCAATCTATCAACATATTCTGTTGGGTCTTCCTCAAATTTTATGTCCAGTCTAACCACTTCTCATCCCTCCCCCTCCCACCTCCTCCAAGACCCGGCATCTCTAAGTGGACTATTGCAGTAGCCTCATCACTGGCCTCCCTGCTTCCAGCTTATTTTCCTGCTGAACCCAAGATAATTTTTTTTCTTTTTTATTGAATTTATTGGGTGACATTGGTTAATAAAATTATATAGGTTTCAGGTGTATAACTCTGTAATACATCATTTGTATAATGTATTGTGTGTTTAACCACCCCAAGTTAAGTTTCCTTCTCTCACCATTTATCCCACCTTTATCTTCTTCTACTTCCCCCCACCACCCTTTCCCTCTCATAATCACCATATTCTTGTTGTGTTTGTGAGGTTGGTTTTTTATAAACTTAATCCCTTCACCTTTTTCATGTAACCCTACAAGCCCCTCCCCTCTGACATCTGTCAGTCTGTTCTCTATGAGTCTCTTTTGTTGGTTAGTTTATTTTGTTTATTAGATTCTACATATAAATGAAATCATATGGCTTTTTTCTTTCTCTGACTGGCTTATTTCATTTAGCATAATGCTCTCCAGGTCCATCCATGCTGTTGCAAAGAGTAAGATGTCCTTCTTTTTTTACGGCCGAGTAGTATTTCATTGTGTAACTGTACCATAGCTTTTTTATCCATTTGTTTACTGATGGACACTTGTGCTGCTTCCAAATCTTAGCTATTGTGAATAATGCTGCAGTGAACATAGAAGTGCACATATTCTTTTGAATTAGTGTTTTGGGTTTCTTCAGATATATTCCCAGAAGTGGAATCGCTGGGTCATAGTCGATTTTTAATTTTTTGAGGTAATTCTATACTGCTTTCCACAGTGGCTGCACCAATCTGCATTCCCACCAACAGTGCACAGGGTTCCCTTTTCTCCACATCCTCGCCATCATTTGTTTCTTGATTTATTGGTGATAGTCATTCTGACAGGTGTGAAGTGATATCTCATTGTGGTTTTTATTTGCATCTCTCTGATGATTAGTGACATTGAGCATCTTTTCATGTCTATTGGCCATCTGTGTGTCCTCTTTGGAGAAGTGTCTATTCAGGTCTTTTGCCCATTTTTAATTGGGATGTTTGGTTTTTTTGGTGTTGAGTTTTATAAGTTCTTTATAAATTTTAGGTATTAACCCCTTATCAGATGTATAGACAAATATGTTCTCCCATTCAGTGGGTTGTCTTTTCATTTTGTTGATGGTTTTCTTTGCTGTGCAAAACCTTTTTAGTTTGATGTAGTCCCATTTTGTTTATTTTTTCTTTTGTTTACCTTGCCTGAGGCGATATATCAGAAAAAAATATTGCTGCAAGAAATGTTCAAGATTTTATTTCCTATGTTTTCTTCTAGGTTTTTTAGGGCTTTGAGACTAATATTTAAGTTTTAACCCATTTTGAGTTTATTTTTGTGTGTGGTGTATGAAGGTGGTCTAGTTTTATTTTTTTATAGATATCTGTCCAATTTTCCCAACACCATTTATTGAATAGACTGTCTTTACCCTGTTGTATGCTTGTGCCTCCTTTGTCAGATATTAATTGACCATAAAGGCGTGGGTTTATTTCTGGGCTCTCTGTTTTGTTCCATTGATCTATATCCTTGTTTTTAATGCCAGTATCATGCTGTTTTGATTATTATGGCCTTGTATAGTTTGTTATTAGATAGTGTGATTTCTCCAACTTTGTTCTTATTTCTCAACATCACTGTTACTGTTTGGGGTCTTTTGTGGTTCAATATAACTTTTTGGAATATATGTTCTAGTTCTGTGAAATATGCTCGTGGTGTTTTAATAGGAATTGTGTTGACTCTGTAGATTGCTTTGAGTAGTATGCACATTTTAATGATATTAATTCTTCGTGTACATGAACATGGTATATGCTTCCACTTATTTGTATCTTCTTCAGTTTCTTTCTTCAGTGTCTTACAATTTTCCCAGTAGAAGTCTTTTACATCCTTGGTTAAATTTATTGCTAGGTGGTTGTTTTTGTGTGTGTTTTTCAAGACAGTTGTAAATGAGATTGTTTTCTTAGCCAAGATAATCCTTTTAAATATTAAGTCCCTTTTCTTCTTGGAAACTTCCTCATAATAAAATGTGCTATCTTTTAAAAAAGCTATACATGATTTGCCGCCCCACCACTACCAATGTGCATGTGTGCATGCACACACACAGTTGTACCCTCTTACCTGCTCAGTGACCCCTTCCTCTGATTTGCTTTCCTGTTTTCCCCATTTCCAGGTTCCCTCTGTCCTCACAGCTTCAGTGTTCATGCCTCTCCCTTCCTGCAATGCTTTTCCCCATGTGTTTACGTGGCTTGTTCCCCCTACTCAGGTCTCTGGGTAAAGCTCACCCTGTTACCTGCCACAGCCCTTCCTGACCACCACCTCTAGAACGGCATCCCGTGACCTTTCAGAGGTTTGTTGTTCTCCCTGACATCATCATCACCTAACACATGCTTGTGTGTTTCTTGTCTTCCCCATTGGAATGGAGTCCTCATGAGGGCAAGGACAGTTTGTGTGGGTCCTTGTCCTTTCCACAAGATCCTCAAACAGTGCCTGGTACAGATTCAGTGATTCCCCTAGATTCTGCTCAGTTATCCGTTCCTTGCCCCTTTAGGACAGAAGTTTGGCTCTTCTGGGTATCAGAATCACTGGGGCACTTGACTAACATCCACATTCCCTGACCCCACCCCTAGAGATGCAAACACAGTAGATTCTGGGGGAGAACCCAGAGCATTTTTCAACAAGCCCCAGTTGATTTTGATGCCTGAGGTAACCAGACCACACTTTGCAAATGCTGCCTTTGTACCAGTTTACATTTGTTTATGTTTCTCTGCTCTGTTAAGTGTTGCTTCATATGTATCTGCAGTTCTTGAATTACCTGGGAACCTACATATAGATCTCCTAGCCCCACCCCAGATTTTGTGAATCAGAACTTCCAGGGATGGGTCCAGGAATCTATATTTTTGAAAACCTCCCTCAGTGCCTCTTATATGAGTCTCTGATAGCCAGCCTTCTCACTAGCCTTTGGGAGGCCTAGCTGTGTTTTACAGACTCCTCAAGGACATAATAAACTCAAGAGCAGGTGCTTTTTATGTCTTTTTAGGCCAGCTTCTCTCCCATCCCACAATCCAACAGCGTTCTGTTCAAAAATAGTCTTTAGTAAGTCACTGTGGAGTGAATGCCTGGATTTATCCAGTTTAACTTGCCTTTGTAACTTGAATATCATCCAGTATTTATAACTACATTTCAGTCTAGCTTATTCTCTGACTAGAGAGAGGCAGGAAGTGAGAGTTGCCCACCTCATTTGAATGGGGTCTCTCTTTGCAGTCCCTTCTGTCCAGAAATTGTTAATGTGTTCCCCAGGTCAGACCAACCAGCGTCATACTCAGACTCTAACCTACCCAGCCTCCCCCTTGGACCTGTACCTGGGGCACATGTGCTTTGGTTGTCCTCTACCTCAGGGTGCCTCCCTGGTCTCCAGAACATCCCCAGGCAGGGGGATAAGGCCTCACACCTTGTCTCTGGAAGTCTGTCTGGTCTGCTCAAGCTGTGAAGGAGGATATCTGCCTACATTAGATTCCTTCTGGGACTGGTAGCCTTGCCCTGCTTCTGCTCTGCCCTTTTTTTTTTTAATATATTCTTATTGATTTCAGGGAGAGGGAGAAATAGATAGAAACATCATTGATGAGAGAGAATCATCAATTGGCTGCCTCCTGCACCCTATCGGGGATCGAGCCCGAAACCCAGGCATGTGCCCTGACTGGGAATCAAACCATGATCTGGTTCATGGGTTGATGCTCAACCGCTGAGCACAACAGCACAACAGCCGGGCTCTATTCTGTTTTGTCCTGGAACTATATCTAGGCATTTTTTACAGGTGTAAAGTTTTAAAATAAAATTCTCAAAGTATTACCAAAAATAGAAATAAATAAGTTGGGCCGGGGGGGGGGGGGGGGGGACAGGTGGCCAGGAAATTATATTTGCAGAATTTTATTCCTTGACACACTCGGAGCAGCTTGCAGGTTGTAAAGACTTATTTATGCAGCCCAAAGAGGTCATCTTGGTTAACCTGCTGCTTAAATTCCCGTGGGTTGCTCATTTCTGGACTTTGGATGGCCAACTGGTATCCTTTTTAATTATGTTGGGTTTTTCTGTATTCTTTGCAGAAGATATCAGGGCAGAATTTAAAAAGGAGTAGTGTCATCCAGATATGCCTGGGAGGCACTTGAAACCCCGCACACAGTATCTACACCTGATTGTTTTGCCTCGGGATAAGCCACAGATTGCATTTTGATGCCAGATGTGAGAGGCCATTAGTAATCTGGATGACTCCCTTGGGAAACCCTGTTCCCAGGTGGTAGCTGCTTCCTCTGGAGTACTTGTTTGGGGGCACCAGAGGCTGTGATTTAGCGACAAAGGGGAATGAATTGACCCTAGACATGTAAGAGAGAGAGCTTTCTAATGAGATCTGACAGTTCAAGGGCTGAATAAAGTCTAATCTTTTTTCCCTGCCCACCCAGTCTTCATACAAATGTAAATATGCCTCCTTCAACAAATTGCCAAATGTGGTTTTAATTTGTGAGCAGAAGACCCCGCCTTGCTTTTTTCTTTCTTCTTTCTCGCTTCTCTTTTTTTTGAAAACGAAGTCACAGGTTTTGTACTTTTTGAACTGGACATTTCCTTCTGTCACTCCGTCACTTTTTCTGTTGTCCTTTTTCTTTCAAGGACATTTTCCCCCATTGTTCGTTGTCAGATGAATTTGGGATGAGAGTGGATCGTCCTGTTTCCTAAAGAAGTTTTTGAAGTTCCCATAGGAAATACACAGTGCTCTTTAAACTAAGTTTTACACTAAATAAATGAGGGCCATGATTGAATCCAGCATGAGATTGGAAGTGTCCTGATCACGGCATCCCACTTTCTGTGCTCCCCACAGTATCCATTGTTGTTATTTATGACCCTGTCTGCCTTCCATTGTGGACTTCTTCCAGCCTTGGGGAATTTACATCATTCCTAATAGCAAAAGGCTTTCTGGTTCCCACAGAGTTGTTCAAAGCCTGACTCATGCTCCTTATGTTAATTGTTCAGCTCTGAAAATACAGCACTTACAGGGTGTGGCTGAGGGGAAAATCTACTTTACTTACAGGGCATGTTTAGAAGTGTTTCGCACATAAATCTCAATCTCTCTCAGTCTCTCTGATTAACTTTCAAACTGAAGCTCTTTTTGGTCAACTAGTAAGTCCGGGGGGGGGGGGGAAGAAGCATCAAAATGCAGTAAAATCTGATAAAACCTGTAATAATTTGTTCACTAACTCTTAAAACTGACGTTAGGTTGTAACTGGATATGACTTTGGGTGATGTTGGTCCAGGTCTGAGACCATAGGCAGGGCCGTGATGGGATGTGGGACACCCAGGCATTAGGCTGATGGCTCTCCCAGGCTCCCCAGGGCTGTCATTAATTCCAATGTAAGTCTAAAGCAAGGACCTCGTGATAATTTACCAAAGCTGTTCCTGTGGCAGCAACATTTTACTACAGAATTTGATGGAGAAGGGTACTTGGCGTCCCAGGAAATGAGAGAGGTTAACGCTTTGTCTGGATTATCTATTTGCTAACAAAAAGGAAACAATTCCAAAGTATGAAATGAGTCAACATTGGTGAAGGTTGGGAGGTTTTTACATTTTATAATTGCTTCCTAATGATGTTTCCATGGGAACATATATGGATAGGTAGACAGATAAACTATGAATTATATAAAACCATGGTAATGCTGTTCATTTAACAACAACAAAAAACCACTCCCAGTTTTTTAGTAGCCAAGATTCTCAAACTCCAATTTTTAAAGTATCAGTATTAGAAGGCTTAACTTGCTATGCATTCTTGAGTATCGCAAAGGCCATATTCTGTATTTTCGTAACAGGAGGAAATGTGGAGAATTCTTGGGATAATCAGAGTACAGACCACTGCACTACCTGGGTTCTCAGGCACATCAAAGCTCACAAATGTGGTGCTGGCTGGCATTGTGGTTCGATGCTTTACCACAATTCAGGGCTCAGAGATATCGCATATTGGCCAAGAGTTCCCAGAGGGTTTAGAACCAACATCCTTCCTATCACGGTCTTGTATGTTTGTGGTGCATGTTAATGTATGAAGTGTGTGGGCTGAGAGCCCAAAAGAAATGACAACTTACCAAAAAGTTCGAGATATGAAAAAATTAAAATAGCCTAACACTAAGCAGCTTCATCTAGTCCTCACAACAATAAATCTGTTCACTGGGACATTCAGAGTATGACTGTTTTTTCTCACATTCAGCTAATAGATTTGTGTTTGAACCTTTGTTATCTTTTGGAATAGACGGAAAGAGCTCTTCGCGGAGCATCTGATTATTTTGCTGAGTGTGCAGTGAGTCCACTTCCTCCCAGTGCAAAGCTCAAGAGAAACACTCTGAAAGAAATGTAGGTCCAACGTGTTTCATTTTCTCGTTTTGACTGTCTATACATGTGGATACATAACATGAAACCTAGAATTCAACAAGAGCACATGGAACTTAATCACAGCCCCTGGCACTGAGCTCACCTTAAGTCACATACCTGCTCTTCCACCTTCCTGACGCTCTTTCTCTTGCTCTCTGGACAACAGGAATCAAGTCCTTGCTTCACAGGTGTGTTGCAAGGAGTAATTAATTACAAGCGCTTTGAAGATGAAAAGCACCTGTTGGTGTGTTTCATACAGTTGTCAGAGTGTCTGCAGACAGATCTAAAAAAATACATTCCTTCTCTAAGATGCTCGTTCCGACCCTAACATAATTATCATAATCCTCATGCCCCAGAAAGCAACAGACCGAACATGAATCTATATTATTTCTTTCCAGACTACAGCTTAGCCAAAACAAATATTTCAGCTCCAATGTTTTGAGTTTGGTGGTTTGAGAAATTTCTGGCCATTCACAAGCCTGCAAATATATGTTGCAGTCAAAGCCTCTAGTTTCTAAATTCTTCCCATGAAGCTTTTATCCTGCTCTTCAAAGTAACTTTCAACCAGTGAAGTTTGCATTGTCTGCTGTGTGTGCTGTAGAAAGGGGTTTGTGTGTGTGTACACACACTTATGTCTGCCTTGTTTCTGTTTTCTCTGCTTGCATACTCCCTGGAATTTCTTCCAGGATGTTTCAAGGTGTATTAATTGAATCCTGTTTCCAGTGGTTAATGAACAAGCCTGACACCAGCTAAATGGTACTTATATTTGAGTAATACCTTGAAATGACCTGTGAGAAATTCCAGAAGATTATTCTTTACGTATAAATAGAAATCGTGTGTACGTGTGTGTGTGCATGTATAAGCATGTTCTTGTACACATACACAGAGACACACATAAACACAACCTTTGCTTTGGATGTATTTGAGCATTTTCTTCTGGGGAGAAAAATCAATATACCAAATTGACCCTTAACAGCTGAAATGAATACCTGTTTGCCTTCATTAAAACATGAGTTCCATTAACAACCCAATGATCAGTAAATAAAGTGTTTCCTGGTGTACCCCAGTGTATGGGAAAAGGTGGAGGCTATTGCTTGGTCCAGTTTGCAGTTAAACATGCACTTGGGGATTTTTCTAGTTGCCAAGGGAGATGGGGAGAAGGGGGGTAGTGCACGCCTTCCTTTTTCAGGTGTAGGAAATGTGGTAAGGGGAATTTGGAGGAAACCATGCTATTACAGCATTACAAAACAAAAAATCTTTTTTTCTTTTAGTATGAAAAGAGCTGAAACAAAAAGCAGCATCATGAGCAAATCGAAGAGCAGTAGGGACATTGTGGGAACATCGAGTGACTCAGTGATTGCAGAGTTGGCAGTGAAAAACAGTGACCGTCAGGCTTCATCCAGTGCCCCTTCGGAGTCCCCGGGGCAAGCAAAAGATTACATACAGGCAGCTGAGAGCCATCGGGGGCTTTCTGTTCAAAAGCTGGAAAATGTTCATCAGGCGCAGCCAGAAGACACCAGCAGCCAGCAAAAACCTCATCCTGGGGAGTGGTTAGAGACAGGGCCTCTAAGCGGGAGCCCTGTCTGGAGCTGTGAGTCAGCATCACCAGGTCCAAAACAAAGTCCACGAGGGGCCAGAACACAGCAGAGACGCAGGAACCGCGGCTCTGCGCAGGGCTCCGACCACCACAGGAGAGTTTCTCTTGGAAGTGATCGATTCGTCCCCAGAGAAATAAGAGTGGAAAAAAGCAAAGCTGTCAGGGTTCTGCCAACTTTGGAGCTGTCAGATCCGGGGTTACTTTTGAAACAAGATTTGGCAAAAACCACGTCTAATGAAGAGTTGCATGTTTTGGAAAATCTCTCCTCCAGACATCTTATGAAAACTAAGCCAGGGAAGGCAGAGCAGACTGGCTCAGCCACAAACACTGAAAGATTAGCTACAACCCAGGGCAGCCCAACCAAGAAAAGGAAGAAGTACGAAAGAGCCACTGACTGACGAGGACTGCAGTGCTGCGGTTGAGGGATGTAGTGGCCAGGCTGCGAAAAATGAGAAGTGTGTATAGATGCTGTGATTTCAAAGGAATTCGAATGATTTTTTAAGTAGAAAAATGTATGTCTGTGCTAGGGTTAGCTTTCAGAGCAGTCACTTCAGGAGCCTACGTGCTTGTTCTAACAACAGTGCTGCCTTCTCGTCAAACTGTGTAAAATTATTTTAATAGAAATTTATTTTAATGCTAAACATCCATTCCCTTTGTCAGGGACGACACCGTTCCTGAAGAAGTGCATGAAGACACCAGTGTGTGTCTCTGGGGCACGTGCTGTGCAGATCATGGAAGGGGCAATCAAGACAGTGCCACAGGGCTGCAGTCAGTTCTGGGGGTTCAGTTTACCCTCCTGCTCCGTGGCTGAAGAGGGCAGCATTGAAGGAGCAGGCTAGTGGTTCTCAGCATCCAGTGCTGCACCAGCATCACTGTCAGAAAATGTGTTAGAAACGCAGAGCGTGGGCCCTGTCCCAGACACATGGAGTAAGAAACTGGGTGATTCTGAAACATGCTCAAGTTTGAGGCCCACCATGCTAATTGGAGACTGCCTGGTGTTTATTTACACCAGCCTGGCTACTATGGCTCCCGCTTATCAGCTGGGGCTACATGTGGACACATACACCCTTGTGCTCCCTCATACTTGTAAAGCACCTGAATTCAGTGTATGAGTCACTGTGTTCCTAGGTTCTTAAGTATGGCAGCCATAGCACCCAGACAGCTATTACTTACCCTAAGAATTGCAAGACCTTCCACAGATAATTTGGCCCAGCACTAGAAGACGCAGCAGAGGCTTGTTCTTGCTTGTCGCTCAGGCCTACCCCTGTCCCTACCTCTTGAGATTTGGGTTAGGTTCAGGACTGACTAGAACCCACAGGGAACTCAGTGGCCAGAGTTTCCTGTTTCCCGTTTGGAAGACTTCACAGACAGTTTAAATTTCAAAACAGGAGTCTTAGATTTTTAGTCTTACCCACTAATGTCTCCAGTGGGCTTGCTGAAATGTCTTACAGTGAATCATTGCAATAACTTATTTTGGATGGACACCTAACTAAAGATTTCCTTAACTCGATTTCATTCTAAAATAGGGAAAAAAATCATCTTTAAAGGCCACCCATCAATTTTATCTTTTTTTTTTCTGTTCAACATTGGGTGGTCCTTTGAAGTAGCACCTCCTTAGTAACAAGGAAAATCAGTATATTCCTGAAAGTGGAGTGAGCAGAAAAATAACCCAGAAAAAGTCCAATAAAATATAAGAATATGGAAACAGATAGTGTAAGTTCATGCTTAAGACTAACTAGAGGTTTCTCCCAGCTCATTCTCTTCTTCCCATGTCTTCTTCCCTGGCTTGTATGGTAAGGTAAGACTCATTAAGAAGCAACCATATTTCATAGCAGCATTTTAGGTCATGAAGTTCAGTCTTGGTTACTACACCTGTCCATGGATATAGATGTTCTTCCTTTGATGTTCCAAACCCTGCCTGGAAATCTGTCCCCATCCTGTGATCCCAGCCTCCCCACCCCCACTAGAAGCATGGCCCTGCCCATTGGGATCTTTTCCTCTTCCCTCCTAGTTTATTTCCTCCCCAACTGTTCCTAGTCAAAGCACTCTAGAAGAGGGAGCCCGACAGAATGCTCACCGCAGCAAGCAGATTCCACCCATCCAGCAGGGGGGGACTAGACGCAGTGCAAACCTGAGGAAGTGCTAGAACATGATTTCTGTGGCCCATTGTCGGCCTCTCTCTTAGAGGTCAGTACACTAGGTCTGCTCTTCACTGAAGACAAGACCACAGTGTGGCATTGAGTCCTCTTAAACAGAAACAACTATTGGAACCGTTTAAATGGGGGGTACAAGTAAGCCAGGAAACAGTAAGCTCACTGGAAGGGTTTAGAATAAAGACAGCCATTCCAGAGCAATAGCTATAGAACTAGAAGGAGATGTTTGAGCTGGAGGCACCAGAGAAATTTTTTATTGAGAAGTTTTTATTTCATTGGTTAACCTGGGCCTGATGGTTAAATTCGATTCTTATACTTCTAATGATTTTCTTTCAAGAAAAGTCTTGGCTTTAGAGTTTGGTGTATTTGTGCAAATAACAGTTACTGTGATTAAGAGAAAATAGTACCATTGGTTGCAGCTTGATGGGGTCTTTCTCATAGACATCATGTACACGGATTTTAACAGGATTAACGCGCCAGCAGCTCTCCGCTTCCGCACCATGGCATGTGGTTGAGGAATTCTGCTTCTGAGCATTTTCCTTCCACATGTCTGAAACACCCCTGGGTCTTTGTTACTTGAGTGGTTATGTCATTCTTTGGATATTTGTAAGTACAAAAGGGAAAATGGCTACTAGCTTTTTTGTTTATTAGGTGGGAGATGAGTTCTCTACTGTTGGGAGTGGTCTGTATTCTGATATTTTTAATAATGTTAGTAATTAAGCAACTGAAAATCTGAGACCCTGTCAGTGTACTTAGTCAAAAAGGAGCAAGTTCTTCAACCACTTACTTAATAACCCAAATTAAATGTATATATATTCAAGTCCCTATAACTCTGATGCTCAGAAGAAATGTAGATCCAATTTGATTGATGTTACGACTTTGAACTCCCTAACTTTCTCAGTGTCTTGACTTCTAGGTCACCTCCATGTGCTTTCAAATGACTTTTTAATAGATTGGTGTTGGGTTTTGCCTTGTTTTGTTATGTTGTGTGTGTGCGTGTCTTTTTATGTTTATAAACAAGAAATGTCTGAGAACAGTTGTGATTTTTCTTATACATTTTTCTTTTCTTTGCCATTGGAGGTTAACTGTCATCCAGATATGCATATAAATTGTTAAATGCCAAGGAGGAAACGTTTGGGGGGAGAGGAGTGAGTGCTGCAGCTTTTTTGTTCATTTATTGTAATACAAAAAAAGTAGGAAAATGTTTCTCATTATATAAAAAGCAAGAGTCACACAACCCCTCTGTGTTTTGATTTCTGAAGAATATAGCTTGTCTCTGAATGAGAGATCTCAAGATATATTTTGGGCACAACAGTGGGATCACAGTTAATTGTTTGCCTTTGGTGTCGTGTTTGGATTTTAGTGTGAATTGTGCATATCGGTGTCCTTTGATTTCAGAAAGAGCTTGGTGAGGGCAGAGTGGGAGGGGAAGGAAACCTCTGTGCCCAGGAGAATGGCCTGAGATCAGTGTCGCCATTCTCTGTTTCCTTGTGTTTCTTCTTGGCAGGCCCCACTAATATTTCCACAAAGTTCTAGTGACTCGCCCTCCTTTTGAGGTAATAAATGGCTTTCCTAAGAACCAAAACTTCTCTGTTCAGCATGCCGTGACTTGAACATGGAAGTCATTTCAATTTCTTTTTCATCTTATGAGGAAATGTCCATGCTCAGTCTGTTGAGATGAGAGAATTCATTCCTTGTTATTGAAGCAACAAATGAATTGAAACACGTTGGAGCAAGTAAAAAATC
The DNA here is from genome assembly GCF_964146895.1 of Miniopterus schreibersii. Taxonomy (NCBI): domain Eukaryota; kingdom Metazoa; phylum Chordata; class Mammalia; order Chiroptera; family Miniopteridae; genus Miniopterus; species Miniopterus schreibersii. Next base: position 69,166,757 of record NC_138110.1, read on the forward strand.
AAAATTAAGCTGATTTCTGTTCAATGGTTTAAAACCTTCCTTAGTACAGAATAAGTTAAGCATTGTAACATGACATTAATTCAGTTCACTACTCAGAACAGAAGTCTAACCATATATATTATTGGTATTACAATTTAATGATATAATTAAAATTCTCAGAAATCTGCTGAACTCCCTCTAATTTAGGTTCTGTATTTATTTAACAAGACAAGGAACAAATATATGTCTGCATGTAGCTTAACAGAGGGGACTTGAGTGGGTGAAATTAGTGCCTTTAATTGTCAAGAACTACTCAGTACAGGGCTTGAATTTAATAACATTTAAATAAGTTTCATCATGCAGCATAATATTACCATGTGCTGCCCTATAATTGCCATTACAGTTACTTATCAAAAATCTTGATTCTTTAATTAAGCAAATATCAATAAAACCATACACTTGACTCCAAAGCATCGGATCAGGAGACTGTAGGTATGGATTTGTCGGATCCCCAAAATAACTTTCTTCAGTCAAGTTAGAAAGCTAAACACTGCAGTAAGCACCAAGAGAGCTCGTCCTCTCATTTGTTTAAATGATTTAAATAGTTGTACATGCCTAGAAGATGAAAGTAGTATTAGTGGAAATGCACCTGCTTTATGAATGAAAAGGAAAATTGTTTTAAAAAATAAAATTTGTGTGTATCACTTTCCTTCAAAAAAAGTGAATTAACCCCAAGGACTATACATCTAAAATACCTCTTTCTGAACGTGCTGCTTGAAGTTATATATTCTGTTTGTTAGAGACATTTCTTCCCTCCTTGAAGCACTTCTGAGGTTCTGAACACTGGGTTAAATGATCAAAGGAGCGCAGCGTTTGAACCATTGGTCCTAAAGATTTAGGTTTGAAAAACCCTGTGTGGGATGTCGTGATTAAATTGGCCTATACGACTTGGGGGTGGTCTTTACAATTAAGATATTTCCCACTTATGCTCCCAGTTGAGCTAAGATAGACCCCCCTTGTGAGGGGTTAAAGAATGCGACCTTGATTCCTTTCCAGAGAATCTCGACATTTCCCAAGTGGATTTATTTCCATTTTCTAAGAGGATCCAGTCCTTATTCAGCACTGAGGGAAGTCCTGGGCCGACTGCAAACTGCCTTTTATGATGGATCCCAGGCCTCTCTGGTTGCTTGTAAATACATTTTCCCTTGGGTCCTGTACATAGCTTTTCAGAAGCATTTCAATATCAGGTTGGAATCATCCATTTGAATAACTGCATGAAATGGTGAGAACCACGGCAATTGATGATGCAGAGCCCATTTCCTTGGGTTTTGCCCCGTGGCAGCGTGCGGTGTGGCCTAACCCACAGAAAAGATGCACTGCCCTGGGCCTGGGCCTGGGCCTGGGCCTGGGATCGGCGACTGAAGGATGGCATGGTGTCACACGCTTCAAACTCTGGGTCCAACTGCTCTGCCACTGATTGGCTTGTGTGTTTTGGGACAAGTCATTTAACATCCGGGGCCTCAGTTTCTTCATTTGTCAAACAAAATTATCTCATATTTTAAGTACTGCACTTGGCTCTGTGGAGTGCTGAGGTAAACATAACTCCCGAGGGTTAATTTCGCCATCTGCTGAAATACAGGTTCTTGACAACCGCCATACATTGGAATTACCAGAGTAGCTTCTACTTAAATCAGAATCCTGGAGATAATGGCCTGGCTATTGGCAGTTTTAAAAGATCCTCAAATAATTATTCTTACCAAAGCCATAAATAAACAGTTGCTTAAAAATGTAGGGTGTGTGTAAATACTGGGTATTAGAAGAGGCAGGGTCTCCTAAGAGCTGAGTATCCTTCAGAAGAGGGGCTTTCTGCAAATCAGAAGTGTACCTGCTTTACGAATCGGAAAGGCTTTGGTGACACCGTCTCAATAGGGATACATGTTAAACACATAGAGATGTGTTATGTTTTGTCCTCAAGGCCCCTCTAGTTAGTAACGCTGCTTTAGGTCCACACATCAGCCCACAGCTCCATCATCCACAGCGCTGAGAAGTTGTTTCCCTCCCACAGGAGATGAGTTTTGAAAGCACCTAAATAATTGTCTGGGGTTTCCCTTTGATCCATGATCATTAATACCATTAATAAACTCTCAAAAAGTGCATGTGAATCCCAAGTTTGCGTCTGGCAGGGCAGTGGAAGAATGGATGCTTTTAAAATAGTTGGCTCAGAAAGCACATGTGAACTAACCCTGTGGGAAAACCAGGAGAATTCCTCATCCTCCAAAGGATTACCTAGGATGAGATGCTGGCCCTGTATTTTAAGTTCAGTTGCATTTCTGAAAACCTCATTCATTCCCCAGCCTGATTTATTTTAGGAGGTGAAGTAGGCTGTGGGAGGGGACTGGTGATGTACAGTCTCGTGTTTGCTTTTTGTTTTCTCCAGTTCCCCAAAGATCATAACGTATATGTATTTCTTTAAAAAAAAAAAAAAAAAAAGACCAGCTCCTTCACGAGATTTACTACAGCTTTTCTCTCAGAAATTAGAGCTGAAGAATCCTCTCCTCTTCAGGCTCCCGAGCCCCAGAGGCCGAGTGCACACAGGGTGAGCAGAGCGCTGACCTCTGCCGGGGAGAGGTCAGCTCAGCACACAGGACTCAAAAGGGAGGAAGAAAGAGCAGCCCCTCAGCGGGAGTTTGACTTGCTTTAGGGCAGAAGAGCTTTTATAAATAAGTCCCCAGTCTCCCACGCCCTCTCACCGGCTCCTCTATTACCAGTCCTGACTCTGTGCTTAGGCGGGCGGGCACACAGACCCAGCACACTCGGGCACACAGGCTCGCTCACGGAGAGCTCTGGCTTCACTCTGCCTCACAGCCCTCTCGCCGGCCCTGGGCCTGTGGGATGGCCTGGCAGACCGTCTGTGGAGGAGGCAGGTGATGGATTGACTGGGAACTTTCCTAGGCCCAGTGGCTCTTAAGGCCTTTTCAGTTCCTTCTTAGCATGCTCAGCTGGTGAGAAGCATGCAGAGGGCTCTTTCCCAAACCCACCATGGGTGCCTGGGAGGATTAATACCAGCCATCCATTCCCCTTGTCAGAGGGAGAAGGTGGAATGGTAAATTACAGCGACCTCCAGCCTTGATGTGGCAGATTGGGCTGGGCATTTGGGATGTTTCCCGGTCGGAGGAGCCTGGCAGGGCCTCCCTGCAGTGATGCCAGAGTGAACTGGTGCTTGTGCAGCAGCAGCGCAGCTTTGCTTTGGACATTCCTCTTAGCATGCTTCCCTGGCCAGCCTGTTCCCAGTGCCTTCTGCTCAGCTCTGTGACCAGCTAGAGGAGAGACTGCATGGGCAGCCCTGAGCATCTGGTAAAGCACCCCTGGGTGCTCTCCAGGGAAGAGGGTCCAGACAGTGCAAAAGCACCTCTGGGAGGAAGAGCTCTCTGGGTCACACGGGGTCTGCTGATGGGGTTCTTATTTTGCTGCTGATAATCTCCAGCTGGGAGAACCTTCCCAATGTCACCTAAAATCTCTACAGCAAACTGCCCATCCATCCGTGAACTGTCTATCAAATTGGCCTTGCTTTCTTGATGCCAGTTTATCAAAACCCATGTTCTGTGTCCTGGTGGTAGGAACAATTTTGGCTATGTGTTTCTAAGGTCTAACTCCAGCTCACTGACCTTGAGAGAAGCCTTAACACCTGACACTAGGCTGGCTGCCCATCATATGAGAGCAAGCTTAGGAGAGAGGAGATGGTGAGAGAGAGAGGGGGGCTTGGCATTTAGCTTCTTGGTCTAGAGGAAGTGGCCACTGTGCAGTAAGGACAGCCAAGGAGGGAACTTCTTTGTAGGAAAGGCTATTGGGGGTGAAGGGGGAAATTAAAAAGTATCCAATCCACTGAAAACCTCATTAAAAAACAAATCAAACACATTTCATAAGGAGGAAAAACTAGCCCAAGACTGTGACCTGGAGTCGGACACCTGAGCTTACCTCATTTGGCCTAATTTTATAAAACTACCGTGGGGTGTGGATATAGAATAAAGGACTATGTTTTGTCATTATTTAGAGGCTTTAGAGAGCCATCTACACTCACAGACCCACACACTGCTGTAGAATTTAATTGGGCACCAAGTTGTCTTGCCGTCCAGTGGTTCAGGCTTGTCTTGAATGAGCTCCTGCTACGCTGTGAGGAGGCACTGAATTGAACTGGGAAAAATCCAATGATCTGTAGAGTTGAAACCAAATGTACCACCTACACAGACATAGCCTGGCATGACTCCCTTTAGGAGAGGCCTGTGTTAGTTGGCTATTACTGTATAACAAATTACCATCAATACAGACTGATTATTGAACAGTTTCTGCCACCCTTTAGCTGGGTCCTCTGCTTGTCTCACAAGGCTGGAACCAAGGTAGCAGCCACCTGTCCTCATCTGGAGGCTTAACCAGCGGAAGATCCACTTCCAGGCTCCCTCAGGTGGTTGGCAGAATCCGGTTCTTTGTGGGCCCCATTGCCCTGCTGGTGGTTGCCCTGGGAGTTTGCTCAGCTCCCAGAGGCTCTTCTCAGGTTCCCCACCACTGGCCACTGCCTCTGAATGATGGAGAAACCTCTCTTCCCCTGAATCTCTCTGATTTCTGTGACCAGCCAGGGAAAACACTCCACTTTTAGAGTGCTCCTGTAATTGGGTCCACTCCACTTGGATAATCTTCGTATTTTAAGGCCACCTGGATTCGTTCTTGGTCCAATAACCAGGGGCCAAGAATCTGTGGCCACCTTGGGATATCGTCTAGCATCAGATCCAAAAGCCCTTAGCTGTTCTCTGATGGGGGCTCAGTTAATGGAGAGAGCGGACACTGTCATTGGAATCTGGCTGGATTCCCTAGTCTTCCAGGGGCCTCCGTATCCTATCACAGGACACTTGAACAAATGCTGAGGGCAGCACTGGCTTCTTCCTGCGGCACTTGGACACTATTGCGATTTCACAGATAAGCAAACTGAGACGCAAAGAATTTCCTAAACTTTACCAAGTTAGTAAGTGGCAGAGCCCAGAATCTAGGTCTGTGCGAGCGCAAAGCCCAGGAACTCTGCTGACCGGCCACACGTGGGTGAGCCCAACGCCGAGCAGGCAGAAACTACCGACAGGGAAGCGGGAAGGAAGAGCTGCGACTGGAGTCCAGGAAGTCTGGCTCCAGAGTGCGTGCCCTTGACCACTGGGCGCGCACTGCCTGGCGGCCGGCCCGGCCACGTGGAGGCGGCCGCCCTGGGAAGCGGCGGGCCTCCAATGCTGAGCGCTGAGTGCTGGGCTGAGAACTCGCAGGAAGCGCGGAGATCACAGGATTGGGGCTGAGGGGAAAGCCAGAGGTTGCGGGGAGTCCCGGCCCCCGCCCCGCCCCGCCCCCACCACTCCCTTTCCTTTACCTGGCAGACGCGTTCGCCCTAGTTTCATGCAAACCTGTAGCTGTTTCAATTGCTGCTCTTCCTTTCTGTTTTAAACTGTAGATTCTTTTGAAAGCACTTCCAAAAACCATCCCTGCAAAGCCAGAGAGAGCCCCCAGAGAGCATCTGACTGTCGTCCTGAACTTGCAGGGTTTATGTTTCTATCTCCAGGATGGGTTTTTATCCAAGCTGTTCAGCGTGGGTGCCTCAGCGCACAGGAAACTTTTAGAGAACATGCAATTCCGTCCCACCCTGACATGACAACAGGTTAAAGATGACCGGTGGGACACGTTCCTAATGCCTGCGCGGGGGAGCTGGCTTTTGGGGTTTGGGGTGGAGGAAGCAGAGCTGCTCATAGGCGGTTTCCGGAACGCCCAGATCTGCCTGTGCTGGCCCGGGCGCGAACCGGACCTGGTGAGCTTCGCATTCAAGCTACTTGGATTTTAGTATTTTTAGTGCTCGGGTGATTTTTCTGTGATAATCTGGAGTCGCCTGTCGGGGGAAGCAGGACTGGTTAGGGGATGTGCGATGAGGCCTAATAATTGCAACCACCTGGCACTGCCCAGGGAGCCAGGGTGTTGTCCTGAAAACGCCTGTAGAGTGCGCCCGCATGGTACATTTGCGCGTGTGGCACGTGTGAGCGCCTGGCACGTGCGCGTGGTTCGTGCACAGGGAAGTGTAGGGTGTAGTGGGGCTGTCGATTCCTTTCCGAATCTCTTCCTGTGCTTCATTTTTATAACTATGAAGCAGAAACTAAAAGGAAACTGTAAAGCTGACCAAGAACAAAGGAACCACCTACAAAGAGATGGGCTTAACCTGCCTTTGATTCGGAAAACACCTATTGCTCTCAGATTTATAAAGCTGTCACTTTCCACTCAAAAGCGGGAGGAGGCACAGCTTGGATTAAGGACACTGTCTCTGTGGCAGCCTGCACAGTCATTAGGAAGCCAGCTGCAAACCTGTGTTCCCCTGGGGATCTCAGAGGAGCCCCACTGGCCTGCCAGAAGCGCTTCTCTGTAAAACAAAGCTGTTGCTTTCATGTTGCTGGCATCTGCTTTGGCTCTCGGGATAATTCAAACCTTGGGCGCCCCGGTACGGATATTTGCAGGGGGAAGGGTCGGGGTGGGGTGGGGGAGGCAGTGGGCAGGCCTCAATTCGGGGTTCTTATTGGATTTAAGCATATTTACTCTCCAAATTAATTTTCCTGACTTGCATATCACAGGTTAATACCGGACCAGTGATAATGACACATAATTTAAGGCTTATAAAAGCTGCCTGGGACTTGAAAGAAACACTCCAAGCCAGAATGTTGTGCCAGGCATGCAAGAGCAAGTCATTCAGGTAGAAGCTGTCCAAAGCGAGGGCGCCGCGCCTTTCAACAGGATCTCCGAGGGTGCACGCAGGCGAGCAGGCCCTCTGCTGCCCCAGGAGCATCGCCCCACTCGCTGTTCCTTTTAACCATGGGAGGCAATTGTTCACAAAGGTAAATTCGTTATTTTTAATAGACCCAGAAATATCTCGTAGTTTTCAAGTGAGGCAACAAGATTGCCCTAATGGTTTCTAAACTTTGAAGACTTGTAGGGCCAGAACCCCACAGAACTGCCTCGGGGCACCCTTCTGCCTCCAAATACCAAGTTGTCTGTTGGCATTGCTGGAGACTGACATAGCCTGAACTGGGATGTTTAGCTGCTCGTGGGGTGGAAAAAAATGTTAAGAAAAATAATTGTTGTTTTTGCAAACTATCAATTTAAAAACAGAACCTCAGGAAGCAGATTTCTGTTCCAGTGCTTGGATGAATCAGAGCTTACAAAGTATAAATACACATTAGCAGGAGGAGGCTTCCCATAACCCATGTGCTGTGTCTTCCCAGCCCAGGAACCTCTGAACTCATTTCTCATTCCCAGTAGAGGCAGGAGAGACCCACAGTGGAAACGGAAATGCTGGGACTCTGCTCAGCCCAACCTTTTTTCTTTAAAGGCAACCGGTTCTTAGCTACATACTTGCTCACTTTTGCAAAGCCAGGTGTACACCATTTAGAAAGCAGGGAAGCCCACACTCTGGCTCCTTTGGCTCTTTGCTGCCTAAGAAATATTCCCAAATAAGTTAACTTTGACTCTCTGACCCCAGATCAGCCAATAAGCATAAAGCACTTAGACCATAACTTGCTCAGGGGGCAGTGTAATTATTTTAGTTAAAAATGATGTCAGGTGGCAATTTAGCAACAAACTGGCTTCCAGGCTACTTAATTCACTTTAACAAGGAAGAAAAACATTATAATTAGTGAAGAGCTTGTACTTTAGTATTTTAGTAGAGTTGTTCTCAAATTTTACTGACCATACTGTGGGAGGGAGGGAGGGAGGAAGAGGGGAGAGCTCTTGGAAGTAGATTGCCCAGCCCTACTCCTGGTGAATCTTGGGCCAGGCCTGGGAACCTGCATTTGAGAGAAATGCACCACTTTCAAGTTATGCTTCTGATCACACCCAGCCTGACTGGGCTTTAGCAATTAAGATATACCCCCTTTCTATTCTGATTCTACACTGTGGAAGTCTAGAGCCTCAGGACAGTTTCTAATCTAAAAACAATCATCTAGTTAGTTCCTTCCTGGAGTTTCATGGTGCATTTTAATGCCAGAGTTCTGGGGAGCCACATTTCCTTCCAGGGCTTGCTTAGAGGGCCCAAAACGTTCATTGGGAATAGGAAAAGTGTTGAGTCCTTTCCTTTCCCGTTCCTTGTACCCAGGATAATCAAGGCTCCCTTGCCTGGTCCCTTCTACCTGGAGAAGGGGAAAAACATACCATTTAGACCCTGGTTTTGAGGAGCCTGACCTCTACCTTCCCGTGGAGAGTGTCCTGGACAGAAGGCCCCTTAAAACACGTGAATCTCAAGATCATTTCCCTCCTGGAATAAAGAATTGCAGAGGCTCATTAAATGGTTTTCTTGTTTTTTCTTGGCACAAAACCATTTGGTAACTATCCAAGGAATTCTGGGGTCCTGCATGATCCAAGTTTACAAACCACCAGAGCAAGGTATTGCTTCAGGATGGTTTGAGTTCAGCGCAGCGAAACCAGATTGTTTCCGGCTCCTTGGGTCTGTACCAGGAAAGCATGTCTCCCTCCCTGACTCCACCTTGCATAAAGCGGCTGCTCACCAGAGATTAGTGACAGAAGTATTGCTATACAAGGGCAGGGAGATGTCATGGGAATCTACGCTTTCAGGGCTGCCTCCTTAACAAGCCAAAATGCACTGACCCCCTCGAGGCCTCTGTTCATGCAGGAGCATGGAGTCCTTAAGGCCCACCACCCCCTCTTAAACAGTGCCCATCAGAGAACACAATTCCTGGCTTGGTGGAAAGAACAGCTTCCCAAGAATGAAAGAAGACATCTGCCTCAGCTTCTCCATTCAAAGTGTGTTGCTCCAGTTAGAGTTACGCTGTGGAAATGGGAGGTGGGTAGATGGCCTGAGCACTGGGGACAGCTTCCCCCAGGACGGGAAACTTTAGCTTATTAACCACAAGCAAGGAACTCTTGGCAACTCGGAGCAGCTGCTGGAAGCTGTCCATGTGGGTCACCTCAGCTCATCCCTTGCTGCAGGTGCCAGAGGCAAAGCTTTCCCCACCCCATGACGTGGGGGCAGGGCCATGTTGGCCTCTGGCCCAGCAGTCACAAGTGAGAACCACAGCTCTCCTGCCCTTAGCAGGTGGGAACAGCCCAACTCTGGAACTTCATGGAAGGCCAGACAGCTGGCACCCCCAAGGCCAACAGAAGGCTCACTTCCTGGGTGCAAGGTGATGATAGATGGGCCATGACCCCAGAAGCAAACCACCCTGGAGGTGTAAATGTGCACAAAATCCACAAGGTCTCTCATGATGGAAGGACATTGATATATTAACCCAAGTAGCCAGGAAAAAAAAATGAGGAAAACCATTCAATCTCCCTCTTCGGCCCCCATCACCAATTCCAAGCTATTTAAAACCCTTTCAGCGCAGTGGGCAAGGTCAGCATCTCCCGTGTGGTCACAAACAATTCACCTCCACACTGCAGGCCAGTGATCAGTGGCGTTTATTCAAGCAGTATTCACACTTGCTGTTGAATGACAAGGGAATCAAGGCCCTGAGGTAGCGTGTTGCAGCTCCAGCTTCACAGCAGCCCCACTGCAGAGGAACCGGGGAGCTGAAACGGCTGAGTTCCTCCTGGTGCGCGCCCCTACTTATCACCAGAGGCACATGGCAGAGCCGAACCATGTAAGCTCAGAAGAGGCCACACTGTTCCATGTTTTTATACAAAAAATTTAATAAATATTACTTTTCAAAATTTATTGCCAGGAACAACACATCAAAGATGCATTTTTATGTTCATAACACTAATAGGACAATACAAAGTATCTTCACGGTCTCAATGGCGAACCAACAAAATTACTGTTTTATAAGCCTTTTGGATCTTAAACTTCGTAAGAGCGTTTTGATTTCCTTGCGTAAGGCAGGCAGTGTACTCTATGGCAATCTAAACAGTGATCTTACTGGGCATTTTACGGTTCAAGTATTCAACTAGCTTATTAGAATACTCCCTAAATGCAGTAGATAACAACAAAAATCAAACCTACAAGTGGTTCAGTATTACATACGAATGGTGAAAAGAAATCAGAATTTACAAAATAAGATTGGTGTGCTTCCAACTTCACACAATTAATTTGATATTTTTAAGGGTATTCAACCACTCATTTTGGCTACGTTCACATCATAGCTCAACTTGTTCCCTTAAACGGCTGTGCAGCAGATCACCTGCCTGTCTCTTTTCAAGTCTAAAGCAGAAAAAAAGAAAACTGTTCTAGACTAATTCTGAAACTGCCTCAGTCAGTCCTGAAAACACGTTTTAAAGTGATGCTCTAGAAGGTGTTTTAAACATCTTGACGTACAAAAAAAAAAATTCCACCAGTATTCCAGGCACAGAAGCCCATCTGTTGTCTTAAACCATTTTCAAACACCTTAATTTTGGCTTATAGGCAACACATAGTAAGAAAATAAGTTCAAAAAAAAAAAAAAATAAAGCCATACGCTTACACTGCTATCAAAAACCTTCAGTTCTAAACACATACATATAAATAAAAAGGAATGATGTTTTAAGGCTCTTGATTATTAAGTTAATAAATCAAATATACACAGTGATTAATAAAAAAAAGAATTATTTACATAACTATACAAAATTCTACTTTTGACACATTTTTCCTCTTTAAATTCTTCATTTTACCAGCAACTGCTGACATCAAAGTCCCCCCTCCCCCAACAACAAAATACAATAAAAAAAATAAATAATAAACTCATTTGTGATAGTTGCTGTGGTTCTGAGCTGCAAAGGCACTTTTCAAATACAGAACTACTTGTACGTCATCATAAAACCAATATACAAAAACAACTCAAGAGTCAATAAATATAAATAAAACTATGATCCTAAGACTGCATCACCATCGGGACATCTGGCAGAAGTGGAAGCTCGAAGCCCAAGGGTTGGGCCCTCTCCGGGGCGCCTGATCCGAGACCTGTTGGCTGCAGGGCCCGTGCCCCAGGGCACCTTGGCCCGGGTTTTGCATAGCTGTGAGATGCAGCCCTCGATTTCCCAGGCAACCACAGAAACTACCATTGCCAGTGTAAGCCAGCTTGTCAAAACTTAAATTAACACAGGGATTCTAAGTCAACAACAGCCTCAGACCGGACTAGACAGTTACAGAACTACAGCCCCGCGCCCTCGGTGGACTACCTGGCGGGGAGGCGCCCGCCGCCTGCTATACGATGTACTCCATGCGGTTCAAGCTCTGCGCGCTCTCCAGGTCCCTGTTGTCCTGTTTGTTTGTCCAGTTCGGGTGTTTGGCGGGCGTGCCGTTGGGCTTCTCCTCTCTGTCGACCAGCGTGTACACCGGCTGCTTGGCAAACCGGGCTTTCTGCTGGTGCTTGTCCATGTCGTCCTCCTCTACCTCCGAGTTGTGTGTCCTTATTTTGGACATTTTGGAGTTTTTGTTCTCGTAGTCCTTGATGGGGACCGTGTTGGCCCCGTGCTTCTCGATGGGGTTTTTGATCTGGTTCAGCTGCTCCCTGACGTTGTTGGTGGTGTTGTCCTCGGAGGCCGAGCGGGCGTGACTGCTGGGCTTCCGGCGCTTCCGCACGCACCAGTAGAAGGCCGTCACCAGGCAACAGAGCCAGGCCACGGTGAGGACGGAGCTCAGCAGAGGGACCAGGAAATCTGCAAGGCAGGCCCCAACCAATTAACCCTCGGAACAAAAGAATACCGACACTGCTGCTCCTGCCCTCAGTCCCCAACAGGGGCTCCATGGGGACAAGTCCCTTTTCAAAACTGCGTATTGTCAGCTCACAGCTTGATCAGCAGTGCTGGGAACCTGGGCCCTTGGAGACACTGACACTACTGTCCCCGGAGAGACTGAGCAAGAGCAGCAGCAGCTCCCACAGATTCCCCAGCTTTGTGTGGGGAGAGCAGCGTCGGGGTCAGTCAAGGGGACTCTGGCTACTAAGGCGGTTCAGTCGAGGGGACTCTGGCTACTAAGGCGGTTCAGTCGAGGGGACTCTGGCTACTAAGGCGGTCCATCACACGACCTGGTTTTCAGAATGACCAGAAACCCAATCTGAAGGCCGACAGCTCCAATGCCCCGCGTGGTCATGAGCTCAATTCCTCGCCTTGCTAGAACAATAATGCTCAAGATCGTCTGAAGGGCAGTCTGGACGTACTGTAGGGCCACGGAGCTACCTCGCAAACCAGTGTCTCGCGGTGCTCAGGACGGGCTGGCACACGACACCAAACGCCAAGAGCTCCAGGCACAGCGATGCTCTGTGCTAGGGCTCTGCAGGATCTGGGAACAGTGCACTCTCCACAGGGCTGCCTGCCTGTGAGCAGAGCCTGCTGGCACCCGGAAAGGTCAGGTCAACCTCTGCCCATCGCCATGACCTCCGTCATGGCCACCAGCCTGTTTCCTCACCAATTAAGTGGGGGGTTCCTGGAAGGGGAAACTCGAGGGAACTGCTCACCTGGTGGTTTGACTGGACAGTGTGATGACATCCATTTGGCACTCGTCCCAGAAAGGGCCTGTTCCCACCTGACACTCACCCGTTCTATTCTTCAGGGGACGCCTCTGAACTCTCACTTCTGCAACGGCAGCGATGAGTGAGCTGTTCCCGTCACGTTTGCTGACCAGGTCTATAATTTTGTCAGTGATTTCCTTGATAGGGTTTCCATCATCCCGTATGTCTTCAGCAGACTGGAAAAAAAACAAAAACCTGTCAGTCTGGAGGGTCAGGGGATACTCCACAGTAACTTTTCTTTTTATTTGATATAACATTTTATTTTTAGGTTTTTTATTTAAAAAAAATTAAATGTTTTTCAATTACAGCTTACATTCAATATTATTTTGTATTAGTTTCAAGTGCACTTTTATTCAAAACCACTTGAAAACACATGTATGCCAAGCTTTATTCCCATGTATTTGCTCCTGGCTAAATGAAGCTTCCTAGCTACCTTGCAATCAAATCATTAGGTGTGAATGGATCTTATACTTACAATGGCCACATGTATTTCATTGTTCGCGGAAGGGGAAGGCTCACAAGCTATGTAGATTGAATATTCGGCAGAAACATTTTTCAGAATATTCAGATTCCTCAATTCACTGCAAATGTGCTCCGTGGTAAGACCCTAGAACAATATGGAAAAGTCCACACGTGTGTTAAGATATTGGAAAAGAGAAAAGGCTGCCCTTTTCTTGGAAGTTAGGTTATATTCAAGTCATGCTTTGCTCTAAGACAGGAACTTGGGCTACAGAGAACTAAATCCCAGCTTGGGACGCTCCTGTCTTAATACAAGCAGCCACACAGTCCAAATAGAAAAAGCAGCTCCGTACCGGGGACATCATCTCTTTGTTGAAGGTGAATGTGATGTTTGCACAGTTGTCCTGGTAATAGGGGTCAGACATGCATTTGGTCTTCACTGGCTGGAGGCTGGAGGAGTGACACTCGCCCACACCTGTGCAGGGACGGACGAAACACTGGTCGTCCAGGATGGGGAGGCAGCTCTGCCCGCTGGGGCACTCGCTGTGCCCTTTGTGGAGCAGGCAAGGTCGAGGGCCACACCAGACCTGGAGAGAGACAGGAGCGGCTGCTCAGGAGAAGCGCCCATCAGCTGCTCGGGAACTCGGGCAGCCTGCAGCAGTCCTCGCAGCCTACCTTTGAGCAGGCGATCCTTCCGCTCAGGCACTGGCAGGCGTTACAGTCATCGTCCCACTTGGCCCCGTCTGGTATCACACTCCCCATGGTGATGCAAGGTCTCCCTGAAACTGAGAGGCGGAGACGCGTGAGTGGAAGGACTTTCTCGATTCCTTGCTCCCTTCCTGTGAGGAACCAATTATACCCCTGCCCTCTGACACGTGACAATAGTTCCTTCTGGGAGAGGCACATATTACCCCCCTCCCCTGCTGACTTTGCACATGGCCACGTGCCCACGGCAGCACCAGGGGATGTGTTGTAAGCAGAGTCTCTCCGTTGGCTTGCACAGCACACTGCCTCTTGCAAGCCTGCCATTTGCCAGGAAAAGAACATGGCCCAGATGCAGCTGACGGTCCCAGGAGGCGAGGAGGGGCAATGAACAGGCCTGAGCCCAGCCTGCAGCACCTATCACTCTGCCTGCCCTGCAGACCCATGAACACTAATAAACGCTTGTCGTAAGCCACAGAGTCCTCAGACCGTTTAATTACCATCTATGGCAAGGCAATAGCTACCCTCTCTTAGGAGACTCTTAAAGTTCCCCCTCCCTGGGGTCCCCACTGTACGTCCCCTCTGTGTTCTCTCCCTGAGCACAGTGCCTACTCATGGTCAAAATGCTGACTAGTGACAGGAGCACTCGTTCACTCCACAGGCACAGGGAGCCAGGGCCAGGCCCACATACCTTCCTGGCACTTGGCACCGCTGTGCCCCGGGGGGCAGACACACCGGTAGCCATTGATTTCATCCACACAGGTTGCTCCGAAGGCGCAAGGTGAGGACTGACATTCGTTGATGTCTAGGAGAAATGGAGTATAAGGTCAGGCTCCAATGGGAGGCAGCAAGGATTCTCTAAGTTTTCAGACATAACATACAAATAGAAAGGCATATGAGATAGAAGGATGAGGCTGGTGCATTTTCATCATGTAATCAGTGTTCCAGCAGCTCCGCCAGTCGCTGCCCCCCCAAATCACCACTAGCTTGACTTAACAGCTGAGAATCATTTAATTTAAATTTGCTACCTCCCCAAATACGTTTCTTTTTCCTGAGTACAATTTAGAGGAAGGGCTGGCAACCTTCTTTAAAAGGGTCAGACAGCAAATATTTTAGGCTTGGTAGGCCATGTGGTTCCTGTCACAACTACCCAACTCTTATCAAAGCTGAAAGCAGCCTGAGACAGTGTAAATGAACAAGCATGGCTGTATGCCAATAAAACTTTATTTACAAAAATAGGCAGTGGGCCAGATTTGGCTCCCAGGCTGTATGTCAACCCGATTTAGAAACATGAAATAGAAACAATGCACCCCCATCTAGTGCTGGAGGCCAGTCGGTCCCAGACTAAGGGATCTCAAACACCAGGAAAATTTTAAATAATTTGGGGACAAAAAAAAAACCCACAACTGTCACTTTTGTGTTTAAAAAGAAAGCATATAAAAAGGTAGGGTAAAGGCTCAAAATAAAGAATCAACTTTAAGGTTCCTGAAAAACTGCATTGCCTGCCCCCCCCTTTCTGTTCTGACCCTTCCACCAAGTCTTGGGAAACCACAGCCCTCACCCCTTCCATTGGTGTTAGCTCTGTACTCCACCAGCGTAGCTGTGGTTAAAGTCCACTTGCCCATAATTTCATGTTAGTCACAGGGAAAAGCACTCTCTCCCCTTAGGGCCTCAGAGTAGCTTAATCGTCAAATCCTGTGGCTGCTGCCCTCTCCTCTAGAACAAGGAGGACTGAGGGCTGTGCCACCCACAGAAGGGCGGACAGGTACCTGAGGATCAGCCAGAGCCAGCCGGAGGTGGGCAATTAGCCCTGACAGGCAAATAAAAGGAATCGCAGCCTTAATTGTTGCACAGATGAAAAGTTAGGCTGAGGGGTGACACGAGGGAATAAAGCCACTGGAAGCCCAGATGGGGGCAGCCCTTACTTATTCTGCAGTCAGGCCCAGCGAAGCCAGGGGCACACTCGCACCGGTACCAGTTGTCTCCATCCACGCACGTACCACTGTTGTAACTAAGGAGAGAGCAAAGACCACCTTGGTTACCAACCTCCTGACCCACGACTCCTGCTGCCAATCAACAGGGAGCCACACCCATGACCACCAGCGGCTCTCACCCCCGGCCACACTCGCCGCTGCCTGGGGAGCTTTAAAAATACTGATGGGTCCGACCCCTAGAGAGTCCCATCTGAGAGGTCTCAGTGGCACCCCATGCATATTATAGCCAACAAGTGCTGGCTTAAAAGGTGGTCAAAGCTTACCAAGGATGAGGGCTGCAGTCGTTGGTATCTGCAAAGTAAAACAACAACTTAATAGGAAAGCAGTCTTAGCCCTCAGTGAAAACACTGCTGATTCCCATAATACCCAAATGATAACGTCGTACTTAACACCCGCAAATGCACTTAAGACCCCTGCTCAATTGGAACCAGGCCTGCACCACACTTTGTTCCGCTCACCGTGGGACAGATGAACACAGGAAGAGGCCTGGCAGGGCTGGGAAGGGGTGTGAGAATGGAAGGAGACAGGCTGCTGGTCAGACCAGAGCTGGGAACGAGACGCCATCTGTCTCCACTTATCTCCTGGCAACTTTCTCATGCCCAGGTCAGGGCTGCATCCCATCAAGTCATTAGGACAGAGCCAGGTGATGCAGCAGCAGACATTAAGCAGCTCTGCTCTGGTTTCCACCCCGAGTCCCTGAGGGTGTCAGGATGTGTGCCACAGCCACTGGGGAGTGCCACGGGGGTGGGGACACTTACTCTGAGTGCAGATGGGCCCCTCCCAGCCTTCTTTGCAGACACATGTGAAGGACTCGCCGTTGACTACACAGGTGCCCCCGTTATGGCAGGGGTTCGGCAGGCAGCTACTATTTCGGGCTATAAGACGAGAGCAGACAAGACCACCTTCCCTGAGGATCCACAGACAGTCTGAAGGGGCAAGAACCAGACCCAGGAAAACACTCACAGGGGCTCACGTGGGGCAGAAAGTTACCTATGTTACAGGTCGTTCCTTCCCAGCCTCCAGGACACATGCACTTGAAAGCATCCCCTTCATCATAGCAGGTGCCACCATTGTTGCATGTGGCCTCATCACACTGGCTGTCACCTGGAGGAGGAAGATGTCAGTGTGAGCCCTTGGCTGGCCCCCTCACAGAAGACGGAGACCGCATCCCAGCCAGCTACCACTTACGTGAGTGGCAGGTCTTTCCTTTCCATCCGTTTTTACAGTCACAGTAAAAGTCGTTGACGAGGTCGCGACACGAGCCCCCATTGTGGCAGGGGTTCTGGCTGCAGTCGTTAATGTCTAGGACCAAAGAGGAGACACCCAGCTGAAAACGCATCTGGGACCCTTCACACCCGTGAGAACCATGCCTTTCCTCCGGCCACCTCCACCCCTGCTCTCTGCTCCAAGTCCCAAGACCAGCCAAGCAAGCTCAGGACTCTACCACCATCACCCTTTCCAGCAGTAAAGGAGCCCCCAACGGGGTTACTTTCAATGCCACAAGTTAGGCAAGTCAGGGGCAGGCCTGTCCCTTCCACAAAATGAAAATCAAGATGGGCAGAAATTATAATCAAAACAGAAAGGGGATTCCTTTCCTTGCAAGCAGGGACATCAATCATCCTAATTACACAATCTTGATTCCAGAGCTCCTCGGCCTTCCCACTGCCGTCACCCACATTAACAAATGGGAACAGGGCCCGGGCCATGCTGCCCCACTGCAGGGGCAGTGAGGTCTTCCTTTCAGAGATTTCATTAAACAGAAAGGCTTCCTGCGGTGACCCCCGCCCTCCACAGCCCCGAGCTGGCTGTCAGGAAGGCCAGACTCACTGGCTTCACAGTAGGTCCCCTCCCAGCCATCACTGCAGATGCACTTGTACGAGTTGACGCCATCGATGCAGGTGCCACCGTTTTTACAGGGGTTGCTCTCACAGTCATTAATATCTGAGAAAGACAGGAAAAGAAAAACCAAGTCAACCATTTAACACCCTTACAGGCTGAGCTGCTCCGTGGGTGTGGGGAAGAAGCTTCCACAGAAAGCGGGACCACCCAAACTACTAAGGTTCCAGAACATTCTAAAGTAAGTGCTGAAGGCTCATCAGCATCAATGACCTCACATGTTAAACAGCCAGTCCTAGATCCTGGAAATAACTCGCAAACCTTCACTCGGCTGAAACAATTCGGACTCCGATGCCCCGGAGTCGGGCGGGGGCGGGGCGGGGCAGGGGCAGGGAGAGGGTCTTACTCTCGTGGCAGTATGTTCCAGTGAAGCCTTTGTTACAGTCACATGTGAATTTGCCTCCCGACTGACTCTTGCACTTCCCGTGGGGACCACAGACGTTGGAGGAAATGTACCGCACCCCTTCAGGCGTGTCGTTGGAGGCCATGGCCACTGTGCAGCTGTCAATCACTACAAGACAGACCCGGGATCAGACCACAGCCTTGGGGACCCACAGGCACGGTGTTCCTCAGCTGAGGACACACCACACCGAGCCCGCTTTCCTAGGGACAGACACCTTTGGCTAAGGAGAGTCAGAAATCAAGAGGCACCTCGGGGCCACGACTCCGGCAACCTGCCACGTCACACTGACAACGGTAGATGCCAGGCAGATGGGAATGTTTTAAATTGAAGAGTTTTTAAGGGTATGTTTTCCCTACGTAGCGAATGCAGCCGACATGTCTGTGGGCGCCTCTCCTCCCACTTGGGCCGTCTCTTTGGTGGAAGGTGCTAAAGGAAGAACCAGCTTTACTCCCCACTTCATCCTGCTCAAGCAGAGCTGAAGGACACACTTCTAGAACCTGCAAGGCTGTGCCCCCTAATGCAGCAGCCACCAGCCACATGTGGCTCTTTAAATCATTTGAAATTAAGTAATAAACGTTTTTAGCTGCACTCCACTGGCCACACGTGGTCTGTGGCTACCGTACCTGACAGCAGATACATGACATTTCCGCCGCCACAGGTTTCCCGACAGTGCTGCCCCGAGGAATTTGTCTCGGTGTTGGCGATCAACCCCCCCCAGGCTGGGAATGCGGAGTGAGTTCCCCTCTCCCCTGGGCTACTTGTTCACCCACTGGCAGGCCCCACTCAGTTGCTTCCATGTGTTCTGACTTCTCCGAGCAGTCAGGTTAGGGGGTTGATCTCCTCAGCTACAACTACTTCTCAGAGTACCAAGGGACAGTGGCAAGTGGGGAAAGGGGAGGGAGCCTTGGAGTCAAGCCAGGAGCCCAGGGGAGAGAGGTACCTTCACAGGGGGTCGTGCGGCAGTGGTCTTTAAGGTGGGAGCAGTTCTTGCCTTCGTAGTCCTCGGTACACTTGCAGAAATAGTCGCTGGCACGGTTGTAGCACTGGGCCCCGTTCTGGCAGGGATTGGGCTCGCAATAGTCTATGTCCAGCTGCAAGGAGCAGGAGCAGGGCCGCAGGGGAGGAAACAGTAAAACAGAGGTGTGATTATAGCGTCTCTGGGGGCAGCGGACACTGGCATCTGACCCCTTCATCTGCTTCGGTTAGAAAGCCTGCCTAACACACAGCTATGTCCTAGAGACTGCCCTGGAAAAACAGGGCAGAGGGAGGCAGGGCTGAGGAGGGGGGATGAGACGGACAGGCTGCCGACACTACCAAGAGAATCACTCCATCTCTTTCCACCAGCATTTGTCTAGCAGAGATCCCTAGTCGACGGGAGGTTAATAGGTTTCCTGGAGACTCAAGACAGAGTCAAGAGAGGGAGGGGGGAAGGGAGAGGAAAGGGAAGGTGAAGGGAGGGGAAGGAAGGGGGACAGATGGAGGGTGGAGCAGGAGGAGATCCCCCTGTAAAGACCTGGCCAGAAGTTCCAGCACTGCTCACCTGACAGAGGTTTCCAGAGAAACCAGTGGGACACAGACACTGGAATCTGTTGATTTCATTCTGACAGTGACCCCCATTCAAACAGGGGTTGCTGGCACATTCATCGATGTCTCTCTCACAGTGATCGCCTGCATAGCCAGGTGGACAGATACATCGATAACCATTAACCAAATCCTGGAAGGGGAGAAGGAGGGGGAGAAACACATGCTTTTTTTTCTATGTATCCACAAACACAGGGCTTCAGCAGTTTAATGTGACTGTTTCGGTTCAGCTGATTCACTAAAATAGCCAAAGGCCGAGCCTCCCGAAATGTGGGAGAGGAATTCCTATGTGCGTGCCTTTAAGACGACTCCCAAGAGGCTGGGGGTAACCTGGGCCAAGTGAAACTTCCAAGGACTCACTTTCACCTGCATTTTAAAATCTCACAAAGCTCTCCCAGGGTCACCTCAATCTTAAACTGGTTGTCGATCATTAAGGCTTTGATTTAAGCAAAGATTTACATACCCGACAGGTGGCATCATTCTGACACTGTCCAAGGCAGTCATTAATGTCTATAAAAAATAAAAATAAAAAGCCATCATATTAAAGAGGCAATTTACATTGAAATTGGGCTTAATTGAAAAGCCTCCTCAGCTCTAACAGATAAACCCTTCAAATCAGATTTCCTGTGTGCCTCCAGGGAGATAAGGCTATTGCACTGGGTGGGAACCCTCCCTAATTCTTCCAGACTCAGCCAGTGAAACTCCACACTGTTTCAGCCGTCTTATCAGAATGTGGCCCTTTCAGTGGCTAATGAGCCTGATAAAAGCCCTGTTTTCATTTCTTCACTGATCACTCCCCTTTTCTGAAACATTTCCTCCATAAGGTTTTCCTTTTACCACTCTGGTATTCTATGGATTGGCAAAAGCCTCCAACACCCAAGTTTCACGAAAATCAAAATCAAAACAAAGTCACTCACTTATCTCACAGTTCTGACCCATCCAGCCTGGGAGGCAGTCACAGTAGTAGCTAGCAATCAGGTTCTTACAGGATTTGGCATTGACGCAAGGTTTGGCCTCACACTCATTTGCATCTGAAAGAAAGTGAGGATGAGCAGTGAGGACTGGAGTTTTACTCCCCCACCCCTCAAAAAAAACACTGTCCCAATAGTTCATCGAAAATAGGAGATTTTTTAATAAGTTAGCTAAGTAACAGGTACTAGGTTCCCTCTATTCTGAGCCTCAGATCCATCTCCCTAGTCATTTTCCAATGAGGAATGCTAATTGATAACTTTCTGGCTGCTGGTAAACAACGGGCCTCAGCAGAACAGAAAGCCACCAGGCATTTCTGTGCAAAACCTGGCACAGCCTAGTTGCTGGGATTTAAATGTGGCAAAAAGAATGCAGACAGCTCATTCCTCATGAGATCATCCCCGTTTGGAACCCAGCTGAACACTCCTCGGACAGACGATTGACATGGTTCAAGGAGTCCCACAACTTTCCCACAGGGCCTGAAAGAGCTTGTCCATTTGCATTCGAGTGCTTTCTCCCAGGCCAGCCGGCTGGACTCTTGATAATAAATTACTTCTTAGTATGATGTGTGCACACTCACACCACTGGCCACAAGCTCATCTTCCTTAACGGCTCTGATTATCAAGGCCCACCTCGGTGCAGGCCCCTTCTTACCTAACTGGCACGTTTTGCCAGTCCACTGGGGCGGGCACACACACTTAAATCCATTAACCAAGTCCAGGCAGGTGCCCCCGTGGGAACAGTTATTGGGAGAACAGTCATCAATGTCTGTTTGAGAAAAATGGAAGAGCGTTGGCAATTTAATCTCAATCCATTTGACAAGACAATTTAATACCACAGGAGGGGCCTTCACTGAAGAGCCAGACACCTGCTGTAAGTGACTAAGTGACGGCTCTGGTGACGATCAGGCCTGATTTTAGCTTTAAATCCCCCACTGCCCCAGATCATCTAATCCCCAACGTAAGCGGGCAGAGAGAGCCAGCTGGATCCCCAGAGCATCAACCCTTTGGTTATTTCTAAAGAAAAGTTTCACCATGGCTCAGAGGTAGCTAAGTAGAACTAAGGGAAAATCGCTCTTCTTTACTGGTGGAAAAGCTTACTCTTTGTATTTGCTCAGCACAGCTAGGGGAACCCACTCCCCACTTCTGCACTGCCCTATAGAGGTCTCTTAGCCATTCACCCACTGCCCACTTATGAGGTGCCAGGATCTCCCCGTGAATTCGCTCACTGGGTCTTCACAACCCTAGGAGATGGGAATTGCTACTATCCCATTTAAACAGTTCCACAGGTGGTGGGTGGCAGCCATGGTGCCAGCCCAGGCATCTGATCCCAGAAGCCACATCCTCAATGAGACTGCATGCTGCTCTCAGGGTGCTGACGACAGTGTTCTCAGGCCTGACTGCACCTCAGAAATCCATGAACTTGTTAAAGAATCTGACCCCCCCAATTCCGAAGGGAAACTGGGATGTGGAGAACTGTACAGTCAAGCACCCAGTGGTTCTGATGTGCAGCTCAATCTGGCAGCCATGGTGGCTCTACAGCCTGGTTCCCTCTTTCAGGGCCACCTGCTCTCATGACGAAATTCAGTGGTGACAACCTCCCCTGCAGGGAGATTGTCCGTGATGCCATCTGGAGGAGGCAGAGCTCCAGGGAGCACGTGCAAAGCTAGGAGCTATGCCACGAGCACGTTTCTTCCAGTAGCAGACACATGCACTCACTTAGCAAGGGGGATGGGGCACTTCCAAGTGCAGAGGCCAGAAGCTCACCAGACTGCAGGCTGCATCCATCCCCTCCCCCCAGGACAGACCCTCACTAAGACCTTACATTGGACCCCGAGCCCAGGTATCTGCCCCAATCCCATACCTCAACACAATGACCCTCTAGAAAGGACCAAAACTCGGACTTACTTGTGGAGCATGTGGGGCCGGTCCAGCCCGGAGAACACTCGCACTCAAACCCCAGGGAGGTCTCCTTGCAGCTGCCTCTGTTGTGGCAGGGATCAGAGAGGCAGGCGTGCTCTGCTGCAAAAGCCAGGATAGCGGTCAGCTAGGGACGCCGCCTTCTCCTACCTACACCCTCTCCCCGCTCCTGGGCCACCAGCTCAAGGTGGTTTCAAAAAATAAAAGCGAGCGTGTGCTATAACCCTGCTGCGTCTAGAGAAGAAAGGAAGTCATCTCTCTTGCTAAGCTATCTCCAGCCACATCCCAAGGCATCTCAGAGCCAGGGTCCTCTCATCACAAACACACTGCCTCCCACGCCTGTCAACATCACCCAAACGTGAGTGACTAAAGGAAATGTCAAAGACCCCAGAACTGCTGAGATAACAAGTCTTCACTTTGGAGGATATGTTCGTTCATCTTTCTATGAGCCCTTAAATATATATTTTAAAGCCGAGTGGACAAAAAAAATTCAACAAAGGGATCTCATTCCGCCGGGACCACTTACCAATCTCACAGTTGGGTCCCGAATAGCCCTCAGGGCAGGAACACTGGTATTTGTCAGGACCTGTGTTGCTACAAGTTCCCCGATTGAGACACGGCTGGTGAGTCCCACAGTAATTGAGATCTGCCAAGAAGATCCCAAGGAAGTTAGTCGCTCAAAGATGAGAAGACTGCTCACCTGCTGCGTTTCTAGTCCCATTTCTCTTTTAAAAACCAGCGTCATGAATAAGCCTTGGGGACGCAGTGGGGAAGAGTTGGGAACACTGTTTTAATGCTCTAAGGTGGCACGTGGAGAAGAGACTTATTGTGGGGACCACTCCACAATGGAGACAAATGGTGACGCACTAGGTTGTACACCTGAAACTACTACCGTATGTCAGTTACACCTTAATAAAAGGAGGAAAATCACCAAACTGGAGCATTAAAGGCAAATTTAAACGGATTCATAATTTAAAAAAAAAACCTGCAAATAAACATTAAAAAAATAAAACCAAGTCACAGGTGTCCCACCCCCCCAGACCTCACACTCCTCCCCAGCGCCCCTTCCCCGAGGGGCCCCGTCCCTGAGGGGTGTACCTTTGTCACAGAGCTGTCCGCCCCAGTTGGTCTCACAGAGGCACTGCCAGGGCTCGCTACAGGTGCCGTGGACGCAGCCCGGGTGCGGGATACACTTGTCACAGTACAGGCCCTGCCAGCCATACTGGCACCTGGGGACAGAGAGCACCCCCTCCTTGAGTCTCTAGAACATTCAGACGAAGCTGCACAGTGCAGGGTTTTTCTGTTTTGTTTTGTTTTGTTTCTGGGGACAGGATGGTAGACTCTCAAGGTTTGTCTGGGGCTCCCTCTAAACAAACATTTTCCTAGTTGGGCCAAGGTCCCCTCCCAGGCGACTCATGACAAAGGGAGGGCTGTTCGAGGAGAGAGGCCAGTGTGGGGCTGCCCTTCACAAAGCCGCTCTTCTCAGGCTCCCGGGAATGAGCCGGGGTGGGATAAATCAATCCCAGGGCCGACTACAGAGGGAAAGGAAGGACTAAGTGACAACAATAGCCATGTGAAAGTCTCCGCAAACACCGCACTTTGGGCCATTTTTACACAGCAGCTTGGCTCGGCCCTTTGTCTGAACAGCGAGTCACGACCCCAGCGCACAAAAATGCAACAGGACACCAAGTGCGGCAGGAAACGGCCTCCCGAGGAGGCTGTAAGAAACCAAACGGGAGGGACCGGGCGCCTCTTTAGGCAAAGAGGAGGGAAGGGTCCCCGAACCCGTGTCTGCAGGGAGGGTGAGGGAAGCAACAGCCCTCAGAACCAATTCCACAGGTAATTTATGACCCACTCCTGGTGGCTGCTTATGCTAATGTACTTTATAGTTATTTCTCACTTTGCAAAAAAAAAAAAAAAAAAGGTCAACTCAGTTTATCTAGTATTGGGGAAGGGAGTCGGGTTTCCTTTATAAGCCTCATTAATCGGACTCTTTCGAGGCCAAATGGTGCCTTTGATCCCCAAACAAAAACACAAACATAAACCTTCACCTGGGGTGGGAGAGAGGGCAGGGTCTCAACCACTCACCCCTCAAGTTTCAAGCCCTCTGAAACTTTAACTGCCTTCTCAAAAATCAAGCTTTCAGACAGGAGGGGGGCTGGGGCAGGCCTGCCGGTGGAGGGAAGGTGGGGTGAGGCAAATGTTTCCACAATGGGACCTGGGAAAAGCCTCGGTCAGAGCCGGCTCCCCGCTAAGCCGCTCAGCTGTAACTGTGTGTGGAGAGCAAGCGCCCCCAAGAAGGAAAGGCCTTGGTTTCCAGAGAGTGGGAGGCAGGCTAGCAAATCCTTGTCATGGGAAAGTCCTGGGGACCCGGCTAATAGCTAATCACCGCGGCCGAGAATCCACTGAGCCCCTGGGAAGGCTGACTGCTCCAGCTTCCAACAAGCCGGCCACACCCCGACAGAGAAGCACCAGAATGTGTGCTTTAACTTGAATCTGACGGGACTCTGGCTGATATAAAACGAAACATCAGTCTAAGTAACAAGTGACTATTTAAAGAGGCGAAATAAAATAAATCATCTGGTAGAAATTTTTAAAAATTGAACTCAAGTCAGTGGGAAGTGGGAGGTGCATTCAAACAAAAATTGATATTCTTAGCTTGAAAAATATTAAGAGGGAACTGATTTGAAAGTAGCAACATATTTCAAAGTAGCACCTTTTCTCATCCCCTTCCAAATTAAGGGTCACTACACCTCTTCGGTTTGCCTTTCATAAAAGCATGAAGAGGCAGCTGAGGACCCAACCTCACCACCTAATTAATGAGAGCTGGATCCCCAAGCATTAAAAAAAAAAAGGAACCACAAGAGGCCACGGATGACTTCAAAAGAAAACAAATAAAAATACTGACCCTAAAAGAGGCATCACAAAGTTATCCGGGTTTAATAGTATATGATTAAGGTTCTCATGAGAAATTGAAGTGACTTTCCTCACATGATGATTCATAATTAAGTTTGATATTATTGGCAGCCTTGCAATAAAGTGAGCAAGTGCGCCCAGGAAAAGCCCTCTGAGTCGACTTGGGAACGACAGAACCCGCCAAGTTTTCTCATGTGGAAGAAGGAAAAAAACACACACCACCTCTGGAATACCTAATCCGAAAGACAACTTACAGGTACCGTGCCATTCAACTATTTCTGGTGCAGGACACAACCTGAACTTCCTGGGCTAGGAGGTTGTTTTGATTTTCTTTCAAGGCAGGGAGAAGGAGATGGGTTGAGAGACTATGCAAATGACCTGTGGGAAAGTCGCACCTTAAGTAAATAAGGGCACTGGTGCGTGTCTGGGCAGGGAGTGGGAGGTGAGACTCGGAAAGAGAAAGGGCTAAATTCTGGAAACAAAGCCTGTTGTTCTGGCTGGGTGGGCCCTCCCCTGCGCCCTGGCGTTTATTCTGATGACAGTAGCAGAAATCGTGGTTGGCCGCCCTGATACCCATCTGAGCACGGAGCAGGGCCAGAGTCGCTGATCTGACCTCCTCCAGAGCACCCTTCAGTACGGAGAGCTGAAGGAGGTGGGCACTGGCTCAACTTTGGACAGCTGTGCTGTTCGCCACCGTAGCTGGCCGCCACCACTGGGGGTTAGTATGCAACCCCCTCGGCCTTCCAGAAAATAATCTTATCTTTCTAAAGTGCAGGAAGAGACAGTTTTCAGGTCTGTTTTTCTTTTACTTCCAGCTGCCTTCATTCCCACCTCAGTTCCCAGGCTCAGAGCCCAGGGCTCCCCGTGGCACGGACAGGGAACAGATGCAGTGGTGGGCTCGCAAAGGCCACAGGTGACTGTCCAGCAGCGGTCCTCAAAATCTACTGAGCGGCAAAAGCATGCAGCTGGCTTCTCAAAATGCAGATTCCTGGGCCAAACCCAGAGACTGAGACTCATGCCTGTGGGGTGGTGCCCGGGAATCTGCATTTTGACAGTTCCCTGGTTAATCTGGGGAATTTCACTTAGGAGTACTGAAGTTTGGGGACAGTGATTCTCCAAGTGTGGTCCCACAAGCAACAGCAGCATGGCTCAAAAGTAGTTAGAAATGCAGAGTTGGGCCGACCTATGGACTCAGGGTCTGCACTGGGACAAGAGCCCCATGTAACACTGGTTTACATGTGTTGTAAGCTTCCCTCAGCTCAAACCAGGGTAGCTTTGGGTGCAAAAGTGACAGGTCCAAAGGATGCAGTTAGTGTCACATTCAATCTGCTAATCCTCAAGAGATCGGGGGAGGCAGAGCAAATTGTGAGACTGTGTCAAAATGCCAGAGCAGGAACAATATTTCCCGAAGCAAGCCTTCCCCAAACTAGCATAATGTACATTTCAAAAAGTTCCCAAAACTGCAATCATGAAGCAGTCGGGGTAGGTCTCGCTTTGGCTTCTGCATTGTCTGGGACCATAAAGGAACAGACTTCAAAGGCCAGCAGCAAAGTCTACATTCATCAGGCTCAACTGACAAGATTCCAGCGCAGCCATTAACCTCTCAGCACCGGCCTGTCTCCCGCCTGCAAAGGGGCCAGGAGATTGTACTAATCCCATTCTAAAGAATGCTCCACGTTCCCCTATTGATGGGAAAAGTGGGGGAGGGCTGGGAGACGGACAACGGGGCGGGGGCGGACACACAGGCAAGAAACATACCCACATCCTTCCATCTAGTCCATTAGCACGTTAAGGGGAAGATTATAAAAAACGTGTTATCAGTTTACAGAGAGTTAGTACATGAAGTCACTGACTACGCTCCTAGTTTCTTTTTTCTATGGGAGAAAGTGCGCGTTCCACCGGACAGCTGGTATAATTTAATAAGCTTCGGATGTGCCTATCTGAATTCTAAGCTTTCTTGTCCTCCAAAGAAACATATTCACAATCAAGCCAGTCCCTCCTCTTGCATTACAAAAATAATTATTAAAACAACAAACAACAACAACAAAAAACGGTTTGGTTGTTTACCTGCAGTCACCTGGGAGTTTGCAAGACCCATGCTTGGGACTACAGCCCTGTCGGCAAATAGCTGTAAGAAACACAGAAGTCTGCATCAGTACCCGCCCGTTTCTGGACCAACACCGCCATGAGAACGGCCTAGTAGTTAAGCCTACAAAATCCACGACTTTAAGAGATCTCATATCAAGTCCATTGTAAGGACAGGAAGATGGGAGGTGCCCAAATAACAAATCCAGCTTTAAACTTCAAGGCCATGCTAGCAGATCCTCAAAACATGATACTGTTTGGGGACAGGAATGCCGGCAAGTTGATGGGGGAAGGGGATCTTCGTCCAGTCTCTCCAAACAATAGCTACCCTGCTCCCTTGTCAATTCCCAGCCTTGACAAAAGAGAAAAAGGAGGTGTAATCCTTTCTCGTCTCACCCGCTCTGTCCCATCAGGGCAGAGTTCAGATGAGCCCCAGCCTCCTTACAGCTCCCCCCAAATGCCTGCTGTCTCAACAATCCCACGGGACGAACAAAGCGAGCCAGGCTGCCTTCACTTGGCCAAGTCAGCACCAGATCTGTTGGTACTTTTGTAAGGTATCCTCACAAAGCAATTCTGCTTCCTTTATTTAAAAAAAAAAAAATTTGGACATAAAAAAATACCAAATTGATAAACCTCTTATTGGTGTTAAGAACACCAACTACTTAAAATATATTTATCAATTCTGTCTTTCATCTGGGTCCCAGAAATGCCATCTTTTAAAACTCTTGTCTCGTTATTGAAGAAAACTGTACTGCCACGGAGACCTGCAAATTCCTCTCTCTGCCCTTCCCCTCAATCACTGTCAAATACTCATTTTTAATTTGAGTTTATCTTACAAGGATTTATCAAATTATGTGAAATAAGCAGAGTACATTCATAAGGGCCTATTATGGTTAGCTAGAATTACCCACCAATTTGCCATGCCTTAGGATTTTTAAAGGTATAAAGCCCACAGACACTTCTGTGGATGTCTGTGGATGTGACACCTCACTGAATTCCAGGAGAAAAGGCTGGGGCAGTAGGCAGCACATCTGAAGGCTGACGTAGGCCGACCTCATTTTACGCACTTCTCTTTATTGTGCTTCACAGATGTGGGGTTTCTTTTTTGTTTGTGTTTTACAAAATGAAGGCAAGATCTTCCACCGGCAAAAAGATTAAGCCTGGAATTACTACAATACTCGCTTTATTGTGGTGGTCTGAAACCAAACTGCAGCATCTCCAAGCTATGCCTGGGCTCCCGCAGACGGGTTCAATGCTACACAAGTATGAAAGCACAGGCTCACCACTCGCCCCCTCCCTCAATGCCACAGCCCCGAAAGGTGCCCACTGAAAGCCCACCGTAAGGCCACCCCGAGCTCAGGGGCTGTCATTTCCTATGGGATCGGCTGTTCAGGCCCACTTGGTATCTGTTTCAGGTCAGGTTCCTGAGAAGCGGAGCCTGAGAAGGGGCCTGGGGTACAGGAGCGAGGGGGAGAGGGCAGCAGATGGGCAGTGGTAGGAGCTGGGTAAAGACATGGTCTCAGCTGGAGTCTGGCTTCAGTCTGATCCAGGGGAAGCTCTGGAGCATGAGTCGTAGCAGATTTAAGGCAGAGGGGGTTGGCCTTTGTACCCCCATGTCAGTGATTCAGACTGAGTTGGGAGCAAGGGGCATGGAGTGGCTCCTGCTCGGCCAACGACAATGCTCCAGAGGAGGAGCAGCCGTGAGCTGTTAGCAGCCAACCCAAAGAGCAGCTGGGAGGTAGGGCACAGAAAAAAGCCAAATCTCATCCCACCTAAGATAACCATCTGACCGCAGGTGGGGTGAGAACTTGCCACCGAAAGCAACAGCCACCCGGAGCCGGTTAACCCAGCCCGCACAGCCACACACCTCTGTTACATTCGGGGCCCATCCAGCCTTCCATGCAAGTTTTGTTGCCATTCTGGTCGCAGGCATAATGTCCAAAGAAGTCGTCTCTGGGTCGGCAGAACTTATTGCAGCCAAAGCCGTAGTAATAGTCATCGCAGGTCACGCGGATCTGATACTCAAAGTGGGCAACCCCAGTGTTCTGCTTCAGGGTCTGCCACTGCCGGCTGGGGTTGATCATGCCCGAGTGAGACGCCTTTTCAATAATGCTGTCCGATTCTACAGGCAAAGGAGAAAGATGAACCGCATGAACATTCACATCAGAGCTTTCTTCCCCCACCATTGGGCTGTTTTTAATCATAAATGCGCAGGGTACAAAATTCAAGCAGTACAAAAAGAGCAGAAAATGAAAATTCCCATCCCCAGGGACAACCGCTGTTACCATTTATTTACCCTTTTAATGAGCGTATAGTATTTCACTGTCTGGAAATACAAAGAAATAATTTACCTAGTTCTGACATATGTGCAAGGCTGTTTGGGCCTCTGACTATTAAGCGAAGCCACAATGAACATTCTTGAACATATCTGCCATGTATGTGGCTCGATCAGCGAGAGTGAAGCTAGCAATGGAAGTGCTGATTCAGAGCACATGCACAATCCCAGACAACCCCAAACCACCGCCAATGAAGTCCCGTCAATGTCCTCCCACCACACAGGAAACTGTTTCCCAACTTTATGTTATCAAACTTTCTGATCTTTGCCTGATAGGTAAAGAAGTACCTCTTGTTGTAATTAGCATTCAATTAAGTCATGGTGAGTGCCCTCTCACGTGTTTATAAAACCATTTGCATCTGCTCCTGTGAGCTGTCACCTGTTTCTCTGCTTTATCAAGCCTTCTACTGCATTGCTGGTCACACTGATCTGCAAAAGCTCTTTACACACTATAGGAAGCAGCCCATTAGGGAATGCTGCTCTTAGAGAAACTTCCTTAATCCCAGTCAAGATTAGCAATCTCTCTTCTTGGTTTTAGAGTTCTGTGTCTTGCCTTAGAAACAATCTACTTCCAAACTCTTCACTAGAAGCCAAAGAGTAGAGTTGTTTTTTAAAAATGATCTTTAGCACCTTTTAAACTGGCATTTAAGTAGCAAGACTGTGAACTTGATGTATTTTAGCTTTCACCTTTGCCCAGAAGGCAGATGAAAAAGGAATTCACCCCAGTTTAGAAACAGATTGAGTGGGGTTTTGAGCCAAATCATGCTCCCTAAAAGAGTGGACACTGAGGAAAAACAGCCGGAGCTGAAGCAGCAGATGTGGTCCCTGCCCTGAGGCCACTTATAATCTAGTTTCAGAGAGACAAGTACTGAAGCACCTCCCAGCGCCAGATGCCAGGTGCCACGAGTTCAGGGGAGGGATGTGGAAAGGCAGCAGGCACTAAGTCAGCACCCCAGCCTGGTCTTGTGTTTGTTTTCTTAAACCTGCCAGCACCAACCCTTCACCACCTTGTCAAATTCAAGGCCACCTTGGAGAGACTGTGTTAGGACCTACATGCAATGTCTTTGTGATTCTTACCCACCCACACCCGTTTTTCTAGGCCCAGGGCCTGTGCTCACCAACTAGGCTGTGCAAACCATACAGGTGACCAGAAGAGAAGGGACGCCTGAGTGGCTTCATCCACACTCCACCTCCAACATCGCCCCATTCACCCTCCGGGTTTCTTTAACTATCATGGGGCAAGACAAGCCCTGAACAAGCCCACATACCTGCAGGCTTACACCCCAGCACGCACAGAACCACTTGCAGAAAACACTTTACTGACTTAGGTTTTGCAAATAGACACAGGCCAAAGAATGACAAAAATGTCCCTCCAGTAACTCTGTTTGCTCTGCTGGTTCAATTAAAGTGTAGTGAGCTATTACCATGTGATTATGAGCTCTTAATAAATGAATTATTTAAACACACTGGCCATGGCTCAGAGGCTTCCAGCTCCTCTTAGGCAGGTATCAACAACAAACAACTCCGACAAGAGTCCAAGCCAATCCTAAAGGCGCAGGCTCGCGTGTCAATGTCAATAGCTTAGTGTGCTTTCTACCGCTTTCCAGGGAGAAATGCTGTGAAGCTATTATTTCCGAATCCTCAATGGTCTAAGAGGTCTGCATAACTAACTTCACACCTGCGTGACACATTTCTCCTAACAGCTGACAGGCAGAGCGCGTGTGACGTGCTTGCTGGCATCTGGATGGCACAGAGCAAGTTTGCCGCCTGCTGCTTCTCCACTGCCTGAATCGCACTTCCTGTCAGCTTGGTGCATTAAAAATGTATCTGGGGTAGGTCACCAGGTAGCCCGGCTTCAGGACTGGTAAAGGCTATTACCAAACCTTCCTGCAATCTTCAACTGCATGAAGGTGGAGCACAGAGCACCCACGACAGCCTTGCAGGCCAAGGAGGAGGTAACGAGAGGCGAGTCTGAGCATAACCCCAGGACCTTGCCAACCCACAAACCTAGACAGGGCAGGGAGACCTGGTCCTGAGTATGCCTGTTGGCATTTACATATCTATTGAACAGTACAATAAACGGAAGCCATTTGCTCCATTTAGGTTTCTGTGCATCTTCAGTGTCCGCCCTCATGGAGGACAGTCCCTTGGGAGGGGCGGAGGGTGAAGAGCATAAAAAGCAAAACATTCCAAGCAGAGCAAGAGCACGTGCAAAGGCACCGGGCAGGAGAATGTGATGCATTTGAGGAAAGAAAGGTGACCAGTGGGGTGGGACTAGAATACGAACACGATGGATGAAAATGTGACATGTAAGACGGAGCTGGCAAGGGGACAAGGCTGGGCTCTGCAAGGCCGGATGGGCCACACAGGGACCTGGCCCAAGAGCAACAGGAAGCTCTGAATAAAGGTGACAAAACATTAAGCTCTGAAAACATCAAGACAGCAGGAGAATGGAGAAAGCACTGGAGGCAGACCACGGTAGGTCTGGGTGGACTAATTCAGACACGACTGTTAGGGTTCAGGCCTGAGCTGATGGTGACTCGGACCAGGGCAGTGGCAGGGGAGATGGTGAGAGGCGGCAGGATTCTAGGGAGGCCTTGGAGGTAAGATTTCCAGAACGCGGAGGTGGGTTGGGTATGGATGCTGAGAGACAGAGGGACACAGATGCCCTCCAGATTTCTGGCTCACAGTGCTGGGTGTTCAAGTGCTGGTACCTAAGTCATCCATAAAGGGCCCTAGGCAGGACCTGCTTTTGGAGAGGAAAGACATCACATCTGGCTTTAAATGTGCCGAACTGAGTAACTTGAAAACATCAGGAAGCTGAGTAAGCAAGCAGATGAGGCGCTCCCAGCAGACCCCACTTTCCTCCTCGGGGTTCACAAAGTGAGCCTCAATGACCTGCGATAGACCTTCCATGACTTTGTGGCACCTGCTCTCTTCAAGAGTAGAGGTCGCAAGCCCTGTATCCTAACCCCAAGTCCTCCTGGTGCCCTTCCAGAGATCTGGTTCTACCCCCAGCGACAAATGAAACATGCCCTAGAGCTCTAAAATGGGGCTACCCCCAAACACACACCACCGCGGGCAGCTTTGTAGAGGCACGCGCTTCCCGGGAAACAGCTACCTGGCCTGTGGGGCAATGGAGGGCCCGGGAAGTCCCTGGCAGGCCCTACAGGTGTCCTGATCCAGCTCTTGCAATGAGCAAGGATCAGTCCCAAGGATGTTCTCTCCACTAGACGGTTGTAACGTCTAAAATGGAGGGAAGAACAGCCTGTCTGCACCGGAGTTTCTGAAGAACCTATTTCTCCCCCTCCCCACCCCGCCTCCCCAATGCTTAGTTACCGGTGTAAGCAGGTCACAGTGACATAACACTCGCACAATCCCAACGTCTGTGGCAGAGGAGGGAGGAGAGAACAAACAGGTGTCCGTGACCCTGACCGGCATCAGCCACAACCAAGGCTGGTCTCACACCCCTCTCTCCCCCCACACCTCCGTGGGACGGGGTGCCCTTCAGGGAGGAAGTCCACAGAGCTGGCCTTCAGATGCCAGAGTGAGAAGTGATCCAAATGCCGGCAGCCTCTGGCACATCAGGGCTCGGCAATGACCAGGTGGCCTCAGGCAAGCCAAAGAGCAAGACAGCCCAGGAGCAGACACACCTAGCATATGCCAAGCCCTCGCTGTGCCCACTCTGGGCATTCATCATTCTCAGAGTCAGTTAAAAAAAAAAAAAATGCAAGGCGAGAAAAGGGGGAAATGTCATTTAGCAGCAACAACACAAAGAAAGGGTGAGTGAGACGGAGAAACAAAAGGACGAGACATTCAGAGAACAGGAGGCAAAGATAAATGTTGGATCGACCTCTCCTCCTGCACAGGCTAAGATTCCTGTGTGAATCAAGCTTTCCGATGACAACCACCCAGATCCTGCTGACAAAAAGGGAACTCGCAGTTCTGGCGAGTGAGGAAAAGCATTTTCAAGTTACCATAAAGAGCGAAGACTACCTTATAAGCCAGACTGCTGCCATTTCCACAGACACCCTCCACAGCTTCCCCACCAAAACCCACCCCCAGCTACTCTGAAAAGCAACCTGCACTGAAAAGAGTCAGCTTTCAGAAGGGGACAAGGCAAGTGCAATGGCCGGGAGGCCCTGGAATTCCGCTTCAATGGAAGGTTTGTCGTGCGCAGTGTGGGAAACCCCGACCGGCTGGAAGCTCACCTGCCCACCAAGTGAAATTCAAGGTCGGTCTTTAGAGCCCAGCGCCACCTTTGCCGGCTTTATCTTTCCGATGAGAGATTAAACGCTCACTTAAAGTTTAAATGGACTTTAAAAAAGTCACTGCTTTGATCCTTTAGCAGTCTACAAGGTTTTAACGTTGTAAAACCATTAAGATCTCTATCCCAAAGATAATCTACGTCCCATTTTCAGGGACTGAGTTCACTGGGAAACTGTCCTGGCCACTTAATATTCTAAGCAAGCCGTGTAGGGGGAAGTCATGGAAAAGACTCCTCAGAGAGGTTCGCCCTCGAGGGGGCGGGGGCAAATGTCAGGGGTGGAAGAAGTTCCCTGACACCCAGGAGACAGGCCCAGCTCTGACGGGGACTGCATGCCAAGCACTGGGCTTCCAGAAACACGCACTTGGAGGCAAGTCCTTAGCTGTGATACTTACGCTGAGTGTCGTTGCTGGAATCCCACGCCTCCACAAGTAAAGTATAGGACCTCTGCAAACAGAAAATGACACTTAGTATTCAGAAATAGGGGTCAGCTCTCAATGTCATCATTTTCTGGCCTCCCCGCACCCCCCCCCAAACAAAACCATAAAGCCAAAGTGAAATTTCTGTTTGCTGTTGACCTGAGGTTGCCCAACTCCCCTCCCCACTCCAGCACCCTCCCCAGACTGACTCCTTTCATTTGGCAGGGGGAGGGGGGCCCACTGTGGCCATCAAGCAGGCAGCTCAAAGTCCTCATCAGGAAATGCCACCTCCCCATAGGTGAACACTCAGCATACAGTTTTCCAAAACTTTCCAGACCCTAATTCTAGTGCATGAAAAAAACACAAAGAATTTATTCTAAGCAAACCGAACCAGGTCTTTGTACCGGGGGAGGGGGCCCGTCCAGGAGGGCTGGGTATTGCTAAGGTTACACTTTGGGCCCTGGTGGGGCAGTCCCCAGGGAGGCCCCCTTTTCCTTTTCAGAACCCCTTTGAAAGCCCTGTCTGTGTGAGACCATCTCGGCTCCCACAAGTATCAGGTGACTCTAGGAAGCAGGAGGGGGTAGGTGCAGAGACTCCTAAGACAAAGGCAACAGCCTAACTTGGGGTGCCTGGGGGAGCAGGCCCTGGGGAAGAAAGTACAAAGGGGAGAAACAACCGCACAGCTGAGGGTTATATTTATTGATAAACTTATCTGTCAATAAGATCTAACATTCCAGAAATAATCAAAGTTCGCTAACTAAACGAATTCCCTGGACACTGGCGGGGTGCCAGCTATTATACTGAAGGCACCTTCTATCTTCCAGGCTTACCTCCGAATCCACGCCGCCCCCCCCCCCCCCAAATCCAAATCATTAGCAAACTCTCCTGCTTTTACTCGAATCTTCGTTTGTAATTTAGAATGAGGTCAGTCTCACCAAACACCAGGGTTTAAATAAACTTTCTGCTATCTTGGCACTGGAGAAATATATCCACAGGGGGCAGGGAGAAAAGGCTCCGGAACCCTTTTCTGTGCCCCTGCACGGTCACTCACTGTCGGGTACCAAGACATCAGGAATAGTAGCGCATATTGATCGAATAATGCCATGCCACCAGCAATTCGCTCACTGAGAAAAGACACCTACAAGGTGAAGGCAAAACCAGTGGGGGGAAAGGAGCTTCATTCATAACTCAAGAAAAGAGTACTGCTCACACAGCAACACAGCAGGCCGTCTCTAATATAAAAACATCTTGTGATAGACCCTGCCTTGGAATTCAGCCGAAATATGTTTCATACTCAAAGCAGAGTAGGATTCCATTTCGTTCACTGATAACTGTGGGAAAATGCTCAGAAAAGCAAGCAAAACTGGGCAAGCCGGGGCCCGTGCCCAGCCCTCTCCTTAGTGGCCATAGGTCCAAACTCATCATTGTCACTGTTAATATTTTATTAGTAAAAGTTACACCTTATCTACAGCCTCTCCGTTTCCTAGCACTTCCTAGGAATTACAGGACTCTTCCCTGAGTGTAGCAAGAAATTGTATTTCTCTACTGATCTGAGGCGAGCCAAGTGAAAAGGGGGCCAGATGTGGGGCTGATCCTGCACAATTAAGCTCTTCATTTGCTGGTCACGTTGAGACCCACGTTCTTCGATTCCACATATTGTTGTAATTAATCCTCTGATTAGATGCACTGATACCCAAAGTTTTGACGGACTTGCAGAGCACTAAACATACAATGCCCGCAAACCCCGTGGAAAGGGAAGGCGTCCCGGACTGAGCTGGCGTGACTGAATTAACTCTGCTTCATGCTCAGGGGACAAGGCATCCCTCCGTCTTGCACAAGAACTTGGAAGACCCAAGCTGTCTACTAGGCTCATCCCTGCCAGAACTGGAAAGACTTCAGAAGCTGCTGACCAACACCGTCCCATCGGGAGGGAAGAGAGTGGCAGAGCTCTGGACGCTGCGTGTCATGATTTTCCATAAGCTGCCTCCTCCTCGGAGGTGGATATGGGGTGAGGTCTGGAGACTGCAGCGCGGGAAACAAAACCTTGCCAAAAAAGAAACTAAAGCGCCTGGACCTTCCTCTCTTTCCTTGTTCCAGAGAAGGGATTATGGTTCTAGGATTCACCTCCTGGGCCAGGAGGAGTCCTCCTGCCCAGCCTTCAGAGAAAAGGGTTCCCTTCAAGGCCCCTATTAGGAGGCACTCTTACCACCCACTCCATCCCCACACTATATATAGATCGGCAATCAAGATAACTTGACAATGATTATTAGTTGCTAGGGAACTTTAATTTTTCCCAGGCCCACGCTTGACCTCTGTACATCCCAGAATATACATCGACTCTGAGATCCAAGTCACGCACACCTTATGCCATCAAAGTAAGGTACCAAGACGAAAGTGACAACCCGCTAGGATCAAGTCACACCCAATTAGGCACTGCAAATCTGACCCCAAGCAGAGCACCAGCCCCTCCCAAGGGCTCGAAAAGGAGTCCCAGGCAGGACAACGGGTAACGAGTTCATAACCAAAAACCCCACAAAAAGAAAGAGAAACAGCAAATACCTGGATTTTTCTTGGTTTCATACTATAAAACTAATACTTATGAAGAATCACCTGGCTTTCATCGCCTTCCCCCTTAAATCTGACCAGAAAAATGGCCTGGGGGCAAAGCCTCAGGAGGATGGGTTGCTGACAGACCTTCAGTCTGGGTTTGCACAGTGAATCATCTCTGCCCCTTCCCAGCTCCAGGCCCACGGAAACCTGGCAACACAGTGGTCGGTTCTCAGGTTCTCAGCAGGAAGGAGGAATGGTCAGCTTTCAGAATGACCTCTGGGGAGGACTTCCGTGGAATTTTACCAAGGAGGTTCCTGACATCCAAACCCCAAGGCATCCCGGGGCCACCAGGTCCCCTCCAAGCACCTCCTTCCTGCCCTCAGCACTGAGGCTGCGGGAGGGCTGTGTGCTGTGCCCATCCCACTCCACGGTGGTTACCTTGGCACCAGGCAGAGTGGTAAGCACTTAATTGCCACATTAAGAAGGGGGATGTAAGAAACAAAGGTAATTGTGTTGGCAGCTGGGAGCTTCCTTTTCCTGGCAACAGTGGCAGCCAAACCCAGCCCTGAGAAGAGGCTGCCTCCACTCCTGCCAAGCTGATGGACACAAACAAACCGCCATCCAAACGGCACGCGTGCAGCGTCCAAAACCCCAGGCCACCGCGACACACGGGCCGAGGAACTCACACCCTGGGAATGCCCCATGTGCCCAGGGGCCACTGTAAGGGGCACTCACCCAGGGTTTGTCTGGGGCCGTGTACTCTGCTGACTCAACTGTTGCTTCCTGTTGCTGGCCCTGTATTAGCAGTATTTTTGGAGAAGCCAATTATTCTCTGTAATCCTCACTTCAGTCCGTTAGGTCACACTATTGTCCTGCCTGTGTCTGGGTGGCCAGAGCATAAAATATTCCAGTCACACTATTAAATAAGGTGTCAGAGGTTCCATGTGTGGGCGCACACACACACACACTCACACAAACAGTTCACGTATCACAGGGTTTGGGCCAGGTGAGGCATGGAGAAAGGACAACTACCCCACAGCATCCAGTCTAAGAAGATTTTAGTCATGGAAAACCATTCAATCGGTAGGGCTGGACATTTCAATAGAGTCCGATCTGGTTACAAAGGGTGATTTTCTCATGAAAGCCCACCTCAAAGACCTACCAAGTGGCCCCAGAGCTCAATCCAGGTTTGAGGCTCAATGAGATGCCCCCACCCCTTTCCCATCATTACCCTTACCTGTCTGAAAAGCATCCCACTGATAATTAAATGCACCAGTTACAAAAGGGTGGCGAGGTTAATAGATGGAATACCGAGAAGGCAGCCAAGCACAGCCGCCGGTTCACACCGAGCAAGCCTGAGCAAGAACCCTCTCTACTTATTTACCAAAAGTGCATAAAAACTGGGCTGAGCTAGTAGGGCTCTGAATGTTTGACTATTTACATATCACTTTTAACCACTGGGAGCCATGTTGTGGAATTTCTTCCCCGCACACGCACTGCATCAGTGACAAATGTCACTGACACCATAAAAACAAGGGCCACAGGGCAGTCCACACAGTGATCAGAAACCAGCAGGAAGTGACAACAAGGGCCACCCTGCCCCAAGAGCCAAGATGAAGGTGGTACATTTTTGAACCCGGAGCCCTACCCCACCTCTGCTACCATTCTAGAAAACACAAGAATCATCACTTCCCATGCATTCTAATACATCTTCCTAAAGTTGGAAAAGTTTAAGTTTAGATTTTTTAAATGTAATTAAAAGCTGGAGCCAAGAGTCACTTTCTCAGCAGCTCAGAACCTAACCTAAGAGTTGGTGTGGGGGGGAGGAAGGGTAGGAACATGTCTCTGGGGGCAATCTCAGAAAGATTTGCCTTTATGGATTACCATGCTAACTGTATCAACATCCAAAGATTAAGCATCCTGGCACTGTAACTAATTTTGAAAGCCTGACACTGGAACCAAGTTCCTGCCCTTCTACAATGGGCCTGTGGCTGCTATGAATCCAACCAAGGCCTCTATTTGCATTCCCATTTTCAGATCAGGACCCTGAAGACTCCTTGTTGCCATGGCTTCATTTTTTGTGCAAAACATCTTTCCTTCCACTTGCCTTCTATCCACAGGGTCCCTAACCACTTTTAGCTGCAAAGACTTTAGGCAGCATTCAGTTCAATGGTTTTCTAGGAGGCTCTAAGTGATTGCCTCCTCCTTACCCACCCAACTCCCCCAACAGTCCTTTTGCCAAAAGCTTCACTGTCCTCTAAAAATGTTTGAAGTCCGTGTAGAATTATGGGTGGGGAGTTGGTGGGTTGTAAACTCATGCAAGTACTGGAGGCTTGAATAAGTTGCTAAGAAACAAGACAACAAGGAGGAAGAAACACAGAAGGTTACACCTGGAAGAGAAAAGATATTGGAAGCCAAGCACCTTGTCTATAAGGGTTCCATCTGGGGAACAGCCATGCTGCAGACACTTGGTGCAAAGTGAGCACAGGTCTATATTCCCAAGCCCGGTTTTGCAATGTAGACACATCATTTCATCGCTTCCCTGAGGTAGGTGTCTCAAGGCAAAGGGTGTTTTCTCCACATGTAGAAAGTCCTTTGTTTGCTCTGAGTATGTACACACGTGTGCACTGCCTGTATGCATGCTGACCACATGGATTGCACATACTGGTTGCAGAAATGAGCCAGCTCAAATGCGGACCCCGTCCCTCTGCCCTCCACATGTCCACACCACATCTGTAAAGGCTTAGGGACCAGAAACACAGAAGGCATAAAAAGCAAGGGCTGTCAATCATATTCTGATTAACCTGTGGCATCCAATTTACCCAAATCCCTAGCAGTTGCTCATTCAGGCCTTTAAAAGTGAAGGGGGCCAAAGCTGGCATCCCTCTGGTACACAAGAATCATATTTCATTGGATTTTCTTAAAAATTTAAGTTGATCTCAGCATGACTTTTATCAGTGTCAATGGCATTTAAATATGAGGCTGAGAGACCACATACCTCAACTGCTTACCCCAAAGTATCTCCAGATTAATTTCACCCTAGGGCCTGCAGTACATCACTACAACTAACGGGAGTTTTGAGTTCCTAAAAAGCTTTTGGAGCTGGGTAGTGGGAATTACACTGGTAATATATTTTTAATAAACAAGCACTACTGAGATTTAGCACTAAGTTTGGGAGGGGTAACTTATCCATTTCCATGATTTATAAATAGTTACTCCCAAATTATTTCTCATTAAGCCCAATTACCTCTCACCATGTATGTTATCACCAAGACCCCAATAGGAGGAACATAAATCAGGCTAGTTGCTTCATGTCAAGCCCCTCAGAGCAGCATTGGTATGGGGGTTACAAACAACCAATGAAAACTACCACAAAACTGGGGCTGGGGCAGCAGACACAAAATGGGGCAAAATCTGATACTATCGAGTAGGCAGTCCCACCTCTACAGAGCTTCCCACGTGGACACTGGGATGTGGATTATATTTCATATCTGATCTGACCAAATCGCTTCCTTCTCTTCCTCTCCAGAACATGAACAGTTGTTTGATTAGGGTCATAATTCCCAACAAAGGACATGAATCATCTGACCTTCTAAAATGACCTTTGACCCTGCCCTCTGAACCACAGCTCTTCCATTGTCAGCAAATTTGGGAGGACCCAGGATAACAGAAATCGAGGCTGCCTAGCAGGCTGGGAACTCAGGTGGCTGAAAGTTCAAGGTATGATTTGTTTTTAAGCCATCTATCCTGTAAATCTTGAATTCTGTACCAAGTTCAGTCATTAGCTACTCAAGGAAATCAGTTTTAAATAGACATGCTTATTAATATTTAATTGCCAAACTGAATGAAGCTGTGCTTCTTTATTTCCACGTTTATTCGGCTACCTGAGTGCTTTCACTTCAGTGAACACTCACCCTGGAATCATTCTTGAAAGTTACAGACTGTGGTGTTTCTCCAACCGCACTCAGAAAAATAAACTAAAACAATACACCTGAACTCCGGTTTCTCTTGGGAAGTAAAGCTTATATTTCACAGCAGGCCTTTTTGGGGCAGCAGGGTGGAGACTTGTTTATGAGTGATACAGGCATTTGGCCTAACTTCAAAAGAACCACACTCTCAGTGAAGCCCCAGCGGTCCCCCCATTCTAGAAAGTCTATTTCATGGTTGGTGACCCGTGGGCCTGAAACCACAGAAGAGCACCAGCAAATCAATCATCTCTCTGCCCTCACATGCCACTTCCGCTCCTTCCCCATCCAGGACTCCCTGCCAAGTGTCAAAAGGGGACAGACACACCTTCTAGGTCACTTTCCCCAGCCAGCCTCCCGAGCAAGGCTCCCTCCCTGTTTCCATCCATTTCTGACCCTACTCTCCAAAATGAACCTCAGCCAGGCCTGCAGCTTTTCCACATCACTAATAAGATTCCTTTTATGGTCTTGTGAAAAGAGAGGGGCTCCGGACTGATCCTGGGAGGGTGGAACCACCTGCAGGCCCCTTCCTGAAACTCCAAACACACATTGAAGGGCAGTCAGTATTCACAGTAAACTTGCGCCCAGACAGATTAAAAATGTGGCTAACCCCTTTAGCTTGAAGTTCTCCCTAATAGGGGATTAACAAGATAAACTTGCTTTATAAAAATGAAATCCCACAACAGAAGCAGCCCTTCATTCTCAGAGAGCTCCACATATCACAGGTTTTTATAACCCCCCTTTAATGGCATGTTTCTGATAACTGTCTTATCTCCTTCGCGGCAGAGGGCACTTTATAAAGCCAGCTCCTGTAAACGTGAGAGGCACCCCAACCTTCACACACACCAAGGCAGACATTCTACCCTGTCCTCCCGGAGTTGGGACTCACAGCCCCAGCCCGCGGGTAGGAGGCAGCAGAGCGCACCCCATCAGAGCACGTGGTGGAGAGTATTCCCCTCGGCACAGAGCTCCCCCTCTCACCACCCACCCTCCCAGCACAGGCTGGGCCAAGCCACAGTCTTGGCAAAGAGTGCGGCCTCCTGGACGGCAGGAAAGGGGCAGAGGGCACCAACATTTTCCCCTTTCCTCCCCTTCTGCAATCGCACTCATCTTCCTTCCACCCATTTCTAGATGTTGCAAGGGCCTCGCTGTGGGGTCTGCCAGCGAGGCGGGGGGCCTCCAGGGCCTCTAAGACGGGGGTCCGTATACTCGCACCCTCAGGAACTGCCTCTAGTGGGCTGCCCCTTCCAGGCCCTGGCACGGCCCTGAAGGCCTGCGGGGACCGTGCGCCCGCCGGACGAGGGCATACCCCCGCCCTTCCCGGGGAAGTTTGCAAACACAGCTGTTCCAGAGCCCGGGAACCACTGGAAGTGAGGCCGCAAGGCTCCACCGCGCGGGGGCGAGGGCAGGAAGGGGCCGGCAGGGGGCGGAGGCAGCTCGGGCGACGGCCCGGAGACCCTCCCCCTCCGGCGGCCGCCCCCGGGCCCTCGCACCCAGCCCGGAGCGCGCCCCCGCACGCATCAAAATCTCCTGGGGCGCAGCGGGAAACGGGTTCCCTCCACACCCTCCAGGAAGGACACACCCGCCCTCCAGGCGGTTCACGGGAAAGGGGAGGGTGCCAATTTGGACGGCGTTCGAAGGCCAAAGCTGAGCCGAGTCGCCTTCCACAGCGTTTAATTGGTTAAGCGAGGATCATCTACAGTGACCTCCTGGTTGGGGGCGGGGGGCTACTCTGGGGCCTCCAAGTTGCAAGTTAGACCCGCTTTCCTGGGAGCTCTGCCCCCCAAATCTCTGGGGTCCCCACATTCGTGTGCTCTCAGCAAAAAGCAGCGGGGACGGGCCGGCCGAGTCTTGCTCCCCTAACCCACCACCCTAAAAATCGTCCCCAACTGGCGAGAGCCGCGTCAAGCCGAGACCCTTGTACCCCTTTCGCAAGAGAGAGCAGGGGTCGGGGGCGCGGCGCGGACCTCGGCTCGGCCTCGCCGCCCGCGGCCGTCACTCACCGGCCAGGCGAAACTGAAAGGCAGAACGATACGGTTGCGTTCATTGCCGCGACTGGTCTTGAGGTTGAACGTGTTGCCCCCGATGACAGGCGTGGACCCCGAGCCGAAGCTGCAGGGCCCCCCGGCCGTGACGCGGGACTGGTACTCCTTGAGGCACACTTTGAAGTACGTGTCACACTCGTCGCGGGCGCACTTGCGGTCCCCCGGGTTGCGGGCGCCGCCGCAGCAGTTCCCGTTCTGCAGCTCCCCGTTCACGTTCTGCATGGACAGGATCTCCAGCTCGAACTGGCCGGAGGCCCCGCACACCTGCCGGCGAGGAAGGGAGGTCAGCACGGGGAAAAGTTGTTTTCTTCGAGGGTGGAAGTGGCGACTCCCTCCCTCCCGCCCCGACGAGCCCTCGGCTCCAAGGGAAAATTTTGCAAAACTGAGCTCAAAGA
Source organism: Miniopterus schreibersii (assembly GCF_964146895.1). Taxonomy (NCBI): domain Eukaryota; kingdom Metazoa; phylum Chordata; class Mammalia; order Chiroptera; family Miniopteridae; genus Miniopterus; species Miniopterus schreibersii. Next base: position 69,210,136 of record NC_138110.1, read on the forward strand.
CTCAACGTGATTCCCGGGCAAAAAAAAAAATTAAAAAAAAAATTTTTTTTAAATGCACGAGTGCGGGAGAAATCCGACGACTGCCCGAGAGTAGCAAGAGCGGAGCGAACGTGCCCCCTGCCCAGCCAGGAGGGTACATTTAGGAGGACGGGGGGCGCCCTCAGCCCAGGTGCAGCCTCTCGGGCGCAGGGGCCCGGCGGGGAGCTGGGCGACCGAGGACTCCTGACCCCGCTCGCGGCGCTCAAGCGCAGGCGTCCCGGGCGTCGCGAGGGAAAGGAGAGGGCGGACCCGAGTGAGGCCCGGCGGGCTCCTACCTTGGCTCGCAGGGCGCAGAGCAGGGCGAGCAGGAGGCTCAGGGGGCGCCCGGGCCGGCCGCGCGTCCGTGGGGACCGCATCGCTGCGCCGCGCGCTGCGGGCACTCGGGGCGCCGCCGCCGCCGCCGCTGTTCGCGCTGGTGTTCCCGCCGGTGCTGCCGCCGGTGCTGCCGTCGCCGCTGCCCCTGCGGCCGCCGCGTCCCGGCTCTAATATACTCCGCCGATTGGAGCATGCACGACTGGAAAACAACACCACTTTTCAAAAGCCCTTTCAAGAGCAGCCGGTTCCAGAAGGCAAAGAGCCCGGCCTCCTTTTATTATTCTGATCGCTTCTTTGAGGCGCTCCCCCTCCTCTTCCACCTCCCGGCTTTCTTTCCTTCTCTCGCGCTCCCCTTCTTTTATTATTATGATTATGCGCAGCCTTTTATTCCCTTTCAGATCAGCTGCACAGAAAGGAGGGAGGGAGGGGAGGAAAAAAAAAAAAAACCGAGCCCAGCTCGCGGGCCGGCCGCAGGTAACACAATGACGCGCGCCCGCTCGGCTCTCGGAGAGGGACTCGGAGAGCCCGTCTGGGAGCCGCGGCCCCGGCTGGCCACCTTTACCCAGCGCGCCGGGCCGGCGCATGCGCTCCTATTAATATTCATAAGGGGCGTGCCCAGCCAGGACACGCCCCTTCCCTTCGGGTCGATGGGTAGGGGGAGTCCTGGGAGGAACTTGGAAGCGGATAGGGGCTCGGGGGCACGCTGGGCGGCCCCGACGTCGGGGGGCCCGGCGCAGACCCCCGCCCCCGGGAGCCTGGGGCCCGGCGGGAAGCGGGGGAGGGCGCGGGAAAGAACCTCGAGGTGTCAGCCGCTCGCTGACGCCCGGGGCCCTCCGCGCGGACCGGCCCCTCGGGCGCCCCGGGCCCGGCGCCTCGGCCGGCCCGTCGGGCCCCCGGTGTAGGCGCCCGGCCTGCCGAGCGGTCGGAGCGGGGAGCTTCCGCCTTGCGAGCCGCCTGCGTCAGCTGCGGCTTTCGCCCCCGGAGGAGGCCTGCCCGCTCCCGCTCCCGCTCCCGCTCCCCCGGGCCGCCCGGGCGCGCTGCCGGCGGCAGGGGCGGCGGGGCCGGCGCGCTCCCGCCGTCGGCTCGCCCAGCGGAGGCGCCCGGGGCCGGCGCTGCTGGGAACTTGGAGAAACTTTCCCGAGCCGGGCCTTCGCCGCAGTTTCGAGGGGAAGCCTCGGCCGCTCCCCACCCCCCCGCCCCCGGTCCGCGGAGCCTCGCGGGGCTCAGGGCCGCCTTCCCAGACCGCCCCTGCGCAGCGGCGCGGGAAAGCGGGGCGAGGGCCGGGCCGCGCTCGCCCTCCCCAGCCCCTGCGCGGCCGCAGTGCCGGGACTGCACCTGTAGGCGGCCTCCGCGCAGCTCTCTGGGTGGCAGGAGACGAGCCTGGGAAGGACCGTCTCCCCGCCGTCGTCCGGCTGCCGAACTTGGCCCCTCTGGGGGGCCCGGGGAAACTAAGGCTATTTTCCACCTTGAGGCGAGCTCGGGTCACCACCAAGGGCAAAGGAAGCCCGCGGGCTGGCCGAGGCCTCCCTCCACCCCTCCTGCAGAGGACCTGCGGCGCTCGAGGGCTCCTCTGAGGAAAAGAATGATTTCCCCTGCAGGATGGACAAAGCGCTGCCCCTGGTGTTGGGGATGCCCTGCAGGAAGAGCGTGGCAGCGTAGGGGCCGACCCCGGCTCGCGCCCTCTGGAGCTCGGGCAGGAGAGGCTGCAGTGGGCCGACGGAAAGTAGTTTCCAACATGCTGAGCTGCGAGAGCATGAAAGGGTGGGTAATGTGTGGTATTTACCTGCTACATTCAGTGGGTGGCTCAGTATGGACAATATACTCACACGGGAATAAAATAAGGTAACTAGCCTTTTTACCCTGGTTCAAAACCAGCAGGGCTGGTTTAGGAATACTGGCATTTCAACAGCCCAAGAACACCCAAGAAATGCACCTTCGTAATGGCAGTGTGTCCCATCTTATGCTCATTGGTGAGAGAACTAATCCATGTTTCCAAAGGGGCGTATCTAAGAGCAGGACAGGTTTGTAGCTGACAGGCAGGAGCAACCTGGGCATTTTGTCTTCATGTTCCCCGGTCTTCATTTCCCCCAATTACCCTAAACGCACAGCATCCAGTTGTCAACTGTATTCCTATGTAGACTTTCCTTACCAGTTTCCATAAGCTAATCTCCCCCATCTCCTATCTACCACTTTCTCACCTCTACCTCCAAAAAGTCAAATGCTGGTGCTGGAAAAAGCTCAGTTTATGAAGGCTGATGAGGTACTAAAATGCACGTATATCTCTTGGAGTTCCCATTGCCTGAACCTGTTCTAATTCTGTACCCTGTGGCCTGTCATCGTCCCCCCTCCCCACACACACCCCCCTCAAAAAGGAGCTTATGGAGCCAGGCCTTCCATTGAAGAGTTCAGACCCGCCACCTGGCTTAACCTGAGAGGGCTACCTGGGACGCAAGTGCCTCCCGGTAGTAACCTGGGCTGTGTGTAAACTGGGGTCAGCTCCAAGCCACAGGTGAGTTTAGCCCCCTTGACTAATAGAACATAGATTTTCCAGGGATTGACACTGCCTGATTAACCCTAACAGAAATATCAAATCACATGAATAAAAATTATCGTGCCAAATAGCACAGCATCCCTCACCCTCCCTGAGCTTGGGAACCCACTTTTAGAGAAGACAGTTGTGGGCTTGAGGGGATTCTTTTGAAAATTTTCAGTTGGGACTCTTCCAACTAATTGGTACTCCCCCAAAAAGCCAGTCACGTTTACTGCAACAGACATCAAGTGGAAGCTTCTCCACTACTTCCCCACAGCCAGTTCTCAGCCTCCCTCCCTGGTGAATGGGGAACTACTGTGGAAAGAACTCAGATACGCAGATGTCACCAGGTCACACGCATCCCGCCTTTGGATATAGCCTGTAGTAAGTGAACATTCCAGAAAACCATTCCTGTGAAAAATGCCACCTTTAACCATCACACCTGTGAGAAGAGGCGAGGCTGTGTCCGTTACTGTCTGCTCTGTCCCATGTGCTCCAACCATAACCATCCATGGATACTTAATTTTAAAGAGATGATGCCTCATTTTTCGTTTTCCACAGAACTTACCTTTCTTTGATTGAGTCACCAACAAACAGCAGTGCTGAACCCCCCAAGCCTTAAGAGATGTTTAAGCTATTATAATTGTAGTTAAATACATTTGGTCAACTTAAAGCCCTGGTTAATCAACACTGGTAAAAAATCAGCAAATCAATGTTTGAGAACTATGTTTCATGAGGCAACACGAATGATCTCAAAAGTATGCTGAGTGACCGAAGGTAAACACAAACGACTGCGTACTGTATAAATCCATTTATCTGGAGTTCTAGAACAGGCAAAACTAATCTACAGTGAATACAAATTGAAACCGATCACTTGGGGAGATAGGAGGGTGGAGGCAGCTGGGATGGGCTTGAGGCCCCTTCTGGGGGAGGGGTAATGTTCTGTATCTTGATAAGGGTTTGGGTTACACAGGTGTATGCATGCACTTGCCAAAATTCCTTAAAGAGTACACTTAAGATTGGTGTGTTTATATGTTCAAAAGAGAAAAAAATTGTAATGTTCCATTTGAGCTAATTATATGAATGCAGAAGTATTTAGAGGGAAGTGAAAAGATACTTGCAACTTGGAAATACATAAGAATTAGAGAGATCGATGGATAGATGCATAAATACTAAAGCAAAAGTGCTAACGATTGGATCTAGGTGGTGGGCATGTTGGTGTGCACATAAAATTCAAAGTTTTCTGTGTTTGAAATTTTTCACTATAAAATGCTGAGGAAAATTGTTATTGATGGACCAGGTATTGTGTAGGATGCAAAGATTCGGTGAACAACACAAAATACTGGATTTAAGCACTATGGAGTGGAGAGTGTGCTTGTCCCAGAGGAGGACAGTGCGGATTGTAGTAACAAACAGGAGGAATAGGGTTCCTTTCCCTCTTTCCTTTCTTCCTAATTCTGTTCTTCTTTCCAATAAATAAGAGAGGAAGACCCAAATATTAAGGGACATGTAAACAGCTTTTAATATCTTCCTTTTGCTTTGAATATTGCAGAGATGATAAGGCAAGTTCATGAGCCCTATTCCGCCAAAAAGCAGATGTGATCTCTTTCTGTTCGTTTCCCGCAGAACCAAAGGATGCTGACCCGACGTGTCCGACGAGCTCGTCTCTTGTTCACCCCGTTTCTGCAGCAGAAGATGGCAGCCCGGGTAACTGTCCAGCCAGCTCCCCAGGGAAGCACGCCCACCTCTGTGGCTTATTACTCCTCCACATCTCAAGGAGTTTTCAAGAAGAAGGGAGAAAACAAACAGAAAACCCAACCTATGGGCAACAAATTAGATATGAAAGAAATGTAAGTTGTAGTTCCCACAGCAACCATAACCAGGCCACAGGTTTATACATTCAAGTATAAATTGAGTAGATCCAACCATTTTTTTCCAAAGCTTCATGTTACGTACACAAGAGATTTGAATGAACTTTCTTTGGAAGCCAGAACTATGAATTTCTTACATTACCAACGGTGATTTTGTCCGAGCTTCATTTTAAACGTTTTGGTTTTGCGATGAGCTCAGGCATTTATAGTGTTGCCTGTCCTTCCACAACCCTCTCACAGTGATTGCATGGAAACATATCAGGACAAGCAGAGTTACGTGTCCACATTGCCTTTAGCAAGCCAATCACAGAAAGTCACAAAAATCCTGAGGCAAAATCCGGGAACTGTGGGATTAATTTCCTCATTTCACTCCTTGAATTAAACCTTAGATTCTTTCTTAGTTGTATCGGAGCTGGGAAGAAACAGTAAGTCCCACTTATAAAATATATTTTTTTCCTATAGTTGAGCATCTTTTTTGAAATTAAAAAATCCTGTGTGTAAATTGCTGTTAATTGGCATTCCCAACACAACTGTAAATCGTTCACACACCCTTCTCCGTGATAATGTAGAGTTGTCTGTTTCAGAATGACACCTCAATGACTTGACTCACGTATTCCAGGATAGCATTTTTTAAACCAAATTGGTCCATTTGTATAGTGGATTAATCTAAATGCAACTAACAATTTTCTATAAGTGTGAAGTGTGATTGAACTCTCAAAAACCTTTCCATCCCCTAAAAGGCTCTGGAAATGACTCTTCCAGAAGCAGGTAGCATTGGAAGCCAGTGGCCCTGGAATGTGCTAACCTGGCATGCAAATTATTTCCAACTGAAATCAATTAAAGCCCAGCAAACTCAGGAAGTTTTTTTTAACTAGCTCCTTTTCTTAAAGAGATTCAGATTTTTTAAAACCTGCTACAGGAAGAGAACCTTGGCATAATCACCCTAAGCATTTTCACCCTAGAATTAGTCAGGATGACTCCAAGTATGTTTATGAGATCACCCCTGTGTTTCATTGTTTCTGAGTTGCCTAGCAAAAATTTACCTGCCTTGGTGTCTTGCTCTTCCTCAACTACCTGTAAATTCTTTATTCTTACTTCTGAAACCTAAGACCCTGTTCCCTCCACCACCACATTTGTCTCTTTGTCCAAAATGTCACATATTCCCAATGTTGTCTCACTGTCTTCGAAATTTTCATGCTATGTGAATTCCCTATGACCATGCATTAAAATTTTGATTTTTTCCTGTTAATCTGTCTCTGTTCATTTTATTAGCTCAGCTAGAAGAACTTAGAAGGTGGAAGAAAAAGTATTAATTTTTTACCCCCAAAGAAACTATTACAATGCAATTTACTCCATGGGCAGCTTTTCATCTCATTTGCGCTTGGCTTTCCAAACATGTGCAAACCCAAATCTGCCTCCAGATCTACCAAAAAAATATCAAAGTAACTGTTGGAGCTGTGTAAAGGAGAGCTAAATATATTCAGTTATTTGAGAAAATTTCAAAATGTACGTAAATGTGAGAGTCAATGACAGGTGATTACACCTGCCAATGGCACAAAAGCCACAGGGCTTCAAATCCCAGGATTTCATGTTTAATGGCTCTCAATTAATTACAAGACTGTCTGTGTTTGACACTTTTGTTCTCAGGCCAATGGTTTCTTTTCTGATGGCTTTCTCTAAATTAGAAGTTATTAGGAACATAAAAAGTGGATGATTGCAATGCTTAATTTTTCATTTGGAAGGTAAATAGTTTTTATTATTGTTTTTATGCCAAGGGCACTCAAGGATGGCTAAAGAAACATTAGCTTGAGCACAGAAATATTGGCTCAAGTGCTATCTATAAATTTTTAGATCCTTAGATATTAGTCGTAACACAGGTTTACTGATACACAGATTTTTATAAGCATTTTTCAGGAATGATTTCCAAAGTTTTTCTCTTTTGGAAATAAAACTAAGGCATAGCAAACTTAGAATGACTATTGAGGAGAAAGTTTAATTTCTAAAAGATGGCTATTGCATCCATGGAAGTGATATTTTTTTCAAAGGCAGGTAAAAACGACAGAAGTCAATTGTATTATTTTAGAATAGTTTGGCAGTAACTCATGTGAAGAGGAGGTGGGGTTTTTAATAGATCACATGTGTAACATGCCTTAATAGCGCAATGCAGCTAAGAAGAGTAGTGCCACAGCCTAACACTGCAGGACCATGGTCTGAGGCTGCATTACTAGAAATGTAGGAGTTAGCAATTAAGGAAAAATATAGCCCCAGCACATTCTGCGCTGGCCTTCACATAACTGAAAGATTTGACCAGCTCTGTGGACAATTTTTTAAAAATTGTGGTAAATACACATAACATAAAATTTGCCACCAACCCTTTTTTTAAAAATATATGTCTTTATTGATTTCAGAGAGATGAGGAGAAGGAGAGAGATAGAAACATCAATAATGAAAGAGTCATAGATCCGCTGCTTCCTGCACACCCTCCATTGGAGATCTAGCCCACAACCTGGGCCTGGGCCCCGACCGGGAATCGAACCTGTGCTCTCCTGGATCACAGGTCGATGCTCAACCGCTGAGCCATGCCGGTGGGGCATCCACCAGCCATTTTTAAGTGTACAATTCAATAGGGTTAAATACATTCATGTTATAAAAGCACTCCAGAATTTTTTTTCTTTCTAAACGGAGACTGCACTCATTAAACAACTCGCCTTTCCTCCCCTCCCCAGGTCTAGACAAACCTGATGTTGATGCCACTGATTGGGGATTATCAGAGCCTGGCGTGCAGGGGTGAGAACGGCATCTGCTTTCTGAACTGATCTTTCAAGGATCAATTACTCACATACCACAAGGCTGTAGCAAATAAGTCAACTCTAAGTGCTGCAGAGGTGGTCCGCATAGCTGGGTTGGTGAGTACTCTAGCCCCTGCTATTCCGATTGCGGTCTGAAGACCAGCGGCATTGGCATCACCTGGGAGCTTCATAGAAATTCCAACTCTCATCTCCCCCTTCCACCTTTTAAATCAGAGTCTGCAGCTTCTCCAGACCCCCAGGTGACTTGAATACAGAGAGTCTGCAGTTAGGCAGACGTGATGATGTGTGCTTCCCACTGAATGGTGCCATGCCATAGCAGTGGGCAGAACTGTCGGTTAGTCAAGTCTACATTTTGGTTGTCCCATCAAAAGCTCAGTGTCGTAACTGGAATTTCTCACAGTTATTTACCCAAGTATATCTTTACATACCAGCACATTCTAAAAAAAAAAATTCAGGTAACTTCCAGGTGAAATCTATAAATAAATATCAGGACCAAGGAAAATAGAGGTAAAGGTAGAAGACCGAGGTCAGGAGGAACAATAATAAATGGAGACAGGCAGGCAGGTCAAGCATAATTACATGAACTGAAAATTGAATGCTAAGCTCACAGGCAGCCAGAGTGACCAGGAAAACACAGCCTCAAGATTAACTTAACCCATGCAGGGCCAACAAGTAGCCTCTCAGATGAAGCAAAGCTTCTGCTGGCATTTTGTTGTGAACGATATCCACATATATTTGGGTATATAATTATAAACATTGGGGGGGGTGGGTCTCACATTGTGGAATGCTGAGAAATGCAACCGTTTCTTAAAATTGAGGGCTGGACACCAAAGCACTGCTCAAAGAAAGCTGGGTGGGGGTGGGGACAAGGGTGGTGATAGAGGTAAGGAAGGAAAGATAATATGATCCCAAGTATACATCTTTCTGATAGTTTTACTTAATCCAAAGATGATCCCTAAATATCTAATGCAGTGGCTTTTTTGTTTTTTGAATAGTTGCTCAGCAACTATTGAATCACTGAATTCTCATGTATAGGAAATGATTATAGATTGAATTCCTAACAATTTAATTATTCTTGTTCAAAAGTGTTCACAAATCACCCTGCCCAAAGGTTGGGACAGCTTTTCTGGGTTCACTAGTCTTTCAGTTTACAGGTTGTGATCTCCCAGGTCAGTGACACAGGGGATTTCCCCTCCCTCCCTCCCTCCCTTCCTTCCTTCCTTCCTCCCTTCCTCCCTTCCTCCCTCCCTCCCTCCTTCCCTCCTTCCCTCCTTCCCTCCTTGCCTCCCTCCCTTTCCTTCAGCTGAAATCTCCTCTCATGTAAATGTGTAGACTTTGATGAAATTCAGTAAACTTTTTCTGGGAAGTAAAACTAATGAGGTATAGGCCCCTTGTTTTTGTGAGGTAGGGTACTTATAAAAAAGCCTTTTATAAGCACATAATTAGTGAAATAAGCCATTTAGCTTTCTCAAAAATGTAAATTTTACAAGAAGAAATGATACTATGGATATCTGATATCAAATGATACTATATTTCATGTTTAAGTGTCTTGATTTCTTCCAGACCTCCACTCTACTGATAATAGTAGTAAGGCTATAAATTCAGAAAATTTAAATCTACTTCTTCATCTGTCCTTTCCTGCTGTCATAATTTTAAAAAGCATCTGTTATTGATTAATTGCAAAAACCACCCCAACTCTACTCCCAGCCCCATATCTCCACCCCTTTGGGATGTGATTTTACAGCTCGTCCTGCCAAGAGTTGCAGCCCGTCTCCCCGCGCCTCCATCCTGTGCGGCCTGGTCGCTTGCTCTGGCCAACAGAGTGATGCGGAGTGATGGTGGCAATCCTAAGCCTTGGCCTCCAGAGCTCTCGCACACTTCCACTCTCCCTGTTGCTCCAAGACTCTGCCATTGCCATGGGACAGGCGGGGCTCACCTGCTAGAGGCTAAGAGAGAATGTGGAGAACTGAGCGGCCACAGCTGAGATCCTCCCCGAGTGGTCAGTCTTCATCTGACCCACCGGGTGACTGCAGACTCACCTGGAGCCCAACTGAGATCAACTAAATTGACCCCGCAACTCACGGACTTGTGAGAAATAACAACTGGACCTTTTAATTCAGTAAGTTTGGATCTGCTTTTGTTATGTGGCACTGTTGTGGCCATAGATAGCTAAAACAGAGCCATAAAAATTGCTTGCAAGCATGCAATGAGTTGTGATTTATTTAGTGAACTTCTGTGAGCTAAGCATAGCCTAAGGTGACCATCCTTAATAGCATCCACTTCAGAAAGCTATAATGTGAGTTAAGGAGGCACAATTATAGGAATAATCTTGAGTCTGCTCAAATTATCTTAAAAAAAAAGTTATTTGCAGGCTCCCCTAAAATGATCATGATAGAGACCCTCGTAACCATTATTGCCCTTAACCTAATCATTGAACTGACCAATGTCCTCCATCCCTTCTTTAATAAATACTGACTGCTACCCACTGCATGGAGAGCTTTTGCAGCTAATAGACCAAGTTCTGCTACCAAATAGAGTGAAATGCTGTATTTTTCAACAGTCAGCTTGGGTGGGTTCACAAACCTGACGTGCCAGTTGTACTTGTTACCGTAATTATACCATTTAATTCACTATTACACAAACTGATAAAAGGAGTTCTAAAAGAAATATGTTGCTTTTATGCAAACTATGTTGAATATAACTTGGTGAGAATAAATGTGAGTAGCTAAAGAATTTTTATTAAATAAATGTGAGCGAGACAGCTTTAAAAGAATGGGGGGGAAACCTGAAAAATCCAGAAGGATTATGCATTCAGGTGGCTTTCCAAGTGCTTTAACTTTCATTCCAAATTTAAGGAAATCAGAATTGAAAATTTTAAATGATGTACTATGAATGAGATAGGATGCAACACTGGCATCTTAAAAGGTTTTTTTCTTAGAACAAAAGATGGCCAAATAAATATCCATTTATATGCTTTCGGTTGAAGTAAAAGGTTTGTGTATGTCATGTTTTATGATTCCATCTTTAGCTAACATATTGATTAACCAACCAATTACTGATCATGATATCACTTAAGGTTTCATTCTATTAGTAGAGCCTGGAGCAATGTCTGACCCGTAACAGAAGGACTATAAGTAGTTGCTGAATGAGTTTATTAAACAAATCACCTGCAAATAGCTGGCAACATACATCACAACAGAACCATACATGTCTTCACACACCAGAGTGTTTTAATACTGAGTCTGAAAACCAGTGATCTCCAAGCCGAAGGCATAGGTTGGCTTTCCAGCAAACCTCTTTAAATATCTCTTCTTTATCTGAGGCCTTTGACAAAGACCGAAGTTGTAGGTTGTTGGTCTTGCTTGATAATGTGCCGCTAGCATGTATCAAAAACACCTGGAAGATTCATTACACCTTAGATGGCTAGGGTCCAACACAGAGTTTCCATGTAGCAAGTCTGGAATAGGTCCTGACAAGTCCCCAGGTGGTGTTATTCCAGGGACCTAACTGATGACCACTGATCTAGCATACCCTGAAAATGGGCAATTACCAAAGTCACCTGTCTCTCCCCTGCCCACCTACCCACAGCCCATTTAAGTCCTTCAAATGTCTCACCTGATTCGGGATTTGATCTCAGTGTTCTGGCAACAAATATCGAGTTGGCCAGGTGGGTTGAAGAGTGGGGTGGGGCAACTGAGATATATAGACCCATGCTCTGTGCCGTGGAGAGATGTTCCATGCTAGGGATATAGACCCATGCTCTGTGCCATGGAGAGATGCTCCATGCTAGGGATGTACCACAGGGTGCGTATCCCTCCCCAGCCGAGAGACCTCTGGGTTGTTTCAGCTCTTGGTGATTATGAATAGAGCTGCTATAAACATTTGCAGACAAGTTTTTGCGTGAACACTGTTCTCATTTCTCTTAAGCAGTTACCTAGGGGTGGGATTTTTGGGTCACATGGTAAGTGTATATTTGTAAGAAACTGCCAAACTGCTTTGAGGAGCGGCTGCACCGTTTTGCACTGTGCCCAGCGATAGCTGGGTGATCTTCCTGAACTTCGTGCCATGCACTTGCCGCCAGCTGCCAGGCACACAGCACACACAGCCCTCGCTCCAGGTTCTCAGGGAGGTAGCTGCCAGGAGCGTGAGCCACCTGGGAGAAGGCTGGGGTTAGAGGTTTTGAGAAAGTCAGGGAGGCTGGGCTCGCCTTCCCCTACCCCTCCCAGCTTCTGGACCCATCTGTTGAGGCCTGTACGCCTTCTTCGTGAGGGAGCCTTTGAGCCCACCTCTCTCCCCAGCAAGTGTGCAACCCCCCAAACACCTCCCCTCTGGGTCAGGCTTTGTTGCCAGATAATGTGACTTTGAAAAGAAGCCCTTCTCCTCCCCAGAAAAGGAGGCTCGGAAGGCTCTCAGATCAATCCTCAGCAGATACACCGAGTCACAAAGCTCCAGCAAATCCTTTCTTCTCTCCCTGGAGCAGCTGCTGCGCCACCCCTGCCCCCAGCTCTGCCCCCAGTGGAAACCTGAAAGCCATTCATGTCATTTAATCCTGCTGAAAATCCTCTTCGCTCTCTTTCACTGAGGTGCTCTCGCCGAGGTAAACCTGGGCTTAATTCATATGTTGGAAAGAAGATGAAAGGTGTCACATGACTTGACAACCTATCCAGGAAGCCAACTCCTCTAGTCTGGAAGCTTTGACTGCTAACCCCCTGTTTGAGAGTGTTGAAAAGAAGGTCTTCAAGGAAAAGTAACATTTGGATTTTCTTTTACTGTGCATTCACTTCAGAAGAGATAGCAAAATTGTAGAGGTGCAGTAGAGATGATTTGAGGGGGCTTAAGTAACCTTTCACCTATGAGTCATTAATTTTAAGGATCTACCAGTCATTTTTAAAAAATATTTTTATTGATTTTTCGAGAGAGGGAGAGGGAGAGGGAGAGGGAGAGAAATATCAATCAGCTGCCTCCTGCACACCCCCTACCAGGGATTGAGCCCACAATTGGGGCATGTGCCCTGACCAGGAATCAAATGGGCAACCTTTTGGTGCATGGGACAACTCCCAACCAACTGAGCCACACCAGCCAGGGCAGGATCTATCAAATTTTTTACACTTTATCTTAGACATGGTAGAAGAAAACTCTAAGAACATTTTATCCTGTTGCCAATCACTGCCACGTATCTTGGGTCTCTCCCCTGCCACTAAGAAGTGTGATCTTACAGCCAAGTGCTTTAATTTTAAGAAATTTGGTCATAAAATATGGATATATCCAAAATGAGCATCAAACCTACTCTCCTTATTCCAGAACTCATGTTCCCAGACCTTCTCAGGTCTTTCCAGGCTGAGAAAATACTCTTTGTAAGACTTCCATAGTTCCCACCGTTACAGAGAAAGCCAAAGAATACAGGCAATTTAATTCATATGTCAAAGAATAAATTCCTTCTGGCTTGGTTTGGGACCAAGCAGAATTTGAAGAATAAATTATCCCAGGTGGCTAACTTAGGGTGACTTCCCTATGAGGGAAATTATTAGAAGACCCCCATGAAACCTCAATCCCCTGGCAGGCAACATTTAATAAGCTTCCACTGAATGTAAGATGTTCCAGGAAGCATACCAGAGACACCCAGATATAAGGGCCATTCTGGAGGGTTTTGTAATATTAGAACAGTAGCAGGGAGATTAAACCTGTAGTCATTGTTCACAATCTTTGTTGCACATTGGAATCTCCTGGGGAACTTTAAAAAGTATTGGTGCCTGGGCCCCACCCCCAGTGACCTTAGTTTAATTGGTCTAGGTTGGAGTCCAGGCACTGAGACTGTTTCAATCTTCCAATGTGTAGCCGAGGTTGAAATCTGGTTCTGGACAAACCATGTGCTAAGCAGGTGAATGAGTTAATGACATTACCAGGGCCTTCTCTTCCACAGAGGGCCCATCAGACGTGTGTCTCATGGTGCAGTGGGCTGGGAAAATTAGGTGAGAGGAAGCTTTAGGACACATAACAAGACCGGGATCTGCAGTTGTGGTGAAAGAGAAACTGAGAAAATGCCACGTTGACACTTGTCAAGTGGGGAGTGGGGTTGAATAATGGAGAAATCAGAGAGAGTGGAGTAGTTCCTTAAAAGAAAGAGTTTCTTGTGGATAGTGTTTCATAGGTTAAAATTACTTTTACATGTATTTTCTCTTATGACTATAGAGGTAATAAAGCATAAAGAATAAAAGATACATAGAATTGAGTTAGAGTCCCAGTACTGCTGTTGATTAGCTCTGTAATCTTGGGCAAGTTAGTTAACTCTTCTGAACCTGTTTTCCCATCTGTACAATAGAAATAATAATAGTGCCTTCTTCATAGGGTGGTTGAAAATATTAAAGGGTGGATGTAAAATGCTTAGCTCCATATCTGGAACACGGTAAGATCTCACATGTTTTAGCGACAATTACCATTATCCTTACCAGGGTGGTCATTGCATGGGGTGTGGGGTGAGACCTAAGGTCATCTTAACCAAGAAACAGAGGGGAATGAGAAATGAATGAGTGCAGTTTTTTCTGAACGAACAGAAACTAAAACGCGTTTAAAGATCCTAGAAACTAAGGCTAAATGAGCTTTTTAAAAAAAGACATCACAATTAGTGCATTTGAGCTCTGAGAAGCTTCCTATCTTTGAAGAAGTCTGTGTTTATGGCACTTCCAGAGGAAGAGGTTGACGGTTACCAGGGAGCGAGGCAGTAGGTTATATAATTGCTCAACTAGAAGTTGTTGGTTGATTTGAGTTGAAACTGAAGCATGTAGGATAGCAGTAACTCCGACTTTTGGATGGAGCTAGACTCTACATGAGAGAGCAGCAGAGTGGGTGGGGCCAGGCCGTGATCAGAGACAGAGGGTAAGTCCTGGGCTTGAGTGAAGGCACCTGGGAAAGAGGAGCCAGATGAGTGAGGAGAACAAGGGTATGGCTGTGTGTCTGAGAAATTGTTGGTAGGTCACAATAGAATTGAATGGGCAGCTGGTGGGGTGAAGTCAAGAGGGGCCCAAACTGAGGCATTGCTGTAGGAAAAATTAGAAGGATGGCAGGAAGGGTCCATGGTTCCACTAAAGGTCAAAGTTAATGCATCTCTTGGTTTTACAGTCTCAGACTAAGGGAGAGGTGAGTTGTGATCACTCAACCCCCTTTTCACTCTGGAGTCCTGGACACCCACTCTCTGCTACCTGCCTCTTGCATTGTCCTTCCTGAATTTACAAAGTCCTTCAGAGGCTAACCTCTCAGAAAGCTGCTAGATAGTTCCCTAAGATCTCCTCAGCCTAGTGTTTCTCAGAATTAAGTATACATAAGAATGGCTTTGAGCAATGGCAAAAAAGATTTCTTCCCCTCCTCCACCATGATTCTGATTCAGGGTAAGGGGTGGGGTGAGAATTTGCTTTCAGCAGCTTCCACATGCTGCTGGTGGTCAAGGTACACACTTTGAATAGTCCACTCTAGATCTTCTCAGATGGGGCTTCTCAGTGGAAGTTTATTACTAGGACTCAAATGTTGGTCCTTTTGGAGGAGATTTTGTGGAAACCAGAGTTGTGATGTCAGTGTTCTTCCAAGGAGAGCCACCATTTCTCACTAAGTCCCATCTAAGGTGTAAGATGAGGGTGAGATGTGTTGTTAAATTTTGTAAATTTAGAGTCTGTATGCCAAAGACTCTCATTATTATTTTTTGTCTGGTGTTGAGAAGGAAGACCTCCTCTTCTCCTTAATGATCTTTTTTACAATCTTGTCCACTCTGCTGGGCTTCTTTTATAGTTTGAATCTCAAACCCAAAACTTTCCAAAAGGGATCCTTTTGTCTCTCCATGATTTGCCAGGATGAAATCTTCAATTCAGTTTGACCCCACCTCTCTCTCTTCCTGGACCTCATAAATAGCATCTATAATTTGAAGAGATGTCTTTTTAGGAGCCAGGTCTAATCTAGATGTTCTGCCAAAACAAAGTCTTCTGCTTTAACCAATAGTCCTCTGCTTCAAACATGTGGACTTCTGAGGTTTGGTTACCACTAGAGGTATACGATTCTGCTGGTTCTGGGGAAATCAAAGGTCTTCCCATGGACAGCCACGTTGAGAGATCAGAACAGCAGAGTTTGGTGTAAACAAATCCATCTCAATTGCTATTTGGGGTTTGTAACTGCTTGAATAGCTCAGAAATCTCAGTGTGGAGTCATTTTACCCACCCAGTCTTATTTTGTAGACTTGCCACCTGTCCCAAGGTAGCCTAAGTGGAGTGAGGCCCAGTGTCCCTGCAGAAAGAGGTGGTTCTTAGGCAACAACTGGAGTTTATTTTGATCTCTATCTTCTGAAACCAGAAATTGTTCATGTGTAACTTTAAAGAAAACTGTGATTTTTTTTTTTCTTCCTAGAGCAAAGCTGCAATTTGAAGGCAGGATTCTATTAAAAACAGACAAATAATTCCCATTCCTTCCTGGTCCTGCCTATTGTTTCCCTAAGTTTGTTTGGATTCCCAGATTGAATCCTGCTGGCTAACCCTCAAAAGAGAGGGTCCTGGCCACTGCCATCCCATGAGGTGACTGTCTCATAAGCTCTTTGGGGAACACATCCTGTTTCTCCGTCAGAGGCATTTGGAGGATGTGGGAGAATGTCTGCTGTCTTCCCCATTCAGAGAGCCTTTATTTCCTCCCCATGTTTTGTCTATAGCCTGCTTCAGTCTTCCTAAGAACTGTTCCTAGGAAGAAATGTTGGTCAAGAGCCAGTATCATTTATAGGTAATAAGTAGCAAGCTATGGGATTGGTTTAAAGAACCCATGACCCTGCCCCAACAAGTAATCCCGCCCCATCCACCAGATACACACAACAAGGACAATTATCTGATACTCACACTGGGCCTTTAGTTGCAATCAGTTGATGATGGCCTATGTGTCCCACATCCTTCCATGCTGTGGACAGCATCCCTAATCACATGACCACGGCCCCCTTTTCCCAAGGAGCCCTGATGTGTGCAATGTTCTTGTCCCAGCCTGTGCTCATTAATCAGAGCTGGGGTGCTAGATGCAACCTAACTGGCATCCCTGAGTCAAGCATTGACTTTTCTTTTAAAAAGAAAATATTCTGAAAACAGTGGTGTGATGATTTTGTCACCTTTGTGTGATTCTTTTGACTTTCTCTTTTCCTAGGTCCACATGTCCATGCTGGCTGAGACGGGAAGAGTGACGCCCCACTGCCCTAGGCCTCCTGGCTCTGTGGAGGGTGCAGGTTCGTACCAGTACATGTAGATGCGGTTGGCTATGTACTCAAGTAAGCTCCTGCTTGCTGAGAAAATTCCTAACAGAAATAATGAGAGGAAACTCTTTTTTTCTCAATCTGAGCATGAGAGATCCACTGCTGATTAAATATATCTGGTAAAGAATCACTTCTCTTAAGCTTTAAACTGAAGCCTCTAGAGCCTCCTTTCCAGAATACTCCAAATACAAATGGGCATGTTGTGCTACTTCCAAGTTGCCTTTTCCTTAGGGAAAACGAGTGATGTCTGAGACTGGCAGACACGGAGCTCTGCGCATCCTGATAAAGATAGGGGCTTGAGGCTAGCAAAAAATCCAAATAAACAGATTTTCAAACAAACCAGCTTTCCTTTTGGTAGCTGAAAAGGAAACCCCACATCCAGAAGGAATGCAGATCAAAGCGGAGTCTACAAATGATGCAGAAATACATAAAATAACAAACAAGCCTGGTGGGAAGAGGGAACTTTTTGTAAAAGAATAGGCCTCTTCATATTACACTGAAATTGAATGCAAGATTGCAAGCAAAGATACATGCGTTGGGAGTACAAAGCTATAGTTTCTTTCCCCTTTTGGGGGCTGAAGGTATACCTTTAATAGGTCAAATTGGAAGCCACTAAAAGCAAAAGACAAAAGATAGGCTCCTTGTTGGAAATCTTGCCTAGTTTACCTTTTTGCAGTTGCCTTTGCCTCTTTCTTGGTATAAAGTGGACAGAATAATTAATCCATTCTGGCTGTAAAACTGGAAGCTGAATTACTGTGGGCTCCGAGCATTCCATGTCGACTGCTGAGCCTTCTTTACTCTTGGAAACTTGGTTCTATTTAAAGGTGTTCTCAGGTGAGAGACAGATTTAAAATTGTGGACATGATGACATTTTCATTCCAGGGCTGTCCTTTTCCCTGGTGTTAAAGTTTATTTGGGTTAAGGTCTTAGGGCATTTTATCCTTGGATATTAAGCTTATTTAAGTCATATCTGTGTCCTGATAGGAAGGTGCTAAGTGGCCACTGAAGACACGGAAGACTATTGAATGCTATTACTCACTATTTTAAAATCAAGATTACTATGAGTGCTAAGTCTCTTATACTTTTTGAGAACCATTGGAATGAATACTTGGTGGTGTTAGAGTCCTCTTGAAAGACCTTGAGGTGTGAAGGGCATATTTGGTTGAGCTTCTAGCTCATATGCCACCTCTGTTTGGAAAGGGAAGTTGACTGTCACTTTTAGGTAATTTTTAGTAACTTGACCTTCAAAGAATGGCCTAGGAGCATTACATGGGGGTATATTCCTCAGAGTGGAATTTCAGGTTACTGCATATATTTATTTTTAAACATACAGGGCTGCTGCCAAATTGCTCTCCCCAATGGTTTCATCAACTTGTGTTCCTGCCGCTGTGCAGTAATTCTGTGTTCTTTGTTCATATTCTTAATACTAGTATCATAACAACATTTTTTAAACCAATTTTGGGGTGATGGAAATGGTATTTTGCTTTGGTTTGCACTTCCCTGGTTATTTGTGAAGTTGATTACCTTTAGAGGCGACCGTTGGGTGCTTGGATTTCCTTGTCAGTGCATCACATTCTTTGCCAATTTTTCCCCCTGTGGGTTATTTGTCTTTTTTCTGCAGATTTGTACAAATGAGTTATATATTCTGGATAATAATTCTTTGTCATTACAAGCATTAAAAATACTTTTAGTCTGTGGCTTGACTTTATATTTCTTAACGGTGTCTTGCAATATACAGAAGTGTTAACTTTTGATGTAGTTAGATTTATTAATCTCTATTTTTGTGATTTGGATGTTGGGTGAAGATCGTCATTATCCTCAAATTGTAAGCAGATTGTCCTATGTTGTCCCTGTTCAGCCCTGAGACCACCTCGAATAGGTTTTGTGTATGGTACAGAGTAGGGGTTGAATTTCCTATGTAACGAGCTGCCCCATTAACACCACTGATACACGGTCCGTTGTTTCCTCGGGAGCCTGCAGTGCTGCTTCTGTTACATGGCACATTTTCAGGTCTGAAAGGGACTGTTCCCAGGGCCTCGACTATGTTCTATCAGCCTCTGTTTATCCTTGTGCCAGTGCCATACTGCATTCATAGCTGTCACCAGACATAAAAATATTAGATTTTGGTAAATTCTTTTCTTCACTTATCCTCACTCTCCTTGTGCAAAGTTGACCTGGCAACTCTTGAGACTTTGCTCTTTCATGTAGATTTTATAGTCTGATTGTTAAAGTTTGTGAAAAACTGTGGAATTACATTAAAATTATGTTTTAATTTGCATATCCACATTTTTTACAAGTTTGTCGTCCCACCCATGAACATGGTGCACTGCTTTGCTCATAATGTTATTTATTGATGCCCTTCAAATAAGGAATTTGTGTATCTTTTGCTAGATTCTTAGGTACCTTATTTTTTTGTTGCTGTCAGTTTCTGTTGTTTGCAACCAAGAACACTGGCATTTATATTTATGCTCCAGATTTAAGATGTATTAGGAGCTTGGGGGGCTGCATAGAACATAGTGCTTGTCTTTGTAGCTCACATTTTCACTGAGGAGCAAAGACATGATGAATTGCCAGTCATCAGAGTTAGCTGATGCTCAGTAGTGCAGAAGAGGGAAGAGGCCATAGGTGGACTGGATTAGTTGGAGAAGGCCTCATAAGAGAGGTGGCGCTGGAAGGTTGGGTAGCATTTTTTAAAAATTATGTTATTATTGATTTTGAGAGAGAGAGGAAGGGATTGGAGAGAGAGAGAAATATCAATGAGTGAGACAAACATTAATCTGCTGCCTCCTGCACACCCCCTACTGGCGATTGAGCCCACAACTCAGGCATGTGCCCCGACCAGGAATTGAACCGATGACCTCTTGGTACGTGGGATGACACTCAACCAACTGAGCCACACTGGCTGGGGCTGTGTAGCATTTTAATAAAAGATAAAAAATATAAGTTGGAAGAACGTTTATGAACATCAACTTGCACATGTTTAAGTGACAGATGGTTGGAGACAGTAAGAAGATTATAGCCTGACTCTGGATGACCTCGGATGCCAGGATAAAGAGTTTAGGGTTTATCTTCTACTTCTCAGGGAGCCTTCCAAAGTTGGATCATATGCTGACCTAGTCTGATTCTTCCTTTTCTACAAAGAGGCAAGTTGAACAGGAGAAGTAGGCTTACCTTGGAATAATCCTTTTCGTTCATTTTGATTCGGAGCTGGTGTGAACTGCGAAAAAGCAGCCATCCTAGGTGAACACAAAGGCGTTAAAGATAAGTTTAGAGTTGGCATCAGTCTCAAACCCTAGGAAAGGCTGAGTTCGAAGAATTACCAAGGAAGGGTGACCCAAGGTCCAGCACACAATGTATCCTCTTTTTACCTTTATTTTCTTTGGTAAAAAGTGTTTTATTATCAGGATTTCCCAATGCATTCTTCTTGGGGTTTCCTGAGACATGATAGAGGAGTGGCTTAGAGCTGACTGAGAAGCGTGAAGGTGTCTCTGAGTAGCATGTCCTTCATGAAAAGTCCTCATTATTTTCCACTCTTTGTAAAGTGATTGATCTTATGCCCCCTCAAAATTTATTTTTAATTTTACCAAAAGTTATGCATGTCCATTTCTCCACTGCCACAAATCCCATTTCCTGAAAGCTCCAAGGTGTTTTGAAGGTGATGGGATGGGGAGGGGAGGGTTGACGGAGCCTGGGGCAGAGATGAGCAACATGAACTGGAGGTGTTGCTGCCAGCTCTCAGAGGAGGCTTCAACTCTAAATGCTTTTCTCTTTTTAAAGCTTAGGAGATAACTCTCTGGAATAGCCATGGAGCATGCTTGCCAGACCCATCCCAACTCCATGGAAATCCAAGGAGTTATCCCATGTGCTGCATATTTCATTCTCGAAAGCAACAAAAGACCTGCGCCCCCAGTAGCTTTCAATTCCTTCCCCTCACCCAGCATCCCTGCTCATTCAGCTGTTCCAGTCCATTCTTTTATCCTCTGAAGTGGGGAAAAGAATCTCTGGCCATTTCCCCAGGAGAAGAGGCCAAGGAACGTGCATCCTGTTGTCTGAAGGACCCCCCCATCCCCCACCCCACATGAGTGAGCCACTATAAACCGCTCAATGTACTGTGGGTGTCAGATTTCTAGGCAAAGGGCAGCCTGCCCCCAAAAGAATATTTGTTCTGAGACCACATAAGATTCCTTGGAAATAACAGCTCTAAATAACCTTGCCGATTATTAAGCTATCGTCTCTGAACTCTAAACCTTCCCTGCTCTGTGATGCTGGGGCTCAGACCCTGTCAATGCCAGTTCAGCTTTGCCAGCTGCTGCCAATAGGGGGTGCTAGACTGAGACTGTAAGGCTGGAGGAAGGAGATGGGCTTCACCACTGATTCTCTGTGGCAGCAGTAGTTGGTAGCAGTTTGCAGCTGATCCACCGCTCACAGAACCAGCTTCATCGCACCCCCTCAGACACTCTGGCACCGGCTGCCAGGGCACCTTCCTCAGAAGCCTGGGTCTCGTTCACTGGAGTGACTGAGTCCTGAGAACAGCACCAGCTGAACCACGGATCCTTCCCAGAGGAGACAGCCCATTCTTCAGGCCTACTTCTGGAGCCAGTGCGGCTCACGGACTTGGGGACTGGGCCAGGGGCTTTTGGTCCATGCGCATACAGAAGCCAAGATCTGAGTATGCAGAGGAAGAAAAAGGGAAAGAGGAGACTGAGTTTGTTCCTGATGGTTCTCCAGCTTCCTCATGATGCCCCTCTAAAGTTTGTAATCTTGAGTTATGGGAAACATTCTTGTGATATAAAAATACTTCCCCTTCCCCAATACACTTACTTAAGCTCGTTTGTGTGGACTTCTGTTGTCTGGATGGATTGTAGGGCAGGGAAGACAGCTGTCCACCAGAGGGGCTCTTCCATACCAACCAGGCTCGTTTGCACTAGGATGTCCCTAGGTCTGCTTTCTATGGTTCCTGCCCTTTTATTTTAATCTTCCTTATCAAGGATGGTCCCACCCACTCCACCCATGAGTCCTCAACTGGTATTTTAGCCTCAAGCAAATATCTCATGGAAATAGGCCAAGGTAAGTAAGTGAGCATTTATTCTGTACCAGTTGATTTTCTAGTTTTATTTATTCCAAAGGCCACTTGGGGAGATGTTTAATGAACACATTTTACGAAGTATAGTAAGAATACCCGGTCATAGTTTCTGCTGCAGCTGCTCCCAATGTTCTCAGACCCCTTTCACTGGGTGAGAGCGCTCATGCCTCAGTGTCTGTGCACTTTGGTTTCAACAGTGGGAATTCCTGGCCTTCTTCAGAGAATGGCCTTTGGGCTGCAGGTGCTGCTCTGCAAACACAACAAGCAGAGATCCAGAGTACCTGGCAGTGTGTCCCCTGGTGCAGGCTGTAGCCAATGACTGGTGGGTGTGGATGTACGAAAGCGTGGCTCCCATGCTTCCAAGTGGGACACATCCTGTGGTCCAGTGTATGTGGAATAAATTATGTGACTTAGGGGATCAGGCTAAAGTTGGGACTTTGCCTAAACTCACCACCTCCCGTTGCTCCTTTCCCCTGTCCTGGTTCCTCCATTCCTTTACTATTTCTCCTGGGAGTTCTTCCTGAATAAAGGAAGAGCCTAATAAACTTGTGCACATGAGTCCTCACCTCAGGCTGTGCTTCTGGAGAACACAACCTAGATGGGACGTGGGCTAATGTGTCTCGGGAATGGAATATGATGTTATGGTAAGAAAAAAGTCTTTCAGATGATCTAACTTGCAGCCAAATCCCTGCTTATATGATTGATTTATTATATAGCAATGGGCCCAGATCACTTTTCCAATTTTGTCTCCCTACCTAAAAATGGAGGTAATAGTTACTAATTCGTAACTATAATCTGTAACACACACAGGTTTTGTCTCTATAAATCTGTAACTATATCCTAACAGGGCTTGAAAGATACAGAGCAGTATTATCTAATGGGGCTTTCCGTGATGACCTAAGTTCTCTGCACTCTCTGTTAGTACTCAGTCTAACAGTCTACATGACTAGAGTGACCAAGGAATTGAGTGTTTAATCTTAATTAGTGTGTGTGTGTGTGTGTGTGTGTGTGTGTATTCCCATGTGGCTAATGGCTATGGTGTTAGATAGTACAAGATAGACTAGATAATACTATTGCAAGGTTAATTTTCTGACTTTTAATAATTGTATGATGGCTATGTAAGCCTTGATTTGGGGACTACACACTGAAATATTGTCTGTAACTTATTGTCAAATGATCAGGAGGAAATATGTATTTATATATAAAGCAGTTATGTTAAATGTTAACATTTAGGTAATTTGAGTGAAAGGTATATGAATTTTCTGTAGAAAGAAAAGGGTAAAAAAAAGCTAAATTCTTAAGTGTCATGATGGTGAACCAGAAGGTAATATTTAAAATTGATTACTTAAAAGGTAGCCATATAGACATGTTATTTAGAAACATGGAGGTAAATACTGGAAGAAAACAATTAAGTTACCTGAAATATTAAAAATGTCCATAAAGTCTATCCATCCCACTCTCCATTCCCCTTGCAATATAATTCTGAAGATCTGACCATCAATAGCAGACTATTTTCCCATTTTCAACTGGGGTTAGCCACATGGTATGCTTTGGCCAGTGAAACAGAGCAAATATGACACAAGCAGAGAATCGAAAATTCTTGTGCTTTGGTACTTGATGATGTTGGGCTCTTGGGACCTCTGCAGCCACAACAATGGGAATAAGCTTTGGCTAGCCTGCTGGAGGATGGAGACCACGTAGAGAGCAGCCCCACCACGCCAGTTTTCCTGGTTCTCCTAGCCTGATGTGAGAATGAGTCCATCTAGCTCATCTAGCCACCAACTAACTGGCCAGCTGACCTCTCTCACATTAGTGAGCCCAGCCAAGACGAGCAGAAGAACCGCCCTGCTGAGCCCACTCAGATTGCCACCCTACAGTATTATGGTCTAAGTAAGTAGCTGTTGCTTTAAGCCATCATTTTTTTAAGGTGGTTTGTTTCCCAGGAAAAGCTAACTGACATAAAAGTATTTGCCTCCAGGAAAGAGGATAACATTGTAATGGGCAATATAAAATATAACATGATTTTGAGGAACATGATTTTTTGACCCTACCTTCCATGTTCTAGATGTGTGATCTTGAAAAAACTTTCATTAACCATTTTGTGCCTTGCTTTTCACATCTTAACAATGAAGATAATACAATCTCATATATTTATTCTAAAGTTAAAGTTTAAAAATTTTATGTTAAAAGCCTCAGCATAGTACTTGGCACATAACAAATGTTCTATAAATTGCTAGAGAAGTGTATGGGGTGGAGAAAAGTAAATGACATTGTGGGTTGCAATAAGAGATGAAGGATAATGTTGTAAAGTGCACTGCATTTGGAAGTAAAAAAGGAAAGTTTGATTCCTCTCTCTACTGTTCTCTATGTGTGATTGTAGGCAAGTCATTTTTCTGTCCTAGACTTGGTTACCTCGAAAAAAATTTTGCTGATAAACCAGACTACCTCAATGATTTCTTCAGCTCCCAAGAAATGTCATTATATTTATTTTAATTCTGTTGTTTATAAGTGCCAATTGCTTTTCCAAGGAGAAGTTCCTGGAGACCAAAGCCAGAATGTTTTAGGGTATAAGGTGACTATTTAGGTTAACAGCTAGGCAAATTCAGACACAATCATAGCAGCATGAGTTAATGTTGTTAGACAAAGCTAATCACTAGAACAGTCCAGGAAGAAAGAACATTTTTTGAAGTGCATGGTGGGTAGATTTTGATAAGACATGGTGCCTTTCAGAGGGGTCAGTCATGGTTGGATCAATGTAAGGTAAGGACAATGGGCATGCAGGCATTAAATCAAGTCACATAGTTCTGTGAAGTTCAAAGGCAGGCATGTTAAGATCATAGTGACTCTTGTAACAGAAAAAACCCTCACAAAACTTAATGACTCAAATGTAAAAGAAGTACTTTCATTTCTTGCAGGTGGATCTTGCAACCTCAGATCCTTCTATCTAGTGGTTCTGCTATTTTCAACACATGGCTTGACCACATCAAGTGGAAGAGAAAAGAGCACGGATGTGAGAGATTTTTATGGCACTCACCATAAGATGACCACCACCATTCCATTGGCCAGAATAGTCACATAACCACACCTAACTGCGAGGGAATATGGAAAAGAATGTCCTGTGTGTTCAGGAAAAAGAATCCTGTTTTGTGTACTGCTATCCAGTTTCTGCCATGGCAGGAACATACCTGAGTAAAAGGGTGTGGGTATACAACAACGGGAGTTATGGGGACAATGGGGAAGGTGAGTGTGGCTTCCATGTCTAAAAGGGCAGCCATTGCTCAGCTTCAGCTAATGGTGCAAGGTAGGGATGCAGACAGGGATGGCCAGACTTTCCAATTCATAAAGAGCAGTCAGACATTTCACTTGACATATAAAATCTTTTGATTTAAAAATGTTGGTGCTAAATTTATAAAAAAACAACAACAAAAAGATAGAGCATAAATAAAATTCATTTGCAGGCCCAGAGTTGTCTGCATACTGTAGGCTGCTGACTTACAGTGTCTATGTTGTGCTAAATGGCAAAGGCCTAGAAACTCAGATAAGAGTTTATGCAGCAGATAATCTACAGATGCCATCCAGGCCCGGGAATGCTCTAAGCATAGAGTAAAGTGTAGGAATCACCATGGGCTCCTGTTAGGCCTTCACCCCAGGGCCAAGGACAAGCCACGAGAAGTATGGGAAAGATCCTTTGATCAGAGATTTCCAGATTCCTTTCAAAGAAGAGATAGTCTTCCATTGCCACACAGGGCAGGCAGCAAAGCTGAGAACGATGGGGAAGGAAGGAAGGAAATGTGAAAAGACTTTGGGTCAGAGGACATACATCTACCTGCCTTCAACCATATCATACCTGCCTGTGTCACCGCAGAGCAGCTGGGAGAGCAGCCAGGGTGTGTCTCAGAAAAGAAGTGATTTCACCGTTAGTCACAGATGCAGTAGGTATTTACCATCCAAGACAGAGGCCTTGCCTGTGTAGACGCACGTTTCCTGTAACACAGCAAGTGGCTGTTGGGTTTGGGATTTGCACAAAGCTGTGGCCATGTTCCAGTCATACTGTAGGTGATTTAGAAAGACTGCAAACCCTGGAACTGAAAGCCTTTTTGCTTTCTTATTTTCCTAGTAAACAGATGATGACCTCAAAGGTAAACCATGGATGTGTATTTACCTTGCATGTAAGTGCAGCACATTCTGCCTGCCTAGTATTTTACCCGGCAAGCGTTCGGTCAGGGTCATCCTTATTGAACGCCAACCTGTACCAGGCACAGTGAGGAATGGGCAGACTATACACCCTTCCTTCTTTTCCTAGAGGCTTGATGATGTAAGAAGGGAGGAAAGAGGTACGTAGTCCTGAAAAAGCAAACCAGTATCCAGCCCAGGCAGGCATGGGAAGTGAGAAAAGAGTAGTGCAGATGGAAGGAGCCCGAGGCATGGATGGGAGGGGAGAGGAAGGGCCCAGAGCCTGGCATGTGGAGAGGAGCTTCCTGTAGGGCGTAGGGCCCAATTCCTGTCCTACACAGTGATTGTGCTTAAAGATATGACAAATATTATTGCTCTTGATTGTCTCACATACATATTGGTTCCACTTCAGTCCCTTTTAGAAAATAAAAAGAAATGAAGGCATTTTAAGCAGTTTTTGGGATGTTTTGTTGAATTTAAGGCCTATTTTATTACAGTGATTTCAGTTTTGCAAGATGTGATGGTCACAGTTATGTCGTGGTCTGTAGGCTGTGTTGATGAGGGAACAATTGCTCCCCAACAAAAGAGTCACCTCCTGAATTGGATGCTTAGAAATGTCCTTCCTCTGAAAAATGCTCCTCAGAGAAATCAGCAAAGTCCCCAGAAGCCTCTTCTTGGAAGATCTAAGTAAAAATCCTTTTATGGTTCTACTCATGATTTATGTTCAAATAAAACTAGGTTCTTTACCCACAATTAGAAATATTTCAATCTTTGTCATGGTTATAGTTTCAAGTATTGAGTCTATGTTGGCAGCATAAGTTGACAAAGGAAAACATGCCAACCTTGGACAACGTATGGTTGTGTATTTTCAGTTCTAATCCATAGTCACAATTTGGACTATGAAGCTGATTCTATCTCTTTGCCAAGTTGGTCAAGAAATCTTGGCTTAAAGATGCTCTTTAAAGACCTGGAATACTGGACTAGATGTCAAGACATTTGTATTGTGGGCTTCTTTGGTGCCACTGTTTGCAAAAGCAAAGGAATCCTGGCTTTGCTATTTCTTTCCATTTTAATGTAGAATGAATGATCCCTGAGCCCTCTTACACAATGTTATACAGCTAAATCCGAGCTTCATTTAGAAATATTTAGAGTCCTCTTTCTAAGTTGGCACGGCTAAAGTAATTATTGTTTAATAATGTTATTTCTACTATAATTATTGCTATTGGGTTATTACGTTTTTGGCCTTGGTTATTGTACCAAGGTCTCTGTTTATTATCAGATGAGATGCCATCCGCTCGCCGACTGGTGTTCTTTCCAGACAAACCGAAACTGTCCCAGGGAAGCTAAAAGTAAAAATAATTATGTCGTGCTGCCGAGGAAATAAAGCACCCAGTGGTCAAGAAATAAATATGCCAAAGCTTCTAGGAAAATATTAACAGGTTATGTTGCTTCAGACTCACTGAGTGTGGGCGCGTCTTGCTTCTTTTTACTGTAGGATGGGGCTTTATATATAAATGTTCTGATTTATATTAACCATCTTTACACCTACCTGACGTTGTAAATTAATATATATATTTTAATCCTCCCCCGAGGATATATTTTTATTGATTTGAGAGAGAGAGGAAAGGAGCGGGAGGAGAAAGAGAGAGAGAGAGAGAAACATTGATTGGTTGTCTCCCATAAGCACACCGACCTGGGATTGAGCCCACAACCCGGGCATGTGCCCTGATGGGGAATCGAACCGCGATCTCCTGGACCATAGGTCGATGCTCAATTGCTGAGCCTTGCTGGCCAGGCTAAATTAATATTTTGATTTATATTTTATTAATTGTATTTAGACCTACCTGAATTTATATATAAATACATGATTTTGACTTGGCAATTATATTTTAATGGAAGATAGTACCTTCTGCAAGTCACAAATCTGAGACAAATATGAGATCATTTAAGCACCAAGATCTTTTATATCGATTCCTTGAACACTTTTTTTTACTATCAGTCTCTTTTGATAGAAATAACAGTAAAGTAAAAAAATGTCTGGGACACACAAACAAGCTGGGCCAGTTAAGGGTGTATCAGCCAACAAGTCATGTACAGTAGACTGCAGGCGGCAAATGAGTGTCAGGTACACGCAGAAGGAGCAGGACCCTCCTGCCCTTGGCCGGGCACAGGAGGCCAGCGCAGTAATGTGATTATGGTAATGATTCAACAAGTCATTGTCTGCTGCCCGTGTGCACCGTAATTAACTTTTTGGAATTGCACAGCCTCTGTCTCTGGGCTCATCAGCTGGCCCAGCTTCTGTGTCCCTAGTCTGTCATTTCTCCTCGGGCCCAGGAGCCTCTAAGTGCATTGCTAAATGAACTCCTTGCTGCAACAAAGATATGGTGGTCAAATAGAGATGGCTATCTTTTGTTGTCAGACATTCAATCCCATATAGCAATCCAATTACTTAAGCTGTTTCTATCAGTCTTATTAGGGCTGTCCATTGAGGCCGGCTAGAATGTTGATCGCTGTGTCTCAGAAGAATGTGGTGGAACAGATTAGTGCTTTAATGAGAGGCTTTCTGAAGGCCAGATCTTTTCCATTGTATATATATCGAGATCTAGGAATCATTTTTAGGCCAAGGCCCGGAGTCACTGTTACAAAGACTGATCAAAGGATGGCTGGAAATCTGTACAATTGCTTGAAGAAATTTTATGGGTTATAAAATATTGGCACGGGTTCTGTCTGTTATGGGCTATCTGATGAAAATCTCTGGTAGGCTGGGAAAAGGAAATTGCTTATTGGCATTTATTTTGTGGGATGGATATCTTTGAAGTTTGCATTTGAACTCTTTCTTCACTGTGTTACAGGTCAAGTTCTGTGCTGAGCACTAAAATTCCAGGAATGTGGGCTGCACAAAATCAACACAAGCCCGGCTCCATATTTTGCTACCCAGAAAGACATACTGTGAGCATGGCTCAGACAAGGGTGAATGGACGATTACTAAGGAAAGATAGCAAGGGTGGAGTAAGATCGCGGTTAATGTGTATAAGGTTGAAACCTGCAATTAAAATGAGATTAGAAATTAAGTCAGAGCAATAGCTTGAGAAACTCTATGGCTATCTAGAAAAGATGGTAACTGGGTTTTTTATTTTGGTAATTGGTTTTCATGTTGAAATAAGCAATATTCAGACTTCATGTTGTGCCTATTGCTCTGGGAACGTTTGTGAAATATCAGATGCAAAGAGGTTTTATTTTAAAGGAAGGAAGTGTCCTGATATTAGAAAGATTTTAAATAAATGAAAACACTTTTTTATTTCATACAAATATCTTATTATTTCAAACACAAAAGTACACATCGCTCAGCTTCAATAATTAGTCATAACTAATCATTCAGCTGTATCCTCTGACTTTTCTGGACAAATCTCTGACTTCATGCAATTTCATCTATTGCTACTACACTCTAAAAAATAAGACCTCTTTAGAAAGCATAAACCGCAACAGCATTATCACGCCTTGAAAATATTGACAGTAATTTCTTAACATCCACAAATATTCACCTAATTAAATTTCTTATAAGGAAAAGGTATAAAAATATTTGGCCTGTTTTTTGGATGTAATTTTTGGTATGCCATATTTTATATAGGTTTAGCATATTTAAGATAATTTTATAGATATTACAAATTAGATTAAGGATGTATTAATTTGTACGGAAGAAATAGAGAGAGGTCATCTATATAATGAAAAGGCTTGGAGGCAGAGACCAGCATCTCAGATGTATTAGCTAGGACTGGCTAGTTTATGTTATAATAACAACCATCCCCCAAATCTCAGTGGCATAAAGCAATGGGGTGTTTCTTTTGTTTGTGCTGATGATCATCACATATCAATAGGAGGCCTCTATTGCAATTTATCTTCACTTAGGTATCCAAGGCAATAGAGTCACAAACAGGTCTTGGGGGCAAAGGCGGAGAGGAGATGAGACTAAGGCATTGACTCTTAAAATGCTTCCACTCAGAGGTGGTACGTGTCACTTCTGTCTGCTTAGAATTCATTGGCCAGAGGAGGTCGCATGACCAGGCCTATCTCTGTGAGTGCCCAGAGGGTGCGATTTAACAGATACTAGTAAAGAGTTGTAATGCTCCTCAGCGAGGGCTAGGGCCTGAGAAAAACCAGCCTAATTGGATAAAGATTATGCAGCAAAGAATGGCAAGAAATTAGACCAGGTGGATAAAATGGGACGAGATTATGGAAAGGCTTTTGACTTAGGAAGAGGGATTTAACCTTGATATTGGGCAGTAGGAAATCATTGTAGGGCTTTGAGCAGGAAAAGGGCATGATTACAGCTGTGCTCTAGTAATAGAAATCTTAACCTTGCCAGGAGGATGGAGAAGAGAGACTGATGGGAGACTGTTATACTATTCCAGAAAATTAGGGCTTCAAGTGCTGGGCACTGGTGGGCACTGAGCTAAGGGGGAGATTGTGTGTGTGGGTCTGTCTGTATGTCTGTGTGGACAAAGGAAAACAAATAGTCATCCTTGGATTGCCCCAATACACTGATCATTTCTTTATAAAATAAAACCACAAGAACTAACAAATGCAGATTTCTGCTTTTGCTTTCTACTGAGACACACAAAGCCACTGGTGCCTGCTTTCTTTTGTTTAAAAAAAAAAAAAAGAGTTGGAAAGGTCGTCCAAGATAGGAAGAAATGGAGGCAGAGGCAAATCAATGTTTAACTTGGAAATATTTCCCTGTTAATCATCTCTGACTGCTCACACTAAGAGGGCACTCCTAGAGTGCTGGCAAACTTGAACTGGAAGCCACTCAGCTTCTAGTAAAACAGCCAAGTATCAGGGTCTGTACAATCAGAAAGCCTGACCCACTCACTGTAGGTCTGACCTAAAATGGTGAGGAAATCTCTTACTGTATATCTAGGAATATTTTGACTTGTAGGCTTTTGCTTCCAAGTATGAGGGTTATGGAAGCACAGGATTTTCCTTGTTTTTAGATTATTATAAAGGCCTGGGACTCACACCTGGTAGGAAATTTGTTGAAAGGTGTGGGAAATCATCTTGAGTCTGTGTTACGGCTTTCTTTTTCTGTTTTCACTCCTTGCATATGTAATTTTATGGAATATTAAATGAATGTGGTTTCTCAGCTTGTGGCTGTCTTGATGACTTCCTTGGCCATTTTTTTATATAAGAAGCCAATCTTTAAGAAACTCCATGAGGCCAGTGGACTAATGTTTGCTCTAATGGGCAAATGGACATTTTTTAGTCTTGTCTCCACATGAGTGTGTTTGTAGATTGTCAGTGATGAGGAAACACTACGATTTTGAGAGGCTTTGTTCATTCTTCTATATGGGGTGAAATAATTATCTGTCAAGCAAAACAAGTAACTCATTTGGCCTTTGAATGTTATGCACCCATTACGTTCTTGTAAAGCCCAGTTTGTGAAGAGATTCTTAGCCAAAGTGTCAGCCTTGACTTAAGACCATTGCGCTCGTGATCTGCTGAGCATAGGGTGAGCTGTTCTGCAACTCACTGGTCTGGAGTTTCCTACACCATGGACATTGCTGTACAAGCAGAGAGTGATGCAACTGGTGCCTAAGCAATCGATGCTGTAGGAACCCAAAGATGTATTTCTCTTATGAGATGCGGTCATTCTGGCATTCTGATCCTAGATATGTGAGACAGCTTGTAATAATTCAGTAGCCGTAAGACTCAGTGAAGCTGTATTTGAATTATTAAGGAAGTATTAATTTTGGCTTTGTATTTGGGGAGCTTTTAAATATTTATTAAACGAACATGTATTCAAACAGTGTCCTTGTTGCATTGCCTATAAAATGAAGGGTCCATAAAATGATATCTAAGTTGCTTCTAGCTTTAAAATACAGTAAAATATGCCCTGGCCAGTGTGGCTTGGTTGGTCGCCAGTTCCATTCTTGGTAGAGCCACATGCCTGGGTTGCAGGCTCGATCCCTGGTAGGGGTATGGTGCATGTGGGATGCAATGGATCAATGTTTCTCTCTCTCTCCCCTTCCCCCTGCTTCTATCCTCTCTCTAAAAAAAATAAAATAAAATAAAAATCAATAAAAAACATAAAAAATACAGTAAGATTTGCATGATAGCATACCATACACTATATTGCAGCATGCTTTCAATCTATGTGTTGATGTGTAGTCTTTTTAACTTGGCTAGCCTGCTGGGATTTTGGTGGAGAACCTTTACACATGAATGTTAGGAGTGTTAACGCCAATGTAGTCAAAATTTTGAGTTTATCTTTTAACTCACTAAAACCTAACTACTTGCCTATTGTTGACCAGAAGCCTTATAATATAAATAGTCTGTTAACATGTTTTATATGTTATATGTATTGTACTGTATTCTTACAATAAAGGAAGCTAGAGAAAAGAAAATGTTATTAAGAAAGTCACAAAAAGAGAAAATACATTTACAGTACCGTGCATATTTATTGAAAAAGTCTGCGTGTAAGTGGACTACACAGTTCAAAAGTGTTGGTCCGGTGTTACCGGTGGGGCGCCCTCTCTGTCCTACCTGTTGCTGGTGGAAGTGGGCTTCTTGGGGTGCCACGGGGAACAGAATTTCCTGAGGCACCCACAGGAGGATGAGGTATTGTGGAAAGCTTTATTGATGATTTAAGATTAAGGAGGTTTCCTTCCAAGGTCCCATCTCTTTCCTTCTTGCCATGGGAGAAGTCTGGCCGTGTCTTCAGCAGAGCCAGAATGAAAGCTCTTGCCCAGAGTTTCTGCTCCATATGAAAGCACAGTCCAGTCCAGAACCTGGCTAGTTTAACTTGTGTTCCCAGCTGCAGTCCATTGTGTGTGGGGCCCACATGGTCACGGCCATGTGCCTGCTGAGGCCATGTGGCGGGCTAGCGCAGGGGCAAACAAGGGAGCGAGAACTCTTTGTCTTGGGGTTCTAAGCAGAAGCTTAACCAATGAACTCCAGGATTTCGTGCACTCGCAGTGGCTCTACCCGCCTCCCCCCCAAGCCAGTTATCTTTTTCCCAGGTTAGGTTTGTAGTAGGCAGTTAGACAGACATGAGCAGAGCCAGGATGATGGGCCAAGTACAGAAGGTCACCAGGGCAGAAAGCCCGATGCCTAGCAAGGGGCAAAACTGGAAAAACAAAGACCTCACCCCAGGGTAACCTTTCCTCCCCTAGCATGTCGCTGGTCATGTGGTTTAGACCCCCTGACCTTTTCTTCCCTAAAGATAACATCTAGGCCTCAGTTGTATTTCAGCTCCAGGCCCAGAAAAGCAGCAAAACCAGACAAGTGACGCCAGGGCTGCCTCTGGACCAGCTGCATTGAGTAATGACCCCCTGTCCTGGCACCGACCAATCAGTGGAGACCCCGACCCTGAAAGAGCACACCTGGAAAGCCAAAGAATGTTCTTTTGAGACCCTCCCCTGAGACATCCCCTAAGATTTCTAAGAAAGACATAAATACCCTCAGGATGAAGGACCCAGCACCTGATCTCCCTCTGGAAAGCATGCTTGTGTCATTCCTTCCTCCCTCTCCTTCCCCCACAGGCACACTCTCCTAAACTCTAAGGAACCCCACAAGACTTGCAGCCCAGGAAGCAATGAGTAGCGGCAGCTTGTCCTGGGCTTACCCCCCGAACCTGTCTCCAAGGCCCCCTTTCTCTGACTGCTATGCTAAGCCCTTCCTTGTTTAACTGTCCCAAGTGTATTTTTGCTGTGGCCAACAAACTCTTGCTTTACTGTACTTCATCTCTTGATTGAAATCTCCTTCAAGATCACAAGAACCAAGGTCTTGCCTGGCTGGGAGTGGCTCAGCAGTTGAGCATTGACCTAGGATCCAGGAGATGGCGGTTCGATCCCCAGTCAGGGGCGTGCAGGAGACAGCCGATCAGTGATGACTCTCTCATCATTGATGTTTCTATCTCTCTCCCTCTCCCTTCCTCTCTCTGAAATCAATAAAGATATATTAAAAAATAAAGAAATGAACCAAGGTCCTCTTGTCTTGTTGGTAACAGACTGACAGGCAAACACCTTCCCTACGTCACCCTGACTTCATTGTGCATGTGTCAACTTCCCCTTTGTTTGATTTCTTTCCCCAGTGATTTGCAGGGAAAGGATCAGTGGTTCCCTGGGGAATGTGAAGCTTGCAGCTTCCTGGTGAAGCTGCCCAGATGGCCATGCTTATTATGTCTGGCCTCCCCTTTGCTCTCTTCCTAAATTAATATTAACTAGCTAGTTGCAATGGTAACACAAGGGACAACGGAACATGCCAGCGCAAGGAAGACAAGCAAATCTTTGTTAGATGACAAGATGTAGCTCAGATGTTGTCAGATTCTGATTATGATGAGAGAAGCAGAACTGACCACATCAACACTTGTATGTCGGACCTGGTCAGTTTGTCTTTGTTATTTATTTGCAGTCAAATCCTGGTTTTATTAAAGTAATCCTCACTTTAGTAGGCTTTCTTGCCTACAGATTGGAGCGTTTTCTTTATGCATATGGATATCCTACACCTTGAAGTGAGAATTTGCCTCTTGGGAAGTAACATGCTTTCTTGGGGAATGAATTGTCACTTCACATTTTCCATCTGTTCTCAAGAAAATATGTTTGTTTTTAGTGAATAAGACAGATCCTAGAGAGGATCAGTGATAGATTTCCCTATCCAGTAGGTTCCACTTCCTTTCGTTTCATGTGAAGTAGTATAGTATTCTCTTGATAATTAACATATCAGGTTTTGATACCATTGTAATTAGCTGGTTGTTAATAATAAGAAAGGAGCAAAGGGAAGGCCAGACATTATAGGCATTTTCCCTGCAAAACACTAGGGAAGGGATCCAACAAAGGAAAGATAGACTTATATCCAGTGAAGTTGGGATGACATAGGGAAGGTACTTGTCCGTCAATCACACCTGGGGACAGAGATGGTTGGCCAGAATGGGCGTGGCCCCTGCAAATGTGTGATTTGTGATACTTAATTCTCTGAACAAGAACTCACTCTCTGATGCTCTTGGTTCCTGTGGTCACGCTTGGCTCAGGGCTCACACCTGGCTTCCTGGCATTCTCCTGTGTGACCCATGGCCATGCGGACCCCCCCACACAATGGACCAATGGATCGCAACTAGCCTGATGCTGTACTGGGCCCTGCTCCAGCAAGGGACAGAAACTCTGGACACTGGCTTTGCTTTTAGCTTTACCAAAACCCCTGCTATACTTCTTCTATGACTAGGCCAAGGGAAATGGGACTTTGGAAACCCAGGGATGTAATTCCATGGAAATAAAGGTCTCCAATATATCACATTCTCCTATGGGGGCTTCCAGAAATGCTTATTCCAACAGTACCCCAAGAACCCCACTTCCACCAGTAACACTAAGGTAAATAGCTAAGAGGAATATGCTAAGGTTCCCTTTCTCAAGCAGGTTTTTCTATCTGAATCTTTCTAGGCAGGTGAAGGGGAGGTGAAAAACTTGAAACTATCTGCATGCTGGGGGGGCACCTTCGGGGGACTTGCCCCTGACCCCCGCAGAATGCAAGGTCAGAGTCTTCACTGCGGAGTGTAATTTCTTTGGAAATAAATGGCAACTTGTCATTTTCCTTTGCTTTTTACTGATGGAATTTGTGAGGATTCCAATGTTTTCCCCTGAGAGATTATCTTCCGTTGGCCGCCATCCTACGTTTTGAGATATTTATTCTAGAAGCAATTTAAACAAAAGGGAGGAAATGCCCTGGACCAGTGACTGCATGTAATCATCATGAAAAATGCTTGCTAGTGAATCAAAGGCGGGGAGACGGTGTGGTGATTTCAGACTTGGGCTCTCACCTCTGGGGACGGAACTCTTAGAGGAACCAGGAAAAAAGCAAACCATGCTGTGGCAAACCTGGCACAATTGTAGGGTACGTGTTTCTCCCTTTTCAAGTGTTTTTGGTCCTGTGAATGAAGGAGCCTGGTGAGCCGTGTGCTAATGCTAGCTAAGGTTTTTTCTGTGCTGTCGTGGTGTCTAGTGAATTAAGTTTCTGCAGTGGCACTCAAACAGGAAAGAAAACACATGGCCATTAGAATAAAAGTGGATTCCCTCAGGAATCATAAATGGATACTAAATGCAGAGTGGAGGTTCAACAAGGAACTGAATACTCATATAATCTCAAGTTATCTAAAAGCACGGAAGGAGCCCTGGCCAGTGTTGCTCAGTGGTTAGAGCATCAGCCCGTGGCCAGAAGGGTTGTGGGTTGGTTTCATGGTCAATGGCACGTTCCTTAGTTGCAGGTTCAATTCCCCGGCCCTGGTTAGGGCACGTGTGGGAAGCAACCAACTGGTGTGTCTCTCACATCCATGTTTCTCTCTCTTTGTCTCTCTTTCTCTCCCCCCTCCCTCCCCTCCTTCCATTCTATCTAAAAGCAATGGAAAAATATCCTCAGGTGAAGATTAAAAAAATAAAAAAATTAAAGCAGAGAAGGAAAAATGGTTAACTAGGTACTGAAGACATGGAACAGCATCTCAGCTAAGTGACAGAAATTAACAAAGGGGCAAAAAGGTATCCTGGGTCCTGAGATGGGATCTTTCGTGGAAAGCACATAGTTATGTAGTATTCCAGCCCCAGATGCGATGCACGAACTTAATCACAAGGAAATATCAGAGGAACCCAAATTGAGGGATATTCTATTGTGGGGGCTAAAAAAAATACCTTTCCTCCCACATTCTAAATTCTTCTAGCTGGGCTAGTTAATAACCAAATCAACTAAGACAGACTAACAGGAGAAAATAAAAATTTTAATACTTGTGCATGGGGAATTTACATCAGCATGAAAATTCCAAAGACAGTGAGGTAGAATTGTGTATAAATGTTATTTTGGACAAAGGGAAAAGGAGGTGAGGTATAGTGATGGGATTTCAAAGGAAGTAGGTAATTTACAGGTAATTCAAGAAGAATAGAGTGTACGTGGCAGGTAAATTATTGCTTCAATGGGACACAGTGGGTGGTCAAGCTACTAGGCCCCTATCTGCTTGGGCCCTTCCTAGCTACCATGCTTCATTCAAATTAGGCTAAAGGAACACCCCAAGACTGCCTTCCCGAAGCAGGCCCCTCATCTGAATCTCTCAGACAGAAAAGGGGGAAGGGCCAAGGCTCCCCGTGAGTGCCCTGTTTTCCAACAACCAGTTTAAAATCACCATTCCAAAAGGCAGCCTTAGGGTGGCAGGAAAAAAATGATTGTTATAAAGGTCATCATTGGGGACACATGATGAAATTTGTATGTGAACTATAGATTAGATAAAAAAGTATTACATCAATGTTAAATTTCTTATATTGATAACTATACTGTGGTTATGCAAGAGACTCTATTCTTGGGAAATACAGTGAAGTATTACATAGTAAGTCATCCAATATGCAGCCAGCCTACTATCGCATGGTACAGAAATAATTGTATGGATATTTGTGTCCATATGTGGATGTGGGTACACATATACACAGAGGGAGGGTATTAAACAAACAGGGCAAAATATTAATTTTTTTTGAATTGGTGTAAAGGGTACTTAAGATTTGCAACTTTTCTCTAAATTTGAAATGATTTCAAAATAAAAATCTTTCAAAACTGAAGTCATCGTTCCCACCAAACACACATACACACGCATGTATCTCATGGCAGAAAGATTTTATAGGAGAGTTTAGAATACAAACAGTTCGAATATTGGGCGACAGACATGGACATGAGCCATGAAAGCACCTTCTCATAGAGTCTGTTCGAAGCAGTCCTTCCACAAAGATAGATTCCAGGAATTCTGTGTCCGTCAAGGTAATCCCATTAAAGAATTTTCAGATGGCTGCGAAGCTCTGAGAGTCCAGGGTGTAGGGTGACGAAGCCCGGGTTTGAGGGCTGATTTATTAGCTGGCTTAACCTGCTTGTTCCCGAGAACTTGCAGAACAGCCGCCTGGGTCGGGCCTGCGTGCAGGGCACCGTCCCTCCAGAGGGAAGGAGCACACTGGCTGTCCATAAAGTGTTGCTTTCCCGGAGTCTGAGGTGGGCCTCACAGCTTCCCTTAGCGGGCTGGGCTGGCGTATCTGCAGGGGCTGAGCCCACAGTCTGTTCTGAAACACGTGGAAAGAAAGCTGGTTCTTCATGCAAGCTCTCAAGCTTTCTCACCCAGGTAGCACTCGTTGGTGACTCACGAGATTTCAAGTGTGCAAGCCTGCTTTCCTTGTAGAATCCAGGTTGAGGCAATGCACCCATGCAGGCTGTGCACAGAGCCCATTAGACCGAGAGAGAATGAAGCTGTTGTTTCACCAGCCTAGGGAAAAAGCTCAGTGGGATCCCCTTTAACAAATACCTGTAATCTGCTGTTACACCAACACGTAGTTAACTCCTCGCAGCAGACCTTTGCGGTCCTCTAGGAAGCACCCTGCCGAGTTCCATTGGGAGGAAAATTCAGCCTTTTATTACTTAATCACATCACTCAGTGTTAGAGGTTTTCATTATCTCATAAAATGCTTTCCAGGGGTAGGGAAAGGTGGTTTGGAAAAAAATTTATTGACCTACCTTGTTTCCAATTTTGTGAGCTTTCAAGCAAAAATATATGTTTCCTCTTTTTATTTGTTGTTTTTTAAAAAAACATGACTTTGGTGCAGGATTGGTTCATTCTCAAGGCCATTTTGTTTCCTCCTAATATTGATACCTTTCAAGAATTACTTTTTTTTGATCAATTATGTATAGAAAACTGTAAATAATCCACATGTATTTGGTTATAATAGTAATTGTTTTTAGAGTGTCATGGATCGAAAAACACAGCAAAGGATGGAGCTAGTTTTGCATCCAGCAAGCTTTCCAAGCTGTTTGCTTTAAAAGAATGCAGTCCTGAGAGGACGGCTTCTAGTTTTCAAAGCGCTGTGCAGAATTTCAGC
Source organism: Miniopterus schreibersii (assembly GCF_964146895.1). NCBI lineage: Eukaryota > Metazoa > Chordata > Mammalia > Chiroptera > Miniopteridae > Miniopterus > Miniopterus schreibersii. The sequence continues at coordinate 69,249,100 of NC_138110.1, forward strand.
CTCATGATCTCTTATCAACTCTGAAAGGGGAGACCTTTGTTGTCTGTGCTTAGTAACACTTTTAAAAGTTTCCATTTTTATTTCAATGGGTAGCATTGCGGATATTTTTTTCCACATGATATGAATTGGTTTTAGGGGGTTCTCCATTTAAGTTGGTGAACACAAAACTCTTTTTTTCATTTAGTACCAAGAAAAGAAGTAAAAGAGCAGAAGGAAAGATTTTTTTGTTTGTTTTTTATTTAACCGAGAATAGACTAGTGACACACCTAGGCACAGCTTGGGGCTTTCTAGCAGGGAGTTAATTTTCCATGTACATGATTTATTTGGCAGAGTAACATGGACCCAGGATTTCTGATTTATCTGCCTTAAAAAAATTCTATGTCTTAGAACACAAACTGGGTGTGGGATTTTTAAGGTATAATTGCTGTGGAGTCAAAAGCTGTTTGGAGCCCAGCAATTAAGGCGGATTACTGAGGTCTCTTTCTAAACTGAGAGATGCTGGTGTCTCATTGGGAAATGGCCACCTGGAGAGAAAGCAGGAGGTTTCATTTCAGTGCAGGGTAAACTGGGGCAACTATCATGAGTTCTTGAGATGGGGCTGTCCTCCCACTGGTTTTCTTGCCTGGACTGTGACTTTCTTGTGAGAGAAGGCAAACAGATTTCTTGGGTTATTGGTTTTCCTAGCTGGTGGGGTGTGTGTATGTAGATAGGTGTGTGTATTTTTTTAATTGGATAATTTCTACATTTCTATTATTCTTAAGAGCCTGTGGTTTTTGCACAGTGAAGGAAACCATCTACAAAAGTGAATGGGAGAATATATTCACCAATGATACATCTGATAAGGGATTAATATCCAAATATATATAGAACTCATTTAATTTAACACCAAAAAGAACCAATGATCCAATTTTAAAAATGGGCAGAGGATCTGAATAGACACTTCTCCAAAGAGGACATACAGATGGCCAACAGACATATGAAAAGATGGCCAACATTACTAATCATCAAGGAAATGCAAATGAAAACCACAAATAGATATCACCTCACATCTGTGAGAATGGCTGCCATCAATAAGTCAACAAATAACAAGTGTCGGTGAGGGTGTGGAGAAAAGGGAACCCTCATGCACTGTTGGTGGGATTGTAAATTAGGGCAGCCACTATGAAGAGCAGTATGGAGATTCCTCAAAAAATGAAAAATAGAGCTGCCATACAATACAATCTAATAATTCCACTTCTGAATATTTACCAGAAGAAAACAAAAACCCTAATTTAAAAGATATATGTACCCCTATGCTCATTGCAGCATTATTTATAATAGCCAAGATGTGAAAGCACCTAGATGGTTCATCAACAGATGAACAGATAAAGATGTTTATATGTGTGTGTGTGTGTGTATATATATATATATATGTGTATATATATATGTGTGTGTATATATTTATATATATAACTCAGCCATAAGAAAGAATTAAATATTGCCGTTTGTGACAGCATGAATGGACCCAGAGGGTATTATGCTAAGTGAAATAAATCAGACGGTGAAAGACAAATACTGTATGCTCTCAATTATATGTGGAATCTAAAACAACGAAAAAACAAAACAGAAACAAACCCATAGATACAGAGAACAAGTTGATGGTTGCCCAAGGGGAGGGGTGTGGGTATGGAAAAAATAAAGCAAAAAAAGTTTTTAATAAAAAAGAGTCTGAGGTTCCACCCATGCCTTGCTAGTGTGGCAGGAGCAAGTCTCAGCTGAGAGAGTGGGAAGTGAGCAGAAGTTCTCTTCAGGCCTTAGCACGGGAGCATTTTCTCAGTTACAGCAGTGACAGAAAGGGAGATATGTTCCCTTCTCTTTCTCCTTCGTGTTCTGGCAGATGGACAACTTCCCCTCCAGCCGAACACGGGCTCTACTAACTCTCTTCCCCAAAAGGCTGACTAGCCAGTGGTTGCCCTGCAAGTGGTGCTTTTTACCACCAACTCTTTTCATTGCAAGGAGCTCTGGATCTACTTTAAACTGTGTCCAGTTATTTACCACGGTAAGAAAGAAAAAGGCAGGTATTCACCCCATCTGTGAGGTGCTGATTGGTTGTAAAACGTCCTTGTAAAATCTGTTCTTGCTGTTAACCTCATTTGGAGGAAGGAAAAGTAGTTGGAATTTGCCAACGCTGCTGACCAGGGGACAGAGAAGGAACTTCTACAGCCTCATGTCTGTTGAATTATTAGAAAGCCCTGCGCCTATAAAGGACCCCGGGAAATCGTCTAGTTTATTCCTCTGGCTCTGGGTGAACTGGCCGGCCGCTCAAAACGGTCCCCCACATGCATGTTACTGGCCCTTTCCTGTCTCAGGCATCTCCTGGGAGGGGGATTACAAGGCTTCCCTTTGTAACTTAATATGATATGTATCAATTTATACACCAAGAATTTATCCTAAAAGCTAAGCTGACATCTTTCTGGACTGACTTAAAGCCAACTTTGGGTTGTTTTCTCCTTGGAGATAGAGAACTTTGATCTAATAACACTCCATATATTACTCAACCACCCTCAGGGGCCAGTCTCGGTTACTTTAACCATTTCACTGCCCTGCTCTTCCAAATCTATAATCACTTTACTTTTTGTCTTCTCTAAGTGATATATCCTTTAGATACCTGTGACTCATTTCCCTCCACGCAAAACTGTACACTGCTTCTGCTCACGTTTCCGTTAACCTCTTGATCCATGTGCCCACTGTGCCTTGTTCAGCAGGCCCAGAACAGACGCGCTTGCCTGTGGTGGCACAGCCCTGGTGACAGAGGTGGCCGCAGACAACTACATAGAGAACAGAAAAAGTTATCTGGCATATTAAACTGTGTCTCTGTCTAGAATACAGATTAGACTAAAAAGTAAGCATGCATTCAATAAACTGCATAAATAAAATTTCATTCATGTTATTTTCTTTGCTGCCTGTACCATCTTTTTTATAATTATATGAAAACCCTTCCTTTTTGGAATATTTTGAAATTTAGAAGACACCCTTTATCTATCATCTATATCTATCTATCTATCTATCTATCTATCTATCTATCTATCTATCTATCTATCTATCTATCATCTCTATCTATCTATCTATCTATCTATCTATCTATCTATCTATCTATCATCTATCTATCTATCATCTATCTCTATCTATCTATCTGTCTATCTATCTATCTATCTATCTATCTATCTATCTATCTATCTATCTATCATCTATCTATCTATCTATCTATCTATCTATCATCATCTATCTATCATCTATCTATCATCTATCTATCATCATCATCTATCTGTCTATCTATTTATTTATCATGTCCTTAGGATAATGGAATACATTATATTGGAGATTTTAACATTAATTAAACCACTCTCTTGGGGAAGAGAACTGGCAGTTTGGAAGCCTGATATTACCCAGAAGCTATCGTGTTCCCCAAAGTAATGCTGATAAGAGACTACTCCCAGAATGCCATGGGCCTTTTTAGTTAAAACAAGGATGGGTGTAACTTCATTACTTCCTGAAGCTCTATCAGTTACAAATATGTGGAAACAGAGAAGATTAAGCTATTGTGGAGAATTTTCTTCTGAATAATTGACATTTTCACAGGTAGAACTGTGTATTCTCTCTCCCAGGTATGAAGTACATGTTGAAGGTTCATTACATTTCTTCTGAGCATCAGAATTCTGACAATGATATTAAGTTTGGGAACAGGCTGAGATTTTAGTGTCCTGGTGAACAGGACGTAATAAAAACTCCATAAAGAGCCAACTCTTTGCCATGTAGTTCGAACATTATGTTTCACTAACAGTGGTTTTCTATTTTTCAATGCTCGAGGGAAAGTAACTTATAATTTTAGCTTAATTGCGCATGGCTTTCAAGTAAATCAAGATCGTCTGTCCAAATCATGTTTTAAATTTATTTTTAATTCTAGTTGACATACAATATTATATTAGTTTCAGGTGTACACCAATGATTCAACGTTTATATACTTTACAAAGTGATCACCACAATAAGTCTTGTACCCATCTGTCCCCATACATAGTTATTATATTACTGACTCTATTCCCTATGTTGCACACTACATCCCTGTTACTTATTTTATAACTGGTTGTTTGCAATTCTTAATTCCCTTCCCCTTTTCTTTCCAACCCCCTACCCCCTACCCCCTACCCATATCATGTTTTAGTAAAAATTGTCCTACTTTCAACACCCTGGATTTTAAATCAATGAAATTTTTAGGCTTTGTCACTTTAGTGATAAGTTTCTTCCCTTCAGCAGACTGACTTTCTGCATGATTTGGTTTTCCCTCACCCTGGTTGAATGCAGGGCCACCTTACTCAGTGGGAAATGAGCCTGCGGGGCCTATGGCAAGATGCTGATGTACAGCCTTTCTGGTGCAGAGAACCCCTTGACTGTTAGAACGTACCTGACCATTTGGCTTGTCAACCTCCCTTGTCAAGTAGCTCATCCGGAGTCTGCCATTTCCTTGGAAGTGGCTTAAGGTTCTGTGCTTTCTCATTTACCTCAAATAAAGGCTTGAATCTGGCCATAGAACAGATGCATTCTTTTTAAACGCTACCATGTCCTCTCTCCCAACAGATACAATAATACCCGGCTTTTCATGATGAAACATCCACAACCCTTAACTTGCATTCCTTCCTTTTCGCTTCCTTTGCTCTTTTAAAAGATAATCTTAGATCCATTGGTAATTTTTCAGAGTACTGTACCGCGCAGCCTGAGCATCTTTGATGGGAGGGTTGGAAGGGCAGATTTTAATTGTTGGATGTCTACTGGATGCCAGCCGCCGAGGTCAACTGAGGTTGAAGTTTGCATCTCTCGCCTCCAGAATCACGTCAGTAGGGACACCCGGGAGCAAAGGTGTTCTGACTCTGTTGGTGTGCAGAAGTTATTAGTGATGACTTCACACAAGCAAATTGGAATGGAACACTTGGAACCCGGCTAGTGGTGTCCCTTAGGCTATATAGGGAAGAGTGCAAACAAAATTGTGACCTTCGATTAGGAGTAATAGCTGTCCAAAAATGGGGGACTCTTTCATGTCTATTTCCAAAGAAGAATGGAGGTGTCAGTTCACTTGGTTGAACAGGCCTCTTAGTATAGACAAAAACAACCGTTTAAGAAGACAGCTGACCACTGCTGAGGTGGTGGGACAGATGCGGAATAGGGATTCTTTTTACTTATTTTGCCTCAAATGCTAAAGCCCCGAAAGAAGAAATAATAGCTAGCACTCATGGAGCATTTACCATGCGCTAGGATTTCTTTTCAGCCTTTTACATACTATCTAATTTAAACTTCACAGTACCGTCAAGGGCAGGCACTATTATTATTATTTTTCAGACAGGGAAGCAGATACAGAAAGCATGAGTACCCCGCCTAAATTCACGTAGTTAGCATGAGATAGAGCCAGGCAGTCAGATTCCACAGGTTGAGAGCCCTTCTCCAGAAAATGGGGCTCCTTGGGACCAGGTTTCCTGTGCTATAACCTGGGCGAAAGGAGCACAACATCCCTCTCTCTCCAAAGGTGGTTTCCTGGAGCATTTGGGCGATTCTGTCTGCTTGTGTGTAGGTACCCGGCCGTGTGATATGGGGGAGCGCATTGTTCATAAACACATCTCCTGGGAATTAGCTAGGAGTGTGGGAAGTTTTCTGCCTATGAAGCTCTTACAGGTGATTTTGCTCTTCTAGAAAAAACTCTACTCGAGGCTTCGCAAAGCACAGCCCTGGAGCTCCCCCGGGGGAAGGGGAAGTTTCATCTTAAGCTGATTGAGTGAAAGCCCCAGGAAAGTGGCATTTTAGAGAAGAGGTTTGATCAAAGCCAGTAAAGCTGAGGATAATTCCTTAAATGTATCTTTATGTAAACAGGGAGGACTCAATAAGATTTTAAAATAACACAGTTGAGTAAGTGAAACAATCGAGGATAGGCATCTGATTCAAGTCCAATTCAGCAACTGCAACGGTATTATCTGATGAGGGAGATTTTGTGTCATGTGTTCAAAGCTGGCTTTAAGTCCTTAAGAGGTATCAAAATAATCAAAGTGTTTTCTTTGCTCTTAGCTGTCTCGTGAAAGAATTACAAATGGCTGAACCATTTATGTTGATCAGAAAGCACAGTTGGGAAGTGAAAAGAAAGCGTGTTTCTGAGCCTAAAGCAGGGAGGGCAGAGACTCCCTCCATTACCAGAGCTTCTCTCTTAGAAGAGTAATGCCCTCCCTTCCTCGGATCCCACACCCGGGCCTCGCAGGCTCTTTGGAGAGGACTGTGTCTAATGGGAGGAGAATCAGAATGGGAAAAGGGGTTCCCAAACTTGGCTGATTGTCATAATCCCCTGGAGGGCTTTTCTAAAGGAGCAGATTTCCAGGCTCCTCCCATGGAAGTGCTGATTCAGCAGGTACAGATCGAAATCCAGAAATATGAATTTTAACATATCTCCCTAGAGGAGAGTCTTATGATCAACCCAGACTGGGGGCCACAATCTAGTGCACAAGTTTTAGAGATGAGTAGACTGAGGCTCGGCAAGGATAATTAATATGCTTATTATTACAGAGGTGAGCTGAGGCGAGAATTACTTTTTTTTACCTTTGACTCTAGATTCAGTGCTTTTTTTAAGTCTCTGAGTACACAGGCATTGGACAGTTAGAGATGAGTGTGTGTGTGTGTGTGTGTGTGACAGAGAGGGGGCGGGGGTGACCCAGGCATGTAGGGATGGGGACTTATCAGTAGATGATGTTAAATATTGGGCTATTAATAATAATACCATTATTTTGAAGTGCAGTCAGATGAATAAATATCTCTGACTCTTGGACTTAAAATGTTTATTCTATAAGAATATAATTATTTAGTATGCAGGCCCCTGAAAGAAGTAAAAGGGCACAAAAAAGAGAAATAAGATATGCTTTCCAAAGAGTTATTCATGACAATATTAAACTTACTTTGTCCAAGGCTGACCATCATGGAGAAGAGTCATGCCTTACATCCCAGGAAAGGTAATTAGATAAGATAGTGAAAAATGATCCTAGCGTTTGCATCTGCCCTACCCAACCCATTTCCTTCCCATTGGATTTTGAGCATCTTGAAGTCTGGAACTGCGTCTTTTTCCTACTTATATTCCTAAATGCCTAGTTCAGTGTCCAATGTAATAATAACCCCATGCTATAGGTATGTCACAACCCCGTATCTCACAGGAGGAAGTAGACATGCAAAGACCATCTGGTTTGTTTGCTGAGTGTAGAGAAAGTGCCACCTCTGGCTGGGAATGAACACAAAAGGGGTTCAGGATGAAATGGGACTTTTGCCAAGGTCTGGAGCATGGGCACAGGGCCGATGCAGAAAGGGCTGGGGAGGGATGAGCTCTGGCAGGAGAAAGGAATGCCACGATGCTTGAAAGGGTGGGAAGTAGTCAAGGTGGGCATGCTTGAGGATCAGGTGTCGGGTGGTCTCCCCAGAACAGGCTTGGGCAGAGAGGCAGTGGGACCTGGGATGGGAAAGGTAATCTGGGGTGGACCCGTGCATGGCCTTGAAACCTGGGCTGAGAACCTTGGCTTTTATTCTGTGCACACTGAGGAGCTCCCAGAGGCTTCTGAGCTGGGGATCGACACGCTGGAAACTTCTGTTCTAGGACAACTGTTTCACGAGTGAAGAGCAGTCTCAGGTACAGCAGCTTGATGTCCCAGGCCAAAGAAACAGGGATGTTTGGAGGAAGCACCTGCTAAAGAAGAAAGGAGAAGCTGAGTTCATCTTTGTTTTGACTCGGTTGAAATGTTCAAGTCAGGTGGCATCTCCAGCAGGCAGCTGTAGCTACGGGGCTGGAGATGGGGACATGGAATGTGGATTTTTTAAGCTGGTACTAAATAGGATCTCTGAGTAGGAGAACAAGGCCGCGAAGGACCCAATCTTGTGCACCTCACATGTTTGTGGGCCAGGAAGATGAACCAGGAAAGAAGATAGATAGATGTGGTCTCACTTGTAATGAACTTTTGCACTTTATTAAAAAAAACCCACTCATCCTGTATATGATTAACTGTTTAATGTGCTCATCTTTTATGTGTGTGTCTATCCAGTGAGATGTGTGATCCCAACTACCTACAAGATATTCCCACCAAGCTATCTGCTTTCTGGAAGTCTTGCCAGGGCTGCAAACTTAGTATTTCCGAAACTGAACTTGGCTTCCCAGCTTCGAAACTTGTCTTGTGTTCTGTGTTCTCTATTTCTAATGACAGTAGCCCACATTTTAGGCTCAAAACCCTCGACTCCCCTGTGTATTCCACTAGCTTCCAAGGCCCTGGACTATTTGTAAGCGCCTCATCACCCACACCCCTCTGCTTGAGTTCAGGCCCCCAGAACCTCTACCTGGGAATGTTGCAATCTCCTCCTAATTCACCCTCTCCAGTTCTCACTCACGTCCCTCCAATCCATCACACACACTGCTATTACCAGTTTCATCTTCTGGTATCTGATCTTCTGACTCACCCGACCCTCTTAAAAACCTCTCACAGCTTCAATTTGCTGACAGCAGTGGTTTCCTACGTGGTCCCTCGAATGAAATCTTGCCCAGAAACTCCAGTATGTCAACTAGATAAAAGCAGGCTGTTCTGGTCACACCAGGAGCGTATCCTGGATCGTTGCCCATCTGTCTTCACAACACCAGAGCTCAGCAGAAGAGATTTTGAATAAATGCCAACTTCCCGGGCCTCATAGTCATGGACCTCTGAAAGTTTCTCCCAACTTACTTTCTCTATCTTATTTCCCATCGGTGCCAATAATGTCCCCTAGAACTGAATCAGAGGAAACTGTTATTTTCATACACTCGCTCTGCTTCCCCACTTTGTGGCCTTTGTTTATTTGAAGAGTGCTCTCTTCTGTTCAGAACGCCTCCCTCGGTCTGATGCCTCCACGTCCTGTCTTTTAAGACCCACCTCCGCCGCCTGCTCCATGCAGAGCTCTTTCCTCAGTTCGTTCTCCCTCATTGCTCAGTAAGTTTCTTTCCCTCATCTCCTCCCTGTCCATTAGCTGGGTCTCCTGTAGGCACATATCCTTTCTCATTTGTATTAGAAGTATTATTATTTTTAAAAATTCTTATTTATTGATCGATTTGAGAGAGAGAGAGTAGAAGAGAGAGAGAGATTCATTTGTTGTCCCCCCACTTAATGCATCATTGGCTGATTCTTGTCTGTGCCCTGACCCAGGACCAAAGCCACAACTTGGGTGTATTGGGATGATGCTCTAACCAACTGAGCTACTGAGCTACCTGGCCAGGGCCTGGAATTATTAAATGTCAGTTTTCTCTCCCCTTGTAGAGTGTAAAGCCCTTGAAATTAGGACAATGAGTGATTTACCCTCGTATCCTTTCTCAGGAGATGGGACACACCTTGGGCTTGCTGCTCACACTTACTTGCTGGATGAATACCGACCGTGGGCACCTAGAAGGAAGGGGCGAAGGTTTCATTATGATTGTGCATTTCCCATACGCATTGGGCAGGGCTGGGCCAACAGCAGACCTCGTATTGAGTATATAAGACCTGCAGGCATTTCATTTTATTTGTAGCTGTAATATGCACTCTTACGTTTTCAGCTGTCTTTTGGACTCCACTGGCGGGAGACCTTCTGGAGGGCTGCAAAGGAACAATTTGCCTATTTGACGTGGAGGTGAGGGGACGACATTCCCATCACCATTTTGTTCATGGTGCTCACAGGCCAACAGAGGTAAAATGCATTTCAGGCCATCAGAGGCAGAATCTTACAACACCTTTCTTTGCTATAACTCTTCCATCCTAGGTCATCTTTTCAAAAAGTATTTTGTGGCATGTTCCCTTTGAGGTCATTCACTGCATGTCCTTGTCTTTAGGGCAAACTGTCTAAAGGGGTCTGGAAAGAATCTAAACTAATGGTTTGGAACTTTTATAGTTATGCATCTCTAGCTAGGTGTAGAAATGGTTTGAGTTGAAAGAGCCCGGAGGACTGTGGCAATAAGCTTCTGGTAAGGGCAGTGGGAAGTCTGAAGGAATAAATTAAAGCACCAGATGCCCTTTACACTGCTCAACTTCTCAGCGTGAGTCAGTCCCAACTTCCCAGCTTGGGTCATAAGTTTATCTTCTCTAAGGGCTGTGAAAGCAGCCACAGCGGCAGGGGATGATGGATGGAGTTGTCCTGAGGAAGGGTGTGCGTGAAAGTTCTGTCGGGGTCTTGAAATTCCCCAGGAAGTTTCAAGAATTTCTTGTAGTCTATTCAGTAAGTTAAAAAAAAAAAAAGGAAGGGAGGTTTCACATAAATCATGGGACATAATCGTATATATTTAAGTATCCTATAGGAAAAGCTTGATTATAAGTGTGAAATAACAAGGGGGACGATTTTTGTGATCATCAATTTGGAGAATTAAAAAGAGAGCATGAATTACTTAATTTGAAAGTTTAATTAAATGCAAGCTACAGGTCCTCTTTTATATACCTTTCTCTTCAAGGCTGAATTCTCTTAAAGCACACAGGCTCAGAGATATGCCTGTTCTCACCTGTTCCTCATTTCTCTTGCAGTTAGAGTTGCCTGGAGTTTCTCATTGATAAGAAAATCGGGTCGTTTTCAACAATAACTCACTATTGTATGAAAATGAAAATAATGTGCCTATTTTCTGAATCAGTAATTGGACATGTTAGTGTTATTTCTTTAGTTACAATATTCACAGCAATTATATATTAAATGTCAACCTATTCATTGATATTGGCATCTAAGAATACTTACCTAGACCTAGGATATAAAATAACTAAATCATGGTTTGAGATTGAATTCAAAGATCTCTTAGTGTTTCACATAGGATAGAATCACAATGTTTACCTTAAACATTAAATACGCAATACAGAGCAGGGATTGAGGACACTGTTTTAAAATTTTATTGCTTGAGTTACATTTCAGCTTCTCCACTATTTTAACCATGTGGCCTTGATCAAGTCACTTAACTTTCCTGTACCTAAATTTCCTCATCTGAAAATGAGAATAATTACAGAACGTGTCTGTATCAGTCAGCTTTTACTTTAGCATGGAGGCACACGTGTGTGTGTGTGTGTGTGTGTGTGTGTGTGTGTGTGTGTGTGTGTAATAAAAATGTTGGAGGATTATTGGTAAAATAGAAGTTAAGGGTAGAAAAAAGTTTCTAGACTCAAGTGCTTCTTAATTTTTAAGGTATACATGAATATACTAGTAACCCTGTTAAAATGAAGATTCGGATTCAGTAGGTCTGAGGCAGGGCCTGAGGCTCTGCATTTCTAGCAAGTGCCTAGGTGACGTTGATGCTACTGGTCCAGGGAAACTATTGATTACCAAAGTCTAGAACATCATCTCTAATATAACTTTCTGCAATGCTGAAGATTATCTACACCTACACCATCCAGTACACTAGCTACTAGCTACATAAAATGTGGCTAGTAGAGCTGAGGAAATAAATTTCCAATTTTATTTTATTTTAATGAATTAAATGTGGTTAGTGGCAAAAATTTTGGGCAATGCAGATCTAAAGAACAGAATCATGCCTTATTTAGCTCTGAATTCCTAACATATAGCCCAGGACATGGTGTTTCCCAGTACTCATTCATTGTCATTGGCAAAGAGCGTGTTGGTGAGGTAGGGGGCTGGGGATAGCATGGAAGACACAGTTCAAATATGCTCCTCTTTACCTAAGAACTATATTTTGGTAGTGTAGCACAGTGGATAAAACCACAGAGGGTAGGGCTGACCTACCTGGATTTAAATGTGGAGCCTGCCATTTATTAACCTTGACATTTTGACCCCCTGTGCCTCAGTTTCCAGATCTGTAAAATGGGAATAAAATAGTATGTCTTGTATAATATTGTGTGTGTGTCTGGATAAATTCTATAAAGTTCTTAAAATAGCTCCTGGAACATGCCAAGTTTCCTCAAGTACACATGGTCTTACTAAGATGAAACCCTACCTGGCTTAAGTCTTTATGTATCTTTGCATTCTTTCCACCTCTCAGAAAAGCTGAGGAACTACTTGAGCTCTAAGTTCTTGGGCAGAAGGGTTTCTTTCATGTTGCTGATGTTACTTGGGACAACGTGACCTTGTTGTGTTGTTAATCCAGAAACATTTAACCCAAACCCCCATCCCTAAATGGAGCCAACTTACCAAAGTGTCTGGTGTGAGGGGGAGAAGTTAACTGCTAAAGCAATGAGGTCAACCTTCTGAACTAAACAGGGTAATGCTAGCTGGCCCCATAGAAGATACGACTGCTAGGAAATTCTGCACCCATGTTTATACAAAACCAAGAAGGAAATGTTTGCCAATGGAATAAATAAAGGAGCCTTTTGGTTACATAATGTGTCGTTGTGCCCCAGTTTGAGGCTGTTTTGGAATTGTTGCTTGGTCTAGGTTTGAATTTTGCAGCTCAGGCTTCCATTTCTTTTGTTTGCTTGCTCTTGATACTTGAAGTGTCTTTCTTTTTCAGTTCCCTAATGGCCTCAGTTAAAGCTGGACCAGAATGTGACTTCATCACTTTGGCTTAAGACAGCCCTTATGATCTACTTTGCTTCTGAGCCTCTGACCCAGGGATAGGTTTGATCAGGGCAGGGGGTGATGGGCTGGGGGTGGATGTCCCATGTGTCTGGAGAAAGAGGAAGCTCTATTGTTACTAAAAACACATCTGTTTGTTAAGATCCTACTATGTGCCAAGCATTACTCTAAGCACAGTCTCAGGCTCTCATAACCTTGCAATGAATGCAATTATAATCCACAGATATGAAGTGGTTTTAAGTAACATGTTCTAGCTCAGAGGCTAGGGTGAGTTATCCTCCAAGTCTCTAGTTTTTCCCTTCTGTTACACTGCCTTTCCTGGAGTAGAAATTAAAACAGATATTTTAATTCAGTTGCTTAAGTTCCCCTTTGTAACCTTGGAAGACAAAGCATATTCTCATCTGGAAAAAAAAATCTAGTTGTAAAAAAATCAAAGAAAATCCTCACAATTCAACACATTTTAATTTGTATAGATGAGCAAATTTATTATATCACATTTTGAACTTGTCACTACCCTAAAAGGGAACCACCTTCTCCCCACCCAGTACACACTTCTTAAAAGCATTTATTGAGCACCTGCTGGATGTGATGACTGCATGCAAGTCCTAGGGGGCAGGCGCAGCAAGGTACAAAGTCCTAACATGATTCTGACAGACTGGGGAGCTTGGTGAAGACCATTTTACTGTCTTGGTCAATGATTTGCTTAATTTTAAAATATTGGTGTTTAAGAGCCCTCTGAAATTATAAGGTATGGTGAACCTGGGTGAGGATTTAGACCCTTACAGAGAAAAACTCAACTCTATGGTCTCTTATCTCCTGGGAGGCCAAGTAGCCAAGGCAGGACTCAATTAGTAAACATTCCCATCTCTAATTACTTAGACTTTTTATTCATTAATTGTCAGTCAAAAAATCATTCTGTTGAAAGGTACAAAGAAATGAAAAGGTGAAGGACTTGAAAATTCAAGGAGAAAGTAACAGCATACTTCATGGTGAATATTGATTGCTTTCCCCTTAAGATCATGAAAAGGACAAGAATATCTACTCTTGCCATTTCCATTGACATTGTACTGTAGGTCACACCAGTGCAATAAGGCAAGAAAAAGAAAAACAGGTATATAGAAGGAAAGGGCAAATGCAATTCTCTATTCACAGATGACATTTTTATCTATGTAGACAAACCTAAGGAATCTACAAAAAAGCTATTAGAACTAATATGTAAGTTTAGCAAAGTTTCAATACTCAAGGTTGATATACAAAATCAGTTGCATTTGTATATCCAATAGCAAACAACTGAAAAATAAAATTAAAAATACCATTTAGAATAACATCAAAGAGCAAAACACGCTTACATTTACTTCTAACAAAAATGTGCAGCCCGGCCGGGCGTGGCTCAGCGGCTGAGCATCGACCTAGGATCCAGGCGATCAGGGTTCGATTCCCGGTCAGGGCACATGCCCGGGTTGTGGGCTGCAGCAGATCAATGACTCATCATTGATGTTTCTCTCTCTCTCTCTCCCTCTCCTTTCCTCTCTCTGAAATCAATAAAGATATATTTTGAAAAAAAAATGTGCAAGACTTATACACTAAAAAATACAAAACTTTGTAGGGACAGAAGATCCAAGTAAATGGAGAATTAAATTATATTGTATTGAAAAACTCAGTATTATTAAGACGTCAATTCTTCTCAAATTGATCTCTAATAAGTGTTGACAAACATTCTCTGTAAAGGGCCAGATAGCACATACTTTAGGTTTTGCAGGCCATATGATCTTAATTGCAGCCACTCAACTCTACCTTTGTAATATAGAAGTGTAGACAATATGTAAATGAACATTTCTTGCCATGTTTCAATAAACTTTATTTACAAAAACACATTGTGGGCCAGATTTGTTCCCCTATTACCCATCAGCCGAAAAATGAGAAGTAAGACCAGATTCTCTCTAGGGTTCCTTCCAATGTTCTCTTGGTGAAAGTGAAAGGGTTTTCTCCAATTGTGCCAGATAAAGAGAGCATATAAATTATATTACTGTTTATTTAGCTGCTAATTCTCTTGCCAACCCCATCTTCATTTATAAAATGATGGAAATAAAGCTTGCATGGTAATGTTGATGAGAAGATTAAGAGAACTGATGTAAAGGTATGGAGATCTGGGACAACGCCAGGTTCATTCAAACGCATTCACATTCCCCATCCGCCATTCCCATTACAATATTTTCCCATCTGTTTTCAGAATTTAGCTTTAGGGGTTGAAGTCTCAAATACTGTTTTCAGTTCATCAGATGACAAGCTTGTGTGGGGGGAACCTGCCCTCAGGATGTTTACATTTGGGTGGGCCCAGCTGCTCTGCTGCAGTTTTACAGCAGGAGCCGATGGAGTTTGATCTCTAACAATCCCTACCCTCGCCCTTTAGGTGCCTACTCTGAAGGACTTGGCTTTATTTCAGGGGTCACAGTGAAGAAAGTTCAGGAAGCCCTGGGGTGGTAACCCAGAAACATCAGGCGCTTAGCTCCCATTGTCTTTTTAAGAAGACACGTTTCTTATTGTAAATATTATACTCCACCCTCCCAGCGTAATCCCAAATAAGGTTAGCTCTGGGAAAAGTTGATAAGTGGTGAGAATGTAAGGCCTTCCATGTGTTAGGAACAAACACCGGTAGAAGTACAGGAGTTTTCTTCCACCTCACACTGTTGGACCCTCCCTTCAATGACTTCCCTTACGCTTTCTCGAGCTGCCTAAATATGAGGGTTGGTAAGCTGCTTCCTTCAGCCCTGCCCTGTGTGGCATTTGTCTTGCAACTTTCCCATGCTTGTTTCAACAGGAGGAAAAAAAGCAAATAGATTGACATATAGCTGCCCTGAGGCTAGATTGTCACTGAAATAGATTTCTCCAAATAAAAATAAGGGCCATTTTTGCTTGCAAGGCCTTGCAATGAAACAGAGTTAATAAAAACTGCATGGGAAACTCACATTGCAGCCATAAAAAAATTAAAAAATAAAATTCTTAGCTAAAGTCAGCAGTGATTGTTGGCTCAGGGTAGGAATTAGGGAGGAAAACATTCTGAAACTCATTGAAAGTGAAGAGGGAAGATTTATTACCCTTTATCCATTTGTTTAACCCTTCAGAAGTAAAGCTAGACCCTCACTTGCTTAGAAAGTGATTAAATCCTGGGTTTTAAGAGTAGGACAGATCGTATTCTCTTGGTAGATAAGCTGTTAAATAGAAAATAGGACTATTTAACCTAAAAACAAAAACAAACAAAAAACCCCCCAAACTGCTTCAAAATAAAGACTTGATAAAATCATTGATGAAAATGTTTCCAGCTTCATTCTTCCTCCTCATCAGCCTCCACCTTTGTGTGGGTGTATCAGACATTTCTGAGGTTAAATATTGTGTATCTTTTTCCAGGCTGACGGGCAGGGACACATCTCATCACTCTCCAATCCTCAAACCCCATTGCCACCCCCTGGAATATCTCCTGGAACCCTGGAGAGAGAGCTTGTTTTTAGAGCAGCTGGGCAGGGGGCTTCCCTTCAAAAATGCAGCATCCAGGCTTTTTCCAGCCTCAGGGTGAGGTGCCACTAGGCCATCAGGAAATGGTGATTGATTATCTGAGAAAGAAATTCACCCTCTTTCTACATTTAGGATTCACCAAAGTCACCACATTAATGGGAAACCGAGGCCTTGATAAATTCCCACTTAGGACTACAAATAGAAGAAAAAAAAAATCACAACATCTAAGACAAGTGGGCTTTTAGTCCCTGGTCGCTATGGGGGGATTTATAAGAATATTTAGAAGTGTTTCAGGGTTCTTTCCTTCTCTCCCCTTAAAACCTATAAACTCTGGTCATTTTCACAAGTTTTTGCTAATTAATGCCACCACTGTGGAAATGGGGGCTGTTTTGCAAACAAGCTGCAACAAATGGGATTTTTATTGCCTGCAGAAAAGTCTGGGGAATAATTAGCAGATCCATGGAGATCCCTTGACTCTGGGCATCTGCATGGAAATGGCCAACCCTGGAAATCACTCAGGGAAATGGGGTCGGACTTTCCACCTTAGGGCACATTTATATTGTCAGTTACAGCCTTCAAACTGCAGTTGGACAAATGTGGGAAAATATTTTGTGAAATGCTAGACAAATGAACCTGATGTTGACCAATCTCAACTAGGAAAACTGGCTCTGCTTTGCTAAGTGCTGTACAGCAGCCAAGACTTGCAAATGAAATATTTTGATATCGCGTTAAACTTGAGTCCCCAGAGAGGAGCACACACACATACACATGGCTGACAAGGGTCCCTTCAAGGTGCCTGGCTGGAGAAGATACAGGACTGACAGACTCACAGGGCTAGAAGGGAACCTGGAGGTCATCTAGTCCAGAAGTTTGAAACCATGGACCCTTGGAGAAAATCCAGGGGATCAGTGAATGTGGATGGGAAAATAATTACATTTCTGTTTTCATTAACCTCTAATTGAAATTTATTGTTTCTTTCCATTGCAAACGTGGGCAGCAAACCACAGGGACATCACCTGCATCTGTGATTTTTCACACTGTGGAAATAAAAAATACCTTCATATCACATAGTGTTTTAGGTTATCTTAAGATATCACTTATGCGCATATCTTCTTTGAAGTTATGGTAGTTATTAGATCTACTGTTAGATAGTGTTATTTAATGTGCTACTAAAGAAAATGCATTATATTACCATAGCACACATTTAAAATTATTTTGAGCACTGTGTTTTATGTAATCAATTATTTTTGTAATTATATGTATTTTTAAAAATCCATTTAAAAACATTCTGAGAAGAGGTCATAGGCTTCAGAAAACTGCCAACGAGGTCCATCATATAAGGTTTAAAAGCTTCCTTGCCCAACCTCCTCTGTTTACAGCTGGGGAAACTGAGGCAATTTGGTGAGTGACAGAAAGAAAAAGCCAGAAGCCCAGGGTGCAGTCTCCAGGCTATTCCTGCCACTCCAGGAGGCTGCAGAAGAGAGTAAGTCCCTTTGGTAGAAACAGCAGGAACACTTCCTTAACACAACATTTTAAAGCATAGGAATCAGGAATGATAAATAATTCCTGAGGCTAATCTTAGCCAGGAAATTTGTTTTCAAATTCAAATATGCTTTTCTACCTTCATTTTAGAGTGTGGATATAGCAAAGTTAAGTACAGAGTGTTATTTAAAAAAATTAACACAGAGGCTCAGTGATGCATTTTATATTTAAATGCCCTCACAGAGTCGATTATATGTTATTTTTTGTACCCCAACAGTAAAGTTATCTCCTGAGTATTTGAGGGGAATTGAAATTAAAATTTTAATATGTGAACATTTCAACTGTGAAAAACCAGAAGCTGGGTGTCAAGCCAACCTAAGTTGGAATGAGTATGGATAATTTGTATTATCAACTTCATATATTATCTAGACTGAAATACATTGGTACATATATGTTCGTACTAGTGGAAAAAACAAGAGCACATTCTTTTCAGACAACCAGTGTCTCTCATGAAAGTGTTAGCTGATCCCACAGCTCTGGTATAAACATAAAGATGTAAGAAATTCAAATAAATTCTCATTTTCTCTCACTGTTCAATCGGAGGCAGACTTTTTTTTAAAGCAGTTGATCCTAACACATTCTGGTTTGCTAAATTTGAGGATTCATGGAATTATAAAACTTTAGCATGGAAAGAGACCTTATATATCATCTAATTCAGTAGTTCTCAAAACTTTAGATTTTTCAAACACTATCTTTTTTTCTTCTTCAGCAAGCTGTCAGACACAACATATGTGTGACTATACATATTCATCCTCTTTGGCTTTAATTTTTTATGTCTTTTAAAAAAATGATAGGTTAGTAATGTTTATTTTTTATATTTTAACTTGTCGATTTGAAATAGTTCCAGACATACAGAAGTTACAAATATATAATAAATAATTTAGGATGCCCTGATCCAGACTTCCCAAATGTTCATATATCCGATAACCACAGTACAGTGATCGAAATCAGTAAATGAACATCGATACCACCCTGTTGTCTAGACTAGGTGCCTCATTTGAATTTCACCGATTATCCCCCTGATGCCCTTTTCTGGCCCCCAATCCAGTCTAGGATCCCATGTTGAGCTTAGCCTTCATCTTCTCTCAATTTGCTTTTTGTGACCTTGAACCTTAAAGAGTTTGGGGCCACTATCTTGTAAAAGGTTTCTGCATGTGAGCTTGTCCGATGTTTCCCTGTGATTCTTTACAGCTTATGCACTTTCAGTGGGGATACTGCAGAAATGACAGTGTCCTCAGGGCAGTGTCCTCAGGGGACACGTGGTGCCGATGCCTCATTGCTGATGTTAACTTGGGTCCCTTGCTTAAGGTGGTGGCTGCTAGGCTTTTTCGCTATAAACTTACAGATTTCCTTATTGTAATAAGTATTCTGTGGGGAGGTACTTGGAGACTATGTAAAAATCCCCTTTCTCATCAAACCTTCACACACTCATTTTTACTGATCGTTCTTGTCTGAAACAGCGACTCGGCTTGTATGAGAAAGAAGCAAGTTTATTCTAGAGACAATTCAATATTTAATGTGAAATCCAAAACTTCCTTTGCTTGAGACTTAGATTGCTTTTCATAATCGCTCATTTATTGCCTCACTACATTTCTTTCTCTCGCTATGTACCCAAAGTTATAAATGCCACGAGAATGTGACAGTTACGAATGTGCACACAATGGAAACGTACTTGAAAAACAGGTGCGGTGATTCCTGAAGGTTCTTATTGGATTTCAAGTATTTACAATCACAGAAAAAGGGGCGAAGTAGATTCCTTTGTGCATGAATGCAATTTGAACACATCCCACGAGTACGTCGCAGCATAATCGTTTATGCCTCAAAGCCACAACCCCCTAACCAGCGCACACAATACTGGAATAAACCTTCCTGTTACACAAGTGTCAATAACGGAAGCTTCGACACGCATCAAAGCGAGCTGGAGCCTCAAGGAGGCAGAGGGCAGGGTTGTGTCGGGAATTTCTTGCATTAACGTTTGGCCATTCACTTCAATTATTTTTGTAGTGCAAGTCTAGGTGTACACAAGTAAGAAGATAAATAAAACTTCCTTAGAACTTCACTCACTGCTTTGGAACGGGCTGTAAGAGACTGAGATGGACACGGGCCTCCACCAAAGAAAGAACGGCCTTGGCTACTTGTTCCTGGAACGCATGGAGCAGGCGGGGAAAGGCCCCGACGGTAGGGCCATCCCAAACCATGCAGGTGAGGCTCAGCTTCCCACAAGGCTCTTTTCTTCTCCAGGGCTGACTCTTTTAAAAGTCATATATAAAATAGAAATCTTAAGTAGAAGAGGGATGATTTTCTTTTATGTAGAGAAGGGATAATTTTCTTCTCCAAGATAACAAACAAAACAATTTCACCAGCCCAGTGGAGACCTGAAGAGGTTACTCGGTTTCCCCTTCCCTTCATCAGAAGCCATCCCTGTTTGTAAGGCCTCCCATTCTTAGAAAGTGTCAAGGGATGGAAATGTAACACCTCCATCATCTGTCACCACGTTTTACTGTCAAATCTTCTTCCCGATGCCTGTCTGAGGACCTGCATCAAGAACAACCTAGTCTTTGAAAATCCAGCCATAAGAAGCGGGCACCAAAGCTCGTTTTGTAAACTGCCTTTCCTAACGGAGCTTTGGATGGAGATTTGAAAGCAGGGTTAGCAAGTGAGTTACAGACATGATGCTGAAGGAGAACACAATTTCTAGATAACAGACCTCAGTTGACTTTAAGACTGACTTAAAATCTAAAAGGTCATGATGGCCATATTTGGGCCAGATCTAACGAGTTGAAATGGATAAGTAAAATCGTTCACTCGGATCAGAAACGATCCGCCAGCGTAAAAAGTGCTGATCAAAGAGGAAGAAAATGAACAAAAACAAAATAAAACCAAACCAAACCTTGGTTGGGAGTTTTTACTACAAACAAACCCATACTAGAAATGTGGAGTGACTAGAAATCTAACTTTTTCCAGTCATTTACTGTGGAGTCCTTGAATGCAGAATCGAGTGGCTGGAAGTGAAGACCTTGACCAAAGCGCTGGGGGGCCTTGGGCAGTAGGTAGAGGTCTGATGAGGCTGTCAGCTTCTGAATTCTTGAGCAAACCCACTGGGCAGGTGCTTCCTGGTCAGTGGAGGTGTGTGACTTCATATTAAGCATAACTTTATACTAAGTTTCAAAACCTGTTGCCTGTTTTTTTCTTATGACAACATTTCAGTCACAAATGGAGTTTAAAAACGAAGCAATGAGAACAAACACAAGTAGAAGAAAGAGAGAGAAAAAAGTAACTGACCAAGTTGGCCTAAAGAACTAACAGTTATGCATATGAAAATTACATTTGAATTATGGAAAAACACCTCAAGGGCCTTGGGTATAGGAAATTTAATTGAATGACACTAAAGTAGAGAGGTAGATGTCATATTTTTCATTAAATTAACACTTGCAAGTATTCTTTTGATTTGTAATCTCCTAGGGTCAAGGCCAAGGTGATAATGCTTATTTTGAGGAAACGCAGAATCTGAGTATGAAATAGATTTGTGGGTTTTTCAGGTTTGCTTTTACGTTTTGCCTACCTCTTGGCTCTTGTCCCAGATACACAAAATGTTCAACTATAAAAATGAAGAACAGGATTTGGGTAAAAGAAAGATGAGTTGAGAGAATATTAGGGAGGTTTTCTGCAGAACATAAAGAGAGTCCATTTCCTGGATCCCGAGCCCAATTCTCTCCTTTAATTAAGGCCATCCAAGGAGATCCAGGCAAGCTTGGAAAAGAATATGAGTTCTGAAGATGGACTGACAATACAGTGGACGATAGAGGAGGAACTCTTGAGAAGGAAGCCTTGCAGTGAATCAGCAGATGTAGGCATCTGCAAACGAGGTGGCACATTTTCTATTTGTTTTGAAAGCCTTGAATAATTAATTAGGTGCCAGGACCTTATCTTTGCTATGCTCCAGCCCCTGAAAAGACTGAAGCTGTAAAAGTCTTTTAGAACCAGCACACAAACTGCTTCTAAATGATCAGCGACTTCCCGAGTTTTCCACTTGAGCTCACTGTATGCCTTTAAGCAACGAAGATTTAAAAGTCCTGAAATTATAAGACCATAAAAATGCACATTTACATGTGGTCACATGCCAGATTTAAGACTGGGAGTGAACCACAAAGGGAGTGCTTTATACAAGCACCAAAATGCAAGTTCAATGAATGACACAGCAGCTCTGAGAGGAGCACGAGGAAAGCACAGAAAGCGGAGTCTCTTGTAAGCCCTGGATGTTATGTTCCAGAGCTGCCAAGACGCATGCTCTCAGCCCTGCTCTTTTCCGTAAGTGCCTTCTGCAGCCATATAAAATGCAGCTAGTAAAACAGGTTTCCGTGGGAGTGCCCGAATTTCCTTTTTTTATGCTCAACAATTAAGCAACAAAAGCAGTCTGGAAAAATAGAAGATGTTTCGGAGCTGGCCATGCATTCTGCACATGCCAAGAAAGGGGATTTTTTTGTAGCCTTTTGACTCCTAATCCTGTATTTACTTGTTGGCTAAGTAGAATTAATTTATTTGGTCTTACAGAGTCTAGGCTTTCTTCTTCCCATTTTTTCTCTCCTCTCTCTTTCCCAGAAAGAATGGCAAGCTTATGTTAGATGGTTGAAGGCAGCTTAGGGATCTACTGTTGTTTGATTAGAAGAAATGATCTTAGTTTAATAAACACATTTTCAGTTAATTCAAAATAAAACAATATTTTAGTACCCACTGTAGGCCAGACCTCATGCCAGGGCATGGATACCTGGTGAAGAAAATATTCAAAGATATAGCCACATGAATAGCAGTTGTGATCAGCATGAAAAATGGACATGGGGTTAATGTAAGAGAGACTATTCAGAGGAGGGGGATCTTATCCGCAGGTGGAGACTTGATAAATGTTTCTTGCAGAAATCCGAACGAAGGCCTAGGGAACGAGAGAAAGTTCCTCGGGTAGCAGGGGCAGGGCGGTGCTTTCCCGGCAGACAGGCAGCACGGGTGAAGGTGGATGTGAGTGAGCACTCGGGTATGCGACCGAGGTGTTGCTATATGACTACCACATGGTCTGGTGAGAGATGAGTCACATGAAGTAGGCAGAAGCCAGACTCCTCCGGTGAGTGTGGGATCTAACCCCAAGAGGAAGAGATAAAGTGCTCTTCCTACCTTGGTGGCCTCAGGGCTGATGGAGAAACCCCTGCTTCCCCTGATGTTAGCATCAACAGGTTTCCCCATGGCATCCCACTGGGCTGAATGGGCCCATTATGAACCTATCAACCATTATCAAGGCCTTTTTAAATGTCTATTTTGTTTCTTTAAACTGTACCCACTTTGGGGTTAATACATTGTTGGGTAAAATAATTAAACTTAACTTCAAGACTGAAAGGGGGCTCATTTGTTCTATGTTGGGATTGAGGGAATAATTTGGTGTCTACCTGACTCTTACCTCCTGAGCTGACCTTTGTGTCAGTGTCTGAGAGTTGTCTCAAAGGAAATCTATAAAAACATTTGTGGATTTAGACATCCGAATGGGCAGGGTGGATCATCCAGCAATTCAATTCATGTTCCTTGACCTCTCAGAAGCCCATTATCAAGGCTCCAGGTTACAAAGGGTCCTTTTCCTTCTCAAAACGTTTTCCTTGAGGGCTAAATAATGTGCTCATTAAACATTAATGAATCAAACAAGCACCAACAGAATTGTGGAATCTTAAGCATCAGGGGGCATGGGTGTGCTAGTGAGAAGGAAGAAAGGCGACTCTCGGGTCACCTGGCCCAAACGGAAGGAGCGCTGGATGGGAGAGGAAGCAGATTAAGATTCACGCTGGACCTTGTGCATTACGTGCTGGGTGATGCTGAGCTTTGTGGGGATTAAGCCAAATCAGAACAAATAATGCACGCAATGTGTTTAGCACACTGCCTGGCAGGTAATGGGCACTCAGCAAGGGCTGGCGATTATTATGAGCTTTGGAGTAGGAGTCATGCGTTAAAGGGCATGAGGAGGTAAAACCACAAATGCCTTGGGTTGCTGTGGGGGGTGGGGGTGTAAGTTGCACAGGAAATGTCATGAAGGGGTACAGAGGGAAGTCCATTTTCAGCATGTCCCCGAGGTCAGAAGGCATGGCACAGAATACAGGAACCAGGAGAGAAAGAGAGAGAGAAAGAGAGGGAGCTTGAGCTGAGCTTGTGACGGCTCCTATTATTGTCACAAACCCACATTTAGTTAGGGGGCCCCTACCTGACTACTGCAGAAGGGTTCTGGTGTGAAGCTGGCTAAGCAGCAACCCTTCAGCTTGTTGCGTTCACAGGACTTGTTTCTTTCCAGGTGCTCCAGAGGTGCACAGCCCAGGGTCCTCCACCTCACTTCTTCCCATGGGAAGCACACATCCATGCCCCCTGACTGTTACTGCGTCTGGAGCCCCGTCTTCTTTCATTTCTCCTACTTGTTCTTTGCCAACAGCCCAAATTTCATTAAGGCTGTCCTGGGAAATCCAAGCTGTGGTGGGAAGAAAATGCAATTATGAAGTCAAAATGTGGGGTGATGGAAAAAGAGAATCCTATTACAGAAATTTAATTTAAATGCACTGTGGAGGAGGGAGCTGAGTCACTGCGCCCTGAAGTGAGTTCCATGTACATTCGACGATGATTCTATCCAGCAGCTAAGTACATGTCTGTCCACGACCTTCAAGTATTTCATGGCATCTTTGTGATGCCTCCTCAACTCACTCTCCTTATTTCACTTCTTGACTTTTACTCTTGTAGATGAGTGATTTATGTATGTGGGAAAGAACTAAAAATGCAAGGAGGAGTCACCAGAATGGAGAAAATGTAATAGCTGGAAGACTCTGACTGTTGGCAGGGATGTGCGACTGCTTGTGGAAGTATAAATTGATACAACCCCTTGGAAAATGGCTTGGTCATACCTACTAAAGCTGAACATAAGCTACTCCAGGGCTCCAAAAGTCTACTTTTAGGTAGGTACTCAACAGAAATGCATAAAATAGTCACCAAAAAGACATGCAGTAGGATGCTCAAATGCCCTCAAACTAGAATTACCTAAATGCCCAACAGCCATTGAGTGAATACATAAATTATGGCATGTTCACAAAATAGGATGCTCCACAGTATCTAGAATAAATGATTTAATCTGAACTACATTCATCAATATAGGTCAATCTTATAAACATACATGTTGAACAAAAGAAGCCAGACACAAAAGAGAAAACAGTGTATGATTCTAGTTACATAAAAATAAAAACAGGCCCCACTAATCTGTGCTGTTAGAAGTGAGGATAGTGGTGACCCTTGGAAGATTAGTGACCAGAAGAAAGGAGGACCAGGGGCCTCTTGGGTGCAGGTTCCATTCTGTTTCTTAGCCTGGGTGCTGGTTACAAGGATGAGGTTAGTTTGTGAAAATTCATTGAACTGTATGTGTAAGTGTATTTTCAGTATATTTCATAAAATGTTGTCAAGGTTAAGTTTATTATTTCTACCACCTTCACAGTCCCAGACACCGTTAACAAAGCTGGCCAACTGAGCCAGCCAGCCTCAGACCACTCCCCCCACACAGAATAGAGCACTTTACATCATTATCTCAAGATGGTATCGTCAATATCTTCATCGAAAAGCCGAAGCTAGAAATATCACTGACATAGGGCTGTTGCAAATAGCAACCCAGATCTTGCATGCAGCCACAGTTCCTGGCACTGGCGGTCACTTAGAATGGTGGCAGTCCTGCACCCCTGACTCAATTGGGAATCCGGAGGGACGGAAGTATAAACAACTGCTGAACAACTGTTGTGTGCCAGGCATTGCCTGTAAGTTCACAAACTGGTCTATAAGTCATTTTACTTAATCCCCTATCAATCCAAGGGGTAAAAATGATTTCTCCCCATGTCCAGATAAGGTGACTGAGGCTCAGAGAGGCAGGTAGGCAATGTCACAGAGCAGTAGGAGACACACTGACATTTGAACCCAGGCCGCTTACTTCCCAAGTTCATCCTCCAAGAGCACACTGCCTCCTAATTAGGTAAAAAAAACTACCCAAATTGTACTTTAATTTCTCTAAACACAGCAGTTTCCTTCTGAGGTAAGAATCATTTGCTCAGCTGGTTTTAGAGTTCCACTTTCCTTGTTGAGTTGACTTAGTGGTAAAAATAATTTTTGAATGAATGGAAAGAGGGATCTGGAGAACAGCAGGGAGGTCTCAAAGGACCGTGCGATTTGGGCTCTCACTGTGGGCGTTGTTTTGCTTTGCAGTAATTGAATATTGAATAGATAATTCAAATATCCTTGGAGCAGACTATCTGGATCCTCTACCTTTTCATAATTATTGACTTATTTTATATGGTTTATCAGTGTAACAACTAAAAGAGTGTCCCAGGAGCATAATAGAAAAAGCGGTAGATGCAAATTTGTTAATATCCACTTTCACCTATACTGAAAGAAAAATAGTAAAAAGTCCAGGTACTGGCCAAAAAGAACTTTTACTAAAATAGGCCCAGAAGCCCAGCTCTGGTCCTCGCAACCAAGATACGATGTGGCCTGTCTTCTTTGTAAATTAAAACTTTGCCAACATCTGTTGGCCTGATGCCTCCAACAGCTACGCAGAGAAAGGGATGGGAAAGAGTTGTGGCAAAAAAACAATCTATGTTGTTCCAAGCATCATCCCAGACACCTGCAAGTTAGATATCATCACTCTTAAGTCAGAAAGAGAAAATTGAGATCATAGAGGTCAAGAAACTTGCTTAATGCCGCAGAGATATTAAACAGTAGAATCAAAGGGTAGGTCTTCCTCGTGGATTGGCAAACTTTTTCTGTAGAGGGCCAGTAGTAAATATTTTGCCTTGTGGCCATAGAGTCTTTGTTGCAACTTCCCTGCTCTTCTGTTGTAGTGTGAAACATTCCTAGAAAATACAAATCCCTGTAGTAGGTGTATTCCAATACAACTTTACTTATGGACATTGAAATCAGAATTTTATAAAATTTTCATTCTCAAACTATTAGACTTTTTTGAAAAATTTTCAACTATTTAAAAATATAAAGACCATTTTCAGCTTGCAGGTATACACAAACAAGTGATGAGCCAGATTTGCCCATTGGCCACAGTTAACTGACCCCTCTTCTTTCTGATTCCAAAGCTCAGACAATCCATTTGGACATAGCCGGTTGTTTTATCTAAAGTTCCGTGGAATCAAACCCTCCTTGCCAAGCAAGACTTGGCTTTATGCTCAACATGCTTGGACTGTTGAAACCTTTGGCACATAGTGAAGGGGTGGTGAGTGTGTGTGTGTGTGTGTGTGTGTGTGTGTGTGTGAGGGAGAGAGACAGATGGAGGGGAGGGAGAGGAGGCACCATGGACAGACAACATTAAAAAGCATTAACTCAGTTTTCTCTTATACCAACTGACAGATTATTGACCTTTCCATTTTCAAAACCAAGGATGTCTTGTTACCTGTTTTCTAAAATGGAAGGAAATTAATGTCAACATTAGAATTTATTGTATTGTGTGCAAAGAGAGGATTTGCCAACTGTTTGGCCTCTGGTAGACTTAATTCGGTGGTTGTCTAACTTGGAATATTGTGAATACTGTCACTAGTTAATGAGTGGTCACAGGACGATTTGTAGGTGTTGTCTGCTGAGGTTTGTAGATAGCATCTGCTGATGTGCCGCATGTTATCTGCTGCTTCATTAAGTTCTGAGGACGTCAACTCCTGGATCCAGGAGGCACAGCTGTGTTTATAGCTAAATCAGGAGGAATCTTGGCACAGACTCATCCAGGGCAGGAAGGTCCCACTGGAGAGGCATGCATGAAGACGGGAAAAACTGATTGACACCATAACATTTTAAACTGGAAGGAATCCTTAGGCAAACCCAACTCATGAGAAAATAGACACCCAGATGTCAGCCAGTTAGTGCCGAAGCCAAGGCTGGTATCTGTACAAATAATAAATTTTCCCTCTATCTAGTATCAAGGCCTGTTTAAGGTTATTAAAAGGCTGTAAACTTGTTTTTTCCATATAGAATTCAAAATAACAACATCAAACCATGAAATGAGTGAAGTCCAAAAGAGTTCTAATTTCCCCCACTGTGACTATTTCTGATACTTTACAAAATAACAAAAGTCCAATTCAAAGAGTGAACTTTTTGCTCCTACTTTGTGAGTGCTTTAAGCAAGTGGATGATTTTCCCAGCCCTTCCCAAAAGCCTCTAGATTAATTTTTGGTGACATTGCTAGGGAACTCCCATGAAATCTTGCGGGTCCACGGAAACCGTGTGTAAGTCTCTAACATATTATGTAGAGCACGGAAGTCCTATCATGTGAAAATGTTCTGTTCCAAAAGTTCCTTGGAACTTTGGATGCATTTTTCTCACAGAACAATGTTCCAAGGGATGGTTATCTTCCCAAGCCATCATAAAAGCCTATTGGATTCCCCAAGTGGCTAAG
The DNA here is from genome assembly GCF_964146895.1 of Miniopterus schreibersii. Lineage (NCBI taxonomy): Eukaryota > Metazoa > Chordata > Mammalia > Chiroptera > Miniopteridae > Miniopterus > Miniopterus schreibersii. Next base: position 69,277,133 of record NC_138110.1, read on the forward strand.
CTGGAATGAAAGTGCTCGGAGGCTGCGGAGGCCCAAACTTTCAACCCTTCTCGAGACAGCTCGATGGATTGGGAAACTGGTAGAGGCTCTGCCATATCCTGTTCTCCTCCTTGTGGGAGAACTTGGCGGCCCTTGAGTGGTGAGAGGAAGGAGGGCCTGTGGGAGTGGGGGCTTGGTGGGGAAGCTAAGGTCCCCTTTGGAAACAACGGAGGAAGGCTCCATGTTAAAGGGGAAAGGAGGAGACAGGAAACCTCCATTAAATTGTTTATAAGTTGAATTGTTTCTAAGGCCGGAACTGACAACTGTGTTTTTACAAAGTGAAAAAGGGTGCAATGAGTTCCACAGCCTTCATTCAGGCATATACAATGCTTCAGGAGACCCTGGTGAAGTTTTCTTTGGACAGGTAGTTTGCAAAAAATTGAGTGTTGGGACAGCGTATAACTCCTTCCAATGTGAAGATTCATGAAGGTTATTGCTGATGCCATTTGAACAGGATTGTAATAGCCATGGACTATGAAACAGTTCGACTCGTTGCCCAAGCAAGCAATTATTTTGTTTTTGCTTCTCCAGTTAGACAAGGGAAAATGTTTTGCATTCTATCAGCTGGGCTTTTATTGTTTTTCATGTTAGGACAAATGTTCTTTGAGAGGTGGGATCTTGTTTGAGGAAATGTCAAGCTGTCCGGTTTAGATTTATTGGTGATTGTGGCAGGTGCCAAATGTTTCAAGAAGTCGGTGTCTGCAGTTTTTCCTCTGTCCCTGGAAGATTTTTCTGGAATCAGGATATGTTCTCTGCAGGAAGAAAGCAAATGTGTTACACTCAAGACAGTGAATGACAGAAAAACCTAAAGAAGGCTTGTCGTGGATGGATTTACATCATCTGAAAGGTATTTTATACACCAAGTTGCAACGCTAGGGAAGTCAACTAAACAAAGAACTTTCACTTACGGCCCAGGATTGTGGCATATGGTGTCTGGGTGGGCTAACGAGGCATGATTTATGGGGTATCATACATCTTGCTGGCTCTAAAATATTTGCCCTCCAGTGTCCAGAAATTCCCATCTTCAGCACAGCCCTCAGGGAAGCTCTGACTTAGCTCTGCTTTCCCACTAAGTACCGGCACGAGCAGGTCAAACTCAGTGTGAACCTTTTGGCAGGGAATGTTTTGGAGGCTTACGTCTTATCTTAAAAATTGCCGGAAATTTTGCATCTTTCCCATAACTCATTCATGTTTTATTTAATTTAAAAATGTCACCCATCCTCAAGTCTTTGAGCAAAAGCGATGTTCCAGGAAGATGCACATGTTTGTCCTGCAGCCCTGAGCACTCCCCCAGACACGGCCTGTCTCTCCAGGAAGGGGAGCATCTTACTTTGAGAACTAAGACTTCAGTCCTTGTCCAAGTGGTGATCCAGCCATTGTCCTTTGAAACGTGCAAATCCTCCCTTGGAACAGTGACATGTGAGATCATTTTTATGTCCGGAGGCAGTAATTTGTCAGAGGAGTTCATTGTCATTTTGGAGAACCGTACCCGGGTCTCTGAGGGATTAGGAACTAGCCATCTTTAGCGATGGACAAAGGGAGGTTTGGAAATATACGACATTTTCCTGGGCGGGTAGCCTCTGGTGGGGATGTGGGGAATCGAGGTTGAAGAGGGAAGAGGTAGGGCTGTGGAGGAGGCAGAAGAGAAAGGATGGGGGTGAAAGCGGCAAATTTTACCTGAGATTTTCTTAATGGCTTTACATTCTTCCAAATCTCTCTCCACCCTTAATTCCATTGCTGAGCTCCAACTTCAACACCTCTACTCCATTGACAGCTCCTCTATCTAGAGACTCAAGACAATATATGCACAATGCTAACTCTCCTATGAGAGACTCCCCCACTCCTTCCTCCTGCTATATGCCCACCTGCTCCTTCCTAGTGGACTCTTTGGCTCATCCCTGACACCACCGCGGATTGGCCTCCCTGCTCCAGCCAGAGCCTGGGGAGTCTTCATTTTAAATTTCTCCCCAACCTCCCATGCACACACCCCATTGATCACAAAATCTAACCAAATAACCTTGGAAACAATCTTTATTCTCTGTATAAATGATCTTTCCTGCAGGAAACAAAGGGCTGAATGGCAGAAAATTTAATAAAGAGCCCACTTCCAGAGTAAGGGTGAGAAAGCTAAGAAAAACCAATGGAAGATCCAGGGACAACTGTGGGATGCTATTAATACCCTAGGAAATAAGGGAAGGGTGGTTGTGGAATTCCCCAAAAGCACCTTATATGTGAGCGGGGGGTCTGTGGAATAAGGTCCCCCCAAATGGGAGCTGCAGTAGTGCAATGCAGGCAGGAGGGGAGGCAGGAGGGGAGCAGGCACAGTCATTACCCTCACTGCTCTCTCTCCTCCCATCCTCTGATCTTCTACCAAACATCAGAGGATGGAGGAATTTAGAGCTATAGGCCATGGGGTTAGCCCAGAGTCATCTCCTTTACTTAATACTTGAGAATTCAGCCTCAGTTCAAGACTGTTATCTTTTTCCTGGATGGCTGGAAAAAAATCTTCTCAATTGTCCGAATTGTCCCCAGGTTGTGATCTCACTTTATGTTAAAAACCAACATTTTAAGACAATTTTAATGTTGACAGATGGTGCTCAGGTGTAAGATACATCCCGGGGTTGGGGTGGTTACCCACAGCTAGCATAATACCTGATGGATGTGGTTCCTTTCCTACGCACTCCCACTCAAGAGAACACGTGGGACTGCATGTAGAACTGATATTACAGGATAGTTAAGGCATTATCTGTATTTCATTAAGAAAAATCACTTCAAACTCTGTGTTTAAAAAAGTATTAAAGGCATATTCATGGGGCTCAATATAGTGGGTGCTCAATAGGTATTTGTTGAAAGGATGAGTGTTACTTGTGACACACACACAACAGTGGATCTTTACACATAATTGTTTCTTTGCACGCTGGTAGCTTCCCATTGTCAAGATGTTCTTAACATGGTGGAAAATGTCTTCACTGATGCAATTCCTGACCCTCACACCCATCTCAGAGGCTCTATTGCCCTTTCCAATACCATCTCTTCCTAGGCTCCTTATCAGTCCTCGAAGAATACACTCAAAGCAATAATCTTTGTGCCCTGTGCGCATTCCCCTGACGTTTAACAGTTTTATGCATGCTGGCCCAAATTCCAGCTGCCAGCACCTGACATACTTTGCCCAAGGGCCTCTCTGACCACCAGAGCTCACTCTGCTCAGGCATGAGGAAGACTTGAAGTACCAGGGAGTTAATGACCCCTGGAAGCATCTCTCACCAATGACTTTCAAGAATAAGTGTATAAATACCTCACTGCAATCCATCCTGACACCTGGCTTGAAGTGGAAATCAGTAATTATTTGTCAGGTGAACGAATAAATGAATGAATGAGTTACTATTTTGTTTGTCTTGTTTTAGCACTAGGACCTGAGAGAGAGTAAAATATCCCTCTTCCAGGGTATATTTTTGAAAGTTTCGGGAAGTTTTCCTTTAAAGCCTCTCAGTAAGCTTTCCTGTAATCTGTGAGAAATGTGCGAGGGAAGTTAAGCGGGGGCGTGCGGTTCTGCACTGTTTTCAGGGGTGTCTCTCCTGCTCCCTTACACTCGCTCACCCTGCTGATAAGAGCACGCGGCCCACCAGGAGCGGCTCCCACGCACACTCACACCCACCGCCTTTGAGTGTCCGCCCGGATCGCCGGCCGCGTCGGCCACGGGAGCCGGCGAGCGCGCTGCCCAGTTAAACATCCATCCAGGATTTCACAGGGCCTGAGAATCATTGCTTTTGGCCGGGATCCTGGGCTTGAGGTTTCTTCATGTAGGACTCCGAAAAAGGATTTGGAAATGTCGTCCCTAATCCCAAAGCATGTATTTGGGAGGCTGCCTTCGCCGTTACCCACCTAATCACTCAGGCTCCTGGGGGTGTTTCACCCAAGTGCGTTCGATCCTTTGGTAGAGACAGAAGGAAGCGATCCAGGAGACAGAGGACCTGGGTTCTAATGCTGGTTTTACAAGGCAAGTTCCGCATCGCCTGCTGCCCCATTTTCCATATCCTCAAATGAAATGCTTGGACTCCACAGTCTCTATGTCCCGGCCTCAATCTAAAATGCTGGGTGGGATTCTGAATCCTACTCTGCCACCAACAGTGTGTCCTCAGAGCTTCGCCCATTACTCATGAGAATGTCAATGTCTGGGTAAATAGATCTTTTGGGGTCAGCTCGAAAAAACCCAGAAGTACATATTGTGTGTTGATTTTGGCACGTGGCCAAGCCTGAGCAGGGCCATGTCAAGCATTTCACCATGATAGCTGCTGGAAGGAAGGGCCAAGGGAGGCGGTCTGGGTGAGCTGCTCGGAATGAAGAGGACCGGCCCAAGTCCTGTGGCACAGATGACCCTGCAGAAGAAGGCGGGGGGTGAGGGGGCGGGGTGGTGGTTCTGGGAGGGGATATAGGTATCATAAAAAAATCATGAGCGTGCATATTGGAAACGGCTTATGACACTGTTTCAAAGCCACATTCTCAGACAATAGGGAAAGCTGTAAATAGATCTGCACAGTGGTCCAAGCATAGCAGAATAAAACTAAGGAAAGCCAAATTAAACAGGCTCAGCAGAAGTTTTGGGGGAAATCACTGAATGTTGCTCATGCCCTCAGAATGGACAGCTCTGTTCAGAAGCAGCAGGTCCTTTGGAGGCAGCTATAGGCTGATGGGCTGGTTCCACCTTCTCACTAGGAGCCAGCTCAGCACAGGAGAGCAAGAGGCAAAGGCACTTTCAAAGGGGTGGCCTCACTCCCTGGAGGACTTGTTTGTAGCATCTCTCCATTGTTACTCAAGTGGAAAAATTCTAAAGATCACGTTAGGCTCCAAAGCCCATGTAACTGAGAATTATACCACAGGACAGAATTGTAATGACATAGTGGAATCTCAATTTTTTAAAATTTTAACGTAATTTCCAACTTACCAAAAAGTTGCAAATTATACAACTGTCCCAGTAATCTTTTTTAAAGAAAATCCTGGATCACATGTTGCAGTCAGTTAACGTGCCTTTCGTCTTTTTTAATATGGAAGCACTCCTCAGTCCTCTTCGTCTTTTATGATATTTTTGATGAATACAGGCCAGTTATCTTGTGGAATGTCCCTCAATTTGTGTCTGTCTGAGGCTCTGGAATTTCCTTTTAGCTTTATGCTCTGCCTCCTGGAGCACAAATGCCCAGCTGGGAATGACTGGCTGCAGGAAGCAGCTTCTCCAGCCCCGCAGTCTAGAGCCCGTGCCAACTCCCCTTTGCCCTGTCTCGGGGTTTCCTCCTTGCTCTCCTCGAGCAGGGCTCCTCTCGCTGCAGGGGTTGTGGGAAAACCAGGATTCCTTGCTCGTTGGAAGTTGGACTTAGGTGGTTGTCCACACACAGACTATTGATTGTTGATAAACCTCCCTCTTTATCAGTCAGTTATTATTTTAGGTGTAACGTAAAGAATGCCAGAAACCAGAAGAATGGCATCCTAATCCAAGTCACACAAAAGGTAATCCAGAGATATTCTGGAAACAAATTCTATTTCCATCACATACACATACACATACACATACACATACACATACACATACACATACACATACACATACACATACACATACACATACACATACACATATATATACATCTATATCTATATCTATACATACACATATACTTTCATTCCACCCTAATGGTGCCACATTATATATAAAATTCTATATTTTCCTCTAACAGTACATTTTGGGGATTTGATCCATATCAGTACAGGCAGGTTGCCTCACTCTTCTGTGTGTGTGTGTGTGTGTCCAGATTTATTTATTTATTTATATATTTATATATTTATTTATTTATTTATTATTTTTTAAAGAATGGAAGCTCAAGTATAAGATGTAGGGTTTTTTTTAAAAGCTTTTTTGGTTTTTGTTTTTACAAAAAAAATATCAAAAAAACAAAAAACCTCCTTTTGCATCCCATAAAAATTGATAGCAACGCATTTGGCCAGAAGAGCAGCATGGTCAGCAGCCCCCCACACCCCACACCCTACACTCTCACAATGTGGTCTTCCGGGGCCAGGGGCAAGTCTGAGCAGGACCATGCTAAGGGCCACTTCTCCTTTCTCCAGAGCTGTCCCTTGCCCATGCCTGCTCCCCAAACCCAAACAACTCGTAAGCACATGTGGAATCAGATTTCCAATTTTTCTCCTATCTTTCACACACCACAGTGATTTTATAAATTTTTTTTATTTTACATTTTTTTTACACCAACGTAACGAAACGGTGGGAGCGAAGGAGAGGCAGACAGTGTATTTTATGCCTATAAATGGGTGTTGGGGGCATAGGGGGCCTGGGGCAAGCAAAGTGCACTCGGTCTCTATGGGAACATTTTCATAGCAAAACGTGGTGGGAAGCAGGCCTTGGAGAGGAAGAAGGGTGTTTAGTGGCTTTATTCTCAGGGCGAGATGGTGATGTGCAGTCAGTGATGCAAGTTGTGTGACCTGTCAGGGAGGGAAGGGACAAGGGAAGGGAACAGAAATCGAGTTTTCTAAGAAAGGAACCTAAAGAGTGCAGGCATGCCCCGTTAGCGTGAAGCAGAGGTTTTAACATTGCTGCTTTCTCTTCAAGGTCTCCGCCAGGTCACTTGCTCTTAAGAGCTTCTTGTTTTTATTTGTCTGCAAAGTCTGCACAGACCTCAGCCCCTTGATGCCATCCTGTCTTTCAATGTAGATCCCATTCAACGTGCTTCTGATTTTGTCTTCCATGTCCTCTACCAGGAGCCCGATATTGGCCCTGTGTGGCAGTTTCATCTTTCTCCATCTGCCTGATCAGCCTGCCTCCAAGGATCATGGTGCCAGAGCCGGATTTGCTGGTTGCAGCCACTGAGTCACTGTGGTCAGCTTGTAATGGGCAGTGGGGCCACTGGATTTCTCCCGTTCTTCCACCACGTGGGAGGAATCCCAGCAGCCTTTGATCTTCTCTGCTCTGTCTCCAGCCTGCTTTATGAGGATCACTCCAGTTAAGTCGTGATCCAGATCTCAGAGGTGGACAGATGAGACGCCACCTTCAACATACAGGTTCTCAATCCTGTATTCTCCACCTTTCTCAGCTGAGCAGAAGGTGTGCCCCCATCTTCCAAGGGAGGGTCATGCTTGTTACTCCATGGTGACCGATAGGAGTCCCCATCTCTGTTGTAGTCACACAAAAGTTGATCCTTTCCCACCACCTTGTCTCTCACAATTTTTAGTGGCTGGTCAACAGAAGACAGGAGACCTTCACATAGACTGGGGACCAGGTCGCTCAGGGTGCTAAGGTTTTTCTCGATTTGCTGTGGAGGTGGGAGCCTTATTAAATCCAAGGCACAGTTCTGCTGGCTATCACTCATGGTGGCACCTGTGGTGGCCTCGGTCCCAGCGTCTGTCATCTCAATCTTTAGTGATTGTATATTGTTCCACTGTATGGATTACCTGTAAGTTATTTAGCTGGTTTCTTACTGATGGATCAAATGGATCAGATGGTTTCCAATATTTTACTATCACGGTCACTTCTGTTATATCTCATTCTGCACATGTGCAAGTATATATGTAGAATAAATATCTAGAAATGTCACCGCTAGGTCAAAAGGTATATGCAATTTTAACGTGGAAATATTTGAACAGGTTTGAAAATGGTCGGTATGAAGGGCGATTGGTTTGGGCCAAATGCATCACTTGGGAAAGTAGGATGTATTTCACTAAAAGCAGACAGGTGGCCACACATCTGTGTGCTTCGGTTCAGTAAAGCACAGGGGTGAGTTAGGACAGAAGTACAATATAGCATCACTCTTCCGGCTAGTGACTCCAAAGTGATTGGCCATTGTGTGGTAAGTGTTCCTGAAGATCTGTCTCTGGCCGCTGATATGGTCCATAGGTGGCATCTGAGCTTTGTATGCCAGATACCCAGCTTCTGGAAAAAGCTCAGCATCTTCCTCTTGAGAGGGGAGTCTTCATCCAACTCTTATTCCAGAAGCCCGTAATCCCAAGTAAGTGGCCTCTGGAAACCAGGTCCTGGATTAAGCTATAAAGTAGGAACTTCATGGGGAAAGAGCAAGCTATGAGACTAGTGAGGTAGCCAAACAAAGCCAGAGCAGTAACAATGAAAGCAATTCTCCATTCAGATAAGAGCCCGGTATCTCTGGAGCTCCATTCTCCCACCTCCTGCCTCACAACATCAAAGAGATACAATGGACAATTCAAGAACCGGGTGTCATAAAATTAAGAAGCTTTTCTGTTTAAGGAGCCCTACCCCTTGCAATCAACTTCCTTTGGAACCTCAAACCATAATATTTCTGGGGCTGGAGTTCCCAGACACCAGGTGATATTCCCACAAGGAACAAAGTATTTGTTTCAACAGGGAAGATACATGAATCTAAGATACCACCGCTGGTAGCCGGGCACCCCTTTTCTAACCTTGAACACAGAAGCATTTCCCCAGGTCAGCATGGGAAAGGTTGAGAAGAAAATGAGGCTGGAGAATGTTTGCATGATCCAGAGTAGACATAAGAAGTAGATCGAAGAAAGAGCTATGGCCTCCCATTCATCTACAGTTATTCCTTTATCAAAGAACGCTGAAGGTGGGCCCCTCTTTTCCTGATCTAGTGTTTCTAGAGTCCAGGAAGGACGGTGGACAGCAGTTAGGTCAGAGAGTCGTGGATTCTGCACCCAGCTTCCTCATTCTCCGAGTGACCATGGACTTAGCCCAACGAGGCTCAGAGTCTACATTTATAAGACAGGGTTAATAACAGTTCACTTATCTCAAAGATAACATGGGTAGAGGCGACATGCTGCTTGGCACATACGAATGAGTCAGTGACTGTTAGCTGTTATTATTCATATGAATCCTACAGAGTCAGTTGTGTTGCAACTTGGTTTGCACCAAAGCCAATCCCTTATTGTCACAGTCTCTTGGGGAGCATCCTGCCTTTGGTTTATCCTCTTGGATCACGTGTGGCTTTCTTATGCACAGACGTGGCTCAGGTAATAGCCCTGCATGGCAGGCAGATGCAATGCAGTTGTATATAACTGGAAGCTAGGCTAGTGGTTTGTAAAGGGTGCTCCTTGAATCATCAGCAACTTATGAGGACCCACTGCAGATCTAAAAATCAAAATCTGTGCAGGTATGGCCGCCCCCCTCCTACCCCTCAAGGCTCAGGTGATACCGGTGCATGCCTAAGTGTGGAAACCACTGATCTGGACTCTGGGATGCCACTGAAGTTTCCTACTTCACGTGGGAAGAGCTGGAGTGAAGAAAGAAATCCAAGATGTCACGCTGATAGCTCCTGGCCTAATGTGGGCGAATGGTTTAACAATCCTGCCCGTTCTTGAATCTTCTCCTCTTTGGCTGGGAACAGCTTGTTAAGCTGCAGATATTTCCTTTCCTCTTTCTCTCGCTACTTCTCTCCCACAAGACACAAGATAGTTCCTGCCTGGGCATCTCAGATTACCATTTCTTCCTCAAAGCCAATTAAAGGTCTCTAATCCCTCCTGTGTTTACCTAAAGGATCAATTTGATCAGAAAGGATGAATGGGAAGGGCAAAATCCTAGAAGGGCTTGGGAAAGGAAATTTCTGCTCCAGCGGTGGGAACACACCCTTTCTCACTAAGCTTATTATGAACTGCTGCATTTTTTGAATTAGAATTCTCCATCCAGCCGGCCTCTTTCATCTAAAGCCCTCGGTTGTGCTTTCAAAAGCAGTGTCTGACTTTATTTACCTTTAGAATTAATAGTTTTGAAATTTCCTCCCCCCAAGTACATTTCAGCCTCTCCCCCAGTAGTGGTCTGAATCATAGGGAATATCCATTTTTGTAGGTGGAAAGCAAGCGAAGATCAGCAATTTCTTATGATTCGACTTAATATACGCACTCAGGTCATTTATCTGGGATCCATCATTCTGCCTTACCCACAATTGAAGGCAGACTGTTTTTAAGGACATCCAGGCACAGCAGATCATCTCCTTTGTGAGACCACCTAGAGTTTGCCACTTACTGGCTAGGGTTCTTGTAAAAGTAACTTAACCTCCCAAGTCTTACTTTCTTCCTCTGTAAAGTGGGGATGCTATCACTTTCCTTACAGGTTGATGGGGGATTAAATGAGAAATCATGCATACGGTGTCTGGTGTGGCACCTGAATGCTAGCTGGTATTAGATCCATTAGTGTCTTACGTCCTTGAAGCTGGAGGTATCACTCTTGAAGTTCATATCTCCAGCTCTTCTCTATTCTACATATCTACTGATGGTCAGTCTCCAAGTTAATAATTGTCACTTATCTAGAAATGAGGGATCTGGACATTTATTAAAGGCCCTTAAACAGCGTGCACCGTTATGAGATGGCAGGAGAGTGAAATATTTTTCTTCCTTAATAAACCATTCTTCGTCTTCATTTCAGAGAGGTGTGAGATTAATTCATTTATGTGTTTTGGAATCTTAGTAGGAGAAGAGAAAGCAGCTCAGTGAATGAATGCAGAGAGGTCCGGCCTCATCATGACCCAGATTGTGCAACCTCAGAGGATCGCGTACCCTCTGAGTGTCTCCGTTTTCCTGGCTGTACGTGAGGATTGTACATATGCCTCAGCCTAGCTCAGTGAGAGGTAAGTGATGGAGCCAGTGCTTCGTGAGCGTGCTCTGAGCTTTTGGAAGGCAGAGATGTTATATAGGTACAAGGTATTTTTACATTACACAGGGATCATCATTCTTTGGCATCAGTAGTGACACCAGGAAAACCTATCTTCCTGTAGTTCAAAAGCAGAACTAGGTAGGAAAATGTTTTTATTTTGCAGTGGAACCATCATCACCCCAGAGATGTTTTGGAGGGTGTAACAGGAGTATTCTCAGTGGCCTTTTAGAGCAAGGTTCAGAGCTACCTGCACTTGGTGATTCCTTTTCTACACAGTGGTTAGAGTCCTGACAGATTGTCTTTCTAGTTAATTACTAGATGTAAAAAGAGGTGAGTGGGAACCTGATACTCTGCAAGTAGGACTGTTGACAAGAGTCCCTGTGACTTTTCAAAGACAGGTGTTGATGGGAAATATGCGTGTGTTCCCAGCCGGTCTTGTTTATGGAGCCACCCTATACTTGGAAGTAAACAAGGGAAAGTAATTCAACATTCCCATCAATAAAATGGCTTGCCCTGTGCTGTAAAGTGTTCTGTGTCTTAGTTGTAAACTGAGAGTTGAATAATGACCGGCGTATGGCACCACGCATGAGCCGTGCGCTGGGGAGCCTCACCTTCCTGACTGTGAAGCTGTCTGTGTCTGCAGAGAGATGGAGAGGGTGATGTGGGAACGGGGGAACTGGAGTCTCGGGGCCTCTATTTCTTTCTTGTTAAGTTAAAAGGCTTGTAGCTTTGTTTATATCAAACTATGCAGTATAAACGCATATTTTTAAAATCCTCACCTAAGGACATGCTTAGAGAGAGGAAAGGAGAGAGAGAGAGAGAGAGAGGAGAGAGTGAGAGCAACATCGATTGGCTGCCTTCTGTATGCTCCCTGACTGGGCATCAAACCCCAAACCCAGGCATGTGCCCTGACCGGGAATTGAACCTGCAACCCTTCAGTGCATGAGATGGTGCTCAACCAACTGAGCCCCTGTGGCCAGGCTAAATGTGTATTTTGAATACCTTCCTTCCTTAAAAACTTCCCAGACATTGCCACTGATGGCCTACTCAGCACATGCCCAGGCACTCTGTGGACATTCCTCCTTCCTCCTTGAAGGGGAAACATTGTGAGTACGGTCCAGCCCTCCCCCTGCTCCTTCTCTGCTCTTGCCTGCGATTGCATGTTCACAAATTTAGACTAGTGCTGGCCACTTCTTTTATCTCTTCTGGGGAAGGCAGGCAATCAGGATTACTAAACGCTGCCTTAGAAGTGACTAGTTAAGCAAATGAAAAGTGAATTAATACCATTAGTAGCCAACCCAAAACAGGTCAAAATGGAAAAAATTCTATAGTTACATTGTTTGATGCCAGCAAAATGGTAATTCAGGATTTCTTCTGATATTTTTAATTTGGCAAATGCCAGCTTTCTTGTGTGAGTCTAAATCGATTGCGGCTCCCGTGGGGCAATTTGGCATGAAATACAAACAGAGGTTGGCAAAAGTAGGTTTGCAGTTGTTCGTTTGGGAATTAATATTTATTATTAATAAATAATAACACAAGAATAAACTCTGTGTTCTGTGTACTCATAACTGTAAACCTACTTTTGTCAACCCCATGTATATTTTTGAGACAGGATTTGGCACTATAGCTTGATTAGAGACACAGGAACTAAATGTTCAGGGTCGATCAAGTGGACTCTGCTTTGGAACCGCCTCTCTTTGCAGCACTTCAAAACACCCGCAGCCGAAAGAGCCAGGTGACCAGAGTCAAAAGCTTGGGTTAGCACAAGTATTTCAGATGTCATTGGAGGAGCCTGAGCTGGGAGCTGGAAGCTAGAGATGTCACTGTCACCCAGGTTGGGGCACCATTGCTGATATTCACTAGGTTTCCTACATGCACCTGAGACAGAAGAATAGTTATGCAGCCTTCGGAATTGCGGTAATTTGTAGGAGGGAGCTCAGTCCAATTTTTCTTCTCTCCATGCTGGTTTGAGCTGTTTATTTTAATTCAGTCCTAAGGCACTAGAGAAGTTACCAAAGCCTCACGCATATGGACAATTTTCCTCACTACATGTGAGACAATTCACTTCCTTCCGTTTTCCCAGGAACAGAATTCAGCGTAGTGAAAGTGGGATTGCCATATAAGCATTTTATTCAATATCAAGTTTTTGCATATCATAAAGTTACAATGGAAAAATATGCAACAGAAAATTTAGAATAACTCCGGGCACTTACTAAATGCTCAATAAATAATTCTCGACTAAACAATTAAAGAATGAATGTTTTTTTGTGGCTGTCAGAGAATATAGACCTGACAGCTATCAAACTCTATGTTGTACAGTAGATTTTCATCTTAATGAAACACAAGAATTGTTCTAGGGCCTGAAAGATGATCAGTTCTAGCCCCTTCTATCATGATATGTACACATGCCACCTCATCCCTCACCCTGCACACACACGCACTTAAACATGCTTAGACCTCCTTACCTGATCATTTGGATAGGGTCCCTACCTTCTGGGTAAGGTAGAGAGCCATTTGAACTTCTCCAGATGGGTATCTTGGTAGGACACCAGTGTTGATGTCCAATAAATATTTATCAAACAATTAAGCGAATGATGAAAGTTTCAATTTTTATTTCCGGAGCTCAACATGAACTAAACATTCTATATGACATGATTTATGAGGCACAAAAGACTGTGCAAAGCCATCTTTAGCAAACATCTTGATCCTGTGACATATCTGTGCCCACATTATATTTAACTTAGAGGCTATTAAAAGTCTTAGATCTTTATTGCTTCTTAATATTTTAAATAGAGTCCAAAGTGGTTTTGAAATGTCCTTTGAGTTGCCTATAAATACTTCCTAGTTCATAACAACACAGTATTATTTCCTTCTGGATGTTTTAGTTACAGATATCATTTCATTAATTTTCTTAGGATGCTGGTCTATTTATGACTGGACTGATAATTTCCATAGTAAACTCTTCTCTGGCGAGCCTTTGGTTCATCAAATTTATAGCTTAGTAGAAGGTTAACCCACTTAATTTCACTTTGTTAATTTTAAAAGAATTAGGACACAATAGAGTTTATTAAACTTCCCAAACCCTATGGAACATTATCTGCTCTTTTCTGAATTGTACAGAGGGGACCCCGGCACCTTGTCATGGCCTATGGTCATCGGTAATGCAGAATCATCATAATGGCCACTGTGCGGCAGAAGTGTGGCTGTGCCAGCTCATCGCACATGCCGATTTCCTCGTATTGAATATCCAGCGTGCCCAGTCTTTGGTTCTAATCAGAAGAGCTGTTTCCTGTTCCTATCTAATTATCTTAATTGCCACGGCTTCCTATTATGCCACATAAGCAGATAAGAAATGCATCAGTTAAAAACTGTCAGCCTCACTACATAGTAACACATAGATTACAGGTGTTTTATCATATGGTTTACCGAAATACGGGGAATTTCTTTGCTAGAGCTTTTGTGTTATGAATCCAAAGACGTTTCAGGGAATGAGTGCCAAATTCCATTATCCCATCACTAACGGCATCTTTCAGGCATGGGATGTTGCTTTATTTGACTTTTATGTGATTGCTTTGGATCTGAATCCAGTGGGTGCTCCCTTTCTGGCCTTGATCTGCTGAGGAGGGAAGTTACTTCCTTTTGTGAGCAACTTCAAGAACCAGTAGTTGCATTTAAATAGATCATCCACATTTGGCAGCTGCAGAATTCAGACACTTCTGTAGCCATTTTATATCAGCCCCAAAGGTGGTAGATTCATTTCAAGCTTGTCTCTTGATTTTAGTCAAAATAATCTGATTTCTTTTCTGAAAAAAAAAAAAAAAAAATCTTTTTTAGTCTATTTCCTCTCTTTTTTTTCTCTTCTCCAATCAGCAGATCAAAACTTCGGGCCCTTCTTAACCCTAATTCAAACATCACTTCAGAAGTTAACACATTTGAGTTTCAAACGCAATGCTTTTAACTTCTGTCCCATGGTCAATAAGGGGCTAAATCGATCTATAAACAGTGTCAGATGGTGCCTCACACATGGCACTTAAGAAACCTTACTCTTGATAGTGCCTTGACCTCGGGGCCCCCTGATCAGGCTGTCTGGGTGACACTGAACAGAGAGGCATCAAAGAAAAGGCCTGTGCGGTCCTGTGAGCCTGACAGCCGCCCGGCCCCCAGGAGGGGGTGTTGAAGACAGGGCAGGCATGGAGCGGACGCGGACAGAGCATTGCTAGTTTGGCTTGTGGCATGACTAGGGTAGGCAGTTTTCTGGCTCACTTTTCTTCTACTAGTTCCATTTCTCATCCCCCCGGCGTTTCAGTTTACCTAGATGCTTTGCAAGGGCACCGATGAACTTCAGGGGCGTTTTTTAAGGAAGCCAAAACTAGGCCAGTTTAGAGCTGGGGAGGCTAAAAGTAGCCTCTGAGGATGTCAGGATGGCAGAGCAGCACTCCGATGTCCTGCTGACAGTGTCCACGGCAGACGCTGTTGGTTTCCTAGAGGTCCCTTGCTGACATTTCCACCAAACGCTGCGAGCTTCTAGTGCCTCAGTCTGAGGGTGTTCCGTGACCCCCAGGTGTGCTTGGCCTGTTAGCAGGGTGTGCTAGGAAGGAAACAGGGGAGCGAATTCCCCGGGAGGGGTGTTAGTGAATCCACACCCGCTCCTTGCTCCTCAGTGCGCAGCTCTGAGCTGCAGTCCACGCGGCCTCTCGGGGCGCCCCGTGGGGCTGGGCCCACAGCCTCCCGCAGCACCTTTCTTGTGGACACACTGTGTATCGCTCTTCTTTCCCTTCCTTGTCTCCCTGCTCCTCTCTCTCCCTTTTGCTTCCTGGGGCACTTCTCAAATAAACGACCGGAACCCAAGTCCTTTTCTCAGAGCCTGCTTTGGGGGAAACCCAAACTACAACAAGGATCAGATAAAAATTCAGTTGTCATATCAAAAAGAATTTAAATGACCCTCAAAAGCTCTATTCTTCACAAGCTGGCATTCTCATGCCTTGGTTTGGATGCCCCCAGGAGCAGACCCTAACACAAGGATTTCACTGCAAATTGTTTATTTGGGAAGTCATTCCAGAAAATGCTGTTAGGGGAATAGGGACGGGAGAGACGGAAGGGCTACAAGAAATAAAGGGAGTGTTTTCAAGCCAGTTACTACTGTGGGCAGCTGGAGGCCAGTCCTGAGGAGGCATCTAGAACACCGCACAGACCTCAGCATTGTCCCGCCCAAGGCGAGGAAGTTGAGTATTGAGCCACCAACTCTGCGTCTGTCACGGATTGAGGGAGCTGTAGGGCTACTTCCCAGCACTCCTGGGATGATCGCGCTCAGGCTGTTCATGATTTTGTGGCCAGAAAAGAAGCCCTCAGGAGGAGCATGTCAGTTTGTAGTGAGCAGCCTTTGGGGACAGAGGTAAGTGCAGAGGACATTTGGGAAGGACATCAAAAAAGCCCCTGCTACACATGCTCAGACTCTAAAAACCTACAGATATGTCTCTGAAATAAGGGGAATGCAAGGGAGCCACTGGTTCTCTCATCCAACAGATGCTTATGAAGCCCTTCCTACGTTCCAGTGCTGCAGGCAAATGTGAAAAAGTTGTTTGTGTTGCCTTTGGTAGACTTGCTGCTGTGTGGATACGTCTCTACTATAAGAGTTCCATGGTAGCCCACATGGAGGGACAACTTTTAATCCGAATGCGACGTCTCAAAGCCGGGCTTCCTGAGCTCATGGGTTGTCACGCAGACCATTGGACTGAGAGTTAGGAGACTTGTGTTCTAGTTTTGGCTCTGCTCTGAACTAGCCATGTGACCATGTTATCTTGCCTCCCAGGACCCTGATTTCCTCTTGTGCTAAATGAAGGAGCTGGCCTAAGATACTCCGGGGGCCTTCCTGCCTGCAATGCGGTGGCCAAGGATCCTTGTACTGAAGTGGGTGTGGTGGCAGGGCTGCTTGTGCTGTGTGGGTCACTTGCTGTGAGCAGCCTCTGGTCTGGAGGCATTTCAGGTCAAGGGATGACTGAGCTGGAAGAAGTTAGAACTGAAAACTTATTTTTATAATCAAAAGCAATGAGGTTTAGGGAAGCAACATGTCTTGTATGAGCTCACCCAGCTAATTAGGGGGCAGAATTGGAGCCAGAACCTAGTTTTCTATTGCTCAATTGATGGATCTTTCTATTAATCTGTGAATCACACTTTTTGTAGCAAGCTATAAGTTATATGGCTTTCGAGATGGTAGACTAATGGCTGAAGGACCCCCTTGATCCAGAGTGATCATGAAATTGAAAGACACTCACATTTAAGGGCTTAAACCAAATCTCGGAGGCTACAGTTCCTTAAAAATACTCTCCTAGTGAATTGGTTCTATGTACTGCCCAATAGAATTCCCAATTACATATATAGGGATTGGTATCAAGTGGAAAAGATGGACCAAACAACTGAATAAAAAATATCCAACTCACCACAAGTGGTTGGGTCAGTAGATACCACCTGTGTTATTTAGCCTTGGTTGAAATAGATTCAAGACGGCAGGTTGGTGATGGGATAGGCAAAAAAAAAAGAAACAGAATTGCAGAAAAAAGTGGGGGAACTCAATCTCTTTAGAATGTGAAAGTAATTTAGATGTGAATTTAGAATGTGAAGATCTCCCAGAACTGCTGCTTCCTGTGTCAACACAAATAAGCATGTTGATTTCATTCAGCAAATGACCAGCAAGGTGATGACATGTTTGGCATTACATAGGGCTGAGTTCAGGCAGGTGCTCACAGGGTGAATTACAGGTATCATGCAAACCACTGCCTATTATCTGGCCTGATCTTCATGTGCTGTATCATGTTCCACGTGAGTAAAATTTCAAGTGTTGGGAAATCCAGCAAAATAAAATCTGCTGCAGACTCTTGTGTGGTCCATGGACCAGCATCATCATTATCACTTGGGAGCTTGTTAAAAATACAGAATATCAATCCTGACCCCAGACCTGCTGCATTGGAATCTGCATTTTAACAAGATCTCCTGGGGATATGTATGCATGTTAAAGTTTAAGAAGCACTGTTGCTGACAAGAAGTGCTACTCAGAACAAGTGGGTACTTCCTTGAGTGGAATCACTGAGAAAACTCTCAGCCAAAAATAGACTGCTCAAGGAGACCTTGCAAACAAGTGGAAAAACTGAATGTAGTTCAAATAATTAATACAATGATGTCACTCTTAGTGCTGTTGTGAGCTAATATTGAAACAATGTCAAATCAAACACATAACTTTTAAGAAAAACCTGCTTCAGTTTTTTTGGGTGTGAACATATGGGAAGATGTTATTTATAGTTATACCTTAGTTCTTTCCACACAGGATAAAGATATGCGGCTATTAGGCATAACAGTTATGATTGCAGAGAAAAACACCAGACACTGTTCAAGGGCTGTTGTGGTTTCCACTCAGTGTCTTCAGACTGTACATGAAATAGGTATCAAAACCATCCAATTCCCTACAGCAGATTGAGGAGAGCACCTTGCAAACAGCTGAGATAGTTGCTGCTGTGATGACACTCACAGAGCTGAGATGGATAGTCCAGTCCTTGGGGATCAGTCTGGACTCAACGAGAAATCTGAAGGCCAGTTTGGAGGACATCTGTAGGGAGGTGGAGACATGCCATGCTACACAGATGAAATAGCTCAATGAGATCCTGTTGCACCTGGAGTCAGAGCTGGCCTAGACCTGGGCAGATGGACAGCATCAGGCCCAGAAGTAGGATGCCTTAGTGAACATCAAGGTCAAGCTGGAGGCTGAGATCGCCACCAATGGCCATCTGCTGGAAGAAGGAGAGAACTTGGATCTTGGTGATGCCCTGGACAACAAAAACTCCATGCAATCCATCCAAAAGAACATCACCCACAGGATTGTGGACAGCAAAGTGGTGTCCGAGGTCAATAACACCAAAGTTTTGAGACATTAGGCAGCAGAAGTGGGATGCTTTTGGGGGGCCAGGTAGCCAATAAAAAGTTCAGAGATCGCCTGGCCTGTGTGGCTCAGTGGTTGAGCGTCGACCCATGAACCAAGAGGAGCCTGGTTTGATTCCCAGTCAGGGCACATTCTTGGGTTGCGGGCTTGATCCCCATTTGGGGGGCGTGCAGGAGGCAGCTGATCGATGATGTTTCTCAATGATGTTTCTATCTCTCTATCCTGCTTCCTTCCTCTCTCTCTAAAAAAATTAATTAAAAAACATTATATATATATAAAGTTCAGAGATCATTAAAGATTAAAAACTGTTGCATGACACTTTGGGGTAGACAAAGTTTTGAAAGACAAGGTCATAATTAGGAAGGGAAGACAGACCCAGATACCTATGCAAATACCTGGGATATGAAGCTGGAGTCCAGGGAAGGTTTGGAGAGGTTTTCAGATGAAGTGGGTGCTTTGGAGGCAGTGGAACTTTAATTGGAGGAGAGCAGAGTGAAGGGCAAAGGAAAGGCTTTGAGCCGCAGGGGAAACTGGATTTGTTTGCTTGTTTAACATTGTTGTTTCTAGTGGGGCCTAAAGTTGACGCCTTAATGTAGGAGGCCTATGTTAGTGCTGATCAGAATAATGTACCCCTTAGGGCTACATTAAAAAACTATGCTCGGTGTCTCATTTGCACTTTCAAAATATGCACATACATGTGTGGGCCAGGAGAGGCTGTGCTCGGAACATGCATTCTTATGTGAACTGCAGGTAATTGCACAAGCAAGCAGGAAGTTGCGTAGGTATGCAGGCGGCCGCCTGTTGGAGAGGTGTGTGTTGGCATGGGCAGGCGTGTGCCTTGTCCCTTTGAGTATGGTTTTAAAGGCTTCTGCTGAGGGCAGGGAGGGAAAGCAGGCCTCTGGGCATCTGCTTCTCTACCTGCAGCTGTCGTTTGTCCTTCTCAAGGTTTCCTTTCTGGGCAGGGCCAGGTTCAGAGTATGCTGTTTGTGGTTTGTGGCTATAAAAAAATGCCTTTTCAAGGTCTTTGTGGAAGCACTGATGCAGGGCGTTCTGGTCTTAAAGTTTGTGTTCCCCGAAATTCGTATGTTTGGAATTGTAATGCTCAATTGATGGTATTGGAGGGGGGGCCTTTGGGAGGTGCTTAGGTCATGACGGTGGAGGCCTCATGAATGGGAATAGTGCCCTTATAAAAGAGACCCCAGAGAGCCCTCCGGCCGCTTCTACCACCTGAGGACACAGGGAGATATCTATGACCAATAAGAGGGCCCTCCCCTGACCATGCTGGCACCTGATCTTGGACTTTCGGACTCCAGAACTGTGAGCAATACTTTTTCTATTGTTCATATTTCACCCGTCTGTGTATTTTTTGATAGCAACCTGAATGGACTGAAACAGAGGGTTTGGAGGCCGCTGGTTTGGTTAGACTTGTGTTAGTTCCACGCTGGGAATTTGTTGTTTTATTTGCTAACTGCTGATCTGGTGAATAAACTCTTCCTTTGAAATTCTCTTTGCTGGGATCTCTGTCTCCTGGTTCTACAGGCCACTTTCCCCATCTTATTTACTGTCGCCTTCCTCCATTTGTCCCTCAGATGTTTCCCCGTGAGTCTGCCCATCATCTGCTGATTTTCGGGACTGGCACTGTCCAATTGAACTTTCCGCAATGGTGGAAATGTTCTATGTCTGTGCGGCCCAATACCCCACATACTTGCCCGAGGAACTGAATTTTACATTTAACTAAGTTTAAGTAGCCACGTGTGGCTGGTGGCTGCCATCTCGGATGGACAGCATAGTTCTAGAGCAGTCCCTTTGGGTAAGAATTTCTTCCTTTGTCTCGTCTACCCCATTGCTCCTAGTCTGTATCTTGCCTTGCCTGCTCTCCTGACCCATATTTATAAATATCTACGACATGTCCATCTGGCTACTCTGTGGTCCCCTCAAATCAATGTGGTTAATGTTTAACTCTTTATCTTAACCCACAAAATATATTTTCTCCTGGCCTTCCTCCTGTCACTTTATCCTTGGCTACCCTTGTTCTGATCACACAGTTCTGATCATATCGCGCCATTCACATATTGTCACCGAGGTGGATCCTTAACTTACACAAATTCGGGGGCTCTCTTTAAGAAAAAATTAAAGTGTAAATGCGAAATTAGATTCAGAGCTTTGGAGGGGCCTGGACAAGTGAGTGAGGGTGCCCCTGAAGTTGAAGCTTTATTCCCTTTACCGTAAATTGTCCTCAATTTATTTTAGAATCTTTTCCAGTTTCAGGGTTTGAATTTCAGTTTGGCCACTTTCTTGCTATACGAACATGGCACTTAACTATGCTGAGAGTCCATTGGTTTATTGCAGTTAAAGATAATAATGCCGCCCTGCCGGGCGTGGCTCAGCGGTTGAGCATCGACCTAGGATCCAGGCGATCGGGGTTCGATTCCCGGTCAGGGCACATGCCCGGGTTGCGGGCTTGATCAATGACTCTCTCATCATTGATGTTTCTACCTCTCTCTCTCCCTCGCCTTTCCTCTCTCTGAAATCAATAAAGATATATTTAAAAGAAAAAAAAAGATAATAATGCCTATTCTACTGGGTTGTTACAAAATTAAATGTGTCCTTTGATAGACAAATGGATAAATAAGTTGTAATATATATAAAATGGAATATTGTGAAGTGATAAAAAGAATGAAATCCTGCCACTTTCGACAGTGTGGATGGATAGAGACAGTATTATGCTGAGTGAAATAAGTCAGGCAGGGAAAGACAAATACTGTATGGTTTCACTTAACGTGGAATCTTAAAGCAAAACAAACCAAACCAACAAACCAACAAAACAGACTCATAGAAACAGACCAAAAGGATGGTTACCAGAAGGGAGGGGGTGGGGGGAAGGGTGAAAAGGAGGAGGGGAATATAGTCAATAATATTGTGATAAGTTTGCCCAGTGACAGATGATTATAGAATTAGTGAGGTGGTCACATTGTAAGGTAAAAAAATGTAGAATCACTATATTGTACACATGAAACTAATATAACCAATAAAAGATTGTACGCCAACTATGCTTAGAAAAAGATAATACATGAAAAGACCAATACTTCTAGAAGGTATTTCTTGAAAAATTTATTCCCTTGTTCTCATTATGTAGAAAGTATTACCAGCAATAATAACGATATAATAACAGTAGCTAATGTATCAGATGCTATGTTCAACACTTTACATAGAATGTCTCATTTATTCCTATGAAGGAGGCACGCTTCTTGCTCCCACTTTACAGGTGGGGAAACTGAGGCCCAAAGAAGGTAAGCAACATACCCGAGTTCTCACATGCTTGCAAACAGTGAAGCTGTGACTCAAACCCAGGCAGTGTGACCTCGTGCCCTGAGGAGCACTTTAAGGATTCTTTGCAATCCCCTTTTTATAAATCAACATGCTGAATTCCCTCCACATGTATCTATGTTCTTGCAAACCTCTAAACATTTCTTGACTTGCTGTGTTTCATTTTCTTTCTTCACACTGTGTCTTTTCCCTGGAGTTCCCTTCCTTCCTCCTCAATCCCCTGTGTGTTCTGTGGGCTTTATTCATGTCTTCATATATCAGTCTCACTGCTTTTACTCTAAAGAGGTTGCCAAGAGTGATTCCCTCCCTTCCTATGAGCATCATGAATGAGTATCTCCTGAGCAACTGCTCTATTTTCATCTCACGGGGAGCTTTAAATATATACCCCAGGCCGCATTCAACAGAATGTTTGGGGTTGGGTTGAGATTCACTATGTTTCTCCCTTTGAGCTGGTTACTAGAAAGCCAAGAACCAAGTCCTAGCTCAGCTCTGCAAGGAGGTAGGACCTTGGGCTTAATTTTGTCTCTTACCCTTATTTCCCCTTCACCCCATATTTTAAATTGTTCATCACCTCCCTTTTTGGCATGCAGTTTTGTAGGTCACCTAAAATAATTTTGCAATCCCTAGAGGTATAAATATAAATGAATGATGATGATTTTGATGACGACAGCAGATTTACTCTCGAAAAATCAGAACAGCTGATAATTGCACCTGCCTAACTATGGGCCCATCTCAAAACAGACATGGGTAGAAAACAGGATGAAATCAAATTGGAAGCCTTGAAGAAAAATTTATCTTCTAATTCAGGGACACCAATCATTTCGAAAATTCCATAGCCATGGGCGTCTAAATGCAGCTCACACACGGCCATTCATCTGATGGCTTCAACTTACTGGACACTTCCTTGACTGTAGCTTTTTTGGTCCATTCTTAGAGTCTAGGATATTAAAAAGTCTGACTGCTGAGAAAGGTGTATTAAATAAAACCTTCTAAAACAACTAAACCTCTTTGTATATTTGCAGCCATTGGTATATATAAATACCCAGTGTCTAATTCTACCCTTCGATTCTTGTCGTTTTGGTGACTTCCTGCTCGGGTGTCCTGATCCGGTCAGGTAATGGCCCCTGGGTGCACTGAGCACAGATGCCAGGTTCAGCTGCAGGACTTTCGATTTTCCCATTTGCCGGCCTTCAGCCTCAGTATCTGAAAGCAGGCATAGGGGCTGTGGCTGTGAAATGGCTTTTAGTCCTATCACATTTTAGGTGTTTTGGGCCTCGAAATGGCAAAATAGAAAGGGGTGGCCAGAGAAAGAGGGCCTGGAGAGATTCCCTTGGTTCGCAGTCGGCCCCTTGCCAATGCTCCCAGATGGTGGGGGCCCATGCGCCCGGGCTGTCCGCTCAGGCCCTGGCAGCCGCGCGCCCAGCACCTCCTTAAAAACTGATTATCTGGCTTGTCTCCTTTGTGAGCCGGCTCATTACCATTTCATTGTGCTGTGGTAATTCTTTTCCTGCGCAATGAATATTGACTTCATGCTTGCTTTTCTAACTGAATTACAGGGGGGCAGTCTGAGGGCCCGCATGGCTTGCCCAGCTCCAGCCGCCCTGGCAGCCACTTGAATAGTCTCAAAGAAAAGCTGTTTGCTTGAGCATTTAGGGATAACAGAAAGCTGTCACAGGCCGCTACAGTGATTTATTAAAAGACAGGAAAATGGGAGAAAAGACCCTTACCGATTCCTCGCGCCAGCTGCCTGCTCGCTTCTTTCATTCTCCGTCTACCCCTCTCTCTCTGCCTCCGCTTCCTTTCCTTCCTCTCTTTCTTTCTTTCTACCTCCTTCCTTCCTCTCTTTTCTTTCTCTCTCTTCCTGTCTGCCTATCCCTCTGTCCTTCCCCCTCACCTTTCTCTCCCTCTCCCTCTCTTTGTTCTCATTTTTAAAATGAGCGAGGGAAAAAGAATGCTGTTTTAGGCAGGCCCTTTTCTACACCTAAACACAGCACCCCAGAGTAAAGGTAACCGGGTGCCTCGGTTTATCATTTCAAGGCTACGAGAGGAGATTGAACGCTTGCAGGCAGGTGCGCGCGCGCACACACACACACACACACACACACACACACACACACACAGCAAATGTGCTCATCTGTCCTGAAAAGAAGAAATTCTACTGGGGAAAGTAAGGCAGGCTGTCCGTTGTCCTCCCCTTCCCATCACCACCCTCCTCTCCAGACACACTCCAGTGATCCTGACCTCCTGAGACCCTTCCCTGACGCAGTGCCTGTCTTCCTCAGAGGCCACCCAGCACTCCCTGGCCTGGGCTTCTCTCAAGAGCGTGTTGCCTGCAGGGTCTTCCCTCCTTGTTGTGGTTCTTCTCAGGCCTGGATTCAGCCCCACTGTGTCTCTGACACAAACAGGGCTGGTGTGAGGGCAGACCTCCCAAGTGATGGTACGTCTTGGGTGACCACAAACTAACTTCTTGGACCACTGAGCAAGCTGTTTCACGGAGTCACTGAGATAGGAAGGAAACGGAGGGCGTACTGGACAATCCTGGGCATGCTGGCCACTTGTAGGCAATCATGGGGGCTGGGGAGCTGCTCAAAATGAAGCCACGAGGACTGTTTTCAGAACTTGTCTGAGATTCAGGAGCGTGGGCCTTTTCTTCGTGGCTTCTGGGAACTTTCTAGACATACAATTTTCTTGGAACCCACTGTGGGGCTAAACAAATGTTAATACTTTTCCTCCCACCTTCTAAGTTCTTCTGGCTGGGCTAATAAACAAATTAATAGAGACAGATTATCAGTAGAAAATCAAAGTTTAATACATGTGCATGGGGAGTTCACATAGACATGATAAATCCATGAAAATTCCAAAGACAGTGAGGCAGTGTTGGGTAGCTAAGACATTCTGTACCAAGGAGAAAGGGGGCAAGGGGCTATTAGGTTTCAGACATGAGAATGGGCTATTTACAGATAGCCGAGGAACACACAGGGCAGGAAAATCCTTGCTAGAGGAATCGGAAACAATGGGACACAGGGGTATCTACTAACAGGCACCTGCCTGAAGCCCTCTTGTTTACCACACTTAATTCAACTTAGGCTAAGCAGCATCTTAAACGCTCCTTCCTGAAGCAGCAGGTTTCTCTATCTGAATCTCTTGGGCAGGAAATGGGGGAGGGTCAAAGGTTCTTTCTGAGACTTTTGTTTCTTAATAAACAGCTTAAGATCAATATCCCCCAAAGCAGCTTCAGGGTGGCCGAATTTTGGTCCCTTCCCTGCCTGCAGTCTCCTTGCTTTGCTTCAGATGCTCATTTCTGCAGCCCCCTCACCTCTCCAGCTCATTGTTTGCGCTCTGTCCTCTGCTGCGCCCTCACCTTTCACTTTGCTGTTCCCAAATGCCTTTGGTCCCTCTTATCTCCCTCCATGAGGCTCTAATTAGCCTCCTCACAACCCCATAAATCAGCTGCCCCCACTCCTCCTCCGGTTTGCTTCCTCTCAGAGGCTGCAGGCTCACCTTTCCCTTCCCAGATGACAAATCAGCCATTAATCTTGGTTTGAAAAAACATTTATTGGCCAACTTCCTCCAGTAGCTTCTGAACTGTTTGCAAATAAAGAGGAGGGATTTTTGGTGACCTCAAGAGAGATAGGAACTCACAGGTGGATTTATTCTCAGGTTTGATTTTTTTTTTTTTTTTTTCGTGAAAAGGGTAACTACACTACTCTGCCTCTCAGTGCTTGTGATCTGTTAAAATGTTAGACCCTTCTGTTGGGCTGTGGTGTGTTTGCATGGGTCAGGCTGGTTTGTTGCTATGTAAGCGTCGAGACAGGGTGACTGGCGGGGTGGCTTGGCTGGGTGCTCAGTGTCTCCGAACAGTTCAGACAGGGCACCGACATGAGGTTTTTATGGTCAACAGACAATGGCTGCAGAAGAGTAATCGAAACGTCTAGGAATCGGAGTGTTTTTAGGCCTCTGATCAGCCTTCTGGTTTCTCCTGCTTGGTCTCCAGACGTGAGTGTGCTCCAGTCTCCCGCCTTAGGCTCCGGGAGTTTGGGTCATCTCATAGTCTAGATTCAGTCTGTGGGAAGAGAGATGAATTTATCAGATGAGGTGTGTTTTTGAGGATGTAGGAAATAAGGCTGGAAAGCTCACAGGTGGATAGGAAAAGTGTCTCTTGAGGGAGCATTTCTTCAAAGGGAAGACCAGGTTTTCAAATATCTTGGGTTAGAGACAGAATGTGAGTAAGATGTGGGGTGTTGGGTCCTTTAGTCCCATCTCTGCTTTAGCACAGAGGAATTTGTGATGTGGGCATTTGGGGTATAGGACCAGGGCAGTGGGGGAGGTGTTTTCGTGGCCCCCGGCCCCATTCAGGTTGTGCCTTACGGAAAAGATTAATGGGGCTTTGTGACCTCAGCGCAATGGATAATCTTAAAGCTGGAAGCCCTTGGGACATGATGTATAAAGTAGTCTACACCAAAATAGTGACATTGAAGTTTGTAATCTTGATGTTCACTGTCTGGTGAACATCCCAACAGTTAATTTAGACTGAGGATTACCCATTCAAATGATTTTTAGGAAAGTACTTTTTAGTCATCAGGGGTTAAAAAAGAAGACCACACATATGCTATAAAATGTGTTCAGCAGCTTTGTCCCCTCTTCCCCACGCTCTTTGACCTTCTCAGACAGACAGTGTCTCCCCATCATTGGAAAGTCCTTGAGGATTAAAGTAGTGTCATTTTCATCTATATGTCATCATCTCCCTCCCCAGGCTTATCTATTTATTTCTTTCCATATATTTCAATTGATGTATAAGTTACTTACAGTAAAATGCACATATCTTTAGTGTGAGTTTAATCATTTTTGACAAATTCATGCACATATGTAACCCACAGAACATTTCCATTACTCCAGAAAGTTCCTTTGGGCTCCTTATCAGATAGTCCTGTTCCCTTTGCCAAAATCAACTACTTTGATTTCTATCACTGTGGATTCATTTTGCCTGGCTTAGAACTTCATACACTTGGAATCATACAGAACATATTCTTTTGTGTCTGATCTTTACTCCACAGACTTTTTTTGAGATTGATACATTGATCGATGACTGCCATGGTTGGGCCGGTGGCCTTGACCAATCCACAGAACTTTTACTCCCATGGAAAAGGGATCATCTGCCACCAGGGTCCAACTGAGATATCCAAGATAGCTAAACAATTAGCTCCCATTTTTAAAAAGTCCCTGAGAATAAAAGAAACTACCTACCTACTGTGCGTGTCGGTGGGGGGTGAGTAGGGTGGAGATCACCGCTTTCTTCCTAGTACTTGGAAGATACTTTTCATTGGAAGCATTTTTACCTATAGCCTGTGGGCTCATTGAAACAGTTCTATAACTACTGTACTTCAGGAGGTTCTTTGTTGAGGCTCTGTAGGCTGGCTAAGACTCCAATCCTTTGTGCAGAATATACCTCCTGTATGACTTACAAACAGACCCAGTCTGTTGAAAATGAAGACATGCCTTGACTGCGGTATTTGTGGTCTTATCACAGTGCCTGGGGTGCAAGTCCTGACCTCAGAGAATTTTCTATACATGCTGTGTCTGTGTGCTCTCTCCTTTCCCTAATCCCAGGCAGTTTAGGTTTGGCTGGCCTTGGTCACACATTCGGTTAATTTATAGGTGGGTATTGTACTAATCTAGCTGCTTGGAGCTGCACCTAAGTCACCTTAGTACTTACTTAATCTATCTCTTTCCCAGTGGTGCACTGTTAATGATTAATGTCCTGTCCTTCAAAATTGAAGATAATCATCCTGCCCCAGAAGTTTTATTTTAAGTTTATACTTTCCTCTAGCAATGCTTGTTGACTAGATTATTTTTGCAGTTAGATTCTTTCATTTGGTTCTCAGACATCACAGAATTTTAGAGCATTGAGTCTTTTTTGGGTCACTTTTTAAATGAAAGAAATGAGAATGTATGTCAGAGAGTTTCGCTGATGCATGAAAGTCACCCCACTATTTAATGTCACTGGCTGGATGGCTGAGGTAGAAAATTCCTGCCTTCTAGAGCAACAATTATATATATAATAACTTACATATATAAATTCTCTGTGCAAATATGAAAGCCAGGAGAGCCATGTACCACAGTAATTAGTTTAAGCTCCAATGATAATGGATGGCCACTACACTCTTCAGAAATGGATGGCATTTAAAGCAGAAGATTTTGTGTCTCAGTTGGGACACTTGGAGAGAAGATAATTTAACACGTCATAACAATTATATATATGTATACATAATATATAAATACATAATAACAATTAGTTATTTTGTATTCATAAAATTTCTGTGGTCAAGAAATTTGGGGATCATCTGTAGTTCCATTTGAATGTATTATTTCTTGATTCTGGCCTTCAGTATTTGATAACCCCAAACTCTGACTCCTCAGCATTTACCCTTCAGGCAAAAAGGGAGAGAGGGAGGGAGCTCTCATCCTGCCTCAGGGTCTCAGGAGACCCTCCTGTTGATGCCTGTGAGAGCTGAACATGTGTATCTGAGGGGAGGTATGGATCTGCTGGCTATAGAAGTCGACCTTGACTGTGAAATAGAGAGTTTAAAATACAGCTTTACCCAAGGGCCTGAAACTAATGATTCCGAAGTGTTGACTATGATATCAGAGTAAACAATAGCAGGCTTTCGCAGTGTTTACTTAGCTCTGCAACTTGCAAAGGAATTGCATGGGCTTCCATCCATACCGCATTGCTGCCTTATGTCACAACGGTCCGTTTTGAAGCAACTTAAGTGATTCTGACCTTTTGTTTGGGTTGTGGGTCAGTGCAGAAAGGAAGTTTTCTATAAACCGCCATGATTTTTTTGTCTCAAATTGGAATGGGCATGTATTTGATTAGAATTCCTTTTACATCCAGGAATGGTGTCAACAGATTGGATGGAAGTGTCAAGCAGGAGGGGCATGTGCTGTAAACTCATCAGATGTTCACACTACTTATTTTATTTAATCTAAACCATGGCAGATGATGTGAGATGTTTAATTATGGTTTAAATCATTCCAGCGAAGCATGTTCTATTCAAATGTGCCCGTACTGTTGTGTTTTTATAAGTAGCATTGGATGTACTTCCATCCAAGGGCTGCTGTGAAATTGCTCCAATAGAGAAATTTTCATAAATTTCCTCACAATAATTTTGAACTCCTAATTGCACATGGTACCGTTTTCAAAGAGGCTGGTACTATGTTGAAATAAAATTAGTCACACGGACTCTGCTCAGAGCTAATAAGTGAAAACTGATGGAAAATTAGTATACTGAGTATGGTGGGATATTGTTATTATTATTATTATTATTATTATTATTCATTTCTCCAAATTCTTTTTGAGATGTGAGGGGGAAAGATGTACATACATTTGATCAACCCTATTTTACTAGTGTAGAACCTGAAGTTCAACAGACTCAAGCAATGTAAGTAACGGCACCCACAAACAGAACCGGGACAAAGCCCTAAGCTCCTGATGTCTGTCCCTGGCCTTTTGTCAATTGGCCGCAGTGTTCAGGGCACCACGCCAGCCTCAAGTGAACAGTGAAAGCTTTTTGCAAATTGCAGCTCTCCTCTGAGCCTCTCCACTGCCTCTGAGTCTTGTCACCAACCATTTAGGTTTATTTCCACCCCACCTCCTCCTGTCACCACACAAACCTAGTAGATGCCAAGTGATTGCCATATTTTACACTTTTCTGGGCCCCTTCTCTCAGCAAGGTTTACCTGTCCCGTGTCCTGTTTCCCCAGAGCCAAACTTAGTGGCTTGATAAGTGAACAGGAGATACCAACAGGGGCTTTCATGCATCATGCATATCTGAACATTTCCTGGAGAGCAGAGGCTTCTGTCATGCCTGGGGTCTTCCTCCTAAAGAGCATGGGTAGTCGGTTTTGAATAAATAGTGAATGAATGAGTGAGCAAGTGACAATTCAAGCCCAATGTACTCACTCTAAAGGGGGAAATTAAGGTCCAGAAACCTGGACTAGTCTGAGGTCCCAGGGGCAGAGCAGAGACTAAAGCCAGATCTTCTTGAGGCCACTCAAAACCCTTTTCAGGGTCAGTCCAGGTCCTGTTTAGGAAACCTTCCAGGGAAACTTCACTCTCTTTTATTCAATCTCCTGTCTCCCCTTGACCCATTACTCCCTCTATACTTCTTAGCACTTGATTCCACTGATTGCAATGCTTTTTTTTAACATGCCATATTTGCATTATTTCCATTTGAACTCAATGCTGCTGTATCAAAAATACTCTCTTTTTGTTGAGAAGTGAAGTGCAAATGCCCTGAGCAAGAAGGTAGACACCTGCCTTCTATTTTTGTTGTGTTTATGCAATTCACAAATGTGCCATAGGCACATAGTAGGTTTTCAACCAAGATTGATTGACTATAATTGAATTTCCTGGTAGCTGAGCAAGTAGACAGACTGGTGGATAGATATAAATTAGCAAAGCAGATTTAAACCATGTGTTGATCATTGAAAAGTCGTTTCATTTTTAGCCAAGATAAATGCTTTTTTAATGTGTAAAGAAATCTGTAATTTTCTGTGCTTTGAATTAAAGCTCCTACTTCCCAGGTTTCCTGCCTGCTCCTGGCTGCTCTTAATGAGCTAATTTACCCCACCGAGGTGAGAGATTTCCTCTTGGGAAAGGGTTTAGATGTGCCTCTCTCACATCCAGGGCCCCAGAGCGTTTCCTTACAGGGCTTTAAACAGGCAGAACACATTTAAGAGAGAAGCCAAGAAACAAATCTGTTATTTTAGCTTTATTCCCCCTTTGATCACTCTCGCTGGAGTGGCAGGCCTGGAGACTATTGGGAGAAGGGCTGGGTCTCTTTAGGAAGCCCAGTTCAGGGGACCCACCCAGCTCCACACAATGAAAATAAAGTTGTCAAGCCTTTGAGGTGGCTGTGAAGATTTATTCTTCCTGGGCAAATTGGTAAGACGTTTATATATTTTAAAAAAACACGTTTTGATGAACTTGATAAGGAAGCCCCTGGTTTGAATGTGGAAAAACATTCTAGAGCTTTTTCCACCGTTAAACTGGGTTCTCAATATTCATTGCGAAGCTTGACCTGTGGGAATGAACTTTCTCATCAAATTAATGACCATAAAGGGACCATTTGGGGACTATCGGGCACATGCTTACACTGTCCCCAGGAGGCAGGTGGTCTTAGAAACCTGCAGATCTTGACATCTTCTCCTCAGATTTCTTGTTCTTCAGCTGCCACCAGTCTTCTGATGGCTTTGTTATGGTTCCATTACTTCTAGGAGCTGAAGCAATGAAAGATGCACCTTGTTTTTATTAAGCACATAATGAAATAGTTTCTGTCCTTCCTAAGTGGAAATGTTGTTTGTTATGGAAGATGTGCCACATGCTGTTCCGTGTGAGGGTCACATTCAGGTCTCGAGGGATCTAGGGAAGAAGATGGAAACTGGTTGGAAATATTTTTCTCTTACATTCCAGAAAGCCTTTTTAGCCAGGAGCATCTGCCAACAACCCTGAGATGGTGCTCTTAGCGTCCTTGAGTTATGCAGACCATTATGAATGGCTCTTAAAAGGCTGTGAGCTCTAGACCAAAAAAATAAAAATATCATGGACATTTATCAACTGGAAAAGGCAGAAAATCTACAATCATTTGGGCATTTTCTTGGGAAAATTAGAAAACTGTTGTCCTTAATTCTGCTATTGAGACAGCTCTGTCTTGGGTTGCAACTGGCAATGTGTCTCCGTGGAGAGCCAGCCCATGGGCTTGTGACAGATGGAACCAGATTTGCATTCCTTTGCAAGTACTTATTTTCTGTGTCACTTCAGGTATATTCTTAATTCTTTTTGCTCAATTAGCTCAACTGTAAAATCAGGGTAATTGCATTTTGCTGGTTGGAGCCATTCAGGTTGTAAGGATCAAAGGTGAGCTCAGGTTACACTGGTGGTCAGGGATTAGTATGAGAGACACAGGCATGTAAGGAAATGTGGCAAATGGTCACCATGCAGAATAGAGCAGCCCCTCCATAAGACGCCCTCCATATTCACAGCACAGTTTCCTTTTGTTTCATCCCTCTGCATGCCTGCCTCCACTTTGCCTTCATGGCTTTTCCTCCCCTTCTGCCCTTTCGATCTCTTTCCCTGTCCTTGGCTTGCATTCAAACCTCACCAACAGAGAGGATTCCACTGAACTGCAAGGTTACCGCCCGATAGGGAGCCCCCTATTGGTCAGAGTTCCCATGCCAGGCTTCCTCAGAGCTGGCTCCAATCCAGGATCCAATCCCTGGAACCATCTTCAGTAGCCAGGCCAACAGGGCCACATGACATCAAACATGGTTACTTTATTCAATAGGGGACTGTGCTTGATCATTTCCATTTGCCCCTCCAGATCCATTCTCCATTCTTCTCTGCCCTGCTATGTGTCCTGGGCGCTGACTTCTATAAACTATATTGCCTGTGTTTCATTGCTGTCTTATTTCCTCTTGGCTTTAGCTAATTGTAAGCATTAGAAGGAGGTAAGGTGTTGGGGGAGAGAGAAGTTGGGATATTTATTCTTCACCTGTTTATGGTTTAGACAGTGCTCAGCCTCTGTCCATCAGCCCCTTTACCATAGCTACAACTCTCTCCAGCATTGTAGTAACAGCTTTCCTCTTCAGCCTGCAGGGTAATGACAGTTTTGCTGGATCCTGGGGGCTTCACCATCCCTAATTGGTTCCCTGAACTCTGACCAATTTTGTAAGTAGTCCCTTCATCCAACTCCCATCAATGAACCCTTTGAGTGGGCCAGGTCTTGCTTGTTGGAACCTTGACTGATACAGGGATTGCAGGTTTGGCGGATCTAAACGTACCAAGTGCTGTCCAGCACAAACACTTGACTTGGGTGGGTCTATGTTCCTTACACTATGTGTAAGGGCCTAGTGCCTCATGAGACTCAATAACTTGAAGCTCCTATCATTATTACTTTTGTCATGTTTGTGGGGAAGAAGCTAATCAATATTGTTGTGAAGTCTCATCACAAGTCCCATCTAGTTACTTCAATAACTAAAAGTGGTCATTTCCCAGATAGCAAGAATGATGGTAATAGACTTACTGGTGGCAAACTGTTAAATTTTCTGTAGCAGATTTAGAGAGGTGGGGATGTGACAAGGGTTTCTGGGATATTATTGAAAGGCATGACATGGGGCACCTGCTGTTATTACATTATTAAAGCAACATAATAAAGTTGGTCTGAGCTGAGGTATAAGGAAGACAGGAGAGGTAACTCAAATTGTGAAGATTATAAGAAATAAGAAATAGGGAAGCTATCATTGGGTTGCTGCTCCTTTCCCTTTGCAATAAAAAGTTTGGAGTAACCAAAAGTGTGTGACAGAATATCAAGAAAGAGATCACATTTATAGCTAACTAGAAAAAAATTCCAAAGTGTTAGACATGGAGGGATTCTCATATGTAGCATATTTCCAGTACAGATAAATAAACTGAGGTCTAGAAGGCTCAATGCCTAGGTCATGGATGACAACTGTGTGGAACATGTATGAGCACTAGTTCTCCCATGTCCCTGAGAGACATAAACAATCAGTCATGGCGTTCGCTGGTTCCTGAGATTCCTCCATTCAGTGCCTAGGCAGGTACCACCTAGGAATCCACTTGCCACCGCCTGGAAGATACGCAGCCTGTCACTCTTGGCCTGAAGGTTTAGTGATTATAACTCTTGTTAGTGACAGAGCAGAACAGTTGGGATTTTTGCCTTTGAATTCTTGAGTTTTCAAGTTTCATAATTACATAGATTAGCTGTAATTGATATGTGCAATCCATCTTGAGCTGCAGTAGCAGGCGTGAGAGGAAAGGAGGGTGGGTGCCTCAAGGTACAGTCAGCATTTGTCTTCTAGTCTGAAAGTTACCAAGGCTCATGATTTCTTTCTTTTTCTTCTTTCGCCACTTTCCTTTGGCCTATTTGCCCACCAGCTAAGACCACCTCCATAAGGCCACTTAGAGGAAATGCAAATCAAACTCCTCTTCTTGTTTAGCTAAAATGTTTGGGTGGCCTGAAGTTTCTAGACTGCTTCTAGTTTTATTCATTGTCATTTATCCACCACTCTGGTGAAGGAGAGCATTGGTTTTAACAAACAAACAGCTGTGCCCATCTACTCATATTGTACATCATTCGACCATTTGGAAAAACCATGAAGATTTATAAATAAAACTAAAGAGGTGTTCTTCATTTCTCTTCCTCTCAGTGACCTATGAGGTTGAACCACATGAACTTGTTGATATTCACCTGTCAGTTTTAAACTGTCAAAAGCTTCGTATAGCACAATGGAAAACTTATCACCTATGCCTTTGAACTCTCGTATAGAATAGGTCCATAAATGGTCATTTTAGGAGTTAGCAAGATTGTTGTTGGCTGAGAGCAGTTACGTGATATACAGTGATGTCCAAAGAGATCTGTGGTCATCACGTCAGTGTCAGATCAAGAGAGAGCAACCCCACCACGCTCAGCAGTCTGCTCATGCAGCTCAAAGGTGATAAGGCTCATGCCGAGCAGATGTGCCGGGCAACTCGAGGGGGCACTTTTCACAGTTAATGTGTGTGATGGTCACCGAGGGCCGAGATCATCTTTCTTCCTCCTGTAAGTTACTATCCTTTACAGTATATATTGGAGATATGGGCTCCACAGACTTAAACAGTTAACTTAAGTTGATGTTGGCCAGATTCTCTATGGAGCCTCTGATATTAAGAGAAAGATAAGACAGCTATGAGGAGGATTCAAATCTCAAACTCTCTGCCTGTGGGCTACGTAAGCCTTGCCGCAGGGTTTTGTTTGGAGTTTTGTTTCTCCCAGGTGTCTAAAACCTGTCAGTTGTGTGCATTCCATTATGTGCTCAGACCTGTGAAGATGGTTGCCATTTGCCTCTAAATGTATGGATTTTGGAGATAGCAATAATACAGTAGTTAGGAAATGGTCTCTGGCCTCTGGAGTTAACAGGAGCAGGGTTCTCAACCCAGCTTTATTCCTCTAGGGTTATGTATAAGCAATTTACCTTGTCCATCTTAGCTTCAGTTTTATCAACTGCACAATGGTGATAGTGACTGAACATACTTACTTGCAAGTTATTAGCAAATGCATGCAAAGTGCTTTGTAAGAGATATCTAATTCAAAACCTTTAGTACAGTAAGCCCTCACTTAGCATCGTTGATCGGTTCTGAACAATGTATATATAACAAAAGAACAAAATGACATTAACTGAGCACCTAGTGTAGTTATTGGTATGATAGTTCCCCCAACACAGTTTGCGAAGAGAGGTGGTACCCTGCCCGGATCCTTTTTACTTGCCAGGTGCACCTATGCCAACTCTGCCAACAGCTTAATCTGTGACCTTCAGAAGGTTGCTTCTGGGCACATGGAGTTGTTTCACCCACATCGAGAGCCATGAGGACCTGAGAGTCAACATTTCCAGCCCACCCCAGCCTGACATCTGTAGCCAAAGACTGACAGGGGTGGGACTGTGAAAACCTAGCATCTTCGCCTCATTTCAGGACAGTCTCTTGAGGTAAAACTTTTTTTGCCCTCGAGCTCCCCATGGGATCAGGCAGAGGCTGGATATTTGTAGGAAATTTCAACTCTTGCTTGGCTCCTACCCCTTTCCTGGCCAGCAACCTGGTTTCTCCTGACAGCACTCCCTTGAATAGATCACTGGTTCATGAATGCTCACCTCAGGCGTCCTCACAGAAGCTGACCGACTTAGGAGAGTATTGTGTTTCATCCACACAAAACCTTTGAGGTAGGAGTCCCATTTTACAGATGTGGGAATGGAGGCTCAAGAGGGTCACCTGACTTCCCAAAGTTCTCTCAGCTAATAGGTAACAGCCCCTGGACTCCTACCTCCAGCTGATCTGTCCTGGGAGGCGCACCTGCCCCCAAATCATTTATCTTTGTTTCCCTAGATCATAAGAATAAGAGAAAGGCTAGAATGAAGGACCTTATGAGGCACTCGGTATTCAGAGGCAGAGGAAAACCTGAAGTAGGTTAAAGGGCCGTGAATCTTATCACAAAGACTGGATCCTGTTGCTTTTGAAACCACATAGCAGAGAGAGAGATTCTCTGATAGCAGCAAGAAGGGCCTGGGAGGGAACCTGAGGGCTATTGTATTTCTTGCGCAGGGTACTCTGCAGCCTGCTGGATGCTGGCATTGGCTTGCTTCATGCTTAAACCGCTTATTAAAGTCTAGACGCAACATGAAAGCATGTAAATTGGTTCCAGCCATCTCTAGTAAAAACTTCAACTGGAGCTGGGAAGTGATTGGAGCATCTCTTGGTGTAATTAAAATTGACTCTTAAAGTTTCTTTAGCTTAATTGGTAACACTTTCTTTGGAAGTTGGTGAAAGCGTCTTGCTGGGAAGGTTAAATGCATTTCTGTGTATAAGATCAGAATTCAAATATATGGACACATTTACAGTTATGTTCTACCTGGGTGGTCTTTTTTCCCCCCTGTATCTTTTCTATTTAAGATTTATGCTGTCATTCACCACAGTCTAAATGTGTTTTGATAAAAAGAAAAAAAATGAACCGTTGCTGACGCATTTCAAACAGAGAGTTGGTAATATTTTGAAGCTTGCAGTAAATTGAATGGCAGTTTGGCTTAACCCAAGCTCCTTCTCTCCCCCAAGCCCTTCGCTTTGGAGTCTAGTGCTTGAATGTTGTCTGCTATTGTGGGGCTGAAAAATGAGTGCTTTCCCTCCCACTTTCTAAGTTCTTCAGCTGGGCTAATAAATGAACAGAAACAGATTAATGAAAGAAAATCAATTTTTTGATACTCCTGCATGGGGATTTGCATAAGCATGAAAAATCCGAAAACAATGAGGCAACACTAGGTAACTATGACATTTTGCACAAAGGAGCAAAAGTGTGTGGGGGGGAACGGGGTCTTAGATTTCATAAGTGAGAATAAGCGATCTGCAGGTAGCTGAGGAGGAGTAGGACCCGGGGCAGGCACATTCTTGCCGGGTGACTCAGGGACAGTGGGAGGCTGTGGGAATGCAGTAAGCATGCTCAGGCTTGGGGTCTTCCTGTCTAACGCTGAGGTGAGTATGTCAAGGTTCCCTTCCTGAGACAGGTTTTTTCCATCTGAATCTCCTAGGGAGGGAAGGAGAAAGGGGCAAAGGTACTTTCCAAAGCTTTTGTTTCTTAATAACCAGCTAAAAAAATCAAAGGCAGCTTTAGGTTGGCAAAACTTTGGTAGCCTTCATTATCTAGCAATTGAAAAGTAGCTACTACTGCTCAGCTGGGTCCAAAGGTAGAAAGCCAGCACTTTCGAAGATGGTCATGTCCTTGCCGGGGCCAAACCCATTTGACCCTATTATCTGGGAATGCTGTGTTTATGCGCAGGAATGTGTTTATATGCGTTGGGACTTTTTTCTCTTGGTTTGGCTCCTTGAGGGTCCTGTCAGTGGAGTAATAGGTTCTGATAGTCAAAGAGACTATGCTTTTAAATTTCTGGAGAGTGATCAGGAATGAAGTTCCCAATTGCCTGGACCAACCTTAACTCAGACTTGGGGGAAGAACTGCTTGGTTTTACATTCCTGAGCACTTACTGTTTATGATCTCCAGGGCCATGACTTGGTTCTTGCCTTAGGACCCATCTCTACATAGCAGAGGGAGCAGCCAGGCATTTCCAGATCAACCCAACATTACCTCTTTGTGTGTGTGTGTTTGGGAGGTGGGGAGGGCTCACAAAACAATGTTTTAAATCACTCTGATCTTTCGCAACAACTGTTTGCAACAACTGTTCATATTTTTGTGTTTTTCCTAATAGTTGTCCACAGGCAGTTCCATTTTTATATCGTTTTAGTCTTTACCGTATAGGTGCACTTTTAAGCAAATAATCTGTTATTTAAAATAAACAATAAAAGATAAAATTTCCCATTCAGTATATACTTACTGTAGAACATTAAAAAGATATAGAAAAGTATTGTGTCATTACTCCAAGACAATGCTCATTAACATTTTAGTGTTGTTTCTTCAAACTTTTATGCATACTTGTGTTTTCTTCCTGCATAATTTGATCACATTGTATATATAATTTTGCTTTCTGCTTCTTTATTTCATATGATTTTAAGCATCTAATTATTGTAAATATTTGATAAATATTTAAATGGTTACATTATATAGTATATTAACAGGTTGTAATTTGCTTTAGCATTCTCTTATTAGAAGATAATGTTCCCTATTTCTTGCTATTACAATGCTACAAATGGTCATCTGTGTGTCCTCTTTGCAGAAGTGTCTATTCAGGTCTTTTGCCCATTTTTTTAATTGGATTGTTTGTTTCTTTGGTGTTGAGTTTTAGAAGTTCTTTATAAATTTTGGATATTAAACCCTTATCAGATGTATCATTGGTGAATGTGTTCTTCCATTCAGTGGGTTGTCTTTTCATTTTGTTGATGTTTTCTTTGCTGGGCAAAAATCTTTTTAGTTTGATGTAGTCCCATTTGTTTATTTTTTCTTTTGTTTCCCTTGCCTGAGGAGATAAATCAGAAAAAATATTGCTACAAGAAATGTCCAGGATTTTACTGCCTATGTTTTTTTCCTAGGATTTTTATGGTTTTGAGTCCAGCATTTAAACTTTTAATCCATTTTGAGTTCATTATTGTGTATGGTGTAGAAAGGTGGTCTACTTTTATTTTTGTGTGTGTGTATGTCCAATTTTTCCAACCCCATTTATTAAATAGACTATCTTTTCTCCGTTGAATGTTTTTGCCTCCTTTGTCAAATATTAATTGACTATAAAGTGTGGGTTTATTTCTGGGCTTTCTGTTCTGTTCCATTGATCTATGTATCTATTTTTATTCCAGTACCATGCTGTTTTGATTGCTGTGGCTTTGTAGTATAGTTTGATACTGGATAGGATGATTCCTCCAACTTTGTTCTTTTTCTCAAGATTGCTGTGACTATTCAGAGTCCTAGGTGGTTCAATATAAATGTTTTGAATATTTGTTCTAGTTCTGTGAAATAAGCCATTGGTATCTTGATAGAAATTGCATTGAATCTATAGATTGCTATAGTATGGACATTTTAATGATGTTAACTCTTCCTATCCATGAATATGGTATATGCTTCCACTTATTTGTATCTTCTTCAATTTCTTTCTTCAGTGTCTTATAATTTTCTGAGTACAGGTCTTTTACATCCTTGGTTATATTTTTTTGTAGGTATTTTTTGATACAATTATAAATGGGATTGTTTTGTTAGTTTCTCTTGTTTGTTGGGAATTTTTTGATTACTGCTTCAGTTTCATTAGTTGTAATCTGTCTGTTCAGATTTTCTGATTCTTCTTAATTCAGTTTTGGAGAATTGTTTGTTTCTAGAAATTTATTCATTTTGTCCAGATTGTCCAATTTGTTGGCATGTAGTTGTTCACAATATTTTCTGACAGTCCTTTGTACTTTTTTGTATTACTTCTCCTTTTTCACTTCTAATATTGTTTATTTGGGTCCTCTCATTTTTTCTTGATGAGTTTGGATATAAGTTTGTTAATCTTATTTATCTTTTAAAAGAACCAGCTCTTGGTTCCATTGATTCTTTAATGGTTTTTTTCAGATTCTATTTTGTTTATTTCTGTTCTGATCTTTAATATTTTCTTTTTTCTGCTCACTTTGGACTTTGTTTGTTGTTCTTTATCTAATACCTTTAAGTGTAAAGTTAGGTTGTTTATTTGAGATTTTTTTTTTTTTTTTTTTTTTTTTTGGTGTGTGGTAGGCCTATAATGCTATGAATTTCCTTCTTAGGACTGCTTTTGCCGTGTCCCAGGGATTTGGGGTTGTGTTCTCATTATTATTTATTTCAAGGTATCTTCTGATTTCTTCCTTGATCTCTTCCTTGATCCTATTGTTAACCCATTCGTTTATTATTAACATGTTATTTAGTCTCCATTTTTTGGTTTTTTTAGTTTTTTTTCTTGTGATTGATTTTAAGCTTAATGCTATTATGGTCAGATAAGATGCTTGATATGATTTCAATCTTCTTAAATTTATTGAGACTTGTTTTGTGTCTTAACATATGTTGTCTCCTAGAAAATGGTCCATGGGCACTTGAAAAGAATGTATATTCTGCTGCTATGGGGTGAAGTATCTAAAAATGGTCACCACATATAATTTTTTTATTACTTGATGAATCAGTCATCTATTGCCACAATAATGTAGCATAACAAGTAGCCTCAGAACCTGAGATACTTATGGCAGTGAACATTTTTTGTTCACAAATTTGTGGTTTGGTTGGGTGGTCCTGCTAATCTGAGCTGAGCTCGGTAAAGCTTACTCGTGTACCTGTTATCAGTTTTGGTTCACTTGGGTAGTTTTGCTAATCTTGGCTGGACTCCCTCACATGTCTGAGACCTTGACTGGGAAAAGTGGGGTCTGTTCCACATGCCTGTCCCTTGAGCAATCTAGCCAAGGCATGCTCACATCTAAAGCAGAAGAGCAAGAGACTAAGTGGAAACATGCAAGCATCTGCTCACATCACCTCTGCTGGTATTCAATTGACCAAAACAAATCACATGGCTGAATCCAGAGACAAGAAGAGGGCACTGTATTATTATATAGTCAAGGGCAGAGATCCAGGGAAAGGGGAAGAATTGAGGCCATTTTTACAACCTGTCTACCACACTTGGTTGGCTTATATATAGTTCATTAAAATAAATATACTTATAATTGGTTTATTTTGCTGGAGCATAGACCACAGAGTTCCTGAGATCCCTGAATAATAAAGCTCTTCACATTGAGTCTTGGTCAAGTTAGCTTTTCTCCAAACACATGAGATTTTCCCTTTTCTCCAAAGAAAGAACCCAATATTTTGAGTCTTTTCTTTTTATAGGAAAGAAAAATGCTTCTTGGACATAGAATATTCTGCCTTCCTTTATGGAGCTTAAATTTTCTAAGCTGGAAACTATGTATGTCTTTTTTGCCAAGGTCAGCTCCAGGCCTATGGTTTCCACTGTCTTCTTGAAAGAAACAAAACAAAACAAAACAAAACAAAAAAACCAACAAAATTTTTAGGGCACTATATATGTCCTTCTTCCACATTTTATGTAAATTTTTAAAAGGCCTGATTGCTTTGGGTATAAGTGAACCAGAAGAATTATTGCAATTGGCTTTTTAAAGATTCTATTATAATTTTACTTTTGGTTTTCTAATGTTATGGATTTCTATAGTATTTGGCCTTTATAATCCCTGGAAGTTTGTGTTTTTTGTTTTTTTTTTTGCAAATAAATCTCTCATTTTTCTTTGCTCTCTGACCTTTACAGGATTCCAACTCTGAAGGGTGGTTGTGATAAAAACACTGAGTAGGTCCCTACATCCAGCTACCATCTTTGGTTAACTACAGGGACTTTGAAAGTGGGTAGTCTAGATTTGAACCCAGGCTCTATTAGTTAGATGGCTTGAAACAGGTTATCTAATTATATTTAGCCTCAGTTTTCCCTTCTATAAAATGGTGTCATAATACCCACTTCACAGCATTGTCATGGGGCTAAAAGAGGTAATGATGTGAAACCGTTTTACCCCTTGCTTGAGAGATAATAAGTGCTCAATTAATGGGGGAGATTCTTATTTTACCTTGTGAATTTATCTCCCATTCATTGTAATTAATAATATTCTTGAGCACTAGCTTCCTGTCCTGAAGAACCTCACTTAAGATGGTGATGGCAGCTCAGAAACAATTTCTATAAGATACTCCTAAGGACTCAGACCTGGGATGGTTCTAGGAACGACTCCAGCAGGTGGGGCATGACAGGTGGAAGCATAGGGAGGCATAGCCTCGTTCTGCTTTTCGTGGGGGTTTCATGTGTCTGCTCCCATCACTGTCCAGCTGCTCTTCTCAAACTTCTCATTTGCCTGCTTCAGGCCCCATCTCCTTTCAGGGGCTCCTCGCTCTCCAACAAGTTGTTAAGATCCAAACGTGAGAACCAGTGGTTCTCAAATTTGGCTGCATGACAAAATTTCTTAGGAAACTTTAAAAAATAATCATGCCTGAGTCCTACTCCAAAGATTCTGAGTTACCTCATCTGGAGTGGGGCTCAGGCATCAGCATTTTTAAAAAGTTCCCCATGTGATGCTCCAGTGCAGCGAGGGTGAGAACCACTGGGCCAACCTATCTCAGGGCTTCTAGGCAAGATTTCTAATTCATTCTACTTCTATTATGACCCTACTTCTTGTCATTTGATTGCTGCAGCCTGCAAATATTCCTTTAGGAAGAGATGTTTGTTGGCACAATAGATGTGCAGTAAGAACAATTCTACCTTATACTTAGGTAGTGATTTATACTTTCCCACAAGCTTTCCCATTTGAAATGAGAGGTGCTGCAGTACAGCGAAGGGTCCCATGTTAGAACTTGAAAAATCTGAGCTTGTGCTATACTGACTTCACTAATTATTTATTGTGACTTTGGCAATAGCTCTTACATTTTCTGAGACTTTGTTTCCTTACTTGCTCTCTGTAAAGAATACCAGTGTCATGTGTAGAGTAGATAACACTGAGTATCTTGTCAGATGTGGAAGCTGAGGCATAGAGTAGAAACATGTGTCATTAAGGCTCAGGCTCTTAGCCCAGCATAGGTGCTACTCTACACTGGCCAGTTATCCAGAGAGTTGGGAGGTGTGTTGTTTCAGCTTAAAGAAATGGGAATTAGAGACCAGCTCTGTGTAGCTATAACAGATATTTCCTCCTCCCCACTCCCATTGTTTTTTGCCTTCTCGCTCCCTTCTAGGCCGGCGGAGATGTCTACGAGGAATAGCTTCCCTTTCACAGGTGCAGCGGAGCAGTCCTGAAAGCCCAGACAGTCTCTTCT
This sequence comes from Miniopterus schreibersii, assembly GCF_964146895.1. Lineage (NCBI taxonomy): Eukaryota > Metazoa > Chordata > Mammalia > Chiroptera > Miniopteridae > Miniopterus > Miniopterus schreibersii. The sequence goes on from NC_138110.1 coordinate 69,319,893, forward strand.
CTCTTCTTCTGGCACCTGCACATGTGTTCTGGTAGCCTTCTTTGAGCAGCGTCAAGGAGAAGTGGTAGAGACTGCCTCGATGTTCCTCAAAGGTGCTTTCACTTCTTCCTGGCACATAACTAAACTCCATCTCCCAGCTCCCCTTGCAGTTAAGTTTGGCCAGCAATAGAGTTCTGGCTGATTGAATGTGCATGTCCTCCTTCCAGGCTCTTAAAAGCTCCCAGGGGCATCCTCTGTGGGGTTTCCATGTCTGTTCTTTGCACCATGGAAGCTGTGTATTTGAAGACAGTGAATCAACAAGACAGAAGGTGCCTAGGTTCCTTGAAGAAGAGCTGCCTGATCAAGAAAAATAGTATTGAACAATTATATGAGCAAGAAAACAAAAACCAACCAACCAAACAAAACCCCAGAAAACATACCCAAACTTGCTATTTTGTCACACCTTTACGATTTTAGAAGTTTGCTTGAATTATTACTTTAACTAACTTTGGAAGAATAGAAAGAGGATTGGTGGTTTGGTGGGGTGATGCCTCTCACATCTAGAGTTCTCTATGGGATCAGCTGAAATTACGACCCTCCTTAGCTCCTTCCCCTGCCCTGCACTGTGTCTCTTACTGTCTTCGAGGTTTCATCTGAGAGCCCTTCCTTATAAGTCACATGCACAAGAATCCTCATCTCCGGCTCTGCTCCATGGGGTCCCAATCTAAGGCATCCCCCCACAGGAGTGTGAGCTCTTAAGGGCAGAAATGTACTTTGTTTCACTCTCCAATGAATTTCTAGGCTCGCAGTGAACGAATGAATGTATAAGTGCCTTATAAGACATTTTGGATAAATATAAGAAAATATAAGTCATGGATTTGACTCTTGTTTTCTCAAGTCTTATCTAAAGGTATTCTTTTTTATGAACTTTATTTTTATTATTATTTTTTTAATGTCTTTATTGATGTAAGAGAGAGGAAGAGAGGGAGAGAGAAAGATAGAAACATCAATGATGAGAAAGTCATTGATCAGCTGCCTCCAGCATGGCCTCCACCAGGGATTGAGCCTGCAACCCGGCCATGTGCCCTGACTGGGAATCGAACTGTCATCTCCTGGATCCTAGGTCTATGCTCAACCTCTGAGCCATGCCAGCTGGGCTTTTTTATGAACTTTAAAAGAATATAGACAATATCATACCTTAATTTTTCATTTTTTTCCTTAATGGACAACAATAAAACAACTATTTTCCTTTTCTTGATCTGTTTTTTTATATGCTCCCCCTCTCCCCGCAAAGAGTAGACATCTGAGAGAACTGCTTTTTTTTGAGTAAAACTTGGAATGTTTCATATAAATTATAAAAGTTAGCCTGGCTGTAGAAGCAAAGAACATATCTACTTTTGAGACCTTTTAAGTCTAAACATAATTCCTTTAAAGAACACTGTAGCAGGCACTGTGGCCTTTGCTTTGGGAGACCCGCTTCTGGCCCAAGGGAAGGGGGGCTTTTCAGTGGAGCAGTGGGAGAGAAATGCAAAGAGCGTGCAGAAAGCGATTGCTTTAAGCGTATTGGCTTTTCCTTTCATATCTGCAATGCGATCCTATTATTTTGGAGCAATGAGGCCATTTAAGTGTGCCTGGCTGGAGGTTTGCTATTTTCCTCTATTCTTTCCTTTAAATCTTTTTGTCAACCATTCTCTGCTAGCAGAGCAGCTGTCTGGGTAGTTATAATCCCATTAAAAAGGCCTCTATTATGTCAATAATATATTTATAGAGAAATTAGTCACCTGGGGTTGTCGGGTGATTCTTCTGTTTAGACATATTGTACCCCAGAAAAGCATGACTATCCCCTTCTTGTTAGATAAGGCCTGCTGCCTTGTCACGGTACCATATTGGCTGAAACCGATTAGCAATTAACATGGAACATGCCTTCCTCTGTTTGCAAATCCCCCTTAATCTTTGCCACTGATCATATTTCTCTCGAGCTTTTTTGATAAAGCTGAGGTTGTAGATGTGTCTGGGTGTATGAGGCTTATAGTATTAGGTAGAAATATGACAGGCATTAAATGACCATCCTGATGGGAAAGGTGGGGAAATCCAACCACAAAGACTTTGTAAACCTGTTCAAGTGCATTTGATCAGTGCTCTAAAATTAGTAGTACATCTTCCTCCACAGATTCCATTCTTTATTTTCCATTCTTGCCATCTGAGGTCAGGTCTCACTATATTCTCCTAAGAGGAAGAGAAAAGTCAAGGGGCTGAATTGCACTAAAGAAATAGATTATTAAACTACCCACCATCAGCAGGTTGAGGTTTAGTTTTGGAAACTCATCATGTTTTGCAAACCATAAGACATAGGGTACTCTTTAGCAGGCTTTACAATAAAAAGAGGGTGACATTGAAGTCCTCTGTACTGATTTTTCTTTATTTCCAAAACATAAAGAATTGATTTTTGAGACACCGAAAGGATCCTATTCAAGGGTGACCTCAAGGGTTCTCACTGTAATTCCTCAGTAGTTGAAGAATCTTGGAAATGCCCAGATGCGGAAAGAGGGGTCATCTATTGTCTAGGTGCCACTTGCTTTCAGAATGTTGATGGGAAGTTGCAGAGGAAGGCAGCCTTCTGAGTACCAGCTGTTGTTATCAACTTTCAATACCCCGTGGGCGTCCAGGAGAACCCTAATCGAATTTGCAGAGCAGCCCATAAGATTTAAATAAAGGGGCATGGAGCAGATGAGTGAATAAAAAACAGCAATATTTAGATAGCATAGCTGACACTTCCTCAGCTGTTTGGGATTATTTAAACATTAAATTCAAAGTGAAATTCAGAGAAGCAAGAGTTCTTGGCCAGCTCTGCAGATCTGTAAGTCAGATGTGCCAAAAGTCCCCTTTGATCCTGCCCTCTGGCTCCTCCCATTTTTCATCTAGCGAAGGTTTCTCACAGTTCTTTCTTTCATTTTTTTACATTCAAGCCAGTATTATGGGTATTTACTGAGCATCTATATGTAAGGAAGCTTGTGTTGCAGGTGGAGTGAGGATGAATAGAGGGCAGATGTGTTGTGGTGCTCCTACTGGAAAAACGATAAAAATTCTTCAATATGGGAGCATTGTTGGCTAGAATGTCATTCCTGTGCTCAAGGCCCTGTCTTTTTCTCATTTCTCATTGCATCTTGGGGTCGAGGATGCCTCATGAACTTATGCCCAATGGAGCTTCATGAGATTCCACAGAAATGGATGCTCCAGGTTATGGCCCATCTAAGGGAACATTTTATTATTCTCTAGGCAGGTGGTTCTTAAAATTTACCAGTAAACCTTTACCTGGAAAGCCCCTTTAAAATTCAGAGTCCCGGGCTTCCTTCCTCATGTCCCTCAATTCTTCCCATACAGATTAAAATTCAGGATGTCCATGTAATTTGTGTTTTTTACAAGAATTCATGGGCTCATCTGATGCAGTGGTCTTCAGGCCATTTCACTGTTCTTTATATTCTGCCTTTTAAAAAAATGTGTGATCTCCCCTGTTCAGAAAATATGTACCTCTCTACTTTGCGGGTATAAGGGTTTACATTTGAGGGGAAAAAAAGAAAAGAATGGAGGACCAAGGTGTAGGGCTCCTAAGAAATCAGATTGCATGGGTTTAGGAAAACCGGAGTTCCTTGGTGCTTGCATGAATTCCGCATTTCAACAAAATAGCAAACACAAGGGGTACTCATTAGAGAAACAACTTGCTGTGTTCCAGTGGCCCCCCACATGCTCGTATTTATTTTCAAGGCCCCAAGTCACCAATTTCCGACGTAGCTGGTAAATGGCCATATGGCAGCACATCCTATTTTGATCTTAACTGCATCCTGATTGGGATTATTTCTCTTTGGGACCCCAGGAAAATTCTCTGAGAGTGGAATGCTCTAGAGCAGTGTCATCCAGTACAGCTTTCTGTGATGAAAGAGTTGTTTTCTGCAGTAACCTGTTCAGTAGACATTAACTACATGGGACTATTGAACATTTGAAATGTGGCTTGTGTGACTGAGGGACTAAATCTTTAATTCTATTAAATTTTAATTAAAATCTAAGTAGCCTCATGAGGCTAGCAGCCACTGTACTGAACAACTAGTAGAGTAGGGAACTTTTTTAGTAGCCAGGATGGAGAAAGATGGTATGAATCATACATCTTGAGATAAAATATAATGCAGTGATGGAGAGAGGTAACTTGAGCCAGACTGGATGGGTTCAAATCCCACCTCTGCTTTGTTGAACTGTGAAGTTGTGGGGGTTACTTAATTTCTATATATATTGAGAGATAAAACAAGAACAACATCTACCTCCTAGTATTTGTGTAACAATTTATTTGTTAAATCAGAGAAAACACATAGAATAGTGCCTGGACTATAGAAAACCAGATTTAAAAGTTGACAATACCAACGGCCTAAGAGTCCCGAGACTCCACTCCAGAAGCTAATGAAATAAGTTAGGAGGATTCAATAAAACATTTAATTATTCATAGGTGCTCAATTATGAGAGTTTTACCTCTCCTCTCCTTTCCTTTTCACTCTATTAGTGAGTTAATTTATATATTCACCTGACAAATAAGACTGCTCTGCGCCTGTCTTGTCCTGTTGTTACCTGCCATTGAGTCGGGTCTGATCCCTGGCAACTCTGTGAATGAATGAGTGCTGTCCACAATGTCCCGTCCTTAATTGCCCTGCTCAGCTTTTATAGAACCATGCTTATAGCTTCTTTTATGGGGTCAGTCTATCTCTTATTTGGTCTTCTTTTCTGTTGCTTTCTATTTTTCCCAGCATCATTGTCATTTCCAAAGAACCCTGCCTTCTCATGATGAGCCCAAAGTAGGATAGCTTCAATTGAGTCATTTTTGCCTCCAGTCATGTTTCAGGCATAATTTCCCCTAGGACCCATTTGTTAGTCTTTTTGGTGGATTGGGGTATTCGTAGAGGTCTCCTCCAATATAATATTTCAAGTGAACCCATTTTCTTTCCTGTCAACCATCGTCACCATCCAACTCCCACATCCACAATAGTAACTGGGAATACTAGATGTGGATGACCTTAGCCTTGGTCTCTAGTGACATGTTTTTGCTCTTGGTGATCCTTCCTAATTCTTTTATTTCTGCTCTTCTGAGTCTCAGCCATCCCTTGACTTCTTGGGTGCGGTGACTAGAAATATGACAGCGAACAGAACAATTGCACCTGTGCTCAAGGAGTTTATAATCAGATGAGGGAGACTATTGAAGTTTGAATGTAAACGTGGCCCCACTTCTTCACCCCCCTCTGTATCATACCCTTTGTCATGTGACTTTTCAGCAGCTCTTATCAAGAGGAGTTTGTTTCCTCCCTTTTAAACCTGGCTAGCTTTGTGACTTGATTTGACCAATAGAATGTGGTAAAAGGGACGCTGTGCCTATTCTCAGCTAGACCTCAAGAGGCTTTGTACAAGTCCCCCGCCCCCCCCCCCGCCCCCCGGCCCCCTTCTCTCTCTCAGAACCTGGCCCAGCTGCTTTATGAACAAGCTCAAGCTAGCCTGCTGGAGGGTAGAGACCATATGCACATGGACTGGAGCCAAATCAGTCTAGTTAAGAGGATCCTAGACCAGCTAGTGCCCACACAGATGACCACGATGCACGAGCAAGCACAGGTAGGCACAGCCCATGGACTCATGTTTGAAGCCACTGAACTCTGGGGTATTTGTGTGCAGCCGTCACTCACTGATACAGGGATAGTTCAGTCGATGTCCAACAATCACCATGTAGTTGTGGAAATAAATACAGAGTCTCAGAGGACCTTTCCTAATGGAAGACATTGTTAAGCTCGGACCTAAAAGATGAAGATGAAAGAAGGAGATGTTTCAGGCAGAGGGAACTACATCGGAAACCTGGAACATAGAGAACAAAATTTATTTTTTCTACACGCTGTCAGGGACACATAAATATAAACTTTTCGTTGTTGCTGTTCAAGGAGCTTCTTATGTTGCTGTCATGTCAAGATTCACACACACGAAAAAAGTCAGTTATTACACAAAGTGAACTATATTAACTGCTGAGTTTGTTCAGACTCTGGTGCAAGAAGTGAGAAGAGTGTGGAGAGGGACCTGTAAGAACTGAAAAACAGCCAAGAAAACTTGAAAGATAAGCTAATTGTGACAGGGCTGAAAGGGTAGGACACAGTGGGGAGCACAGGAGAGAGGAGTATCCTCCTGGAACCTTTTGGGACTTTTTGTGGGAGGGCCTATTTGGCCATTCTTGCCCTTGGGACCCCTAACATGTGCGAAGCCCTGTGAAAGGAACTATGGGAAAGACAAGAAGCAGGAGACATTGCCTTGTCTTCATGAAACTGAAAGTTATGCTTACCTTTGGGGTGCCAAACTCCTTTTACGTTACGTCTTGGCTTTTGCACTGTGTAAGTTCAGCCAATTGTTTCTTTCCATTGGCAATTTTGGGGATGTTGCTTTGTGGAAGGTGCAGGGGAGCTCTGAAATTGTAGGTCAGTGAATATACATTCTGATGTTTCCATAGCAGCAAGGGGTTTGGTTGCCAGTTTTTTCATGACCATTTTTCAGAGACTGGGGAGCTCCATTTCTCAGCCCCCTGAAGTGTGGGGATTTCATGCTGAGCCAAAGTGTGGAGCCCCAGGACATTGGCATCTGTTAAGAGCTTTATCTTTTCTCCTTGAGGCTTTTACTGAACCTCCTTGGGATTTAGAAGCTTATATGGTATTTTCTTAGCCAGAAGTCTTTGTAAAGCTTGATTGTCAGAAATAAACAAGAGAAACCCCCACCTTCTGAAAACAGTGCTTAAGAAAACCTTAATTTGTAGTGAGAGTCTGTGCAGAGAGTGCTGGAATTAGCTATGAGCTGGCAAACCTGGGCTGAAGCAGAAAATTGCATATTTGTGAGAAACATATTTATTGAATCGTAAAAGAAAGCTGCCACCCAAACTAAGACCAGACATCCAGGGACATGTGTGGAGTTAATTCATGCTGTCCCCCTTTTCAGTTTGCAAATGTCTTTGGAATGACAGAATTGAGGGGTGGGGGCAGGGACTCTTTGAAGACTCACAAGAGCTCCCATGGCTAGTGGAGTCACCGTCTCTATCCCTCTCTGCTCTTATCTAGGCTTCTCTCATGGGCTCTCAAAGGCATTTGAAAATAAACACGTGAGAAAGTTTTCCAAGACATCCTAGTAATCTACGGTGACACTTGCTGAGATGATGGGCCAAAGCTGGTCCCTCTCCATCGCTTCTCTGGTCTAACACTCTGAGATTCTTTCCCTTGTTAGTTCAGGAGTGAGGTTCTACAGTTGCTGTCAAGTGCTCTGGTCAGAGCTTTTGCCTTTTGCCACAGTTTTAGAGAAATATTGTTTGAATGGAGATATATGCTTTTAATAGCATCCGTGGCTTCTGGACCCCCTTACTCATTTCAAATGTATTTAAGTACAGGGGGCAGTTCATGGGCTACAGGGGAAAGTCCCTGTGGTTAGCTGTTGTTTTTTTTTTTCTCAGTTTCTAATTACTATGCATAAAAAATTACAACTTACATAAAATAAAAGGGGCATTTCTATAATATATAAAGAGTACCTACATAAGAATAAGAATAGACAGAAAACTGAATAGAAAAATGGATAAAATATATGATTAGGTGGTTCACTAAGAAGCAAATTAATGAAACTAATATTTCATATTTAGAAAAACCACTCAACCTCATCCATAATAAAAATATGCATATTCAAACTATAATAAGATAGTTTGCACTTCCCAGATTAGCAAACACTTAAATGTTTAATAATATACCTGGCTGAAGAGGTGTGAAGAAACTGGAACTCTCGTACATTATTAGTGGCCATTTAAATTGGTACACACAATTTGGAGGACAATCTGCTATTAGCTACAAAAATGGCAAGTGTCCTTTGTCTTAGAATTCTACTTCTAGGAATTTATCCTACAGAAATACCCACACATGGGTGAAATAATGAATGCACAAAGTTATTCATTATGGCACTGTTTACAAATACAAAAGTTTGGAAACAATTTCAAGTGTCTGTCAATAGGGGATTAGATAAACATATTAAGCTGCAACATGCTCTATTATGCAGTGGTTAAAAAGAATGAAGCAGGTCTTTCTGTACTGCTATGGAATAACATCCATCAGTAGGTGAGTGGATGTAACAGCCATGGTACCTTTACACAGTGGAATACTATTTGGCCATAAAAAAGAAGAAAATGTTACCCTTTGTGACAGTAGGGATGGACCGAAAGAACATTGTGCTAAGGGAAATAAGCCAATCAGAGAAAGACAAGTACCATATTATTTCATTCACATGTGGAGTCTAATGAACAAACTGAACTAACAAGCAAAATAGAGACAGACTCATAGATAGAGAGCAGGCTGACAGCTCTTGGGGTGGGGGTAGGGGAGCTGTGGGTGGAAGGACTAAGAAACTAAGAAAAAAAGAGAAAGAACTCATGGGCTGGGACAACAGTGTGGTGACTGCTGGAGGGAGGGAGTGGGTGGTAGAGGAGGGTATGGGGGGATAAATGGTGAGGGGAAAAATAAAATTAAATTAAAAACATATATAATGTAGATACTAGTGCCCACTCAAAGCTGGTATTGTAAGGATTAATGAAATGATGCATTCAAAGCTTTGACACAGTGCCAGGCACAGAGTAGGCACTAAGTCATGTTTTCCTTCCTTCTCTCTCTCTGTGAAGTGAAGAATATTTTTTCAAAACAATCAGCTTATCCCCTGCCCACAACCTTCAGATTAGAAGGAAATAGTTGGGGAGGGTTATTCGCTTTTCTTTCAAAAATATTTATTTAACACCTACTGTGTGCTAGTCGCAGTTCTAAGTGTTGGGGATATATCTGTAAATAAGACAGACAATAAGCCAAGAAACTAGCACATATTAGCTATGGTAAGTACTATAAAAATATATGTTAGGGGGATGGAATCCAAAATGATAACTACATTAAATTGAGTGGTAAGGAAAGTCATTGACTTAAAGGTCTGGAATGAATTGGCCATTCAGAGTTATTGGAGAAGACTGTTTCAGGCAGAAAGACCAGCTAATGCAAATGTCCTAAGGCAAGAGGAAGTGAGTAATTCAAAGTGCAGAGGGAAGGCCAGTGTGCTGGAGAGTAAACAAGGGGAGGCTGAAGACAGGACATGAGCCCAGAAGATAAGGTCGGAAGGTAGGCACAGGCTAGACCTTTCAGGGCCACAGTAAGGTGTTCGAAGAAATTTTAATTTCATCATAAGTCTCAAGGAAAGCGACAGGGGAGTACAATAAACATTTATATAAACATATATTTAAAAGATCTTTCCAATTACTTTGTGAAGAATGAATTCCAGAAGAACAAAAGTGACGGCAGAGAGGCCAACCAGTAAGTCATTGTAAAGATAATGTCTTGGAGCAAGGTAGTGAAACAAACAAACAAAAATAGATGTGAATGGATTCGGAAAATGTTTTGGAGTCAAATTTAGTAGGGCGTGTTGACAGACTGGATTTTGGCCTTGAGAGAAATCAACAATGAGTCCCCCATTTACAGCTTGATCCTCTGGGCCAATGGCTAAGCTATTTCTTACATGGGAGAGACCAAAGGAGGGGCAGGAACCTTGTGTATCACAGAAAGAAGGAAGCTAATGAAGACAAAGGTATAGGGAGCAAAATGAAGTAAAATGAATGTGCCACAATACACAAAATGGAATGGAGAAAATGTAAAATTAGAAGAAAATGAGGTAAACAAGAGGAAACAAAAGTTTAATACTATATTCTGGGATATTTGATGCACAGTACGAGATGCTTTGGAATCTGAAAGGCCTATTCAAAGACTTTGGTCTAATGATCAGCATTTTCATAGAGCAGCAAATCAAATTTATTCTACCAGTTTCTCCAAGAAGAAGCATCTATGGGTATTTAGGTTCTGGAATCTTGGAAGGACTGAGAGTTTACTTAAGAATTACAAGTGTTTTTTCTTTTTTCTTTTTTTCAAATCTAGTCATCAAAGCCATAAGTACTAGGGATGAAATCTTTTTCAAATAGGGATATTTTCTGAGTGGTATACTTTGAAAATCTCAATAGATGGGTAGAAAAAAGCAAAGTCTCAGCTTTTTCCATTGGCCTGACTCCTTTTTGGGGACAAGAGGCAGGAGCTGGCATTCTCTTCCCATCATATTCAATAGTGAAAAAATTATGAAGCAAATGTAGCATTTCTCCTTCAAAGATTTAAAATTAAGAAAAATATTTTGGGGTTGGAAACTTGGGAGCGATGTGCTGTGCTGATCTGTTCATCCAAGACCAAAAATTCCAAAGAGCTTAGAAGAAAACACAGCAGAAAACCTTCTGTAGCTTTGTTCCTAGTTCACTATTCTTCCTTCAAGGCCAGCTTTATTCTTTCCAATCAGGCTTCCTTCTTTTTTAATTTTTTTAAGAACCCCAAAGGTTACAGGAGGAAGAATAATACAATGGTGGTTGAGATGATTAGAATGTTTTTTTATGTCTGTGTTGTTATGTTTCTGAAATCAGCTACCAGGAGTCCAGGGAAATGCTGGGGATTTCTTTAGTGGCAAAAGAGTAAGATCTTGGTGCAGTTGAAAGAAGATAATGGTGGGTCCTGGTTGAGAGTTTTGATAGTGCTGTCATTTCCAGTCACCCAGGAACTTGTCCGAGTGGGCGTTAATTGGAAATTGTAATGGGATCAGCTGTTCTCAAGCATCAGAAAATTATGCCCAAGTCTAATACAACTGAGATGATTAGAGGAAAGGCATTATTTCTTGATCTCTACTGAGCTTCTGGTCCTACACTGGACATACTATGCATAGTATTGCATTTATTCCTCCTGTCAACACCTGAGCATTTTAATTCCCTTGTGAGTGCATCCTGCCTAACTGGATCTGAGGTTGGGGACACATCAAGCAGGAGAAGTTGAGTGACATCTCTTCCTCTAGGTTACTATATGTATTGACCGATTCTCAGGGGATTTCAAAAATTCCCTGCAGAGGAAAAATAACTTGAATTGGAATGGACTTGGCAGGGGACTGTAACAGAAGCCAAACTGCAGGGAGGGGTTCTGGAGACCCCAGTGAGCATTCACTCCAATAGAAGGAAACAGCATGTTGAGGCAGATTCTGCAATAGGGACTGCATTGACGTTGGTCCTGGGTTTAGCCTTGAGACTGGCACATGACACTCTGGCAGCATATATGAACCATTGGAAGAAAAGGGCAATTTTGCAAACTAGAACTGTACTTGATGCTGTCCTGTGGAACTTTCTCTGATGATGAGAATGTTCCATGCGTGTGCTGACCACATGGGGCAACTGAGCCCTTGAAATAAGCTAATATGACTGAGGAACTGAATTTTAGTTAAGTGGCCGTGTGTGTCTAGTGTCTACCACAGTTAAGTGCTTCAATACTTACAGTGCTGTGGGATCCCCCAGTATTTAGCATAGCTCAGTATGTCCAAGCTAGAGGTATGGAAGTCAGTGGGGGCAAAGTGGGGCAGAATGTAGAGTGAGGTGTCAGAGTGAATACAGTCTAAACCAAGACAGAGTCTCATAGGAATCAGCCTATGTGCTGGGCTTCTTGTGTAAGCAGGGGCTGGTCTAGAGCCAGCAAAGTATATGTATTAATGCCCTGATTTGGACCCACATGGTAGTGAGCCCTGGGTTACAGTTAGAAGGAATAACTAGGCTCAATGTTCTGCAGAGTGCTTGGCACCTGCTCTAGCCCTTAGTACACTGTGCGTGTTTAATAAATATTTGTTTTGGATCAGTGAATGTATAAATGGGATATAAAGGTACTCACTGAGATCACTGTATCAGGCAGCTATTGCCACAGTAATGCTCCATAACAAACTGCCCCAAAACTCAGTGACTTAAAACAAGATTCATTTATTCTCGCTCATAGATCAGGAAATTACCTGGGATGGCCTATATCATGTGAATTCACTTAGGGGCACAAGAGAAGCTCTTGTAGAGATGGCAGAAACACAGAGGGCAAGCAGAAGCTTAAAGTTCTTAAGGTGGGTCCTCAGAACTGTCACATTGTCATTTCCATCCGCATTCCATGGGGCAATACATATCACCTCACTAATTGCAAAGTTAAGGGTTGAAAAAGTACCCTATGCCCACAGTACAAGGGGAAGAACAATGGAGCTACATGGCAAAGAACATGGTTTGGGGAGGGGTGAGGAACAGAGGCCCAAAATTCGATCTGCCATGGTTGCGCGGCAAGCGGGGGTCAGATCTGCAGTTCATTCTAATTTTTTTCCATAGTCTATGTTTCTTCCTCTACTCTAAATTCTTCATGTACAATCGAAGACAGTCTTCCCATTCATGTGACTCCCAAGGCAGATGTTGTATTTCCATCCTTTAAAAAATCTGATATTCTGCTTTTAAAATTTTTGTTATTTATCTCATTGAATGATTGTCATTTTTGTGGTACTGGACTGCAATCAATCCACATGATTTGGCTCAGTTATAGAGTTGGAGGTGCAGTCTCATGGAGGTTCAAAGAATCTGTTAGTCTGCAAATATTTTTGCTTTAATTGTGGACCGTCTCAGTTACTAAGAGCCTGAGACGCTGCTGCCAATGGCTGAGGCACAAGAGAATGGAACTTTCAGTCCCAGTACCCTGGATTTGGTTTGCAACTTTGACTGAGGTTCCTCGCTGCTGTCAGAACCTACCATCACCCTTTTAAAAAATGGTTCACTTAAAAAAAATGCATACAGCAAAATTCTATTCTTTTGAGTGGATAATTTTATGAATTTTGGCAAATTTTGATTCATGTAACCACCAACACAATCAAGATATATCTATCACCTGCAAAACTCCCTTGTGCTGCTCCTTTGTAGTCGATCCTTCCCCACATGTCCAGCGTTTTCCAAAATGTCATATAAATGGAATTAAACAGGCAGCCTCTTGAGTCTGGCTTCTTGTAGTTAGCATGATGCATTTGAGAGCGACCATGCTGCTGTGTGTATCAGTACCTCGTCCCTTTTCGTTTCTGAGTAATATTCCATTGTATGAATGTACAAAACTTTATTTAGCCTTTCTGTGGTTGCAAGACATTTGACAGTTCCTTTCCAGTTTTTGATAGCTATGAAAAAGCTACTATAAATATTGGCTTATGAGTTTTTGTGTGAGTGTAAGCTTTCATTTTTCTTGGACAAATGCTTACAGTGAAATTGCCAGATTGTATGGCAAGTACTGTATATGTTTTAATAGTCCAATTCCATATTAGAATATTGGAACCCAAACCAACCTTTTAAGAAATAGAATTGTTTTCCGAAGTGGCTGCACCGTTTCGCAGTCCTACCAATAGTGTATAAGAGTCCCCACTGTGACTTTTAATTTCTCTATTTCCCTCTCTGCCACTTCTCTCTTCATTTGAATTTGCAATCCCAGACCCCATTTTTATTTTATTTTTTCTTTCCTTCCCTGGTAGTTTAAGAAAAGCTGTTGCCTGGATCAGAGCTGTTTTGGGAACAAATGTACCATAGTTTTCTGCCTGGGGCAATAGATAAGAAGGCTGGAGTTTGAGTGCATAGAATTGAAATATTAATTTGCCATTAGCACACTGAGCATGCAGGGGCGTTTCTCTTCTCAACCCTTGTCACCTCAGTACAAAAATAAAGGTGTTGATCTGGATAATAGGTTTAGTTTCTATAAAGCTGAATTAATGATTTATGGTTTCTTAGCCTCAGCTGCTTGCAAAAAGTTGAGCCATCAACCTACTATCATTTCAGATACTATTCAAGCTGAATTCCTGACTTTGGCCTTTACCATTTCAATGTATGCTGACACGACTCACAACTGCCGGCACCTGCCTCTTTTTGTTAGAGAGCATTTTCCTGTCACCAAAGGCCACTCTGCTCATGCGCAGGGTAGGTAGGAGTGCCACGGAGTTAACACCACCAGGAGCAGCCCTCAATAACTGACTGACAGAAAAAATAGACTGAATTGGTGTATAAACACCCCATCTCCTGCATCCTCTGGGTGGGCTAACTCTGAGGTTCATGGCTCTACATGGTTCCCACAGTTCCCTGCTGGGTTTGAGCTCCAGTTGCCCACGGTAGCACCTTGCTTGATCATGCAAACTTTATTGGCTGCCTTATCTTCTTTGTTTGATTGCTTTTCTCTCTTGCTGGTTCCTTTGCCTCCCAGCTCAGCTACTGAAAATCAGTCCTTGACTCTGTATTTACTTTTAAGGAACTTATACCAAGCCAGACCTGTTTCTGATTTCTCTCATGAACAGCCTTTTTTTGGTTGCCTGCATTCCTGACCTCCATGTGTTCTATTCTTCATTAACTGAGTCTATTCAAAATGATATCTAGTTCTCCAGTTCCTGACATATTCTACAGTGTTCTTGCTCTCTGCTGCCCATGAACGTGATATAACATTTGCTGTGGTTTAAAAGATCATGGCTGTGGCAGAGATGTTGGTATAAAGTTGTGTAAGTGATTTAAACTTCTCTGGCTTCAACTATGACATCTGTGAAATGAGGTTAGTGGGTCCCATTACAAAGATGGTTTAGAACTTTAATCTCCTATGGGATTTTAATGGATAGTATAGGTCATCAGCATAAGTTTGGTTCTCGTGTTTCTTGTCTGATCACTCACAGTCCAAGGTCTATCTCTTTCATGGCTGACCACTTCTCAAGAACACACATTAAGGAATCAATCTGTTTTTATCTGTGGTATTTGGTTTTCTATTGACGGGAAATGGTATTTCCAAAGAACGGTAAAAACTGATGATATATGGTTTTTCATTGGTGGGAATGTGACATGATATATTTGTGCCATAGTTCCTATCTTGGTAGTTTATTTCAATAAAAGAAATAGTTTCTTTCAGTGTTGCAAATCAGGAATTTAAGCAAAAATTACAGAGTGTTTCATAAGTGTGTATTGAGGTTGGGTGAAAAAAAATGCAACATAAAAACAAATGTCTTATTTTTGTTTTGAACTCTAAGGATAATGAAAGAGAGAAGACAGAATCTTAGAGTTAGAAACAACATGAAGGGCCACCTAGTAACAATAATAGTAATAGCTAATGTTTATTGAATATTGGTATGTGACAGGTAGTCATGTTCCAAGTGCTTTGTAGATTCTCCCTCCACAACAGTCTTCTTAGGTTGGTCCCATTATCATCATGCCCATTTTACAGATAAGAAAGCAAGTCCAGAAAAATTAATGAACTTGCCCTAGGTTACAATGCCAGTAAGTAGTGAGGCAGGAGTCAAACCCAGAGGCCAGACACCAGAGCAGATACTTTTAACCTCTGTGCCATGCTGCCTCCCCAGCTTAGGTAGCCCTATCATGGAGAATCAATAGTTTTCAACACATTTTGTTTCATGTGGAACAATCTTAGTTTTTTATCTTGAGTGTAAATAAGCTTCTAAGTCTCTTAAACCCTTTGATCCTGGTTTTAACTTTTGGAAAAGGTTATTTCTGTCTTTACAGACTTTGAGCCTTACTCCATCCCCCTTTGATTTTCTCTTCTCTAGAATATATAGATCCTAAAAATCCTTGCTACAAATCACTTGTATAGTATGTGTACTTATCATTACTAGAAGGCTGTTGCACATCTCTACTGGTCATTGCTGGAGATAGCTCTTCACCAGGCACCAATTTACTTTAGGTTTATGTCATGCCCAGTCTTCAGCTTTTTTTCAAGGAAAGTTCATTCAAACAGAAGCAGAAGTTTAATGTTCTACAGAAAGAAAGAAATGAAGAGGTCCAGAAACAATGAATACATGGGTAAATATGCAATTTCTTTTATTTTATTATTATTTTTTTAGAGAGTTCATTGACTAAATAAACAAGCAATGTATTCTGGGATTTGTAACACATGATAACAATCACATAACGAGGAAAAGGAAGTAAAAGGAAGATTTATACATTAGATGTGATGTGCTCTAATAGTAATTCATGATAGATTGTGATAAGTTAAGAATGCACACTATAAATCCTTAGAATGACCACAATAAAAATAACCAAAGAGGTATAGTTAAAAAGATAGTAGTGTAGGTAAAAAAGAATACCAAAAGGTACTTGATCAATCAATCCAAAAGAAGACAGGAAAACAGAAACAAAGGAACAAAGAAAAGTGAAACGAACAGCAAACAAATGGCAAGAGAGTAGTGTTTCAAACCCAATCACATTAATAATTATATTAAATGTTAATGGACTAAACACTCAAATTAAAAGGCAAAGATTGTTGGACTGAGTGAAAAAATAAAGTCCACCTATGTTTTATTTACAAAGGATACATTTTCTATATACAAACACAGGGAGGTTAAAAGTCATAGGGTGAGAAAATACCTACTCGGGAAGGGGCCGCCCACATGCCCTGGGGATGTCTGCCTTGCCTGAAGCAGGGGGTATAGGGTACCTCTATAGATGCCCAAAGCCTAACAGAGGAGGAGGAAACATGAGAAGCATCACTCCTTGGAGCAAGGCAATGCCGGTGCTGATGTGTGCTGAAACCTTTCCCCCAGCAATTGGGCAACTTTAGCCAACAATCGAATACAGTCCTCTTTTTGCTTTGTAGAGAACTGCCCATAAGTAGCCACGTTTCGTGGTGTGGGATGGTGTTTTTCTGCCGCCTCTGCAGAAATGGCTCTCTAGATCCACCCACCGTCTGGGCTGTGAGCAGTAGCAATCACATGATTTGGGTACTGATTTCCTTCACCAGTTGGGGTTTGGTGATAAAGTTAGCTGACTGCCATCTTTTTTTCCTGATTTAGTAGGTCCTCTTTCCCTGCTGGCCCCATGACAGTGGCTGTTGCCAAAGCAAACAATGACAGAATAGAAGAAAGAGAAATGAACTGTTGGCACATTTATTGCTCAGATTTTGCGGGTGCACTGAAGGGTGTAAAAATGAAAGAGATGCTGCAGTGGCCTTTGTTGTCATGCTTTGCTGTGAGACTGTTATTTGGTGAAAAGTAGGCTTCATGAGTAGTGAGTTGTTTTCTACACATGCAGCACATATGCAATGCGCCTGGCTCTTCCCTAGTTTAGAAAACTGTCAGGCCTTTGTGGAAAAAAAACCCACGAAGCCTGGAATATTACTCCTCTTCCTCCCACCTCTTGCTACGACTCCTGCTTCACATCCCTCCAAAAGTCCCCTCAGCTGGGCCATTGCAAGGATGTAATGCCATTGACAAAATTCATGATTTCAGTCCTGCATGTGAAATGAATTTCAGATAAACTGGAGATTGTCTACCACTGTGATACTGAGTCTGACCGGACTGAGGAGAAACTCCCTGTGGTGGGTGGTTATTTTTCTGGGAATGACTTTAATTAACCCGTCTTCTTTAAGCCTGCACTCTGGAAAGGGTTTTGAAGGTGGCATTTTTCCCCGGCTGTTCAAAGGGAATGAAGGTGACAGTTGAGTTTATTCTCAGCATTGTTAATTTGGTTGATATTGGGGTGTTTCCAAAGAAATTACTAAGGCTATCACAGAAAATGAAGGGTAACACCTTTGAGAAAGATTCTGGAACATTTGGCTCTTGTATTGGCCTGTATGTCTGGCAAAAAAAAAAAAAAGAAAGAAAGAAAAAGATGAATTCATTATCTCAAAATAGTGGAAAATATTATAAATGGCAGTAAATGAAGTAAGTGGGAGTTTCCACTGTCATGTACAATTCTTTAAGCTAGCCACCCAGAAAGAACACAGCTTGGCTTTCTGGGCGGGGAGTCTGAGCTGAGATTCAAGAGACCGTGCTCGGGCTCTGAGCGATGTTTGGGAACCAGGCATTCCTTTTGCTGCTGTGATCTCCTGGTTTATTGCCCATCTGGGCTATGCCTGTCTCGCAGCCTGTTGAAACAAACCCAAGTGGAGTTCTCACCTCTTCAACTTAGATCTGACCTTAGGGTGTTCCTTTCCTGCCTGACTCAACCTCCAGGGGAAAATAAAATAAAAAACTAACCTCCCCTTTGCTGGGGAAATGGTCTCTCATGCTTCTGGATGCCTCTCCCTCCTGGAGTACAAAAGCCGTGTCTCCTTGTCAGTGGGATCAGGGCTAAGCGTGCCTGCTCAGGCCTGGGCTATGACGCTGCTCTGCGGACCCGCCCTCCTATCCTGGGGGCTGAACCTGTGAGTTTACCGCTTTCCCACACAGGACCAGAAAGCCTCATCCGTCACCGCCACCACCGTCTCCCTCTCCTGCTGTAACAGATCCGTGAAGGGGACCCCCCACCTTCCCTGGCTTGTTGATGCCACCTTCACCTGAGTGAGCTGCCTTCTGGCTCAGAGTGAGGCAAGGCCCATCTGATGGGTTCTCTTCTGTTCTTCAGGCTAATAAAGCAGGTCACCTACAGCAGAGCATTTCCCTATCTTTCCTTAATTAATTTTAGTGATTTTTGAGAAACTGTGAAATATATACAAGTAATTATAGGCTCTTGGTGCCTGATATTTGCTATGGATGCCAGAAAAATGGAATAACTATGTCTATATTTGTATAAATTTTAAAATAAACTCATCTCTACAGTTTTATTTTCTAACTTTTATTTTGACTACAAACTGTCTTGTACTGAGCAAAAAACAGCCCTCAAGTTTGGTCTGTGAATTCTTGCTGGTCCATAGAAATTGAGGGGTAGTGGTGCCAAATTAAATTCTACAAGTATTGCTGAGAACTCAATATGTGTAAATTCCAAAAGAAATATGTCACAGCTTAAGACCTTAATAAGCATAAAATCTACTTGCAAAGCAGAACAAATGCATATGGAACACCTGATATGTATTTCCTCCCATTTGATGTGTGTGTATGCATACATACATATACAGATACATGCACACACATGCATGCACACACATAAACATATAGGCATATACTCACATGTAACACACATAGAAACACACATATAAATACTTATTCATGTGTATAAGACATGTGTATACAATAATACACATTTAAATATACATATAAATATATGTACAGTGCTTATGCATAGATACACACATACATACATTCATACATTTATATACACCTACATATGTACAGACGTATACACTAACACACACTCTCACACACATATAATTCTTTTCTCACACATATATATGCATACACATACACAAATACATGCTTTTCACATGCATATACCCAGTCAAAAACATGTATGCACATGTATATATGTGTGTGTGTGTCACACACACACACACACAGGCCAGGCACACACATATATGCTCACATACAGACACGTACACACATATACACATCATACACATATACATACAGAGATATACACAGGCACACTTTTTTATTTTGGTCAATTAATTTAATATCTAGAACCTCTAGACCCATTTTAATTAGTTGTGTATTCTTATTTTAAACATTGTTTTGATGTACATACTTCTAGTGTTTCACCATTAAGAATCGTGCGGACTTTTGTTTTGAAATACACACACACACATATATATTTATCATATTGAAGAACTTTCTAGTCTTAATTTACTATGGGATTTTTTGTTCTGAGAAATTTGAAAAATACCCACAAATACGATGAATAATGACACATATTTATATAACACCAAGCAGAACTGAGGACTGGAAATACTTTGTTCCATTCACTCCATCCTATCATAAATGAAAGCAATAAAGTCCTACCGAGGAAGTTTTCTTTGTTCCTTGTGTCCCAAACCCAGAGGAAAATGTGAACTGAGCAATACCTTTCTCACTCCACTTGAATGCACTTACATACATATGTATGTCTCAATAAATAATATATAATGTTTATTTTTTGGTTTGGAAATTGGACATAAGTGTCAAGGCGTGTATCTTCGGAAACTTGCCTTTTTCCATTCAACATTTTGTGTGGAACTACAATTATGTCACTGAGTAGAGAGAGTTACATTATTTTAACAGTTGTACAGTATTCCAGTGTATGAATATACCAAATATTATTTCTTTATTCCCTTATTGATGTAATTTAGAACTTTCCCCCTATTTTAAAGAGCTTTGCAATGGAAACAATGGGGCATGTCTGTTTATAAGCATATGAAAAACTTTTTCTAGAATATTTATAAACAGGAGTAGAATTGCTCAGTCACAGTACGTAGGTTTGCACTTTTGCTAGATACTGCCAAATTGTTCTTCAGAGTGATTAGGGCAATTTAAGCACCCGCCAGGAGTCAATAGGAGTTCTGTTTTCCAAATCCTTGCCATCTTTTTTACGGTTGCAGATGCTTTGATGTTAGCCTACATGAGAATGTGAGGTGGTATTGGATTGTTCAGTTTACACCTCCTAAAGAGTTTTTTAGAAATGGAAATATTGTTTCTGTTCAAAGCTGTTTCTGAATACATTGAAATTTTTTAGCCATTTATATGTTGACTTCTCATAATTGAATCATCTTATGATTCCCATAGGTTATGATTTATTTGTTTAACACACTGCCAAATTGCATCTGTTATTTAATTTATGTTTTTCATGTCAATATTTATAAATGCTTGCTTTATAATTTTTTTCTTAGGCTATTGTTCTCAGATTTTGGTATCACTTTTATTTTCTCTCATTAAAAAAATTAACCTAGGAAATATCCTTTCTTTGAACTCCAGAACAGGTTCTATAGTATAGGGAAAATACTTTTTGTCTTCAAAAAGCTTTTGTAAAATTCACCCATGAAACCAGCTGATCCTGGTGACTTCTGGGTTTTACGTAGGGTATGTTGGGAGAGGCATAGGGAAGATACGGAGGTAACTCTGTAAAATATTCATAGTTTCTTTCTTTGCTGTTCATGTTAGATTTTTCTACCTCGAATTGCTTCAAATTGCTTCAATTTTTATTGACTGAAATCTTCCTTAAATAATGTCCCACTGATTCTTGCTCTGGTGTAATGGTCAAAACAGGACGTCTTTACCGCACACTCCTCCTTTACATATTTGAAGATGGACATCATGTCCCTTCTATGTCTCTCTTTCCCAGAAATGTTGATTTGGGAATAGTGGCATTACCAGAGGTTGCATTCTGCATCTTTCCTTTTTTTGTGTTCATTTAGTTTTTCTAAACTACTGCAACATTATATTTGTTATGTAATAGGAATAGAAATATATTAGCAAAATATGTTCTTCTGAATTGAGAATGACCTGATCAGGGGAAGTGGCAGTGGATCTCTTTATTTATTTGTTGCAGATCTAATTTTGGGCAAGATTATAAGAATTACAACTATGTCAGCTCACCGATGCTCCCACTCCCTTTCTTTCTCCAAATTGCCGATCGAGGAACCTCTTCCATGATCTCTTACAGAGCTGTGCTTAGCTGCATTCACTCCTCCGCGAAGGCACAGGGAGGCAGGAATGGAAGACCTCGCTCTCGCCCTCAGAATCTGTGCGCTCCAAAGATACCAGTTTTCCTTCGTAGCTTCTAAATTTGCAATAGTAGCGAAGAGTAGAAGAGAAGTTCTTCAAAGAGGAGGTTAGGACTGTAGAAGTACAGATAAGGAAGGGCCTAGAGAAATCCACATGCCCAATGCACGAGTGAATGGATGTGGCTAGAATCAGAGAAGAAAACAATGTGTGTTTCTTTGCCTTGTCACGAGTGTGCACCGTGGGTAAGCCTGTGAGACACAGCGCACTGGGCAGGCGCACCCGAGGCCTGGCTGGGTGCGCCTCAACTTCGGACTCATCTCTGTCCTCACTGCCCCATTGTTGGTGAACATCATGCTGGCCCTAAATGGGGACCCTGAAGCTGACGGCCTGGGCTCATATCCCTAATCCAGGTCTCATTTTCCTCATGTGTAAAATGGGGGCGATAATGACTGCAGCTTTATAGGGTTGTTATGGGGCTTAAACCTAATTCACGCATATGTGCAAACACGCAAATATTTGTAAACCACACATACATGCATGGATACAGAAAGAGAATGAGCCATACAGACAATACTTCAAGTAGCTCCTGGCACAAAGCATGTGCCATGTAAACCTGTATAAGTGTTAGCTGCTGGCCCTGCTAGTGCTGCTCTGTCCCAGGTAGTGTTTAGTAGTAAACCTCCTAAATTCTGTGCAAGTTTCACCCTTATGGCAACATCTCAATTTGGATGCTCAATTGCCATTTATAGTTGAAAAACTTATGCTTGAAGAAGTAAAGTTTTCTGGAATGAGCCTGACTTTCTACACCTTGTTGGCTGGCACCGGTTAACGGATTGCTGCTTTGGTTAAGCTCGCGGCTTAATCCACCCACGGCTCCCGCTGACCAAGATTTACTGTCTTTTTTTAAAAAAATTTTCCCCTGCATTTTTCTTTGCATTCTATTGAATGCCAGATGGCATTACGGCTTTTAACTAATTAATTAATTAGTTAATTAATTAGTCCTCTGTATCTAAGGTTCTATTTCTTTATTAATTTCTTTCACTTTTTAGATCCCATGTATAAATGAAATTGTACAGTATTTGCCTTTTCCTGTCTGACTTATTCCACGTAGCATTATACCTTCAGGGTTCATCCATGTTGTCGCAAATGTCAAGATTTCATTCTTTTTATTGCTGAGTAATATTCATATGTGTGTGTGTGTGTGTGTGTGTGTGTGTGTGTTGCTTCCACCTTGGCTATTGTAAATAACGCTGCAATGAACAAGCTGTGCATGCATCTTTTTTCCTTTGGATACATACCCAGGAGTGGAATTGATGGGCGGTATGGCAGCTCTATTTTTAATCTTTTGAGGAATCTCCATACGGTTTTCCATAGTGACTGCTCCAATTTACAGCCTCAGCAACAGTGCATGAGGGTTCGCTTTTCTTCACACCCTCACCAGCGCTTGTTACTTGTCGATAGGTTTGCTGTCTCGATGATCCCCCCTCCAGGTTTTCACAGCAAAGAGGCCTCATTGCAAAGCTGCACAGGGAGGGCGTGGTTCGATGAGGCAGCCCCACCGTCTCCACACCTCCCTAGCCCGTGAGGCAGGTCTTCACTCCCTGGTCATCCCCAGCTGCCCCCCCCCCCGGCCCAGCCTCGCATGGGGAGCTGCTGGACCTCCGCATTCACGTCTCCACTCCATGTCCTTGTGCGGGGTGCTCTGACTCCCCCCTTCCTCAAGGCTGGCAGCTCCAGGGAAGCACGTTAGAGTCTCTTCTCTGCTCTAGCGTGTTGCGTGTGCTTTGTGTTCTCAGCCATGCCTGAGGTGAATCATCCATTCATTCGTCAGCTCATTCATTCATTTAGAAAGGTTTCTTAGAGTCTACTACGTGCTGCACTTTGCAGGGGAGGGATGCAATCATGAACTAGACAGACATTGGCCCTGCCCTCGCCGAGTGAGTAGAGTATATGGTATTGAAGGTGGTATTGACTTTTCGGCATCAAAGATAACTCCCAGACTTTTTCCAGTGTAATCTGATGAAAGAAGGCATTTAGGAAATTCTGGAGGAGAAAGACGTTGGAGGTGAGGTGGGGAACAAAAGATGATTAATTTTGGATATGTTAGCTTGAGATAATTATGAAAGACCAAGGGGAGATGTGGCTATATGGTTCTAGAGCAATGCTGTCCAATATAAATATAATGCAAGCCACATATGTAACTTTAAGTGTTCTAGTAGCCACAAGAAAACAAGCCAAAAGAAACAGGTGAAATTAATTTTAATACTATTTGACCAAATATATCCAAAATATTATCATTTCGGCATTTAGGAAATCCTGCCATTTGTAACAACATGGATGGAACTTGAAGGCATTATGCTAAGTGAGGTAAATCAGACAGAGAAAGATACTGCATGGTATCACTTATGTGTGGAATCTAAGAAGACGTCAAACTCATAGAAACGGAAAGTAGAAGAATGGTTACCAATGGCTGGCGGTGCTGGGGAATAGGGAGAGGTTGTCCAAAAGGCACAAACTTTCAATGAGGGCTCAGGATCTAATGTAAAGCATGGTGACTATAGTTGATTCACATACTTAACTTGTTCCAAACATAAGTGAAATCATTTTGATAATTGAATTATCTTTTTTTTTATTTTAAATATATCTTTATTGATTTCAGAGAGAGGAAAGGAGAGGGAGAGAGAGAGACAGAAACATCAATGATGAGAGTCATTGATCGAGCCCACAACCCGGGCATGTGCCCTGACCAGGAATCGAATCCCGATCGCCTGGATCCTAGGTCGACTCTCAACTGCTGAGCCACTCCCAGCTGGGCTGAATTATCATTTTAAAAAACCTAATTAAGTTAAATTAAAAACTTAGTTGTTCAATTGTACTAGCTGCATTTCAAGTGCTTAACAGCCACATGTGGCGAAGTGGCAACTATGTGTAACAATGCAGTTCTGGAGTTTAACAGAGGGGCCTAGGCTAAAGACTCTTCAGACTACAGGTGGGATTTGTAACTAACAGAAGTGAGGTCACCCAGGAAGAATACCCGGAAGGAGAAGAGATGCTGGGTGATCTCCATGAGCTGGCTCCTCTCTGTGTTACCTTTAAGACATCAGCCATTGCTTATGATAGTTCACTGTCTTAGATTTGGGCATATGATGAAGATCCTAGGCCGTGTTTGAAAACAGGGCCATTGGAATTGTCATTGAAATGTGGGTATGTACCCTGTACCTTTCGCTTGAGTACAGAGTATGTAGGCGTTTGCTGATCCCTCCTGATCCCTTGGAGATATGTCTGGGTTAACTTCACAGAGATCTAATCTCCTGGCCCTCAAAGGCCAATGCTGTCCTGGGATTCCTTCAGCTCTGACATCACCTGTAGCCTACAGGGTGGGTGTTGTCTGTGTTACTTTAAGGCAGCTGGTTTGGAAACCCGGACCCTTTACTGCTCTATACAGAAACTTCCTTTATACCAGGCATTGTTGGAAGGCAACCTTTACAGAAGGTTGGGGTCATTGACAAAGTGGACAGTGGGTAATGACTCCTCTGTCTCCCTCTGCTCCCTCACCCCTCATTTCTTTTGCATTGAACTCCCCCTCCTCCCTCAGGGACAAACACTTCGTCTGGTTCCCCTGCAACAGTTCAGTAGCTTAAACTGGTTCTTGGTGTCTTTCCATGAATTCTAAATGTCTTGTTAGATTTTTTTTTTAATCCAAACAAATACATTAGCCTCCTTAAAAAATTTTTAGGTGAATAAAATGCCCTCTCCCCACCCCACATTGCAAATGCTTTTTGACCTGGATCTTTAATTCTTCATCTCATCTTGTGTCATGCCTCATCTTTATGTTCCCTACAGTGTCTGCTTACAGAAAGTGGTCAGTTTATATTTGGTTAATGACTGCCCCTGTTTCCTACTTCCCATAAAACCTCTCTTTCAGAAGAGAGTTGAACTAATTGCTCCTTTACCCATTTCATCCAGGCCACAGACAAAACCACAGCTCGTTTGGTGGCTGAAGTTTACTGAAAGCTTCCTTTCCTCTTGATGCAGTCAGTTTATTTAATCACATGGCAGGGTTGGCCTGAGGGTAACAGTGGGCCAGGGTTGTTGGAACAGTGACTGCTTATGGTTGGGGATGAGGGTCTTGCCTTCAAGATTTAGCATGCTGTGGCCCAGGAAATTGAAACTTTAAATCTACAGATTTGCAATGAGTGCAGTCAAAATGGGAGTATTGCCTCGTTTTGAGCATCATGAAAAATAAAAATATAATGTGGGTATTTTGGATGCATACTGATGGCTGAGAAAGAGAATAAGAATTTGTGTAGCCTTTGGGGGTAAAAATCAGAGCAATGCTCATGGCCTTTGATGAATATTATATAAGCAGAGCAAGGTGGTAGCTTGAATTGCCAAGGAATTATTTCCTTCACTCATTCACTTAGTCATTCATTCATTCACCAGTCATCTTCTAGGTTAGCATTCATTGAGTGATTAACAAGTATTAGACACTATTCTAAGCACTTTACTTGCATCAACTCATTAAATCCTCTCAATAACCTGTTAATTTGGCACTATTAGAGGTTAACTTGCCCAAGCTTACATAGTTAGTAGATGGTGGAGTCAGAACTTGAACCAGGATGCCTGACTACAGAATCTTTTGACTTTACCAAAAGATAGGTGAATAGGCCGGGTCCCTGCTCTCATGGACTTTACATTGTAGTAGGTAAGACAGCCAGTAAACATGTAAGTAAACATTAAATAGGAAATATTATTTCAGGTAGTAAAAATGAATATTATAGAATAATGAGATTGACTAAATGGGAGGGCAGTGTGGCTACTTCAGCTTGATGGCCAGGTTTGACCAGTCAGAAAAGGTGACACTTGAACTGAGGTGCGAATGATGTCAAGAGGCTAGACGTGTGAAGATCTGGAAGGAGAGTGTTTCAGGCAGTAGCAATAGCTAAAACAAGTTCTTAAGGTGGGCCTAGTTCAACTGTTGATGCCCTGCCTAGATCCCATTCCCTGGGCCAAGGTACCCATTCCCTAGCTGCTATAAATTTTTGGCTGCTATCTGCTCACAACTGCAATTGCCCTCAGCTGGAGGAGAATGGCTGACATTAGATCCACCCACAAGGCCAGTGGCTGATTGATAGTGTGGTACAAGATGCTGGCCCCTTGCCTCTTGTGGAGTCATGGGATCATCAGCCTGAGCCTAGTCTCCAGTGGAGACCACATCTTTGCTTGGCTTTTCCCCATTTCCTGTTCTGCTTCCCTCACTCTTTTCCAGTTTGGGTCTGAGATCCTTCCCTCAGCAAACCACATGCACAAGAATCTCCATCACAGGCTCTGCTTCTAGGAAACCAAATCTAAGGCAATGGGAAAGAGCCTGGTGTTATGGAAAGATAGCAAGGGAGTCCAGGACGCTGAAGCATAGGGAGCAAGAAAGTGTGAGGGTGTGAGGGTCCATGTGGGGGAAGGGGACAGCTGAAGGAAAATCGTGCAGGCCCAGTGAAAAGCTTAGATTTCATTCAGAAGACATTGGGAAGACTTTGGAAGGTAATTTAGGTGTTGAAGTACTCTCCAGTTGTGGTGTGGAGAAAGAACTATGGGGCAAATGAGGCAGTAGCCTACTTGACCAAAATTAGTAATATTCCAGCCAAGAAATAACAACTCCTTGAATTAAAAAAAAAAAAAAAGTAGTGGTGAAGCAGGTGACAGGGGCTGGATTGGAAGGTATTCTAGAAGTAGAGTAAGTACTTCCTGTTAAGTTGGATATGACAGAGTTAAGAAATCTAGGTTTTAGCGGTCAGGGACATGGCTAGGAGTGGAGGGAACAGTGCTTGCTTTAGCTTATGCCTTGGAAATTTCTTAAATGGGTTGCCTGCATTTAATCCCACCATCCTCACTGGAGGAAGCTAATACAGTTTTGAATTTAAATAACACAAAATGGTAGTTAGGGGAATGTGATGAAATCATATAATTGTGTTTCTCTCCACGAAGGCTTCCCTGTAATTGTTCATATTTCAGGGTGTTTGTTCCATCTTGCTCTTTCTGTTTCTCTACCAGCTCTGGCTTGGCTTTGATCAGATGTTCTTTTAAGCTGGGACAAGGGAATTCCATAGCTCCCCGCTTTCTTCTGGGCAGGCAGCTTTGTACGTGGCTTCCTGCCATAGCAATGGCCTTGATTAAGCAGAGGCCAAGGAGCCCCGCACGACCAGGGAGGGCAGAACTCCATTCCTCCCTTGCTCTCAATTTCAAGCGGATGTGAGTGGGAAAGAAAGGGTGGAGTGACTGTTAGTGTGAGAATGATTACCTTTCCCTTTGGAGAGCCTCTTGGAATATGGAACAGATTAGGACACTCGGAAGCTGTGAATGCTGCAGATCATGCCCAGAGGGGTGTGTGAGCATCCCAAGGGCTCAGGCCTCCCTGATTTCAGGGTGAGGCCTGGAATTAGCAGGAGGCCCTGGATGGGAGTCTAGGCTCTTGGTGGAGGAAGAGAGCTTTCCTTTATTCTTCTTTGTTCATAGAGAGATTACCCCCCCTCCTCTAGTGGGAGGTGGGACACATGCACAACCAAAAATTTATTAACTCTTCTTAACTTTCCTTAGCCTGGGAGGGAAATGTTAGCATCAGTGTCTTCCAGGAGAAGATCACTCACAGAGCACCTTGGGAGCTGGGATGCCCTGATTGGGAAAGAAGATATGGGCTCTCACACTAAAAAGAAAAGTGAGTCTTGAACACAGACAGATGCTTAACAAACCCACAAATAATTGAAAGGACAGAGTCCACATGCACCTTTTAATTGATGGAAGTAAAGCATTGACAGCGTGAACAATTCGTGGAAAAGAGGTCACAGCTTTTCTTAATCCACTGTGCCCAAGCCAGACACCCCCATCACTTCCTGCTTCATGCAATGCCATTGTGCCTTGACTTGCAGCCAAAACAAGTACTTAATTTTCTATCTCTATGTGTACGAGCAATGTTTGTCTAATTTTGGGTGATGTCTGTGTCTGTTATCGGTGCCTTGCACAGTGCAAACTTTAAGAGGAGCAAGGGACAACATTCAGTGCCAAGCACAGAAGTAGGGGCACCTTGGCTGCTTTGGGTCAGGATCTGGCCTTGTCCCCTCTCTCACATTCTTCCCCTGGCCAGGTAAAATCATCTTTGCTTTTACCTGCAGGCCTGTTGAGCCTTAGACTGACACCAGTTCCTGCCCCCCAGCAAGAATCATATAAGAAGCTTCCTAAAAGTTATGCAAAGTTGTTCCTGGCTTTAGCTAACTAGAGCTTGAGGAGTCAGTGGGCCACACTTAGAAGGATGTCAGGCAGGTGACCAGGGTGTTTAGCAGGTGTTAGAGTTGTGGTCTGGAAATTTGGAGTGAGTCCCAAGTAGTGATATACCTTTGGGAAACACACAATGAGGATGGGAGCCAGGGAGAAGCCTCATGGGGTAAAAACAGTGCGATGAGCGGAGAATAGGCCAAGAATGGTATTTTTGGGAATACCCTCCATTAAATGATGGACGAAGAATAGAGGGATAAAAACCCCGAAGGACACTTGCAATGAGCAGTAGGAAAAGTTGGAAGGAGACCAACATCACAGAAACCAAGGAAGACAAGGGCTCATGTTGAGAGGCGAGAGTGCTGCTGGGCATGCGAGCTGGATGGGCAGCAAAGCGGGGCCTTTGATTTCGTTTGACCTTTGTGAAGAGAATTTCAAAAGACAGGAGAGGAAGAGCCCAGATGCATGAGACCTAGCAATGAGCCTCCCATTTGCTCGGTGCCTTCTAAACTTTGTGCTGGACAGCCTTCAGAGAATACCTTGTTTTATTGGGGGTAAAGAGAGAGCAGGAAGCAGCAGACCTGGAGGGGGACGGTCCAGGGAAGGAGAGGAGTAGATCGAGAGGGGGTGTTATCGGTGTTTGCGTGTCTATTTCCTTTTGGAGGGGAAGGTTTGAGCACGTGTTTAGGGCTTGGACAAGTAACTGGTGGAGAGGGAAAACAGAGACCATAGTCATGAGAGGGAGGCCCCAGCATCTCAGGAGGCAGGTGAAGGGGTTAACCTGCCCATGTGGCAGAGAAAGTTTCTTCCAAGATGGGCGGGAAGGAAGAAAGTTTGGGTGATGGTCCAAAGAAAACTTAAAGAGTTGGGAGGAAACTTGTGGGAGTTCTCATCAGATGTTCTCAATTTTCCCAGGGAAGTAGGTGGAGAGGTCATCTTTGAGAGCGAAGGGGCAGGGGAGGAAATAGACCTGGAGGAGAGGGAAGCGGTGGGGAAGGCTGTGGTGGTGAATTCCATCACAGGGAGTACTCTGTGGGTAATGAAAAGGGTTGCAGCCAGCCACTGAGCCCAGCTACTAAGGTCCCCCTTCTCTGTTTACTCAGCCCCAACCCCCTTTGGCTCTGATGCTGACAAGGGCCAGGAGAGCCTTTCCATGCTCAGAGATTTACTGAAAGAAGAAGAGATAGTAAAGGGGGGGGGAAAACCCCTCTGAATTGCTCCTAAATAGCCGGGGAAGACTTTACAGAGCAGGAGAGAGTTTGGAAGGGCTTGCTCTGAGAACACAGAGAAAGTTTGAAGAGTAAGGGGATCAGATGGGCCTCTCTGTAAAGAAATCTTTTTTTTTTTTTTTTTTGGGAGAAGGGAGAGAAGCAATTATTTCAGAGGATTACCTGAATTCCTCCTTTTACATCACTGTATCACTGCCAGAAGTTGATTTGTAACACAGTTAGTCACGTTACCACATCTTACCCCTTATAAATGATGGATTGGGGATTTTTCAGGTTACTTGTGTTTTTCAACCATCGGCATTGAGACTGAGGGATTATTTTTGTAGCGGTAAGTGTATGTATAATGCTGTATCCAAGCCAGGGATGAATGCTTTATTTGAAGTTTTACTTTCTTAACCATAGTCTTGACCTTCAAGTTGTAGAGGCTTCCTTATTTTTTTTCCAGTTTTGGTGGAGAATATCCCAGTCTGGGAATCCAACTAACATAACTTCCTCCAATTACACTCTGAAAACAGTAATCTCCATGGATATCTGAGTGTGGTCTGTGCCTCTCAGTTTATCAACCTGAATCTACTGCAGAGAAGGCTCAAGGCAGAGTGTTTTAAAATCACTAGTGATGTTTAGTTTGCTGATAACTGAGCTGAAACAATCAGGACTGGCTATATAATTTGCAGGTCCCGGAGCAAAATGAAAATGTGGGGTCCTTGTTCAAAAATTATTAACAGTTTCAAGATGGTAATAACAGAGCCTTAAACCAAGTGTGGGGCCCTCCTGAGCATGAGCCCTGTGCAACTGCCTGAGTCACATGCTCATGATGCTGGCTCCTGGAAACAACCCAAGGGCAGTCACACAAGTTGCAAAAACCTCCCCAGCTTTCCCATCCCCTGCCTCTCACTACTGAGCTTTAGTTTTGGATACTTGCTCTAAGCCCTGAGCCAGGTTCTCCTTTAATTCTCTCTCCTTTTGGAAAAATAAAATCAGCCCAACACATCACTGTTATAATCTGCTGTCCCATGACCACCCCAGGAGCCTGGACAGGGAGGTAATAATGGGATGGTGTGGTAGACAGAGCTATGCATAGGTCAACATGGGAGCCATGCCCCATTATAGGATCATATGTTGGCTCCCAAGTAATTTTTAATTCTTGCCCAGAAGTGATATCTTAATTGGCAGCCAAAGCAGACAGTTCAAGTTAGGACAACCTGTGGGAGTACGGGTGGGGAGCCCCCTTTGCCATTGGCCATAGGCTTCCAACTGAAAGTAGATATGTGTCCATTTTGTGACCTTATTTACAGTAGAAACCCTTCTCCTTTCTCAGCTTTCTGATAGAATTCTAACCCCTGACTATGAAGTTTTGACTTCAATAATTAACAGCCTGATAAATCTCATCTAACTTAAAAGGTTTGAGAATTGGGGAAAAAATCATTCATACAGGTGGCTTGAACCTGGGTCTTGGCCTCTCATCTTCCTCCCAGAGCAACATGATCTTCAGCACTTGTTCCAACTTCTCCACAACCTACTGGACCCTGGGCTCTGTGTAGTTGCCCAGCTACTAGGCTGACCATCAGGCAGCATCGCCAGCATCTATGCAGATGACAGGGCCTCAGGATCTCAGATCTCTGGATCCCACTCCACCAGTATGTGGAGCAGCTGGGGGTCTGGGAGCCTGGCTGCAATGATGGTTGGGGGTCAGCAGGCATAAGGGTCATCCAGGGTGAGAAGGAGACTATGCAATGGCTGAATGATTGCCTGGCCTTCTACCAAGAGACAGTGAAAAGCCTGGAGGCTGATAATTGGAGACTGGACAACAAAATCCAGGGACACCTGGAGAAGAAGGGACCCAGGTCAGAGACTGGGGGCATTACTTCAAGACCATCAAGGACTAAGATCTTTGTGTTGTGGACAATGCCCACATCGTTCTGCAGATTGACAATGCCTGTCTTGCTGCTGATGACTTCAAAGTCACATATGAGACAGAGCTGGCCATGCACCAGCCTATGGGGAGTGACATCAATGGGCTCTGAAAATTCACTGATGACACCAATATCAGTCAGCTGCAGCTGGAGACAGAGATCAAGGCTCTCAAAGAGGACCTGCTCTTCATGAAGAACCACGAAGAAGAAGTAAATGGTCTACAAAACCAGCTTGCCAACTCTGGGTTGACTGAGGAGTTGGATACCCCAAAATCTCAGGACCTCAGCAAGATCATGGTGGACATTCAAGCCCAGTATGATGAGCTGGCCTGGAAGAACTGAGAGGAGCTAGATAAGTACTGGTCCCAGCAGACTAAGGAGAACACCACAGTGGTCATCTTGCAGACCATTGAGATAGGAGCTGTTGAGATGATACACAGCTAAGATGTGTCTCCAGTCCTTGGAGACTGACCTGGACTCCGTGAGAAATATGAAGGCCATTTTGGAGAACATCCTGAGAGAGGTGGAGATGCCCTCTGCCATACAGATGGAACAGCTCAACAGGATCCTGCTGCACCTGAAGCATAGCTGGCCCAGACCTGGGCAGAGGGGCAGCACCAGGCCCGGGAGTAGAGGCCCTGCTGAACATCAAGGTCAAGTTGGTGACTGAGATCGCCACCTATCACCACCTGCTGGAAGAAGGGGAGGACTTTGATCTTAGTGGCACCCTGGACAACAGTAACTTCATGCAATCCATCCAGAAGACCACCAACTGCAGGACTGTGGACTGCAAAGTGGTGCCTGAGGTCAACGACACCAAAGTTCTGAGGCATTAAGGCAGCAGTAGTGGGGCATCCTTTGGTGAGCAGGAGGCCAATAAAAAGTTCAGAGATCACTGAAAAAAAAAAAAAGAACTCTTCATCCACAAAGGATTTTTTTTGTAGCTTCCAGGGGAAACCTATTTAGTGTGTCCTATCAGAGGACAGTGAAGTGTCAGGGATTTGAGATTCAAGCAAGACCATGGGTTAGAAACCCTGAAGCTGCTACAAATTAGATGCAAATAACTGTACAAGTTCAGAATAAGAAGCAGGTCCGAGATTAAAGAGAGAAATGAGTATTGGTGGGGAGGGCCAATCCAGTCCATGGGAACCTTAATAGAAAGGTGCTGGGAAGTTCAGGCAAACAGCATGTGGTGGAGTAGTGGGAACTAGGGGGGTGGGACAAAGACAGAGCCAAAGGTCCAGCCATATAAATACTTTGGTCACCAAGGAAACTTGTTCAACGTGTTCTCCTGTTTCCTCTAAGGTATGTGAGGTTCAGTTGCCAGGCAGGTGACGGTTGGCTGAAGTGGGCATGATGAAAGGTAGAGCAAGAGGAAGTTCTACAGAAAAGAGTATAAAAACACATAAGTATGCAGTCCTCTAGTTCTGAAGAGGAAAGCTTTGCATTTTCTATTTTTGGTCTGGTAAATATGCTCTTCCAGGGCAAAGGTCATTTATTCTATCTCTGTCCTACTCTATAGCATATAGACCATTCTCATGTGCTTCTTCCCCTAGCCTTGTTTTATTATTGAGGCATACTTTGGAGCAGTAAAATTCACAGATTTGAAGACTAAGCTTGATGAATTGCTACATATCTATATACCTGTGTAGCTACCACCTGGATCAAGGTGGAGAACATTCCTATTCCTCTAGTAAGTTTGTTTGGACCCGATTCCTGGTCAGTACCTGGTTATGTCTTTCCTTAAGCACATGTAATGGAACCAGAGAGCATGACCCCTTGTGTGCCTGGTTTATCCTGCCTGTCATTATGTCTGAAGATTCATCCATGCTGTTGGCGGTAGCGGCAGTTCATTCTTTTGCATTTCTGAGTAGTAGTCCCTTGTAGGACTGTGCCATGATTTGCTCACCCATTCTCCTGTTTAGGCATTGGGGCCGTTCCCATGCTGGAGGTGTATGAATCCAGCTACTATGAACTTTCTCTTTTTGGTGACATATGCTCTCATGTCTCTTGATGTCCTTCTGGAAATGTTTCCCTTTTGGTGTCCAGAGCATGGCTTTCTCTCTATTCTCTTCCTATTTCACTGACTTATCTTTCCTGATGTTCTCCGCTGTTTTCTCCTTACTTCCTCAGCTTCTAAATGTTGGGTTTTCCCACCCCACCAGTTCAGATCTTGGCCCTCTTCTCCATCTAGACCCACATTCTGGGTTATCTCCTTTAGTCTTGTGGCTTTAAATATGACCTATAGCCTCATGATGCCCATATGTACATCTCTAGCCCAGATCTCTCACTTAAACTTCAAATTATTATATTTAGATGTCTTTCAACATCCATACTTGGATATTTAATGGGCATCTCAAACTTTATAAGGACAGACCCTGACCTTCTACTCTAACCCTCACAATCTGTTCTACCACTGGCTTTCCCCATCTCAGTTATGGCAGCTCCTTCCTTCCAGGGGCTAAATTTTAAAAACTTGGAACAATCATCAACTCTTCTCTTTTTCTCCCACCTCACATTCAATTCACCAGCAAATCCTATGAAAGCTGCCTTCAAATTATATCTTGAATAATCATTTCACCATATCCATCATCATCTCCCAAGATTGATATCCTGCTTCAGTCTTTGTCCCAGCTACACTCTTTTCTTCACAAGAAGCCAGAATAATGCCTTTTAAAAGCAGAAGCCAAATCAGGTCACTTATCTGCTCAGAATCCACAATGACAGCTCATCTTACTCATAGTCAAAGTCAAATCCTTTACTCTGGCTTATAAGGCCCCACGTGAATTCCTGCCTGTCTCCTCTATGCCGTTTCTCTTCCTAGTCCTTCCCCCTTGCCCACTCTGCTCTAGCCACATTGGTGTCCTTGACATTATGTGAACAAGCCAAGTATGTTTCTAGGAACTTTGTCCTGGCTGTTTGCTTTCTAGCGCTATCCCCAGATACCTGCACAGCTTACTCCTTTCCCCGCTGCAGGTGTCTATCAGGGCACCTGGGCACCTTCTTTAACACAGGAACTCATCAGCACCCCATGCCATATGGAAGGATGTACATATGTTAATGTCTCTTCCAGAGAGTTCCTTAGAAAGAATTACCCTTTCTCTGTAAAAACAAACAGTTGAAAAAAACATACATTTCTCTCAAATTAGGTTATAATGTCAAGGAAATTACATTTATGTTTATTCTTCACTGTGCTCAGCCCAGTGATGTTAACGCTGTTTGATAAGTAGGGTTTGGTTGAATCATAGAAAAAAATGAATAGCTTGATTAAAACAGCTGTGGAGAAGTGGTGACTTACTAAAGTGACTGTGGTTTTTAGCAGTTACACGTCATGTAATCTTGAGCAAGTGGGTTACTAGCCCTTTCTGAGGCTCAGTTTTTACATCTGTAAAGTGAGGGTAGTAATTCTTTTATATTTGCCTCAAAGGTGAATTCAGCATGAATCGAGTATTTAAAACAGACTGACATTTGAGGTTACAGCTATCTTTTTGGAGAGCATTAATTTGGGTGTTACATAAAAACATATATAAACTGTAAGATGCAGTACAAAATATAATATTAAAGTATTAAGGTATTGAGGAATTGTAATCCTGGCCATTTTTATCTGTGGATGTCTCTATTTACACAAGGTTCTCCTCAGTCATTCCAACGGTGTATGTCTGAGGGCAATGTGATTATTACATGAAGTCTCCAGTCTTCTGGAACCTTCTGTTACATGCCTCTGGTCTTCACAAAGCGATCATTAACTTCCAGGTGGCCTCCCATTCTGACTCGGGCAATGGGCCAATTCCTTGATTCTATCTCACAATGTAACTTCCAAAGTAAATGTCTATTAAGCCTTTGTGTAAACATTCCAGGCCTGTAGCAAAGTCAACTGAACATAAATCACCAAGCGAAAGGGTTGTAGGAAAATGAATGTGTAAGTTTGAAAAATGAAATAATACAGCCTGGTTTGGTTGTGGACCTCTGGCCTCAGTTACCTCCGCTAAGACTCTCTCTGGTCTATATCAGAGTTCATCACAGAGGTGGCGGTTTCCAGTCACTCCAGTGAGCTCTGCCCAAATATAGAGAAAATAAGACTCCCCATAGAAAAAGACGCAAAGATGCCTATTTACAAATGGGCTTAACCAGCCTTCTAAATAAAAACCCGATTCTACCTTCTCCTCACTAACTGGGTCTGTTCGTGTCGAGATGCTTTGGCTAGAAATCAAAGAGGGTGGTTGTGATAAGTTTTGCTGTTTTCCCTCTTTATTTAGAAATGGATGGTGAGTGAAAGTTCTAGCTCATATAAATCGATGTTGGATTCTTTTTCCCTTTGGAAAGAAGGGTAAAAAGAAGAAATAAAAGCCCCGCCAGGAGGAATGAAGGGAGTGAAGGGCAGCGAATTGGCAAAAATTAAGGAACTTGGTTTGAGTCCTGCTGTGAGGGGCTCAGGTGTGCATTATGCCTCCCAAGTGTCAGCTTGTCAACTGGACAATAGTCGCTCCAAACTTGACTTTTTCCAAACATCTGACCCAGGAAGCCTATGTGCGATGCTGCTCTTATGCAGAAGACTCAGTCAGCCTTTTCAAAGGTAGACACTTTCAGATAGGTTCCCACATTTTCAGCACAGAACACTCCAGCTCAGAGAACATTTTCTTTCCCACATACCTAGCAGGGCCTAGAGCATGTCATGGCTTTTTAAAAATGCCCTTTACTTTACTGACCAAAACATGTTGTCAACCTTACTTGTTTTTTCTACCTCTTAGAAACCAGTGTAGAAGAAAAGAACTCACCTCAAGAGGTCTCGATGGTATGTAAGGGTGTCATAAAGTTTGATAAGCTTGGGAACAAGTTACTAGAGAACATCACCCCATGCCCTTCTCCAGAGGGTAACTCAGGGTATGTTTTCTCTGCCTGGCTCATTTGGCTTTGGGTCTGTCTGAATGCATAAGATGGCCAAGGAACTCTAAGACTTTCATTGTATCCCCAAGTCACTGATGTCATCGCCCTGTTCATTCCTTTGGCCACACCAGGAGGTCACCTGCAGGTGGCTCTAGGATATACTGATGGCATCCTACATCTTTAAGCACAAAGACATCTGGTCCTACTGGGCTGTTCCTCCCATGCCTGGGGCTGGCTGGAGTCTTCACTGTGGTGTCACTGCCCCAGAAGCTGCCCTCAGCAATGTGGCATGAAGTTGCAGATAAATTCTGCCCAGGTGCCTCCTCCCTCAGAGGGGCATTTCTGAGATGTGTGGTGTGTTCTGTAAAGCCACTCTGAGGGTCCCCAGTGGGATTGTGCCCCGCTGTTCACAGCGATAACCTGCTCATAAGCACTCCCTTAATTGCTTCCTTTCCTTTCCTACCTCGACAGGCTCTTCACCTCCCATATAAGCTACTTGCACCCACATATTTGTCTCAGGTTCTGCTTCTGAGGAAATGCAAACTAAGACAATGTATGACCTCTCCACTTATGGATTTGCTTAGGCCAGACATAGAACCTGCCCAGCCTTTATTTCCTCAGCTCTAATATTTGAATAATAATATAATAATTAAGTTAGTACTCACTATGTACCAGGCATAGTTCCGAATGCCATATATATAAAATTAACTCTGTGAGGTGTGTATGAAGAGCATCCACATTGTATAGATAAGAAAGTGGAGGCACAGGGGGGCAGGTGATTTGCCCTGTCTCACAAAGCCAGTAAGTTTACACGCTGGAACTCAACTCAGCATCTGCAACCGACATTCCTAACTACTGACCCATCCTATCCACTCCTTGAGAATCAAATGAAAAAACAGACATGAGGATGACAAGAAAAAAGAAGTTCTATACAAATGAGAGGGATGATTGTTACTAAAACCTTCCCAATGTCATCCAATTATGCCTTCTGTGTGTTGAGAGGATTTTTAGCAAAAGTAGAGGCTGGCTCCATGGTCACTCCAGCTCCTGAAAGCTGCTTCCAAGTGAGTGGAACTCAGTCTAAAAGGATATTAGATTCCATTTCATAAATACTGTTTGTTTTTTAGAGCTATTTTGAAGGAGTCTATTGTCAAGATTAGGGAGGTTTCATTGCAGTGGATCTCAAGAGGCACTGGGGCAGCTGACACACTGAGGTGTCATTAAGAATTCTATCAGCACCGAAGGATAATCTTGCTGCAGACAAGATTGCTTTGGGCGTGTGTTCCAGTGTAGGTGCCAAAAATGCTAAGACTTGGAGAAAGTAGAGCTACTTCCTTTTGCTGCTTGGAAGGGAGACAGAAAAACATCAGGAAATGCTCTTTTCTTCTCTCGGGATCTTTCAGGGACCTCCCACCTGCACAGGATGGTAGATCTTCGCGTTGGTCAGGAATGACCGGCCGGAAGATGAAAGGCGAGCGAGCACGAGTCCAGCTCTTCACAGCCCCGAGAACCCGCGGGCTGCCGTGTGGTGGGAGATGGCGCAGAAAAGGCACAGGGACAGGTGGCTCCAGCTTCCCTGCTGGGGCAGCTCCCGCATGAGCAGTTGGGAGTCAAAAGGCTGAACAAAGCAGAAGCATAGAGGTGTTCTTCTTTTTCTTTTTTTTAATCCTCTCCTGAGGATATATATATTTTTCCCATTGCTTTTCAGAGAGAGTGGAAGGGGGAGAGAGAGAGAGAAACACCGATGTGAGAGAGACACATCGATTGGTTGACTCCCGACTGGGGCTGGGGATTGGGCCTGCAACCGAGGCACACGCCCTTAGCTGAAATCAAACCCAGGACCCTTCAGTCTGCAGGCCTATGCTCTAGCCACTGAGCCAAACTGGCTAGGGCTCTTTTTTTTATATATATATATGTCTTGATTGATTTCAGAGAGAGGAAGAGAGAGGGAGAGAGAGAGATAGAAACATCAATGATGAAAGTCATTGATCAGCTGCCTCCTGCATGCCCCAACTAGGGATCGAGTCCCCAACTCGGGCATATGCCTTGACCAGGAATCGAACTGTGATCTCCTGGGTCCTAGGTCAATGCTCAGCCATGGAGCCATGCTGGCCAGGCTCTTCTGCTTTTTCTTGACAGTCTTCAACTTGGCTGATTTTTGAGGGACATAAAGGTGGTCGTGACTTGACAGGCAAAATAGAGGGGATCTGATCTACACTGGGCCTGGGAAAACTGCCCAGGCATTGCAAAGGCACAGAGGTGGGGAAAAGCAATTGAGAACCCTAAATCTTTCCTCAGCCTTCAGCATGTAAGTGTTGGGTGCAGTCGACGATGGAGTTGACCTTAGCTGACTTGGCGCTTTAGTCAACTGTCTCAGGGCTTGGCACACGGCCACCCTTCCGAGGCAGATGGGGGAATAAACACCATTAGTACGTTGATAAGTGTTTGTTTTCCTTTGGCATTAGGGCTAAGAAAAATAAAGTGGGGAGGGTATCAGGCCCTGGAGTAAGCCTTTAAAAGGTTCCCCCTTTTGATTCTTTTATGATTGTCTATTTATAATGGCAACAATCACAACAGAGAGAAAAAGACTTCAATCACCCCTGGGACACGTTTTGTCAAAATTACATTTAAGGACTTTTTATATATGAGCGAGAAGCATTATCTTTTATTATGTCTTTAAACCAGTGAGGGGAAGTCGTGTGTATAGACCAAGGTGTTGCTGTGGCCTGTTGTCTTTTTTGGAATCCCTGGAAAGGATCACCAAGAAGGATGCCTCAGATAACTCTGTCTGCCAGGCAGTTTGCACGAGAGGAAAGAGGCCTTTCTAAAATCCATTAAAGATGATTCATTACTATCGGTCATACACAAGTTGTGTTTTATTACTTAAATGCATAAGTCATACATTGACAAGTAGTTGTATGTGCCACGCTACTTTGGACCCTGGGAGGACTAGAGGGTACAGGATGTGATTATTATTGCCAAGGAAAGTTCATTTTAATTAGGGAGATAAGACTATCACACGTCCAGTCAAGACTACAAAAAAGCGTATGATTAAGGAGCGAGCTGTGAATTACAGGCTAGACGTGCTGTGATTCTCTTATATGTGACACAAGAGGTGTCAAGGGAGCAGCAAAGTCTGAGACACGTTTTGGAGGATGGGTACAACCCGAACAGTGAGGAGGAGTGGAGAGATGCTGGATTAGGGCAATGGCAGGCACAACAGCACCGAGGTGACAGTGCGTGTGTATGTCTGTGACCAGAGGGTTTGGGTGAATCAAAAGTAAGCAAGAAAATGAAGGAAAGCAGGCCAGACGGGGACTCGACTTGCTTGTTCTGCAGTCACGCCCTTACCTTCCTCTAAATGCTACTACGTCTACATTAGATCACTCTGTTTTGTCCATTTGCTTACTGTCATTTTGTAAAAGAGTAATTTGTATACATGGCACTGTACTGAGTGACATGATCTGTCTTCGTTTGGGTTCCCCCAGAGGCAGACCCCAATATCAGGAGTCCAGGGCAAGTAATTTATTTGGGAGGTGATCCTAGGAAATTCTAGTGGGGGGGGGCTAGAAAAGTGAGACCAGGAGGTAAAGGGGGGCAACAAGGGGCGTGTTATCAAAATATTTAGCAATGTGGACAACTGGAGCTCAGTCCTCCTAGGAAACAATGGGACTCAGTGTAGAGGATGCCTCAGAGTAGTCCCGCCTTCGGGGTGAGGGAGCTGGGATATTTATCCACCAGTTTCCTTCGGTCATTGATTCAGGGCTCATCTTGAGGGCATTAGCTTTTGTTCCACCAAAAAGCCCACAAGCAGAAGTTGCAGGTGTTTGCAATAGGCAATCTTGTTTCTAATATGCTAGCATTTTTTAGACTGAAACTTAGAGCCCCTGTGTCTTAGTCAGCTCAGACTGCTAGAACAAAATACCATAAACTGGGTGGCTTGTAGACAACAGAAACTTAGTTCTCATAGTCCTGGAGGCTGGAAGTCCAAGACCAGGGTGCCAGCATGGTCAGGGTCTGGCGAGGGCCCTCTTCCAGGTTGCAGACTGCAGATTTTTTTGTTGTATCTTAATGGTGAAAAGGAAAGGATGAGAGAGCTATCTTGGGTCCATTTTATAAGGGCACTAATCCCATTGTGAGGTCTCCACCCTTATGATCAGTCACCACCCTGGGATATTAAAAATCATCCTTGGCTACCTGTTGTTCATCTCTTCCTTTTTCTTTCCATGTCACTGGTCGGCTCCAAAGCAGAGCAAGTTTTAGAAGACAAGTTGTTCAGTATGAGATGGAAACATGAGGAAGAGTTTTAGTTGTAGTAGGACTCCACCTGGGCTGGTTCACTTCTAGTCCAAGGAATTTCCAACACAGCTGTGAGGGACATTAATAGTATGATAATGGCTGAAATTGGAAGGAGCCAGAGTAATGATTCTGGGTTGGGCCCTGGGTTTTCAGTGGAGAATGTATGTTAGTGAACTGAGCTCATGTTTCAGTTTTCATGGGGAAACCAAGATGGCCTTATTAAAAATCTGCAAAGTATCCACCCACCCAAAAAACCCTACCCCCAACATATATACTTTCCCTTGTGCTTCCTGACATGCAGCATTTCCATGAGCTAGTTAGGAAATATAAATTTAATCAGTGGTTTAACTCAATAATTTATTTTTTCTCTCCATCTGTAGCAACAGTCTATGCCAGTTGGGTTATGATCCAATGGGAGAGAGATCAATTAAAAGGAAACCACAGTAGAGAAAGCATTTAAGAACAACATTCTTTCTTTTTTACTAAATTTTAATTTTTAAAATTTGCTTTGGGCTTTGTTCAGTTAATAAAGAGAAGAAAAAATAAGAAAGGAAAATCAAACTACATTGTGTGTTTCTGTATGCCTTTGTGGAATCCTGGAACTGGAAGAAAACTTGAAAGGCCATTTTGACATTCTTGACTTTTCATCAATATTTGTTGAGTTGAATTAAGGCTGTATTCCATATGAGGAATAGACTGGAGACATGCAGAGAGATTCAAACTCCCTCAATAATCTGGTATTTGTCCAATCATCCATCCATCCATCCATCCATCCATCCATCCATCCATCCATTCATCTTCTTACCATTAGAAAATTCTATGTCAACTTCTGTCAGGGCTAATTCTTTTTAGTAAATGAAGAGGAAAAATCTCTTTGTATTACAAATTTTAGTATGAGTTAGATTATATCATCTCTCTTTGATGAGGGTTCATGTCTGGGTGTCTCAAACTAGCTTTTTTTCTATGGGTAATTTCCACTTCCCCTTTGTAGTCTACTTTGACTAAAAGTAATGTCATAGATTTAAAAAAATGTTTTGACATGGATGAACAATTTTGGAGTAGTTATAAATGATCTTAGAAACATAAAAGATAACTTAAAAATAGAAAGCCATATTCATACAAGAAAATATAAGGATGCCAATTCTTCTTTAATTAATCTATACATTTTATGTGATCCAAATAATAACTAGGCAGAATGATTCTAAAGTTTATGTAGAAAGGTAATCAATAATAATTAATAGCACTCTGAAAAAGAAAGGTAATGAAGGGTGACTACCCTATCTTATAAAAACATTAATTAAGACAGCATGATACTTGCTGTCTTAAGAATACGCAGACATCATTGAAACAGAATAGAAAGAAAGCCTAGAACAGACCCAAATAAACATCAGAATGTAATACACTATAAGATGAAGTCTGAATTTAAAATAAGTGAAAGAATTATTCAACGAATTAGGTTAGGACAACTAAATAGCACATCACACTTTACAGTATAAGTTCCAGGTGAACAAAATATTCAAATGTTAAAAAAAGTAACCATAAAAATACAAGAAAATATATAAATTATAATTATAGCAGAGAAAAGTTTTTCTAACAATGACAGAATACTCACAAGACATAAAACAGAAGATTGATTAAAAATAAAGAATTTGTACCTGGTAAAAACTACTAACATCGAAGTCAAAAGATAAATAAAAAACTGGGAAAAACATTACAATTTTGTCAAAGTGTTAATTTCTCTGTTTTATAAACAAGGCATACAAACTTATAGGAAAAAGACTAATATCAAATAAATAATGAACAAAGATTAGAACAGTCAGTTTATACAAAGGAAATTCATAAGAAAAAGTGATTTATTTTGCTTATAAAAAGAGAAGTGCAGAGTAAAGCTAAACCAAGATAGCCTTTCAGTTGTTGAACTGGCAAGGTTTAAGTTCCGCCAATGTTGCCAGTGGTGTGGACACATACGGACTTTCATGCATAGCTAGGGGGAATGTCAATGGGAAAGGTTGGCACACTACTACGGCCTGAGTCAAATCCAGCTTAATGACTGTTTTTGTACTGCTAGGAAGAGTTTTTACATTTTTAAATAATGGGAAAGAATAAAAAAATAATGTTTTGTGATGTGAAAATTATATAAAATTCAAATTTTATATCCTTAACTAAAGTTTTATTGGAACAAAGACATGCTGATACTTTTATTTATGTCTACGGTTGCTTTAGTGCTATTTGACTAGTTGTGACAGATTGCAGAGCTGAATATATTTACTCTTATTTCCTCTTTAGAAAAATTGCCCATCTCTGCCCTGCAACTTGAAAATATTTTTCAAAATTATAATTCCCCTTTGGCCAGTGAACAGAGGACCGGGAACTTATCCTATAGACACACTTGCATTGGTTGTCAAAAGATTGGAAATGAACTAAATGTTTACCAGTAAAGGAATGGCTATATAATTACAGTATATTCCCACAGTGAAATAGCACATAATTATAAAAAAGAATATATATACTGAAATGAAATAATCTCTAAATATATGAAAATATATTTATGGTAGATAAAAAGATGAAAATTACCATTTGTGTAAAAGTGGGGGAAAATAACATATGTAAATATACACACATATTTTTATATACCTATGCACATTTTCTCACATATATAAAAATCATCTCTAAAGATTACACAAGAAACATTGGTTGTCAAAGGGGAGAGTCACTGAGTGATTAGGATCCAGGGTGAGAGGTCAATTTTCATGAACTTTTATACATAATTTTAATACTTTAAGAATTTTTTTAA
Source organism: Miniopterus schreibersii (assembly GCF_964146895.1). Taxonomy (NCBI): domain Eukaryota; kingdom Metazoa; phylum Chordata; class Mammalia; order Chiroptera; family Miniopteridae; genus Miniopterus; species Miniopterus schreibersii. Next base: position 69,363,557 of record NC_138110.1, read on the forward strand.
CCATGCAAATGTGTTATATATTCAAAAACATTTTTAGAAAATTTTCTTCTCTTAGCCCATCTAGTTATTCTTTGTCTCATTACCAGGTAATATTTCTTCATGCCACATATCTCCATCTGAAATGCTTGTTCCTCTGTTTCTTTCTCTAATATTCTTCCTAGACTATAGACCTTTTGAGATTGGTGATCGTGTCTATATTGCTGACTGTCCCAGTGCCAGCACCTGGTGCCATGTAGGATAAAGCAACTGGCTCTTCAAGGGTTGGGTAGTGAGGCACAGTTGAGATAAATGGCATGTGGTATGTGGCCCCTGGAGCAAAGATGAACCCCTACCGAGCACATGTAGGGTTCTTAGACAATGGGAGTCTTAATTCCATCATCTTGGAACCCTCCTATAAATCCAGTCTTCTACTACTACTGCTATCACAACTGAAGACCAAAGATGCACTGGGACAGAAACCAGTAAAAAGCAAACAAAAGAAATCTGACTTTGCCATTTGATGGGGGCACCCTTGGCGTTACATATTCAAATGTGCAGCATAGTTTGTAATAAAGAAAAATCAGACATAATCCAAGTGGTTGGGGAAATGTTACAAACCATGCAGATATTACAAGGAAGAAGGGAGACCTTTATAAATTGACTTGGAAAGATGATCGAGATATAAAATGAAGAAAGCAGGTTGCAGAAATAGCATGTGTGATATGATCTTGTTTTTTAAAAGTTATACATAAGAAAAATTAAAAATAATGGAGAATATATATGTTGGTAGTGAGTGCTTCTGGAGACCTGTGAGAAAAGGGAGTTGCACATTTTATATTGCATACTTACATAATATTTGAACATTCATAAATTTCTTGTGCAACTAGAAAGAGGAAGTGAATCTACATTTGTATATAGCTCTGTGTAATATCTGAGCTCCTGTCATGGAAATCATATCATTAGGAAAACACATAACTTACCTACAGAGCTCACAAAAGGGCAAATGACAGGAAACTAAGGTCTGGAATCTGTAAAGGAAGGATGCCAATCAGAATTCATGAAAGGCGACACTTGGGAACTGGAAGAGTATATTCATTTGACATTGGTTCTCCAAAGAGAAACTGTACAGCACTGGAGATGGGGAGAGGATGGTTGTAGAATATGGAGGTCCTAGTGTTAAATTTTAATCGTGTGAATTTTAATAATGTTGAAATATTAATTCAAGGACTAAAATGGCTCTAAGATGGGGTTGAGGAGCCATGTCCATATACCACCCCCTATAATCACCTACTGTCTTTGTTATTATGTCCTGCTCTTGTTTTCTTAATTTTTCCTGATACAGCTGAGACAACAAGACAGGGTGGTCCAGGGCTGGGCGTGGAGACACCTGGATTCTAGTCCTTCCTCTCCTCTGGACTTGCCCTAGAACTTGGGTTGTCCACAGTCTTTCTCACTTTCTCTGTTTCCCACCCCCAGCAAGGAACTTGCTCTCCTTGACCAGATTCTCATGGTCTCAGATAAAAGAGAGCATGGATGTCATGAAATTTGGATTTTTCTAAGACAGAAAGTTTCTAAAAAAGTGTGTGTGTGTGTCTACCTATTTAATATCAAATTCTTTTTTTTTTCCTGGCATCCTGTGCAGAACTTTCTATTTTATTCCCTCTTTTCATTTTCACTCTGATGGTCATCACGCAGCAAGAGGGCTGGAAGAGAATGCAGAAACCACCTGGTTCAAGCCTGTCAGCTTCCAGGTGGACCCCAGAGAAGGCTGGAAGGCTTGGTCTAGACAGTTCTTCTCAAACTTTAAGGTACACAGGAATTACAAGGGGACTTTGTTAAAATGCAGATCCTGATTCAATATGAGGGTGAGCCTGAGATTCTGCATTGCTAACAACAAGGTTCCAGGAGGTGCCCCTACTGCTGTTTCACAGCCCACACTTCGGGGACCAGAGGTGTAGGATACAGAGCTTCTAAAAGCAAAGGCTGAACTTGGCCCAGTTTCCCTCAGTCACTGTCCAGTGCTCTCTCCTACAGAGGACATAATTATTAACTCAGTTGTTTCAAGAGCTAAAGTTATTGCCTACATGACAAGTTTTCTGTCAGAGTCACTTGGGGTTATTTTTTAAATTTGGGGTGTCTGAGCCTCTCTGTAAGAATTTCCTTTTGACTAACACAGGTTGGGGTCTGGGAATTAGTATTTTAGTAAAACCCCCTGATTATTTTGGTTTATTCAATTTATGATCAACTTTTGGAAACCACTGTCTAAGTAATTTAGAAATATTTAGTTATATTTGGTATGATCTGAATTTTAAATTTTAAATTGTTATTTTGTTAGTGCATATTGATTCCTTGTGTATTTTTATCACTTCCCTAATCACTGAGAATATCAATGTTCTGAAGAAAAATCATGTCCATTTATGACTGCCAGTCCTCAATATACAAACACACCCATCCATATAGGCATAGCTCAAAGCCACCCTGAGCCTGGGGTGAGCTGTGAGGGAAGATGTACTTTCGACTTCATACACAATTAGAAAACCTTTCCTAAAAATGAATTTACTGCCACTTCCTTTCCTTTGTATATCTGGATTAGAAAGCCCTAAATATCATCTCAGAATGAAGAACACCTAGGTTTTTCCCAAAAATCTATATTCCGAAGAGTTTGGAATATTTACTCATGTTAACATCTGGCAGATTTCCTCCTTCCTGTGCTTTATTTATTTATTTATTTATTTACTCATTGACTCTTGTGACAACCAAACAACTCTGGGATTTGCTCTCTCACCATCAATGTTCCCATTGCAATCTGGTTGCGGAAATCATTCAAAAGCAGCGGGCTGCTGCAGGAGCCGTGTTAGCCTAGGGAGGTTGTACATCAACCTGGGGAGTGATGACCATGTTTTGGGATTTCTCTCAGTCCTCTATGGCTCCGTCTGATTGTTTCCCCCATAGTGCCCACAACCGGGATCTACTAATATAGCTTCTTCAAGCACAGCTCAGAAGCATGCCTTTCCCAAGCCTCTCAGAAAGCACTGTACTTTGTCCTAGCACCTGACCTCCAGCAACAAGAGACTCTTTCATATTTTATCAGCAATTAATTGCAATCACTGCTGCTTTATGACCTGACAGAAGCCTTTTTCTCCACGGTTCTGTCATTGTTTCCTGCTAGTCAGTGATCACCTTCCCTCCCCACTGTTCACAGAGGTGCTAGCTCAGATGCATTTTCCAGCCTGCAACTGGGTGAGGCACTGGCTGAATCACATGAGTTTTGACATTTAACAAGACATGATTTATCTCTGAACAATGTATTCCTGCCTCTAGCCTACTGTGGGCAATTGGGAACATGCTTTGCCTACATAACCACATCTCAGTAATGGAAAGAAAGGATGATTATTCAGAAGCATTGGCATCTAGGGGGAAATTTGGGAGGAGTCAGGCCTTGGCCTGTTGTCATTTTTATTCTACCTCACTGAGGGCCCATGATATGCCAGATTATGGGTGGATGATGACATGGAATGTATCAGATGGGGCACCGGGGTGATAGGTGAGGGCCTTATTCTCTTAGCTAACGATGGACTATTCTTTATATCTGTCATATAAATGATTTTGGTGGTACACAAAATCAACTGGCTCCCCAAGGGTTGAGTGGTGAGGCACAGTTGAGATAAATGGCATGTGGTACAAATAAAAATGTTCATAATCAGATAAAACAAGTTTGGATGGTAAAGTCATCCCCATCAGCTGTTTTAAGAAAATGGAACTGTCAACATGTTTGAGAAACGAATTTATTGTTTTGGAAAGAAATAGAAGCAATGCTCCTAGACTCCCTGTATTTTCAGAGTCTACTTGAGCATTTTATACACTGTTCTCCACTGTTCTTATTTATTTCAAGCGTATTCCCCTTGTCTCCCAAATAGACTCTGTATTTCCCAAATGTAAAGAACAGGTCTTTAGGTTTTGGTTCTTTCTTCTATTGTTTACACACAGCATGGAACACGGTTCCCAGCACATAATAGAAACTGAATAAATTCTTGCTGTTGCTAATAAGAGCAACATTTTAGGGGACTTGACTATGTGCCAGTTACTAATCTGGGTGCTTTACATATTAATCCATTTAATTCTCACCTGAGATGGGGGTTATTAGAACAAGGGGCAATATTATGTCTGTTTTGAGACTATGGGAGGGACGTTAAGACTTGCGTAATGGCAAGGGTCAAAGACAAAATTCGAACCTCAGTATTGGGGGCCCTTATTACTATCTCATGTTATGGATTGTTCCATTGTTGATAAGGCTTATTCCGGGTATAGGGTATTTCTTCTTAAATTAAAGCAGACCTTGACCATCTAGGTCTAGGCTTAGGCCCTTCTCGATTCAGTAGGTAGATGATGTTGTATTGAGAAGCCTGTAAGTGTAGGCCTGGTGTTAGCAAACAGGGAGCATATTCCCCTGTGACCCTCTTGAATTATTTTTATGTTTCTGATCATTCCTCCTAAGGTTTTGGATTGGTGTGAGCCCATGTATTTATCTTTGGATTAGCCAGTAAAAAACCCAAAAGCTGATTGAAACTCTGCTGTACTTGCCTTTCACAGAAATAGCCCAGCTAGAAGTTGAGAGAAAGAAGTGTTGGGAGAGAGGCCCAGGAGAAGAGTCAGCGCACCCTGTGAGTTTAACCTGATGGTGGGAATCAGTCAGTGCTCGGCTATATTCCATTTTAGTGTGGATTAGGATAAAGGCACCACTATCTCCATCAGCTGGAAACTTCTTGTAATTTACTGATTATACTAGAACTGCCTGAGGCCTAATATTCCTTTTCAAACTAGCGCTCCTGACAGCGTCCACTAACCTACTGGAGTTAGCATATGGCATAAAAACTGTCTGTAATCCCTGGGTTGGAGTTTTTTTCCTAGTGTGTCTTTTCTCTTTGTAAAACAAAACACCAGGGACAGATGTGCTTCTATTTTGGGTGAGGCCACAGGACTTCCCTTGGGGATGTGACTCTTACCAAACCCAGCTGGGAACCCAGGAGCAGAAAGCTCCTGTCTAGTTACTTCTTTCAATCAGTAAGTGAGATAATGGGTGGGGAGAGGGGAGATAGATTTAACTCTATCTTGCTGTTGTTTAGAATGAGAGCACAAAGACTTCTAGTGGCATTAGACGGTCATTTGTCTTACTCAGGTAAGCTCAAAATTCTATATGCTGTTTTAAAACCCAGTGGCACCTCTCCTGAATTTTTCTGTAAGTGGAACAAAGGGAACTTAAATGTCTTCACTAGACATGCGAGGGAGACATACTCTTGTGGGAAAACATACACCTTAAATAATCTATAATATTCTAGGATATTTGTGGTAAATTGTTTGGAAAAATGTCTCCAGTTTTCTATCACTTTCTATATCCATGTCACTGACACTGTGATCTTGCAACTCATCCCCTCAAGAGGTGGACTCTGCCACCCCTGCCCTTGAATCTGGGCCAGGCTTGCGACTTGCTTTGGCCAATAGACTGGAGTCGAAGGGACGGCGTGCCCATTCTGAGCTGGGTCTCACAGGTCTTAGGTGTTTCTGTTTGCTCTTTTCTGCCACTGCCATGTGAACAAGCCTGAAATATCCTTTTGTAGGATGTAAAACAGAAATGAGCCATCCCAGCTTAGGGCAATCTAGATCAGCCAGCCCCCAGCCAAACCAGCAGTTACCCACAGGAACATGAGTAAATTCAGATGAAATCAGCAAAGCCTGGCCGAGATCTGCAGAACCCCTCAGCTGACTTAGATGCTCATCAGCAGTAATACATGATTCTGTTTTAAACCACTGAATTTTGGGCTGGTCTGTTAGGTAGTAAATGCTAACTGATACATAATTCTGATTCTAAAGATTATTTTGATGGATTGTTTACATTGTATGCATAGACCTAGTAGCAATGGGTTTGGCATCTAGTAGATACTTAACAAACATTGGTCCTTATTTTCCTTTCCTTCAGCTAAAGAGATGTACTGTACTGCCAGATTGGAGTGTGCAGGCTCCAGCCTAGAATAGTCACATCACACTTATGTACATGAGTGACCATATTTCATAACAGTGTGTAGAGTCAGGGCAGTTTCTTCCGAGGCTAGTCAGACGCTGATATTTCTTGCCTTCCTTAGCAGCAAGCCTTGATGCCATTTGCTTCTTGGGAGAGAAGAGAAAAGAAAGATACTTTAAACACTTTAAAACATACCCCTGAATTACTGGCCAGTAAATTATACTGTTTCTGGTTCACATATTTTTTTCTTTAGACAGAAAATTGTCAAAATATGGAAAACACTGTTAGGAAAATGAAGAGTTGTGGGTCCATGTGATCTTGTGCGCATCACCAGCTTTTTCTGGGCCTCAGTTTTCTCGTCTCTAAATTGGGCAAGTTGGATTCTCCAACATGATTCCTAGCTCCAACTGACCATCACTCTCTAGCAGTAAAACAGTGAAGTTAGAAACATAAGCTCCACAACCAGATCACTTGCTCTGAAGTGTGGCCCTGGTCCTTTCTCGCTCTGAGCCCTTGGGCATATTAGTTATTTCTCTGTGCCTCAGTTTCCTTAGCTAAAAATGGGACTGCCTTGTGGCATGGTTCTGAGGATTACATGATATAATCCATGTAAACTGCTTAGAACAGTGCCTGGCTTACAGAAAGTGCTTAACAGATGTTAGCTATTATTTCATTTGGCACAGAGTCCTGTCTTATGCAACTGCGCTTTCATGGGATTTAAATGATGAAAGTTCAAATGGTGAACATCAACACAGTAGATGAAACTGCTGCATGTTTTCGAAATTCATACACACACAAAAGAGTATTAACTGTCCTCACGCTCTTACATCCACCATTCAAAAGGGTTTCTTCTCACCTAGCTGGGCGTGGTATCTTATATAAATGAAACTTACCACGTTAGCTCTGAGCTGATTTTTCTCTCTTTTGCTGCTATCTTTGGGGATAACTTAATGCAGAATCGAGTTTAATGCAGGATTAAGAGGATGGGGTACTAACTCAGGCTCTGCCATTTACTAGCTTGGTTAGTTCTTTAATCACTCTGTCCCTCCATTTTCTCACATGTAATATGTGGGTAATAATAATGCTAACCTCATAGGATTATTGTGTATACATGATACATTTAGAAAAGTGCCTTGCATACAGTAGGCTCTTAGTGAACACTATGGATTAGTACAGTATTACATGCTGCTCCAGTGGGATTGTTTTAGAGCAAGCACTAGGAGTCCAAACGTTGACCAAAGGAAAATCTTTTGAGATGACTTAGGGTGCTAAGTATAGGGATGCTGTTGCTGACCCATCCAGATCCCCTTTGCCAGGCTGGTGTCCCCATATTCTTTGTGCTGTGAGCATTGGCTGTTAATGGCTTACAGCTGCCTCTTTCTCCAGAGAATTGCCCTTGGCCAAGTGGGAGTTGCCTAGCCTGGAATTGTCTGGGAAGTTAAGCAACTCTTCTGCCCCTGGGCGTGGCTCATAGCCAAAGACTGACTTACTCAGGAGCACGAAAGGACCCTTTGCCTCAAAAAGGGAAGGGGGCAATTCCCTGGTGCAATCCAAGCTCCAGAGCTCCCTGTGGGATCAAATGAGACTAGACTTCAGCTGAGACCACACCCTACCTCTGCTTCCTTTTCTCAGTCCTCCTTCCCTCACTTTCTCCTTTCTCAATAAATTGCTTCCATGTGAATCTCCATATTGGGCTCTGACTCTAGATAAGAAGGAAGGAGGAACCAAACCATGAGCAACTGTAGAGCTTTTGAGAACTCACAGTTGACTTTTTGGCAGGGCAACCATCACAGGTAGGTGTAGTTTTGAGTCTGTCCAGGTCTCTATTTGGGAGAAGAGGCTGGAGGGGCTGAATAAAAGTTGGGTGATGGCGTATGTGAACCAGCAATGATGGGTTGTGTTTCAAGGTCTGTACGTAGATTGTGCTGACTCATAGGAACCTCTGCGCAGATTTTGATAAACCATGTTACTTATGCAATGATAAGAACCAATTAGACCTAAAATCTTCCAGGACCCAAATGATCTTTATTCTAAATTTTGTGCTGACTTATTTTGACTGTGTGGAAATTCATATTTGTGTTATGACAGTTGCCTTCTTTCCATACTTGCCAAGGAAGATTGTTCAAAGGACTCTGGGGATAAATTAGGATGGTGAATATGAAGTTGCCTGCTTATGAAGTGCTAGGCTGGGCTGGAGCATAGGGCAGGTTCTCCATGATAGGATCACTGTACTTTGTCCCAGAAAGAGATACGAGTTAAAACTACCTGCAGATTTAGGCTGGGCTCATTAGAAGTGCTGAAAAACCAGTCACCTTCTTGAATTCAAAGTCTTATTTCATCCTGATGTTTCAATGGAGGAATGGAATACAGAATCTTTTCAGAATTATCTTCTTTCCCCCAAAGAATCATCACTCATTTTCTTTCATTCATTCTTTTTCTCTTTCTCTGTCGCTGTCTCTGCCTCTTTTACTCCAATCTATATGTGACATCTTATGAGAGTGTCTCTGTAAACTCAATTTAAAAAACTAATTAACATTTACTAAAATGATATATTTCCCTTTTGAAAGATCTTATGAAATTTGTCCTTTGTTTCACAAGCCATGTAAGACTACAGATAGAACATGGTGCTGAAAGTGGTGCTACATAATTTGTAGCACTAGTTTTGTATCAGAAGAGCTCACAGATAAGTTAGAGCAGAATATAAGTAGTATATAAACTCTGAAGATAAACATGAGATTTTGCAGAAAAAGTTGCAATGATAGTTGAATGTATGTGTGTTCATCCATGACATCTCTGGTGTAGTACAATATTCTCTTAGGCTAAAAGGACAACTTTGGTGGAAGAGTCTGAGAAACACTTCTTTGTATGACTTCTACCAATTCATAAGATAATGTGAGTAACCCAATGATTTTCAGCTGGTGTGCCTCAAGAATTTTTAAAACATGCAATACCTGACTATTTAGTCAAGGCACTGACCTCTTTTAGCTAGACTGTCAAATGAAAAATGACAACAGCCAACACAACAATAGCTGTCTTGTGTGAATGAATCAGGATTATACCTTTTTTTTTTGTCACATCGGCAATATATGTTTTCGGTGTGTCACAGAATATTAATGATTAGTTTGTGTGTGCCATGAGATGAAAAAGGTTGAAAATCACTGAAATAACCTTCAAAACAACTATGGAATCTCAGGGAGGTGATATTTGGAGTTGGTTTTGGACCACATCTGCAACCTTTTCATAAGGTGGCAAGACACAGAACATAGAAGAAAGTTCAAGAAATGTACAAAGAGAGACCATCTCATATAAAACCTAAAAAAGAGTGTAAGGATATCAGCCCCAAAGAGAGACCTTGAGAAACAAATGTGCCATAAAGGAAAGATTAGGAAACTAATCCCACCGCTTGACCAGAAAATCTTTGCCTCCTCTCAGTTTATGGTCTGCTCTTGGAGAGGCTGGGTTTAAGTTTCTACATGCTACCTCTCTTTTCTTTGGGGAATAATAGGTGAGCAGAGTCAACTCTCACAAGCAGGGTGGAGTGGGGTGCACACTAGGTCTATTGATTATGATTTCATTTCAAGCATGAGGATAGATTTTGTGCTTCCTTCCTGCCTTTTCCCATGAAACATACAAATGAGTGGGTGGCTCAGCCAGAGATGCCCAATAAATATTTGCTAGTGAACATAATAGAGGGAACTCTATGACAGTAAGGTATTCTTTCCCCCTACTCCCCCCCGCTACTGCCTCGAGGAGGTGGCACCCATGTGGTCCTGACCCTTGCCTGTGGAAGATGTCATGGCACTGAGCCTGGAGGCCCCGGTCAGGCTCCGTCTTGCATCATGCCGCCTACTTGAGTTGCCTGTGCAGTTGCTGCCTTCCAGAGCGCCTCATTTTGAACAAAAGGAATTGCTCTTTTTCTTAACGAGCATGCAGGCAGAAGAGGGAATGAATGAGACAAGTAGAAACCACCCAGCAAGAAGGCTTGAATAGTGTGCAGGGGAGAGTGGGGAAAGAAAGAAAGGAAAAATGTGTCCAAACAATGTAGTGTCAGTTCTATAACTTTCCACTAATCCATATGTGGATTTGTATCAGCACTCATGTCTTACAATCCAAGACGAGAGCCAGACAAAAATGCTTGGATTTAATAAATCCAGGAGAGAGGTTTGTTTATCAAGGTCTCTCATTGTTTGAAAACTCGACATCTGTCAAAGACTTGAAGGTCTTTGCCCCCCACATTTTGGACAGGTGCTTCTGGTCTTACAGCACTGGGGAGTGGATTTTAAAGAAACATTCAGTGGGAAAACCCAAGGTCTCTATCTATCCATTGCCCTGCCTCTCTTTCCAACCAGGCCTCCTCATCTCTCACTTGGACTGTTGCAGATCTTGCAAATGGGTCTCCTTGCCTCTCATCACATCCACACTCACCTCAGTCTTCCACACAGCAAGTTAGTCTTTCTAAAGCCAGGTCTTAAGCACTTATTAAAACTCCCCAAACTTCCTAGTAAGGATCTTCAAATTCTGAATTCTTTGTTTCTTCCAGCCTATTTCTTTCTTTCTTTTTTTTACTATTCTCTCTCAGGTGGTCTTTTCTTACATTTTTAAACGTAAATATTTTTATAAATATATAACAAATGTAGAAATATATAAATGCTGCTTGATGAATTCTTACAAAATTTGCATGCTCAGAAAATTGGCAATCATATCGTGAAACAGAATATAACCTGCACCCCCAAAGCCCTCAAGGTCCTTTCCAGTAACTGTCTCCCCAGGGATAACCATTATCCTAATTTCTAACGTCATAGATTAGTTAGCTTTTGGGGGGAACTTTACATAGATGGAATCATAGAGTACATATATTATCATGCCGGTTAACATTAGGTTTGTTTAATCCATATTGTCTATATGGTTGTGGCTGATTCATGTCCTTCAACTGTATAATATTCCATTAAGTGGATGTTTATTTACCAATTCTATTCTTCTCTGAAACTTGGGTTGCTTACAGCTTTTGGCAGTTATGAATATATGGTTACAGAAATTATTTCTAAACAAGACCTAAGAAGTGTTAAGCATAAAGGGAAAAGTTGATACATTGGTTATGTTAAGATTCTCTGTCTTTTGAAAGTCCCTGTGGAGAGAGGAAGGACCCATATAGCAGAAAATAATTGCAAGATATATGTCTAGATAAAGGACTAAGATATTGAATCTACAGAGGGCTCATATACATCAATAAGGAAAAGACAAATGACCTAGTAGTAAAATAGTCAGAAGACTTGAGTAAGCGCTTCACAAAAGAACACATCCAATGTGCAGCGGCCCTGAACACATGAAGAGGTATGGAGACAATGAACTCTCCAGCTTTACTAATCTCTTCGCCACTCCCCATTAAGGACACACTTACCTATGTCCATAGGCTCTTCCGGCTTCCTGGGCTATCTTTACCCCCTTTTCACTCTTCTTTTAAAGACTAGATGGCCGACATCAGCTCCTTCCTGATACCTCCCCTGATTCCACTAGGCAGAATTAATGTTAAATCTTTGGGTTCCAAAGTCTGATTTCCTGGAAGTGAGATACTGAAGTCATATGTCTTCATGTCCCCAGTGCATATTGTTGCACTTAGTACATAATAGATTATCGAAAAGCGGTTTTTGGGGTGAATGTCTAATTTTCCCCGCAAACCTCCAGATAGGATCTAAAACCAATGAGGTATATATGGTAACAAAGACTCCCTGTGTTGAACATGGGAGTGTTTATTAGCCAATACACAGGTTACTTCATAGGGGAAAATGCTGGCCTATTTCCCAAGCTACAGCTCATCTTTAATGAATAGAATCACCGCTAGCCTGTGGACAAAGACCTAGTGCTCTAGAAATTGAATTGCATGTTATGATATATATTACTAAGTAGGTCTAAAAAACAGCATTACCTTCCACAATGGTAACTGAAGTGAGGAACTGGAGGCCTGTTGCAGGTCTATAGCATTTATTTAACACATAAGGGAGCTCAACAATAGTTTTTACCTGAATTTAAAGTCAAAGAACTCTGGTACAGTGGGGAGAGGGAGGAAACAGTTTTTTGCTCACTCCTAATTGTACCATGACTTAGGCAACATTGCTGTCTACAGCAAGGTTTCTTTTGTCATCTTCCTTTCCTGGAACCTCTCTTTCTCACGAGCTCATGCTTTTATAGGGTTCTGACTTCCCCAGTGCTCTTGGGATTTTATGCCTCCAACCATCTTGTCTCCAACCTCATTGCATTTCTGCAATCCCAAGTTTTGTTTCCTCATTGCTCTAACTTATTTTAGCCAGATGATAAGAGGAAAAATTAACTTTTTTTTTCTTTTTTCTTAAAAGATCTGTCTTTTAAGAAACTTTGTATCCCTGGCTGGATAAACTTAGAGCTCTATATACATAGTGGGTTCTCAATAAATATTTATTGAATCAATGGCTTGGCAATTTCTTACTAAAATGTGAGTTGTTGCTGACCTCTAACCTTTCCAGAGACATTAGCATTTTTAATGAGATACTCATTAGCCTAAATGAATTTCCAAGTTATGGAAATTCAGGTAATAAGGAAAATAGGTGAAAATATTTAGGAAAGTGGGTAGGGAAAGAGATTCTGAGGCAGAGAAGGCAACTTTTTCATGGATTTTGATTGTGAGTCTTTAGGTTCATTCTTTAGACCCAGTGTTTTTCCTCTGTTTTACTTTGGGATTTTATTTTCTAAATCAGTAATACTCATCTATTTAGAGTATGAGACTCCTTCTTTAACATTAAACATTTTTACATACCCAAGAGTATTAAAATTGATAAAATATAAAATGAACGAGACTTCCCCTGAATTGAACATTTTATAGTAAAGTGAATTTTAGTATCGCAACATCTATAAGTATTTATTTTTATTGGTAAATATTTGTATGAATCATAGCATTAATATAGCCTACAGATGAAGCTTGATGTGCAGGTCCTTGTCAATGACTGCAAGGACTCCTGGGCCACTGATGTAAAAACTGCACTTTTCCCTCCCTTGTGGCATTCAGAACGCATGGTGGCAATTGTTTATAAACACAGCTTGGATGTTTATAAAGTGGATGCTGTCTACCATTATTGGCGGGGTGGATGCTGATCTCATAGACTTCTATTTATGGCTTATTTTAGGTGGGGCTTCCTAGAAGCAGAGCCTGAGATAGGGATTTGGGGAAAAGTTATTTATTGAGAAAGGAAGTGAGAGAAGAGGGAAGGAAATAGGAAGAGGCATAGCACAGATAAGATTGCAGGTAAATTCTAGCTTCAGTCTGACCCTGCAAGGAGCTCTGGTGTGTGAATGGCACCATCATGAGTTGATTTACCTGGGAGCTGGGCTTTCTTCCTCCGTGTACCAGACAGCCAGTGCCTATGGGATGCCTCAGGGGAATCATAAACTCACTGCAGGTGAGGAGCTCAGGATGCCCAAAGACGGGGTAGTAAACAAGCCTCGAAGGTCCTCACTTTCACGAAACCCACAACTTGTGGGGGATACAGAAATAAACTAGTAGATAAATGTAGCAATGAGCTAATTTCTGAGAATAATAATTTTCCAAGAGAGAAAGTAAAGTTAAATATATTATTGAATGACTGAAACAAGGGGTGGGCACTTGAACAGAAATCCGAATGGTGGAAAGGAGCAAGCTATAAAGGACGTGAGGACCCAGTGTGTAGACAAAGGGAAAAGCCATTGTCAAGGCCTTAAGGTGAGCAGAAGCTCATGTGTTTGAAAAACAGAATGAAGGCCAGTGGGCATGGTGGACTTGGGAGAACTGGAAAGAAAGAGTGGAGAGGTGAGCATAATGGATACGGGAAGCTATTAGTATAAGGAATTTGGTGATTTTGCCTTCTAATTGTAGAAATGAGTTCCTTGGCCTGCATTAAATTGGTAACAATGGCAATTTGTCAGACTTTAACTTAAATTTGTCTTAACATTGTTTATCAGAAGTGTTTGCTAGGCAGATTCATGGAATAAATAAGAAAACATTTAGGCTTAAAAGATAGCTCACTGTTTTCAAATTCCAGGAGCATAGCAGGCACTGAAATCAGACAAATTATATGGTAATTATGAGAACATTTTTTTCTCTGTGTTAAAACATTCCCAAGATTTTTAAAGATATGTAGTTGGATTCAACCTTCCTTTGTCCTTGGCAGTGTGACAAGGCAGCATTTTTAGAAAAGAATGCAAGTTGGACTTGACCTTGGCTATAAGCAGGGAAAAGTTATCAAGGTCACTTTTTTTGGTTTGTTTTTACTGTATTTGCTATTAAAATGAATCAAGAAGTATGTAGAGACTGTTAACGTAAAAAATCATTCAAACCTGTGAAGAATTTTTGTGAGTTTATTTAAGTTAAACTGTCTATAATTGCCAGGGAGCCAAAACCTCAACAGATTGAGATAATGCTCGGAGAACGGCAGTTTTGCACTTTGTTTTATATGTTACAGTCAAAGGGGGAGATGTAAATGGGTTACTTGAAATCCTTTGGTGATAGATTAAGAAGGTGGGAGAAAGCAAAGTGGGAAACCTCTGGGATTGGGTAAAGGGTAAAATGATAGACACATATTTCTTTTACATAGGTGGGTACAGGATAGTTAACAGCAGTTAACAAGATATCAGTAACAATGAGAAAATTTCTGGTCTTTGCCCTGGTGCATTGAGGGCCTGGAAAAAGGGGAAATTACTTTGTTTTGCAAAGGCATGTGTTAACCGGGTATGTTATCTCAGATGCAAAAGGCAACCAACAGGCTTAGTTAAGGTGAAAATTAGCCTTTGTGAAGGAAAAATACTGCCTTAGGGTATGACTACCCACCATAGACTGCTTTTAGTTAAAAAGTTTTAATTTCAGACCATCCTTTGTGGTTATTTTAGGTCTCTGAGTTTGCAAGACCACCATGCAGGCCTTCCCTGAGCTTGTCAGGTTTAGCATGTGGCCCCTTTCGTCCACAAGACCATCTCTTTGTTGCTCAACACTCTGCTCTATGTTGAGACCACAAATCTTAAGTGCAGATCAGTTTCCCAACTGCCAAATGATGCATTTTCCTTAATCTTCTTGAAGTCCACTGGAAGAGGTACTGTGGTTAGAAAATGACACTAGATCATGACTGTGGAAAATGCTTCCTAGACTTTGCTCCAGAGGAGAGATAATACTTAGAGACCATTGGCTTCCCCTCAAGCTTGTGAACAACCCAATGACATTGTGTAAAATAAGGCAAGGAAAACAATATTTGCTATCTAATATACCAGGTCATTGTTGAAGACCAAGGTCACGGAACAGCTCTGTACATTAGAACAAGCAATACTTCAAATCAAGAGGAACTGAAATATAAGTAGCATTTTTATTTGTTATAAAAAAGGATTTTTTAAAATGATTTAACAAAGTGCTTTAACACAGACTCAAAATCTTTTTGTCATACTCAACCCTTGCTCCCACCCCCTGCATGTGTAAAACCCATGTTTACTTCAGGGGGAGCTTAATCCGTGTGTTTCTGATTCATTTGCACAATGTTTTTTGGTAAGAGCTAGTTGATGTCCAAAGAGTCTCCTGGGGATTTTATAAGTCTTTTAAAATTATTCTTCAAGCTAGAAAAATCATATTTTCCACCTCAAAGTGCCCCTCTAAATCAGAAATACTCTGGTTTATTAGAAAGACTACTTTGAGAAGGCTTAAACTCAGGCAAACCGTACCTCCAACTGTGAGATGTGCAATGAGATCCACTGGACGAGCCTCGGGGAGACAGGAGAAGGGAAGGGACACAAAAAGAGCCTGCATAGTATAGGGACTCTTGGACCTGCCATGTTTTTCCATTTCTAGGAACAACCAGTGACATCCCATAACCTATAAAGTCAGATTCAATTTATGATGCACATCTGGAGCCAGATAATTCTCAATTGGCTTTGTATAACATCTCCGAGCAAAGGCAGAGAACTCTAGAACAGTTTTCGGATTTGTAAATATAAAAAGGCTTTATTTGTAAGCACACTTAGCAGTCGCTCAGCAATTCAATGGCCAGGCTTCATTTTCCGGAAAGCGTGATAAAGTCTAAAGATGAGTTGTTGACTGTGGAGTTAAACAAGCTCTGCCAGGAATATAAAGCTTGTGGGCTTTTTAGGGACAAGTGGACAACTGTTGGCTAGTATGTGCAAAAGTATAAGAATCATTTCCTTTGTCCCATTGACTTCAGCTGTGCTATGACCCATTTTTTTTTTTTTTTTTTTTTAACAGCCTTTCAGAACACCTGATGTCTCTGGGGGAAAAATGATCCATGAACCTTCCTTTGTAACCAAGTACTTGGCAATGCATGTATACTCGTCAGAAAATGGTCATTTTACTGCTAAGAGCTTGGATTCATCCTAACTCATGTGTCAGTTTTCTCCTGGGCCTGCAACGTGCTTCCACATTATCGTAATCCTAAATTGGGCTATTTTGCCAAAGTGAATTGCTACTCAGTTCTCCGAAAACAGTTTTTCAATGCCACCAGACAGTAGTAAGTTAGCTTGGAAAGCAGAAATGGCAATAAAGCTTCCCATCTCAACAAATGCCACTATCACCTTTGTAATTTTTCAAAGAACAAACACCCCAGAAATAACTCTCGATTCTTCTCTTTTCATGCAGTAGATTCCAAATGCAATCTATCAGCAAGGACTGCAGACTCTTGCTTCTCAACTGTGGTCTTTGGATCAGCGTTAGCATCACCTAGAAGTCTGCTAGAAATTTAGGATCTCAGACCTCACCCCAGACCTGTAGAATTAGAACCAGCACTTTCGTCAGTTCCCAGTGATTCACATGCATGTTCAAGCTTGAGAAGCACCATTAGACCACACCTCCGTAAGATGCTTCTTCATCCACTGCTCATCTCTTGACTGGATTATTGCAATTCCTTTCCAGCTTCTGCCCTTGTCCTCCAGTCTATTCTCAATTCGACTACCACAGTGGTCTTAAAAAAACCAATTCATTCTGCTCTTTAAAATCCAACACTTCCCACCGCACGTGAAATAAAATATGAACTCCTCTCCATCACTTAAGAGTCCTCTATGAAGTGGCCTTTGCATCTCCTCAACCCACATCTGAACCATTCTTTCCTGGTTACTCTCTCTTCCAGCTACACTGGTCTTTCTACCCCAAAGAGCCAACACCAACTTTGCCTTCGCCTAGAGTGTTCTGCAGAGTTTCTCAACATTCAGGACTCATCACAAATGTCACCTTGTGATGAACTCTTGGCCACCAAATTTCAATCCACCTCTAAGTGACTTTCTGCCACATCACTCTGTTTCATTTTTTATTGCTTTCTGAACCATCTGAAACTGCCTTGCTTATTTCTTTATGGGTTTATTTATTATTATCCAGAATGGCCATATTACCCATCTTACTCCAGTTATATCCTCAACAGCTAGAATGGTACCTGGAACAGAGGAGACACTTAATATATATTTATTAAAAGACTTAATGAGTAAATTTATACCTATACAGTCTGCACAAAAGCCAGTGTCTTGTCATTTATGTGTCTTCCTCTTTCCCTCCTTTTCTCTGACAAATATTTGCTAAGAATTTAACTTATGCCAGGTATAGGCTAACTAGGGGAAACAGGGAACAGACTCAGTCTCTGACCACATGGTGGAAAAAGGGAAGCACAGGAGGTGGATATTAACTAAAATCCCAGTGATGCCATTCTATAGAGCATAATAAAAGTGTTCCTAACTTATTTCAGGGGACCTTCTGTGAGCTGAGGGTGGAAGGATGAGCACACTAAACAGGAAAGGACAGTGAAGGGAGTAGGTAAGGGAGGGTATTTTGGGCAGAAAGAATGACATATTCAAAGGCAGCACAGCATGTTGAAGAAACAGAAAGAGGGGCACTAAGATGGGTGTCTAGGGAATAAATGGGGTACTGTATGTGGTGGGGCTGGCAAGGCAGGCAGTGGCCAGAGGCGTGGGGCCCTATAGATAGGATAACCATAAGTCCTGGTTTGCACTGGAGAGTTCTGGTTTACATCTGAGACCTGGTGTAATTATTCCTAAACTTTTTAGTCTTTCTTATAGGCCATGCTATAGGCTTTTATCTTCAGAGGTTCACCACAAAGCTTAGTGGTTGAGAATGAGACTCTGGACCCAGGTTTTTAAAAAAGTTAATTAATTAGTTAAGTTATAGTCAGATCTTTATTTAAAAATCTCATCTGCCAACTTAGTGCTTTCCACCAACATGGGGAGCAGAAACCTTCACAGGCTTCACAGTCTTTTGCTTATTGCTGCCTTTGTGGGAGCCTTTGCAGCAGCCATTGCTGTCTTTTTAGATGCTTGCTTAGCTTTTTTTGCTATTTGAGTAAGTGGTTTGCTATTATTTGCACTATGCATCTTCAAGCTAATTGCTAAACTTCTCTGAACCTTGGCTTCCTCATTAGTAAAATGGGGATTCAGTAATTGTTATACTCAGCTCTTAGGGTTTTGATAAGGTTTAAATGAGTAAATCTTATAGCATAGTGTCTGGTATACATAGTATGTGGGCACCCACTAATGTTAGCTAAATTCATATTATTAATATTATCAATAATTAATTTATTAATATTATTAATAAAATTCATATTATTACTATTTTTGATGTGTGGATATTAATGGGAGGCTGTGAAAGTTACTAAAAGGAGGTGACATGGTCAGAATTGTGTTTTTCAAAGGTCATTTAGACTTTCATAGGAAATATTATTTTGGGGGAAACATTAAAAGAGAAAATGCATATAGAGTTCTAAAACAACTGACACATAATAGGTGTTTAGTAAACAGACAGTAAAAAATCATCATGACCATGATCATCTCATACTAAGAACATAAGAGTTCGAAATAACATAGTTCTTAAATATTTATGACCAATTTCCATTTGATAGTATTGGAAACAAAGTAGCTATTTAGAATTGGAGAGTCAACTGGATAAGTATTATTTTAGAACCAGGGGGAGAAGTAGCAAAGATCAGAGTTAGAAGGACCAACCTTCTAACTTGTATAAACCACATTCTCTACTCCCCTCAAAGCAAGGCAGTTAGAGTCTGGATTGCACAAAGGAGTTCCATATGGATGTCCTATTTGGTATTCAATGATTTCCAGGGGGGAAAATTCAGCAACAGCAGAAAGGAGTTGGAAGGTTTCAGCAAATTCCTCCCAGTGGGCCCTGACTCGAACTTTCCAGGTCTGGAATATCTCCTCCACAGCTCCCTGACACTCTTGTTACCCCAAGGGTGAGAGGAAGCAACGAGAGCAAAAAGGGGCCCCTTTCTCCTGGGTTTAGTGTGGGACACACCTCACCTTCACTTGTCACTTTGAAATTGCCCTCTCCCAGGAGTGTGGAGAAGTATTACAGAAACCTGGCAGATAATTAACATTTCCTGGTGTGAAAGAAAGGGATTTGTCACACGATGGCTCCCGCTTCATGACTTTCTCAGTAAACCAGGAGAAAGGAGACCTGGATGCACAGGAAAATTCCATTTAAGGATGGCTGAGGAACGGGAACATTGTAGTCAATTGTTAACCATTTGATTAACCAAGACTCATCATATTACTACATCTGGATTTTCCAGTTTAAAGTCTTAGAATATACTGAGGTGATTTGAGCAAATTAAGTTGTCTGACCTTTCCCAAGGCCTTTATTGACCTTTGGGAAACTCTTCTAATTGATGAGAGTCAGTGGGAAAGAGGGATGGGGGGGCAACTTGGTGGCTTGGCTTTTGACTAAAAGATCTAGCCTATTGAACTAGACATCAATGTGAAAATGTTATGGAACACTAGCAGATAAGACCTGATAAGAAAACATAACCACCTCAAGATGTGCGGCAATCATTCAGTCTCCAATTCACCAGTGAAAAGATTCTATTTATTTGCAGTCCACAGAGAATTTAAAGCTAATTTTTCTCTTTCTTTTTTATTTTTCAAGTCTGCAAGGATTAAAAAAGGTTTTTGAAGCCATGCTGATTGTCACGAAGATAGCTTAAGGAGGTGGATTTTAAGGTTAGTTTAGAGGGATGGAGAGGAGCTGAGGGGAACAAAAATGGGGACAGATATTCCAGGTGGGAGGAACAGGGGGAGGAGGCAGGATCTTCCAGGTACGACAGGTAGAGATGCTAGTGATGATGATGAAGATGATATTAACGTGTATGAAATCCTTACTTATGTGTCATCGTTTCATTTAATTCTTCTTTACAACATTATCAGGGAATTTATATTATTCTCATTCCATAGAGCAGGCCAGACTGCAAAGGAACTTGAGTGCCAAGCTAAGCAGTTCACGACTATGTCCTTTACGATAGGGGATTTTGTTAACTTCAGTGGAATGCAATGTATTCTGAGCTTTTGGAAGAGTGATATGGAGTTTCGAGTGCTTGCCTTACAGGAGTTCTTTAGGGAGCAGAAATCAACTTAGTATAAGAGAAATTTGTTAGGAAGGTGGAGTCTATTTCTTGAGCAGGTAGGACAAGCTTTTAAAGAATATGATGTTTGAGGAAAGAGAAGCCCCTACTTCAAAACATCTCTATTATTGCTCAGTACAAGTATATGAAGTTCCACAAGTGAGATGCTTTTCTTGGAGCTCAAAAATAGTTTGGAACTTCCTGGAATCTTTGTTTTTTTCTTCCCTCCCTCCCTGGGTCTTTTTCTTTCTTTCTCAGACACGTATTGAGCTCCTGCTTAGTACGTGGTATTTTGCTTCAGGTTGAGTGCGCAAAAAGGGAAAGCGTGTCCCTCTTGGAAGACCCTTAGAGTCTGGTCAAGGCATCAGTTGTACCACACAACCCATCAAGGGCAGAGCATGGAAGGTGCCTTAGAGGAGCCTGAGACCATCAGAAAAGATTGGATTGAGGAATGAATCGTCTAGTAGAAGTCTGAAGGAGAGATAAAATAGGAGACAAGCATTCGGGGCAATGGGGACAGTGTTTACAGAGGTCTGGTGGCATGAAATGAAAGCTGTGTGAGGTTAGATAGTGGTGAGCTGCTCACTATTTTTAGAATATAAGTTGCAATGGGCAGGGGATTGATTGGAGAAGGATTTGTGTGTGCTAGTCGAGGACCATGTTTTTCCTGTGAAAAAGTTGAGATTTTATCCTGTATCTGATGAGTAACTCTAGTGATCAGTGTTCTTTCAGCTAAAAGTAACTGCAAGGTCATGAAAAGTAATGAAAGGGACCAAAAATTTTGCCTTTTGGGATATTGATTTTTTAAGCTGGTTATTATGAATCAAAAATCTCAGAATGAACCTTTGACCCTCCCCATTTTCCTGCCTAAGAGATTCAGATGAAAAACCTGCTTCAGGAAGGGAACTTGAACATACTCACCTTAGCATGAGATAGGAAGCCTGAGCATGTTTACTGGAGTCCTTCTGCCTCATCATTTCTGGGTTGCCTAGCAAAAATTTACCTGCCATGTATGTCCTGATCTCCCTCAACTACCTGTAAATCACCTACTTTGAAATCTCAGACCCCCGACCCCCACTTTCTCTTTTGTGTAAATGACATATACGCCCAACTTTACTTCATTGTCTTTGGAATTCTCATGCTTATGTGAATTCCCCATGAGCGCGTATTAAAGTTTGTTTGTTTCCTGTTAATCTGTCTCTGTTAATTTGATGATTAGCTTAGCTGGAAGAACTTAGAAGGTGACAGGAAAAGTATTATTATTTATTATAGCCCCCACAGTAATTTATAGGCAACTGGAAGTGCAGGGTTGTATCTGATTTCAGGTGCAAATATGTCTGTTTTTTTCTTAACTCTGATTCTTGTGAGTCAGCTTTGTTCTTAGGCAGGAATGGCACCCAAAGGTCTAGGCTTACATCTGGCAATCTTTGCAGAAAGAGGGTAATGTGTTCATAATATTTCCATTAAAAGTCCTAGGGAGAATTCATAGAGGCTCTGCTTGGGTCATGTTCCTTTGTCTGAACTAGTCAATGGGGATAAGACAATGGTAATTGACAGGTCATCTGGGGACCCCTGGAACTGGGAGTGGGATCCACCTAAATCCCATGGACATTTCACCAAAGAGATTTTGAACAAGCCATGGATGTTTCCAGGAAAAGAGACTTTGGAAAATTTTAATGAAAGATGTGATAAGATTAGTTTGGTACTAGAACCCTCTTTTATCTTTAAAATGCACATCTTTTGCCCCAACATAAAGAGAAAAGTTTATATTTTTTGCCAACAGGAAAAAAGTAACAATCAAACCATGACCCCTCAGTTAATGAGCAAAATTGTCTTATAGAAGATGGCCCATGTTTAGACAATGGCCACACATGCCCGCTATAGTAGGTGCTCTACATGGTTCACCCAGATCCCCTTCACTGGACTGGTGGGCTACTGCGAGTGTTGGCTTCTTGTCCAAGGAGCTGGACCAACCGCATGGTGTCGTTTACTCTCTAGAGTTTCCTAAGGGGGTCAGGCCAAGTGTGGACTTCTGAAAGCACATCTTTGTCTGACACTTTCGCCTGCCCCATTTTACCCCTGTTGCTTCCTCACAGATTTCTTCTACAAGCCCTCCCTCAAGATGTCATTTGCGCAAGAACCCTGTCTGAGGCTCTGCTTCCAAGGAACTTATCTAAGACACCCACAGACACATTTCTGAGTAGCTCAAAGGCAATGAGCCATTCTCGCCTAAGATTTTCAAAGGGAGTCAGAGATTGCCAATTGCTTTCTAGGAATGGAAGCTGAAAGAAAGAATAGGAAGAAAAAGATGATATGCTCTATGCTACCTCTCTGCTCTGCCATAGGCCAGGCCTGCCTGCTTTCTCTGAAATTCTGTTGCTTAATCTTTGCTGAGCAAATATTTTTTGCTATGTGCATTTTGGAATTTTGGGTGGGGGAAGTCAAGGTCTTTGATTTGCAGCTTTCATATTCCATGTAACCCCGCCCTCCTGGAGCCTTGGGATACAAAGGAGAACATACATTTTTGTTCTAACCTCACTGTATTCTCCTTAAACTTAAAAAAAAAAAGTCAGACAATTTTAATATGATACATGTGGTTATATTTTAGCTCAGTGTGAGGCCAGCCATATAGTGATCCCACTTCTTTTTGCTCCTAATTCTTTTTTTTTTTTTTTACAGAAATTAATTGAATGGAATTCTTTGCCTGGTTCTGCAAGTGATCGGGATTTTTGTAATGGTTGCCTTTGGATTCTGCATGAAAGATATGTTTTAAATCACAGAGCAGCTGCACAGGTTATTACAGAAAATATTCAGTGATAAACAGCAAGATCTGCTGATTTCCTAAACGCTCATGATTTAGAAACATATGTTTACTTTCAGTCATTCCAACTGTTTGGAGTCTTCCGATTTGATCTCAGAATTCTCCTCTACCTCCGGAAGAGGCATCACTTAAGGAAAGTTCATTGAGGACAGGGTGTTGATTTTACATCTGACCTTTGTTTGGGAACCTCAGCAAAGTTTTATGGTCCAGTGCCCAGTTTTCCTATCAAAACACTTACTAAAAAAGACTATTTATTGTTTTAATTTCCACTACGGACAGGGTGTCAGGAGCTGGGAGTTACTGACTAAACTTCCAACATAGCTATTTCTACCCTGGATATGCTTCTAAGTCCAAAGGACCTGAAAAGACCTGCATCTTAACCTGGTATCAGGTTGATTGTTAAGAAGGGTGTGAGTCATGGAAGAAATTCCTTGGGTCTTGCATAACAATGAGATCTATATACTAGCAAGTCTGCTATTAAAGGCTTCACTTTATTTCTGAGCTCCACCTAACTTTGTCCATCTGCCATTTGTGGTTCCACCCTCAAGCAATTTTCCCAGTACCATACTCCCTGTGGTACCACAATTTTTTTCTTTTGAAAATATTTTTTTTCTTATTTAAAGTTTACTTTTCTCCACCCAGCCCAGGGACAAGTTTTCCACATACCTTGAATTTTATGCTAATTCCCGTCTGAGACAGCTGGATTCCCACATCACCTTAGTACTTTTTCTCATGGATGCTGTCTTTTTATTAGCTAGATTTTTTTTTCTTCAATATTTATCTTGCCAGGTAAGCTTTCAGGAAGCCGAAAAAAGAACTGAACCAAATGTGAAGTTATTTCCTTTTTGACAGGTAGCCTGAAGGCTACTAGATAATTTTCTAATACAAATTTCTTCAAAGTTTCCTCCTGCGATGTTTTCCTAGATTTAACATGAAAAATTCAATTGACTTTTTAAACTGAACTGGAGGTTATCAGGTAAACGATGTGATTTTGTGACAATAGCCCAAGAATGATTTTGAAAGTTTTTGGAAGACAAATGATGACGACAAAAACTTTACAATGAAAAATACAGCCTAGCAAAATGGGATCGTTCTCCAAATGTTCTCATGGTGAGTCTAAAAATAAAAATGGAGGTTTCACAGTAGGCAATAAAAAGATAGCAGCCCAGAACAAAACGAATTAATAAAACTTTTCTAGAAATGACATAAAAAAAGAGGAGTTGGTGTGTTGCCTGGGTATTTCATCATAGCTTCAGGAAAGCAATGCTCCGACTTTTGTTTTTCCATGGCGATATCAACCAAAGAGCATTTTCAATCTCTCCAGTTCACACTTACCCATGAAATGAGATATTTTTAGATATAGAGGTACTTGATTTCTTTGGACCTTGAGGTTTTGTTTGTCATTGAGTTGGACTTCCCATCTGCAGTCGTTGAAAAGCTGGCGAGCTCATCCTTAGAGGGTGAAGTCATCATTGACCAATCTCATGGATGTCTTTGTGAGTTCATGCTGGACGCTCAGTCCAAGTTAAATGAATTGTGACATATCAACTAGGAATATGATTATGGAATTACATAACCACAGATACTCCCAAGGTAGTGAATGCATTTTATTGAGTGGTGTTAGAGGACCAAAGCCAAGGAAACATTTTGGAAATCTAGACAGACAGATGTAGAGTGTGGGGGGGGGGGGAGGTGTGGAACAGATATACAAGGAAAATGGAGGAGATCTTGAAAAGTAGAAAGAGCTGCAAAAATTCATTGCTAGGGTGTGAACCTTGCTCATTCAGCAAAATTAAGAATTTTTTCCCTTTGTTTATCCACAGTCTTCTCTTCCCCTGAGAGAAAAGTGTGTCCATTTGGCCAGAAAACAAGTCCGTATTACATCCTAAACCATTTCCTTTGTAAGGAATTATTTGAAAAATTTTTATAATAATTTCCAAAACAGAGAGCAATGAATATTTTACTGGAATTGCCTTCGGAGATTCATAGTGAATTTTTTCTCCCCCCTCCCCCCGTCCCCCTCTCTCTCCTTAAAAATTAAACCCTGCAATGTCATCTTCATGTGTTTCATATATGTTTTAGGAAGATCATTAACTTTGAGGGCCTGACAATAAACAATCTTTAACTTAAAGATGCTTAATATAAACTATAAATACTGCCACTTGAATGTTTTCAAACCTTGCCTTTTTTGGAAAGGAAAAGCTAATATACACGACATCAAGTTTACAAGTAATGCTATTTGTGACTTAGAATATTATTTTTGTTTTTTTCCCTAGTGGACTAGTTGACCAGTTTATGCCTACCATAATTATTGATGAATGTTTAAAGAACAAGGCAGTAAAGTGAGTAATGTGAGGTTGATGGGTACTTATGCTTAGGGAAGATTTTGGCTCTGCTGCTAAGATGCTTGTTGGACTGAAGATCTGGAAATGGAAGTGGCTTTGTTACTTTAAGTTAGATTTCAAGTTCTTATGGGTGAAGTGCCCACACAGGAAACCTGATGTAGCCTAACTTTGATCCCTGCCCTATGTCTCCTCAGGATCTAAAGAGGAAAGGGCATTTAAATGGGAATAATATTTGAAGGTATCATTTGGGCATATAAATGAGTTCATTGGATAAATTAGGGTTGGATGGTATAAAAAACTTCACTTTTCATGCAAAAATTGGCATTAAGGGCAAGTGAATTTTTAGGTGTTTTTATTGTTGGAGGAATTAGTTTGCTAATAAAATTTATAAAATTTTTTTCCCCCCAAGTAGAATGATGTATAATTAAAATTTTGCATTTATTATTTCAATTTCAGATTTTAAAAAGCAATAGCAGTGACAGAGTAACAGCAACAAAATAGGAGGGTGACCATAACATTTATTGTATAAATAGAAATATTTTTGAAAGTTAAAGGAGGTGCTATTAATGATTAAGGGCAGGGCATCCAGTTTAAACTGGAGCATATAATAACTCTAAGTAAGCATAATAATAGTAGAAGTAGTAATAATAACAGATACTTCCATAATCCAAGGGGTCCAGTCTAATCATGGTAATAGTTAAACACACACACTCTCACACTCTCACACACACACACACACACACACACACACACACACACACACACGAGTCCAACATCCAAAAAGAAATTTGGAAATAATCAAATCCTTTACTTGCAATTTTTGAATATCGTGAAGAGTCTTAAAGAACATACCATAAGAGCATAACCTCAAGTCTCCCTTTACCTTTCAACAAATTTCCTCCCATACCACACCAGTGCCTTTCTCCTCAGAGCCTCTTATTAAAAACTCCTGAGTCTGTCTTGGTCTGCAGCCTTTTAGCTTCTCTTTGCTCTAGTCTAGCAACGCTGGACCCTCCTGGGAAGATCAAGACCGAGGGATCAGCTGAGATGGCAAAACATAATTCTCTTTAGTAGGCAGGGAGTAGGCAGAGCTGTTAATATTTACCTATTAATTGGTCCTGTTTCAATAGTTTATATTAATGAAGAAATCTCTATATGCCTGGTGCTATGATAAAATTAGGACCTCATCTAAATCTCACCCTTGATGTAGGTGTTCTTGACATTCCCATTTTGCAGAGGGGAAACTGAGGTTTACGAAGGGAAGGGAAGTTGCTCGAATGGCAGAGCCAAGACTTAAACCGGGCATTCTGATGAAGGAGTTAATGCTCTTAGCCAGTAAGTGCAAGGCAGACGTCAAACTGTAATTATTGGGCTTGCTTAAAAGTAATAAAAACCCTCATGAGTTTTAGTAAAAACTTAATGTAACAAAACATGTCCAGTTTAAAGCACATGGCAGTGTTAGTAAGTGTTCTTTTTCCCTTTGAAAATCATTCTGGGGTATCTAGAGCTCTCTGAATGGGGTATCTAGAGCTCTCTGATAAATGAGCCCAATATGAAAATAAATGCATATGAACACAGGTTATTTGGAACACTTATGCATAAGTGAGCAGAACACACATTGAGAATGGGCTATTTTTCATCCAGTTGGAAGCGGCTGTCATTGACTGAGTTTAGCTGCTATTGCCAGAAAGACATCAACCATTTTTAATGCTCAGGCTATTTTTTTATGACTGCCTGAAGGATATCAGATGAGCTGTCTGTTGTAAATCAATAATAATTTGCTTTAGATTAATGAGCAACTAAAACTGTTTCTAATAAGTCTCTAAATGCTTAGCATATTTTGAAAACCAATCATTTTATGAGAATTAGGTTTCTTTGTCCTTAAGAAAGAGCTGGGGGTGGCGGGAGGGAGAAAATGTAGCCAAACGTTTTGGAAACAGAGAAATGTGAAAACAGTGAATGAGAGTCTGTGCATTCCAGGCTTTGTTTTGTAATCTCAGCTGTGCAGAGGAGAGCTCTGTGGTTCAAAGAGCTGCAGTTTACAGCAAATAAGATGCCACAGTGCCCTCCATGCAGGTTGTGTGGCAAAGTCCGTTGGCTACTTAATGGCTGGTCAGTCTTCAGTATCAACTAACTAACTGGAACATATTGGAATAGGTGGATTCTGGTCCAAATTGTGATATCTGCTCCTGGCAACACTCCGCAGTGATTTAGTAACTGGAGCATGTCTTGGAATGTGGATGGATGGGTCTCACTTTCTGTCTAGTCGTTTTGTGTGTGTGTGTGTGTGTGTGTGTGTGTGTGTTTTAGAATGTATCACGAGAAAAGAAAAATATAGGGTAAACTCATCTATTAATTTGATACTTTTATAAGTCCAATTTTCTGAGGGCTCTTTTATGACATTGAAAGGGGAAAAGAAATCCATTGGGGAGGTGGGAAGCAGGGAAATGTTTTTCCCCTCAATGTATCTGTGATGCTGGAATCATAAGAGTAGTCTCATGGTTGGTATACTGCTAAACTTGCCATTCATCAGACAAAGGACAGCAAATGATTGCTTGTAGACTCCCTGCCCCCAAGTCCCAGGGTAATTTTGTGGAGGAGATGGAAATAGTGCAGAATATTGTGGCGGGACAATAGTCTATTCTGAACCAGGTTTCCTGTCTCTAGCAGCTTTTTCTTTAGGAAGCTGTAGTGAATGTGAGGATTTCAGATCCTGGGTACTCCATTGCATAAGCAACATTTTTATTACCTCTTATTTAACAATGAATAAAAGTGGGTATGTTCTTTTATCGATCACATTTTGGAATGGAGTGCTTTACTAAAGAGCAGAAGGGAGCTAACTCTCAGTGATGCGATCCTGTATAAAGTCTGCGAAGAGTCTGTAGCAAAGATTTGCCCATATCTGTGCTCTCGCTTCATTGTTGGGACACAGGTGGACTATATTTTCCTTATAGCTTGATGTGGTCCTGTGCCTCAGCTCTGCCCAATGGAATGTGAGCAAATGCTCGGTGCTCCTTCCAGGCCTGGCTCATAAAACCCTCTCAAGAACCAGCACTTTCCTTTTCTCCCATGGGCTGGCTGAATGTGAGGACCCCTAGGACTCAGAGGAGGGTCAAGCTACAATACAGAAGGAGCCTGAGTCCCTGAATGAGCACATGGAAGACTACCTCACCAGAAAAATCAATTTCAGTGGATGTATAATATTATATTAGTTTCAGGTGTTCAACATAGTGATTACAGATTTATATAACTTATGAAGTGATTACCTCAATAAACCTAGTACCCATCTGACACCATACATAGTTATTAGAATAATATTGACTATATTCCCTATGCTGTACTTTACATCTTCATGACTGTTCTGTAACTACCAATTTGTACTTAATCCCTTTACCTTTTTCACCCTTTCCTTCACCTCCTCTCATCTGGTAACCATCAAAATGTTCTCCATATCTATGAGTCTCTTTCTATTCTGCTTGTTTATTTATTTTGTTTTATAGATCCTACATATAAGTGAAATCATATGGCATTTGTCTTTCTCTGTTTGACTTATTTTACTTCGCATAATACCCTCTAGGTCCATCCCTGTTGTTGCAGATGGCAACATTTTATTCTATTTATAACTGAGTCATACTCCATTGGATAAATGCACCACTACTATAACAAAAATACCATGGACTGTGTGGCTTAAACAGCTAACATTTATTTATCATAATTCTCGTGGATGAGAAGTCCAAGATAAAGGCACCTGCAGATTCTGTAGAATCAATGTCTGTTGAGGGCCCACTTCTAGGTTCATATATAGCTGTCTTCTCCCTGTGTCATCACAGGATGAAAGGGGTGAGGGAGCTCTCTGAGGTCTCTTCTTATGAGGGCACTAATTTCATTCATCAGGGCTCCATCCTCATAATCTAATCCCATGGCAAAGGCTCCACCTCCAAATACCATCACATTGGGAATTAGGTTTCAACATAAGAATTTGGGGCGTATAAATACCAAGTCTAGAGAAGGGTGTCATCCTGATTGGCTGGTGCCCATGCTCTACCATCGTTAAATGTTGTGAATAGCCCCTTGGTTATATCTAAGGAACATCCCATAGCCTTAACAGCATTCTTTTCTGGAAAATATGGCTTTACAGAGCTTGAGGTGCCATTTGTCTCCAAAGGTGTTTGCCAAATGAACGTTGAATGAATATTTGTATGAATGGATAGGTAAATGAATGACTTGGTGACATCTCCTAGTTTCCTAATGACAGATTTAAAAATTTAAAATATCATATTAATTAAATGTAGACTATGATCTAGCTCCGAAAGCTGCTAGAAGATATATTTTAGGGAAAGTATTGCAGATGTAAACTACAACAAAATGGCATGCTTGCTTTACATCTTTTTCTCAAAACTGACTCTTCTTCAGTCTAAACTAGCTCTTAATTAATACCAGGATTTGCTATCTGCAGCTTAACATTAGATTTCATTAATCTGTCATAAAACTAGTTCTGAGCTTTTGAGACTTTGTGCAGGGAGTGTACCTCCTAGTGTTTTAAACTACAATTTGTTGAACAGGTATTTGGTGACTTTGCCCACCTTAGAATTCTGAACAACATGTGGAATATAGGCAGAAATTAAAATGATATGACTGAGGTACTATGCTCATGGCCGCCACACCTCACCCTGCACCTGCTGCCCCAGCCTACAACCTTATGCTTATGAGTGTTAAAAGTACATTCATTACCCCTTTCTACCTCATTTTTCCAGACTTGAGGGCTCTAGTGGATTTTAGCCTGTGTTATGTCTTCTCCCCTACACTTGGAATTTGGGGGATGACGGTTCTGGAAGGGGGTAGTGATGGTCCGCAAAGCTCCTTCTGAAGATAGAGCAATGAGGTTTCATCCTGACATAGTGGATCCTGTTTGCTAAGCAGATCCCATTGGGAGTACCTGAAAGATGGATGCATTACTTAACTTCATGGAAAAAGCTCCAAAGGATTTATAACTGTGAAGGGACACAAAACTTGGGTGACTGTATGTGCCGGCTTACCTGGACATTCCTGGTTTACATCTGTTGTTCTGTTTTTCATCCATGTGAACATTGGTCCCTGCCTTTTTCTTTTAAGTGAAGAATTATTATCAATACTTGTATTAAAACAGTCTGCGATTGACTTAGAATACCTCACATTATACTTTCACTTCTCCCAAGGTCCTGCCTAGCAGTGTGTGATCTCACATGTAGAGTAGACAGCATTTTCAATAAGCAGTCACACCTCAATGGGATGGAGATGACCCATCTTTCTTTTCCAAACTCTTTCCAGATGCACCAAACAAACATTTTCCTGTCTCGGACAGCACGTACAATGCATGTAGGCAGGAGGGGCTACAGTCGGCTCACTTCCCCTGGACTGGGTGTTGGGAGAACTCAAGGCCCTGCCCTGCCGGACACTCGGTGTACCAGCCAGTTATGCTCTGGGCCGGGGCCGCCCTCACTGATGCTTCCAAGGCCTGCTTCAAACAGGAGATCAGTGAACGTGGCCTAGTCACAGTGCGATTGTTTTTCTCACCTAGTTCATGGACTTTAAGTCAAGATTTGGCAAGTTCATTCTGGTGAAGAGGAACTACTTGTTTTGTAAATGAGTTTTCTCAATTTGGTAGCGTCTTGTTCAAAAGCAGCTGGGAATCTTTAAATCAAATTATTCAATGAATACAGAGTGTCAAGAAAATTTCAGTGGTGGAAGCTTTTAGAGACCTAATATTATCGATAATAAAGCTTGCAGACAGGAGGACCTTCAAGTTTATTTCTATACATTATACATGTTAAACAATGATAGCTCAAATGGCGTGCAAGATTTCCATTTGAAACTCTAATTATGCTGTGGAAAAACCCTTTCAGGAAGAGTCTATTGATAGAGCTCCTATTTTTAACTGGACAAAGTTGTATTCCATATACTGGAATAAAATGAAATTGAAAAGGTTCATAATTTTGTACCATCTGAGTTTGGCAAAACATTCAAAAGTATTATAAATAAAATTAAGTTTTTTTTTAATAAAAAAGCAGTAGCATTGATAATGGCCTTTGCTTTGAGTTGAATTGTGTAACCCCTCCCCCACTTATATGTTAAAGTCCTAGCCTCCGATGTGACTGTATTTGGAGTTGGGGCCTATAAGGAGGTGATGCAGGTTAAGTGAGGTCATAGGGTGAGCCCTGACCCAATAGGATTAGTATTCTTATAAGAAGAGACAACAGGCCCAGCCGGGCGTGGCTCAGCAGTTGAGCATCGACCTAGGATCCAGGAGATCGAGGTTTAATTCCCAGGCAGGGCACATGCCCAGGTTGCGGGCTCCATCCCCAGTCAGGGGCTTCGTGCAGGAGGCAGCCGGTCAATGATGACTCTCATCATTGATGTTTCTATCTCTCTCTCCCTCTCCCATTCTCTCTTTCTAAAACCAATAAAGAGATATTTAAAAAAACAACAAAAAAAACCCAGACACCAAGAAGCTCTCTTTCTCTCTCCCTCTTGAGGACACAGAAAGAAGCCAGCTATTGACAAGCATACATTGATATGTAAAGCATATAAGCATATATTGAGATGCAAACACTGTGCCACGTATTTGTAAGCACAGTCCTGATAGCAATGCTTAAGGTAGATAATTTATTAGCCCCATTTTACAGATAGGGACACTAGGGCTTAAAGAGCTTAGATAACTTGCCCAAGTTCACGTGAATGGAAGTGGCAGAGTGGGGATTTGCAGGCAGATGTACTTGACTCCAGTGCTTGGACTCTTGATCATATTAACCATAGTTGAGAGACATTCATTGTTAGTCCCTGGACCCCTTATATCTCAGCACGATTCATGACTCATGATGACGGTGATCGACATTTCTGCACAGTCACTGCTTGTCAGACCCTGTGCTCTGTGCTCTACTTGCCATAGCTTATTAAGCCTTCACAGCCATCATATGAGACAGACATCATTACTGCCTGTTAAGTGTATGCATTGTGTATTTAGTAGCTACAGTCAGCACTCAATAGATAGAAATCAATGTCCAGCTCACAGAAAAGGAAACTAGCCATAGCATGTTGCGGGAACATTCTGTCAAAGAAAGTGCCTTGGGAGCCTCGGTCTTTCTCTTTCGGCCTGTGCAGTTTGCAAGCCTTCTCCCCAAAGGAGAAAACGGGAGAGAGAGGGAGAAGGTAGTGTGGGACCTTGCGGCCTTCTAAGTTAAAGCAGCCCCCAAATTAAAGAGGGTGAGGAAAATGATATTTTTTTAAGTTGGATGTTTCCATTATATTAAGAAATAGGGTTCTTAAAAAAAAATCCCCCCTTCTTACCATTCCTGCCAACACACACACACACACACACACACACACACACACACCCTTTGCATTGCTTTTGTGGATCAACAGAGAACATTCTCTATAAAAGCAAGGTGGCTCCACTAGGCTTCGTGGGGCTGGTCACAATGAGCCTTCACATGGCCTCTGAGCCAGGAGGAAAAAAGCAGCAGACACGGAATCAAGAGAGTGTAGCTGCACAGTCTGGCTCTGCTTTTACCGCCCCAAATAATGGGGGGCGGGGGGAGAAGAATAAAAAGAATAAAAAGAAGCAGAAAAACAAACCCCGAGACAGAAGGTAGGAGGAGCCACGGCAGCCGGCTCCACTTCCTCTGGATTGTGCGGGAGAGCTAGGGAAGGGCAGGGCAGGGCCGGGAGCGCCAGAAAGCACCGGGGAGCGCCGGGGACCATCGGCCGGGCCGCTGTGAGGGGCGCGAGTGCGCCAGCCCGATAAAGAGCTGGCAGGCCGGCCGCCCGGCAGCCGGGTTAACCACGGGGCCCAGTTCGTTCTGCACAACAGCAGAAGTGTAGCTAAGGTGGGGCGGGGCATGAGGCCTGGAAACCAGCCCACCCGAAGGCCAACACACACGGCCCACGCGGCGCCGCGCAGGCCTTCGTGCTCGTTGCTGGCTGTTGGCAGGAGCTCCTAAAAACAGAAAGGTGGTGAGGCATAGTGGCTGCGACACTGTATGCCCCGGTGGTACGGAGGCCCGCCCGAGAGCAGCCTGCCCGTGATGTACCCCGACGGGCACTGCCTTTCCCCGACGGCGACCTTGCCCGAGTTTGCTCCGTGGCCGCAGTGATGGCCTGGAGACGTGTACGCTTAGCGAGGACTCAAGTTTCCTTTCGGTGGCTGTCTCCTCACCACGCAGGTCCAAGGGCAAAACTCCCTAACTTTGAAGGCTTTTTAAATTAGGTTTTTAATATACAGGAATATATTTTAGCCTGTTTAGCGAATTCATATGCATGAAAGGGTATTTTATACTAGACGAAGCAGGCAGGCCATATAAAATTAAGTAAAGCTGGATCTGGTGCCCAAAAATATTTGGCAGAAATCCCTGGAAAACCACATTTAAACATTTTTAATATATATTATAAGGCAGAAAAGAATAATTATCTTCTATTGAAGTTCCCAAGTGAGAGAAATGTATGTGTAGAGCTCCTTCAAAGAAAACCATCTGTGTTGCAAAACTGTCGCGTTTGGGATGATGTCCCCTCAGCTCTGGCTGATGGCTTGCGGCTTGTTTCTCAGAGAAGAAGCAGGCACCACCCCAGATATTTCTCCACTATCTCATGGGACTGAGACCTCAAGAAAGGTGTTTTTGCCAAGGCCCTCGAAATGCTTGACTTAGAAATTTCCAGAACAAAGACTTTTGAACCTTATGGTATGATACCATGGAGGGCTTGAGAACGAAAACCACTTTGAGTGACTGTCTCTACTTTATTTCTAACCTGGGCTCTTGATTTGGAATAAATCCTTTCTCTCCTTCCTCACTTCTTTCTCCAGGGAGGGTCACTTATTACTGGTGGCACTTGTGGGTCCAGAGCCTTGCATTTCTGAGGCCAGCGTCTGATTTAGTTTAGGTTCCCTCAAACACAGACCCTCAGATGAGAATTTTGGAGCAAGTAGATTTTTTGTGAGTGGATCCAGGAAGCACATTGAGGGAGTGTGGGAAGTATGGGAGGGAAAGCAAGGGAAGAAAGCCAGTAAAAGGTTGTAAAGGAGCAGAACATCTCCATAGGGCTCAGTCCTGCCAGGGACTCCCCAAGTCACTGTGTAATCCAACCGAAAATTGTCCTTAGGAGGATGATAGGCAGCTCAGGCTTACATTCGCCATCTCTGGTCCCTCTTGTTCAACAGGTAACATTCTGAGATGTTACTCTCCATCTGAGACTTGCCAGCCTTCCTCAGGCTGATAGAGCCACAGACAGAGAATGGCCTTGGGCAGAGAGAGACAAGGAGCACTGGGTCCATCTATATGGGGCCACTTTGTAGGTTCCCTTAGAGATAGGCCAAGTGGATTTTGGTGACTACCTGGGAATATCAGCTACAGTCACCAACTCTGCCAGTTAAGGCAGGCATCTTGCAAAGAAAAAGTTCTTAGTTTTGATATGTGTCCCCTTCTGTTTTCTACTCCATTAATGTAAATCTTCTTAGTCTATGCAATAAGCAAATATGACTTTTAATATCCTTAATTGCTAATAAAACTGATAATTTAGAATTTAATATTTTTTGAGCATCCACTTAGTTCAAATGCATTAACTTACTTAATTCAGCCCTTATCTCATAATGTAGATAAGAATTAACTCAAATTGGGTTCCATACCTAAACATAAAAGCTAAAAATATAAAGCTTAACACAGAGGCTGAAAACAAAAAAACATCTAGAAGAAGACAAGTGGGAAAATCTTCATAACTTTGGCATGGGCAAAGATTTCTTAGATGTGACTCAAAAACACTCATTGTAAAAGGAAAAAAAAAAAAAAAGATTAAATGTATGTGATCAAATTTAAACCCCTGCTCTTCAATGGACATTATTAAGAAAATGCATAGGCATGTCCTGACTAAGAAAAAGTGTTTGCAATAAATATGCCTGATGAATAACTTTTATGGGTAACATATACATAACACTTATAACTTAATAATGAGAAGACACATAACCCAATGCAGAAATTGGCAAAAGACTTGAGTAGACACTTCAAAATAGAACTTAAAGGAATAGCCAATGTTATGGACTGAATGTTTGCGCCCCTCCAAAATTCCTATGTTGAAGTCCTAATGCTCAATGTGATGGTATTTCAAAATGGAGCTTTGGGGAGGTAATAAGAGTTAATGAGGTCATAAGGGTGGAGCCCTCATCTGATGAGATTAATGTGCATATAAGAAGAGACATCAGAGAACTCGATCCCCCTGCCCCCCACTGTGAGGACACAGCCAGAAGATTGCTGTCTGCGAGCCAGGAAGAACGCCCAACCTGCTGGCACCCTGATCTCAGACTCCCAGCTTCCAGAACTGTGAGAAAACACATTTCTGTTGTTTAAGCCACCCAGTCTATGGTTTTGTTGTGGAAGCCCACGCTGACTAATATAGCCACTGAGCTCATGAAAAGATGTTCAACATTATTTGTCATGAGGGAAATGCAAATTAAAAACACAATGAACAGAACCCAGTTCAATGATACTACACATCCAGCAGAATGATAAAGTTGAAAAGATTGACAATACCAAGTGGTTGCAAGGATATGAGCCACTGGAAATCTCATATATTGTTGGTTGGCGTGTAAAATTTCAGCACCTCTCAGGAAAACAGTTTAATAGGTTCTTATAAAGTTAAACATCTACTCTATGAACCTGTCTCTTGGATATTTCCCCCAAAGAAATAAAAACTATGTTCACAAAAAGGTTTGTACATGTTTATGGCAGCTTTGCTTGTAACAGTCAAACACTGGAAACAAGCCAGGAGAACAGATAAAGAAATTGTGACACCTTGTGCAAAGGAATACAACTCAGCAATAAAAAGAATGAACTTCTGACACATACAACAGCATCGATAAATACTGAGCAATTAGCCAGACCAAAGAAAAAGTACACACTGTAGGTTTAATTTAACTGCATTTCTAGACTAATCTGTAGTGATAGAAATCAGATCAGTGTGTGCCTGGGGCTAGAAGTGGGCTGACTACAAAGGGCCATTAAGGAACTTTTCTAGGGTGAAGAAAATGTTTGATAACTTGTTTGGGGTGGATTGTTCCACAGGTACACACATTAATCCCAATTCATTGAACTCTTGACTTAAAATGTGTATTTTATTGCACGTAAATTATACTTTATTCAATAAGGTTAATTCACAGCAACAACAATGAAAGACTGAATCGTGGTGTTTGTTATAGTGTCTGTTGTATCTTTCTATATTTTTTAAAAAGAATAATTTTTCTCTCAAAGTTTCCTAAATGGAAATTTCCTAGTCCACTGCCATATACATCTCGTATCGCTTATATTCTCACTTTAATTAAGGGAATTTAATGAATTAATACACAACACATTCTTAACAAAGAATTCTGGACAAGTCTTTAAGTCATTCATTGCTCTTGAATTCGGATGTT
Organism: Miniopterus schreibersii; assembly: GCF_964146895.1. NCBI lineage: Eukaryota > Metazoa > Chordata > Mammalia > Chiroptera > Miniopteridae > Miniopterus > Miniopterus schreibersii. The sequence goes on from NC_138110.1 coordinate 69,400,551, forward strand.
AGAGATTTCTTAATCATTCGGAACTCTTTCTCTTATGGCTATAGAGTGATTTTTGACTGGCAGAGTTCATAGATTTATATAGTTGTAATTGTCTCAGAAGTTTTCTTGAACTTCATCTGAAAATGCAGCATATTGACGTATGTATGAGCTTCGGGGGAGTTCTTTTCCGTTTTCTTTGAGAAAGGACGTTTGAAATGTTTAAATAGGTCCTGGCATGAATTCTTGCTAATGCCGTGCCCAAGGGAAACGTGGCTCAGGCTGACAGTTTCCTTATCTAACTGAAACCCCAGGACTCAGGCTTTCTTCCTCCAAAGATAGAATAGGGGAGCTCCCTCTTTTAGATCAAATTCTTAATGAAAGTGAGAAAACCTCAGTCATCTCCTTCATTTCACGATAGCTGGTAGTAGGAATTGTTTCTCCCTCTGAATAGAAATCATACACATCCTGTTTACTGCAGCACCTCTAGCACCTAGAATCATGTTTAATAAACATGAACTCTACCAATGAAGAAATAATAGATGCTCAGAAAAATCTAAATGAGTTGCTTAAAGTGACACAGTTAATAACCCTGCAAATCCATCTCTGGGTATATATCCAAAATTATAAAATACAGTCTCAAAAGGATACTCGAATACCCAGATTTATAGTAGCATTACTCACAATAGCCAAAAGTGCCATCAACCCAAGTGTCTACCAATAGATGAATGGGTAAACAAAATGTGGCAGATCCATACAATGCGATATTACTCAGCTTGGAAGGAAGGCTGACATTTCACTATTTTAGTGTTTCTGTCTTGGTAGCACATTGGAATCACCAAGGGAGATTTTACAAATATTGCTGCCTGGGTTCACTCCTCAGGTATTTTGATGTAATCAGACTCTGGGGTGTGGCCTGGGCATCAGGATTTTTAAGAGCTCCAGGTCCGAATGCAGCCTAGGTTGAGGATGACTGCTCTGTTATGAAACGCCAGTTCCTGTTAGACGCCTTGATTCCAGATAGAACAATGTGTCCCTGTGCGGCAGAACTCAGGACGTTTCTCAGAACCAAGTACCTGAGCTAAACTGCGGCCTTAGGCATCTTACCCTCGGCTCTGGAGGAAACGTTATCAGATCCTTTCCTGAGCTGCTGAGTGACAGGAGGAGTTAACAGCATGTGTTTAAAGCAGGGGTCCTGGAGCCCGGTTGCTGGGATTGAAATCGTGGTTGCATCACCCACTAGCTGTGCAACTTCAGCCTAATTGCCTAACCTTTCTGAATCCCCAAGTGGGTCCTTACTCACAAAATTATTTGAGGAAGGGGTGAGACAATTCCTCTAAAGTGCAATGTTCAGCAAAGCCTGAAAGTTAATCAGTTTTACTACTGATTATGAAGAACTGATACTTAATGTCTGGTATTCTTTTTAAAAATTTGTTCTCATTTTATGGTAAGACAAATTTCTTTAACATCATATGCAGATCTGGGTTATATTCTCCTGGATTTCTGAAGGTTAAGAGAGGAAGGAGAGGAGGGACAGAGGCAGGGAAGGAGGGAGATGATAGATAATGGTGAGAAAAGGTGTGTGTGTGCATGTGTGTAAAAATAAAGAAAATAGAGTAAGAGAGAATGGCGAGATGACCAAAACACATTTACTAGGTAATTGGGGAAAATATTTTGACTTCCTGAGCTTCACACCCTACAGAAGCTTCAAGAAGAGCCTGGACAGCAAAGACTTAAAGCATCCTCAGAAGGGAGAGCTGTCGCCCAAGGATGACAAGAACCTTGGCCAAAGAGATGGAGAAAAGAAGGAAGAATGAGACTTAGAATTGGCCAAGAGGAAAGAGACTTCAGAGAGACTGGGAAGGCCAACACTTCAAATATTTATTTTTTATGCTGCTACATGAAAGTTAAACTTGGAGGAAAAGCCTGTTTGGGTTTATATTCTGAATCACTTCTGTAAAAGAGAAATCCCGCCTTGGAACTGTGCAGAGAAGCCACAGAAAATGGAGGCTGCCTTGTGATAAATCCCAATTCACCACCACATCTCCTTCCAGACTTGAGAGCAGCCCTAGCCTCCCAAAGAACCAACCACTAGGTATTGAGCTCTACTCTGGAGAGTTGACAAGTTCTTCGCCACACTCCCCCATGGTCAAAGTCATACCCCCTGCAGTGGGGAGGAAAGGCTGCCTTGGCCCAGCTGCAGAGAGCTCAGAGGAGGGAGGCACCTGCCCATGGGAATGAGCTCAGACCCTCTGATGATGAAGCAGCTGGAGGCCTGGCAGGCATCCATGAGGGTCACCCTGGATGGTCTTCCTGCCACAGAAGGGTGTGTTGTACCTCAGGGTGGGTGCTGGGAATGTCCATAGCTCATCCCAATTGTGTACACTCCATTTGCTGACTAATTCTTCTGAGACTTAGTCAGAGGGAAGGGTTTTGGCTGTTCCTTTCTGTGCACAAAACATGGGCCTCTCCTCTCACTGGCTGGAAGAGTTGGGCCTTTGCTCCATCGTCTGGCAGGTTTACAAGTCTCTGCTGTAAGATTGGTGACCCTTTTGCCCAGTGTGCAGGATGTAGAGGCCTTCATGGATTTCTCCACTCTCTCTTCTCTCTGCTCAACATGCTACTCCCCACAGGGTAAGGAAGGCAGCTTGGGCCCCTCCATGCTCACTATCCACCCACCCACCCACTTGGAGACTCCCAATGGGGTTAGCTCACAGAATAGAAACTCTCCAAGGACTTTCCACAAGCCAATGGCTGGGCCCCTTCCCTGGTGCCATTGGGTTCGGCTAGCCTACATTTTTTGAAGTTGTATTTTTTTAAAATATGACAGTCCAGGCTTGAAAACCAGTACATTTGGAAATATAAACTAGATGAAAACAAGCTATAATGAAAGTGGGAAAAAAAATCGTATCAGTTTACTGCCGATTGAAAATCAGGACCAGATGAGACTGGGAGGCTCTGGGCATTTAAGTCATAGGAAGAGGTCACTGGTTGGCGAAAACCAGGCCCAGCCTGTGCTGGCTTCCCCTCTGCAGTATTGTGTTTATTTGTTTGTGCCCTTCCCTAGTCTGTGGAGGGAAATAATGAGCCACCTTGTTTGAAGTTCTTTCTGCCTTTCTATATCATGGTGTGTTTCATTTTATTTCATTTCATTTGGAGAGAATGGTAGGAAAAAAACATTGGTGGCCAACCTGGGAATCCAGTTCGTTTCCTAAAATGTGCTGAAGGCCAGAAGAGGACAGGAGTGATGGCAGTAGGCAGGTAAGATGCTCAGTGAGAGGAGAAGAGAGGAGGTTTAGGCTCCTCCAAAAAGGGCTATGGACCTTATATAGCCTCTCCACAGGATGGAGAAAAGCAAAACAGTGGGAAGATAGACCAGCATACTCCAAGTGTGATCCATGGACCCATGGCACCAGCATCAGCCCGGAAACTCACAGCTCAGCTGTCACATCGAACCTCTGCATTGGAACCTGTGATTCTTCTGCCCAGAAGTTGCCCACTGGCAAGCCAAACACACCGTCTAACCAACAGACCTATTTTGTTTGAGCGATAGGGTGTTGACCTACAATTCATTTTAAAAAGTTAATTTTGTTGCCAACATTTACAGATGTAAAAATTCTAGATTTTTATCTTGTCGTGACAAAACCAAAGGTCTGGCATCCCTAGGCTGTCTGTCTTGTGTGGCACAATCTATCTGAGCGAAGTAGAGCCTGCTGTCTTGGGTTTGTGTGGACTTTTGTGTGCTCCACTGTCTTCTCAACCTGAGGTCACTGTCTTCTCAGCCTGAGGTCAATGTCTGTTGAGGTTTAGAACGGGCTTTAAGGTATTCAGTGAATGGTGCAGGGATGGGCATGGGACCCAGCCCACTGGCCAACAGGACACAGGGGGAAAGCTGCTGTAGGGCTTCTAGGAAAAGATTTGTCTCTCAGGGAGTTTCTCTTTTTCTTCCTGATGTTGTCTTTGTGGATGTGACATCTGTGCCTGTCTTGCCGCCAACCTGTCAATGAGACCAGCACAGAGGTGGCAGAGTGGAAACCTGGAGAGCAGCTGGACCCTTGAGGGCCTCGTTGAACTATTGAATCCACTCACCCTGGACCCGGCCCCACATCTGTACTTCCTGTTAGGGATTACGACGCAGTTCACCAAAAGCCTCTTAATTGATTCAATGGAAAAACAGTTTGCCAGCAGAGAAAGTTGTGTGCTTCTCACATCTGTCATCTTCATCGAGTCTATTATCTGTCTGGCCTGGGCCTTAACTTCCTCCATCGGATATGGGCATGATAAGCCCTGCTGACTTTCCTGGGTTGCAGTGTGGTTCAAATGTGATCCTTGTGTGTGGAAGTGCCCCACGTAAAAGGGAGAAATAAATAAAGCACATGTGTGCTTAAGACAGTACTTTCTGGTTCTAATGTTGTTACCTTAATGACCTTGGCAAGTTCCTTAGCCTTGCGAAGCCTCAGTGTCCTCCTCTGTGAACTACTGTCATATCTCAGAGGCCCATGATGCTGATTAAATGTGTGACTCCACATTTTGATGTGTGGTTGCTGGTCACCCATCCCTCTTTCCCTTGTGCCCCAAATCTGGGAACAGTGGTAAGAGAGCCTAGTGCTCCTTTTGGAGCTGATGAGAAATTCGAGCCACACTCCCTGTCTGCACTTGAGAGCCCTTATCCTGCCCCACCTCCAGCACAGTGAAGACACCAAACCGGTGTCCGACCAGCTTGAGGAGAAGCCTGCCTGGCTCTCCCCAGAAGTTTCACGATTCAGTAATAAATCTTTTCATACCTTCTTGGTGTGTGTGTGTGGCATCATCATGGTAGACTTCCAAACCAAATTTTGGTGGGAGAGGGTCCAGCCTGTTCCTGAGAAGTGGCCGTAACAGTGATGTATGAAAATCAGCTTTCATATTGAAAGTGCCCAGGAAATGTTAACTCTCCACACCCATGCAATATAGCATTATTATTGTACTTGTAAGGATATTTTCAAAACACATAAATGTGGAGAAAATAGTACAAGGACTCTGTTGTGCCCATGACTCAGCTGTAAGAACCACTGTCTTTCTGCCATCCTTGTTTCCTCCATCCCCACTCTTTTTTTGAGATCTTTTTAAGCAAATCCTTACAAATTCACCTGTAAGTACTTCAACATGTGTCTCCAATAGATAGGCCTTCTCTTATCTTTCTTAACATTAGCACAAAATCACTATCACCTAACAAAATTAACGTTCATTCTTTAACATCATCAAATACATAGCTTGTGTCCAGTTTTTCTTGATTAAAAATTGTTTCTATAATTAGAGCTTTTCAATCAGAATCCAAATAAAGTTTATGCATCTTTAATTTTCTACATGGCGCTTAGTGACATTTGGTATTTTTCCTACTGGCAAATTTGTTTATTGTTTTGTTAATTCATTCGTTAATCATCTTTATCCATCTATTAAAACCCCATTAAAGTGGAAGTTACGTGAATGCATGGACTCTGTCAGTTTTGTACACCAGAGCTCCCAGCACCCAACAATGCATACTAGATTCTCAAGAAATATCTGTTGAAAGAGCAAATGAATGAATGAAAGGACAGGTGTGGAAACTGCTCTGTCCACACTTCAGCTTGTATATATTTACAACTTCCTTTTGGAGACCACAATCCATAGGACTCATGACTTGATTCCTCTTTTCCTTTTGCTCAGGAAAAAGAAAAAAAACCTGGAAACTGAGCTAATAGTCATAAAATTACCCTGAGGGAGTACTCAGAAGACTGTACTAAATAGTAATATGTTCTGACAAGAATGAATGATAAATATGCTGAGATGGCCTTCTTAAAAGAAGAATTAGCTTTATTCAGAGGAATTTACCCAGTAAAAGGAGACCTAATTTAAAAAGGAATTAAACATGTGTTTACTTCTTTAATTTTTTATTTTATCAGCATCCATCTTAAGAATTTTATATAACAGGAATATTTTTGTCGATTGCCACAAATTCTATGGGAGTTACAATTCAATCTTTAAGTGGTTGTCTGCTCTGCAACAGTAGGTAGTTTTAAAGCTAATCTGTAGGGACATGAAGAAGTGGCAATGAGATCTCAAGGTCGTGTACTCTGGCACCATTCCAGAAATGATATACTTGCATTTTATTTTTTTGTAAATTCAGAAAGAAAATCTCACAGAATTCCTCTCATGAAGCTGAATGCATTGGCACCAGTGACCTAAAAGATGCAAATTTTGATCTAAAGACAAATGTGACCTATGACATCAGAGAGGATTGAAGAAAGAAGAGTGAAATGACAAGAGATTATTTATTTGGGACTCAGGATAAAACTTGGAATAAACCTCAGTTTCTCCTCCATTATCGAAGAGATATCGAAATACTAAGAACTTATTAAATATAACATCAAAATATCTATGTACAAACACACAATCATTCAAGTAGCTCTGGGAAATTCTAAACTTTTCTCCGTTGTTTTACTCATATTAGGCATGTGGCCCCTGAAAACAAAATATAAAAGTGGGTCAGGAATACCAAAGCTGCCAAGATCACACAGAGACTGCTATTTCAGATGATCTGAAAAATTTTAATGATCACACACATAGATCTGAGAGATCCAGAGGCACACAGCTGTGGCTTTAGATCCCCAGCTATATTTACCATCTGTCTGTTAGCACCGGGAATCTTGGCTGAGATAGCTGCTTTGCAGATCTGAGAACTCTGCTTTTTCTTCCAAGCACCCCTGGGCTGGGTTTTCCAGAGGATTAATGAAACCTAGGAGAAATAACGTTTTTTGCCCTCTCAAAGTTGATGTAAAATGAGGGGAGATTATTAACTTCAAGTTAGTTGTGGGGCCTTTCATGGGTTTTTGTTTGTAACTCTAACTCTGTGGTAGAGACATTAGTCACTCACCTTCCATGAAGGGAGTCACGTAGAGTAGATGCTCAAGGAATTCCACATCTAAATAGAGCCATAGCTGAATTTGGTGGGGAAAAAAAGACTGTATTTTTGCTGGCTAATACAGCATTTCTAGATGCTCATTAAGCTGTTAAAAAATGTGAAATGATGACTCACTGTGAACCCCTCCCAACCCCCCTCCCTGCTCCTATTTGCCTGTGGTTGAAGGAATGTATACTGACTTGAGTTAAAGAAGAAACTTGTGGTTTCCATTATAGTCTGTAAACATCGATTGCTGAAAGCCTCAAGCGAGCTATCATCTCCCGCCACACACATGCTTTATATACAGTTCATCTCAGAAAACAGATTGGGAGAGCAGGGTGTTTACAACTCCAGAGTAACCCAACTAATGGGGGGCTGGTCTGCCTGGGGGTCTCCAGACCCTCACTGTTCCCAGCTAAGTGGAGGTCCTCTCTGATGTCTTCTAAGCCAAAGCATCAAGAGAGAAGCCAAGGCCAACTCCTCTTAAAGAAAGTCCTTCCTGGTGCCTGTAACGGCCTTTGGCCATCCCATCATCGACACTTGTGTGTTTTTTTTTTTGTTTTTTTTTTAGTATTTTCAGAGACAGAAAAAAAAAAAATAATACTCTGCTTTTCTTTTAGGTTTTTATCCTTAGGTCCTATCCTAAAAGTCACTTGAAAAGTCGTTTTACCTATCATTTTCAAGGCCATTGGCAATGCTGTCATTTGGGGTTCAAGATTTATTTATGAATGAATGATTCTGGTGGTGGGTAATGGGTTTGAAGAGACCCTCAGAGAGAGACTGCAGAGGGTATCTGGAGATTTCCTCGGCATCCTGACCTTGACTGATAAGAAGAGCTAAACAGGGGTCAGTCCCTTCTGGAAGGAGGAATCATGGGTGTGGTATGGGTGGGAAAAGAACAGGATGTAATTTTATAGGGTTTGAATTTGCGTTCCGGCTTTGACATTTAGTGGTTTTGTGACCTAGGGCACTTCCTAAACTGTAACATGTGTCCCCTGGGAGTTTTGTTAAATGCAGATTTGGACCCAGTAGGTGCAGGTGGGACCTGGGACTCTTCCTCTCTGACAGGCTCCCAGGGATGGCCTAATGCTCTCCCTTGCACCAGCTGTGAGTAGTAAGGAATCCGGCAAGTCTTGGAACTGCTGTAAGGCTTAGCTGGCTCTTTAGTAAAACAGGGTTTAGAATGATGCTGGACTTCCAGGATTATTATCAGGACTCAGCCAGCACTGGTAAGAGTGCCAGGAATGGGCCCTGGGATGGGGAAGACAAATATTAGATGTTGGCTTTTGGGTCTTGAGATGTTAGTGGTGGAAGACATTTGAGAAAGGACCTAGTTTTAACCCCTTGTGTTACAAATGGCAAACCAGAGGTTTATGTAGGGTAGCACTCTTCTTGAACTCAGTAAGTCACTACCTACACTAACATCTTCTCTCTGAGTACAAGTGGAGGCCCAGTGGACAGAGATGTCTGATTTATACTTAGGGTAGGTGTGGTTTATATCTCTGACATCATCTGACCTATGATTTGATATAAAATTAGTCATTTTTGCAAATATTGCACCTCCCTGTTCTCCCTCTCCCCCTTATTATTGTTATTTTTTAATAAACTAAGGAGTTCCCACTATAGGCCATGCTAATATCTTTTATTCCAAACAGAATGGAGCTAGGAGTCTGTGATTTCATTCTTGTTGAGCTAAAAGTGTTCGCTTTTCCCTGATGTCCAACCTCTTGCCCCTCCTAATTCCTTGCTCTAACTCGCCCTCTCCTCAGCTCTTAAGAATGCTAGGCAGGTCTAGTTGTCATCTTTAATCAAGTAATATCATCAGTAAACACCATAAAATAATACCTTTCTGCTCTTTCTGAATTGCAGTAGTGGGGAAGGTACTAATGATGTAATGACAAGGCTAATTAAAACCTAATAAATCTCATAGTCTTTGAGCTTGGCAAGTGGCTAACAAGAAAGATTTAACTCCATAGCCTGCTTACTAATAACTCAGTGGTCCTTATTAGGAAGTAATTCTCACTGTCTGCTTCTCTTTACTGAGACTGGTAACATAAGGTTGTTGAAAGACCCTCCACATGGCTGGGCTTTGAAGAGGGCAATGCTTTACTAGGTTTCCCAGTTTTTAGTGTTGTGTTTGCCATTGCCCGGTCTGAGCCAGTTAGCTGTCTGAGCCAGTGGTCTTGTTAGTATGACACTAATGAAGTTGGAGTTTTCTCCCCAGGCATGTTTGTAGGACTCAGCACAAAGAGACAGTTTATGTTCTGACCCAAGACTGCACTGCTCTTTTGGTCTAATTTCTCTGAATATGAGGAGGACCAGGAGACAGCAGAAGGCTGGCTTGATGAACCCTGAAATCTCTGCCTGGCAGGGGCAAGGCTCAAGTTCTGGGAAAGATGGGATAGTGATCTCATCTTAGTTTACAAAGGATGGACCACAAGCAGTGAGTGAAGGGAAGCAAGGAAGCAGCGTGGTCTTTAGGAAGCACCAGGAAAAGGTGCAGAGGTAGACCTATGAGTTTAGGACAAGCCATAGGGTTGGATGATGGAGATGACTAAGGGTGGCACCTTCACTTACTGATCACTGCTTCATTAGGGCAATTATTAACTTTCCTTGGCCTGCAGACTCACCTGACCAATTACAGATCTTAAAGTACCATTCCTCTCTTCTGGGGTCTGAGGTCTTCTAGACTCTGAAAGTCCTATGCATGTGACTGCTGGCAAGTGATCAAAATTAAGTGACTATGTAAGTCTGACTATAGAGACCCAATTGATTTGTGGTAACAATGATTAGCTTCCAGCAAGGTAGATGTTGCAGGCTACAAAAATGGCCCAGCTCTTCACCCTTCCTGTTTATTTCACCGCCCCTTGAATCTGGGCTGACCTTATGACTTGTTTTGGCCAGTGGTATGTGGTGAAAGTAATAGTGTGGCATTTTCATATCAAGGACTCAAGAAACCTTTTGCACTTGCACTTGTTCTCTGGATTCCTGTGACCTTTATGTGAGCAACCCCCAGCTCACTGGCTGGAAGATGAAACATGGAGAAGAGCCATTCTGGGTGAGGCTGTGATAGACCACACAGTCCCCAGTGGGCCCACCATGTGACGGGGAAGATGCATAAGCAAGTCCAGGCAAGATCAGCAGATTCCAGCCTAGAGCAGATGAACCCATATATTTGTGAACTAGATGAAGTGGCTGATTTTCCTTTCAGCGCTTTTTAAAATAAAAATTTTCAAACATACAGAAAAATTAAAAGATTTATTTTTCAGGGAACAGCTATATACCCACCACTTAATATTTTACTATATTTGTTTCATCACCTATTTATCCATCTACCCATCCTTCTTTTCATCCATCAATCCATATTTTTTTCTATGGTAGTTATTGCTTTTAGCCACTAAATTTTGAGATGATCTGTTACATGAGCATTATTTGGGGTAGTATGTGACAATACTGTGGACATAATTTGAAAGAAAGGCTTAGCTAGGGAAGTATGCAAGGATTCTGAGAAAAGTGGCTAATTTGTGGTTCCTTGCATGACAGTATTTTCTTACCAAAATGGCTGAGATCCACTTGTCTAGGAATATATGTATTTGACCAGAAGTTGTGAAATGGCTCAGGGTTCCTTAGCAGGCAGGAGGCCTGGTCAGCCTATATCCCTTCCTTATGTTCTGTGTCTCCCTGGCAGTTAGAATTGCTCAGAACATTTTAACTCCAAGTAGAAATTTAGGAAGCAGCTGTCCATGGGGATGGGGAGGAGGAACGTCTCTTATAGATGCACGCATTTCCATGGTTTCGATGCACACAGATGTGTGTTCATTTTGACATTAACCTCAAGAGGAAAGCATCTTACAGAACTAAAAATCAAAGCTCGGAGATGTTTTTGACCTGCTCAATGTTACTCAGTTAGTTTGAGGCTGAGTTAAGACTCAAACCCAAGCCTTTGCATTGTAACTTTCAATGTTCTTTTTGTAAGTTTCACTGTTCACCTATCTTTTTTGTTATAAAAAGTTAGACGGATGGCAAGTGAAAATAAGAATGATAGGAAAAGAGAAAAGAGGCATCGAGGATTACATGACTGATTTATTCTAAGCTTGTTTCTATCAGAAATATTTACTGCACCTCCTTCCAATATCTGGTGCTATGTTAGGGGCATGGCATGGCACCAAGTCAGAGAAGACAGCCTCTGTCCTGAGGAACTTGTGGTCCAAGTTGACGTGATAGACACAGAAAATGCCTCTGGTATTGGCATCTTAGGCCCATGGCCCACCTCTGATTTCAGCCCACATGTGGGAGATGATTTTATGATCTAAAGACTCAACTCTAACTGTCAGCATCTTGCGTCAAGGGTGTCCTGTGTGGCTTTCTCTGCTGTACCCCAGGGCCTTCTGCCAAGCCATGGGAGCTTGAGCTTGTTTGGCGTGTAAGTGCCACTCAGAAGAGCTATGAAATTAATGGCCCTGGGGCAGCAGTCAACCCGTGAGGGATAGGAGCTGGTGGGTAAATGCTCCTTCCTCCCACCTTGCAGTTGGATAATTCCAGGAGGTACTTGCATGCTTGTCTTGTGTTCTGCTGCTTTTCCCAAGCTAAGTCAAACCGACAAAACATGCACTCACAACATCACAAATAATGTAGTGGAATTATGCTATAAGGCAGTATGAGTATATATTATATAGAATATTTATACTATATGTTAGAGCATAAGTTATATACTCTATATTATAGTTTTATAAATATATGTGTGTGTGTGTGTGTGTATTTGAATGAGAGGGAGGGCGGGGGAGAGAGAACAAATAGATAACACAGGAGTTGTAAAAAGCAAGAAGAAATCACTGAAAACTGGGATCACTAGATTCACCCTTAAAGTGAGAATGTGATTTTAATACATCATTAAATGGAATCCTGAACATGGGAATCCATAGGAGGGAATTACTCTGGGATTTTTATAAACCTTTGTTTTTCTTTGCTTTACTAAATGTCAGCCATTAACAGTGATAGAGTACCCAGTGGAAACTTTAATCATCAAGTGCCTACCATGAAACAGCAACTTGTTGACGGCTAATGGTATTTGAAACCCAAGTTGTCTCCATTTTTTCCATCTTTCTTTGATTGTGGCACAATTTTTTTAGGGCCGACCCCTTATGTTCTAGGGATGATCATGTAGCTCCATTTGTTGGTAGGATATGTATGAATGCATTCAATGTCAAATTACTCATCTAAAGTCCTATGGACAAGTAGGGTGGGAAAACCAAGGCTGATTTGTGACCGAACTTGTCAGTCAAAAGTGCAAATGCCATATGGTCGGCTTTTAAATCAAGACCAGATGACAAGCAGCATTTGGTGGGTCTTGGTTGTACTCCAGTTGTCTACCGCTCTGAAGTCTGACGGAGAGTGAAGCTATTTTTGCCGCAGTGAAACTCTGGCATCGGTAGCCCGTTGCCTTGATTTCCATCACGGAGGGCCAGTTGGGAAGCATGACTTGGAGGAGCGATGAGGAAGGCCGAGAGGGACAGGGTGGTCCCTCGGGCAGCTCCGAGAGAAAGGGCAGGGTGGGGAGCTGTGCCTTGCAGCTTCCTACGTAGTGCTGATCTTGTTTTCAGCAGGCGGCTCTATTTTCTAGGACTAATTTCTCTCTTGCTGTTCATCAGCTCAATGCCTGAAAGGCAAAGGGGTCTCAAAGGGGAAGCAAGAAAAAGGAAATTCAAAAGGGAAAGAAAATATCTGCACATCATGGAGAGCATAAACAAACGTAAACCTTTAATAATAGGCGCCCATAGGCAGATGAAAGGAGATGCAGCAGAAGCCCCCTCCCAAGTAGCCGCAGCTGCACGACTGTCTGTTGAAAACACTTTAATAGCTCCAAACATTAACTATTTTGTTCTTTTCAAAGTTTATAACCTTTTCCCTTTTTGCTCAGCTGTGTTCTAATGACAATTTTTTTTTTCTGTTAAACAGGATCGGTTTATGAGAACAGGATGTTTGTATTAAATATTAAATCGTCAAGGCTTCCTTCAGCCGAAGGTCCCAGCTTGGCTTCAGTTTTGATTGAAACAGACAAACCTACATTCCTACAGAACTGCAGAGAGTACAAAGAGTTTGTCAAATCTTGATAGTGTTACCCGGCGTGGGGCCAAGAACAGAATAATTGGTTAATGTCTGCGTAGTTCTTTGAAGATAGAAAGTACTGTGTAAGTTCTAAGGAGTATTGAGAGCTGAGCCGGCCCTGGAGGGCCTGATTCTGGGGTCAGTAGACTCTTCTCCAAAATGACTTTAAAGGAGCAAAGTCATTGGCTCATGTGGATTTTTTGTGGGAGCCACTCGGGTTCTGGAAATTGGCCTCAGCTCTGGCATGCCTACTCTCACCCCTTCTTGTTGAAAGTTTAATTATGGGCTGAGCTGTGGCGTCTTTGGCCTTCAGAAGCTGTGCAATGTCCTAGAAGGTGTCCTTCATTTCATGCAAAAACATTCTGCATTTAGGAGGTGGAACTTTGGGAAAACAGGCTATTTTAACAAGGTTTAGCAATTCTTCTGTAGGATGTCAGTAAATGGTCACAAAAATGATGCTCATTCCTTCTCTTGGAGAGTCATAAAACAAGTTGGTTGCATCCATTATTGCTTTTTAAGAAAACTGAACCCACAACAAGTGGTTTAATAGAATTTAATATAGGAACTGAACTCGAGAGGTGCCAGAAGAGCTGAACACCAGGGAAGGCAAGGCAATCTAAAGATGAGCAATGCAGGAAGCCACCCCTACTCGCAGGGCTGCAGGTCCAAGCAGGGGGGATAGTGTCAGCAGAGCTCAGGGGTTGCTTACGGGGATCTGGATCCTAGGAGGAAAGTCCATCAGGCGGGAGCTGGAGTCATGGAGGAGATGCAACCTCTGTCTGAGAAACCTCTCCAAGCAAAGAGAGGAGAAGAGATACTCTGGCTTCTTTCTTCCTCCTGCCCAGTCCCCAAGGTCAGTGCCTCCCAATCTAATTAGAAACCAAATGGGCAAGGGGACCTGGGGAATTTTCCCTCAACAGCCACCTCTGTGTACAGAACAGAGCAGAATCAGGGTAGGGGACAGATCTGCGGGTGAAGAGACAAGTAGAGAGGCGCAGGGATGAAAGCCACAGAGACACCCTGTGGTCATGAAGTCTGCTTAGCACTGTCTGACCCAGAGTCAGTCACAATTATTTGGCAGTGGTTCTGTTTTGTTTGCTTTTATCTTTTGTTGTTGTTTGTTTGTTTTTTACTTCTGTGAATCGTGGATGGCCATCTTTATGGAGTTTCACTAGCATTTCAAGGTGCTGACCGAGGTGAGCTGACTTTTCACTGCAGCAGCTTGTTGGTTTTATATGAGGTTAACCAGAGGGGTAGAAGCAAAAGTAGTTAGAGGCAGAGCTGTAGCTTCTCTGAATATTTTTTTTGTCCCTTGCTTCTGCACGTGAAAGCAGGCCGGCACGGAGATTTTGGAAGTTCACTTAGTGCCAGCTGACGTGATGCTGGCAGAGGGAAAGTCTCGCTAGGGAGCAGGTCAAGGCACATCGCTGCTGGGGCATGTGTCAAATGGATGGGTAGTAGGGATCCTCTTCAGGGAACTCTGAGTTAAACACTACTAATGGAACTTTAATATTTGCAAATGTGTATAATTATCAAGTGAAAAGATTACAGCCAAGCGTTTGGACTATTGGTATCAAATGTCAGTGGGGTTTCTATCACCCCAAATGCACTGACCCTTCTTATACTTTGGTTTTCCTGTCTCAGTGCCTGGTCCTTCCTAGCACTGTGACCATGTCTTGTCAGGATCACCCCAGCCTCCAGCCAGTTCTATCTTAAGTAGCTCACAGAGTGAACATACATTCATAAATACATATCTAAACATATATATTTGAAGTGTTACACATACCTTTGTGAATCTTTTGCAGAGTGTCTATATGTATTTCTATTCCTGAACTGCAAGTGGGATTATCTACACCATCCCTGCCACCATCCTTCAGTACTAGGACCTTCTGGGGTCTGCTGCCCTAAGCCAAGTCTGGAAACTGGGCATCAACAGTGGACTTGGTGCATAGTGCCCAGGCCATTTCAAAACAAAAAGAGAGGTCTTTCAAAAAGTGGCATCAAAGAATAGCCCTCTCGTGGCTTTAGGCTACCAAAACTTTGTCTCAACTCTAAAGGGTGTTCTTGAAAGAGATGCATGGGGTAGAGGACCCTGGTATCCAGTCCCAGGCTGCTGCCACCCAAGGTGATGAGTGGCAAGGGAACTCCACTCTGCATCTACTACCAAATGTGAAAAGCACTTCCCTTCCTTCTCCTTGCTCTTCACTGTCACGAAACCTTCCAATAAGGCCAGTCTCTACAAGTGTAATGCCAGATACTTCACTGACAAGCAATGTGGGAAATTTAGTCCTTGACAATGAAATAGTTGATAATTATCAGAGTAGGGTGTGGCTTTGTACTTCTCTGAAAATATCTTCTACTATGTTCCGTCCTGAGGTCTGGACAAATCTCTACGACTTGAATGAGCTTCTAGATTCAAGGGTTTGTTCGGCTGCCTGGGAAGTCCATGATCTTTGTAGTCTCTCCTACTTCATTAACCACAGTTTCCCTCTTTCCCTCTCCTCCAGGTCTTTTTGGCTTCTCCTCAGCCAGCATGAGCACGAAACTTTCTCACTAACCAGTAAGACCATCCAGTCTTTTTTAGAGATGCTATCAGTTTAGCCCAAACTTCAGGCAAATCCCTGAGCATGTTTGCATATAATGATGGCTGGTTTACCACAAATAGCCAGATAGGTAATCTCTAAAGCTTCCCTTCTATTCTCAGATTTACAATTTATTTCAATATGATCCAGTGAAATATATTAGAAGGTGAGAGGGGAGGGGAAGGAAAACCAGGCACATGATTTTATGTAACTGTCTTTCACCACTGCAGTGGAAACCAAATGAAGCTACTTTGGAGGTGACATAAATGAAATTTTCACTTCTGCACATTGCGTCTTTCACGTGCTACTTTCCTGTCTTGATTTTAGCTGGGATGGTAGGTGGAAGTACCAAAAACCACGAGGGAGGCTGTGCTTGCGATTACTGCCAGCCTGAATGGAAACAGGAAATACCAGGAATCTTATAATAAATGCAGAGACTTCCAGCCTAATTTCACAGTCTCAGAAGTTTGAATAGAGGTTAGGCTCGGCTGCAAATCTTGGGCGTACATTTCAACAAAACTTCCGGTCTCAGGGTGACTTCCCTGTGTCAGAGGAGCGCCTGCTAAATTCGGTCTTGGTTATCTAAATCCTGAGATGGACAAGTCCCCGTGCCCTTTCACTCTTTCAATGGACCATGGATAGAAGGCCTTTGGTTATGTTGGATAATGGCAGGGAGATTGAATCACTTTGATAATTCTCTAAAGCTGACTAGGAAACCATTTTCTGTGGCTTAGATAAAGCCCTATTATTAGGAAAAAGGAGAGCGGTCTGGACAATTACTATTTACAGTGACAGGACGGCTGCACCTGTGAGCTTGGTAGCAATGCAGGATCTCAGGCCCCAAATCACTCCGACTGAATCAGAGTGTGTTTTTGTAAGTTATTCCAGGGATTTGCTGGTGCGGTGAAGCGCCCGTCTGAAATATGGGCTGAGACTCAAGGAAGACAAGTCTGTGTGGGGACCACATGGGGACCCTGGGCAGTTGTGGAAGCAGCGCAGGATGACGGTGAACTTGTGTTGGTGGTAGTGGATCAGCCATAAAGTAGGAAGAGGCAACCATCAAAAATTTAGGAGGTTTAAGAGGCAAATTACGTGCTTTACGTTTGCCTAAGGCGGAACCTGACATGCACAGTTTACTGGATATCTTCCACCTGCCCCTTTGGCTCCATTGCCACATTGTTCCCCTTACTCTGATTCCTGTGGACCTCCTCTGACTTCTAGTTGGGTTGGTCAATGGGAGGCATGAGTAGAGAGAGGACTGAAGAGTGGTGACAGGGTGTTTTTCCTTGACTCCCCCTCTGCCCCCTAACCATGGGTTGGTTGATCCTGCCATGGAAGGCCATAGCTCTTGTTAGGCTGGTGTCTCCTCTAGAAACCCTTCTCCCTTCCAGGATCCTCTGACACGCGCACCAGCTGTAAATGTAATTAGCACATTTTCGAATATTCCAAGCCTATAGGTAAAAGAGATGATTTCCTGCTAAGACTCACTTTCTCCACCTCGGATTGTAAAGTTGGATGTATGCGACACTCTTCTTGTACCCACATCCGATAACCTCATCTGAGTCCTCCCTCCATACCGTAGACCTGGGCCGAATATGAACCAGGTACTTGAAAAATGATAATTTATTATGTGTTTTCATTTTAAGTAAAACTGTCTTCTGAAGGTGTAATAGAGTCACTCTGCTAAAGTACAGTTAAGTCTGATCTATTTTTAATTTAATCTCAAAATGACAGAAATGCTTTTGAACTTGGGAATACAGTTGTGATGATTGCTCCCCCTTTTTGTTATAAAGACTGGACTTGAAATGAGACACTTAGACTCACTGAACCTTCTCAATTTTGTCTATGAAAGTGATCAAAGTAGTGGGTTTAAGCCTGAGACAGGACGCTGAGTGTCTCATAAAGGAAAGAGGAACGAGGCTGGGTGCCAATTATCCTAGAGCTCAATGGTTTCGATTTCAAACAGGATAAAGAGTAAAAGTTTTTTGTTTTTTTTTTATAAATCGAACAATTATCATATGCCAACAAAAGGTTAGGTAGGATGAACCTGAGTTTGAAGACAAAAAGACATGGGTATTTCTTTAAAAGGAGTAACACTAAGCTAGTCATGTATTATTCAGGTGCGTCTTTCCTAGGAAGAGCCACACTGTTTTTGGTGACTCAAACTCTCTTCGGCCAGCGTAGGCTTAGACTGTCAACAGGGACTCTCAACCAGAAAACTCATGACAGTTGTTCTCTGTGTATGTAACTAGTTGAAATAGTGTGAACAGATGACCCTAAGCTCCTTCGTATATAAATATGAAACAGTCTAGGCTTGTATCAACAGCTTCTCTTTGAAGGATTTGTCTTCCTAGGAAGAACAATGACCATATTTTATTGCATGCAAGACTTGAGTAAATGTTCCTATGAATCACTGGTGTCATGGGAAATGGTTGCAGGTGACTCATAGAGAGCCCAATAAGTCACACATTTTGTAACAGTTTTCCCCTTCCAATAATCCCCCAGACTTTTACATTATATTAAAGACTCGGTCTCAGTTTGTTGTATTTCATTGGTTCTAAGATACACATGATTTTTGCACGTTATCGTTATTGGAATTGGGATGGGTGTTATAAACTGATGCATCTCAAAATTGAGAAGTAATTAGATTATCATTGCATGTTTGAACTTCAATTTGGTTACTGTGTATATTGTCCTATGTTAAATCTGTACAAAATAGTTCTTTTAATAAATATAGAATATAAATTCTAAGTGTCATAGTTTAATGGGCAGCAGTTTCTTTTTCTCTGTAGAAGAAGAATGATGGTTACATTATTGTGTGTCCACATCATGGCTGTTCATGCGGGGCTTAAATACAATTTGATGGTATAGGGAGATGTACAAGATGAAATATTAGCCATCAAAAGGGTGATACAAAACCAAATATATTATAAATAAAATGGGTAATTTTAGAATGTTTTGTAGTTGAGCTATTACCACTAAAACATAAACAATAACAAGTGCATTTTCCATTGCAATCTATAAAGCAGCCTCTCACATACATTTTCCCATTTAATTTGCTCATTGAAACTTTGTACGTTGCCAAATATGCTTCCAGGAAATGACATACAACCTTATAGATTTGCCAAATGTCCATGATAGCTGCTGTCAGCCGTTCTTTGTCCACAGGAATGGATGAGTTCATGCCCAGGTCTGTGGTGAGGGGAAGGGAGCACCTCAAGGGCCAGGTGACAGAAACCTTGTTTCTCATTCTGGCCCTGGCTTGAAGTGCTCTGCAATCTGCCACTTTAGATTTTGGAGAAGTCATTCTGAATCTGAGGTAAATAGGGCCAGAAAAGAAGGTGAAACCTTGTGAGTCTGTTGAAAGCGAATCTGACACTATTCAACTTATGACTCCAGAAATTCCATTAGTCGGTCCAAAGTGTTGGATTGTTCTCTGTCAGATTGTCCCTCTGCTTCAGCTCGCGCATGCCTCAACTGGGTCACCACAGCTGTTCTCCCCTGACTGTCATATCAACATTGTCTTGCCCATTGACAGAGCTTCATCAGCTCACACCTGGATATTGACAATTCACCTTGACCCCTCAGACTACAGACGATTTTCATCATATTTGGACTTCATTCTCAGCAACTTATCTGCTTCTCCTGTTCCCTTTTTCTCTGGTAGTAGTTTTTCAAATCTCAATTACTCTGACTGGTATTTCTGAGGCCCCTGTAGTATTGGCTCATGGTCTCTAATCACTCCATTCCCACGAGGCCTCTCTCTTTGCTACCCCAATGGTTATCCTGTGCATTTCCCTCCTCTAGCCTTCTCCCAACTAGAATGTTTTCTCCTCTGTCTGCCACAAACTCATATCACACTCAGTCTCCAAGGCCTACAGCATGCATTCAAATCTCTACACTCTCCCGGTGCCCATACCCTTGATTCTGCTCTCCCCTGGCTACTGTCCTCTAATAGATAATCGTATTTTTGTTAATTTAGTTTCATTGAAAAGCAAGTCACTTTTCTCTTCTGTGCCCAACATCCCTTCTTTTTCATAAATGGATAATAATACTTCATGTTCCATCTACCACACAGTGGTGTTTTGAGAATGAAATGGTAAAAGTGTGAGAGAATATCCTTTGCAAAGTTAAAGCACAGATGTTTTATCCCTCAGTTTTGGTCCATAGAAGCACAGAATCTTGCAAATCAGTTGTAGAAGACTTTTCCAGGACACTGAGCAAATCCCCTTGGATCACTTTTAGGGGTTTTATGTGCTCATCCCCAGCTTCTGTGTGCTTTGGTTTTTGCACAATGAACTCGAAGTTTCCCCCCCGCTTATAGCCCTCAACGCAGACCATACCCCCTAACTGATGGGTAAGGGAGGCTGAAAGCTCAGCTCCTCTCTCTGAAGAGAGACAAGCTCAGGCATGATCTATGCTCCAGAGCTCCCCATGGGATCAGGGATCAGAGATCAGGCTGAGGCCAGGATGTCACCTGAGTTTCACTCCTGTTTGTTGTGTCCGTTTTTCTGCTTGCTTCTCCCACTCGCTTAACAGTTCTCTTTGGAGGACTTTCTCAATCAGTTACTTATACATCTACCCTCTCCTCAGGTCTGCGCCGGAGAACTCAATCCAAGACAACAGTCTTCAAAACTTGTTCAGAGATGTGGTTTCTGCAGAGTGACAATTTATCTGACTCATTTATGCAGGCACATATTTATAGTTACATACTTGTTGAGTACCTATTTATGTGGCAGGCACTGTCATAGCCATTGGGCTCCAAATGAATGGTGGAAATCTCTCCCTTTGTGGACATATAGGCACACAAGTAAAAAGTGGCAGAGCCAGGGGTTACATACAGTTTCTGGTCTCCAATTCAGTGTTCTTGTCTTTGCTTTCTATACATGGACACAATAAGACGCTCTTGTACACTTCCCTGATGAGTTTTGAAGGTCTATGTAATTTCTTGAATGTAACGATCTTTCAAAATCACAGTAAAGTAAAATAACATTAAGTTTTATATCCCATTAGCAAAGGTACATAAAAATAAGCTGTGTATATTTAGTTTGCTTTTCAGTCTGCTTTAGTTTCCTGGGAGAAACATGGTGAGTTTGATCAGTCAATATTGTATGTAATTCCTGAGTTGATTTAGAAGTTAGACAAAGGTTTTTGGATGAACCAGGCTTGGCCTCCTAGCAGCCAGAAGCTCTATTGTACTGATGGTTCAGGCCTGAGACAATGGCAAAAACCCGTCCATGGACTTTTTGATAAATCCTTCATACCAAGGACGATATCTCAGGAAGGGAAAGGCAGTTTAGCAAAACATATGAACATACCCTTCCAAATTTTAGCCACTAATCCCCAAGCCAGATATTATGTCTGCTGATATTTTGAAGTCCAAAGGGAGGGTGGAGCTGCAGATGGAATGCTGAGGAGTTTTCCCACAATGTCAGCCTTGTCACCGTGATTGCTTCATCCACAGGACAGCCAGACAGTTTGGCCACCTGTGGGGGATTCTGAATGTCTTCTTGCAAACTGAATTCAGCCTTTTATTTTCTTGATGGCATAGTCAGAACCGTAGTCTAATGTCTGGAAAGTATAGCAAGAGTGCAGCGAAAGCATTGAGACTTCTGCATTGATCTGAAAACACTCATGCTTAGTGTAATTTATATTTGCACTGACCAATTCAGCACTCCTCTGGGATGGATCACTTAATTAGAAAGAATAAAAAAAGCTGTTGTTTGATGTATGTGTCTTAATTATTTCCAAGTGGCAGAATTGATTCCCCCCATTATGAATTTGCTTCCATTTGTGAGCCTGGTGAAGCACCATTAAAGGGAATGGAAGGTCAGAGGTCACCCTTTCTTTACATTTAATGTCCTCAAGCTGATAGATTATTTATGAGGGTTATTATGCCTCGGGTAATGTTCCCAGTTTTCAGAAGAGCTATATGGATATGTAACGTTGAGATACCACCCAGCTTGACTTCCCTTGAGCTCCAGATGGCAACTGGAAAGTAGACTGGGAACATGATTCATTGCCATAAATATTGGCAGCACTTCATGGCTCTCATAACCTCAGAAATAGTGACTTGGCTACCGTGGGCTGTAAAGCTCGTCTTTACCCAGCGTCGTAGACAGTTCCTTGTGCCCTAAAGAGGAAAATAGTGCTTGTTTACCCAAAGCATTCATAATCTGGATCCTAAACTGTGTTTTCTTTTGGATTGCATGCAAAATTTCAACCAAAAATATATATCCCCCCAAGAAAATGAGAGCTTTCAGCATAACTGTACTGAAGGGTTATGAGTTTGTTTTCCTTAACTAGATGTCCTCGGTTCAAATACCAACTTCATTACCTATGATTTCTGTGGCCTTGGATTCTGTGACTCGGTTTCTTCATCTGCAAAGTGGGCATAAGAAACAATATTGAAAAATTAAGTGCATAATTTCATGCCCAAATGCTTAGGGTAGTTTCTGGCACACAGTGTGCACTCAATAAGTATTAGCAGTTTTTATTATAAAGATTTAAAATGGACCATGAGTTCATTTCTTCATTTCTGCCCCACAGCTTAATTCCTGGGAGGGCCCTGTGGGTTGATACTTGAGCGGATTATCTGTTTGCTCAACTCTGGTTTGTTCCAGCTTTCCCTCGGCTCCATACTCTGTGGGCTTCTCTCTCTGTGCCCAGCAAGGATTTCCATTACTTATTTTGAGGGGGCAGGTGATTTGCCACTGACCAGTTCTCATCAGGACAGGAAATGGAAAGTCACTGTGTGTCTGTTTGTGTATATGCAAGGGGCTGTGGCAGGGTAGTGGTTAAACCATAGATTCCGGAGTCACATTTATAGTTCATAACTGGCTCTTTATAGCTGTATGACCTTGGGCAAACTACTTCCTCACTCTGAACCTCAAATCCTCACCTGTAAAATGGGTAAAATTCATAAAGTGATTATGAGAATTAAATGCAACACAGTGTTTGTCATAACTCCTGGCCCATGGGAAATCTTTAATACATGTTAGCTATTCTATTTACATATCCATACACACAAAATACATAATTACTAGCTAATACCAAATAATTCTCCCTATAAGTTAAGAATTATTACCTCTTATGGACTGACTGACAATTTAAAATTTAAAAATCTGTCGTCTAGTTTCTAATCAACACCCTGTTTCAATTGTCTTTGTCAGGTTTTAAATGGGGAATCTCACTGAATTAAGCAAATGGCAAGTGAAACATTTTACCTCTGCCTGTGTGTGGGGGACTCAGACAGCTTCACTCTTCATTTGATCTTCTGTCTTTCGCAGAAAACCCATGGGCTCGCTCTCATTTGTTTAGATGGCTGGTGAAATGGTATTTGTCATGATCAGTAAAAGGCCTGACACATTTCTCAGACAGATGACAAGGACTGGGCCCTCGTGAATTTGTTATTGCTGTAATTGAAATTGCATTTGGGCCATGTCATCCCCCACTGGAGGAGAAATGGAGAGCTTCACTTTGAAATCGTGGAGCTGGGAAAATCCTCCGGGAAGTTAACCGTGGCTGGGGCAGGACCAGAACTCCACAGTCATGTGGCCAATGCACGGTCCACGCTGACCACGGGTCAGGCACAGGTTGATCCCTCACAGCTGGAAGAGAAACAGGGGAGCCTAGCAGACCTCAGCTTTGATTCTTTTAAAAATCTGAGCACGCCTTGGAGGTTCCATGGGACCTGAGGCAGGTTTGCCCCACCTCCTGATCCTGGCAGCCCAGTCTTGCAGGGACACGATAGCATGTGTCGTACCCATTAGTGAATGTGCCTCTGTTGTACTGTGGAAGCTGTGATGGAGTTATGTCTGGGCTCACTGGTATTTTACCCAAAAGATCCGAAGATGGATGAAGTGATTTGTGGTGACGATGGTTGAATCCCATATGACAAATTTCTTCCCAGATGACATATCTTTAAATAAGAATAGCTAAACTATATTGAGTGCTTACCATGTGGCAGGTTAGACATTTAAAATTTATGACTACACTTTATCTTTACAGCAGCCTTAAGAGGTAGCTGTTACCATGATTTTTGTTTTACAGATGAGGAATTAGAGCTCAGAGGGCAGAGTTTCATATCAGTCTCACAGCTGAGATGAGTGGGACCTCACAGAGACCTAGAATGACATATCTGGTGGGACCGTAGCGTTTATTGTCCGAGCTGGGAAGATGTTTTTGAGAATGAGAAGTGGCACTATCGTGCAGCAGGGCAACAGGGCAGTCCAGGACCGCTGTGAAAACTGGGCCGTGAGTGCTCGAACCCCAACTGTGCTAACTCCTTGTGTGTGTGTGTGTGTGTGTGTGTGTGTACACACATGTATTTATATAATGTAATATATATGTAATAAATCAAGCCATGCACGTTATTAAAGATGAGCCTTCCAGGCACCTTTTGCGAGGGGCAGGGAAACCTTTGAACATTCCTCCAATGCGTGTATAGTCCTTGAATACCTGCCTGAGGTACCTGGTTTGCAGGTCTGATTGAATGCTATCTTTCTTTTTACTTTTTCTTTCCTTTTTATTTTAATCCCCACCCGAGGATATGTTTTTTCTTGATTTCTAGAGAGAGAGGAAGGGAGAGAGAGAGAGACATTGATGTGAGAGAGAAACATCCATCAGGTGCCTGCTGTACGTGCCCAAACCAGGGATGGAACCTGCAGCCTGGGTATGTGCCCTGACCCGAAATTGAACCCACCACCCTTTGGTGTACAGGACAAAGCTTCAACCAACTGAGCCACCGGGCCTGGACTTCTCTTTCTTTTCTTTTTAAAAACATATCATGTGCTCACCACCATTAGACCTTTATTTCAATTCCCAAAGATCATTCTTAAAATCAACATTGCTCTTCAACACCTGGGTAACATGAGCAAGCTTCAGTTTTTACTGAATCCCTTTCAAGCACCTTTGTCACCAATGGCCCTGTAATAAGACAAATCAGGTAAACCTTTGAAGCCCTGACAGGCAAGGCTACTTTGTCTTTGTTCTCAGGAAAGAAAACATGGGGAGAATCATTTGAATTCAAAATTGCTTAATAGAAAGTTTCAGGCTACGGAGGCAAAGAAAGTTAGAACAGAAAACATCCTGATCATCTGCTTCATAGGACGTGTTCCCAGACAGAGGAAGACAGGATCAGCCCGGTTGTGCCACATACTGATTAGCAGTGGCTTTAGTTAAATATTCATGGAAAGAATGTTTGCTTTGTCCAGAGTCACAATGGTCTTCTCTGTTTGGGGTAGGTGATGCCATTCACACTTTCTTGGGATAAACACAGATGACCCCAAAATGGATAATCTGGAATGGGTGTATTGATAGTCTCTGCAAACTTTTGTTTGGTTGGGCCGTGCTGCTAACGAGAAAATTATTTGGACTTCCTTGAAGGGCCTGTTTGTATAAAGTGTACCACCAGATGGGCCTTTTGTGTGTGTGTGTGTGGGGGGGGCTGCAACGTGTCACAGAGCTTGGATGTTCTGGTCTCTGAGCAAACCAAATGAGGGGGTTCCGGATAACTCTATGTTGGTGCATGGTCTAGTTTGAAGAATACTTTAATTAGTAGGCTGTGATAAAGACAGGCCTTAAGGTAGCCCAAGTGCCTTGCTGCCTTCATTTGTAAAGGCCAGAGGTCACACTGATCACCAAGGGAGGAATGAAGCCAGTGATTAGGAGTTGTTTGATCTATGCTGGTCTTAGTTATGTTTTTCAAAAATTTGAAGTAGTTAACATGTAGTAGTCAGAAGATTTTGTAAAAATGTTGAGATTTTTGGCTTCTCAGAAATACCAATTTCTAATGACAATTATCTAATTGTCATAAGCAGATACAGCCACATGGATGGGAAGTGGCCTCTCTAGTTCCCTGTATGGTCCCTCCCAACATGCCTGCTTCACTTGCCTGGAGGCTACTGAGTTGGCTGCCCCTTGACTAGTCCTTTACACTTTTCAGGTTACTACTCTGTGCTTTTATTTTACTGACCCTCTCCCTTTGAAGTAAGCAAGGTATGCATTATTTTTCTCAATATACTTAAAAAAAGAAAAAGAAAGAGAAAGTTGAGACCTAGGAAGATAAACTAACTTGGACAGACCTATCTAGAATATCATCGGGAGAGTCAACACCAGACACCAAATCTTCTGACCTTTAGTGTAGCATTTCCACTGCAAAGCAAGCCATGCTCACACACCTAGGGCAGTTCTCAATCATGGAGTCAATTTTAACTTGTGCCTTAGATAGGCCACCCTGTTCCTTAGACAAAGAATCTCAGGTACTGGCAATTGGAAGCCACCATGGAAATGACAAGTGTAAATGGGATATGGATGGGGCATTGATAATATGTGCTATGCAGTCCTTTGCAGTAGGGACAAAGAATAGTTGAGCTAGGAGTCAAAGAGTTGGATGAACCAGGATGTCTTTTAAGAAAAACTCGGACCTACCTATATCCAAAGCTAACGGAGTCTCTGAAGGTTATTCCCATGGACCTTTGTCCCCACAGTCTCTCACCCAGAGTTGTTCTATATCAACTAAGTACAATTACAACGTGACACACAAACTAACATTAAGTTTCATAGTAGTTAATGAAATCTCTGAATGCAAATGTTGCTGTTTTCATGCCTCTGTTTATTTTGTATAGCCCTTTTCACCTTTGAATGCACTAAAGAGGCTATGACGGTGAAAAAAGTTAAGAGTTACAGTTTTAGAATTTGTAGATCCAATTCCATTGTACTTGTTACATTTTAAATTTGGGGAAATTTGATATTACTCAATTTAGTCATTTTGAAGGTAATTTTGTGGATTCTTTTATTTATATTTTCCATTTTCTTCCAATTTCTATAGAGCTATTTCTACTGAATATTTTAAGTATTTGGGTCCAAAGTATAGGAACAAAGCGAAAATTTTTGAAATTTTGCTGTTGTTTATTGTTTGTTTCTTTTTACATTAGTGAGGTTTTGTGATATGAATATTTGGAAATAAATTGGTTTATTTTGTCATCTTATGTATTTTTATATCTCTAACCATATGGCTCTCAATGATTATGTATTTATGTGTGTGTATCAATACTCCCCACACACCACTTAATTTTTCTTTTTTAAAAAATTAATTAATTTTTTATTTATCTTTATTGTTGAGAGTATTACAGGTATCCCATTTCCCCCCCCAATTGACCCCCCCCTCCCCAGGCCTTCACCCCATTATTGACTGTGTCCATGGGTTATGTATATATGCATATAACTTCTTTGGTTAATCTCTTCCCACCCTCTACCCCCCTTCCCTCTTTCCTCTGAAATATGATCACCTGTTGCATGCATCAGTGTCTCTGGATCTATTTAGTACGTCAGATTCTTTTGTTCATTAGCTTCTTCTTAAAGGAGACCCTTCAACTTTTCCTGTAGTGCTGGTCTGGTGGTGATGAACTCCTTAACTTTTTCTTATCTGTGAAGCTCTTTATCTGACCTTCAGTTCTAAATGATAGCTTTGCTGGGTAGAGCAATCTTGGTTGTAGTTCCATGTTTTTCATCACTTTGAATATTTCATGCCACTCCCTTCTGGCCTGCAAAGTTTCTATTGAGAAATCAGCTGATAGTCGTATGGGTGCTCCCTTGTAGGTAACTAATTGCTTTTCTCTTGCTGCTTTTAAGATTCTCTCTTTGTCTTTAACCTTTGGCATTTTAATTATGATGTGTCTTGCTGTGGGCCTCTTTGGGTTCCTCTTGTTTGGGACCCTCTGTGCTTCCTGGACTTGTAAGTCTATTTCTTTCCCTAGGTAGGGGAAGTTTTCTGTAATTATTTTTTCAAATAGGTTTTCAATTTCTTGGTCTGTTTCTTCCCCTTCTGGCACCCCAATGATACAAATGTTGGGCCTCTTGAAGTTGTCCCAGAGGCTCCTTATACTGTCTTCATATTTCTGGATTCTTTTTTCTTTTTGCTCTTCTGGTTGGGTGTTTTTTGTTTCTTCATATTCCAAATTGCTGATTTGATTCTCAGCATCCTCTACTCTACTGTTGATTCCCTGTAAGTTATTCATTTCAGTTTGTGTAGCCTTCATTTCAAATTTGTACTTTATTATGTTATCAATTTTCTCAGTTATTTCCCTAATAGTCTGCTTAAACATCCTTATAAACAAAATTCTGAACTCTGTATCTGTTAGCTTGCTTGGATCTATTTCATTTAGTTCCTGTTCTAGAGATTTCTCTGTTCTTTCCTTTGTGACATGTTTCTTTGCTTTCTCATTTTGGCTGCTTCCAGGTGTTTGTTTCTATGTATGAGGTAGAGCTGCTATGTCTCCTGGAATTTGTAGAGTGGCTTTGTGTAGTGGGTGCCCTGTAGGGTCCAGTGGCTCAGCCTCCCCAGTCACCTAAGCTGGACCTTCCAGGTGCTCCCCTGTGTGGGCTGTGTGCACTGTCCTGTTATAGTTGAGCCTTGGTTGCTGTTGGCGTCACTAGGAGGAATTGACCCCCAGGCCAATCGGCTGTGAGGACCAGCTGCAGCTACAGCCAAAGAGCTGCTGTGCTGGAGATGTCCCTATGGAGCAGGATTTACTTCAGTGGGGCTTTGATGTTCACCAAGTGCGCCCCTTGAGCGTGTCACTCGTGGCTGTGGTAGGGTTGTAATCTAGCATGGTGGAGCCTGACCACCAGGTGCACTGTCTCTGGGGCCTCCCAGGAGATGCAAAGTCAGCCTGTGCCAGTGCCTTGCCCAGGGCCACCCAGCATGAGCTACACAGCAAACCGTAGTTGGCTGCTACTTGTGCTGGGCTTGGCGTTGCCCAGGAGAGGCCCAGCTATGAGCCAATGCAGGCTGCCGCTAGTGCCAGGCCTGGGGCCACTTATCAAGCTGCTGCTCGTTTGAGAGATTTTAGGAAAGTCCTAAGCATGAGGCTCAAGAGGCCACTTGCATAGAAAAGCCCCTGGAAATGGCCCAGATGAGCTGCAGGTGGGGGGGCGGGGCCTCCGGGAATCACGGGGCGGGGCCAAAGGTGCGAGTCAGGTGCTGGCGACTCAAACATGGCGCCTGCCTGCCGGCTGTGTGCGGGGAGGACTCGCCACAGGAGCCATGGCCTCCGCCAGCCCTTCTGCCTGGGAGGAAGCCGCCCCTCCGCCTCTCGCCCGGACCTCAGGCAGGTTGGTTCCTCCCCGAGTGTCCCAGGTCCTTTCAAGCTGCTGCCCGGCGCTGGGCTCAGAGGGAGCGTCCGAGTGAGTCCGTGCCGGGCCCTTTAGAGGAGCTGCTGCGGCTCCCGCAGCCTCCGCGACCCTCAGGGACAGTCCCCGCTGGTTTCACAGCCTGGAGTGTGGGGACATCTCTTCCTGGCCCTGGAGCCCTGGGCTGGGGGCCTGCTGTGGGGCTGGGACCCCTCACTCCTCCGGGAAACCCCCGCCGCCGAGATTCCCTCCCGGGTTTACCCGCGGCACCGGATGTGAGCCCGCCGCCGCGTCTCCGGGATCCAGCCGCGATCCGCCCGCATCTCCGCCCCTCCTACCGGTCTTGGTGCTGCTTCAGGTCCCTGGTTGTGGGGCTTCTGTTCAGCCGGATCTCAGGAGGCTCTGAGTGACGGTGGTTCTGTATTTTAGTTGTCATTTTGATGTGGTTGCGGGAGGCGGCGAGCCAGCTATTACCTACGCCCCATCTTGTTTCCCCTTAACTTAATTTTTCTAACTAGTTTTAAAGGTAAATCAATGATACTTATTTAATTTTCATTCACTGGTATATTTCTCTCTCTGTGTCTCTCTCCACACATACCACATAATTGAACATAACTTTTCATCAAATTAAGAACACAAAATCAGCCTTTTACTCATCATATTACAAATTGGCATTTTAGAGAGGGAAGTGAGTCTAAGTTGCTGATTGAAGGGTTGTTGAGGAAAACGTGATAAAAAGGACTTGTGATTGTATCTCAGGTAGTAGCGATAGGAAGCAGCTAGTCTTTCAATAGCTCAAGAAGTTTTAAGGTAAAAGATTTTGCACCTGAAATTTCCAGGAAACATTGGAGCTTTACCCAAAGAAACTCAAGCTTCTTTTAAGGCAAAGAGATATGAAATTTTGATTGGACACAGAGTAAACAGACTGACATTGATTGCATTGCTAAAGGATATCAAATGCATCTTACCAGGAAGAGACAAATTCTGGCCCAAGAGAGGGAAGGGTCAAATAGATCAATTTTACTCACAAATTTATGTTGCATCAATTTGCGTATTTCTTTATGGAATATTCATTGAGCATCTAGTATGCTCCAAGCACCATGCTAGGTGCTAGCTCTCAATAGCTATTCCTCCACTCTTAAATTTACCTTAAAGTAAAGGCCTTGAACTTCTGCTTCCTGCTTGTCTTTTCTTTGCTGCAGATGGGCAGGCATGTATAATCTTGTTAATTATTTGCTTGGGCCTTGAACTCTTGAGAGAGGCATTCTAAGTATGGAAAGAATTCTGCTAAGAATTGCCTATTGATCATATACCCTTTCGAACTTTTAAAAGGCCGGCTTTATTTGCTCATGTAATCTTCCAAGGAATACAAATGTTCTCATTTAAAGCGTAAAAAACCATGGGATAGCTCCATGATTCATTTTTGTACTGAAGTAAGTCATATATTAGCTGAATGATGGAGTTGAAGGGTTAGGGCTCTTAAGGATCCAGAGTCAAACTCTGCCGCACTCATTTCTTAGCTATGGGGCAAGTTCCATACTCTGAGTTGGGCCATCGGGACTCCTACCCTGGGCCCTGGGCTGTAGCAAGCCATACCCTGGTTCTTCTGATTGTACTTCTTTCCATGAAACAAGAAGTCCACAGGTGTGGGGCACTTACCTACCTGGAACCACACTCTCCCTTTAAGACCATTCTCCAGGTAACCTGGATCAAGATTCCCTGTCGTATTGCCCTGAGTCTTTTCCAGGGCCTGCAGGGGCCTCTTCTCCCAGTGTGTCCTCCTGACCGTGAATGGCACTGCATGTATCTTTAGGCCTGAGGAGTGGCAACTGTTTGCAGCATGGTAGGTGTGGACAAAGCTTGGGGTAGGTGGCCTGTGTAGTCTACATGTTGCACGTTCAGCCCCTTGTGAGGATAGATGGTCTTGAAAATGCAAATAAAAACAAAGGTGACAGGCTTCACTTGTGTTCTTGCTCTGGCTTCACAGATATCAGTAGTAGGCCTGGATCTAACAGTGGGAAAGTTATATAACCTCTCCAAACTCAGTTTCCCCAACTCTATGAAGGTAATAAAAAACGCTCATGTCGTTGCTCTTATGACTGAAGATCATGCATATAAAAGGTTATAGTTAGCCCTTATTTAAGGTTCCTATTTTAGCAGTATAATGCATTTTTAAAGCACAACCTGGCTATAGAAAGAACACAGGATACTACTGGTCAGGAAGGATTCTTAAAGGGAGATTTGCCTTCAAAATTATACAGGAGAAGAAAGATCAGTATGACATAGGAGTTCTATATAGAATCCTAGAATATAAAGTTTTCTCAGCTGTAAAAAGGGTAAAAAACAATACCTGCTTAATGTAGTTTTGGCATTTGCATGTGATCGTAGATGCAAAGCAATTAGAACAGTCCTGGCACATAGAAAGTGTTCAGCGAACATCAGCTATGAGAAGTATAACCACTATAGTAAAAAATGAACCAACATCCATAATGTCTAGTTTGTTCATTTCCATGCCTGACGAGAAGAGAGAAAGAAAGGGTTAGCAGGAAACTGAGCCATGGCAAGTGGACACAGTCCCTGAATTCCAAGAGACAGACTTCCTTTTGTGTCGAAGTTTAGCTGAGGGTAGGTACTATGGGGCATGATTACTTAGGTTTTTCATTTTATTTAAAGTTTTTTCACACCAGTGTGTTTAAGAGGGCCGCACCTCTCTATACAAAGGCAGAAAATACATTTTGTGAGGGAGGGAAGAAAAGAGTATTGAATGTGCTCTGAAAGCATCTAGGGGAAGCTGATGAGAAAATATTTGACATACTATGCCCGTCAGAGATAGCTTATCAAAGCCTGGGTCAGCTTCGCTGGTTTCACAAAATGGTCTTGTTATGGGAAAGTTTTCCAGGGCCAGCCAATCCTGTGACAGTTGTCTGAGGGTTTCAAGTTCAAGGGAGATTATTGTCTTCAAAGCATCACTTTTAAAGACTTCTTTTCTGGCAGGGTGCAAGTAATCCGATCTATACATTGTTGTAAGGAGGGCAATGGGCTTTGAGTTTCTATAGGAGTATGTCAGGCAGCTCAGGCAAAAGGAACCAACTTTGCTGCCTACATGAGTGACAGAGGCTGAGGTAGAGAGAGGAGAGGAAATCTTATCAAGCATATAGTCAATAGCAAATGCTTTTAAAGTAAAAGAGTGATAGAGTAAGACCAAGAGCAGCATCCATGCCGAAAATTTTCAAGATCAGTAATGAGATGTTGTCTCATGTTGGATTCTTTAGAAGGAGAGCCTGAGATGGGGATTCAGTGCTCTCAGGAGAAAGGGAGAGAGGCAAGTAGGATGGGCCAGGGAAGGCATTGGGCAAGCGAGGGTCTCATCACAGCTGAGCTTCAGCCTCATCTATTTCATGGGGAGTTCTGGAGCATGAATTGCAGTATCATTGGTCCTACTTTGAAGCAAGAAAACTGGTCTTATTATTATTATTCTTTAAACTCACTTTCAGTCAATTATTGGTGGCCTCTCCATAGTTCCCAGGAGCAGGGAGAATAACATTCCAGGCAAGGTGGACCTGGGTTGCCTAAGGGCAATTTTCCAAATAAGGGACAGTGGTAAAATACCCACAGCAGCTGGATAGGTTCAGCAGCCTGTTAAAGAGAATTCAGGTGGGAAACCAAGACTGTTCACTACGAACATTGTGATACGTGATTATATATGTGTGAATGCATGTGGATATGTGAATATTTAGCTTGGAGATTTGGGTTTATGCTTACATGAGCATATTTCCAGGAATCACAAATATGTGTTACAAATATGATTATATCTTGTTTACACTTAGATATCTTGAGCCCAATTGTGAGTATTGAAAAGATTTATCACAACTCTTTCAAGAGTGTCAAATTCCTATCTTCAAAACTACATACCGTGGGTCAAATGCTGACCCACTTTACCCTAGTTCTATAAACCTTAGTGCTCAATCATTCTAGGAACTGAGTTGAGAGCAATGACTGTCTTTGGAGTGGAGACGGGGAGGAGGTTTGCATTGAACCTTTGGAGGCAGACTGGGGGAGAGATTCTCCAACGACTTAGAATTAGATGAAAAGAGGGAGAATCCTTTCTCTGTCTTTTCTTAAACTTTGTAAGGGCAGGCTGAAGATGCAGGCAACTTGGATCTATTACACTTCTTCCCCTTGATATGAGTTTCAGGAGTTTCATTCCCAGGATTCTGAGGAGCCTATACTCGGGTATGTGATGACAGACAAGGCCAGTGAGAATGGGATCCCAGGTTTCCCCTGATAGTGACAAACTGTCTGCAAGCTTGCTGCTTGTTACTTGTCAGCTACTGCTGCATTTGTGCCTCAGAAGTAGGCAAACCAGTTCCAGCATTCCCAGTGAACAAGACAAGTTTTATGGCGTGAACAAGCAAAGCTGGTGAAGTATACATCTTGTATCTTACTGTAGAAATAAGTGTAGTTCCCTTTCCCCCATTTCAAGTGTACATCTAACACAATGAACTAATTGTGGGGATTGTTAAAGCGGAAAAAGCCAAATTCATCCAACAGCTTGCATTTTACTTTAGCTCCAGAAGTAAATTCAAGGAAAGAAAATAGAAAAAAGAAAAAGAAAGGAAAGAATATAGGCACTCAGTTTTCTATTCCTTAAAACTATTTTATGCTTCCAGAGAAATTTTCTCTTGGTCATCTGGAAAAACAACAACACCCAACAATAAAAGAGAACATTTGAGCAATAGTGTAGAAAAATATTTTTAAAATATTTCAGCTATATTAAAAAAATTCTCTATCACAAGCCTGCCTGATAAACAGGTCAACAGGAGATGTAGAAGCCCCAAACTTGGTAAAACAATATAGCTTTTATACTGTAGTTACATTAGCATCCCAACTATACTTTATTCATGGTGGATTTCTTAATGTACTTGTTATTTAAGTCTCTTTATTACATTTTTATATGGCTAAGTTTTTTATTTTATGTGTTCTACTATTGATTCTATTTATGCTTGGTGTCCGGATTTGTGGGGTGTCTTTTACATGCTCATTTAAAAAAATATATTCAAAGACATAAATAAGGCGTAATTTACCTACTCCTGCTCCCTTGCCAGAATACCGTCTCCACCATCATGAAGTTAGAAGTTGTAACTCCTTTGCTAACAGTACTGGGCAACCCATGCCACTCAAGTCTCCTGGGAGACAAGGAAGTGAGGGAGCATGTGGGGCAGGTCTTACAGAACTGCCTCTGTGGAACTTGCTCAGGCCAATGGCATGGTAGCAAGGGTGATGGAAGCAGAAACTTGAAAGTGCTTGGGCACCAAGACTGGCTTTTTCTTGCTGCTCTTTGGAATGTTGAGACCACCAAGTGAAGAAGCCTGGCCTTTGCTGGAGGATGAGAGACCCTTGGCTCGGTTGTCCCTGTTGCCCCAGCCAACAGTCAGACATGTGAGGCTATCCCAGACCCACCATCTACCAGCTGACCACAGGAACAAACGCTTGAGAGCCCAGACGCATCAGCCAGCTGACCCAGACCAGAACTGTGAGTTGAACTACAAAATACTGAGCTAAAGGAATGGTGGTTGTTTCAAGCCTGTAAGTTTTGGACTGGTTGGGAGAAAAGTGATATAGCCTTGCAAAGACACTAGCCCCAATAATTTCTAAGATCATTTTGTGTCCACCAACTTTTATTTATACTCAGGTTACTAGAAAGTTGGATGACTTTTTATCTTATGGTAAATGGGAGGCTCCAGAGTTTTTCAGGTAGTTTATTCCTTAGGGCTTTGCAAACCTGGCACCCATTAGAGACAAAACCTACTAAAAAAGACAGTGACACCCACTATGCGCCATTCTGTGCTCATCCAAACCCCTGTCACTCTATTCTCTCACCACAAGAGTGATCTCAGTGAAGAAAAAACCCCCCTTGCTAGCACCTTCTGCCCCACCTGTGTAGAAAAGGCCATGTGAGGGATTCGTATCAGACTTGCTCAGCTCATTAGTGCCTGTCACAGAACTCATGTTGTGCTTGGCTCACAGGTTAGTGCTGTGACCTCCCAGCAGCAAGGTCACTGCAAAGCCAGGGCCTGATGGGTAGAGCCCAGAGCTCTAGGTGGAGAGTTGGGCCTGGTACAAAGGAAACAAATTACTTAATGAAAGATTCCAGGTCTCTGATCCATGGGATGTGGGCCTTTACCTGCCTGGCACCAGCGTTGACTTGTTCGCTAACACATTCCACTTGGAAGAGTCAGCAGGGGAACCCCAACCCTGGCCTGGCTGTGCTGACAAGAATTCCTGACACACGCAGGCTGCCGAACAATGGAGCCATGTTTGCAAACGGGGGAGATATTTTGATCTGAAGTCACTGGTTCCAGGAATTTACTTCTGAGGTTTTCTTTGCAGAGAGTATAAAGGGCGTGATGCGGAGAACCAGGAGGTCTGAGTTCTTCTTGCCAACCATGGTTGTGTGACTGTGGCCACCACGCTGTCTTTTTGAGGCCTCTGTGTTATCACTGGTAAAATGAAGTAGCTGAACTAGATTGTCTCTTGGGCCCTTTAAGGGCTGATAGTATATAATTCAGTGGCATTCAGTACTGTCAAAGAGTAGATTTTTAGATGGGTCCTTGAACAGGGTTAAGCAAGAGATCTGAAATTTGAGCCAGTTGCCAAGAAAGGTATTTCTCAAAGAGTTTTTTAACTCTAATCATAGGGTGACGGCTAGAACCAAGCTTGAGGGCTGGCATTCACAAGAATATAAAATATTAGATTAAGCAAACCACGCTCCCCATCTTGAAGAGTTTCCTCTTGGCTTCCCAACTGACAGATTTATTACTAATAAAATTCTTGACACTTAATATACACTAAAAAAACCTTGCATTCATTCCTTATTTTTCTGTGGATAAAAGAAACCTAAACACCAAGGCTCTCCCTAAGTTTACCTAAAAGACTTTGACAGTGTTATCTTCCAGGAGATAAGCTGGATGCTGTTTCTGAAATCCTAGGCACACTATGGACTCAGTAGACCTTCTCCCTTCCTTGATCAGAGAACTCGCATGGGCACTCTCATCACTTGTTTTCAACCAAGGTCTTTCTCCTGCCTAGGAACTTCACACCCTACCTCTGTTCTCGGTCATGTTTCTTCATTCTCCAATGCCCAGGCACAGCCCTTCTTTTACCATGAAATTTTCTTTGGCTATTTGCCACCACTCCATATGCTCCCCCTCACCTGACTACAACAGTATTTATCAGTACATGCTCAGTAAGGAATAAAAATTAACCTCTGATGCATTGAATCCTTAATATTTCTATGCCTATTTGTTTTTAATCGCCCTCATAAACAAAAATACAAAAGGGTTCTTGAGGGGAGATTATATGCCTTACAAAATTGGTTTCTTTCTTGTTAACATTTTTGTTTTAAAATAATTTGAGATTTATAGAAAAATTGCAAAAATATACAAAAATTCCCGTAAGTCTTTCACCTAAATGTGTGTGTGTGTGGTGTGTGTGTGTGTGTGTGACTGCATGTAGATAACGTTTTCTGAACTTTTGAGACTAAGTTGCAGACATGATGTCTCTCTCACTCCTAAATACGTCACTGGGTAGTTTGTAAAAACAAGGACTTTCTCTTACATAACCATAGAACAGTGATCCAAATCAGAATATTCAGAGTGATAAAGATCCATTGTCTAATCTGCAAACTTTATTCCAATGTTATCAATTGTCCCATTCATTTCCTTTATATCCAAAGAAGGAGAAATCTGGTCTAGGATCTAATGCAGGGTTGCTGGATACATTTAGTTGTCGCACCTCTTTTGTCTCCTTTAATCTGAAATAGTTCCTTAGTCTTTCTTATCTTTCACACTTTGACATTTTTAGAGAGTACAAGCCAGTCATTTTGTAGCATGTTCATCAACTTGGATTTTTCTGAGGTTTCTTCATGATTAAATTCATGTTATACTTTTTTTTTGGCCAGAATATCACAGACCTGATGATAGATCCTCCTCAGTACATCATGTCAGGAGGCATTTAATTTCCATTTGTCCCAATAATGGTGATATTATCTTAAATTACTTGCTTCAAATGGTATCTGCCATATTTCTCCACTGTAAAGTTATGCTTTTCCTGTTTGTAATTAAATATCTTATAGGGCAATACGTTGAGACTATATAAATATCTTTCCCCCTTTTTTTGAAATAATTTTAGTCTTATGGAAAAGTTGCAAATGTCATAGAGTTCCAGTATACTCTGTACCCAGCTTCCCCTCTTGTTAGCAACATACAGAAATATAGTTCAGTGATCAAAATCAGGACATTAACATTAGTGTAACACTCTTAACTAAACTATAGATCTTACTAAAATTTCACCTGTTTTTTTTTTTTTCACTCTAATGCTCTTTCTCTGTTCCAGGATTCAGTCTGGGATCCCATATTGCTTTTACTTGTTGCGTCTCCTGACTCTCCTCTAATCTTTGAGTGTTCCTCATTTTTTTTGCTTGTCTTTCAGGACCTCGACACTTTTAATAACTGCTGGTTATTTGATTTTTAGACTCTCTCTCAGTTAGGGTCTGTCTGCTGTATTCTCCTGATTAGATTGTGTTATTGATTTGTGACAAGAATTAGTGCCCTTGATAGTACGTAATATAAGGGGGAAAGAACATCATCACACTGATGTCTTATTGATGGTGATGTTAAACTTGATCACTTAGTTAAGGTGGTGTCTGCTGATTTTATCCATGTAAAATTACTAGTTTTGCTATTATAACTGATCAATATCTTGGGGGAGATACTGGAGACTATGGAAATATATTGTTTCTCCTCAAACTTTCACCATTGAGTTTAGCACCCATTGCTGGATTTTGCCTGCAACAATTAGTACTGTGGTCTTTGTCTAATGGTGATCTGGCTTCTGAATGATGAGCATGGATTTTTCAGAAGCATATACTAAAAGTGGTAAATTCTTATTGTCAACTGTGAACCCACTGATTCTGTTTTGTGCACTCCAAACACTATACTCTAATTTCTAGGTGGTCATTAAAACCATGGTTGCTTTGGAAAAAACTATTACCTCAGAGGAATTATTAAGATAGTTCTATGGGGCTATACCAAATCTTTGTCATTTTGGAAGTAGTTTCTACCTTAATTGGGTGTTAGGCATAATAATAGCAAACACTAGCATTTGATTAGCACCTTATAATTTTGAAAGCAGTACTTAAAACACATTGAAATATATTATTTGTTGTGTTCACAGGAGAGATTTGGCTCACTGGCACTTGCAAATATCTTTTTATAGACTTTTTCTTTTTCTATTTTCTAAATCTTTTTTTGGTGGGAAGGGTGGTAAGAGTAGGGAACACTAGCTTGTCATATCACACATCACCAACACCCCAATCTCAACAGCTTGACACAATACAAGTTCATTTTTGTATTGTATTTTTTGTACAATGTAGATGTTCTTGATCACTGGACCTTTCACAGGGCCATTCAAGGACCCAGGCTCTTATAGTGTGACTTCCCTGAGGGCCTCTTAGTTGGCTGGATCCTCTGCTTTTTGGTGGCAGAGGAGAGAAGCAATTTGGAGAATTACTTGGGAAGTTCTTATGACCAGGCTGGAAATGGTATATAGCACCTCTGTTTACATCCCATTGACTAGAACCTGGTCACATGGCTATTCTTATTGCAAGGGAGACTGGGAGATGTAGTTTGTCTGTGTACCCAGGAAGTAGAGGAAATGGATTTGTTGAAACTTAGCAGTTTCTGACAGTTTTGATTCTTGGAGGTTATGACATGGCATTATTAAGCCCATAGCTTAGTTCAGAGGAAATTAATTATTGTGTTGTGTTGAGTGCATTAGGTATATGGGAACATTTGTGAAGTTAAGCCTCTGCCCAATTTATAGAAATAAGTCTTCCTAACTTTTTAATTCCAACTGGCTTTGCAGTGACCCTCCCATTTACCTCAGTAGCTCTCCTCCCCTTGGATACACTGTCTCTAAGAAATTTTTACTCCAATAAATTACTAAATCAATCTGTCCCTCTGCCTACATGGTATACCTAAACCTCCAGGAAAAAGTCCTGAATTACTCAACCCCACACCAGCATGGGATGATCTGGAAGAGCTGAAGGAATCAGAGGCATTTCTAAGGTAGAACTGCAGATCCAACAGAGGAGTAGAGGGCCTCTGGGAAAGAAACCTCTCTCTTGCCTAATTTCTACCAGGGAAAATGGCAAGGTCAAAACACTTGGAATCCTACCACTTAGGGGGAAAAAAGGAATTTTTAAACTGATTATGTTTAAAAATTCATTGGCAACAGCATGACTAATTTATTTCCTTTTTGGGCAGAATGGAAGTGCAGCCTCTTTGAGTTTGTACCTCCTTCAGGTTAAATATTCCCTTCACTCTCCACATAGTAAAGAAATACTGATCACTTCTTTCACCTGTTGAAAGAGGCCAACACCCCTAGAAGTTTGGGCAATGAGCATCCTCACTAACATCCTTACTGCTCACTAGAAAGCCTCATTGGACAAACCCATTGCAGAGAGGGGCGAGGCAAGGCTACTGATGGTAAATTTTTACAACTTTCGATGCTTTATTTTAAAGGAGTGGGGTTCTTGCTGGGAATTGAATAAGGCTATGCCCTGAGAGAAGCTTAAGAAAATTTAAAAATGTAGCTCAGCACGGAGTTTTCTTGATCAGAAAAGTGTCACCCTAAATCCTGCATCATTGATAGAATTAGCAGTGTGTGGATCAGAAGGATGTTAAGGTAATGTGACAGGGAAAATGTTTTCAGCTGAACATAATTTCCTATGATTGATCCTGGCTGCAAAATTTTCTGACAGAAATTTATGGCAAAGCTGGCACTGCCACCCTCACGGTGCTGCACAGCCACCCCCACTCTCTGGACAGGCAGAAACACCCTGGGAACTGTGATTTTTTCTTTTGAGACACCACAACGTCATCAGATTATTAAAAAGAAGTGGGGCTTCCTTTGTTTAATCTACATCTAGTTCTGTAATTGATGTGAAATGTGAGTTTTACAGTTGGGGGTCAACTGCCACGTGACCTCCCAGCTTCCAGTGAATCATGTCATCAAACTGCCCTTTCCCATTATTTTTATTTATTGTTCCTTAAATTTAGCAAGCACAAGTGGCCCGTACAATAACTCTGGCAGTGCCAAAATAAATAGATGCACTCCTGCCCTGAGCTGCTTAGGATTTGAAGACACAAATAATACTGTGCAAAAGAGAAAATGCAGAATGGAGACTGAATACTTCCCCTCTGTCCTGTTTCTTATGCCACTGACTCTACTCCCTGACCCTGTGAAGAAAAGCATGCTTGCAATATGTACCTCCACTTCTGAATACGAACTGAGTAACTCTGAGAGGATTTAGATATTTTAATAACTTATGAAAAAGTGTTTTAAAAATTCCACAGGTTTAGAATTTTTGTTCTTGACAGTGAAATAACTTAATTTGGGAGATGGTTCTTGAAAACAGAATACTTACTAAATATCATTGTTAAATCTAAGTGTAAGTATGGGGGAGAAACCTGGAGGTCTGAAGTCAGGATCGGACCAGAACACTCCTCTGAACTGCTTGTTATTCACAATTTTAACTTAAAATATTAAAGTTTACTGCATGTAAGCTTTGAGGTGGAAGTCTCCCCTGGAATTAGTTGATAATAAAGCATTTCAATGCGTAGAGGGAGGAATTAGCTCTTGCTAGAGACTCAAATAATTGGTTATCACGTGAATGAGTGAATAAATGAGCAAACCCTTCTTGGTTCTTTCCCATCAAATCTTTTTTCCTACCATCATTTAAAAAATTTATCTGCTATTATAGATTCTTCTCTGATCTATTTGTAAAATAATTTATGTCTATACATCTGGTATACATAAAATATATATAAAATATATATAGATGTCTGTATGTCTATACATCTGGTATACATAAAGTATATATAATATATATATGTCTGTATGTCTATGTATCTGGTATATGCAAAGTATATATAAAATACTTTATGTTGCCCATCTGGTAGACGTTTTCTCTTGTGTTTCTTTCTAGTAGCTCTTCTCTCTCAGGAAACAGCACTCATACATACCTTGAAGATCTTTCTTCCTCCGCAGTTAGATGATGTGGTTTGGGCAGAGGTGACTCCACCCCCATAACCCAGGGTGTTCACATGACCCAGGCTTATCAGCGATGAACATGTGACCCACATCCATCCAGTTGTAGTAAATTCCAGCACCTTGTTGCAGATATAGGAGATATAGAAGGAGGTACAGGAGGAAGGTGTATAGGAGGTCCTGTCTGTCTGCTGGCATTACCAAGAAGTACTCCAGAAACTGTTCTAGAGCTATTGAGTGCACTCTTACCATCTTGGGTTGTGGTGGCAGAGTCTGCTTTAAAAGACTCTCTACCAAAAAAGGCCGTGACCCCTGAATGTTCTGTGGATATCATTTGAGTTCCTAGATATAATAGTTCTTGAAACCATTCATGGATATGGAGTCCACAAAATTTTTAATTTTTCTTCCACCAGTTGAGTTGTATTTGCTGTCAATGTGCCAGAAAGATTTGTATGAATGTGTCTTCCCAGAAAAACTCCAGCATCTTTGTTTGAGAGAAAAACATGAACTGGATTCACAGTAGTGTTTCCTAAATAGCTTTATTTCTACTGTCACTACTACTTTTTTTTTAGTATCTTTCTTGGCATTTTCATGCAAAACAAATGCTTCATAAATCTCTCCAGGCATAATTGTCCATGTTCTGAGAATAGAAGACCTTGTCGGCTACACTTCAATTGGATTGTCGTTGTTAGGACCATGGGTTAAACTGTATTAGTGAAGTCTTTCTCTCATGACCGTGCTTTGGCTGAATCCTGTCTCCAGGGAGAGGAAATGTTTCTGTCACTCTCCCCCTTCCTGAGGAAGCATGTCTCCAGCCTTGCAAAGTCATCATGCCTGAAAAAATCACCACCAGGCTGTGATAACACAACAGATTCCTCCCATGTTGCTAATTATGTTGTGCCCTCCCCCTTAAAGCCACTCACCTCTGCAGTGTCCCCATCCCTGAGTGATTGGCTTTTCCTAGAATAAACACATACACCATGTGCTAAAAATGCAAAATCAGGAAAACTTCAGAAAAAAAATGATAGAAAAAAGAGAGGTGCCACTTTATGTTCTGTTATTTGTAATGGAATAGCTTTTTTTTACTTCCTACCTTATTTCTCCTTGGCTTGACTCACAAATAGGAGGGGATGGAGCATGAAGTGCCCATACTTATCCTGAATCTCAGCTCCTCTGTTCACCAAGTATATAATCTTAAGCAAATAACTTAAACTTCTCATTCTCTGTTCTGCTATTTGTTTAAAAAAGTATTAATACATATCACATGATGATGTCAGAATTAAATGAGATAATACACATAAAGTATTTAGAACAGTGCCTTGTATGCAGTAAGCACCCAGTGAAGGTCACCTTCTATTTAGTGGTTGGAAAGTTTCTCTCTATTCTCCTGCCACCCCCTCACACCCACCCCCAGCCAATTCCCCTTCTCCCTGCCCCAAGCTAGACTGGTCATTTTCTTTCCTTATTAGAATAGGAGACTTCTTCCAAAATATGATTTGAGGTGCCTCAGAAAGGTTTTCCTTGTACTAAAATATTTATCCCTTTGCCTCTGCTGAAATTCTCCTTAAAATCTCATTCTGTATTTAATTATGAAGGCCCCTATTAAAATGTAATAGTTTCAGTCCTTACATAGTTTTAATTCATTTACCAATTCCCAGCAGAGATCAGATTCTGGGGGCATGAGGGACAGATGGTGGAAGAAGATAGGCCAAAACTCAGTGCTTGGTTTTGTCTCTGAGTTCTGAGCTTTGGGATGGGTAAGAGTGAGGTATTGAAAGAAGATGAGGACCCCGCATGGCCAGTCAGGCAGCCAGAGTGAACTGGTGAGCAGTGGTTGTCAGAGGTCAAGTGAGGGCTCCACCACCTCTTCCTGGGATGCTGTGGTGGGGCACCCAAGGCTTCTGTCAAGCTGGATGGCATAAAGGAGTAGTCGGAGTCAGTCAAGAGAACAGAAACTGATCTGATTTGAAATCAGAGAAAATTAAAACAGGGGAGGGAACTGGACACAGCTGATAGAAGATCTGAAATACCACTGAGAGGCTGATAAGAAATGCAGAGATTAGCAAAAGCAGAAAGCCATTATCACCTCCAGAGCTAGAAGTACAAGGGAGCATCCCTGAGACCGAGCTGAGGCCACCTAACAAAAGCTAGAACCCCAGCGGGCCTCTCCTGCAGGAACCAAGGCACAGTTGCTGCCTGAGACACTGCCTGTGAAAGAAGGACGGGAGAATCACCCTGGCCTCTAACCTCCTGCAGCGTCTCCCGTTGGGTGAACCTGGCTGCGGACTAACTGGTTCAGGAGCCTGGAACGCAGAGGCTGCAGGGCTCTTCTCTATGGTAGAGAGTGGACCAGGAGTTAGAGCTAAGAATGATCTAAGGGCAGAAATGATGGGCACAGTACTGAGAGGAAGACGGAACACCACTCTCCCATGGTCAGTAAGAAGGTCACACTGAGGAATTCAAGCTGTCAAATGTCTTTATGCTTGCCGCGCATATCAGGGACTTGGGCTTGGTTTTTAGGTCTGGGTCTACATGTAGAATGTTATTTTTTTTGGTTTTTCTGAAAGGACAGTCTGTGGAGGCTTTGCATTAAGACAGCTGTGTGTCTTGTTCA
Source organism: Miniopterus schreibersii (assembly GCF_964146895.1). Classification (NCBI taxonomy): domain Eukaryota; kingdom Metazoa; phylum Chordata; class Mammalia; order Chiroptera; family Miniopteridae; genus Miniopterus; species Miniopterus schreibersii. The sequence continues at coordinate 69,443,992 of NC_138110.1, forward strand.
ACATGCTAATTCCTGGGCCTCACACCAGATCTCCTGAATGCATTTCTTTTATTGTGGAACCCACTGGTTTATCTACTCCTCTCTAGGTTGCAACTGAGGTTTGTGTTCAAAAGGCATTTTGAATTTAAAATTGGGACAATCAGCCTCTGAACAAGCTTTGCTTTGCCTCTTTCCCCTCCTGGATCATGGGTGATGCTGTCCTCACGAAGTTCTAGCCTACTGGCCTGTTCACTATCCGCCCAGAGGATCTGCCCAGCACTTAGATCATTGAACTGAAATGTCTTGTGTCCAAAGGTTGATGATTTAACTAACTGAAGAGAAGGGCAACAAATTCTCAAGCATGCTAACAAATCTCCCTTCCCAGGAACAGGGTTACATAAATGAGAAGTTAGAAATAGAAACCAGAGGAATTCCTTGGTGCAGGAGGTCAGCAAGATAGACTCCCCAGCTGGATTGCAGAGCAAATGCTCAATGGCCTCGGGAAGCCATTTCGGGCATTGGAAGCCAGTTTCTTTGTATTTCTTTCCTGCACTGTTGCTGTAAATGATTTGGCTTCATTGCCGTCACTGGTAGAATGTAATGAGCGCAGGCCTGCACAGAGATGCCTGGGTTACCTGTTCCTTCGGCGCTTCCCTTATAAAACAGCTGGGAGAATCACCCATATTTATAGACTAGGATTTATTTATTGAGCGCCTTCCATGTATGTCTCAGGTCAACATTATAAAGACAGCATTGCCGCTTCTAAAAAGAGGATCTGCATGTCACAGCAGCATACGCTTCCAGTTAAAAGCGATTGTTTAAAATGCTATAGTAAAACGTAACTTTGTACTTATGGGATCTGAGGGACAGATTTGGAATGTCATTGCCTTAAATCTCAGGACCTCCAAAAGGGAGTCAATGATGCCTGGGGTGCTAGAGGCAGGTCCAAGTCCTCACTAAGAGGAGGAAGAAGAAAGCTTAAGAAAAGGATGGTTAAAAGGCAGGATGCCGCTTCCTAGTCTAAGGTTTGGGGGTGGTGACAGATTGCTGTGCTACACTGAATGGAAAATGCCCTGCTCGAGGGAGCTTTGCAAGATAAGAGTCACTCATTATATTATAAGGAGAATTTTCCTACAATCCTTAAAGCAGTATCAAAGCTGCTATTTTCATGTAGCAGCTGACACCATTTCTCCACTTCTTTGTAGGATCTTCTGCAGTAGTTTATTCATCAGTCTTAGATTAAATGGACTTGAAGCTATCAAAAGGGAATCTATAGTAGATTGTACTGAATTAGGTGCATTCTGGTATTAGAAAGGAATTTTAAAATATATACACTTCTTATTAAAGTACACCTCATATACAGAAAAGTACACACAGTACATATAATACACACAGTACATACGTATACAGTGATAACTTTTCAAAAACTAAACACACTCATGCAACCAATACTTGTATTCATGCAAGAAACATTACTAGGGCCCTAGACCTTCCTTATGTTCTCCTCCGGTCATTACCACCTCCCTCCCTGCCAAAGATAACCACTATCCTGACTTCTAGCACCGTGAACTAATTTTACCTGTGTTTTTTATTTGATACAAATGGGCTTACATCGGTTGTAGTCTTTTGTGTCTGGTTTCACTTAGTTAACATGTTTGTGAAGTACACTCATGTCATATCTGTGGTTTGAAATTTATTCTATTGTTCTATAGTGTTTCATTGTATAAATTAACCACAATTTATTTGTTGATTCAAATGTCATGGAAATTTTGGTTATTTTTAGTTTTGGTTATTATGAATAGTTGCTATGAATATTATTGTACAAGTCTGTGGTAAATATATACATGCATCTTGGAGCTGTAATTGTTACTTTTTCAGATGTGCATGTATTCAGATGTGCCAGTTTTCCAAAGTGGTAGTTCCATTTATATTTCAACCAGCAGTGTATGCAAGTTCCCCTTCCGCCACATCCTTAACCATCCCTACCACCACCACCACCACCATTAAAATTAGTACAGAATTCCCCTTCCTCCCGATACTAGTGTTTCATTGTACACTAAAGAAACTATACTATTATGGGAGCCATCTCCATATGATGGCTAGTTTAACCTATGGAGAAAAGACTTGAATCAATTTAGATGCACACCAAGAACAACTGCCCCTGAGTGAAGACTGAATATTTTAGTACAGGAAATAATCTGCATTGGTTATTGCTACATATACAATTCCTTTTCAGGACAGACTCAATCTGGAAATTCTTCTTTACCCACTAAGACCATAGGGACACATTTCCCCACTGCCAGAATGGAGAATGTGTGTGTGCATTTTAGCAAGAAAGAGCCTGAGACTCACGGAGGCCACAGAAGAGACACATGCTCAAGACATATCTGGGAGCTGGCTCCGAATATTGGCATTTTAAAACCTTCCCCAGATGATTCTGATGTGTAACCAAGATTGAGAACTCCTATAATAGACACGTAGACCTGAGTGTCTCAAGTAAGAATTGCAATGAAGATTTCGGAGCTCAGAGTAGGTACACAGTTCATTCCTATTTGACTGTGGTAAAAGCTTTATCTCCTTCAAGGGATTTGGAGGGGACTAAAAGTTTTGCCTTTGGGGGGATATGGATTTTAAGTTGGTTATTAAGAAACAAAAGACTCAGAAAGAACATTTGACTTTCCCCTCTCCCTCCTTTCCTGCCCAAGAAATTGAGATAGGAAAAGCTGCTTCCGGAAGGAATCTTAGGCTGTTCACCTGAGCCAAATTTGAATTGAGTATGATGGGTGGGAGGCGTCACAGGGACCTAGTTACAACACTGGATTAGCCTGGTGTCTCATTGTTTCTGGGTTGCCTAGTAAAAGTTTACCTGCCCTGTACGTTACACTCTTTCTCAAGTACCTGGGAATCGCCCATTCTCACTTTTGACATCTCTGACCCTTCCCCCACTTTTCTCCCTTGTTCAAAATGTCCTATAGTCCTAATATTGCCTCACTGTCTTTGGAATTTTCATGCTTATGTGAATTTCCTCTGTGCATGTATTACAATTTTTAATTTTCTCTTGTTAACCTGTCCATCAATTTGATTTTTAGCCCAGCTAGAAGAATTTAGAAGGTGGGAGGGAAAGCTTTATTTATTTTTTAACCCCCACAGGTTTTTCCTGAGAAGTTTCTCTCTGCTGCTAAATATAGATAGAATCACATTGGCTTTGAAATATCCTCTCATCCAGCACCTTGGCGCTCCAGACCAGAAAAACAAAAGGCCCACAGAGGCTTATTCACTTGCCTGGGATCATGTGACTAATTAAAGCACAGCGAAGCCTGGGTCATGAAGCTTCTGTCTTTCCCCTTCCTCGGCATCCATCTATTTTCAAAACAGAGACTTGAAAGTTTTGGGAGTAACAAGTTGGGTTCTTTAATCTTCCCAGTATACATAAAACTACCCCAAATTTCTCTTGTTGACCAAATAGAGGAGGCGGTTCTTCAGAAGTTTATGAAAAATTCTGGAAAAATAAATTACAGGGATCTTTCTAGGGTGAAACTCAAAAGGCTATCTAAGACTGTTGTCCCCCAAACTGTCTGTTGGGTCATTCTAAAGATTAAACATCAAGTATTGGTGGGGTCACTGGTGTGTCTCAATGTGCTATTTATTTCTGAAAATGGTTGCCTTTATTCTAATTTGGACACACGGCTGTTTTGGGGACACAGGAAAGTAGGTGATATTACTTGAAGTCTTCATGAGTACTTAATGCCTTGGGAAGTAATTTCTTCAAATAGTCAATGGATATACATTTAATATCCATACTTAAGGTGGCTAAGTTTTGAAAAGAGGAAAAATTCAGGTCTGCACTGCATGCTTACTGTTCTTTGTACTATGTAGAGCATAGTAGTGTAAATCCTAAAACTGTGGATCTTACACTGTAATGTGCACCAGAGGCACTTGGAGGGCTTGGGAAAAGAGAGACTCCAGGCCTAACGCTCAGAGTGCTTTGAATCAGTAGGTCTAGAGTGTGTAGTAACCCTGTCTTTTGTTTTCTGTGTTCTGATGCTTTGACATCTTGCTGACTATGGAGGAACTTTCCCTCCTGGTGCTACCCAATGTCTAGAGATAGCTCACTCTTGAGCACATATGCAAATGACTCAATCCAAAACCCAGGCCCCATCACTTTATTTATCAGGCTCTCACTCTGGGCTATTATCCACCTGCCCTGATCATCCCAGGGACAAGTACCAGACCATTGGGAACAGTTCCTGTGCCCCAGAGAGGGCTGAAATTATTTAAACGAGCTAATCCTAAACCCACATCCCCTGCCTCTCCTGTTCCTTCCCTCAGAAACCATAATAAAGGCTCTTGACCCCCATCTCCCTCTGTCCCTTAAAGGACCCTGATGTCCCAACGGCACGGCCTACCCCCTTCTCTTAGGGTCCGTGAGTATACTAAAGTATCTTCACAATGGCAACGGCCTCCTGATCTATTGTCCTTACCACACCTAAATAATTATCAAACCTACATCAAAACAAGTGGGATATAAAAATTTGCATTTCTAACATGTTTTTAGGTGATGTTTGTGCCGTTCATCTTGGGGACACCCTTTGAGAACCACTTTCCTAAAGCATTTGAAAGCGTCCATGCTTACATCTGTTTGTGGGGGATGGAGTGTGAGGCCAGGAGCTGATGGAGGGTCCTGCAATGATATACGGAGAAAGGAGATTTTTGTAAAAGCTGTTTCACCCACTTACTCAATGCATCTCTTTGCTTATGAACACAATTTACCATCTGTTTGAATCCTCATGTGAGAGAGCTGTGGTACTATTCTTCTATCCTAATATTGTGGTCTCAGTTGAGTTACTTTTGGGAGAATTAGACTAGAGAATGGGTTTAAGAGTATTGGTTTCAAGTTCAGCTGTGATTCTGACACTGAGTTGCCTGATCTTGGAACATTCACTTCATATCCCTGAGCCTCAATTTCCTCTTCTGTAACCTGGTGATAATAATAATAATAATGATAATACCTCCTCATAAGGTTAGTGTTAGGATTAAATGAGTTAAATGCAAGAAAGGGCTTAGTACACAGCCCATGGCATAGAGTTAGATTTCAAAATGTAAATTATTGTTGTTGAAGTTATTTTGGGGATAAAACACAGGATTGTAATCCATTTTGTTGTCTTGCCCTTTATATAATATACTTTTATGGCTGGAGTTTTGAATTAAGAACAATGGTGTGTGATCAAAGGAATCTAAAAATAAGGTTGCACTACATTTGTTGTTCCACAAAGCAGAAACCCAGAACTCCCGGATGAAACTCCCTGACATTGTTGTTTAAGTGATAAAACTGCAACTGATACGATCTTATCCCAGGATTTTATGTCGGAAGAAAGTCATTGCTTTTCAGGATATGCTTCCGTTTTAGTTCTGTTGGCAAGGCTGATGGTGCGATGGTGCACGGTGTGATTTCTCCGCATGGGGCTAAGTGGTCAGAGTAGTGGCTTTGCGACAACGGCCCCTTCCAACCCAAAGCGTCTGCCGTGTGCATCGCTGCTGGGCCATGCCACTTACGTCACAGACGAGCTTTCCCTTGTAAGCACTCGAAGGTGCCCTGGCAGGAAGGGGAAATCACTATTTCTTCTTCTGACTCCATCACCAACATCAGTGAAGGATATACTCTGATTATAGTGGCCTTTTTATTTGTGAGAACCAAATGGTAGGGAAATAAATATTTAAATTCCCAGATGTCCAGCTGTGTCAAGATTAAATTTAGTCATTTAGTATTCATGGTGCATCTTTTGCAATAAAACTTAAGGCACATCTGATATTATCTCTGAGCTAAAAGCCTTGACAATCTTGGCTCAGGAGAGAGGATTATGGATGTTAGTGGGAAAGAAAGGAAGCTGAAGAAGAATATTTTAATAGAGTTGATCGAGTGTGTTCGACAAGCAGTTACCGGATAACTGTATTGTGTGGAGATTTCTGCACTGAATGGGTTAGGGATATGAGTGTAACCGATGTTTCCCAAAGTTTAAAGCAGTGTTTTTAAAACTCTGGCTACTGACACACCTGTAGGTCACAACCAGTGTTTTAAAAAATTAAATAGAATAAAAAGTATCAGAGTGCATCACTCTTTCACTTTTGGTAAGGGTATTTATATGGAGGGGTGTATGTGTGTAGTTTGTGACATACAGCTCACTTTTTCAGTGGTTCGTGGCTGAAGAAAAAGTTGAAAAACACTGCCTTAGGCATTTCTGAAATGGTTTTATTTGGGGTGCTGACACAGAGCTAAATAACTTTGGATCCCGTGGCAAGATTCCTTTTCAATCTCTTTTATTTCTGCTGATTAGGTAGTCAATCTCCATTTGCAGCTAGCACATCTCCATCTGCTCTTTAATTCTTGTGAATTTCCCTTCAAAAGCAAGAGAAACAGGCCTCAGGCTCTGAGTCTAGGGCTGATTGTTGTTATTGTTCTATTGGAGCTTCTCACACGCTTCAGTTTCCTCCTTTCTACTTTGACATTGTTCCACAAGATTATTGTTACTTTTTTCCACTGACCTTATTTAAGCAAATAATTATTGTGGAGAAAATGTTAAATGGATCATCTCTTGCAAACAATGTTGAAGAGGCCTGGGACTGGCTGGGGAGTTTGGGAACCAGTGTCCTTGGGTGTTCTTGGCTCTGTCACCCTCCCTAGCATTCAGGGCCGTCTGGTGGACTTCTCTTTGGCCAGCACAATGGGAGGCCTCTTCATGAAGCTGATCAGATTGATTGCCATGGGCATTCCCAGGCTTCCCAGGTGTTGCAGATGACAGCTGCATTTCCTCCACAAAAATGAAGAAAACACAGGTACTCTGTCCCAGGAAGTCTGTGCTGGCCTCCCACTGATAATATCCTATCATTGTGTCAACATTTTCACCAGAGACTATGTCTGGGGTCTTGGAACTATTCATTTTTTTCCCCTGAAATTGGCCACATCATCTTGATGATATTTCTCTTTTATTGTTGTTATACCTAAGCACTGCCTCAGCAGGGGAATGCCACCAACTGGACGCGAAATCAAGAGGGGTGATGATACAGACCCCACTGGGGACAGATAACCAAGCTCACATACTCAGGTTCAGCAGCCACTCAGAGCTGGCTGTAGCTCCTGGCCAAGTCTTGATGGAAAATTATTTGGGGCCTTTGTGTGCAGGGAAACCTGAGAAAACCAAGTGTGGTCTGACACCTGAAGTCCAACTGGCCCTGCTCTCCTTTCTATGATGGAAGAGCCTAAAAATAAAACAGAGGCAACAAGTGTTAATGCAGGCATCAGTTCTCTTTCCTGGTACAGATAACACCCCTTTTATGCAAGAGTAAGTAGGCCAGAGGGTAAATTGAGAGTTGCCTTTGTCCTCCCCTAGACTTTTATGTATCAACACCAGGGCTAATTTTCTTTTTCTGTCAATTCGCTTGGCACACTCATCATTGGGATTCCCCTGCCACCACCCCAGGGATGAGAGCCAGGCCAGGAGAGCTGCTAAAATGCCATCTGCATCCTCAGTGAACTGACCCTTCATCATGGGACCTATAAACGGTGGTGACGCTGCTCCTTCCCCCGTGAACTGGAGTTGTTCCCTGTGTGTCAAACTCAACTTCCACTCCAAACCATTGTGAGTGTTCCTTCCTCTTGCCTTCTGGACCCCTCCCTGAGTGACGTCATTTGAGAGGTGACACTTTGATTCTCATGGAAGACAGCTTTGTAGAAGGAGGTAGTAGGTTTTGAGGGAAAGGTCCGCATTTCTCCCGCGTGCTTTTGGCTGCCCTTGCTTGCTAATTTGAGAGCAAAGGAAATGCAGAGAGAATGAATTGCCCAGGCGATTTATGCCTTTGGCAAGTTGTTCCGGGAGCTCGAGAGAAAGAGGAGGGGACCAAAGACTTTGCCTTTCGGTTTAAAAATAGCCAGCCTTGGGCTCCTCCTCTTCCTGCTCCTGTCTCCTCTTCTCACAGGGAGAGCTTTTGAAAGGACTCAGGCCCCCTTCCTGGGTCCCCTCCCCAATTTCTCCCCCTCTGTGACGCCAGTTCATTTGAATGGCAAGATTTTTCTGAACTGGGATAAGTGAGATACAGGAAATCACTATTGAAAGACTTCTTTATGCTTGATGTCATCATCACCTCAGTATGAGGGACAACTAGAGGGTCCAGTGACGAAAGTAGATGCCTGGGCCAGCCAGGATGTCCGAGGACCAGAGGTGATAGAGAGAGAACTGCGCATCCACAGAGGTCAGGGCCATAGCTGAGGTGGTGAGCCTCACTTCCTTGGGTCACATCCGTGGGACATAAGATCACACTCTGAAACTTGAGATTTTTTAAGATGCTTTGTCCATCAATGACAGTTGGGGTGAGGGAGCAAACCCAATACTCCACCCTCCTCCCACCCCCCCCAAAGACTTCTTGATTCTTTGAGCACCTTGCATGGCTAGGATTACATGGTGAACAAATTAGCTTCCCTAGACTGAAAATTAAGCAATACCTTCCCGAATTTTGATTTGATTGTACTCTGCTATAGCTGAGCTCAAACTTATGGCAATTCTGTTTATACCAAGGATCTACATTTAGCTTTTGGTTTCCAAAATGGGTAGATGGTCACAGTGTTCAGATGGCTTGATGCTCTATAGAACAGAGTGGAATAGTTTTCTGTTATCTAAACTTTTGTTGTCACATATATTAAATCAGTGGTTCTCAAAATGTGGTCCCTAGACCAGCAGTATCAGTATCAGCATCATCCAGGAACTTGTTAGAAATGCAGTTCCTGCCCGGCCGGGCGTGGCTCAGCGATTGAGAGTCGGCCTAGGATCCAGGCGATCAGGGTTCGATTCCCGGTCAGGGTACATGCCCGGGTTGTGGGCTCGATCAATGACTCTCTCATCATCGATGTTTCTATCTCTCTCTCTCCCTCTCCTTTCATCTCTCTGAAATCAATAAAGATATATTTTAAAAAAAGAAAAAAAAAGAAATGCAGTTCCTAAGGTTCCAACCCTGAACTTTAAATTCAGAAATCCTGGAGGTGGGATCTGTGTTTTAATGAATCCTCCAGGTGATTTGGACAAAGCTTCAATATTGAGAATTCTGATTTAAACTTGATGGTAAAACTGCTGAGAATAAATATCTTCTATCAGGTAGCACAAATAATTTTTCTGAAGCTCACAACTTTTTTTGGAATGCCTCAAAACAGAAATTAGATGGGATTATATATAATTATGACCAACTCCATGGAATTGTACCCATTCTCAAAGGATTACCTAAAAAAAATGTATGTATGTTGAATCTCACTAGTGTTTATTATTAAATTGGAGATATATTTTCTGACTAGAGAAAATAACTGGTCTGAAGATCAGAAAGTGGCAATATAGAATTCAGAAAAATTCTTTAAAGAAAAAAATGTGATCATTTTTCTGGCAACAACATTGCAAGTGATAGATGTCAAATATAGATGTCATCATTTTGTGTTTTTATATTTGGTAATAAATGACAGCTAAGTTAATAGAGCCCACTGGAATGAGTAAAATTCTCTTTTCTCTTTCCAACGTTTCTCATAGGATTAATATTTCCCCCACCCCCCTTTGCTTAGCCACCTTTCCCCAATATTTCATAGCTGGTTCTTAAAAAGTGATAGGATGATTTGAATGAAAGAAAAAGGGCAAGATTTGAAATGCAGAGGTTAATCTAAATGATAACACATTTAATGAAACATGAGACGCTAGGATGCGCAAGTATTTTTATGATACCAAGCTTAGGGCAACATAATCAACTAGTATTTTTAAAAAGGTTATTTGCATAATAAGATTTACCAGTCACTGCTTCAGTGAAATCTAGAGCAGTCCTACATGCTTGATGATGTGTGGTTCACTGACCTCAAATTTCAAATAAAGCGGCCAGAAATGGAAGAAATCAGAGGACACCAAGGTGTAGAAAGCAAAACCCCAGAATAAAATGGACTCGAGCTTTGCATCAAATGCTGCCCCATGGTAGGGCATCTTTCTGAAATCAGTTCTCTATTTGTAACACTTGCTAAACTTTCCAGAAAAGAATATAAGCAAATGAATGGTTTGGGTGGTCTTGTAAACCCAGCTCTGCCTTCCCAACCCTCCCACTTCAAACAGTTTAATTTCACTGGAAGTACATGGTTTCAATAATTGTGAAGGGAATAAAAATTATTTTAGAACTTCCTTGATGTGTAAGTAAGAGTCGTTTATATTTATGCTTTTCTGTGTTAGGAAAACAAATGCATAAAATAGTTGAGTAGGCATTTTCCCCCCCTAATATAATTATGTTGTGGCTAAGACCCTTTTAAAAAATCTGTTTGTTTTCATATTACTTCATTTGCCAATTAGATTTTCTGAAGAGCAAAGGTTGCTACACTTGGGTGTCTTGTGTTGAGAATTCAATAGGGGCTTAATAAATTTACTGTCTCCTGAGTTGCCAATTCATACCCAGAACTTGACCCTTTTTATCTCCCCTGTTGCTGAAGCAGATTTGCTAAAGTAATCTGGAATTTGTACTTCAAGGCCTGAAAGAAACCTTTGCTTTCATATCATGCAACCCTGTGATTTTGTAGATGAGAAAATGAAAGCATAGGGGTGCGAACTGAAAGTCACACAGGGACTAATGAGAAAAAAATCCTATAGCACTTGGGACCCCCAAATCTCTATCTTGGTCTCCTCCCATCATGGCCACTGCTAGGAACAGTTACTTACAGTCAGGTACCAAATAAAGGAACAGGCTGTTTCCAGTTTCTGGTCCACTTACTTAAGCTTCTGCCTGCTCCTCCCAATGTACACATCGCTGAAGGCTGTTCTTACGACCTGAGCACCTGAGAGCCTGACTTGATCACTTTTTGACGTATAGACTATTTATTTGACAGTGGGTGGGCCTTGAGAAAATCTTAAACTAAAAAGATATTTTTATGTTACTTAAGGAATAACTTTCCCTTTGGTCTGGCATCATTTGTTTTTCCCTTTTTATAATAAACCCTTTTTGTGTTTATTTTCAAACATACTTTTACGAGGAAAGAGGGTATGTTAATAATCCTCCTTAACCCAGCCCAGATTCAACAATTACTGAGGGTTTGCGTATCGATACTTCATTTCATCTTTTTCTTTCCCTCACAGCCCCGCCTCCAAGTATCTTAAAGCAAATTCCAGATGTCATTTCATTCTACTCCTACATTCCTCAGTGCACATCTCTAAAGAATTACAAATATTTTGCTACAAAATACTAATGCTGTTATCACACCTAAAAATTGTAACTAAAAGGCCATCAAAGATCCAGTCAGTATTACAATTTCCCTGATTGCCTCAAAAATATTTTTAGCGTTGTCTTTTTTAATTGTTTATATGCGTAGCTATGGAATCAAGGTTCTTGTCGACACTGCAGACTTGAAAAAGAGAAAAGACGAAGGAGTCGACTTACTTAGCAAGAAGGGTTTTCCCAAATTCTCACAGCTCTAATCTGGATACCATTCAGTGTGACAGGCTTCTCACTGGGTTCCCACAGCTGCTTAGTGTTTTGAATTCCAGCCCCATGAACTCATATCAGGCTACATGGGCTAATGCTCAGCGCGCAGCCCAGCGCTGATATCTCCGATGACAGAGTAATGGAGCAACCGCGGGCCTCGTCTGCGTCCCTCTGAGTGCACTGTCATCCGTGCGAGTCTCCCATCTCTGCGGGCAGTCAGTTACTCTAATGCCTCTCGGAAGCATTTGAGCCGTTACGGAGGCAAAAATAATGCCATTCGAGCATCTTTTGTTGAAAGACCAATAAAATAACCTGCTACGTTGTGCACAAGCTTCTGGATCTGCAAGGTCCATGCACGCTCTTCACATTCATGTTTCTGCCTCTAAGCTGAGCTTTGAAAAAGATATGGAGATAAAATATGGAGAGAGATGGCTTCTGTATCTTGGATGTTGTAAACAATGCTGCCATGAACATAGGGGTGCATATACATTTTCAGAATGGGATGTAGGGATGAGTGAAAAAAGTGAAAGAGATTTAAAAGTACAAATTACAAGTTCTAAAAATAGTCATGGGGATATAAAGTACAGCACAGGAAATATAGCCAATAATATTCTAACAACAATGTATGGTGTCAGGTGGATACTAGACTTATTGGGATGATCACTTTGTAAGGTATATAAATGTCTAATCACTATGTTCTACACTTGAAACTAATGTAATATTGTATGTCAACTATAATGGGGAAAAATTATTTTTAATTTTTGTAAAAATTAAGGAGAGAGAAAAAATATACAGAGATAGACCACAATTAGCTACAGAGTAAGTTAGCTTAGGCACTGAATTTTGATTTTGACAGTCTTATCAGCTCATAACAGATAAAATTTCTTAGAGGAAAAGCAGTCGTCTGCTTATGGGAAAGAAAAAAATTTTTCCGTAAGAGGCTACATCTACATCAGAGCTCCTCTATTGGAAAACATTGCCAGCCCTTCTTTAGATAGATGCCCAAGGGGTGCTATTTCAGGGGCCCCGTTCAACCCTTCCCCAGCATCTAAAAGACTACATGGTACTTATTGAACAATGCCTAAAATTCGAATTGTTTTCCATTTTTCTTAATGTAAATATTCTGTCTCCTCTTCATTTGTTTGGTTTGTAACTTATGTGAATAAGAATTGGTTCCCCCATCACCCCAGCTTTATTGAGGCATAATATGACTGAGAATAAGTTTTGAGACGGGGTGAGAGGAGAGGACTTGAACACTAGGCTTTGTAGAAGCTTGGGGGCACATATTGGAACAGTGGCGTTAAGAACCTGGTGCCTGTCCTAATGGTGCTTTATATTTTTATCAGGGAGAATGGACCATAAACTTAGAAACAGGCTCATAGACACAGTCATCTCCTGTCTTGGAAAGTTGCTACCAGGACAACATTAGACAGTATCTGTTGGCAGGTCCTTAAAGGGATGCCTGTGGTGGGGGACTACTTTATAAAAAGTGTGACATTTGAACAGGAAGCTGAGTGAGCTAAGGGGCCAGGCATGAGAAGGTTCTTGGCAAAGCCCTTTCAGAGGAAAGAAACCAGGCCTCCAGAAGTGTGTAGGTGACTGGAGCTTGCAGGGTGGGTCCTGGGCTCAGATGGCATCTGTACAGAAAATATATGAGAATCCTTTCATTGCAACTTTTATCACAGCCTTGAATCCTCAGACATCAGTGGCATCAGGGCCACCTGAAGAATTTGTTACGACTCACATTTCTGGCCCCACCCCGAGGGTCTCTGACTGAACTGGTGTGTGGTGGGGCCTGAGGTTCTGCATTTCTCACACTCTCCCAGGGCGGGCCAGGGGTGCAGGTTTCAAGGTCACATCTTGAGAACAGCTTTAAAGATAAGCTTTGGGTGGTCCTGCTTTTGGTACATCCTTTGCAGTTACCCCAGAGAAGAGATTTCCAAGTGGAGGTGTTCAGACGGCAGGTGTTTTGACATGATTCCCACTTATCTATCTTTCCCAGAATGCTTTGCTTTTCCTCTTCTTTAAAATAAACCGGAACCCCTGTTTCATGTCCATTTGCCAAAGTGGAAAGAGAATTTCAAAATGCAATCAAATCACCATATTTAAGAGTCACTCCTCTGGGTTCCCAGACACACTGTCCTTGTGGGGGCAGTGGGCTGTGGCCACTGGGGCACAGGGGCTGCTCTCAACAGTCCCAGGTCCCCTGAGCCCCAATCCTCCTCTCGTTCTGGGGCTCCCTGCAAATGCACTCCATTTTCCCTGACATTTGAACAGGAGTAAAAATGTTACCAGAGGCCGGCTGCCTCCCTGATCTCCAACCAGGAAGCGGTCAGACTGTTAGGAAACACGGGCGAGCAAGTGTTTACTGACCGTGTAATTAACACGATGCCTTGCCCTGTCCATCGGCCCTTAGCACCATATTTCCTGTTCAAGGCAGTGGAAAGCAAAAATATTAGTTGCTGTTTGACCAAAGGAACAAGTGTCTTCCAAACGAACACATGATCTATTAGCAGTCCTGCTGAGTCTTCCCATGGGAACAGGCATTTTACTTTGTTTTACAGCTAATTTCTTTCTTACAGCAGGTTCCCAGACACATCAAATGCCTTGCATGTGAGGCTGAAGTCAAGATTTATAGTCTAGGCCCATGTAATTCAATGTCAAACAACCCTGATAACATAAGGGCTGGAAGTCAACCATTTTCTCATGAGTTCTCATAAAAAAGTCATTTTAGCCAAATTGAGTTTGAATAGCGGGTGTGTCTCTGTGATTTGATGGATGCTCCCTACCCAGGAGCCCCTGGGAAGAAGCTGGCTGCTTTCATTTGCTACTGTAGCAGCAGAATCTGAAAACAGACTAAGTGCTTCCTGATTGACATTGTTGGATTTTGTTGCTCTTTTCTCTATTGACTTCAAAGGAAGAAAAAGAGACGCAATGCTCTCTCCTGTGATGTGCATTGCCCCTACCTTTTCTAGCTTTGACTTCTGTTTCCCTGCCCTGTGATTTGCTCGAGGTCTTCCTGTGGCCCATGCATCATGGCAGTCTATTTCCCTAAAGTAAAACTGCCGCTTGTGCCAAGAGTAAGTTGGAAAGAAGGGTGTTTTCTTTGGTTCTTGTCTGTAGGTTCATGGGTTTGCAGACTTGTGGGGAAGGAAGGACCTTGGGGATCACTTAAAACAGTCTCTGCTCTACAACTGAAAACGAAGGGAGGTTAAGTGGCCTTCCCAGGAGTGACAGTCAACTAGTCGCAAGATCAAGGGTTTAGGCATTCCTCACCTGCAGCCCCCATATAATACCTTGAATTTTTAACTGGCTGTGGGATATTAAAGCAGAGGCAAAGTATTGCTCACTGTAGCCCAAAGATTTCTAGGTTTTGATGTGATTGACTCCTTGACATAAGGAAACTGATGATACACATTCTTCAACAGAGCTGGTGTTTTAACAAGAATACCTGGAAACTCTTGAGACTGGTACAGTGTTGGAGCTGAGCGCCGGTGGAGAAAAGCCTCCTTGGGCTTTCTGAAGAAGAGCAGGGAAGAGAAGCACTGAGGACTGCTTCAGGACCCCACAAACCCTTCGCCTGCAGCACAGTGAAGTGAGTTTGCTCTTTTCTCAAAACATCCAGATTAGGACAAAAGGTAGAGAAAAATTAACAAAGCAATTCCAAAACATGGCTTTAGTTCCTACAGATCTGAAATTTTTTTAAATGAAAAATTATTAGTTTTTAGCCTCTGCACAAAGCAACTCAAAATGCAGCAAACATGCCTATGGTGCGAGAAATGTGTATCCTGGAGGCCTTGAAATTGAGAGGAGAGCAAAGGACAGGCAGAGCCAAGGCTCTGGGGAAGGCTTGTGGCCAATCATTTCATTGTGACAGACGGAATGGGCGACAGTGACACTGATGATAGTTAAGGCAGAGGTTGGGTGTAAGGAAGGGAGGCCAGTTGCTCTCTGCCACATGGACCTAGCCTGAGGTGGTAGCTGTGAACATTAGCAACAAAGAAGACTCAATCCCCAAACAAAGCAGTTGTGGGCATCTCATCCGCACTGTATCCTGGCATGAAGCAGTCTTACTCCAAGTGTGGTCCCAGGACAATAGCATCAGTATCACCTGGGGCCTTGTTAGGAATGCAAATTCTCAGGCTCTCCTCACACCCACTGAATCAGTCTCCTGGGATGGGGCCCAGAAATCTGTCCAAACAAGCTCTCCAGACAATTCTTGCTTACGTACCCTAAAGTTTAAGAAGCGCTGGTGAGAAGAACTTGCATTATGGACATGTGAACTCAACCTTGTGAAGTGGGTGTGTTTGTTGGGACTATAAAGGCGGATTTATTGCTTGAGCTTAAAGTCAGATTTTTTTGTTTTGTTTCCATACTTTGTAATGGAGATAACTGGGATACTAAAAGGGAATTTACTTTTCCTTCCTTGTTCAGCTGAGAATTGATTGTAGGAATTATCAATTAACTTTACATAATTGAATTAAATCCAGGATTCGGATAGATATTTCTTAGCATGAAGGGGGACTGAAATTTGGGATTTTTGTGCTATTTCAGGACTCAGAAAGTCAGTGGTAGAGAAGAAATTTCAACTTCTTCCCTTCTGGAATTTCCAGCCTCTACCTGTAGACTTAGTCCTGCAGAGAAAAGGTTACCTGCTTCAGAATCAGGTCCTGGTTTCAAAACTTGGCTCTGCCACTTAGAAATTGTTCAGTTGTTCAAGCTACCTATGCTCCTTCCATCGCCGTTCCTTCATCTGTAAAAGTAGAAAAATAATAGCTGCCTCATAGCGTCTTGTGAGGATTAAAAGGTCAAGTGAGGCAGTGTAAACAAAATATCTAGAATTTGTTTAGCCCATGGAAGATTCTCTTGTAATGGTTATGGCAATCATGGCCATGATGGTAATGACATTGATTCCTGATACATAAACGTGATTGGGATTAGAGGGTAGGCGTCTTTGCCTTGGTAACTTCTTTTGATCTACCAAGGTTTTAATGTAAATCTCATTGAAATATAACATAGTTGGCAAAAGATACCATCTGATGACTTTCACAAAGCAATTACAAACAGGCACTCAAATCAAGAAACAGCCTGTGGCCAGCCCCGAAGTTCCCAATGGCCCCACCCAGTCGCCATCGCCAAGGATAGCCATTATTCTGATTTTAGCACAAAAGACCAGTTTTTCCTGTTTTTGAAACTTCATATAAATGAATCATAGACTATGTGCTTTTCTGTGTCTAAGTCAGGCACTTGTACTAAATTATTTCTTATAAGATTTATTCACACTGTAGCATCTTGTTTTAGATTGCTCATTCTCAGTGCTAAATAGTATATTTTTGTTTAAATATTTCATAATTTGTTTGCCTATTTTATTGCTGATATGATTTTTAGTTTTGGCTATTATGATTAATGATCTATGAATATTTGTGAACGTGTCTTTGGTGAGCAAATGCACACATATCTGCTTGGGGTAGAATGGCTGGATCATAGGGTGTGTGTGTTCAGTTTCAATCATGCGGCCGGAGGGTTGTCTAGCATGGCTACACAGACTTTTACTCTCACTAGCAGGGAATGAAGGTTCTACTTGCTCCAGTTCCTCACCAACACTTGATATATACCGTCCTTTCTGGGAGTGTACATGGAATCTCATGGGGGAGTGTTCAATTTTTATTTCCCTGATGAACAAGTGAAATTAAGCACCTTTTGACCTGTCTACTTAGATATCCTCTTTTGAGAAATGAACACTTCAATAATTTTCCCATTAAAAAAAATCATGTTGTCTATTTCCTATTGATTGGCAGCATTCTTTATATGTTCTAGATATCAGTGCTTTGCCAGATATATTTATTTGAAATATCTTCTCCTGCTCTATTGACTTGCCTGTTTTTGTCCCAGGTAAAATTTTTCATGACTTTGATTTTTCTGAAATTACATGACATTTGAATTTCAAATAAAACACAAGTAATTTTCTAGTATAAATATGCCCAAAGACTTGTAGTACAACTTTATAAATACTTATAGGGACATTATTAGAGTAAAACTTATTCATTGTTTAGCTAGAATTCAAATTCTACTGGTTGTCTTGTATTTCTAGTTGTTAAATATGGCAACTCTACTCATACTACTTTGGGAAGGGGCTCAGGTTTTTAGAGGTGGCAACACAGAACTCTGAGCGGGGAAGGAGGCACTGGCTTCATCAATTAGAGCCTCTCGGTCACTTTTGGAGCTGCACCCAAACGAAATCAAAGGATTTTAAAATTCTGCCTTTTTTGGTTTAACTTAAACTCTATGTATGTCCTAACCACACTATTCCTATAGTTCTTATAGGACATACAGAACTTCGGTCTAGGTGGGGCACTCTTTAGTTTTGACTCATCTAATGTCTCAGCTCTTGCTTTTGTTTACTTTCCTCAGACTCCTTAACTACTTTCCTCAAAGTCAAGTTTTTTCCCCCCTCTCTTCCACTCACCACTTCATGTTTACTGGGGGACTGGGTAGCTTGGAGGTAAAGTACAGGAAAAACAGCTGTTCCTGTGGCTGGTGCCAAAAAGGGGAGATGCATTAGGAGGAAAAGGTGGGAAGAGATTGGGGGACAGAGGCCAGAAGTAGAGACAACAGAGCTGATTTTGAGAAAGGCAGTGACTGCCGGGGCACGGGGCTCAAACAGGGGACCTTACAACAGAGAAACGGATGAGAAGAGTGCTCATGCAATAAATGCCATTTGAGCAACAAGTCCTCTGCCAAGATTTTAAACAGTCAGATGCGAGAGAGCCTTGAAATGGGTGAAGGGAACGGAATTGTCCATTGGAAACTGAAGCGAGTGCTGCAGGTCATATGGTGGAGGAGAGAATGTGGAATTCATGCAAAAGTTAGAAAAAAGACTGAGAATTCAGTGGAATGCAGGATCACACACCAGAAAGTGCTCTGGGGAGGAAACTGAGAGACGGGGACCGGCCTTGATTTGGACATGATTGATAAGAAATTGGGCTGTTTGGTTAGTACTGGTTCTCACTCCTCCAGGTGTGGTTCCCCGACCAGCAGAGGCTGGGAGCTTGTTAGGAACGCGGAGCTTGGGACTCTCCCCGATCTGCTGGACTGGAGTCTCTCCCCAACCCAGGGGCTGGTCCAGGAGTCTGTGTTTCAACACGGGCTCTAGGTGATTGCGTAGCTCTCTGATGTCTGAGAGGCACTGGCCTTCCTCGTTGTTTTTCAGGCTTCAAGGTGCATCAGAATCAGAGCAGGTTCTGATTTCATAGAGCTGGGGTAGGTCTAGGGAGCTCTCAGGTGGAGCTGGTCCTACTGGTCATCGGACTACTTTGAGGAGCAAGGGTCTAGAATGAGCTCTAAGCAACTTTGAACTAAGAAAATTAGGAGAGAAAGAATTCTAATTAAGGAGAAAAATAGATTAGCAGTAAAAATAAATCCGTGTCAGTATACACATTAATGTGTGTATGATAGTTTTTCATACTGTTGTGTTGGTGATTTTAAGATAAGGTTATTCTGGAAAAATCTACATAAGAAATGGCTTTCTGATTACTATTCCTCCCCCTCCCCCCCAATAGCAGAATGTATGTATGAATTTTTGGAGTTTGACTTGGGCAAGTCCCATCCACGCTTAAGTGTTTGTAAACAGACACGCACGTTTTCTTAGTGACAGCAAATCTGGACGGATATGCAAGCCAGGGTAGGCCACAAATGTCTTGGTCCCAGCATAGCTCTCAGGCCTGAGGAATCCCAGCCTACACCACAGTTTAACAAGGCAAACCCAGGCTCGTAGAGTTCAGGCTACGGGAAGTTGCAGGAAGCTCCTGGCAGGCAGCCCCCAGGCTGAAAGATTGGGGAATTTAAGTGCATAAATTTCTTGGTCCAGAAAATTGTCATGGTAGGAAAGCCTGGCCTGTCTTCAGCTCATGTGAGAGAGATACAGGGCAAGCAAATGGGTCAGCCGGATGTTGGGTGAGAATATTCTCTGTTCTAGGAACTTGCAGTAGAGAAAGGATGTGAATACAGGGGAAAAGATGGATCTATCTCTGTTCTAGGAACTTGCAGTAGAGAAAGGATGTGAATGGGGGGAAAAGATGGATCAGAAGTTGATTTTGTCAGTATCAGTAATGATGGTGATATATTTTGAGCACTTTAAAGTGTCAATCTCTTTTTCAAAGCTTCATGTATATTATTTAGTCTTCACAATTGCTTTGTGATCTGGGCTCTGTTATTAACTCCATTTTATAAATGAAGAAGCGTAAGTCACAGATTGATCAGTTAAGTGATACAAAGTCGTATCACAAAGAAATGCTGGAAGCTTGTGTTAAGTCAGAGGGTATAATTCAAAAGCCCCCATGCTCAATTTTTCTTGATGCCTATTATATCAGATATGAGCTGGAGTTTGTGTAACTTAGTGTGGGGTAGCATACAGAGTGGGAATTTGAAACGGGAATGTTTGCTCCTAACGTTGCCAGTGATTAGATGGATGTGCCAGACTGCATAAAGGCTCCAAGTCTTCTCTTTTCTGTAACTCATCCCTTGTAACGAAACTTTGCAGCAACTCCCACCAAGAGGTGGAGTCTATTTTTCTGCCCCTGGCTTTGTGAATTTGGCCAAATAAATGTAGCAAAAGTGAAGCCTGGGCGGCAAGAGGCTTTGTACGCTTTTACACACTCTCTCGGAACACTGCTAACACCGTGAGACCTAGTCAAGACTAACTGGCAGGAGGATGGGCATCACATGACCTGATTGCCTTTGTAGCCCCAGCCTAAGCCATCCAACCATCAACTATAGACTGAGGCAGTTCTAGTCCGCCAGCCTCTAACTGACTCACCATGAATGAGCACAGCCAAGATCAGCTGAGCTTGGCCCAGATCAGCAAGTCTGCCCAGATGACCCGTATAAGTAATACCCTTATAAGTAATAATTTAGGTTGCTGTTTTAGGGCACTAAGTTTAGGGCGGTTTCTTATGTAGAAATAGATAACTAATACATTACGTGACTCAGGGGAAGCCATTTAAACCCTACAGAACTTTGACGGAATAACACTGGTGAAACCACCCTCCAAACATTTCATAAGCCCCTCACCCTCATCTTGGTAGGGTGTGATACCCCACCCAGCTTTGTCAAGAACTTGGAGGCTATTTTCATCTCCATGTTGCAGATGTTTGTTCAGTGGATTCAAGGACTAATTCTCAAGCCCAGTGTAAACTGAGACCCTTGACCATGTGAATATGTTGGCAGCCTACGGTGATGGATCTTGTGTCCACCCTTCATCATGGCCTCTCATTCATAGTGGGGCTTCCCCCTTTTCTTCCTGCCTTCTGGGGGATGCTCAGCAATCCACCAAGGTCTACACATGGATTGCCTCTTTGAATCTTTAATTAGTGGATTCTTGAACCTTGATTGCTTCAGGGGTGGCCCATGAGTCTGACTTCCCAAAACAGATTCTCATTCATTAGATTCAAGAAAAGCAGAGAAGTCTTCATTGCAAACATCCAGGAAGACAGTGCTTTTTTTTGAAACTCACCTTCACTTCTGTAGGCAAATAAGTGCCTTGTTGATGGAAGCTAGTTTACTTTCTATTGAGGATGACCTTTCTCCAGCTATTAATAATGTTAATTTAAATTCTGGGTAGAAGATCATCTAATCTGTTAACTACGATGTAGGTTCCTTTAACTGCTGTGTGAAGGGATTGTGTTTCTCTGTCTTCTAGAAAGGGAAGAAAAAAGATTCCAGTTTTGTTGGTAACTGCCTCACTGAAGCTCTCTGAGTGCCACATGTGTGTGGTTTAGCTGGCGACCGTGGTGTCTGTATGTATGTGGTCGTAGATTTGTTATAACCTCTTGTCTGCCAAGGCAAGACCACCAGTTCCATTTTAATTCTAAGTTAACCTCAGGCTGGAGCCAATCCATGCTGCTTGAACATAAACGCTGACACTCAATCCACTCATCCTCTTGGCCCCACAATTTGTTTTTCTTTTTCTTTCTTTCTTTTTTTTCCCCCTAAGGGAGTTTGAACATTTGTTAGCAATCCAAAACCAACACTTCGTATACAAGACATAGTGATTACATAATTCTTTATAGGTTCTTATACTTTCAGTATATTGCAAACTTTGCAGTGGTTTCATAAAATGTTTCAAATTGAAGAGCAATTTCGAAATGACATCTTTGGAACTAGGACATCGAGTTTTACTGTGGTGATAATTGCAATTCTTTTGAGAAATACAGAATCACCACCTTAAGTGGAAGGCTCTCTCTCTTTTTTAAAAAAATATGTTTTTATTGATTTTAGAGAGAGAGGAAGGGAGATGGATAGAGAGAGAAAGACCGATGACAGAGAAACATCAATTGGCTGCCTCCTGCACGCCCCCTACTGGGGATCCAGCCCACAAACCCTGGCATGTGCCCTGACCAGGAATCAAATGGGTGACCTCTTGGTTCATGGGTTCACACTAAACCACTGAGCCACACCACCTGGACACAGGACTATCTTTTTAAAGAATGGCTTCACACAAGCTCTGTTCACTGTGTCTTTTGAAATGCTAAAGATGGGAACCCATGCTATTTCCTGAACTTGTGTGTTTCCACAGCTTGGCAGTGAAAATGAAGGTGACAAGATAACACTGTGCAAGGAAAATTGAATTACCTTTTATTTCTCCCCCTTAATTTTAATTTTTAATCAAAGGAAATGAAGACATGAGTCTGTTAGGCTAATTTTCAAAAACTGATAGTCAATCAGTATTATGCACAGGGTTATGACAGGATTTTCACCCTTAATTCTTAAGTCTGAATTTAAATGTCCTAATTCTTAGGCAATCCAAGCGATTGCAAGCTTGACAAGGAGTTGGAAAACTTTTTCTCTAATGTTTTGTGGCAAGCTTACATGGTGGCCCGTGTCCATTGGTCCAATTACACAAGTTACTTGATTTGAATATACTTCTATATTTGGAGTTATAGTTGTGCTCCGAGACAGTCTGCCTTCTCTCCAGAAAACTCACTCAGTCACTTGTTTGCAGAAGTAACCAGTTAGACGCTTTGTAAAATCGCCAAGGGTTCTTCTCTTCATTACTAACCAAGTCTCACAAACATGGCGTTATTGTGAGTTAAAAATAGTTCCTATTGGTCTTATTGGGGAAGAATGCCATAGTTAACTGCTAAAAACATTGTGGGTGTTATGGGGACACTAAGAAGAGAGCAGAAGTTTCAGCCAAGCCCATGCAAATTCCTACTTGTGAGAACTAATTTCAATCCTTCCAGGACCCTCTGAGATGGAAGGTGGCACTGATAAAGGGCAGAGTGGAAGGAACACCAGCTTTGAATCCAGCAGATGATCTGAGTAAGAGCTCTAACTCCATCAACACGCTTCTAGTCCACTGGTGATTAGGCATATTATCCAGTTCTATCCCAGCCTCAGTTTTCTCATCTGTGAAGTGAGGATTTCACTTCACAGTATTTCAGCAGGACTGTGGTGAGGACTATATTGGACACTCTATGCCAAGTATAGTAGTTGACATGACCTCCTTGCCAGCTACCTCCTGTTTTTCCTCCCTCCTGTCTTTTCACCCTTTGTTACAGAATACAGCCCGAACTTCTGAACAGGGCATGCTAGGCCTTCAGTAGTCTTCCCCAAGCCTTCCTTTCCAGCTCAGCCTCTCGCCAACCCCTCAGCCCCATAGGCATCTAATTCTGGCCATGTTATTTATACACCTCCATGCCTCCTCACTCATACAATTTCCTTTGCCAGAAATGCCTCTCCATCTCCATTCACGTGACAATACCCCACTTTTCCTTCAAGACTCAGCTCAAACAACACTTTCTACGGGAAGCTTTTTCTCAACAGACCCATCTCTTCCCTGATGTCCCCTAGCCTTTCTTTATACTACTAACATAGCATCCCTAGTTTTTGCTTAGCACTCACCTATTGAATATAAACATGGTGCCACTCGTTACCATTACTCCTCTCAGTAATTCATCTCTGTATCTTTCTACTTCCTTGGCTGTGTGATTCCCAGATCCATTTTAGGTTCTTTCTTTCAATCAGAATTTTAAAAAATGGTCGAATTTGGGTAGTCACGTCCAAGTTGGGTTGACACGACATGTACACATAGAACTCTTTGAACTTTGCTGATAAGAAGTTGCCTTGAACTCCAAGCTTATTCCTTCACTTAATAAATGAGGGAAATAAAGCAAAGAGAGATTGGTAGGCTTGACAGAGTCAACATAACTTGGTAATACAGAGTGAAAGAGACCCAGATGGTTGACTTCCAGCTCAGTGGCTTTCTAGGAGAGCGGCAGAGTTGGTGAACAGTTGATTAAAAATAAAAAAAATCAACATTTGCTTCCCTCCATTTGCTAACAGTTCTTTGATTTTCCTTTGTGGAGTCACATCATATTTTCTCAACAATCTGTCCTTTTAGTCCCCTGAGAAGGAGACTTGCCCAGCTCTAAGGGTGGACCTATGACCCAAACTGGAGGAATTAGCGTGTTCTATACCCTTGGCTACAGTGGTTGGTTTTTGACAGGCATGTGATTCAGCTTAGCTCAGAGAGACTCCATTCCAGAACTTTTGCTTGAACTGTGGAGAATACTCTGGAATTTTTAGCCTTGAAGATGGTGTTAGCCTTGATCTGTTGGGGGCCACCTTGTGGAGGGCTTAGTTGACAGTGAGTCTAACACAGAGAGACAAGAGCCCAAGAAGAAGGGAAGTAAAAGAAAAGAGTGAGAGCAAGAGAGAATGAGAAAGAGCCTGGAATCCAGAATAAACACAGTCATTGCATCGTTTCATGATGGGGATATTTTCTGAGAATTCATTGTTAGGCAATTTCATTGCTGTGCAAACATCCCAGAGCAAACTTACACAAACCTAGGTGAGACAGCCTGTTACACACCTAAGCTATATAGTATAGCCTATTGCTCCTAGGTTATAAACCTGTACAGCATGTTATTGCAGTGAATGTTTTAGGCAATTGTAACACCACAGTGAGTACCTAAACATATCTAAACATAGGGAAGGTACAGTAAAAATAGGGTGTAAAAGATAAAAAATGGCACACCTGTACAGGGCACTTACCAAGAATGGAATTGGCAGGACTGGGAAGTTGCTCTGGGTGAGTCAGTGAGTGAGCGGTGAGTGAATGTGAAGGCTAGGACATTACTGTACACTACTGCAGACTTTATAAACACTGTCTGTTCCACAAGCCCTCCTCCTGCTTCCTTCCAGCAGGATCAGAAATAGAATATTGAAGTTGTCAATGCTGTTTCATGAACAGGGATGTGGGCTAGACTGATTAGAAACATCAACATAACAGTGACTGTCAGGAGGGAGTGAAAGGTGGCCGGAGGATCAGTAGGAGTAAGAAAACAAGGCGGAGAGATATGGGAACATAAGGGATTGTCATCCCAATGTGGTTTTGGTTATTGCATTGGAGCAGTGGTCAGATTAAGGAATTTTGTGGTATTCATAAAAAAGAAGGTATTGAACATGAAGAGGGTATAGAACAGAGGATTCAATATTTGGATTGGAAATATTGTTGGTTCCATTGACCCTGTCTGGCACAAAGGGTTCTCCTTGGTGTTGAACTGATGGAAGAAATAAAACTTACTTATTCTTTACATCATTACAACAGGGAAGCATTTCCAAAGTACAGGGACAACTTAGCTCCATACTACCTCAGAAAGCTTTTCGAAAGTGACAGTGGAATTTGATATTTGTGAAGATAGCTCCTGTGGACCTGTGTCCTTGTACAGGATCTTGGGTCCTCAAAAAAAAGATTGACAGCAATGTTCCCTGGAGACCATCAGGCTAGATCTGGGAGGGCTGCAGCACCCTCTGAATATGCAGCGCTGGGGGGATGGCTCCTCTGTGCTGAAACACATCAGTTTTCAGTACAGACTGATTGGGATGTAACCTGTGCACTCAAAATTGAGCTTCTGTAAGTGAGAGGGAACCTTAAAAGCCCCACAGATACTGCCCCCATCAGAGAAGAAAATCCTTCCTGAACCACGTATTCTTCCATTTCTTACAGGAAATTTAGCTCTATAATCGTATGGGACCACCAACATATATGCGCCCCTTCATTAACCAAAATGTCATTATGAGGCACAAGACTATATATGTCATTTGAACCCCTGAATCCAGCTGGCAGTTGAATCAGGATACCTTGGAATTTTTAGGCACAAGAGCCAGTATTTCTCTTTTGTGCTTAAGACTAATATCAAGTCATATTGTCTTGATATTTGTGAAGATAGCTCCTGTGGACCTGTGTCCTTGTACTTAAGACAATTTGACTAAGGCTTTTCTCTTACTCATGACTGCTGTTCACTTCTAGAGAGATTCTTAAAGCCTCAATTCTAGGATTTTCTGGCTCAGTTATTTAAATGTCAAGAGCTTTCTGAGACTCAGTTTCTTCATATGTTAACTGTGGACAAGAAACACCTACTTCATATTAGGAAAGATAAAATAGGATATACCTGTAAAGCATCAGCACCAACTACATGGTCAATTAATGGTATTTATTATGATGATAATGAATCTGATATATGATGCTTTGAGATTTGGATACCATAGTGATTCTCAGTGTGTATTGGTTGTTGTGTTTTTAATTTTCAAATATAAAACTAAAATTTTAAAGTCAGTTTGCAGGAGTGTTATCAATATGCCTCCATTACAAGCATAATGCTTGATTGCATATGTATGTTATGTCCCCTACCTGTCAAGCCCTCTCTCAAGCATTTTATAAATAGTAAGTCATTTAATCCTTATAACAAATTGAGGATATACGTTCTAGTATTATCTCCATTTCACAGATGGAGAAACTGAGGCACTTATGAGATTAAGCATCCCTCCCACTGTCATAGTTAATCAGTAGCACTTAGAAGACTGCGCATCTTTCCCAGTGCCCCAGAGCTAATAAGTAGCAGAGCTGGGGCTTAAACCGGGCAGTACCCTACAGGCCACAGTCCTTGTCACTGTTTTGTTGCGTCTCCACTGAAGCCTAAGGGCCATGTCTTGTGAGTAATAGCAGCAACATCTACTGGGAACTCCTTAGAAATGTAAATTCTCAGGTCCATTCCCCAGAACTCTGAGTCAGAAATTCTGGAGGTGAGATCCAGCAAACTATGTGTTAACTAGCTCTTTGGGTGATTCTGATTTGGGTTAAAGTTTGGGAACCCCTGTCCAAGGTCATTACATTTATGTTATAATTCACAAAGTGGATGCTTCTAGTGCATTAGAGTAATGCATTCCGTAAGTGATTTTTGAATGCTTTCTATGTGTAAGCTACCAGTGCACTTGCAGGTACTGGCATGCAGAGAAATATCAGAAGTGTTCCCTGGGAAACAAACAGTCAAATAAAGACATAAATAAATAAGTACAAGACCCCAGCTGTCGGCTCTGACAATTTCCAGGAAGAAAAGGGAAAATGCGATACCAGAGTACATGACAAGGGATGGGAGGTGGTGGTGGTGTCACAGAAGTCCTTCCTAAGTAAGTGATGTATGAGGACCTGTGAAATCGATGGCTCTTCAGTTTGGCTGCACATCGCAATCACCTGGGGAGCCTTAAAAATGTCAATTCTCAAGCCATATCCCAGACCAACCAAATCAAATAGGAGCGGGGCCCAGGCATCATTTTAAAGCTCTCCTGTGTTACAGGCTGTATAGGAAGTATTTAGACATGATGAAAAAGTGGGGAGCATGGAGTTAGTGTCAAAACAAAGAGGGTTTGATAGAACAAAAAACTGGAAAAGGCATAAGATTTGTCCATGCAAAATGCACTAATTTAATATAATGCATTTAATACACTGATGCATAAAACAGACTCGTGTCTAATTACAAGCTATTAGTACATGTACTTAGATTAGAAGGAATGTTAGGAAGATACAAGTGGAAAATAGAATATGAAGAGACAGAGACTTGCCAAAGTAGTCTGCCACTAATGTCACGTAAAAATTTCAATAAATATTTATAGAGTTACTACTAAGTGCTCTCCACTAGAAGCTATGGAGATAAACCTGAATTTGTAAAGCTTTTCCCACCCGCAGTAATCTCAGGGTGTGCTGATATAATGCTTCTAGGAAAAGTAGTTTTTATTTCAATATAAAATTGTAACATGACTATGGTCATGTACCCACTCAAGTGGAAAATAATTAGAAACTACATGAATTGTGGTTCTGCTTAACATTTTATTTCCAAGACTAACTGGAGTATAATTAGCAACTGGGTAAAATTAGTTGAAGAAAGTATATTGTCTCAGACTAAATTATGAAAGATTGATTGTATTGCTGGCCTCAATTAATAGCTCCCCTGTGTCCACGCTCTGGCAGTGAGACTTTGCAGCTCCTTCCTTCAAGAGGTGAAGTCTATGCAGCTGTAAAGAAGGATCTCGTACCCTTTGGAACAGCATGGATGGACCTGGAAAATAATAGTCTAAATAAAATAAGCCAGCCCGACTGGCGTGGTTCAATAGTTGGGCATCGACCTACAATCTAGGAGATCCTGGTTTGATTCCCAGTCAGGGCACATGACTGGGTTTTGGGCTCGATTCCCAATGTGGGGTGTGCAGGAGGCAGCCGATCAGTGATTCTCTCTCATCATTGATGTTTCTATCTCTTTCTTCATCTCCCTTCCTCTCTCTGTAATCAATAAAAAATATATTAAAAAAAAAAGAAAAAGAAGCCAAGCAGAGGAAGACAGATATCATAGGATCTCATTATATGTGGAATCTAAAGAACATAATAAACTGATGAACAAAATAGATTCAGTGGCATTGAAGCATGGAACAGACTGATGAATCTCAGAGGGAAGGTGGGGGTGGGTGGGTGGGGAGAGATTAACCAAAGAATTTATATGCATATATGCATGACCCGTGGACACAGACACTAGTGTGGGGAAGGCCTGGGGTGGCGGGGTACAGGGTAGAAGGGGTCAATGGGGAAAAAAGGGAACATCTGTAATACTCTCAACAATAAAGATATATTTACTAAATAAATAAATAAATAAATAAATAAATAAATAAATAAATAAATAAAAGGTTAAGAGGTGAAGTCTATTTCCCTAGGCCTTGACTCTGGGCTGGTCTTCTGATTTGCTTTGAGTAGTAGAAAGCAGAGGAATTGAAAATATGCCACTTTTTTTTTTTTTTTTAATGTATCTTTATTGATTTCAAAGAGAGGAAAGGAGAGGGAGAGAGAGAGATAGAAACATCAATGATGAGAGAGTCATTGATCAGATGCCCCCGACTAGAGATCGAGCCCGCAACCTGAGCATGTGCCCTGACCAGGAATCGAACCCCGATCGCCTGGGTCCTAGGTCGACACTGAATCGCTGAGCCACACCCGGCCAGGCAATGCCACGTCTAAGTCTCAGTCTCAACAGGTCTTGCGTGATAGTGATATTCTTTGTTCAGCTAGCCCACTAGAGAATGAGAGAGGCCCATGGTTCACCCATCCCATTGCCTCAGTCAACAGCCAGTCAACTCTCAGACTCAGAAGCATGTAGATAACTCACAGGGACCACAGACACCTGATGGAGCTCAGCCAACACAAGAAGCATCCAACTGAACCAGTGTAAATTGCTGACCTTCAATGATTGAGAACACAAGCGAAATAAATGGAATCATAAGCTAAATAAGTGGTTATTATTTAAAACCATTACGGTTTGTTCTGATTTGTTGTACAGCAATAGCTAGCTGATAAAATAAGCTTTAAAATAGTTTTCTGACATACATTTTGTGAAATGAGTCAGGAGATTCCTTCTGAACAATAACTCTTGTGAGAACAATGCTAACTAAAAATAAAAGTTATGAATGCTAATTATACTTTCTCTACTGCAGCTGTTAGACTCTGCTCTTTTACTGTAATATAATTATCAAATTAACTAGGTTCAAACCTAAGACGGGGAGGTTTCTAAGTGGCCATGATTTGTCTGTCCCAGTAAAAATGAAAACATTAAAGGAATATGTTGAGTCTGTAATTCTGTGACATGTTATTTTTTGGCAGCAATGATTTGGGAGGAAGAGGCTCCAACATGGATTTTTGTTCTATTAAAAAATAATCACAGAATCCTGCCTCCCTATCCCAAGGCCACAAATAACTTAATTAAAGTATATAAAACAAGACACATGCATAAGCAAGTTTCCTCACTGTACAGCTTGGCAGACAGGCATGTGCATATGTGTGTGTGCGTGTGTGACACTGCATCTGCTTTATTATCAGACTTGAGAAACTCTGGAAGAGAAAGTTGGGACTGAGCCACTTGATCTTGTCATGAAATGTCTCTAACACATCTTTCAAAGTGTGGGACCTTCTGTCAGGCCCCCAGGTCTGATTGCCATTTGCTAATGGGCCTTTCTCCATGAGTAAGGAAGCTGGGTCATATGTTGGACATGCATCAGGAGGAGACAAAAGAGCATGAGAAACATGCTCACAACTCAGTGAGATGAGGGGTCCTCATGCTTGGTTATATATTCTGGGTTATGTCATTTTACTGGTATCTGTATATGTTTTCTATCTTTGAAGATACTAGTATATACATACAACATCAGAGTCTCAAGGCTGGGAACTGGAAATTGAAAAAAATATTAAACTCTGTTCTGATTTTTAAAGAGCATTTCTTTGCTAAGTTCCTGAAATATCCATTTTCAGTAAATGCAGAGTCTTCGTTATCTCTTAGAAGTGCGTTGGGGTACTGGCTGGGGTGCAGTGACTCCCCCTGTCCAGTTCTGCCAGCGTCATGCTCCATTTCCCCTTAGTGGAGCCTGAGGGGACCACCTGCCGTGGAACACTGGGCCATGGGAATAGTTCAGAGGCTCGTGGGCAAGACGGTGTCCTGCAGTGGAACTGACACTGATTTGGAGGTTGGGAGACTCGACTCTCGTTCTCGCCCTGCCACTCTTTACTGAGTGATCTTGGGTAAGCCATTCAGCCATCAACTAGTTCCCACTTCATCCAGAAAACAAGAACGTTGGAGTTGACACTCTCTTACGTTCCTTTTAGCTATTTATTATGACAGTAGCTAGGAAACTTGGGAAGACAGTACTCACAATATGTATGATTTTTATTTGTTTTACCTCAAGACCTAAAATATTAGACTAAAGAACTTTAAGGTGTTGCCCCTGCCCCAATCCAGCTTTAATAGACAGATTGAACTAAAAAAGCCCTTAAAGACTTAGTGCCCATGTCCAGGTAGTATTTGCAATCGAATGTTGATTATAAAATAATTAGAAGTATTTTCATTTTACATGTTTAAAGAGAAAATTTTGATGCTTAAAAGGCTAGGTTTCCATTTTTTGGAGTTTCTGCTCATATGAATACGGGATGGTGCACATGATTCGCTGCCTCAGGAACTCCTTCGAGGGGGAAGTTATAGGCCTTCTAGCAGCTCCTTTAAGCCATCTCTTCAGAGACACATTCTAATGCACAGGCTCAGTTAAGGAGTTTTGTTGTTATACAGAGGATGCTGCCCTTTAAGAGGAGAATGCTTTCCTTTTCAGGAAAACATTTCTGATCAACTTTGGCTAAGACTAAAGAAATGATTTATGGGTTTCAGTTGACCCATGTGTTATTTATTTAGGCAAAATGAGTTTTCTATTGATTGGTTGTCTCCTCTGATTACATTTTATCTCTGGAGTGGGATCTAAGGATGGAAGAAGGAGACATGATGAGAAATGTATCTTCTTTTCGCTGGGAAAGCTCAGGAGAAAGGCATCTTACAGCACGTGGTTCTTTGCTTGCTTCCTGGATGGTAAGCTGATGTGTCACATCCTGAAGTTTGTGTGATCAGATGTTCCTTCACTATAAGGGGGACTAACCCTTTATGCTACATGCCATCTTATTGGGACAGGATGGCTTATGTGACAAATTCTTATAGTATTTCTTATTTGCATTGCTCACTACATTCACATTCTAAAGTTTAAAAATCTTCATAGTGACAGCCTAGTCGGTACTTTTGGGGTGTGTGTGTGGTGTGTGTATTAATTAACTTTATATTGAAGTAAAATTCACATGCATAAAAGTGAACATGTCATAAGCACACAGACTGATGCATTTTACAAGCTGAACACACATGTAACCAACGTCCAGATCAAGAAACAGCCCTTTTCCACCTCCCTGGAACTCTTCCTCCTGCCCCCTCCCTGAGCAAGGGTAACTGCTCTTTTGATTCCTAACAGCAGAGTTTGCTTCTGCTTATTTTTGTCTTTATATGAAATGGATCACGCAGCATTACTCTTTAGGGTCTGGCTTTCTTTCGCTTAACATCGTGTTTGTGGGATTCATTCTATCACCCTTATTGCTATGTGAATACACACGGCTCCTCCACTCCACTGTTGATGTGCATTCGGGCAATTTCCACTTTGGGGCTATTAGGAATAATACTGCTATGAACATTCTTCTGCCTTATTGTCTCCTAGTGAACATATGTGCACACTTTTCTTGGGAATATGCCAAAGTGTAGAATTTGTGCGTCACAGGCATACATTTTTTTCTAAGTATAATATTAGAGTTGGGTATGCAGAATTGATTAAATTATGAAACTAAAAATTAATTCACTTGAAACCTGAAATAAGTGCTGTTTAGGGAAGAAAGAATAATGTGAAGGGGCGTAACATTTTTATTCGTGGGAATGCATTTCAGGTGTCTGAGCTAACGCTGTCAGTTCTGACATTTGAAGGACAGGACTTTGAAATGTGCTGACACAGCCGATTTCCGCTGGGCTGCTCCTTGCCACATAAGCCCTTCTAGCCCAAACCTTGAAAGTGTTACGGGAAGTGGCATCCTCTCTTTTGTCTTCTTTTCCGGCACCAGGTTGCTCATCTCTCCTTGTTCCCATTTGAGGTAATATACTGACAGTTGTCAAGATGAATCATGGCTCTTTCTCAGACACACAGGGAGACCAAGTTTGTGACTAATAGGCAAATCCTCTGGACACAGGATGAGCCACCAAGAGCCACT
Organism: Miniopterus schreibersii; assembly: GCF_964146895.1. Lineage (NCBI taxonomy): Eukaryota > Metazoa > Chordata > Mammalia > Chiroptera > Miniopteridae > Miniopterus > Miniopterus schreibersii. Next base: position 69,476,381 of record NC_138110.1, read on the forward strand.
CTTGTCAGGGCAAGTTCAGGCCTGAGGTGCAACTTCTGACAGCCAGTGGGGAAGGCAGGCACCGACAGAACAGCAGTTCTCTTTATTGGCTTCTCTGATTTTGAATATGTGTAGCTTTCTCTGAACCTCCCGCATTTCCTCCAAAAGTCATCTTAGCTTATTTATGGCCCCTAATGTTTGTCTGCCTATCTTTGCATGTGCTCAGAATCCAGGGAGGGTGGGTGTGAATGGAAGCTTCGAGGGAGATGTGGGCTCAAGACTAATCCAGTGGTCACTGAACGTTGCCTTCCTCCTGCCCACCTTTCACTCTCTCTGCTGTTCCCCTCTCCTTTGCACAGGTGTCATCGGATCAAAATGATGAGGGTCTTGAAAGCATTGAAGAGAAGGGGCAATCGGGGTCTTGGGTGATAGTTTCTGATGATCTGCACAGGTGTTTCGGGTTTCTTTAGCTTTTCTTGAAAACCGTGTTTCCTATTGTCCCAAGTTGACTTTCTCCGACATCACTCAAGATTTGTGTGTGCATGTGTGTTAGGAGAATGTCAGTCCTAGGTTTTGTAATCATCTATATGTTACTGGTTCTGCAGCATCTTAATAGAAGCAGCCCTACAATTACAAAACAACATTTGATACTGGTTGACTACAAGTAGGTATTTTCTCGTGTGTGAATTGAGTGACATTTTGAATCCCCTGGGACTGGCCTCCTCGATCTGCAACATCCTGCTTCCTTAGCACCAGTCAGAGAAAGCCTTGCATCCTCTTGCTTGAAGGACAGAAGAGGTGGGGGTTTAACTTAGTTTCAAGAGAATGAACAATTTCATTCTCACCTGCTGAAAGCACCATGTTTATTGAAAAAAACCCCACAACTTTCCAAGAGGGCTCAATAAAGCCCAGGCAGTTTGATTTAACTTGTGTTTAATTGTATTGGGTTATTTTTTTCTGGCACAGAGCCACTCAGAATTTTATCTGCTAGTTTCCCAGACAATCTACATCTTCTTGCACAGTTTTCTCAGGGATGTTCAGAATTCCACTGCATTTCTTTCATTTTCTGGGGTATGCTTTCTGTCTCTTACATCATTGATGGAGGTCGGCAGGTTTCCTCTTTACTCATCCTGTCTCCAGAGGTCCAGGCTGCTTCCTATAAAACTGGAGGGATCTAATAGTGGCAGGCCCCATCCCTATATTCAGTAATTAATTCTCTGTCTCACACTTCAGGTTGTTATTGACTCATTGTTACAAAGAAGGGCCTGTTGCCATCTCTGATGGGAACAGAGTAAGGGTCGAGGCAGAGATAGAGGAGTTAGTGTTAGGAAAAGGGGTGTCATTAACCTCGAGCACAGTAGTTTTCTGAGTGTGGTCTCTGCACCTGCAGCGTCAGCATCACTTGGAAACTTCTTAGAGAGGTAAACCTACTGAATCAGAAATTCCTGGGCTGGGCGCAGCAACCTGTGTTTTCACAAGTAAGTCTGAAATAGGCTACAGTTTGGGATCGATCAACTTCTCTCATAAAAGATTGCCTTTGCCTGTCTTAAATATTAGACATTGTAAACTTTGGGGAGAATTATCTCTGTTTTATGCTTTTTCTTTTTTCTTTTGCCGTTTGTTTTGGTTTTCAGTGGTGGTAATTTGTACTGTGAGTAAGCTGACAGATATAATATATAAACACACAAAATATTAGCTGCAATTTCCTTACACTTGGGCTCTCTTTTCTCCAGGGGAAGGAAGATAAGAGAGCTATTGCAAATTATATTAACTTTCTATCCCTTCGTGTATACGAAAAAATGTAATTAAGTCTCTACTCTGAGGCTTATAACCTGAATGCCTTTTAGATTATGCCCTCCCTCTTGATTTTCTGAATAAAGTTTCTTTCTTTTTTGATATTTTTCCATGGTTGCTTCAAAACAGTATTTTGGTTTTCTATTTTTTCTATTTCTTTCTGGAAATTTCTCCCAGGGCATCCTTAATTATGGGCTTCTCTTGAGTATATATGAGAACACAGGACTCTGAGTTACAACTGGAAAGAGGGAATTCAGAAGAAGGCTGCCTTACCGCTGCTATGTCAACAAGTGATGATAGCTGCTCCACAGCATGTCTGCTGTGGGGTAAACAAAGGCTTGGAGGGCTCACTTCCTAAAATGTAAAACTGATGTGTCCTTAGTGTGACTGGGGAGGAGAAATCATGGAGCAACAAATCACCGTGTGTTAATTTCTGTGTCAAATTTATGGAAAGCTTTGACAACTGCCGTTTTAATATTGGGTGATCAACCCCGTGTGTCTATCAGGCTTCTAGTTGTACAGTAATTTACCTATCTGAAATATGTGCAAGAGTTTTTTAAATGCACAATTTATTTCTTGAGTAGGTTATATCACTGGCAGGTAACCTTCAGAATTTCTTTTCTTCTTTAAGCAAACATAGAGTAGAAATTTTAACCCCCCACCTCCCTGCAAAGGAACACTGGGTAGAAAGAATAGTGGATCCCATTGGAAAACTAGATGTTAGGGAAGTACTAAATATATAATCAAATTCATTGAAACTTTTGGAATTAAATGAGTTTTTAAAAGGGATAGTGACCTAGCATAATAAACACCTCTAACGGGTTATAAAACAATTTCTTAAGTATTTCAGGATGAAGACGAAGGTGGTTATTTATATCTAAAATAATCAAACTATATGTAATAGAAAATGTAAGTACGCAAACTTATGCCTCAGATGAATATTTCCTCTAAGCAGGGAAACCATGGGAGTCCTTGCATATCCTTTAGGAAAAGAAGGCAATGCAGTGATATGTCGGCAAACAAGCATTGGCTCTGTATTAAAACTGCTTTTCTCTTTGGAACTTGAAAGCTTCTCTCCCCTCTACCATCTTCGCAGGCATCCCACATCCAGGAAAGTGGTATCATGACTGGCTGAGGCTGGTGGTGAGGTGCGGCTGGAGCCTCAGGTGTCTCCCTCACGCCACCCGCCACATCCAGCTGTCTTTCTAGGGGCCAATCCTAGACCCAGCTCTGACCCAAAGCGCTCTGGAACCCAGAGGTGCCTTTGTCTCATTTATTTATCCTCTTCTAAATAAATGTCTCATTTATTTATTGTCGGTCTGACTGAGCGTTTCATTGGGATCCTTGAGTCAAATCCAACTGATAGGATCTGAGAGCTCTGCTTTCAAACACATTTGATTCATATTAATTAGTGTTAGTTTTTTCAAAAAGGTACTTAGTTTTTAATCACTTTATTGAAATATAATTTACATACAATAAAATGTCGGATATTAAGCTCGAAGTTTGATGAGTTAGGCTACTGTATGCAACTGTTCTGCCAATTAAGATAGATAACATTTTGATCAGTCCAGAAAGTTCCCTCTTGTCTCTGCAGTCACTCCTCATCTTAGGCCTAGGCAATCAGTGATCTGATTTCTATTACCATAGATGAACTTTTCCTATCCTACAACTTTACTTGAAATGGAATCATACAGTATATGCACTTTTATACAGTTGACTTTTTTTTCACTCAATATAATTTGAATGTTCTAATATTTTCTTTGAAAGAGGACACCATGAGAGGCTTTGAGAATCCTTCAGGAGAAGAAGCCAATCCACCTGTTTCGCTGCATGCATCAGTGGCTTTCTCTCTGCGTCACTGTGTCATATTCTATTATGTGAATACATCCAATCCCCTGTTAATGGATATTTGGGTTGTTTCCAGTTTGAGGGTATTATAAATTAAGCTTCTATGATCATTTATGTACAAGTATTTTTGTGGACACATGTTTTGATTTCTTTTGAGTAAATACCTAGGGGGTAGAATTGCTTGGTCATGTTTAACTTTGTAAGCAACTGCCAAATTATTTCCCGCAGTTATTGTTCATAGACAGTCTAGGAGGGTTAGACTTATTCCACATCTTGTCGATTTTTATAACCAGTCCTTTTCATTTTAGCCACTCTGGTAGGTTTAAGAGACATCTTATTGTAGGATGGTCAATTTAAAAAACACACAAAACTACTATGCCCTTTTGGGTTTTCCTACTGGTTAATTATAAAAAGGGGACCAATCACTTTAAAATGTAATGTGAAGTAGAAAATCTCCCAGTATGAAATGGACAGAGATCACAAGTTTATTTTTACAGCTCATTAACTCTGGGCCTGTGCTCAAACTGGAAACTTGAGGGCAGTATTTCTATTTTCCTCCTTTCTTGTAAATCAAATCTACCAGAATACTTCAACATTAAAATCTCTTTAAGGAAGGCAAAAATTGAAGGAAGACATTGTATTAGTTTCCTATGGCTGCAATAACAAATTATCATAAGCTTAGTGGCTTAAAACAATAAAAATTTGTTCTCCCACAGTTCTGGAGACCAGAAGACCAAAATCAGTTTCCTCTGCCAAAATCAAGGTGTCAACAGGGCCGTACTTTCTCCAAAGGCTCTAGAGGATAATCTGCTCCCTGCCTCTTCCAGGTTCTGTTGGCTCCTGCCATTTCTTGGCTTGTGGCCAGATCACTCGAATCTCTCCCCCATCTTCACATTGCTACCTCCCCTGTGTGTGTATTAAGGCTCCTTACAAGAACACATGTGATTGTATTAGGGCCCATCTGGATAATCCAAGCTGGATAATCTACCCACCTCAACATCCTTAACATAATTAATCTGCAAAGAACCCTTTTTCCAAATAAGATAATATTTACAGGTTCCAAGAATTAGGACCTGATATCTTGGCAGGGGTTTGGGGAGGGAGAGGGCTTGGAGGAAGGATGGGATGGATTTTTCAGCCTACTGTAGGTATTCAGCCTTAAAGCTGAGTATTAAAAGTTGAAATTTCTGATCTCTTTTGATTAAGAGGGGTAAAAGATGCCTGGGAGAATAAGAAAAATACATGAGTATGCAAATTGCTTGAACAATTCCAACAAGCTCCTATAACCCTCCGGAGCCTATCTATGGATATTAGGAATAAAATGCCATGAGGAGGCGAAATGGAGTCCAAACCCCAGGCACAGTAGACTGTATTGTTTGTTCATAATTCTTTCTTCTCATGGATTCCCTGTAGGTAGAATGTTCTTTCCCTATTGAGTTGGTTTGGTCATATAATTTGTAATGGGATGTGAGCAGAAGTGATAGTGCATAGTTCCAAACTGGGGCTTTAAGAGTCTTGTCAAGCTTCCATCAGCCTTCTTGATCTCTGGTCTCTGCCACGAAAAGAGTTTGCTTCAGGTGGTCATTGCTCCTTCTGCTTGGGTCCTGGAAGGGAGACTTGTGGAGCAAATCTGAACCTGACCCAGAGCCTGAAGCAAAGAAACCCAGCTGACTCCTTTTGACCACAGCTGACCTGCAGATCTATGAGCATGAATTAAATGTTTGTTGTTGTCAGTGATGGAGGTTTTTGAGTTGTTAGGTAGCATTGTTGCAGTGAAAGCTGATTGATGCACCATATTTAAACCCCTATCTACTTTTCCAGTCTGGCAAGCTGTCTTGGACAGTGCAGAGGAAAATCTTAGTAGTCATTATTTTTTCTCTCTAAAATCCTAGAGCACCAGTTAAGCAGCCAGCTCCCCGTTTCCTCTTTCTTGCTGCCCTTAGGAAATGAGTCAAAAGAGCTTCCTAAACCAAAGGGACTCTGGTCCCAAAAGAAAATGCCAAATCATGATACTTTAAATGGCCTCAACATCAAATGGCTCTTAACTCAAAAAAGGAAACTGAACAAAGTAAGCAACTCTCTTCTCTCTCTTAAAAATTAACAGCAACTTCATGATACCTAGGAAGGGGGAAGATGTCTGCCATCATTTTCTTGGAATCTGAGGAAACATTCATCTTCCCTCCCTCTAATTTTTTGTTAGTTGCTGATTTTGGGACCTAACAAAAGGAGATGGAGTTGGGGCTCGAACGCTGGACTTGAACATCTATAAAATAGATAATTACCATGTTTTCCTTATGAATTCTATAATATTCACTGCACTTTGGTTTCATTCTAAGGAAAATTTTATTGTAAAACCTGTGTGGATTTGAGGTTAATTATCATAAAACAAACAAAAACCATTATTATTATCTCCCTCAAATATTACCTGTTAATTAATCATTATTTAATCAATACCAGTTTGCTGTATGCACTTTTCTTGTCAGTATTACTGGTAGCAAGTTATGGCCAAGTTTTAATCTAAAGAAATACTTATTACCCCTAAAATTCAATTCTATAATTTTTCTTTTAAAAAGGGTTTTAACTTCAATGTTAGAAAAGCAAAGATATTTGAAATTCATAGTTGTCTTAAATGAATTCATTCTATAAGTTCAGTATTAGGTGTTCTACCCCCACCTTCTCTAAAACTAGCAAATGATGCATGTGGAAAAATATAAAGAACTGCTCATAAAAAGCAGCTCTAAAGTTTGATAATGCTGATAACATTTATAGATGGAAGAATTGGTGAGTCGGGAGAATGGCATGTCCTAGAGTTGAGGTGGTTGGTGGAATAGAATGTCTATTCTGTCAAGCTACCCTCACCTGTAAGAGTGAAGGTCTGAACTTTGTTCAGCTGGATAAATTTAAAGTCATTAAAATGTAACAGATACAGAAGTGGTTCTGTCCCATCCATTTAAAGTTTCCAACATAAATTATTTCTTATCATAGTACACTTAAAGTCAGGTCTGCTTTGTATCAATGCTAAATGAAAATGGATAAGTAAAGCCCGAGAAAATGCTAAAGTTCCCTGATGTAGTAAAAAGTGAGAAGGAAAGCAAACGACATTCCATTTTCCAAAAGGCTACCAGCTCTGCCTTTGATGTTGAGATTGTTCAATTACCCTGGAAAGTGAAAGATGTTCCATAATCATTAAATTGTCATTTTCCCCCATCCTGAACATTGTAGTGCATTTCCTGTCTTAGAGAAGCAAGATAAATTAGGTTCAGGCGTCTCCATGGAAAGGCCACTTTTCATTCTGTGTAAAGCTGACCTTCCTTTCCTTTTTGATGAATGCAATCTCGACTTACCAATGCATTCCTGCTCAGAGTGGCGCTCGGGCTCTTAGGCCTTTGTGTCCTTTCATTCCTTCTGAGGCATCATCCTCTCTGTGGCATTTAAGTAGCTGGAAGCTACTCTGTGCTGCATGAAATGTGATGGGGTCCCTTCAACATGTTTGTTCTTATTTATAATGTAGTAATTGGCACTGGCATTGTAATAAAAAGTAACACACAGAAAAACATGAATTATTTTAAAATATCCACCTTGCTGGACATATGACATCTAGTCAACAGTAGGTGAAATGGACTTGGAAATGATTATTGGTTGGGTCTCAGATTGTGCTTCTTGCCAGTCCTAACACATATGGCAAGGACAAGCATTGCTCAGAACCTTTGTGCGCACACTGTCAGACAGGCAGATGACACTTAGATGGGAAGTTTGACCTGTGGAACAGAGCTCTGCCCCGTGAGGCCTACATTCTAATGCTGGTTTCTTTAACCTCTCAAAGTTGATATGATTTGGTTCCAGCAGAGAAGTCAAATTTGTTCGTGGTTATTTTCCACCGCCGTGGTTAATGTGATCACTTACTTGATTCCCCCGCTGCATTCCTTTCTCTTTGGATAATGTCTCCTGATTTCCATCTTCAGGTAAGTTCCACTCAAGAACCAGAATCAATGTCGTTTCTAGGGCTTCAGTACCCTGGGAGAGGTTGTATTAACACAGCCATTGCACCCAATTCTAGAAAATGGGCTTCTCTGTTGTCTTTCAGTCCCAGCCTAAATCTTCGTTTCATTTTCCCTTTTAGGTTTCTCTCTCAAGGCATTTTGTACTCAAATCCTTACCTAAACAAATTCCTAGTTTCAATGTTTGCCTCCTACTCCAGACCCACAATCGGGGCCTGATTCCCCACTCTCATTCTACACAATTTCTAATAGTAATAGTAATAATACTACTAATAAAGGCTATCTCTTAATGGGCATAGACTTACTCTAAGGACCCAATACTGAGTTTGTTAAATGCCTCAATGCTTCCCAAAGTTGGGACAAGCATTTTCATATTAAAATTATGTAATTTTAAAAATATGCATTAGAAACATTTTTATTTTTAAAAGTTATGAACTTGTAATTGGATTAGAAAATATATATCTCATTTGAAATCTGTGATCTTGTGGATATTATTGCTTGGACAAAGGTAAAGAGGAAGAAAGGGTGAGTTCAAAGGTGACAGGTACTAAAAAAATGTCTGTTTTTTCCCGAATCTCTTGCTCCTGCAGAAAAGTTCACGTGGTTTCCATCTTCCCTGGGGCACCTCTCTCCCTCTGTCCCTCCAGCCTGGGGGTGGAAAAGGCTTCTGTGGTGGCTAATTTCTGAGTTTCCTCATAATCTTCTATTACCTCTTGGCGTCTTCATCCTCTGTTGACCACAGCTCTGTATTAGATTCTTCCTGTTATAAATATATAAAGTGGTTTCTGTTTTCCTGGTTAGATCTTGCCTGACACAAGTAGATGTCTCAACCACATCCTTAAAGGGTGAGAAAACTGAGGTTTGATAAGCTTAGCAACTTACCCAGAATCTTACAACAGAAAAGGGACAGAATAAGAATTAAAATTTATCTGTTTAATTCAACAGTCTGTTCCCTTGACTCCTGACCTTCTGCACACTTTTGTTGACCTCACAGGACTTCCTGGAACCAGTCACATGTCTGAATGGCCATTATAATATGAAAATACACCCCTCACTGAGCAATAGTTTTTACCAGTAAATAGAGTTTCCCTCCAGAAATTCCTGTGCCCACAGAATTTGTCTATGTCCTGGTCTCCACTCAATATGACCCTGCTGACCATACCATCCTGCCGGTGTTTAGGTAATTATTTAGTTCTTAAGAAGATTTTTATAAGTCCAGATCTGGAGTGACCCTAGAATCATCTTGACTATAGCTACACAATACCAGCAGAAAAGAGATGGCAGAGTCAAATCAACATAATTCAAGGAGAAGTTGGCAGATTGTATTTGGCAAAGGTGGCCACACTGATATGTATACACATATTCCATCCCACATCTTCCCCTTACATTGTGAAGTTGCCATGTTTCCATCAAGAGATAGAGTCTGTCTTCCCTCCCCTTGATCTTAGGTGGACCTTTTTAACTTCTTCCATTAACAGAATTCAGAATGCAGAAATGATGCTCCATAAATCAGAAGACAAAGCCATACAAGGCAATTTGTCTCTCTCTCTCTCTCTCTCTCTCTCTCTCACACACACACACACACACACACACACTTGCTATGAGAAAATAAATCCTGGTGCCATACTCATAAACCTCCATAGAGAGACCCATATGGGGATGAACTGAGGCTCTCGATAGCCGGCACCAGCTTACCCACCATGTGGGTGAGCCACCATGAAAGTGCATCACTTAGACCCAAATGACTGAAACCCCAGCTAACATGTCACTGCAACCACATGAGAGACTCTAAGCAAGACCTGCCTTGCCAAGCTCTTCCAAAATTTTTGACCAGTGGGCGCTGGGAGAGCTAACGCATGACTACTATGTTTCAGAGAGATTTGTTAAGCTGTGATAGAAAAACAAACAGAGGGTTTAATAACAGGTCTACTTGAAAATCTGTGCACAGGCTGAGGATAATGAAAAGAGGTGGTCCAGTACCTTAGAGCTTCTAGTAACCAGGCTGCTACCATCCCTAGTCCTTGGAAGCACAGAGCTGTGAAGAAAGGCCCACCTGGAGAGAAGCAGTGACCTTTGGTCAAGGACTACAGCCAACCCAACAGTCTCTCAGGGAGATAACTAGGGGTGGAGGGGAAATAACACCTCAACCTCACTCTTCTACTCTTTCAAGTCTCTGGCTGATGGGCTCCATGTTAGCCATTGGCCAATCCAAGCATCAGAGGATGAATTGGTCTTTAATAAACAAAAATTCAGGGATAGTTGATATGTTTGATTAGCAGGATATTCATGTGAGGGAGAAAAAGGCTTTTAACAAGTTATGTCTTGTAATAATCCACATTTTATCTCTAGCTACAGTCTTCCTAGACCACCCTGCTCTGTGGTGGAACAATCCTACCTGTTCAGGCAGTAAGGGCACTGCCAGTTTTAACATTCCACAACTCTCTTTTTTGTGAATTGTCATCAAAGAGAAAACTACATTAATTGAAGTGTCCCAATCCCTTAAGAGATGCCAAAGAGGATTTTATTAGCCAAGATCATCTATCCAATGAAGTAATGAGTGAATTTCCAGTTTCTCCCTTTCTTTTAGTTTTGTACTGACAAGTCCTTCCCTGGATCTTTCCCTTTTTCTCTCCTATTTACTGCTTCTCTTCACTCCTTCTGCTACTAATATTCTCCATCAGTCTCTATGGATCATCTCCATGGTCTCACCATCTCCTTACTGCTTAAATGTCTAATGGGACATTATGTTCCAGCAAGTAAAACTTCAGGGGTCAATGCACTTTCCATCCCTGATGTGACTAAGTCATCTAGACTTCCTCTGCTGTTTCTTTTTACTCACTATTTAGATTAATGAATCCGAAACAACAGTAAACTTTCCTCATCTGTTTCCATGCTCTTTTTAGAACATGATTAGAACCAAGATTCTCCACCAAGATTGAGAATGTGGTTTTCATTCTAAATACCTGATAAGAAATCTCATTAACCTGATGCTAAGTAATGTGTAAGGTTGGTCAAATTTTACTGTCATAGAGACTTCCTTTCTCTTAAATAACAATCATGATCTTTCATTCATCAAGTAATGAATGGACATTTATTATGTCAACAGTGCTATGCTAAATGATGTAAGGAAGAGATGAGCATTTGTAATTAGTATCCTCAAGAAAATATGATGTTTAATTAATGACCATCCCCCCCTATTTTAAGGGCTATTTTATTCTCTTCATAATAAATTTCATTTATAAAATATATTATAGGTTATCAATAATGCTGGCCAAGGAGAAGCCTGTTTATGTATCTGCAACAGATATCACAGATGTTAATAGACAATGACCTGCATTTATGGCACAGGAAGGAAGCTCTAGTTCAAAGACATAGAGACATAATTAAGGTGGTACAACTAATTAGTGGCAGAGATGAAATTATTTTTATACCTTTCCGGTATTTCCAGTTCAATATTATTTTACATTAGACTGAGTTTCTCTGCTCTAAAAATTTTGTGGTTTCCAGATCCATAAAGCAAACTCTTTTGATGAACCTTAATATGCTAAAGGAGAAATTGTTTCCTACAGCGGATACAGTGCTTGGCACACACTAGGTATTCAATAATTATTTGCTGAATGTATCAATGACAGGAACCTTCAGATAAACCCAATGGAGTTCTGTTTCCTTTTTCTTCATGTCCATGTTGTGCAATGTTATCCTCAATTCAACTCTAAATCTATTTTCCCAGAAGTAGTGAGTGGTTTTCTACAAGTATGCTATTTCTGGGATCTTGTTTGGCTCCAGTATTTTATTTTTTTAAAAGAGTCTTGACTTTCCAGATTTGAGTAGCAGCTGCTTTTTTGAATGATATACAGGACTGCACATGCTTTTTCTGCCTGTTTCTTTGCTCCTGAACCCCAGAGGGACTGACATCAAGGACTGTGATTAATGGTGCTTGAGTAATTTCCTTGCCCTCCTCTATGCTTTTGTATCTGAGCATCTTTCTTTAGAAACATCCATCTCCATCTATGTCTTGGTTTCTCATGCATTTTTCTTTGCAGTGAAAATCTACTTAGCAAGCTTCTTTCCCATTCTTTTGCCCTATTTCCTGTTATTTTATCGTCTACTATGATTCCCTTTGCTTCCATTCGTTTCAACACATTAATTGTTATTTTTCTCTCTTTATGTAGGGATTCAAATTTATGAATGTTGTACTATAGACCAACCAGTATTATAGGCCTGTCCATATATTACCTCTATTAATTCATTCAGTATCAGGTAAATAATATTATTTCTGTTTTTCAGACTGTAAAGTAGAGATGCAGTGTTGTCAAGTAATTTACACATGTTTACACATTGTAGCTACATTCATCCAAATCCTGGGTTGTTCCCACATGTATTTAGTGATATAGAAGGAGTCCAATGTCTTCTTTGTTGTTTTGATAGTGACGGTATCATCACTGTTCTCATTCATTTAGTTAGGAAGTGGGTAAGTGGAAAAGTTAGAATTGGAAAGACTGAAATGGGAGGGAAAAGTAGAAAAGAGAAACAAAGGCTAAATTTCTAATTTTTCCTTCAACTTCATCAGAGCCCTCAAGACCACTCTGTATTGCTAGATTCTCTTTCAATGTCCTATAAGTAAATTCCAAAAATTTGCTACCCCCTTCAAATCCTCTACCTAACCTAACACTTCTCACTCCCAAGAGGTGACCTCACCTCATACTCCACTGTCAAAATAGAGAAATACCAGATATCTACCTGATTCTCAGCAAAAGAACATGCTTATATTTTCTTTTCCCTAGACAAATAGAGTCCTCCACTGACCTGGCACATTGATCATAATTCTCTTTTATTTTCCAGCCAAGTTACTTGCTAAAGAGCCTCAATTATGTCTTCTTCACCTTGTGGGCACTCCTCATCCCTACTCCCCACATTAAGATCTGACTTGGCTTTGTCCCTTCAATGCTACTGAACCTGCTGTAATAAAGGTTACTGCCAGCCTCTGTATGGGCCCTTTCACCCCTCTGTGGCATTTGATATTACTGACCGTTCATTTTCTGTAGCTCTTCAGTTTCCTGACCTCTCTGGCATTTCCATCACCTGGTTCTTCTCTTAGACTTTTATCATCTGCTGCCCAACCCTTAACAGTTGATGCTCCTTAAAATTCTTGTCTCAGCCCCCTTTTCCGAGTGGAACTCATTCTGCGCCACCAGCTGGAAATTATAGGTTCAACCACCATCTGGAAATTATAGCTGACTCCTCTTTTGAGCTTTAGATTTATAGACTCTAATAATTTTTGACATTTTATCTTAAATGTTGAATATATCCTTCAACTTCTCTGTCTCCCTCCAACCCCTTCTAGAACTGCTTTTCTTTCTGTAATTCCTCTCTCAGAAATGATATCACTGTTTGTCTGGCTACATAAACTAAAAACCAAGGAGTTAATCGTAAATCGTTCTCTTTCCCAACAGATCAATTTTATCTCATCCCATAAAGTCAATCAGTTAGCTAGTTGTGATTATTTTGTCTTCAAATACTACTTGAACCTGTCCCTCTACTCCATTTCTCCTGTCATTCACACACCATTTCTCACCAAGAGCATTAACAGAAGCCGTCAAACTGATCTCTCTGACTTTCTTCCCCCTTTCTGTTAACACTTATTCTTGCCTCAGTGAACTACGTAAAACATAAAAAGTGACTAGGTCTCTCTCCTACTTAGCATTCTTCCATGGCGTCACCTCATAAACATATAAAATTATAGATGCATAGTACACAATAAAGGCGCTCCCCTAGCCTGACCCCTCTCTGCCCCTGCAGTCATATCCACCATCTACAACCTGAAGCCCACTCACCCCTACCTTTCTCATACTTTAAACCCTTGTTTAAGCTCTTCTTTTCCTTGGAATCCTCTTTTCCCCCTTATTCTACCTCCCCCTGCCTAAGTCGTCCCTATTTTTTAAGTGCCAGCTTGAACCTTCCTTCAAGAAGTCTTCCCCGAATCCCTCCCTGCTCAGCGCTAGGTATAACTATCACAACACCCTCAGTGGGAGCTTAATAAGTGGTTTTTGAACTCTCCTCAAGCTTCTGACCACACCCACACCTCCTGATTTCATCTCCTAATTTAAAAGAATCATGGAAACTTAAGACAAGAATTCCTTTATCTTCCTGACATTAAATAGCCGATTTCCCTCTATCTACCTGCACTATATCTTTCTTCTCTCCTGTTACTCTAGAGTCTTCTCCAAAAGAGAAAATAAATAAGCACAACAACAGTATCAGCTGCATAAGAATCACATACATTTCAACTTTTGGAAGAAAGAGGGAAGAGGGAGACATAAATGAGGCAAATTCTCTCTCAGGAAGTTAATTAATAACATCCATAAGTAGTGGCATAAGCATGTTTTTAAGGCAACTTAGAAGAATCAGAATTAGAAAGGATGATGTTTCCTTTGGGGAGTAGTAATGGGAGTGGAAAAGGGGGATCGGATGATTTTTAAGTCCTCAAAACATTTTAGATTATGCTATTGTATAAAAGTTTCTCTGTTGCTCCCCCAAGTATAGTTGGGGTTTATAAGAATTTATCAAAGAACATCAGGTAAGTTGGTATTGATTCCAAATTTCAGGTCTCTATTTCTTTGGACCACAGAGGAGTGTTTTGTGCTAGTCTCAAAGAGCTATTTCCTTATTTGGTAATGACTTTATTCTTATCATAAAAGTAAAATTACATGTCTGTCTCTCTTTTTTTAAAAGCATATCTCTTACTGTTTGATGACCCAGTCTTGTTTCGCGGGTCTCTAACTTTCATATCTGTTAACACATAGCACTTAAACAATGCAGTCTCTCTCTGTTTCTATAAGTACAACAAATTCTGCACCAGTAATACTGTTTAATCTTCTAATAAAATAAACAAATTATAGGAAAGTACTTTGGCTTTTTGCTTTTTAATTACTCTAATTTGGACTCCAGCTGGGGCTCATCTCTGACAATCTTCACTCCATCAGATAAAGGGGAATTTTTAAAACTGTTCTGGGTTTGTTGTAAGCAATGGACCAACTTCTAAAAGGTTTATCTCAAAGTTGATATCTGATAAAAGGAAAATATTAAGGCTGAACCCAAATGAAAAATGTTTTGAGACTTCTCTCTGTTCAAATGGTCTCAATTCATTACCACGACGAACCTGAAGACATCTTTTATTTAATAGCTTCACTTATCTGTTATGAAACTTTTAAAAACAATTTTTAGATATCTTTTATTTTGAAGATTTACTAAGTGACTAAGATCAGAAAATTTTGAAACAGCATAAGAGGTGGGGTTAAAGAGTTTATTTCAATCATATAGTGAAATAGAGGAATGTGAGAACAGTGATGAAGGTACCTATAAAGAAGGAAGTAATAATAATGGAGACAAAAGAAACTATGAGACACAAAGATGAACCAGTGGATCGTGTGACCAGGATCCTTTTTTTCTCTCTTCTCATATTATTACACCTAAGCATTTGGCCCAAAATGCAATTCATAGAGAATAGTCATAAAAACAAAGCAATGCCTTCTTATCACAGAAAATTTAGAAAATTCAGAAAGGTAGAAAGTAGAAAACTAATGGCACAGGACCCTACTATCCCTGACTCTAAGCAGAAATCCTGTTAACATTTTTTATCTATAGGGATGTTAACCTTTACATTTAGCTCTTTTGCCAAACTTTTAATTATTTCTTATTTTTAAACTCTAAAAATGATAATATACTTTAGGACTATTTATGAAAATAATTATTATTTTACTGAAGTATAATATATATATACACATATATTTGCATAAATCATGAGTGTACAGCTTGATGAATTTCCAAAGTTGAGTGCTAAGTCATTACATCAACTCTTTTACAACCATATACCTTTTAAAAAGAATCAGACAACACCTTCTACAGGACTCGTACCTTAGCCTTGCAGTGGAGATACTTTCTCCCTCATTGTGAAAAAATTAGCTTGACTCATTAATGGGGCCTGAGGACAAAAAGAGGCATCAAGCCCAGAATTAGCCCTGATGCAGCCTCTCTTCACCCTTGGGCCCCATAAATAGAAAAAAAAATAATAGAGAAATAAAATATATATAACCAAAAGTAGATGTAACTATCTTGAGTTACATGGGGAATATTTAGAGGGGATAGAAAAACAAATAATTAAAAGTACTATATTTAGTCACTTATGTTCTTGTCACTTTGTTTTTAAAAATGTTTAATTTCAGTTATGATTTCCTGTTTAATTAGAAGAATGATTTAAAAATCAATTTAAAGTAGTTTCCTTGAAAAAAACTTATGTTTATTGTAAATATGTAATTTACTGCAACATGACCAAATAATGTGTCCTGTATAAATTTGAGCTTTCTGGGATTCATTAATTTCTCTTTAAAATATACATATGCCACTTTTGAAATCAGGGTCTTGAGTCATTGCTTAGCTGAATATAAAGTTCTAATCAAAAGTGATTTCATGGAACAGACTGGTGAATCTCAGAGGTAGGGGATGGAAAGAGATTAACCAAAGACCTTACACACATATGTGCATAACCCATGATGCAGACAATAGTGTGGTAAATGCCAGTGGGGGGAGGGAAGGAGCTGGTGCCGGGTGGAGGGGGTCATTGGGGGTAAAAAAGGGAATATATGTAATACTTTCAACAATAAAGATAAATTTTAAAAATGATTTTCCCTAAATAGTATAATAATAATGCTTCATTATTTTCTAATAAGTGGTTGGAGCTGTTGAGAAGTTGCTGTTAGTGTCTTCATCATTCTTGTAAAGGTAATTTTTACTTTCTCTGGCAGCTTTAAGGTTAGTTTATTATTTTTTTGTAATCCCATAAAGGTATGTTCCTATATGGATTTATTTTATTAATCCTATTCCACACTTAGCATATTTTAATTTGAGGTCTCACGTAATCTTTCAATCTGAGAAGTTCTCACCTGTATGGATATTGACACTCTGCTCTTTCCTCTACAATCTCCTTCTGGAACTCCTATTAGATATTGGTAAATCTACTCAATCTATCTCCTATATATCTTTATTATTATTGTAATTGAAATGTAATCCACCTATAATAAAATACACCCTATTAAAATCTAAAATTCAGTAATTCTTAAGCATATTTCCAAGGTTGTGCAACCATCACCACTGTGAAATTCCGGAACATTTTTATCACCCCCAGAAGAAGCCATGTATTCATTAGCAGTCACTCTCCAGTCCTCACTTCCTCCACCCCTGGAAACCACTAATTTATTTTCTATTTCTATGGATTTCCCTATTCTGGACAAGTCATATAGATAAAATCAGACAATATGTGGCCTGTTCTGTCTGGATTCTCTTTTATTGTTGAGTTGTAAGAATTCTTTATTCTTTACTCTGGATAGTAGACCCTTGTCAGATAAGTGATTTGAAAATATTTTCTGCCACTCTTTTTCACTTTTTTGATGATATCTTTTGAAGCACAAAATTGTTTAATTTTGATGAAGTCCAATTTATCTAGTTTATTATTTGATTGCTTATGATTTTTATGTCCTATCCAAAAAAATCATTCAAATTTGCCCCAATGTTTTCTTCTAAGTGTTTTATAGTTTTAGATCTTACATTTAGATATTTGATTCATCTTGAGTAAGTTTTTACATATGGTGTGAGGTAGGAGTCCAATTTTATTCTTGTTCATGTGGATATTCAGTTTTCCCAGCATCTTTTGTTAAAAAGACTATTCTTTTTCCTCATTGAATTGTCTTGATACTCTCACTGGAATCAACTGACCATAAATACATGGGCTGTGGTGGCTGCTTTTCTCAGCC
Organism: Miniopterus schreibersii; assembly: GCF_964146895.1. Classification (NCBI taxonomy): domain Eukaryota; kingdom Metazoa; phylum Chordata; class Mammalia; order Chiroptera; family Miniopteridae; genus Miniopterus; species Miniopterus schreibersii. The sequence goes on from NC_138110.1 coordinate 69,493,806, forward strand.
AACATTCACTCTCCTGTACCAGCCCCCTGATTCATGCAGTGTCCGTGGCTCTGGTCTCTGAGTGTGAATGGGCCATGATTTCCTGCAGGAGCTGAATTCAGTTCACTAGCACCTCTGCCTTGCCCAAAGCTTAAAATGTTGTCTCTGTTTTCACTTATTTTCTCTTTTGATATCATTGCATAACTTGTTAGCTGGCATTTGATTTGATTGATTAAAAATACTATCTATCTATCTATCTATCTATCTATCTATCTATCTATCTATCTATCATCTATCTATCTATCTATCTATCTATCTATCTATCTATCTATCTATCTACCTACCTACCTACCTACCTACCTACCTATCATCTATCTATCATCTATCTATCTATCATCTATCTATCTATCTATCTATCTATCTATCTATCTATCTATCTATCTATCTATCTATCTATCATCTATCTATCATCTATCTATATCTATCATCTATCTATCATCTATCTATCTGATTTCCACATGTGTGTATGGGGTGGGGGCTGTTATTTTTTGTGTGCTTCTTTTTGCATCTTGACCAGAATTACATAATATTTATAAATAATTCATAGGTTTTGTGTCAGGTATCTACTGTCAAAATAATGCTGTGAAACAACTACAAATCCTCAGTTGTCTACAATATCTGGAAACTGCGTATTATTGGACACTTTTTTCTCTTTTTGGTGATTTCTAAGAGCACTTATTGCTCACAACCCAGGGATGGTTGGCTAGAAAGCTCTGCTGATCTTGGCTAGGCTTATTTGATGATCTCGAAGTTGGCTGGCTGTTGGCTAATTTAGGCTAGCCTCAGCTAGCATGACTGGGACTTTCAACCTCCAGTCAGCTAGCTCAGGCATTTTCTCACGGGGATGGCGGAAACCAAAGAGGAGGCAGAAGCACAGCTCTTGTTATTTCTGTTAAGATAACTTTGCCTCAAATAAGTTGCATGTCTGTGTCTCTGCTGCTCATGTTGGAGGGCATTGAATGGTGACACGGAAAAGGCAAAGGGTATGGGTAGGTGTGTGAAAAATTGGGGCCATATTTTGAGATAAATCTACCATGACCGTTTAGAAAGTGTGTGTTCTATGACTCCATAAGATGTAAAAGGAAGGGAAAGAGGAAGGGAAGAGAACAGGACTCACTGGTGAGAAATAGAGAAAATTGGGCTTGCATGATATCAGTAACTGTCGAAGCAGCTTAACGGACACATTGACGTTCTCTGTACTGCTCTCTGTACTTTTACGCATATTTGGAAAGTCTCCATAATAAAAAAACTAAAATAAAGTATATTCTTTGTTGGTTGACTATTAAAGTCTTTATCTAGGTCTATGATATCAAAGCTGTTATTTTACTCAGATCTTTTATAGTCCAAATTATGTTTTCCTATTTGTTCTATAATTTTCATATAGTTATATTAAACTCTCCCAGTATGTTGTGTTCTCATCAGGGGCTTCTTTTTGAAGTATGTTTGAGAGCATGTTTGTACAGCTTCCCTTGCCCCAACACTCTCATATGCGTTGAACGGGTCTGCCTTGAAATTTGTGAATCTATCCGGAAACTACGTATTCTTGGTCTTCTTATTCTAAGAGAGGAAACTTGTCTAAGTTCTCTAAGGTAGGTGAGTGTTAGGAGTTAGTGGTAAGACTACAAGTGAGATACCCATGTTCATTTCTGTCACTTTTGGCTCATGGAAGAGGCTCCTGTTAGTTCCTGTGACCTCTGCTATGTTGATGTTGGGGTTAGCCACTGAGGCTGTCTTGGTGAGAAACTGGCTAAATAATTAGATACATTTCTAGAAGGGAGTATGTAGTTAAAGGCTTACATGTGCCCTAGGGAAGGTGGCTGCTTCTCTGAGGGTCCTCTGTGCCTAGGAGCAGAAAGAGACCTGACTCATGTTCTGGGTAAACATTTGTGTCTTTCTTTTCATTTATTTCCTATGTGTAGTTTTTTAAATTAAAAAATATATATTTATTAGAACAGTACATGTGCACTGGAAACTAATCATATTTCTTTTGATACGATTGTATGGCAAGGGTCTCATGTGATAACACGTCAAGTTATCAGAATATTTCTAACATATCATATTTATTACTACTATTGAAGAAGTAGATATAATAATATAGTGGAGACAGGTGACAATTATCTGTTGCTATGCTCTGAAACTGACCATTTCTTTTCATTATTGCCACCTTTTGATACCACTTAACAGGTTGACCTCTGGCTCCTGAAGAACCCTTTGTTTTCCCTCCTAATATCATGATGGAATTTGAAAGAACAGTGGGCCTTTTGGTTCCCTGCATTCCACTGGGACCCTTCCAACTCCAGCTCATTAGAAACACCCCCGAGTCTCAGGACTAACTATGATGTCATATGTCATAGCAATGAAGTAATTGTAGCAGGCCAAGGCAAAGAACAATTTTAGTTTTGCTACTTTGAGAAATTTCTTATATTGTTTTACATGCAACTCCCACCTTTCAAGTAAAAATTATTCTGTGTGGATTCCCAAGGTCAAAGAACAAGTGGCAACTTGTCTAATGAGGTCAACTTGTAATGAATTGAGGAGATGTTTGTGTAGATGACCACATTCTCTTTGTTTGGCTCAGTCCATCTGCTCCTTTCAGGTGTGTCTAATATTAAACACCTAATATTAAATATCTATTCTTGAAGACTGAAGGAGTTTCTACTGCTTTCTCCTTAGTTTAAGGATACAAGTTCTCATATCTTTTATAGTGAGGACAGCTGTCTCCATTTGGAGATAATCTTGAAGAGAAAATTGCTAATCTGGAAACACTGCTATAAGTTTATACCAAATAAAAAATTTTCATTAAAATATTTTCCTGTATTCCATTTTATGAGAAAAGCCACTGAAACAACTTACTACTCTCAAGTTTCCATTATCCTCCAATACACTTTTCAATGAATAAATGGAAAATTAATGAGTGACGTTATTTATAAACTACTAATTTTAGATGCAATGCTTTATATATCTTAACTCATTCTCCCAAACAATGATCTTAGTTAGTCCTTTTCAAACTGTAATGAGGACACTTTTTATAGCCCCGTTCAGAGTTTAGGAGACCCAGTCTTCTGTTACCACAATGACATAAGGAAAGGTAAAGAAAGTTCAAACATTCAGTAAGGAAAATGTCAACAAAAACCTTCTCTTTTATCTCCTTTCTAATACTATTCTGAGATTAGGGTTTCTGAGATGATTTTTGAAAAGTTGTTTGTTGTGTGGGTACCCTGTCTGGCATTAGGAGGCAGGCTGAGGGCTGTGGCATCCCCAGGTTTCCTGATGGCAAGTCCCTGCAGTACTCCCTCCTGCCCCAACCCCCAACTACTGTAGATAGGGAGCACCAGGGAGCCTCCCCCATTGGTGAAGATGGCACAGGGAGAGGCTCTTATACTAAGCACAGCCAAAAGCTAGAAATGTGAATGGGCAGGATCTGAGTGTGCCAAAAGCTAGCACAATAATTGGATAGGGGGAAAAAAGCCCTCCCTATAAGAACTGTGGGTTTGAGCAGGAAGCAGAGATGGTTTTTGATATGGGAGTCCACCATTCTCTCAGGTCATGTGGCTCCTGAATAAAACCTCTTTCCTTTTGCACCAGCACCTACCTCATGAGCTTGGCTTTCATTGCAGCAGGCAGCCGAACCTGCAGTTTTCCATTACAATATCTTATTGTTGTTTTGATTTGCATTTCCCTAATGAATAGTGATATAGAGCACCTTTTCATGTATCTGATGACCATTTGTATTTTTCGTTGGAAAAAATGCCTATTCAGGTCTTTTGCCCATTTTTAAGTGGATTTTTTTTGCTATTGAGTTCTATGAGTTTCTTATATATTTTGGAAATAAAGCCCTTATTGGATGTATGGTTTGCAAATATTTTTCTCTCATTCCATGTGTTGCCTTTTCATATCATTGATACCTTTGCTGTGTAGGGCTTCTTAGTTCCATGTAGTCTCATTTGTTTATTTTTGCTAGCCTTCTCCTCTTGATGGAGCTACAAAGTCATATTTTAAAGGATCTGGATGTCAAAAGAGTAAAAGGTTGTGTTTAAACACAACACACAACAGATTTTATATTTGAAGATGATTCATTTATAACAAACTTTTAAATGCCAAACAGACTATAGAATTAATTGGGATCAATTTGGCTCTGAGGCATGTTGACCATTGAGAAGGTCAGGGAAAAATAATGTGAGGCTGAACTAGGACAGTGTGGGTATAAAGAATGTTTGGGGTATTGTAAAATTTTCTATGGTGGCATGATATAGGAACATATGAAGTGGTGAAAGTAAGGATAGAAGCTGTGCTTCTTAGCAACCAATAAGATGATGGTGCCACGAGTCAAGATGTGAGACAAGAGGAAAGCAGGCTTGGTTGGGATTGGTGGTAGGTGGTTGAGTTGAGATGCTAATGTGTTATCTATGTGGCAGTGTCCAAAAGGAAATTTGAATCTGAAGCTCAGCAGTGCAATCAAGGATAGAGATGAAAATGTAAGATTCATTGATATTTTAGTAAGAACTTGCGTGCATGGGCTATGGTGCAGAAAGATCATATTCCTTGTACCCCCAGCTAAGCTATGCTTTGTGAACAGTAGATGCAGAATTGGTAATTGTCTAGCCAATAACCAAAAGAAGTGCAGTCTATTCACCACCTTCAACATCCGAAGTCACGCCATTCCATTTCTTTTTTTTAAATTCTCACCAGAGGTTATGTTTATTGATTTTAGAGGGAAGAGGGGGAAGAAACAGTGAAGTGATTGGTCACCTCTCATATGCTCCCAGACTGGGGATTGAACCCACAACCTAAGTATGTGACCTGACCTTGAATCAAACCCACAGTTTTTGGTGTATGGGATGATGCCCCAACCACCTGAACTACTTAGCCAGGGCCATTCTGTTTCTTGATGAGCTGATTGTAATATAAGAAATTGTAATAAGTCAACTAGAAGCAGAGCCTAATATATTGTAAAGAATTTTTTTGAGCATAACTGAGTGTCGGTTCCCGAGCCATGCAGTTTTCCTCACAAATCAGAACAGTAGCCCTCTGAATGGGGTGCTCTTGTTTCACCCCACAGGCCTGAGGTTTAGAGGTTATCATTGTTTCTGAGCACTTTTTTAGGTCATGGCACACATGGAACATGATACTACTTGTCCTCACCACTCCTTCACCACTCCTAAAGGAGTCAGCTACTGGTTAGAACTTAGTGGTCCCAAGGCCCAGCAATCTGTCTCTGTGTAATGATAGTGGTGGATGTTATATTGGAAATAGAAATGGGAGCAGTAGTAATGCAGGAGTTGTTGGAGCTGCTGCTGGTAACAGTAGAGGTAGAAGTGAAAGTGGTGCTGTTGGATATGGTGACAGTGAAGATGAATGTGTTATTGGGAGTAGAGAATGTAGAGATGACAAAGCAGTACATTAATGTCTACAGGAAACAGGATAGCTGGAATACATTGTTAATCTTCTACCCTAAGAAACTAAAAATGAAAGATTAACAGTCCTAGTGTAACTTCAGAACAGCTTTGGTGTAACCAAGAGAGATCCAGTTGACCCTGGGTGAAAAAATGGTACCCCTTCCCCATTTAATCTTAAAAACTGATATCATCTGAGACTAAAGTCTGAATTCCTTTTACTTCCATGACCTGCTGCTAACCTCTGCATTGCATTTTCCTTCCTTCAAATTCACTGTTGGTCAGACGATTTTGTATGTGTTTGGGAACCCGTGCTCATAGATCATGACAAACTGAATCACTCTTGTAGCCACTTGTCTGCTTACCTGGCTTTTAATGCATGGATTCCTGTGGTAAGATGATTGACTAACTGTGAATGTGGTCCCTTTCTGGATTTTTCATTTTCACCATGCTGTGCCAGCTTAACCCTGTGTAGATATGGACCATGCGGTATGTCCTATTACTGTTCGACCCTGTACATACAGCCACGGGGAACCCAGACTACAACTACATGTCCTTGACTCTCACTCTCATTCCTCATAATTGCTCTCTTTTGCTCTTGAAATTTTTGCTTCCTGGTTGCCTGAGGCACTGATTTCTAGGTCAGTGATAAATCCCACCCAGTTAAGTCACATGTATCCTTTCCTCCACCACTTTCTAAGTAGCATTTCTTGAACTGCACCAGCCAGCCATGGGCCACGTCACTGGAATCAGAAGAGCCTACTTCCATCTGGCACTTTACTCCCTTTGCCAGCTCAGAAGGCCGTGACCCCTCAGCCCAGCACCACAATCTTGCACGCATCCTGGGGGCCTGCCAGGCTTCCCATTTCATACAAGCAGTGTTTGTGCTGGCCTCACACGTTGGCAGGTTTGAGAATTTCCACCATTGCTGATCCACCTTCATAGCCACTGAACAGACTGAGACCTGCGGTGTCTCTCTGGTGCGTGGGTGACTCTGGAAAACATTTCTAGTACCACACTGTGGGAAGTTTGCCCCGCCAGGACCTAGGACCTTTTGGGAAGTGTCTGCCTTGTCCCAATTAAAAGTGTTTTATTGTTCAGAAATGGGCTACTTGCTAAGCTCTTCTTTCATCAGCCCAACTTTGTTAGGCATTGTTGCAATCACTAATCTCTCTCTGACAGTTCCTGGCCAACAGAATTACAAGTTCAAACTATGGAAACAAAATTTTATTTATTATGCTCCTAAGATGTTTCCAACAAAGCAGATAGCATCTCCTTTGCCAAGTGGGTGTTGTGACTTTCCAGAGGTTTGGCTAGTTAGCAGCTTGCCAGTGAAAATACGCACTGTCCTCCAGCCCTCTTGTGGGTGTCCTTTGCTTGGGATGAAGCTTCCTCTGTTATCATGTTTGACCTCCAGAGGAGACAGATCAAAATGAAATAATTGTTATGTAAATGTCTCAATACAATTTAGAAATTGGCAGAGTGAAATTTAAAATAATTAAAATAGATTTTATTTTTTCTCAAAAAAAAAAAAAAAAAAGGTTTGGACCAAGGCAAGGAACTTCATATATTAAAAGCATCTAAAATTATTTGTTTTTTCCATTCTTTGACTGCTTTGGTCCTTCCCTTGGGAATAATAATAGCAGCTAATATTTAGTGAACATTTACTAAATGCTTTCCCCAGATTATCACATTTAGTCCTCAAACCATGACATGAGGTAGGTAGTAGTTTTATTGTTCTTGCTTTATAGATGAGGAACTAAGACATAGGGAAATTAAGTGACTTTCTGAAGGTCACACAAGTGGTAGTTGATGGATTTGGGACTTGAATCTACTTACCCACTACATCAGACCGTCTCCTGGGGTTGACTAAACTCGAGAAAACAGGCAAACGTAACAATAGTTAACTAGACATGAAGGTTTGACTGTATGAGTGGAAGGATAATATCTCTTGGCCTTTCAGGCAAGGAAATTTCCTCTGCTTCCATCTTTAAGAACACTTGTGAAAGACCCTTTTTGGCCACAGTGTGAGACATGGCCACAGCGGCAGGCCTGCAGCAGCCCAGACCACTCTTTTCTGCCCAGATAACTTCAGTCTTGGGTTGCCTGATTCTGCTACGCAATTTCTTCCCTTAAAAATTTACAGCCTGTTCCCATGGGGTTTTCCTGCCTTCTCTCTTTCATACCCTGTATGTTTAGACTTGTCTAGTTTAAAGGGGGAGGGGATGGGCATCAGAGAAATCGGTTTCTTGAGTCACTTTAAAGATGCCTTTTGCTGAGATTCAAGGGAAAGAAATTGTTATTGAAATCCTTAGCCTGCGGTAGCTGCACGTGAATTGTGAATTGATTTATTTGCAAGCACAAATAGGTGTCTTTACATTAAGCAGTCAAAGACAAGAGGTTGCATGTTGTGATCTCAACCAGGCAAAGGGAAGGGGAGGGAAGGGAAAGTCTGTGTGGCAGATTGGCATTTTCTCATCTAACTTCTTGTTGGATGGATTTGAAACAGAAAATTTCCACCACTATCCAGGGAATATATCTGAAATTGATTAGCATTTCTGGCACCACCTATGACAAACTGGGCAGCTGTATTCAGTTCGGAGACCCTTTAGATCTTGCAACAGGATACCTGGGAAGCATCTCAGAGAACACTGATGCCTTTTAGAGACATTATCTGGGCGGCCTGCGATGCCGAAATCACCATCGGCATTCACGGCAAAAAGAGTGCAGCATTGTCATTGGTCCAGATCGCCTTACAGAAGAGTATTATTCCTCCTTCCATAGGCGTCCCCTAGACACTCACGTGCGGGAGAACTTCACCATTTGAGCCACAGAGAGGAACTTTGAAGTTGGGTGACCTCAATAAGCTTGTGTGAACCAGGAAAAGGTGGAGCTATCCTCAAGATAAGGGAGAACATCAAAAGTGTGCAAAAAAGCAACACAAAGGAGCCAACTGAGAACTAGGTTTTACAATCATTGAAAAATACAGTGTGTGTCCCTCTAGACGGTAGCTGGAGAGTGTGTGGTTTGAAACAGCCTCTATCCTGTTTTTTGTTTGTTTGTTTGATTGTGGGGGTTTTTTGTTTGTTTATTTTGTTTTGTTTTGTTTTCAGGTAAAAAAAGAAAGAAAAACAAAGAAGAAAGACATCTTAAACAGTACATGATTTGAAGCCGCCAGAGCTGGGTATGTGTTTGGGGGATATGGCTCTGACAGGGAGCCACAGTGGGAAGGTAATAATTTAATATAAATGTGGCTGCATTCCCGTAGCTTAAATCCTCATAATAGTGGCTACCTTTACTTTCTCTCCCTTGAGAGGCAAGGAGAGAAAGGAGGTGGCCCCCTGCTGTCTCCAAGGTCTCAGGACTTTCCTGGTCATCTCTCCCATTAGGGAAATGCATGTCTCTGATTGACAAGGACATTAAAGTGATTTAGCTCCATCTTCTCCACTGCACAGGGAGTCTGGTGCTTTGAATTCAAACCCTAACGAATCTCCTGGCATCCCCAAATTTGTGCTGCCTAGGTAAGGAAGGGGATTTTGCATATAGTGTTTTTTCCCTAGTGCTTAATCACACTTCCTCAATGATACCTTTGCTTATTGCCAGCCTGAGGTCAATGTTGGCATAAAATAAGAAAACACTAGCTTTCTGCTTTATGATTCTTCACAGCATTTAGTATCCACCACTGCCATTTCTAGGACCTTGCCCATAGTGGGTGCTCAATAGATATTGCTTGTTATTTTTATATATATATTTACTGATTTCAGAGAGAGGAAGGGAGAGGGAGAGAGAGATAGAAACATCAATGATGAGAGAGTCATTGATCGGCTGCCTCCTGCACGCCCCCTGGTGAGGATGGAGCCCACAACCCCGGCATGTGCCCTGAGCAGCAATCAAACTGCAATCTCCTGGAACCTAGGTCGACACTCAACCGCTGAGCCACACTGGCCAGATGATATTGCTTGGCTTGATGCTAATTAAAGGATGCATGCTACTTGGTCTCATAAACTTCTGGTCATACTTTTGGGGAGTTTTGTGATGTTCTTGCCACCTACAAATTCCAAAGGCCAACAGATTGTGCAATAATGCACTGGAAAAGTACATATTACTGTAGAGCAAAAAATTGTCCCTGCAAAAGTTTTTAGTTTTTGGAGTTAGAAGAAAAGAACAAGGGGTAGCAGGTCTTATGAAACTTACATACGAGACTCTGGTAACAGTCTGAGTTATCCTGTACGTGACTCTGCTGCAAGGAATTCAGGTGAGGAAATGGAGCGTCTCTAAGGGAAAAAGCATTAGAGCATGTATGTGTTCAGCTCTTGCTGCAGTTGAGACTTCATGTTTTGAGTGTGCTAGTAGATAGAACTGTGGCTTCTGCCCAGAGCCCTGCTACTAACATGGCAGAGACTGAAATTGAAGTGTATTTGGTAAAAATCAAACTTGTTCTCACCGTTCTGACAGGCAGTAACAAAGGCGGGAGGTGATTAGATTTGACAGTCGAAAGGGAAAAGAAACCTAATGAAGGCCTTTAGGATTATTTCTTCCCTTCCTACAGAGATTAGTGTCATTGGTACTCATTCTTTATGTATGGGAGACTGAGCAAATGACTTAAGTACTTGGAGGGTTCTTAAAAGTGAGATTGTGGTCACCCCATGGAAGCTGACAAGATATGCGTTGAGAGGGTTTGGCAAGAAGAATGTGCTTTTGAGATACTATTTTTATTACCAGAGAGGTTCATTCTAATGTGTGACCCATAAAGTTAGATGTTTATTTCCAGTAGTTTTAAAATAATTTTCCAATTTAAATAGAAACTTAGATTGTCAAATTAGAGTTGAGCACATTCTAGATCCTCTGAAATTATGAAAAAGAATTTTGAGAGGATTGGTCATAAATATTGCCGACTATTCCAATAAGAAGCTAAAATGAGCCTCAAATAAGCAGCCATAAGGACCCAAATCTTATCCTTCAGCAATCCATTATTAGCAAATTTTATTTAAATCCATGATTTCTCAAGCTTATCAGCTGTCTTTAGTAGTGTTGTTTTTAAAAATTCAATTTGCTTTAAGTAAAAATAAACATTTTTTCCTTTGAATCATGATGATCATTCAACCTGTACTCCCTTGGCAGCTCCCCATTTAACTATTATGTTATGGTTTTCCCAACAACCATAGCAATGCCCCAGAGAGTATAATATTTTTTCATTCATGCTGTCTCACATGTGTGGAAGAGTCTGAATCTCACATCTGGAAATAGCAGGGCAGTAATTTCTGACACCACATGTTTCATCGGGATTGGGCGGGGGGTGTCGTTCAAATATATCAGTACCATCCTTAGATCACATGACTGAGGTCATGGGAAGAGGTGAATGTGTGATGAACATTCAAGCAAGTGGGGGGCAGAGCTCAAAATTTGTAAAACTCGTAAAGCTGAAGGGCTCATCAATTGTCATGTGCTCCTGCCTACATAAACTTAGGGGCTATGAGCACATGGGGGAACTGCTCCAATTTAACTCCTAGATGCCAGCCACTGTTTAAGGCGCTTAAAAAGATAAGAATGAATCAGATGAAGTTTTCTTGTCATGGAGTCTCTATGCTGGTTGGGTGAAAAACTCCATAAGTCAATAAATAAATACATGTAATATATCATATGGTGACAAGTATAATGAAAAAAAACCCCAATCAGGATAAAGAACTGAGCTTGAGGGAGTTAGACAGGATAGTTAGGGAAGGCCTTCTCTACTGAGTTGACACTTGAGCTGAGACCTAATGTAGCGAGGGAAGAAGCCATATGGGTCTGTGTCAGAAGAAGAAAAAGGAAGAGCCAAAGTTATGAATTGATATGGGGATGTTCATATATCCCAGGCACAGCAAAGATGCTTTTATGTGTGGCTGGACTAAGCAAGGAGAATATGGGTAGAGATTAAGATTGGTGTGGGCAGGGGTCCGGCTCATGCAGAGCCTTGTAGGATTCTATGGTAAGAGTCATGGGAAACCACTGGAGTAACTGGATGATTAGAATTGCCATTTAGCAAAGAGCCAGCTCCACAGGGAGGGATACCAAACCCACTTCTAGACTGGGTAAGTGTGAAGTGCCTGTTACACTTACAACTGAAGTATTAAAGAGGCAATTTATTATGTAAGTTTGGAGTTCAGGGAAGAAGTATGGGCCAGAAATGGACCCACTGCGAAAATAGCAACTAAAACCAAGAGATTGGATGGAATCAAGTAAATAATGAAGTAACTAATTAAATAAAGGAGATATCTGCCAGTTCTTGATAAGAGCTCAGGATAATAACCTATGTATCGTGGGCTAGTTTAAAATGTCGGCAGGGTCACCACCCTCATTCTTTGTGTAAGACCCAGCTCCTTTCATCCCCTTATTATATCCTTTCTACGGAAGGAAAAATAGTAAAGGTGATTTTTTCATACCCCCAGATATTGACCAGGCTACTTTTTACTGTGGGGAAGGGTTACTGTGCTTTAAAAGGCATACACCCATATTTCAAACTTCTCTTCTACTGCCTCTCTTCCAAATGATTGATTTAGAAAGATGGCCTCACTCCTTGGAGCTGACTAATTATATTTCCACTCTCTCTACACCCTTCTTTCATCTGGCAGCCTGGCCTTTGCAAAGACTGACTCAACCTTCAGAAAGGTGGTCTAGGGCTGTCTGGTGATGTTTTCTTTTCTAGCTTTTCACCCTAGGTTGTGAAGGCTTCCAGCGCCTTTGTTCCACATTTGGTTGGCTAGCTAGCTTGGTGTTTTCTTTGCAAAATCAGTATATCTGAATTTAAGGAAATAGAGTAAGAACACTCATCTAGGCCAAGAACCCAGGTCCCTCAATCCGTTTTTTCAGCAGGGAACCCTGCATTGAGAAGGCGTGTCCACATGCTCATGGTCTTTTCCCCCCATTTTAGCAACTGTTCATTGTGTGTTCCTCCCTGGGGGAACCTCAGAGTGGAGGAGGGATATGAAGGATTGGGTTCAGGTATCTAAATCTGAACAGGATCATTTTTTTCCTTAAAGACCCTGCTAGCAAAAGTGTGGTTTCCTGGATATGATGAAACACCTTAAAGTAAGCACATTTTGTGGGTGCCTTGGACTCTTCCTCCCTGACAAGACTAATTCCTTCTGGGCAGGGACTGTGTTTTGTTCCCAGATGTATTCCTGGTGACTAACATGATCCCTGGCATATGGGAAGCACTCAACAAGGTTTGTTGAATGCAGAAAGGAAATAGTGCGCCTGGCATTATCTATTTTCTCTGAAAGGGAGCAGTATTATGTTCTCACAGTGAGCCATTCCTCTGTCTCCCATAGCAGGAGAATTCACCGTTCCACCAATGATTTTATTTACAATTCCCAGGAGGTAACAGGGTTCCGAAAGTCATTTGTTACTTCAGCCTGGACATTGGAATAGTCCCATTGTGCAGCTTTCCATTTTTTTCTTGAAATTCTAGAACAGGCTATGTTCCAATGTGGAATGATGGCCCTCTCCTTCACAACCTAAACCACCTGCAGACTCCAGTGTGGTCAGCTCACTGCCCCAGGACCACCTATGGATTCTGACCCCCACGCACACTAGATCACGTACTTCTTTTGGCTAGAACAACTGGAGCTCCATCTTCTCTCTACTCGCTCAGATTTTACCCCTCCTCTGTGTCCTAACTTCAGTGAACTAGCATGACTTTCTCAGAACATATATGGGGCTTGGAATCTGTATCACTCATTTGGCACAAATTGCTTCCTTGCATTGTTAGTACACACTAATGCAGAGTTTCTCAAACTTTAGCGTTTACCGGAATCACCGGAAGGGCTTGTTAAAACACATTGCTGGGCACTACCCCAAGAGATTCCAAGTTAGTAGGTCTGAGATGAAGCCTGAAAATTTGCATTTTTGACAAGTTCTCAGGTGATATTGATGATGCTGATTCTGGGACAATACTTTGAAAATGACTGGGCTAGAATTTGTTAATCCTGGATGCACATTGGAATCACCCAAGGCAAATTTTAATCTAAGCACTGCCTAGCTCCCATTGTGATCAGAATCACTGACCAAGTGAGTCAGAAGCACTGGATGTGGGCCCACATATTGATGGGTGTAAGAGAAACCATTCTTTCCCTCTACTTGAATCACTATATGTCAGTAAAACAAACTTCTGCCTTTTTGGCAGTACTGGGGACAAGCAAATCTCTGAGATGGTGTATTTTAAAAATGCCAATAGACCATAATTCTTTACAACATTGGTTCTCAAAGAGTGTTTCCTCAACCTACACCTTCAGTATTACCTGGGCCTCATTCCAGATAGACCTGCTGAGACAGAACACTGGGTTGTGGAGCCCAGCAATCTGTATTTAAAGGTCTCTAGGTGATTCTGATGCACATTCAATTTTGAGAACCACAGCTCCATTAGGTGGGTAGGTGGTTTAATAATTAAATCCATCTTTCTCAACCATAATTGTGCAGTAAAATCACCTGGGGAGCTTTTGAGTATCTATAGACCCCAACCTCAGGTGTTCTAATTTAACTGTCCTTGGTGGACACGCATAGTTTTCAAAATACCACAATTGATTTTAGTGTGTGGTGTGCAATGACTGATATAAATATTGCTTTGTAACCCACTAACCTACCCATTTACAGTGGCGGTGGCTCTATTTTCACATGAATGAAAAGATCATCTGGCTGACCACACATTAGTTATAAATGGATATGATGGTCAAAGTTACTGCTATAGACTGAATAATTGTGTCCCCTCAAAATTCATATATTGAAATCCTAACCCTGCAACATGATGGTTTTAGGAGGTGAGGCCCTTCGTGGGTGAGTAGGTAATAAGGACAGAACCCTCATGAAAGGGATTAGTGCCCTTATAAAAGACCCTGGAGAGTTTCTTTGACCCTTCTGTCATGGAGGTCACAGAGAGATGACAGCCTCTATGAATCAGGAAGTGGGTTCTCGCCAGACACCAAATCTGCTGGTGTCTTGATCTTGGACTTCCTACCCTCCAGAATTCTGAGAAATAAATGTCTGTTGGTTATAAGCCATCCAGTTCATGGTATTCTGTGATAGCAGCCCAAATGGATCACGATGTTCACCATGACCAAGTCCTGTGGAGGGCTTCGGGTGAAGGATGTGGGAAATACAGTGATAAACACTGAGAATACAAGTAACATGACATATTTCTTGAGGATTTAAAGTCTAGAAAGGGAGCAAGGGTGTGATAGAGTAATTGCAAGAATGGCCACAGTTACTGTGCTCCTTGTGTCCTAATCCCTTTGCAAAGTGCCTCTCCTGCTCCACATATCAAGAGGTCTTTATTTCCTAACCCCTGTACCTGAGTGAGCTGTGGGCCTTGAATGGATCAAGAGGATATGGCGGAAGTATCATTGTGCCAGTGCTCAGACCAGGCTTCTGGAAACCTTGGGCACATCAATGTTCTCTCTTGAATCCCCACTGCCATTATGAGAACAAGCTGGAGAATGCAAGAGAACATGGCACAGAGCTGAGGCCATCCTTTAACAGGACCCTTAATCAATCCAACAGCTGACATGGGTGTATGAGGGAGCCCAGTGGGAAACAAGAGAAACAACCAGCTGAGCTTAGTCCAAATTGCTGACCAACAGAACCTTGAGGTAAATAAATAATTTTTGCTTTAAGTCACTAAGTTTTGGGTAGTTTGTGAAGCAGCATATCTTAAATGATACAGATAATATAAAATTTATCCAGGTGCACTCATCCTGGATGGATGGGTGTTAACATAAGAGTCAGTGCTTTACTAACAACTGCAGGCAGAAGGAGAAAGTATACACAGCATGAAATTAGTATTAACTCCTTTGACATCTTAGTGTATAAAATTAAATCATTTTAAAAAATACATTTTCAATTAAGATCCTTCATAAAAATTATTTTTGTCACTGAGGGAGGGAAAGTTTTGTGATTCATAGGAAAGTGGGACCACGGTCACTTCACAGAAAACTTGTAGCACTGAACAGGAGAGAAGAGACTATAGTATTAGGTAGCAAACTTCAGACTTATGTAAAAAAGAGCAGTGGCCTCTTCCAAGGGGTAATAATATTTTTGAGGATGGATATCAAATGAAAGAGTTTCATCATTCTGTCCAGTCTGTTAATCTTCTCTCTAACTATAGGACGTCCCTCCTTGTATATCATGGCTGCTGTTTTCTTCATAATGCAGACGTGACATATTTGCTATTTCCCTCTGATGGAGCCTGTAGCTCTCTTTGGGTTCTCAAAGGGATTATTGGAGGACAATCCCCACCCCAAGTTAAGAATCCATAACCCAGAAAGACTAACAATAAAATTCAAAGTGCCCGAGCAGTATGATACAGGTGTGGAGTGCAGACAAGTGCTTTAAGGGTTTAGAAAAACGGGTGCCTCTTTTGGATCACTGATAGAAAAAGGGCTACCATGTGCCAAACATTTTATATGTGTTGTTTCATTTACTCCTCAAAAGTGCTCTAACCTGCAGTTGCTGGTCTCCTCACTTTACAGGTGAGGGCAGGAAAACTAAAGATTGTGAGGCTAGAGAATCAGGGTATTTTGATCACAAGGAACGGACAGCCCAATTCCAACTGTCTTAAATAATACAATACAAGTAATTATCTCCTGTAATTGAAAAGTGGCAAGGTAAGGCAAGCTGCAGGTATGGTTGGATTCAGCCTCCAGCTGCTTTGCTGAGATTCTTTCATCCAGCCTTTCTTCTTGTGTTGGCTTTGTCTTCCAGATGCCTTATTTTATGGCAGGTGCAGCAGCTCCAAGCCTTTGAATTGTACACCACACCATCATTAAGAACAGGAAACAATCAGTGTATAAGATATTCTGGCTTTACTAGGCTAGAACAAACTTAGATCACATGCATACTTCTGAAGCAATCACTATATCTGTAAGAAAGTCATGTGCTAGTTGCCTTAGGCTGGGTCATCTCTACGCCTAAAAGATATGATGGCAACCCGCTTATATTTACCGCTTTAAATGACCAAGGATAATTCCTTGACAATGGTCAGGGCTAGTCCCATACAAAGCCTTTATCTTTTGCACAAATGGCAGAGGGAAGGAACAGAGGCCAGTAACATTCACCTTGATTAGTAAGTGATGGAGATAGCATGGGAACCATTTTTTTCTCCGAGTCCAACCCAATGTTCTTTCCCTTATGCCTACCCTGTCTCCATCCAGGAAGTAAGATTTGAATTGGGCCTTCAGGGTTGGACACAGGAGGTGATCTTAAAATATTCACTAATTTGTAAGAGCTTTTGAGGTCTGGGAATGAAAAGCATGATTGTGTGCGATTGTGTGTGAACTCTGAGAATTAACAGTAAGGGTTGTGCCTTCCTCCATTGGTAAGAGTTATTAGAAGACTAGCAGTCATTTGTTCTACCATTCTGACAATTCAGGGAATTTTTATAAGAAGCGATTTTTGTAAAGGAGGGGTTAAAATGACTTCTCAGACGTTGACAGTCCATCTCTAATAATGCACGTTAGCAGAAGGAAGACAAAGCTACGATTCATCTGCTAGGTCTTGGTGATGTCATAAACACTTATGACAGCAGTAGAACTTTAAGATTGAATTACCTTCTTTGTACCCACTGAAGGATCAGGCTTTGCTGTGTATAACACATTGTGTAAGCTACACAGTGTTTGGTGGTTTTCACATGGCTCATGGGAAGAAGGGAACTTGATCTGTGAACCCAGAAGATCATGAATCTGATATGCGGAAAGACAATTTAACCCCACAAATTGCTTTGGTCTCTGATATAAAATTCTAAAATTAAATAAATTAGTATGTGCTGACATTTCCCTAACCTAATCTTAAGCATCACAGTTTGATTAATCTACTGAGGAGTGCCAAACTGAGCACTTCATTATGTAACTAATAACACTATAATAGTCCAGGATCATAAAATCAGTTAATGATTCAAATCCATTAAAAGTTATTGGCTGGAATGCACATAGCAGACAGGGGAATTGAATCAAATCTGTTTATTTTCTGTTAGCAATGGAACATTTTATAAGCATAGTACCAACTGAATATTCTAAGTGGAGAAACATGGGCAGTTTAGACTGGATTTGAATTTACAAGGTAAAAATACCAGGTTTGTAAATCAGAAGGGCTGTGGATGATAGAGAATTTCTAAAGCCTTCAAAGCCAAAGAGGAAATGGGGTTAACAGAACAGAATGTTGGAAAATATTCCTAAAAATAATTTTTAAAAATTCCTTTTTACTTCTGGTCACCTTTTTTGATATTCTCATTTTTAGTTAATATAGGAGTAAATCTTACTTTAACACTTTTTTTTTTCTCCTTATATGTTCTTTTGCCAGACAGTGCAGGGTGACTAAGAAATTATGAGTCATGTTCTGCCTTAATGCATATATAGTTGCTGTGAGGACACCTCAATGACCAAAAAAGATCAAAATCCGTTTGAGGTATAGTTTTATACATTTTTAATGCAAAAAAAAATTAAAAAGAGACTCATAAAAAGCCTTAGGCATATCTGTGGTTGTTTAGAGTAGAGCTGAATGTGAAATTAAATCCAAGTTGGAATAGTCCAAAGATTCACCAGGGGAACACCCAAGTCA
This sequence comes from Miniopterus schreibersii, assembly GCF_964146895.1. Classification (NCBI taxonomy): domain Eukaryota; kingdom Metazoa; phylum Chordata; class Mammalia; order Chiroptera; family Miniopteridae; genus Miniopterus; species Miniopterus schreibersii. Next base: position 69,511,823 of record NC_138110.1, read on the forward strand.
CTGCTGGAAAAAAAAAAAAAAATGCTCATAGGTGTTGACTACTGTCAGATGTGCTCAAATTGGGAAAAAATTTTAATGATTAATTAATTTAAATCACATAAACATAAGAGAATCATATAATAAATGAAAGACAGATCCTGTCACTTAAGATTGGTTTGTTGTGCTTCTTAACTGGTAGATTCCTCAAGGGCTGGATGCTGTCAAAAATAATAAAGACCCTTTCTGTTACCAATTACCATTTTTATGATTTTGCCTGATTAATTCTTATATAACATAAATAAAGTGCATTTAGCCCACTCAGATATGTACAGGGATCTTGTTCCCCTAATAACTTCCAGACATTAAAAGAAAAAAAATAATTTGATCAAGTTTTGCACCAATTTTAAATAAAGAAGTGATATGCTCATATACACTTCTTGAACCATCAGGATGGTTCAGCAGAGCAAATATGCCCTAAATATGGGAACAGTGAAAGTCTTTTTCATATATAGGTTCTTGCTTTATTTTCTTTTACCTTTTCTGGGATACTGGCAGCTTCATATGTGACATATCCCCTCATGTTTACTTCTCCAAAAACGTTTTCCCAAAGGTAGACTCATGGCTTGGGGTGAATAGAACTGGCTAGCTTGAGTTTAACTAATCAGTGGTGCCAACCCAAATAGATAAAAACCTATGAATTTTTCCCCAGCCCACGAAGCCTTATCTAGCGTGAATGGAATGCAGTGGTTATTAATGATGTACTTTGAAGCCTATTGGCCTGAAGGCACTGATTCAAATCCCGCCTATACCTAGGAGGTAAGTCTTGGAAAAATGTTGGTGCAGACTGAGGGCTGTGCAGTCAATTATGTGAAATGAGTTGGTGGTTTGAGTCAAGAATTCAGTTGACCAGAGTCCAACTCACAAAAACCACCAAAACAATTTATAACCTTGTTGGCAGTATCTTCAAGAGAGTGACTTAATGCCAAGCGACTGAGTGGTCATCTTCTACTCTGATATTTCTTGAGAGGCTCACATAAGAAGACTTTCTCTTTGGTGGATTATGAGAATCCTGCTCAGAAGAAATAAAAATGCTCACTTCCTAAATGTCAATTGTCAGAAGAGCTTAATTAAACCAAAGATGCTTTATAAAGCAATTCCTTGGCCTATAGAGATTTGTACCAGTAGGCTAGTCAGAGCTCAATTTTGCATGACTATATGACAATTTGGTTTTTAGAGATTATCAGATACTGGCGGTATGTGGAGCAAATAACACTGCAGGTTCCTAGATAAATAACTTTTGGTATTGAAGCAACAATGAGAAAGTATTAATCTGTCTTTAAGAAGGTCATTTTGAATTTTAGAATTAGAAAGATACTTGAAAAGAAACCAACATTTAATGCTCACAACAATTGTAAAGGAATTATTATTTTATTTTAAACTTTATGATTTTAAACTTTGCATCTTTTATGAAGGTCAGTGAGTTCTTAATGCACAAGAAACTATTAGACAATTTGTGGCTTATCTGAGTTCTCTCTCTTTCTCTTCCCTGCTGTTCTTTTGAAGAATTAGCCAAATAAAGCAGAGAATGACCCCAAATTAGTGTTGCTAATGTGGCCAGTCATTAAAAACTCCTTTGAAAAATCCTAGTGGAAAAAGATGAAAAAAAAGGAAGTTTGTGTGTAATCAAAAATTAACCAATTAACTTTATTTGTCCCTGTAACAAGTACTGAATATCTACCCTGTACAGGAAATGGTGCTAGGTACTATATTACATGTGAAGAATTGGTGGCCAGTGTCTCTGACCTCAAAGAGCTTATAGTCTGATTTACATGGAGGTGTGTGAGGACAGGCAACTAGAGATATAATTCAAAGAGATAAAACAATTGTCCTACAGTTTTAATTGTAAAGAGTGAATGAAAATGTCAGAGGATGCACAGAAGGGACTCTGGAGGTACCATTGCTCCACACTGGGGCCAAGTAAGGGGAGCTTTCCAAAGGAACAAATTTCTGAAATGAATTTCTAAGGGCAAATAGAATTAACTAGTTGAAGGAGCATAAGAACATTCCAAGAAGATAAAAATATCATATGTGACAGGGAAGAGGTGTGAGAATAGATTGCCAATGTAAAGATAGGTGTGGTTAGAATGAAGGCTGTAAAGAATTGGATGGGATAAGGGACTATTGATAGTTTATTGAGTCTTCGGTGGCTTGCCAAAGAGCTTGGTTTTTATTGTGAGGGCAACAGGAAGTCACTAACGGATCCATACAAGGAGTGATGTACATGAATTTCCATGTTAATGGTTCACTCTGGCAGCTGTGGGGAGATTAACTGGAATTCAGCAGAGCTAAGGAGGGCCTGAACAGAGAAGCGGTAGGGAGAGGCATAGAAGTGAAGGGAAAAAGTCCAGAGATTTTATACAGTTATAATCAATTGGGAATCATTGTTGATTGAATGTCAGAAGACATGGATAATTCTGCCCTATTTTCATTCAGTGCAACTGGTAGCTTGTGTTGCCATTCACTGAGGTGTGGGAGACAGAAGAGTGATACGTGTGCCTAGGAGACCAGGGTCACTTTCAGACATTTAGGTTGGAGATGTCTTTGGGCCATGCAGGTGGAGATGTCCAGGTTGTTAGATAGCTGGGTCTGGATATGAGATTGGGGATATGGATTACACGGTGGATTTCATTTTTTATTGTTATGCCTGAACCGCTGAAAGTTAATGGTATCATATACCTGAGGTACGTAACGCATCTTTTGGTGGTGGCAGGTCCAGGCCAAATGTAATGTTTTGTTTTCTCGCACCCCAAATAGAAAGCTTTCCAGCTGCATTTATAGGAAGTGTGGATGAGAGACCAGGGGATGTGGTGAAGGAAAATGAAAATTTCATCTTCTTAGCTATTGGGACCTGAAATGGAAACGAAAATCTAGACTATCATATTAGCTTAAAATTTTAGGAATTAGAGAAATGTTCTAATGAGCAAATGGACAAATGTAAGATGATGAATAATTAGGTTTCTTTTGAGTAGGTGAAAAAATAATAGCCATCGTAGATTTAGTATTAAATATGAGTTAGCACAAATGACTAGTTACCAGAGAGAGAAGAAGGGAGGAAGAAAATTTTGGAATATGCATTAAAGAATGTAAGTCATGGTTAAAAGCCACATTTAAGTACTAGGTAAAGTTCAGAGAACTTGGCAAGCATCCAAATATGAAATGAGCTGCTTTAGAAAATACAAGATGCCATAACATATTAAAGGTGATATTTGAGGTTGAGTTTTGGGAATCATATTATATCAGTTACTATGTGCTTCTGATTCTAGTTACCTAGTTAGTAGCCTGCCTGTGAAATAAACTAACTTTAGAAGCTTTTCCACAGAAAAAGACCAGATTTTGCTGGCTAACGCTGTGTCTCTTCCCAGGCTTCCAGCATGCATTTTAATTCTGGGTGCCTTGCATTTATGAATTTCCTTGACTTAGTTTAATACTTATTTTGAGTTAATGAATGATCAACTCGTCATTGAAGGATTACATTAATAGTTAAGGATGGAGTGGATATAAATCAGCTAATACAAATTCTTATTAAAGAAAACAAGTTGCTTTTAGGGAATCCTTTGTTGAATTATAGCTGTTCAAATTGTTGTAACTTCAAGGGGAGAGACCAAGGGGACCTCTCACGCCACCATTCCTCTGACATCACTCCCAATTGCTTTTATTTTCCAAATATCCTTCCCATTAATGGAATAGATCAGGCAGGCTTTAAGGGCTATTATGATCTATCACATATAATGTCTAATATTTTGGAAGGCTTTGCAATGCATATTATTAACCTAAGAGGCTGTACTGGGTGCCGCTGAAATTCTGGATATTGTCTCATCAAAATCTTTATATAGTAAAAATGTTATTTGCTTTCAGCTAAATGCCAGAAGTTTGTAAACATGCCATCTGGAAAATGTCATTTTTTACCAACACTATGAGGATGGGGGTTGGGGAACACTTCAAGTCTCTTCATACTAACTGAACAAAGCATGGTGGGAATTTTCCTAGTGCTGTCATAACTTTTATGGGTAACCCTATGACCAAGGTTGTCCATATGTGCAAAAGAGTTTCAAAAATTATTAACCGTAAAAGAGAAAGAAGACATTGACTTTATTCTCTACGTGATGTTAAATAGCTGGTTTAATGGGTTTAATGAGTTTTTAAGTCAGTTGTTTGGGCAGCATATGAACATAATCGCTGAAAGAAATGTGTGCTGCACATCTATATCCACACTCACATATTACAAAAAAATAACCACATCTCTTCACTCTGCTGAGGTTATGTCCTATCAAATATTGCCCGGCTGAGATTTTAAAATCCATGTGTTACTCAGAAATTTCCTTTTTGATGACATTTCCACATTTCACTTATTTTTAAACAATTATTCATTGAAAATGAATTATGTGTTTAGCATTATTTACCATAGCTCTAAGCCTGGGCAGCATATATAATTACCATGACAATAAGTTTATAGCTAAGAAAATAGAATAATGAAAAAATTTAAAAATATGACACCTCAGTATAGAAGAAGAAAAATGGCACAAAAAATCATCTAGCTACATGATAAAATATAACCGTGTTTCCTCTCTAGTCTTACATAATTTCTGGCTGTTAGAGACTTGGGTATATTCGTTTTCAGAACCACCATTCAAAAGATCTCTAAAACGTATCTTATAAGGGTGTTGGTTATATCATAACGCTGCTCTATCCAAAAGCACTGTCAAGAGTGTTATGATAATGACAGTGAGTGTCTTTGATTTCTGAAAATGACTGATATTGATTTATATATTTCTATACAAGCTTCCAAATGTATATTTCATTAACCTGCTTTCATTTTGCATACTCTTTCCCTAACCTTTCTTTTTCCAAAAATTATCTCACTCTTTCTCTCAACTTTCCTCTTTCTTTCTCTCTTTCTCTCCTTCCCTTTACCCCTTCCTCCCACTTCCCCTCTCTTATTATTAACCCCCCTTTCTTTTTTGGTGGCTAGATTTGTTCCAAATTTTTATCTATGCTTAAGAAACAAATAGGTAATACCCCACTGAAAATGAACAGGGAAAAGATATGCACAGTTCGATTTTGTACGTATTAAACAATGCCAGTTACTTATTGCTGTGGTTTCCTGAATTGAGGCTTATAGCTAATAATTACAGATCGAGAAGTCATAGGATATGGCCAGTGCACGCACAGATGGTGATGACTCCCTCCGTGTGGTTCCTGTGGTCCCTCGTATGCTCTCCAAGGCCTGGGCATCTGGGGAGGTCTAGACACGTGCCTACTTGGTTGTACATAGGGGGGGATGAAGAGCTACCCACTTTGGCAACCTCCTCAAGGCAAACCTGTGAGGATAAACAATAGTCTAGGACAGTAAGAAATAGCATTCCTATAGCATGGTGTAACTGGAAAACGCTTTTATCTTGGTGATCCTTAACCTCTTTCAAGATTACTATTATCCTCTCTATTTTATAGATGAGTGAAAAATAAGTTTCTGACATATTAGGCAACCTTGCCATGGTCACTCAACTGTGGATTTTTAAGGACACAGAAACTGGCTCTTCGGTGAGAAAATACTCTTAAAAAAAAAAAAAATATATATATATATATATATATATATATATATCTTTATTGATTTCAGAGAGAGGAAAGGAGAGGGAGAGAGAGAGATAGAAACATCAATGATGAGAGCCATTGATCAACTGCCTCTTGTACTCCCCCTGCTGGGGATCGAGCCCACAACCCCAGGCATGTGCCCTGACTGGGAATCCAACAGACATCTCCTGGATCCTAGGTTGATGCTCAGCTGCTGAGCCACGCCCAGCCAGGCAAGAAAATACTTTTATCAGAATTAAGGTCAAAGAACAGAGAGCAACATTTAATTCAAAAAAACAAAGCAAAGCAACCTTAGCATCGCCTGGAGCTTCGCTTGACAGCTAAAAGGAAAGAAACCAAACACAAGCTGCCTTATTCACAGGCAACCCAGCCCGAGTCTCCCGCAGGAAAAGCCAATGTTTGTTAAATTTTAGAATAGAGAGGAGATCACTTAATGGGGTTTTAATAAGTGATATTGTATTCCACATACATCCTATGTACATAAACCTCTGGAGTAATTTTAGGCATATGCTAGCCCCTATAGTCACATTTTTAATATTTTCATCTTGCTTAGTTAATTTTCTTTTAATGTTTACATCACATCAAAAATATGCAAGTGGAAAATAAAGAAAGTAAACCAGACACCCAGATATTCCTAAATATGCATATGTTTGGAATGATATACACCTGTGTTGACCAGGCCTACATGTAGATGATGTTTAAAGCTTTATTTTACCATCTGTGGTTCAATTTCAAGTTATAGAATTAGAATGTTGTTCTCAAATATGCTGAAATATTAATTTTATCATACAGTTTTCTCATCAACATTCTTTTTATTCATTAATGTAGATAATTTAACTTAGATGAATATATATATTTTCCCGTGAGACTAAATGAAGGTGTTTAACTTAACCTGAAAACAAAAAATTCCCATTTACAATATTTTTGTGTTTCCTAAATTGGTCTTCGAAAGCAAACTATCGATTATTATTGATAGAGACAAACCATTCTGAGAGATGGAATTTTGCTCTCTATTCAAATGTCTCGCTAACACCTAGATACAAAACATCATTGTTCTGTTTCATATAGAAACTGCACATTTATTTTTTTGAAAAATGGGGAAACAAATTCCTTTTCAACTTTCTCTTTGTTGTTCTAGCTGGGTGTCATTGACACTGGCATGACTTGTCATGGGAAGGTGTAATGAGGCAAGACTGGGATTGTGACAATTATTAACCTGCAAATATACCATGACAAAGTAAATGTAAGCTAGAGTGACACTTCCAAGCACATCAGGAAATAGAGCTCTCGTTCAAACTACTCGTTTTATTAATTTGATTTGATGAATAGAGGAGAAATTAAATACTTTTCAATATAGAGAGGGACCAAATGTCATTAATTGGGCATTTCACATGGGCTGATAGATTGGACTCCCTCCACCCCCCACCCCCACCCGTCTCTTTGGTGGTAATTTATTTAGCTGGGAAAGCTTGGGTTTGGTGTAGCATCTGGTTTTCAGTGATATCCTGCTGATCTTATCCAATTTTCCAGCTGGGAGCATGAGGCACAGTGAGGTCGAATGACTTGCCTAAAGGTCACCTGGTAGCTCAACTGGGATTATAACTCAGAATCTTTCTGATTTTCCCATCCTTTGCTCACTGGACCACAAAACTCCCTTGATCCCATCTTCTCAAGCTTGCCTGAGCAGGAAGTAATGTTTAGACCTAGAAAAAAAAAGTCCCAAATTAAACACTGGCCATTGTCATCTTAAAAAAAGATGTGTTACACTTTCACTCGTATGACTCTAAGGGAATATCTTCTTTTAATTCTAACACCTGAGAATATTTCTATCCATGAGAGTGTTGTATCTTTCCAAGTGGTCACCCTGGAAAGTTCAGACCTGCCTGTCAGATGCTGCTTTTGGTCAAGATGTTTCGAGGATGCCAATGGCTTGATGCTTGTGTCAGGAGAGTACAGTTAGTACTTAAGTGTATAATGGATTTTGCCTATTATACTCAGGCACATGATACTTGACTACTAAGGTCAAAGAAACCACCTGGCTCACTCTGTTTTAGAACTTCTAGTCTTACCATTCCCCCCACCTGGAAATCCTCCCCATGGCTTCCTATGGCTGTCACCTTTTCATCATTTGGGTCTTAGCAGCAATGTTGCCTTCTCCGAGAGAGGCTTGCTCAAACCTAATGCGGCAGGTCCTTAAATAACACCATTTTGTACAACCTTGTGTCATTATAATGTTGATGACATGCTGTAGGAACGTAACCCTTGTTTATATAAATTAGCCTGTGGCAAAGTTTGTTTTGTTATATGTTGTTCCACTTAAAGTCACAGAACCTGTCAACAAAGTTAAGTGAGGACTTAATGTAATGTCTTTCTTTATCTGATGTCCCCATATTTTTCTTCATTACATTTATTATCATTTACAATTTTTGTTGATTTTTTTTTTCCTTTTTGCTATCTTTGTCCTTACCCTGAGCATAGAAATTTAATTTGTCTTGTTCCCCAGCATAGAGTAGACAATGTTTGATATATAGAAGAAACTCGATAAACATTTGTTGAAAGAATGAATAGCCATTCCTGATGAAAGAATGGCTCTCTTTTCCTTTTCTTAAAATTATCATTCAAGGAGTTTCAATAGGGATGCCCATGGGGTAGTGAGGGCGAGTGAGATGACCCTTAGTCAGCCAGCCAGATCAGGTGAATTAACCCTGAAGGTCAACGGGATGACAGATGACAGCTGTCCCTGTCAGATTACCCTCTCATCCATAGCTTCAGCCTTGAAATTGCCCTTAGGCTTGGCTTGTGATGGGCAGAGGAAATCAGTCTTATTGTATTTATAGTTACACTTCAGTTTTATCTACTTTTATCACCCACCTATTTACATGATTGATACTCAGTGATATTTGGTCACTTTCAAGGGCCAAATTTGTATTTAAAGATTGACCAGTATGCAGAATATTGAAAAGAATATTTGACACCTGAAAAGGAATTTCCCCATTTATTTTTATTTTATTTTATTTTATTTTATCAACAGACATATTATGCCGGGCTCTCCCAGGGTGATGACTTTAAATAAGGCTTAAAAAATTGTTTAAGGTAGTCAATATTTTAAAAGAACCAGCCAGGTTATTTTTCATATTTGCTTGATATATACTCATTCATAACTTTTGAAAGGAAATGAAACTGTTAGATACACAAATTCCTATTGCCGGTGACTCTGCACATAAGCTATCTGCATTTATCACCTAACAGTCAGGTCAGGTCATCAATTTATAGATGAGGAGATAGGGCGACAGAGTGACTTTCTCAGGAGGAGCTTCTGGGATCACAGTGAGTGCCTAGCTGGAGGTTTTCTTGAAAAGGACCGCAGCACTTGCTTACTCTGTCCCTCGCTGTGACGTGTCTTCATGAGTCATATCTGTAGGATCTGGCCATCTTGCTCCCCACCATGTTCAACTCCGGAAACCCCTGCATGATGCTCTGTGTGGCTGTCTGAGAACTGGATAGTGGTGACCTCGGGCAATGAGCAGTTTCCCTCTCACTTGATAAGGAGTGTTCCGGGGACATTTTGAAGCTAACGTGGGCTGGGAGTTGCAGGGTAACACAAGGCACCTGTGTTAACAACCTTCTGTCGCACTTACAAAACTACTGCTGTGTTGGCAGCTCATTGATTCAATGTCAGCCTTCTGGCCGTTTTGGCGAAGAGATGCATAGTTTAGAGGTATGAACAAGCGGTTGTTACCATCATATCAAGTCCTGAACTCCTGTGACTACCTGGAGGAGTGACGTTGAGCCTCAAATTTATGTTATTAGTGAAAAGAAAGCACTAACAAACTACTAGAATTGAAATAAATATTGAAATGTACTTTTTCCTTGATCTGCATGTTTTAGGACAGGCACCTTAAAAGTTCTCAGATTATTTTACATGGTTCTTCAGACAGACTATACCCCTTTGTTCTGAAAAAATGTGGTGAAGAATTAATTGGCTTCTTGAATGGTCCAGTAATTATCTTGGGTTCCAACAATCATTTCGTTTTTATCATCGGGAAAGAATTATATTGTACTGAAGTTTGCTCTGGAAAAGTCAGAGAGTCTCTCATTGGTAGGGCCGATATTGAGAAAACAGGATGTGCGGTTAAAGCATCTCTTTGTTTTTAGCCAACAGAAATGTGATATTTTCTTCTTTTATACCATTGATGTAAAAGCACCCCACAATGTTCCGGGCCCTCAGAGAGTCATAAAATTTGGATCATTAAACTGATGATGGGAAACCTATCAGGGGGTTGCTTCAAAACAGATGCAAATGCCTATATTCAGAAAATAAACCCCAGACACAATTCAAACAGAACATACCGCTGATGATAGTACAGCCACACACATGCAAAAGGAAATAGATTTCTTTTTTTTCCCAGTTACTTTAAATTTTATTTTGTATTGGTTTCAGGTATATAGCTTAGTGGTTAGACAATCATATACTTTGCATAGTGTTGCTCTTGATATTTCTGATACCCACCTGGCACCACACAGTCATCACAATATTATTGCCTATATTCCATAGGCTTTATTTTACATCCTTATGACTATTTTTAAACTACCAATTTGTATTTCTTAATCCCTTTGCCTCTTTCACTCAGTCCCCTAACACCTCTCCCCTCTGGAGAAAATAGATTCCTTTAGACTCATTATTCGGTATCATCACTTGGGTTTCACACTTTGTAATTTCTTTCTAAGAAGTGGGCCCATGTGATCCTTCAAACTTTTCATAAATATTATCTTTGGAGAGGAGTTGATAACTTCTAAGAGAGTTGGCAACTCTCTTTTCTTTTCCATTCATATCAGTGATTCGTGGACCAGTTCCTATTATCAATCATGCTGACGTTAGGAGGAATCTCAAGTTGAGAGAATTTGTGGACAGAGCTACTGAATGAGAGCAAAGTAAAACCATCAAGTATATGCACTAAGTGAGCTCCTGATGGGCGATATTTTGAAACACATTGTCTTTGTGACATCATGGGAAATTTTTCTTTTTAATTGCTTTTAAGAGTAAACAATCTGACTTCCAGGGACACATTTTACACAATCTTTCCCTCTAAAGAACTAAACTTTTTTGTTCCAGGAAGGAATGTTGTATAACCACTTAAATTTATAAAGAATAAATAGGGCATAAGACTAAAAAAAATAAGAAAAAAAATGGTATTCCTGCTGATCTGACTCCCCATTCACTTATTCACTCATTCAACAATATTTATGGATTATTTGCTATGTGCAATAGTGCAATATAGGGTGTTACATTACTTAGAAACCAAGTGGTAGATACAGAAATTATTTGAGGATGTCACTCTTTTTTGAAAACAGAACTAGCAACGGTTATAATATAGGTATATCTAGGATTTTAACTTGTAATGGGCCCCACTTCCGGCCCCAAACTTGGCGTGTCATGAAACGAAGTAGCCCCAGACAGAAACGATCTCTTCCAAGGACAAGAGAGGTGCATATTTTTAAGTGCCAAAATAACTATGGTAACTGATAATTCTTCTTACCCTAAATTCCTATGTAGAAAAAGGAGTGTAAGAGAAAATAAATTGGACACATAATTTTATCTATCTCCACATGCAACATAAGAAATTGGGGTAAAGGTCCTCTACTTTTCGATATCTTGAAATGCTGAGAGGGAAGGAGGGAGGGAGAGAGAAATCTGAAGGGGGTAGGGAAAGGGGTGAGTAGGAGAGAAACTCAAACATTAATGGGTAATAGAATTTCTCTTGCACTGGCCACAATACATATGTTTGTTAAAAAGCAAGAGGCGGGGAAGACATGCATGCCTGATGCTGAAGAAAAGCCTGTTTGTGCCTCACACACTGGAGAACTTGTTCAGGAACAGTCCATCCATGTGAAAATATGACCCATGTCATTTTGCCAGGGTCGTTAAGACACTGAGCTGCTGAGTAAGGCCTGATTGGGTAAATTCAAGATCCTGGGGGTGGGGGCCACATACTTCCTAGTGCCCAGTTTTTCTAAGACTCAAAAAAAAAAAGTCAGTGGAAATAAGGTTATGGAGTGGCACTTGCGTGGGCGAGATGGGGTCTCCAAAGGGTGGGAACCAGCCGGGTCTCAGACACGGCTCATTCTTTTAGATCCTTCCCCATTTTCTTAGTGCGCAATATGAGAAAGAGAGAGTCAATGCCCAGCACTACTAACCAGAAAAAAACAGTGGTATTTAGAGATGGGGAAGAGGGAAAGGTTACAAATGATTTTTGAAATGAATTTCCCATTCTCTTTTGACTATTGTCTCATTCATGTTTCACAAACTCTTAAAATGTCTGGAGATAAAATTCGGATCATTTGTTGTGAAAAGAAATGGCTTTATAGAGATGCTTAGAGGACATGAAAGCTACATTTGAATGAATAAATATTCAAAAAGGGGCAGGAAATATAGAATAGTGGACAAGATATTTTCCTATAATGTAATGGGGAAATTGTATGAAGTTTCAAGCATCCTACATGAGCCAAAATAACGAATTGAAAAACGAACAAAAAGCCCTCATCATTTAGCTATTTGGGTTTTAACTAAGCAAGGACAAATAACCAGTTCAATCTCAGTTTCAGTGTTAATTTTTTAAAAACTGAATTGACAATTCTAATTATGCTGGCTTATTTCCAGCATCCCAGGCTCTCTCTCACTCAGGGCAGTGATATTTAATTCAACAAATAACACAATCTTATTAACCTACAATGGACCAGAACTTTAATCTCTATGGGTCTCAGTCTCTTTATTTGTAAATTAATGGATTATGACTTGTTGATTTCTAAATGTTGTTCTTTGAGTTGTATGATTGTTTTCTAGATTTTAACATTTCAGTAAAGGGGTTTTATAATTTGGATATAGGTCTTGAAACTATTTGTATTTTTAATAATAATAATAATATATATAGTAACCCCATTATGGTCTTTCTGCAACACCACCTGAATATGTGAGAAGAAAAATTTCTGGGTTTCTCCTCATCAGCTGCTAGTTATAGTCTAGGAAGTTTTGGGGGGCACTTTAATTTAATGGGCACTTTTTCACCAGTAAAGGAGTTGGGCAGGGTGGAGATTGCGTTGAATTTAAGTCAACCATTCAGTTTTAATGGGGCAGGTTTTAAAATCCTCCCTAAATTAAGGTTAGAGAATTTCTTTGAAAGGACCCCTTTGAAAAAGATAAATCTTTCTGCCTTTTTGCTTTAAGGGTCTGCAAGCATGTTTCAAGCCACTTAGATTAAACAGCTTGAGACTGCCAGGTATGAAAGTAGCTGTTTTCTCCCCAAAAAAGGCAGATGTGGTTTCATATCAAATTGGCAGCTACATACGGGCCCTTGGGCTCAGAGAGGGAAGGAGTGGGAACATGAGACCCTTGTAAAGATTTCACCACCATTAAGTTTCTTTTGAGACACTCATATCAGCCCACTGATATAACATCGTAAAATAACTGCCATCTCCCCCTTTTATAGGAGCAACTCTTGTGTTAGAGCCGCTGGGTTGTAATAAGGAAACGTGTTTTAAAAAAATGAAAAGGGAAAGATGACCTTCAGGCTACTCTGGTCCATGGCTGGGGTCAGGGGAAGGAAGGTTCAGAGCCTAGTAGGAGAGGGGTCAGTCTGACACTGGAGGCCAAAGTTCACGAGTCTGCAATATAAATAATATATGTAGGAAATGAGTGTTTACTCCTCTCTAATGTTAGCAAACTGGAAGGATAAGATGGCTTCCTTTTGACGCGAAAAAGATCTAAATGGGAGATGCTATTTTAAACAATGAACAGCTGTTTCATCTTGAACCAAAAAGAACAAAGAAAACACCCTCAGGTCCACATAGGATATATTGTGGTTTCCCGTGGTGTGTGTGTGTGTGTGTGTGTGTGTGTGTGTGCGCGCGCAAATATGTGTGTGTGTGTCTGTTTTCCCTCCTCTCCTTTTACTTAGGATAATTGAAATGTCATTTTATCTTGGGATGTTTTCTTTACCCACCAGGGACATGAAAAGTTAAAATATGGGAGAATTTCCTTTTCATCATTTTGAACATAAACAACTTTTCATTGCTTTAATATGAAGTGTTTTCTTTGTTAATCCAACAGAGATTAATGCCTGGCATGCTAAATGGTATGCATAAGAGAAAAATCACAATGGTCCATGGGTAATATATTTTAGGCAAGACTAAAGCAATAGGATGGCATTATATCATAGTCTTAAGAGCTTTTCCTTGCTCTGGAGAACAGCTGGAAATCTAAAGGGCAGCCTGAGCTGCTGACTTAAGAGATTTCAATTATCCAATTAATGCCTGAGAATCCTAGACTTGAATTCACAGAAAAGTTTAAGCATATATGTTTGGATGATTCAGAAAACGAATTTCTGATTTTCAGGGCAAGCTTCTCGAGAATTTAACTCAAAACACCTCTTAGATTAATATGCAAACATATGTGTCTTTAAAAATGTGCATTGACACATAAAATCATTTCCCTTGGTTTGAATTTTGTACTGAAAATTACTGAGATTGAAAGCACAGAACAAAATTTTACGTGTTCAATGGGTAGCAGACTTATTTACTTCTTAATTTTTTATAGATATTTGTATCTGTCTTCCCAAGTCTGGATTTTGGGAAAATGAAGAGGCATTACCATAAATTCTGTTCTTCCAGATAAGACACACACACGCACACACACACACAGTTCATTTTACCTGGAAAGCTATTCAATTAAGCAGACAAATGCACACTCAAAAGTTTAATTATTTACTAATCTCTTTCTAAAAGGCTGGCGTATGAGAGTGTGGCTTTTTTTTTTTTTTTTTTTTTAATTTGAAGGAACTACTTCATTTAGCTTCTATTGATTATATAGTTGCAAAAATCATGTCTGCTGTTTTAGGTTGTTTCTAGCTCTCTTCTTTTTTCAACTCACAAGACATAATTTTAGTTAACTTTCCCCGGGGCTTAATTCCTTAAAACTTTGTGTTTTGAAATAAGAGATGCATTTCTTTAAATTAAGAATAGGAAATTCTAGGCCAGACATTGCTATTTCTCTTCCTCCAGACATAGATCTCAAGAATACTAATATCTTGTAAAACTTTAACAAAAGAAGAAAAAAAATCCATGCAAATTCTTCTTTTTTAAATCCAGACTTGGTAATAGAGCACATTAATAAATTGTCCTGTCAACGTCTAGGACATGGGTTCAACTCCAATTGGTTTAATGGCCACAAATGTTTCCTTAGAAGAATTCTGGGTTTCTGGATGGAGGGAGGAGTGTCAGGGAGTCTCAGGGCAGGCTGGCTTGAGACCCACCCCAGAAGGTGGTCTTGGGAGGTAATCACACCCTGCTGATAGGATTTGGCAGTTAAAATAGATGGAGGTCAGCCTGTCATTTTGTCTATTTAAATAAGTCACTTGTGATTAAGAGTAAGCAGCTAGTTTTCTTTTCTTTCTCACTTTTGGGTCCTTGTGGGCTTTCATCTGTTTCTCTCCTTCCTGAGGGTGTTGCTCTTTCTCTATTCTCTCCTGCCTTTTATATAGAAAATGTTCATGTTTCTTCCTCCATACTTCCCTCTGGAGACATGGGCTGGGAGACAATTTATCATTGTATTTCATTCAAATTACAAACATTGATATTTCAGCTAAAGCTATCGCTACACACCACAAGCATGGGTAGATAAAGTGTGCACACAAACACCAGTGTTTACTGACTGCAGACCTGCAGAAATTAACATCATGTGTAGTGTTCCACTGAAAATAAATTTGGGGGATTAAATAAGTTAGAGAAATTCGCATATTACTTCTAGAACTCAGAGGTTCTTAGCACACATTGGCATATTATTGATCCCTAAGAAGTACTGCTATCTATAAAATTTAAAATAAAACCAAGTTTGTGGAATGGGGCATTTTCCAAACTTCCGTGACCATGAGATCTTTTGCCAGTAGGACACTGTTCAATCATCTGAAGGCACATTGATGTTCCACAGAGTGGGTCTTGGAAGATTCTGGAAGGGAGCAGTGCTGAGAAATGAGGCTGATGGAATCAGAGGTGGGGAGTGTATGGCGTTTAACCTTACCTACTACAGAGAGATGTTTGGGTTTGACATGTAAAGCTATCCAACATTACTGTATCCATTCTTGAGGAAGGAAAGATGGTTTCTTATAACATAAGCACACTAAAATCATACTTCCAACTTCCTATTCATGTTATCATTATTCCATTAGATGTATCATATCCCTTGTTGGAAAGGCCGTGTAATGGAGGATTTCAGAGCCTGAAGCCTGTGTTCAAATCCTGACTTCCCTCTTCCTGTGGGACCTTGGTCTGTGTCTCCATGCTCCTGTTCCATCACCTGTAATAAGTGTGAGCATGATGATAATAGTGCTTAACTCACAGGGTTTGGGGAAGGATTTGATGAGATAAAATAACTAAGGCACTTAGCAGAGTGTCTAACATAGAGCATGTGACAGAAAAAGCAACAACATTTATTTTTACAGAAATTGTATTGTATAATGAAAAAAGCACAGATTAAGGACACACAGTCCTGAGTTCAAATCCTGTCAATGTTCTTTATTGGGTTTACCAAATCATACACATTAGTGTTATTACCATAATAGAGAAGAAATACTTGTACATGTTTTACAGGGTTATTGTGAACATTAGATATATTGATAAAACATCAAGGACATTGATGCTGCTCAAGAAATAGTTTCTGGAATAATTATTGTTGTGATTCTACAGCACCCCTCTATTTCTTATTAGAAACAGTATATTGCTCTGGAATCTTTCCCAGTCATTTTCTGAAATTACCTGAAAATTTTCAAAGGATTTCTGCTAGGTTGAAGGAAACATTTGTGCTGATTATTGGATTATAAAACTTTCCTAAAATTTTGCTAAATAAATGGATGAATTTATAATTCTCTGAGAATTTCAGACAGTGGGTCACTGACGGAAAATATAAGTGATAACAAAGCTGATTACCACAACTCATGCTGTGTGCAGTTAAAATATCATGGGTTTATTTTATCTTTGTTGTATAGACAGAGGAGGTAAAAAATCTAAGAAAGTTAAAAGTCATGTTTATATATTTTGTTCTTGCAGATTACATTTAGGCTTAAACCCACTATTACGTTTGTTATTTTTCAATGGATAGATAGGATAGAAATACATCACTGACCTTTCCTCTTTGGTATCTGTGTCGTCTGGGGATTTTGTTAAAGGGCGAATTTAAATTTCATTTTTAAGAAAATATCTTAATAAGTTATTTTATTCTATAGGAGTTCTCACTATAAATCTTAAATTTACAAAATGAGACTGTTTTCCCCATATCAATATCAAAACAAACAACAAAGATAGAATTCCCAAATCCTCTCTTATTTCCCTTCTCTCTCTCCCTCCTTTATTAATGTCTTATCAGGTTTTAATTCAGGTCAGTTCTGGAAAGATTGTTTTGCCAGATGACATGTACCTTGTGACCCTGTTGTGTGTTATATACTCTTTCATATGAAAACATGGGGAATGTTTTTAAAGAAACACTTAAGGTTTGTATTGTAGATCATGCCATCTGAAGTTGTCACATAGGGCACATATGAGCATGTGATCACTAAATACCTTTCTTAAAGGGGCATCCTCCCATGGGATACATATTCTATAAAAATGACACAGAGACACAAGATTATTTTGTTTCATTGAAGCACATTTCTTTAAAAAGCCAAGGATGAATTTTAGTCACCTGCAGAAGGAAACATACTCTTGTTTCAAAACTTGGCATGAATATGGCCTTACATTTAAAATCTTTTGTCAATGTACTGAAATTTTGAATTCTTATAGCCCTAAAGGGATGAAAAGTAATTCCTGCTATTTGTGAGTTATTTTGGAGTTTATGAAGTGTTTTCATAAACTTTATTTTTGTTGAAGAGTCTGGTGAATTATCATCACATTCAGGGGATGTGGTCGTTAGCTTAAAACATCAAATCCAATGACAAAAACAGTCAACACAAGTGTTTTATAAACCACAGTGGTGCCAAATTCCCCACTTTCACAGTTGTTCTCAATGCACCCCCCTCCAAACTCCCATCCCCGGCACACAGAGCAAATGGCATTTTAGATAGACAGTTGGAATCAGCTTTGACAGGAGAGATTTAAGGCTGCAGAGTGACATAAGGTGGGTCTGGGGCAGAACCCATTTCTTGCTGTTTTCCTATTTGGATATAGACTAATTTCTGCCTACTGCTTGATTAAAATGCAGCATGATTGTTGGAACGAAATTTTGGTATTTTTTTAAAATATGTTTTTATTGATTTCAGGGAGAGGGAGAGAGAGAAACATCAGTGATGAGAGTCATTGATCAGCTGCCTCCTGCACACCCCCTACTGGGTTCACAACCTGGCCATGTGCCTTGACCAGAAATCCAACAGCGACCTCCTGGTTTACAGGTTGACACTCAACCACTGAGCCACACCAGCTGGGAAAATTTTGGTATCTTTTAATTTTCTAAATGTAATAGGCACATGAAAGAAGAAATTCTGGATTTCAACCTTAGTTACTTGCAAAAATCCTCAGTATTTCAGTCTACATTGTTCTTTGAACACACACACATACATATACACCCACACAAGCAGCAAGAAGGGAAAGAAAACAACCCGACAATTTCATGTGATGAAGAACAGATTAAAGCTCACCAATTTGGGACAGTATCATACATACTCGGGAATTTTCAAAGGCAAGACCCAAGGTCTCTAAAAACTGAAACTGGAGCATCTTACTGATCTCAAATGCAACTCTTACTGCGTATTTGTATTCTAAAATAAGAAAAATCTGTGCAGGGCAAGGAATAAGAATCCTAAATAGGTTGTTCTACATGTTCAAAAGTTGATTTTTCAGCCCAAATTTCACAAAGTATTTTAACAGGCAGTTTTACTACTCTCCAACTTAATGGTAGCCACATGGCCAAGATCCTTTTGAAAATGTATCTTGTTTGATATTTACTTAAGATGTTAATAACTCAGAGCTCTTTGACGTATATGTTAAATCTTATTGTCCTAACCGATTTGTTAGGAGAAAAATTAAAGTGGAAAAGATTGGTACTGGGGAGGGAAAGACTAGTATTCAGTGACAGGTTTGGCCTCTAATCTGGCAGAAAAACAACATGGTCAAAATCTGAGAAGGCATTTTAGGTCTTATAATAATCAGCAACCAAAAGAAAGAAGGGAGCTAAAAATAGGAACGAATAATTAACAATCTAAAAATAGACTTGGCTAGCCATATGGAAGTCATTGCCGGCTAGAGGGTAAAGGGGGCTAAGGACAATGAAAATCAATACCAAGCATTTAATGGGCTACCTGCAAACATGGTCCATAAGTGCTTTACCCAGTTCAGCTCCATCTAAGTCAATCTGGGACAAGAAAAATAGAAAAGCACAAATTATCATTTCCTAATTGATCCAAGAGGGTTTTTTGGGAAGATGCTTTTGACTCCAATCTAAAAGGCCCCTTAGATAGCCTGTCACGCCATTGGCTGTGATGGGGATTCTGTTTTTCACAATGGGGAAAATATAGTGATTTTTAGATCACTTATTTTTTATACTTTATTTATTTATTTTTATTTTAAACATTTTTTTAAATTTTTGTTTAAAATATTACAAATGTCCCTTTATCTCCCCAATGACAGATGACTTCTTATATTTAGAATAAACAGTAATGCTTGCGATATAACTAGCATTGCCCTAAGAACACATAATTATGGGGGTGGGGAGAGACTGTCAACAGAGATGTGCCTAGTTCAACGGATCTCGTATGCTCCCAAGGGCTCTGAAATGTTTTTATAAGACTGAAGTTGTCATTGTGTCTACGTTCCTGTCTTTTTAATTGTTATTATGGGAAGATGCATGAAAATGTTATTATAGGGGAAATACTATCAAGGCTGGAGAGTTCCTAGGCCTTATATATCTTTGACGTCTATTATACCTCTCGTTAATACCACTGGAGAATTATGGGGAGAAATCTTAAAATTGCTTACATTAGCTCTGAGTGTTTTTAAAAAATGTGGAAGACCGACTGGAAGTTGACTAAAATAGAAAGCGGCACACTAAAGTCGAAAGAGCACAGGTGCTGTGTGCAGTGTGAGGCTGAGGCCCAAACTGGAAATCAGGCTCTGCGTTGTATGACCTTGACCAAGAGGTTTATCTCTCTGAGCCTTATGTGTCTTACCTGAAAAATGAAAACAGTAGCTTCTTGGTATTTATGTTATGTACTACAAGTATCTTATAAGAAAACATATGTAACACCTTTATGAACACAGGGCCTTGATACATAACCATGGCTTAACAGATGATCATAGCTATTGATATTGTTGTCCATCAGTTTAATTTAGTCATAGCTGACAAGCTCTTAGGATGTTGACAGGAGAGAGTGCAGAGTTCACTAAAACAGCTTGACACTTCATGTATAAGGAAAAATATATTCTTTTTAATCTGCAGCCCTGCCATTCAAATTTCAGGATTCTTTCTTGATTCTCCTTATTGGATTCAAGTAATTTTTGCTTTCTTAAATAAGGCCATTCCATCAAATCTAGCTTTTAATTCTTTCTAATATGAGCACCTCTATGCCTGCATAATTCTCATCTGTGTATTGATTTTATTTTTCACCTTTATGTGCTTATGATTATCTCTGATTTATAAATAAAATAAATGATAAAGCTTAAAGGGTTATAAAAATGGATACAAAACCCAATTCTTCATTAAAGTTCTTGCACATTTCTTGTTAAGTATTTCTCCTAGCTAACTTTCTTTTACTTAAAAGTTTGAGAGGGAGGTAAGGGTGAGAGAGAGAGAGAGAGAAACATTGATTTGCTGTTCCACTTATTGATACATTTATTGGTTGATTCTTGCATGTGCCCCAACCAGGAATCAAACCCAAAACCCAGGAGCATCAGGAGGATGCTCCAACCAGCTGAGCCACTGGCCAGGGCTAACTTACTTTTTCTATTGCTGTTGTCCATAGGATCTTTCCATCAGATTTTCTAAAAGGTTGCTATTTGTGAATATGAAAGTATTGATTTGAATTTTTGTCTTTGAGTTTTATGTTATTTAGTCAAATCATTTGAAATTGTGATGATTTTTTTTCTTTTTCCAATTTTTAGCTTCTAAGTTTTTTGTGTGTAGTTATATTGACTAGTATCTCTATCAGAATGTTAAACACTAGCGATGATAATGAACATCATTGCATTTTTCCTGACATTTCTGGGAATGTCTCTAGTATTCCCTGTTAAATATGATGCATTATATTAATTATAAATTTATTAAAATTAGTGACACCTTTTTTAAAAATCTGAACTTGGTATATAACCATATATATGCAGTCATAGTGTTTGAGTTTTGAAAGCTTCTCTATGTTTGAAAAATCTGTACCAAGTCATTTTGGATGACATTTTTCTTAAGTTGTAACGAAGTCTTTTTCTGTTTGCTTATTTGTTTTACTGTATTTTATGAATAAAAACACTAAATATATTATTTACTATATAAAATATGTGTAGCTTAATAAAATATATTATTGCTTTTTGTATTTTTCTTTTCATGTTATTTTTTTAATTGATAATACATTTATAAGATTCAAAAGAAAAAAATTAAAGATATATAGTAAAAGTCTCATTCCCTCTTCTGCACCCATCCTCTCAGTTTTTCTTTTAAATCCATTACTAATCTACCAATCTTCTAAACCTCTCAAATCATGTTTTGAGTTTTTTGTTCATGTGCTCCCATAGAAAGAGATTTCTGTCAGATACCAAGTCATTTTAGACCTACACACCTACCACCTCTCTCCTTGGCCTCCCTTTGATTTCTTTTTCCTTGGTAGAAAAGGTAATTTTGTTAGCAGAAAATGATCTGGCCCTCTTGTATTTCCTTTCTCTACTCCCTTCCCAAATGACCCTCTGTGCTATGAAGGCTGAATAAATACTTCCCTCTCCATCTCTTTGTCTCTCTCTTTCCTTTATCTCTTTCAATTCTGTTATTTTGAAATGTCATTTGTATTAATTCATAATTAATTTTGTCCTATTACATAGAAAAATAAAATAAAATAAAATAAAATAAAATAAAATAAAATAAAATAAAATAGGAGGGGTCATTATGAAAACAGTTAAACCCTTTCTAATTTTATTCCCCAGGGGTAATCTCTTTTAACATTTATGTTCAAGTGTTCCTAGTGGTTACTTCCATAATTTAAAATAATGTAGTCTTACCACTGTTTTTATAAATTTACTTTAATCTTTCTATTTTGTTATATGAAAGATGAGGGTACAGCTCCTATACATCACCCCTCTCTCCCCACCCCACTTTTTTTCAATACTGATCGCTATTTAATTCTTATTTAATGCCATTGACTAACTTTATGTACTTTTAATTTATATACTTAAACTTTTTTTCTTTTTCCATCATAGTGAATATTTATCTGATTTTCTCTATGTAAGATATGCTCCTTTTTGTGCTTACTCTTTTCCCACCATTTATACTTTCTATCTCCTGAGAGGTAGTTGTCAATTTTAATAACGTTTACATTCTATTTTATAACTATAGTCAAGTCTTCTCTGCTTTTTATGTACGTTGAGTCTCACAAATAAAAACTAACAGCACATGATTATAATGTAATTCTTGTTTATCATTGAGCCAAGTAGTGAGTTATAATTATAGTTGCACTGCTACTAGTACAAGATCTGAAATTCTTTTGGAATTGTTATTTGGGGAATGTTTCTAGCGCTAAGAGGTAATCATGCTTCCCCTCTTTTTTATGCTAAATGCAGTGCTCCACCATGAAAAAAATTTAGTTCGCTTTCATATTTAGGACATTCTTTCTTGCGTGTTATCCTGTAGTTATTGCTTGCCTTTGTTTCCTCATTGAGAGAATTACACTTTTTAGCACTCAGTCCTTTTGAAGACTGAAATGAAAAGCTATATTCTTCATGAGGCATGCTTGCCGTGACACTACTGAGGATATCTATCTTGTTGCAAGGCTAATACCTCCATTGTTAGTATCATAGATTCATGTATTGATTATGTTTAATACTAGGTAGTTTTACTTAAACCCATCACTAGTTTTTCAGAATTATATTTTACATTTCTTCAGGTAGTTACTATATAGAAATGCTTTTGAGTAACTTTGGTTTTTTCCATCTCTTGCACTACCATCTCTTGCACTTCCTTCTTTTACTTTACTAATTGCAACAGTTCAAAGTTTCCTAGGGATGATAATTTACATTAGTTGATAATGCAATTTCTAAATGAGATCTACAACTTGGATTGATCTATAGTCATTATTTAAAGGAAAACATCCCACAAAAAGTAAATTAATGGAAATTACTGGTTCATCAATTTCAGATGTACTTCTTGGGTCAATAACAAGCACCTTCACCCCCTACTCTCTATGTAGTCTTGCTCATATCCCTTAATATCTCTTGGGCTCCTTTTTCTTATCTCATATGTATCTTCCTGGTATTTATTCCTCTCCAGTCCCCGTACCACCTTGTCTCTATCTCTTTTATCCTACCCAGAGTTAGGATTAAGGACCTCCTGCTTCCTGAAGTCCCACTTGGACCCACCCCCAGACAACATTCCCACACTCTAACATCTTTAATGACTCTCTAAAACCTAGCAACTAAACTTCAAACTCCTAACTCCAGCACATAGGTCTTCTATGACCTAACCATGTGTCCCCCAAGTGCCCCCAGTAAATAATAATAAACCTAAACTTGCCTCTCAGTAATAATTACCTTAAGTTTTTGAATATATATTCAAAAACTTTCCCCTGCCAACCTTGCTTATACTGCTCTCTTTTAATGGAATGCCCATTTCCAGTCTCTGCCTAATGAAGTTCACCTTATTTTCCAAGCCTTTTTCAAATTTAGTTACCTCCATGGAGTTCCTCTGATGCCTCAAAGCTGAAATTGTGTCTCCTTTTCCATGCCTTCTTCTCATACTTCCTTAATATCAGTTCCTAACTTTTAACTGTTCCCCTTGTATTGCACTCATCTCTGTGTTATACCCCAAATTAGATGCATCTTCCTCAAGAAAAGGGGCGTCCTGTGTATATTTTATGTCTCTCAGCGAACACGTCATTGTAAGAACTACAGAAATACGTTGAGTGTGAGACTGGATCTGTAAAATGAATTAGTCATTGTCATACTTGCTTACCTCACAGAGCCAGGACCTGGCTTCTTTGGAGGAAGGATTGCACAAATATATAAAGCTAGCCTAAGATGCAATTTGGTTTTATTTTTCGTGAGCAGATGATTGGCTATGCACACAGTGTTCAGGATGCATTTGAATAAAGAAATAGATGGGTCTGCAGCCTGGTTGAAATTCCCCATTTTTAGTGGAACATGATGTGGGATGTTTCATTTTTGCCTGGGAAAATTAAATGAAAGGGCTGATGAAAAAATCAAAATATATTTTATAGCCATGTATAAATTCAAACATGAAAGTGGTTAGTCATTCACATTACAGGCTGAAAGGTTCTCCTGGCCTAGCATTAGAAGAAGAAATTGTATGTCTTAATTATCTGTGGGTCTTATTAAAATTGCAAGCTTGTTCCTCTCTGCTCTGTGTACTGAGAACCACTTCTCACAGCTCAATAAATAATAATGACAATCATCAAGAGATGGGCACTTAGAAGCTTCCAGAGAAAATATCCCATAGGAGGGGATATTTATAGATGGTAATGGGAATCTCCACTTACCTGCTGACGTGGCTTGGCTATATGAACAGCTGGCATTTCAAATGTTGGCGCTGCAGTTGTATACTTGCAATAATGAAAATGAGATCAGGAATATCTGTAATGATTTCATAAACTGTCAAGTTGTTTGGAAAAGTAAAGGAAACACCAAGGTGGCTAAATAAGCTGAGTTGTGGTATGGAGAAGATAGGAGTGGGTGAATAGTTTTCTTATAGTCTTAATTGCAGATTAGCACAGATTTAAGATTAGCATAACTGTTGAGAATCATCTATCCCAACTGATATATAGGGAATGAAGGTGTGAGGAAATTAAGTCAATCCCTATACTATTTTATCACCCTGTATACAATTTACACTCCTTTCGCAAGTCTAAAGTAGGCTTTATACTTGTGAAAAGTAGGTACTGGATACCCCTTGCCTTGAATAACAGAAGGATTCTATTGGTGGATCCTTCATTAAATGTTTTTCTATACCCAATATCTTTGTAAAACAAACAGTTCTGCCCTTTCTTTTAATCTCAGGGATGGCTGTGTGAACCCTGAAAGGAAAAAAAAAAGACACCCACTAAAAAGGGCTCTTAGTGGCTAACTGGCCTCAAATTAAAATGTATATATATATATATTAATATATATATATGTGACTGCCTGCCTTTGCACTGACCTGCCTGCCTGCACTGTGCTCCTGGCCTCTGAGCAGCCCTTGTAAAGGAGCTCCTGGAGCCCTATTTCAACCAGCAGGACTGAGGCTTTCCCCATCCAGTTGGAGCTATGCAGCTCCAACCAATCAGAGTGACTCTATTCTGATCAATCAGGACAGTGCCTTTGGACCGGTCAAACTGTGAAGATTTGGAGTTCTTCTTTGCATGGCGATGGGCCAATCAGGGACTAGGCACAGGGACTTCTGTTCACATAAACCAGCTCCCCTCTTGCTCAGGGGGCGCACTTTCCACCGACAAGTGAAGAAAAAATTTCCGCAGCTAGAGCCTCACTGGTGCAGGGACCAGACCTCAGTGGAGCAGAGCAGAGCTGCCTGGCTGGCCTGGCCTGCTGTCTCCACAGCCATGCTGTGTCGCTGCACTGGAGGACGTTTCCTTCCTCACTACACCCTAAATTGGGAATTCCTGTTGGCATTGAATTGATGTCAATGACAGTTGGTCGACAGTAGGAACGAAATGACACCATTAATCAGTAATGTGTTTAATCTCTCTTTCAGAAGCTAGTATGAAATCAGGCACCTTTAACCTAGCAAACTCTGAACACCGCCTCCTAAAAGGGTCTATCAGAGGATCTGTGAATTGGGACGGGAAATACCGCATTTTTAATCTCGTAAGTTCTATCCTAAATAGAGCATTTCTCTCAGTAATGAATGTGAGCAACAAACCCCAGTACCAGGGCATAGATATTTTCATATTTTATGACAGTTGTTATGATATTTTCAAATCTCATATGCTTTTCATCATTTTCAAAATGCAGTAGCTAGTGGACTCCTTTAATTTTTTTATGTTTAATTGACTTTAGAGAGAGAGGAAAAGAGAGAGAGAGAAACACTGATATGAGAGAGACACATTAATCACCTGCCTCCCGTAAGCGCCCTGACTCGGGATTGAATAGCAACCTAGGTATGTGTCCTGACTGGGAATCAAAACCGCAACCTTTTGTGCTGGACAACACTCCAACCAACTGCCAACTGAGCCACCTGGACAGGGCCACTCCTTTAAATTTAATAGTCACATAATAATTCCTCAATAAAAAATATGTTTTACTACATCACAAATCTTTTTTTTTTTTTTTTATAATTACACTAATAGAATGTTTTTCTTTGCATTCCTAAGTATTTTAACTTACATTTTTAAAACATTATTTTGAGAAGAGTTCATAGGCTTCACTGGTTTGTAAAGAATTCATGGCCCCAAAAGGTTGTAACCTCTATACTAAATAATACCTTCCAATGTTTTAGAAGTTAATTTTTATTTCTTTTCAACTATATAGCTTTGAAACGACGTTTAACAATGTTTTCTTCATAATTCAAACTACTGTGCTCACTAACATTGGTTTTCTATGGCAGCTGCTATTAGAAAGAGATTAAGCTTAAATTTCTGTAAGGAATTTTTATTGCCATTTCTAAAATAATTAGAATTTTGTACTCTCCAATGGAACGATCATTACTTTTTAAAGAATAATTTAACATCTTATCAAACTGGATTTAAAAATGAAATTCCAAAGATTCTAATTAACCCTGGACTTATTCCCACGC
The DNA here is from genome assembly GCF_964146895.1 of Miniopterus schreibersii. NCBI lineage: Eukaryota > Metazoa > Chordata > Mammalia > Chiroptera > Miniopteridae > Miniopterus > Miniopterus schreibersii. The sequence goes on from NC_138110.1 coordinate 69,538,419, forward strand.
TTCATCAATTATTGAGACAAGATGTGACAAAGCAAAGAGGTCAAGCAACACTACTCCCAACTCTGGAAGAAATTATGCAAAGGCATACGCACTCTTTTCACTTTAGCAGTAAATAGATTAAGCAATTTGTGGTGGTTTGTGACTTATGCATAAATTACCCATATATAGCAAAACCCCTTAAAACTACATGTGTTTGGTCATAGAATGCTTCTTTTCTTTATTTAAAACAATAAATGAAACTGAGGAATTGTTGCTGAAGGGAATTAGGATTTTAATCCTAGCAAATATTATCTAGGTTGTTATGAATTAAACATGTAAAATAATTTTAAAATTAAGAATAATCTCTCGAATATCAATTCTGCATTAGGCTGAATTTTTACCAACTTGAATAGTTTATCTAAGCCTCCCTAGAGATGGAAAGTCAGAGCCTGGGAAACAGGGGCCAGATAGCGCACCCCACATGGAAAGGTGCAAATCCACACTTCCCCTGCTCCCTTCACTCCCCTTGGGAGTGCAGGTTGTGGGGGTGGCTGGGGTGGGGCGGGGGAGTCTCATGACACTTCTCCTGAGCAGTTCTATGGAAGGCAAGGTGCAGCTGCCAGTTCTTTACATTTCAGGTTACAGACGACCTTCAAATGCTTTTTTCTTCCAGAAGTCACTGCTGATCGGCTAACTAGGTGGTGCCTGCGACACCGTAGTGGCAAAGTGATCGCACATCATTACACAGTGCACACGTGATTTAGTTTATGTCTCCTCGACCGCAGGGGAAGTTACGAGCAATTATTTTCCAGTCTCCTCGACGTAATTACACTGTAATCTGCAGGGACGTGTAATTGCGGGGCGGCTTCTGCACGGCGTTACGCGGCTCCCAGGGACTGCGTGGGACCCCAGGAGCCTTTACCAGCCGGCAGCTGGGCGGCCTTTGTGTAAGCCTGGCGGCCTGAATAGAAGGCCCGTGCTGCAGGGAGATTTGCAATCCAGATGTGACGTGAAGTCCCCGAGTACACTGCCTAAGGGTTGGGAAGCCTGTGTGTTTGATATTCAACCTCACCAAATGGCCCCTCGATTTCCCATCCTCAGATTATGAAATATCTGTGGGAGCAAAGGAAACTCCTGCGACAGCAAAAGTTTTACTGGTGGAAAATTTCTTTAGGATTTAGGGATTTTTTAGTTGCTGTTGCCAGACTCCATATATCTAATAAGTGCATGAGGCTTTAAAATTTGGACAGCTGTATAGTAATGCGTGCGCTCACAGAAAATGATGAATTGCTTTATCATAAAATACAAAATAAATATTACATGGATTATTCAAGAGAAAGAGGAAAATAAAGGCTCTTTTTCTTTTTTTAACATGTCACAAAGATAAAAGCAGCACATTAAAATAAATAAGCTGACGCTGTGGTCATTTACTACTATTTCTAGTGTGTTCATCTAAGGAAGGGGCGATTTTTAATTGTTTAGCTATTTATTTATCAGGGTGACTTCTAAGAGAGTCTCTGAGAGGCCAGAGTTTGTCCAAATGGGAATGAGGGAAATTCTCAACGGGCGGTTCTGGAGCTTGGATGATCCAGTCTTCTGGGAAGAAAGCAGGGACTGCAGGGGCGAGAATCTTTTATCCCTCGTCTCACTGGCTGATTCCCTCACGGGAAAGTTGAGGTTGCGCTGGACTCATTTACACTTAGCGTGGCGAACTCTCCAGATGCATGTGTAATACATGTAACTGCACCCTGCAAGCTTCTTGTGGGTACATATATTTCACTTTATGCCAGAATTCTTGTAACGTCCAATAAATTTGTTTAAAACAAGAGGGTCTTCAACTAGGTAGAAGGTTTGAGGGAAAAGCCTGGGCATGAGAGCCACCATGGTGATACTGAACTGAATCCTGCGAGCAAAGGGGCAAAATCCTCCCTTGGTTACCCTTGAATGTGAACTTTCCAGGAAGTGTGTTGTTACGGAATTTATTACTGGACCTTTCAAATACATGTGAATTTTTGAGATATTTTTCTTGAAGCGATTTGAATAAAAGGAGTAAAAGAATTTTAAAAATAGTCTTGCCCTGAAGAAGGCTATTTTGAATACTTATCTCCTCGATGAATCTTCCCCACCACCCCAGCCTTATAACCTTGTGTAAGTTGAAGGTGTACAACGTGATGATTTGATGCACATATATTTTGCTAAATGATGACAACAATGAGGTTAGTTAGCACATAAATGAATTACCATTTGTTTCTGTCATTGGGTTGATAACATTTAAGATCTACTCTCTTAGCAACTCTCAAGTGTACAGTACAGTAGTTAATCACAGTCACCCCAGAACTTACCCACCTTCAAACTGGCAGTTTGTACCCTTGACCAATCTACCCATTTCCCTCAGCCCCCAGCCCCTGGCCACCACCAATTTACTCTGTTCTATGAGTTCAGCTTTTTAAGATCCCCTATAAAAGTGAGATTGTGCAGTATTTGTCTTTTTCTATCTTATTTTACTTACCGTAGTGTCCTCAAGGTTCATCTATGTTGTCACAAATAGCAGACTTTCCTTTTAAATTGAGAAATAATTATCTATCTCTTATCTATATCTATCTATCTATCTATCTATCTATCTATCTATCTATCTATCTATCTATCTATCTATCTATCATCTATCTATCTATCATCTATCTATCATCTATCTATCTATCATCTATCTATCTATCTATCTATCTATCTATCTATCTATCTATCTATCTATCTATCTATCTATCTCTCAATCATCTGTCATCTATCATCCATCACATTTTTGTTATCTATTGAATGGGTCTTTATTCAGCAAATGGGGCTGTCCCCTTCCCCCTGTTTTAATCATGTATGTTAATATTTTCTAATCTACTCATCTACCTTCTAGTATAATTTTATGATTTATTTACTTGGGAATGAACATACATAGGTGGTAGATACATACAGAAAAAATGGATGGATGGATGGATGGGTGGATGGATAGATACACAGACATAAATATAGTGAAATTATTTTATTGGTTTTCATTATGGAACATTTATAGGGTCAACTCATCTAAACTATCTACCTCAAAATAATTCTCTGAAATTACTGCAGATTCAATGAATAGCCTAGTATTTAGATATTTTGATGGTTGGCCATCACCAATAGTTCTAACCCTGCAATTGGCATTATGAGCCTTTAATACGGTGTGACATTTTCCTTAATCCTGGAGTCGCTAGCTAATAAGTCATGTGTTTTTAATGATTTGCCACTTGATTTGTTTCACTTTAGGCTACCATTCATCATAGTGGCACACACTTGTGGAATACAGGCTATAGTTATTTTATTTTTTTGTCTTTGGAAATGTTACAGTGTTTACCTCTGACCTGGATGCTAGGCTTTCCTTAGGTTGTCATGGATTTTTGACTTTGTGAAATACCTTTGAGGTTTCAACCGTTTTATTTGATGTTACCACCAAAACCAGGGACCTCCAATGAAATAAATGAGAGATTCAGAAGAATGACTTGTGGTTTTGTGAGGTACATAAAGGTCAGTGTTCAAAGGGCAGCCCCCTACCACGGGGAAGGCAAGTATGCTTTAATTAGGAGAGGAAAAGCTCTACCATTAAACACTGAGCTAGATAGAGGTTATTCCCCCCCCGAAAAAAAACCATAGTATTCAGTAACTATATCACTATTGTAGTTTGTGAAATGTATTAAGTTGTTAACAGAAAAAAAAGTTTTCGATATTTGCCCGTTAAATATTAGCTCCAAAAATCATAGCTTCATAGCTCTTATACTACAATAAGCAGTTTGCTTGCTTGCCCATCACAGGCTCATTCCTAATTGCATTAAACCCTTTCAACTGTAGCGACTGGAATTCAAAATATACTATATACATTAGATCGTCTTTCTAAATTGGCGAGGGTGGCTTTCCCTCTTTTTCTCCTGGAGTTGGACTGCATATTACTTTCCAAGGGCCTTAATTCATGTCTATAATTTGGTTCCATAAGCCCAAACCAAAGTCATATTAAAGCAAAATTTAAGGTATTCCAAATAATCAACAGAAGGTATGGCATGTCTCGGTTAAGCTGTCTGAGGGCAGGAGGGGTGGCCTTGTGAGAGAAGAGCCTGTGGCCTAGGGCTCTGCTGTCCATTACCAGAGCCACTAGCTACCCCATGGCCATTGTGCCTTTGAAATGAGTCCAGATTGAGAGACGCTTTATGTGTTAAATGCACATCTATTTTGAAGATTTAGTATGAAAGTAAGAATGCTTGTTATTTTTTCAAACACATTATTTGTTGGAATGATAGTATTTTGAACATATTGGCTAAATAAACTACTGGAAAGTTTTAAACCACATACATCTCTCATATTAGATTACTAATGCTGGCGTGGAGGTTAAATAAATGGGCTTTATTGGAAGTCCTTGATTGTCTTGCCAGCACAGTTTGGCTCTAGATGAGACACATAATCATAAAAGCCCTCAGTTTCTTCATCTGTGAAATGGGCATAATAACACTTCCCACTTACTGATGTCACAGGGAAGGAACTAAAATAATTAATAACCCAGAGCTTGTAAAATGCTGAGTTCTTTGGATCTTCTAGAGTGAAACTAATTTTTTTAAAAAATTTCCCTAGGGACTGGATATGTGAATTAAACAATACAGTGCATGGGAAAACACCCACACGTTCACATAGTTTGGCCCATTTTTTCCTTTGGTGGATTTACAGTAGCTTCAAACAGCAGAAGAAAAAAGAATCATGTGCTTAAAAAAATGCCAGGCTTGGCTAAACTTTGTATGGCCTAAGCATATACAACTCTAAAAATGTCCATACTAGGATTATAGTCATTGAAGCTATGTGGACACGGGCATGGTTGTTCATTATATGTGAGTGGGTTTTTGTGTGTGTGTGTATTTCAAATGTTTATAATAAAAGTGAATAACTGATTAAGTCACTCATGACCATCGACCCTCTCCCACCCCTTTGTTACTTTATTTCCTTTGTGCTTTATATGAAGTAGTTATACACTGATGGTCTCCTTTACAATAAATTTTACGCATGCAGCCATTCTGCCAAATGAATGATTTTGCCCTGAGAAAGGTTAGATTAAGTCTTTCCCTTCCCCATGTTTCAGAGCAAAAGGACCCCAACAGCATGAGGAAGTGAACTAGGATCCTACTAGGAGTATATTACCCAGGACAAGCAAATGAAAAACTCATCCTAATTCTCACTCCCTAACCTTTTACTGTTTTAATAGTTAATGATTTAATTCTTTTGAAGTCTCTTTCTCCCAATGGACTCCAAAACTTCCCCCACCCCCATTCTCAAAACCGATGAGATGAGGGTGGATATGAGGCATGCTTGTTTTGAAGCACCACGAAGCTTTATGTTGCCAAGATGGACCCAGGTTCTTCCTGAAACACAGGAAGCATAGAGTATTTTCATCCCCTGAGAAGCAAACTCCTGACCTGCTGGAGCCAGCGCAGTCATGCTGAGTGTCTGTGTTTTCCTGTTCCTTTGCTTTGTACAACGGGGAAGTCTTGTTTGATGTCTAAATATGAGGATGCTGTAACTCTGGCACGCCAAAGGCTGAATTTATATCCGTAATTGTCACATCCGTTATTGAGAGCTACACACTGGCACCTTTGTGATAGGCTTTTTTGGGAATAAATCGATGTCAGCAATTATATTTATACATCCATTTTAGATGTATAGCTGAAATATCCTTCAAAGGGTGACAGCATCAGTCAAGGGTAAGAGGGGGATATTGTGTGTGTGTGTGTGTTTGATATGAAACTGGAGTAATAACTTGATATTATAAAGTTATATGGTAATAATCAGAAACTCTAGCCTAAGGATCTAAGAAAACTCAAGAGATAACCTTGTTGTGTCCACTGTCTTTCAGTAGGCAAGGGACAATTATTCCTATTTTACAAGTGAAAATTCTAAAGCCTGGAGAAGTTAAATAACTTGATGAAGCTATTGGAGGTAAGAGTGTGTGGGGGTGAATACTGAATTTACCTTAGTGAGAAAGTATTAGTCATTTAAGAGTAAGGACAGTGGTAATTTTAAATCAAGAATGGTAGCTATTAATTAAACCCATCCTTTGTCTAACTTTTTAAATGAATGAGAATGCCTTAGAGAAATTAATACTGAACAACTTTTCACTGAATGGAAAAAGCCTCTGGGGCTTAAGTAGCATCCCATAGGTACCTTGGAGCTGTGGCACCCAAGGCATGAGCAGCGGCCCTTGAAGGACCAACTATGGGTACCAGCCAGGACTGCCTACGTGTTGGAGAAATGCGAAGGAGAGTTGAGTCTCTGATAAGGGTAACTGTGCAGCAGGTCCTTGAATAACATCATTTTGTTCAGTGTGGTTTTGTTATTATGTTAATGAGTAAAAAAAAAAAAGATTCCTGGCTGGGGCCATTGTCTATGTGGAATTTGCATGTTTGTGCCATGTCATCGAGGGTTTCCTCTGGGAACTCTGGTTTCCTCCCACATCCCAAAGATGTGCATATAAGGTGAATTTATGTGTCTACATTGTGCCAATGGGAGTGTGAGGACGTTTGTGAGTGCACCCCGTGATGGGAGGGTGCCCTGTCCAGGGTTGGGATCCACCTTGAGACCTGATCCGAAAAGTTAGGCTCCAGTCACCTGCAACCCTGAACTGGAATCAGTAGTTTGGAAAAATAATTTTCCTACTTAGTTTTATTAGTCTTTCTTAAATGTCTATAGAGTTCACATTTATTTCAATGTTCAATATTACAAGTGTATTGGGTCTTTATTTAGAAGTTTGGTGATATTTTGTGACCAGAAATATCTCATGGAAACCTAACTCGTGTTTATATCAATTAGCTTACAGTAAAATTGATTTTATTATGGGTCATTTGACTTACAGTCACAGTTTTTAAGAGGACTTACTGCACCTGGAGGAGTAGACTTGGGCCAATGTCAGTGTCATGGGAAACCAGAGTGCCTATGGAACACAGTGACATTAAGAACCGCAGAATGCCACATCAGATGAGCCAGGGTGAACAGACATGTATGAGTACATGGGAACTTCTACCTGGTTAGATGGCCCCTTTTCAGGGAGCTAGAAGAGAGACCCAAGAACATGTGTGATAACCAGCAATCATGTCTGTTTGCAGTGAGTGAAACAGCTAAGATATATACAAGGTTTGACAGTAGCAATGAGAACAGAAATACATCTACTTAGGGGAGGAACTTCAGGGCCCCGGGGGCCGTTTAGACAGAACAAGGTGTCTCAGTTTGTTTTCTATTGAAAGCAGAACTTGTGACAGGGGTTTTGGTGCAAATGGTTTGGAAGTAGGTCCCAGGAAGCACTGGTGAGGGTGGGTGAGGCAGAGAAGAGGGAAAACTGTTGTAAGGGCGTCTTATCAAGGGTTCCCCTGCGAGCAGTGGGGCTTGGTTCCACTAGGACTTCCTGAGAAACAAACACAATGCCTTCCAAAACTGTCCCTTGAAAGACAGGAAACTGGAGCTTTTATTCGCTGGCTCCTGTCCCCAGTGGTAGACAGTTTCCTCCAGGGACTGTGCATGCTCAAGGGAGCCAGGATGGAAGTCCCTGGAGCAAAGAGCTGAAAGACTCCTGCTGGCATGCTTGTAGTGGGACCATGTGGGGTGCAGTAGGTTTGAAGTCACTTGGAAGTCTCCAGTGCAAATCCATCTGCCATGGTGGTGGTGAACCATGGTGATGGTCATGAAGCACCAGAGGTCTTTGCTCTAGAAGGTGGTGGGTACTATGACTCTAGGCTGGTGAAAGAATGAAAAGCCAAAAAACATGAACAAGAGCATTTGCAGAGGCTCTGTAATGTAAAAGAGATAGGCTGATTTTAGAAATTTAAGGATGTCTATGATGTTGGAGCCCAGGATGTGAAGTGGTGAGTCAAGATGAAGTTGGGTATTCTAAGCAAAAGACAAATTATAAAGAGCCAAGAGTAACTGCAGAGTTTAAGCTTTATCTTTCTAGAGTCCTAAGTTTCTTAACTTTATATTTGTCATCTTAAAAAGGAAAGAAATTGAATTTGACAGCTATTTGATATGTGGCACCCAAATTCAGCCCAGGTACAACAGAATCAGGAGCAATGCATGCTCTGGGAGGAAGCCTATGGAAAGGGTGTGGGCTCCTCAGAGCAGCGTGGAGGGCAGAGACACCCTCTCTTGTTTGTTCTGATAGCTTGTTGCAAAGTGTTGTTAGTTAAGTGACCTGGGTAGGTGGAATCATGAATTTAGTTATTAAGTTTTCATTGAACTTCTCACAAAATAGACAAGGATTCCTGAAAGGAACCATTACCTTGAAGATAATACCAGTTAAGTAATGACAAGAAAACAGCAGTGCCAGTAGCACTGAAATATATCCTACTCTTAGAATGATTGCTTCATCCATCCTGTCACGAGGTTATAAATAATGAAGTAATTAAGTACCGCAAGAAGTATGTCCAAAAAAAAAAAAAGCAGAAAAATAGAAATAATCAAGAAGGCTATTTGAGCCCAGCCAGCGTGGCTCAGCAGTTGAGCATCGACCTAGGATCCAGGAGATCTCAGTTCGATTCCCTGTTGTGGGCTCGATCCCCAGTGGGGGGCGTGCAGGAGACAGCAGATCAATGACTTTCATCATTGATGTTTCTATCTCTCTCTCTCCCTCTCTCCTCCTCTCCTTGAAATCAATAAAGACATCACCATTAACTAAGAATGCAGTGCAGGCCATACCTTCAGAGGACACTTGAGATGCTTGAGATGCTAGTTATTCACAGTGTGAAGGCATTTTAGATAGCAAGCTATTTAGAAATAACATTTCATATTTGTTTTCATGTCTATTTCTTGACTTTGTTTTCCCAAAAATATAATGTATTAATACATATGTATATATATCTATACACACATATACACATACAAAAATATGCATGTGCTAAAGTTCCCCCCTCCTCCCTCCATTTTCAATCTCTGAGACAAGGACTGGGGCAGGTAGTTTGCCTGGGGGACGATTTCAGGAACACACGAGAAACTGAGGAAGTGAAACAGGGAAGAGAGAAATGCCAATAAAGAATGCGGACCTGGTAGACAGCTGGTGCTCAGTTCAGCTGGGACTGTCTAAATGTGAGTGCACCCAGATTTGCTCAGCGAGAGCTAGGACTATGGGGTACTTTTCACTGATTCACATTCCTCATTTGTCGAAGTTTACCCATGGAGGCATTTAATCGCTGGCTTTTCCAAACCGTCCCTACATGTGGCTGTTGCAACATTGTCTCCTGCAAATGCTTGAAATTTATACTTCCTAAAGTGTTTTTTCACTGATTCTACTACATCTTCTTGGCTTTCAAATATCCCACAATTTCTCTTTCTCCTAGGGTCTTAGCAGTGCCTCTCACAGGATCATTCCAAATTAACACCTATTTAAGGTGCTTATTTAAAATGCGTAAACTGGGCCTATTTAGGCTAGATTTAGAATTGCTAAAGATAAAGCCTAGGAATCTTCATTTTAACAAACAGGGCATGTGGATCTATACTTCTGACTATTTGCTAAAAAACTACATGCAGAAAATCAACAGACAACATATCAGGAATTGCCTTTCTTGGGCGGTTGTCACTCTCTTGCTCCCCAATTCTTCTATCCTTTCTCTTTTCCCCTTCAGCCCACAGGAAAAACTAAACAAAAGTATTTTTAAAATTTTAAGTAAATAAAAAGTTCCGTGCTTAGCTCATTTTCTTCAGTGCATCACCCATCTGTCCCTACTGCTTCTCCTCATGCCCAGCTTTCCCTTGATCCGTTCACGTATCCACTGTCCCTCACCATTTCCTGTGAATGTCTGACCTCCCAGGTGCTCATGGCCCCTTGCCGAGCATTTGATTCTAAGGTCCACAGGAGCTGGCGATGATCGCTTCATTCTGCAGTCACAGAAAATGGATTCAGGAGAATGAATGGCCCAAAACCAGGCAATTAGACTTTTATCCAAACAAAATCTGACTGTATGGATCTCTCATTTTATCTCTTTTATGTTCTGGGAACCTTATGAACCAGGGAGCATGAGCATCTCCTGGGAGCTTGTTAGAAATGCAGATGATCAGGACCCACCCCAGGCCCACTGAGTCAGAACCGGAATTTTAGTAAGATCCCCAGATGATTTTTGCATATATCAAACTTTGAGAATGGGTTTATATTGCATATAGCACCACTGAGATTAACAGAAGGATTCAATCATCTATTTGTGGAAACACTAACAATTTAAACCAGGATAAAATATTTTTTATTTGTATCAGGCTCCAATATTTGGAGGAAGATGCATTTATCTTTGATGTGCTGTAGTTGAAGCTGCTATTTTAATTCAGCAGGATGAAGGATCCTCTAAGTATGTTGAAAGATTTTGAGAAAATATTTTCATTTGAGAAGTGAGAGTAATCATCTCAGTGGGTGCTTTTTCTAAGCTTACCTCCTAGACTGACTGAATCTCTAATGAAAGGCAATAGTAATTTAGAGTTGTGATTTTTTTAGATTATTAGACTTAAAAAGGATCTTGCCCTGGCCAGCGTTGCTCAGGGGTTAGAGCTCAGACTGATCACCAGAGGGTCGTGGGTTCAATTCCCAGTCAAGGGCACATACCTGGGTTGCAGGTTCGATCCTCACCTCTAGTCGGCGTGTGTGCGGGAGGCAACCAATCTGTTTGTCCCACACACATTGATGTCTCTCCCCGCCCTTCCTCTATTCCACTCTCTGAAAATCAATGGAAAAAGTATTTTCACTCCTTGGGTGAGAGTTTTTTTAAAAAAGGATTTTAACTTATAGAAACCTAGATCCCACATTTAAAAATGTGGAAACTCTCCTGGGTTCTAGACCACTCTATCTAACTCTTTAATAGCCATTTATTCCTAGATATCCTTCTGACATGTCCCATGGCAGCTGTTGAAACTGAGCCCATCATATAGTGTCACCTCCTCTCCCTTATGTTCTTCCTACCATTATCAACCAAGAAACCCAAGTCAAAATTAGAGGATCATCCTGTTGTTTCTTCTTTCACCTCCAACATCAAATCAGCCACCAAGACGTTTCTACTTTGACCCTACATACCTCAGGTTTTCAACCCTCTGATCTATCCCCACTGTTCACTTGGATTATCACAACATCTTCCTAACTGGTCTTCCTCTCTTCTATCTACAAAACACCCATCATCACACTGCTGTCTAAGAGATCTTGCTAAACTCCAATTTGCAACACCTCAGATTTCAAAAACCAAATAATCATTTATTTCCCCAAGTGCAATATAACTGAAAATGTTCTCTTATTGGTTTTCTGGAAACTTTGTGATTTCTTTTCAGTTTGACCATTATCATTAATTTCTCTTACTAATAAGTATCATGTATTTTATTGTTTTTTTAAAAATATGCTTTTTTTTTAATTTTAGAGGGAGAGAAATGGAGAGGGAGAGAGAGAAACATTAATGAGAGAAACATTGATCAGCTGCCTCCTGCATGCCCACTGCTGGGGATGGAGCCCACAACCTGGGGATGTGCCCTGAGTGGGAATCAAACTGGTGAGCTCTCGGTGCGTGGGACAGCAACGCTCAACCAACTGAGCCACATGGGCCAGGGCATGTATTTTAATCTTATACTTCTAGAAAACTTTTTTAAAAATTTAGACAGAACGTTGATGGGATATTTTCATATTTACATTCATTTATATACTGGTGCAGAACCTTGAAGTATATTTAAATGCTCACAAAGCTGGGATGTTTGAAAAAACTGTTTGAACCTTTTGTAAAATTAACTTGAATTGCTCTCTTGGAAAATTCCCAGATTAATTATTTTTTGAAAATGTGGAATATATCTGAATTATAATCATCTCTTAATTTTACCCTCCTAATTTCTCTTTTTGGTCAGTTGGAAGTCAGCATTGATGTGAAATTAATAGAGTGCATTCTAACAAGTTAAGAGGACAAGGTTATCTGTTGTATCATTCTCATCTTAAATGAACTTATTAAATACCTTCTCACGGGCATCGCTATGCCAGGTACATTGCAAAATAAGTTAGTCATTCATGAGCTGATCAAATCCTAGAATCAGCTGATAGGAATGTGTTCCGTAACATGGAAACGGGATGGGCCTGAAAACAGTTCTGCCCTAAACATTGGATCTAAGCAGTGTTTACCGCTACTGCTTGGTACCTTTGGCCCATTGATTCATTCATTAGACATTTTCAGTCTCTTTGAGTCAACACTGTGCTAGGCCCACAGTCCTGTGATAAGTTCATATTTTGATGAAATTGATAGAGAGTCATGCGCCACTTAGGGAGGGGGATACCTTCTGAAAAGTGAATTAGGCAGCTTTGTCCTTGTGTGAACATTATAGAGTACGCTCACACAAACACAGATGGCATAGCTTAGTACACGCCTAGGCTATATGGTATAGCCTATTGCTCCCAGGCTACAAGCCGGTATGGCATGTTATTGTACAAAACAACCCAAGATTAAATCAAGCACAAGAGAAAATAAGGCAATCAAGAGACACAGTAAACACGAGGTGTTTAAGGCTGCTGCCAGCATAACACGGCAAACTGCTTTACAGCACACTGCTTTTAATAAGGAAAAAGAATATACTCATAAATAACAATAAATAAATAGCATAGTATAGTAAATATATAAACCAGAAACATAGTCACTTATTATCATTATCAAGTATTATGTACTGTACATATTTGTATGTGCTATACTTTTATGTAACTGGAAACATAGTAGGTTTGTTTTTACCAGCATCACCACACGCACGTCAGTAATGTGTTGCACTGTGATGGTTTGTTGTTGTTTTGTTAATCTTCACCTGAGGATATTTTTTCCACTGATTTTTAGAGAGAGAGGGAGGAAGGGAGAGAGAGAAACATTGATGTGAGAGAGACACATCGATTGGTTGCCTCCTGCATGTGCCCAGACAGGGGGTTAGGGATCAACCCTCGAACCCAGGCACGCGCCCTTCATCGGGAGTCGAACCTGAGGCCCTTTGATGCACAGGCTTATGCTATAACCACTGAGCTACACTGGCCAAGGCTGCACTATGATATTTTAACAGCTATGATGCCATTAGGTGATAGGACTTTTCAGCTTCCTTATAATCTTATGGGACCACTGTCATATATGTGGTGAATAGTTTACAGAAACATAGTTATGTGGCGCATGATTGTATAAACAAATAATTAGACTTAAATATCTCAGACACTCTAATGAGTTATCTATAAAATGCTGGGAAAATTCCAAGAGACATGACTCCATCTGGCAGAATCCCTTCTCAAAGAGGGTGTAATTTGAGCCGAGTCTTGAAGGGTAAATAGGGAATCTGTCAGGCAGAAAAGGGAGGGAAATACCCTGTGTAGAGATAAGAAGTATAATAATTCATCAAATATAAGGTTTGGAGGGAGCCAGCATACAGTGCGGTGTCAGGGTTGGGAGGCAGAATAAGAAACGTATGTGATAAATAGGGCATAGATTATAAGAGGAGTTATGTACCAGGTATATAAGCAAGAGTTCTGAGGTGTAAACAACAAAATTCAAAATCAATGTCATGGAAACTCCGTGAAGAGAGACTTTCAAAGAGGTGGGAGTGGAAAAACATGACAAATGATGTTGAGACGTTCAGTAAAATGAGAATTGAAATTGGACCACTGGATCTATCCGTTACCAGAGCTCTTTTACCACAGAAAGGGAATATTCTGTAGAATAATGATTTTTTTGTGGGGTCCACGCATCAGTAGCATCAACATCACCTAGAAACTTGTTAGAAATGCAGCATCTTGAGCCTGACCTAAACATGCTGAATGAGAAACTCAGGGACGGGACCCCTCAATCTGTGTTTTAGAACCAACCCCTCCAGCGGATTCCAGTAGAGGCGAAGTTTAGAAATCACTGCTGGCGTGTGCTATAGAGAGGACTGCTGTGGTTTCAGGATTGATAGAAGTAAGGGCAGAAAAAGTAGATTGCTCTTTTGAGAAGTGTGAGATATATAAAAAAAAAAAAGAAGCAAAAGAAAAGATGAAATTTGGGGGAGGGGATTAGATTATGAAAGCATAATAACCCATTATACACTTTACTTGATAGCTTTTCATTTTCCTCATGGTGTTTTCCTATTCACCAAAGTTTTAACTTCTTATATAGGCAAATCTTTTGTATTTTTGTGATTATTTTTCATTGCAGAGCTATTCACATATATTCCCATATTGTCTATTACTTTGACATTTTAAAAATTTCTTTTGTTTTACATTTAAAAGAATACATCTGGAGCTTATTTCAGGGAATACTGGGAAGAATGCCTCTGAAGTGATACATTCCCCCAATAGCCAGTTTTCTTTCTTTTTTAAAAAATTGAATTTATTAGGGTGACATTGGTTAATAAAATTATATAGCTTTCCAGGGTTCAATTCTATCATACATCATCTGTATGTTTTATTGTGTGCTCACCACCCCAAATCAAGTCTCCTTCCATCACCATCTATCCCCCTTGTACCTTCTCCTACATCCCCCAGCCCCTTTCCCTCTGGCAATCACCGTACATACTGCTATCTGTGTCTGTGAGGTTTTCTTTCTTTCTTTTTTTTTTTTTTTGCTTAATCCCTTCCTCTTTTCCATCCAGCTCCCCTCTCTCCTCCCCTCTGACAGCTGTCAGTCTGTTCTCTGCTATAGAAAGACCTTGGATTTTTAGATTGGCTAACACCTTCAAAATGTTTCTCAGGTGTTAATCTCTTAGCAAAACTTAAACATGTTTGACCCAATACTTTATTTTATCCTTGAGTAGTTTTAAACCAAATATATCTTAAAGGAAAATTAATCCATCTGTTTCTGATTTCTGTATATTACCCTAATAAAATTGCCATTTTAAAAAACTATTTAAAGACCTTGGAATCCTTTAAGCAATTTTTTTTTTTTTTTTTTTATGAGAAAGTTAAAAAGACCTTTGAACCAAGGACTGAGAGTAAATAAAGCATAAATATTAAGGTCTGTATTTTGAATCTTGGTAACTAAGGTATTGTTAACATCTAAACGTGAGGTAGGGGCCTGGGGGAGGAGCTGGGAAAACCCCTTA
Source organism: Miniopterus schreibersii (assembly GCF_964146895.1). Taxonomy (NCBI): domain Eukaryota; kingdom Metazoa; phylum Chordata; class Mammalia; order Chiroptera; family Miniopteridae; genus Miniopterus; species Miniopterus schreibersii. The sequence continues at coordinate 69,553,482 of NC_138110.1, forward strand.
TCCAGCTTCCTGAGAACGCCTAGGCATTGTTTCATCTTTGTATAAGGTGTCCACAGTAGATATTTTAAAATGGAGCTCTGCCCAGTCACAACATTAAGTTTCTTTTCTTATCTTTAGTTCTCAAAGAAAGCACTTGTTTCTTTTCTTCACCTTTTGTGGGGGGATGAATTCCACAATAGAATCTTCTGGGAAGTCTCCTCTCCCCCAGCACCTCCTAGACCTCCTATAACCCGCTACCAAGAGGGAAAGGGATTGGGTCAGGCATCAGAAATTACCTAAAAAGGGAAATTCAAAAACTATAAGTTCACATTGAAGAAGAAGATAAAAGAACAGAGACATGTCTTATCCTTCCAAAGTACTAGATTTCCGAAGTCCCTGCCCATAAACTCTCTCATAGAGTGGCTCTGGTAATGACTAGTGATGCAAGGTTCAACTGGTAGAGTTGAATGGGAATGGAAAGAATGTTCTAGTACCTGGTCCATCATCACATCCAGTTACATTTGGCAAATCGTATAACCAGCTATAAAGTCGAAGATAAACACACTACAATATAAAATAAAAAATCCAATGTGCCTGTCCTGGTCCAACAGCTCGGTTAGAGCATTGTCCTGATATGTGAAGGTTGTGGGTTCGATCCCCAGTCAGGGCACATATAAGAAGCAACAGAATAAGTGGAACAACAAAACTCTCTCTCTCTCTCTCTCTCTCTCAAATCAATCAATAAAAAAATGCAGCTTGGCCGTGCATGACTCAGTGATTGAGCATCAACCTAAGATCCAGGAGATCACGGTTCGATTCATGGTCAGGGCACATTCCCGGGTTGCAGGCTCTATCCCCAGCAGGGGGCGTGCAGGAGGTAGCTGTTTAATGACTCTCCCATCATTGATGTTCTTTCTCTCTCCCTCTCCCTTCCTCTCTCTGAAATCAATAAAGATATATTTTTTAAAAAATGCAATGTACATTCATCAATAGAGCAGTTATATATCTCTTTCCTCTTTGTAGGTATATTATAAACATATGCCTTTGTTACAGTGATGTGTTGAGAAGCACTAAATTAATGCATCAGGGGCTTATATAACCCACTCTACATAAAACCATCCTTTTTTTCTGAATCACAAAGTAAAAATTTTATCCATATTACTTCATTGATTACTGGTACCTTTTTAAGCTGGCAAATTGCTATGATTTCTAATCAGTTTACATATAATTTCAGACATTTACACTTTCCATATTATACTGACGAGATTCCTGGTATGTGCTGTGATGAGTTTTAGGCAAATGAGGATACATTTTTATTTGTTAGATTGAAATCTTTCCTTGGAGCCCCAAGATAATGGTCAACTCTCCCAGGCTCGCTGAATATCTGTGACATGTGAATAGTTCAGTATGCAGTATGGTCACTTCCCTATTCTAATGGTCACTTTGTACTGTTTGGCTGAGAAAGGCCATTGAAAATATACATAACTCTTATAATGCTAGGAAAACATTAAACAGCAAAAAGGATATGACCCACATAATAGAGTAAATGTCATGAGGTCAGTCTTTAAAATACTCACTATTCCTGATGTATTACACTTGCAGGAAGTGTTTGGTAGGCTGATACATTTCACTTCATGTTTTTTTTCAAGTAAAAATAAAAGTTATTCTTTTTTAATAAAAAAATTTCCAATGATGTGAACTCAGTGAAAAAGGGAGAAAGTCATGGGTAGACTTGTAGCCTTCACTTTATAGCAGTTGTGATGTACGCATGAAATCAGGGCCAACTTCCCAGCTATCTAGCTCTCTCTGCAGAAGCTTATGCATACTTCTGCAGCTAGTCAAATCCACACTTCAAATATTTAAACAACCCCTATGCCATATCCTTACTTGCCACTGATAAACATAGTTGTTACAGTTATCTCTCAGTAACAATAGGCCTTTGGGTAACTGGAATAGACTATAAGCTGGAGTTTTTAAATTACAACATCCAGTTTGGTATATTTGTAAGCTGCACATCTTCTAACAATTGTTTAGTTTTTGTTAGCATTTCTTGTATTTTTATGTGTAGGGTAGGACAAGGCCTGATGATCAGAAAAGACTTACTCTCTGATGCAAATAAAAACCACAATGTGGTATCGCCTCACACCTGTCAGAATGTCTACCGTCAATAAATCAACAAACAACAAGTGCTGACAAGGGTGTGGAGAAAAGGGACCCCTGGTTCACTGTCGGTGGGAATGCAGACTGGGGCAGCCACTATGAAAAAGAGTATGGAGTTTTCTCAAACAATTAAAAATGGAGCTGCCTTTTGACTCAGGGATCCTACTTCTGGGAATATATCCTAAGAATCTAGAAACACCAGTCAGAAAGAATATATATCCCTATGTCTATAGCAGCAGTATTTACAATAGCTAAGATCTGGAATCAGCCCAAGTGCCCATCAGCAGATGAGTGGAAAAAGGGCTATGGTACAGCATTGACCTAGGATCCAGGAGATAGCGATTCGATTCCAGGTCAGGGCACATGCCCGGGGTTCTGAGCTTGATCCCCAGTTGGAGGTGTGCAGGAGGCAGCTGATCAATGACAACTCTCTCATCATTGACGTTTCTATCTCTCTCCCCCCCCCTTCCTCTCTCTGAAACCAATAAAGATTAAAAAAAAAAAAATCTATGGTATAGTTACACAATGGAATACTACATAATTGTAAAAAAGAAGGAACTTTCACCCTTTGAAACAGCATGGATGGACCTGGAGATTATTATGCCAAGTGAAATAACCCAGTCAGAGAAAGACAAATACCATACATATGACCTCACTAATATGTGGAATCTAATGAGCAAAATAAACTAAAGAACAAAATGGAACCAGAAGCATGGATACATGGGACAGACCAGCCAGTGCCCAAGGGGAGGGAGGTGGGGGTGTCCGGATAAAGAAGGTGGAGGGATTAGTTAATGAACATGTGTGCATACCTCACAGACACAGAGATAGTTTGGTGAAGGCCAAGGGAGGGGAAGATGCAGGGCTGGAGATGGCAAAGGGTAGGGTAAAGGGGGACATCGGCAATTACGTCAACATTAAAATTTTTCAATAATAAATAAATAAATAAATAAATAAAACGCTTGCTGCTCCCTTGAAAGCCTTAAAGTTCAGTTAAAATATAAAACTAAGGATGTCCACTTCAAATTAAATTACACAATTTGGATATTTATAACAATGTTAAGGTCTAATAATGAAGCTTAATTTTCTATTTCATTTCTCAGTTTGTATCATTTCAAGTTGTCAGTTTAGGAATTTTGCACAAATTTTATGAATGCCACTATTACTTAACACAATCTTGACTTCCTTTGATAAAATTATATTTGTCTCAGACATGATAACTTTATCAGCCTAAACTTTAGTGCAAATTATCCTCTGGAAGGGAGCTCTGACCTTTGGAAAATAGGTAATTGGGCAAAACGTCTGGTCTCTAATGTAGGTGATCAAATGGAATAATGCTATTTTTTGATATAGCAGTTATTGCTTATTGAATATTTACTGTGTGTCAGGTATTCTACTAAATATGGATACAATATATCTTATTTACTTCTCCAACAATCTAATGAAGTAGGCATTACTATACCCATGTTATAGATGAGGAATGAAAAGTCACATAGTATGCTATTTTTTTAAAGAGGTAAATGCCTCTATGTTCTTCTGTGGCTCATAAATGGAGATGCTTGACAATTTAATTCAGATTGATTAGGAACTTAATCAATATTTGAGCCCAAAACATTGGCTTTTACTCTGAGTGAATTGGAAATGAATGAATGAATGAATAGATGAGTTCAGTGAATATTGATTATCTAATATGTGACAGGCATAATTCTGGATGTTAAGTAACGGTTCTGAACAAAAATCCTGAGCTCCCTGTATTTACATCCTAAAAGGAGAAAAAGAGAAAAAAAGATAGATAAATACACAAGATTAAGAGTAAATTAGGAGAAGGTTAAAGTAGGGAGGGAGAGAAAAGTCATGTTGGACGAGGGTTGCAATTTTTAGATATTGTGACAAGGTTCACTCTGAAAAGATGCTGCTTGAGCAAGGGCATGAAGGAAGTGAGGAAGAGAGAATACTGATGTCTGGGGGATACGCATTCTATGCAGGAGCAACTGGTATGTGATAGGAATTGTTGGCAGAGCTCTTACTGCCTGGGCAGAATGAAGTGAGTGAAGGTAAGAACAGGACAGAAGGAGGAAGCAGGTCATGTGGGGCCTTGTGGGTCAGTGAAAAGACTGATCTTTACTGGGTGCGAATCAGGAAGCCATTAGAAGATTTTTAATAGCCATGATCTCTTTTACGTTTTTATTATTACTATTATTATTATTACTTATTGTAGCATTATTTACAACAGCCAACCATTTATGATTTAAAAGGATCACTTTGGCTGCTGTGTTGAAGATAGACTAGAGACAGACAAGGAGGGGGGAAAAAGTGAGACCAGTTACAAGGCTATTATACTAATTCTGGTAGAAATGATGGTAGATTAGACTAGTGAGAGGTATCTTTTGGGGCCACAGTAAGAAACAGGTGGCACAATTAACTTTTGATAATTCAAAGAGAGAATTTTGCTTGTTTTTGTTTGTTTGTTTTATAAGGGGGTTAATTATAATGTGTGGGTGGCATAGGGGAACCTAAAGGGATGGTACAATAACCCAAGGTGAGTAACTCCTACTGTGTGTAGCCAAAGAAAGGATAAGGGGAGAAAAGAGTTCCAGAGCCAGACAGAGGGTGAATGCTGTGTAGATAAGGTCCTCTTGAGAGGAGCAGGGACATGGCCATCTTAGGTGACTCACAGAGTGAGCCAGAGCAATAGACACCATTACTCCACTGTCCTCCATCCATTAAAGCTCTCCACTGGCTAAACCAATCAGATGTTATTCAGCACAATCTAATCCTCTTGCCCTCAGCTTTTCCTCTTTTCTTTCTTCTGGGTGAAAAGCTTGTGTCTTCGACCTAGGGAATGCATGAAATCCCATCAGATACCACATTCCTGTGGATGTTGTCTGTGCAGGAACCTACCTACCTGCCACCTATAATGATGAACACCACTTGTATTATTCTTTTAAGGAGGTAGAGAAATAGAAAAAAGTATTAAGTGACATAAAACCTAACCACTACAGTCTTTGCTTCTATATTTGGTTGTGAGCTAATGTTAGTAATCATGACCATGATTGCCTTCTACAAATCATTGCATGTTTCCCTTTCCCTTGGCCTGTACCGTATAGTCAGTGCTCTTTACCTGGTAGGTTGACACAAAATTTCATTCATGCAAGATCTGAGCTCTTGATGGCCTTGGCTTTTCTTTGGGTTGATCTTTTTCTACTTGTCAAGGACGTTTGGTCAAAGAAGTCCTAATAGGTGCCCCATCAAATCCATGGAATCCCAAAATAACCCTCTTGTCCAATTATGTGGCAGCAACTCATTTTCCCCTATCTACAGGACAATCACTTTGTATAGGAGCTTCTTCCTCTGACTATTGGATCAATGGTGCAAGTAACCAAAATGACCAGAGTAAAGTCTTGGTTTCCAAACCATTGACTCCATGACCTTATTTCCTGGTGGAAGCGTTCAATTTTTGGACACCAGTACTTCCAAACAGAGAAAACCTTAGGTTGTGGGGGTGTGAAGAAAACATTTGCCAAGTGAGTTATTGGTATAATAGTGATATTTCACCACTTGGTTCCTGAATGTGTATATATTTAAGATGATTTTTAAAAAGCAATATGTATTGATCAAATTTTTAAGTCATACACTCTTTTATCAAGTCCTTCTGGAGTTGGTCATGAGGTGATTCCATGAGTGTGAACTTTGCTGTAAAATGAATCCTGGTTGGAAGCCATGTTGTGCGGGGTATCATGTTAAAGAATAAAGCATTCTGTAAGCCTACAAATGCCTGTGCTTACAGAACACCGTGGGCAGGGGAAGCAAATCAATACACTGAATATACATTCATTCTTTTGAGACAGAAGATGTCCAATGTAGTCAACTGCCACCAGGTGGCTGACTAGGGTCTTCTGGAGATGGTGCAATATTGTATTATCCGCATTTGCCTCTGTTGCTTCGGCCACAGTCTACAGGGGTAGCAGCAAGATCCGCTTTGGTCATCACTGTCCTCCACAGTTCCCCTATACTACACGCTTGCCTTCGTAAATAGTCACTTTGTAAATAAACCTTCCTTTATTTGTCCCAATTTGAATATGGCACTTATTCCCTGATTGAGAACCTGAATGATAGTAATTGCAATCAAACGTAACTCAAGCAACTCACCTTCAAAGTGAGACTATGCGATTGGGTTGCACGTATGGGGGAAATGGGACAGGAGGTATCCAGAGCAAGTGGCGCCATGGTTACCCCGCTTAGCATGGGATGCAGTGCATGTGGAAGGCGAGGCACTGGGACATGAGGTAGGCATGGTACTTTGACACTGTGTTAACAGTAGTGGTTACCAAAATTTTGAAGCTGACTTTATGATAATAGGAGTGATTCATAAAAGAGGAACAATTGACGATGCATCAGAAAGAGGGGTGAACTGCTGGAGCAATGTCCTTGAGTAGGTGAGAATGGAGGAGTTGGCCTTAGGTACATGGCAGTTCACTGTAGCACCGGGAGAGAAGATGGACTCTGGGCTCATGGGAAGGTAGGAGAATAGACGTTGTAGTAAGAGCTTGTGGGGTCTAATCTGTAGCCTCTATCCTCTCCATGAAGTAGGCAAGGTTATCAGATAACAGAGAAGATGGAGGGGGAAGTATTGAATGTTTGAGGAAAGAGGAGAAGGAATTAAATCGTCTTTCAAAGAGTGGGAAAGTGAAAGGACTAGAGAAACTATAGTGTGTTTGCTGGACAACATTGACACACCACATAGGGTTACTCATCATTTAAGTATGAACAGTCATCATAGACATGTGTTTTTCTCTAGCCACATTCAGTTGTGTAGGTGCAGGCCTAGGAGTATACCAATAATTGGATTTTAAAAAGATTATAGTTTAGCAACAAGTTTAACGTAGTCTAAAGATTAGATGTCCTCTTATGGTTAAACTTGAGTGACAGAAAGAAAATTCATTTTGTTTCTAATATCTTCCCCAAAGGTAATCATTAAATCATAAACTTCAATATGGAATATAGTCATTTTTCAAGGTTAACTTTAACATATCAGGCATTTCAAGCCATGTAATTAAGTTCAATTAACATTTCCATATGCTAATACTATTAAGAAACCTGAAGGCCATATCTAGGGACATTTTATTATATAATGATAACAAAGAAAAATTAGTTAACTTTCTCAAATGTTGTTTTGATTCTGTATTAGCTATAGGGTGACCTTTAGTCATTATTTCCCATCAAGTTAAAAAAGATTATGCTTAAGAAAGGTGAGATAGTTTTTTTTTAATCCTCAATTGAGGATATGTTCTTCACTGACTCTAAAGAGAGGGAGAGGGAGACAGAGAGAGAAACATCTATGGGAGAGAGAAACATTGATTGGCTGCCTCCTACACACACCTCAACCGGGGATCAAACCAGCTGCCTAGGTATGTGGCCTGACCTGGAATCAAACCCTAGACCCTTCAGCGCACGGAATGATGCTCTAACCAACTGAGCCACACTGGCCAGGGCAGTGAGATAGTTTTATGCATTCTGGTTTTAGACCATTAGGTTTGTGTGTTAACTTCTATGTTGAAAACCGAGATGTCAGTTCTGTATTATACAAGCAGAGTGGATGAGTGGATGTTCTGCCCTTTGGTGTGGTTTTAGGGGCACCCAATATTTCCCTTACTCTAAAATTCTTTCCTGCCATTATTCTGTAATTAGTACTGAGGCATTCTACACCTTGGAGGGTAGATTATATTCAAGGGATCGATGTATCCTACCCCTTGGAAGATATTTAAGATGCCATCTGTTATTTGTAAAGGATAACACAAGACCCATTGGTCCCACTCATCTTTCTTGCTGGTTTATTTTATTATATTAACACAAAGGAAAGTGGAGCCTGGAGTCTATGGCACACATGTCAGGTGAGTTTTGATCAAAGGTAGGTAGCTAAGAATGAATTTGTCTCTGTACTAGGCCATATCTTGGTCAATTCTCATGACTGCTTGAGTTGTGTTTCTCAAACAACAACAAAAAAGGTACTCGAGGATAAACGGAGGATTGATCCCATTGACTTTATAATGTTTCTAAAAGCTGGCTTTGGGCTCCAACATCCAATCTAAAGTTGTTAGTTTTTTGAAAGATAAGTTTATCTTCCCCACCTGAATAGCTAATAATATAACATTTATTTATAGCTTACTGTGTTTTGGATATGCTTTCAAGCTGGTGTATATGTCTTGGTTTTTTAAGCCTGACAATAAACATTTGAGGTTTTTATTTTACAGATGAGAAAACTGAAGCATGGAAGGTTTAAGTAACTTAGCCAAAGTCATAAAATTATGATCTAGACAATAATTTGGAAAAGATCTACTTGACTCCTTATAATAATAATAAAAAAATAATCCACGAGAGCAGGCATCTTCCTTGTATCTGTTAAAGTGCCCTGTGCAGTTTGCCACTGATAAATGTTTACTCAGTTCAATGGAGGGGACTTCCTTACATTCGACCATGACTTGCCCCACAAATGCAAAGTACAGTGGAACATAAAGATGCTTTTCACGGAGAATGAACACTGCATTAATTAAGACTAAACTAAAATCCCATCATGCTTTCTTTCAGTTAGTCTGATAGTTAAGGCCAAAATGCTTTCTGACACGAAATAGCACATTCCTTCTTGTGTTTTGCAATGCTTGGTTTTTAGTTATATGATTCCTGATAAACCTGCAGGTGTATTTTCGATGTTGGGATCATCTGAGAAGTCTTGCCTGGTAAATCCCTGGAACTTCATATTTTCTAAGGCATCCATGTGAAAACCAGGGCCATCTTAAGCAATATGAGATATCTGGCTACATTCTGATAACTGTATTTTCCACTGTAACTAATTCCAATTTACTTGCCAACAACTTCAGACATCAGCTGAACACTTGCTGGAGGGGAAAAGAGGATTTGAGGGTGGAGATGTGTTTTAAAGAATATTTAATAAAATTAGTTTTCAAACTTGGGAAATAAAAAGCCTTGCTCTGGGGACATGCTTATGCTACGGCAGAACTGATTTAGTACAAGCTTTGTAAGCGACTCTCTTTTCTATGTCCATTCAATTTGAAGGTTTCTGGGTAAAATCTATGGAAGGAAATTCATGCAGGAAAGAGGGTGGAGATGGAAAAAAAGAGTTCAGACTTAAGTCACAGTCTATGGATAAGAAGGAATTTGAATATTAATATACAACCTTGAGAATTAAGTTCTCTGCCCAGTAACCTTAAGAGCTGGCAGCTGGTTAGGGGCTGATAAGGAATGCGGGGTGGGGGGGGCTGGGGAGGGAGGCCCTGGGAGGAACCAGTTCCCAAGGAAGGCTCTCATCCCTGGCTGGCATTAGAAAGAATTACAAAGCATGATTCAGAATCTAATTTTGTCAGCTGGTGATTGGCTCCCACAAGGCTCTGGCCTCACAATGTGTTCTATTAAGTAATGGGAATGGAGCTGTGCTCTTTTCCTCTGCTTCATGCCTCCCACCCCATTTCCCCTCACATTGCTTCCCATGTCTCCCTCAGACACTTAGGTACACTTGCTTACATACACATTCCAAAAGATGTTTTAAAATGTCTTCACAGCGCACACGCACTAGACACAGAGCAGAATGCCAACAGCACATTGATTTTTTTTTTTAATTTAATTTTTTTTACTCTCAGGCTGCATTGAGAATAAGAGCATTATCTTGGCAAGATGGGCAAAACCAGATGGGAAAAGGGACAGTTTATATGAAACCCGTCCATTTCCGAACCCTTAGCAGTGGCTTTGTGCAGGAGAGGCTTTTATCCTGGGTGAAGCGTAAACCTCCCTGCAGAAATACCAAATAAACACACTGTGTGAGAAATCAGTTGGTTTATGTTAACTTCACAGAAAGTGAACTGAATGAAAATTGACCCTCCAACGCTTTTTTGTAGTCAAATGCCAGATACCTGTAGAACATCTGTTTATCTCCCACAGTTCAATTATGTCATCAGTGATGAAACTCATTTTAAAGGTAGCCATTTGCACATTCACAAAAAGGTGGCATCGTGTGTTCAGAGGTCATGCAATGTGGATTTTATTATCCTCTTACGTAACCCGGCAGAAGCTAGTTCCTCAAAGAGTTATGTAACAGGAACGTTTTCCCTCCATTTTAAGATCTGAGAACTTTGTTATTCTTTCTGGTTTCCAGAACACACAAAAATATAATTAATGAGTGAGGGTGATGTGTTCATTGGACAGAAAATTGTAAGCTCAATAAACATTTCTAAGAATATTTTTTCTTATAATGAAATCACAGAATCCTTCTTCATTGAAACAATTTCCATTAAAGATAACTTAAACACCCCATCATAAAGAGCTGAACAAGTTTAGTTCTATGCTGTCCTTTCTTATCTTCAAGTTAGGCCTATTTCAGATAGAAAAAACCAGCCTTTTTTTAAAACCTATTTTTTTTAAAAAAAGGACCTGCATAGGCTATCAGAAGACCTGGTCTCTATTTTTGTTCTGGCATGAACTAGCCATAACGATTTGAGTAAGTCACTTTCTGGACCAATTTTCTCATTTGTAAGAATGAGGGAATTGGCTAATTCAGAAGGCAAGCACACTTGGCTGGCAGCAGCTTCCAGATGTGTTTCCTATGGCAAGCAGAGTTTTTCTAAATCTGTATTTGAATTCCTTAGACAGGCATTATCAGTTCACCACAGTCCTCACCCTTCCTTATTGCTCCTTTTGTAGGTTTGTAAGTACCTGTGTATCGGTTAGCTTTTGTCATGTAACAAACAACCCCCAAAATGTCGTGGTTTAAAAGTACAACTATTTATTTAGCTCAACATTCTAGGGTCAGTAATTTGGTGGACGTAGTTGGGCAGTTAGTTCTGTTGGTTTTGCCTGGGCTTCCTTACTCATCTGTGGTCAATTGCCATATTTAGCAAGGTGACTATTTCTGCGGTTAGCCGGCTGTCACCTGGGGCAATACGTGTCTATGAGCCAATTCATCACCCAGCAGACTAACCAGACCTTTTTCCCATGGCAGCCACTGGGTTTCCAGGGCACAAGGGTGGAAGCTGCAAGGCCTCTTTTGCCCGAGGCCTGCAACTTGTACAATGCTGCTCCTGTTGTATTCTCTTATCCAAAGAAAGTAACAAGAACAACTCAGTGGGGAAATAGGCTTCATCTGCCATTTTTGCAGTCCTCCAAAGCCTGCCTGTAAGCATTGACTCTGGCAAACTGTGGGCTGCATGGCCTTGAGTTCCTTCTCAGACTAAAAATAAAGCAAATAAAAACCGAAACAAACAAAACGGACACTCTGATTTCTATAACCAGAAGCATACCAACAGTGCTCAACAAGTTGTTCATAGTAGTTCAGAGTAGTATTGGCTAGTGCGTATCCCATTGAACCACAAGTCCCCAGATGGTTGGGGATTTCTGCCCTTGGTGACCAGACATTTGTGCCACAAACTGCTGGCAGCTTCTGAACTTGGGTTATGCCCTCGTCATAGTATGGAGCCGCCATTCAGTGATGGTCAGACTCGGGGGTGGGAATTCTGACCGAGACAACAAAAGCCTCCGACTGTGTCTCTGTATGTCCCTGAAGACAAAACACAATCTGAATCACTTCAGAGGTTTGGAACTCAGTTTCCAGATGCCTGCCTTTGACTTCTTCCCAGAATGTTCACGTTGAAAAAATGATTTGGGGAAATTTCCTTCAGATTGGAGAGCTGACTAACCATCTCTCATGCACAACGTGGAATGAAGGAAAGACTATTCAATTCTAAAATACAAATGTAGTAAACCCCACTTTATAAAGAACAGATTTGACATGCTGTGGGGTCAGTCCTTACCTTTATGTGTGTATGTAACGTGATAAAGACAGATAGTACCACATACAGTCATTCGCTGAGCGTGTATACTAAGTTTAAAATATAGTCTTAGATACTGTAATGACTGGAAATACATGTAAGAAAAGTCCCTTCTCTCAATGTGACAGAAATCAGGAGCTGTTTGAGCTGTGAGTCCTTATGAAAGAATTTTTCTTGATATGACTCACTCAGGAGACCTAAATAGGCTTTTTCTGTCATGAGTATTTTAAATCAATCTAATAAACAGAGAAACTCCTTATTTCATCACTTACTTCTGAATCCAAGATAGAAGATTTTCAGATAGTTCTCAGCTCACTGTTTTCCTATCAGGAGATAAGGCAAGACATCTGGGGCAGATACCTCAGCCATAATATTGAACTGAGTGCTGAACTTCTGGTTCAAGGTGAAGCCTGCCTGTTCCTCTTAGGGAAAGGAGCTTTGAATCAACATGTTCTACACTTGGGTTGGTAGGAAGGGCGAAGGGCAGTTAAGCGCCTCCGAATGTTTGAGCTCATGAGACTGGGGAAACAGCACATGCTCCAGGAGTGATAATTTCAGGAAAACGTAAACAACTTAATAGAGGAAAAAAGCAAAGAAAATGAGAAATAATACTCAGAAGAGTGAAAGCTAGTGACACACAAATGTTTGGAAATATGCTCTCTCGTTAGTAGTCAGTGAAATGCAAATTAAAGTACAACAGGACTTTATATCTCATACTGCCAACAATTATCACCAAATACAGGTAGTCATGCAAACAATTTCTAGAGGCGAGCTCAGGATACTGTATTTTAGCAAACTTTCCACGTGATTATGATGTATGTGAACCCCTGGGAACCATTACTCTTGTATAGACCTATGAATTGTTGCAGGCTTTATGGAAAGTAAGTTGGCAAAACTTAATGAACTTAAAGTACATATACCCAGCACTCCTAACTCTGAAGATCTTTCCCATCACTAGGAAATAAGGCAGCACTAGGGAATAAATATATGTGGGCAAGGATGTTTATTACAGTTTTGTCTTAAAGGTAAACACCTGAGAAAAGATAAAGACAGGATAGATTATTGAAGAAAAATATCCAATATTAGGAAAAGCACTTAAAATATAAATTTATTGTACATTAAGAGAGCTTTAAACAATTTTTTTCCATGGAGAAAAAAGATTGTATAGAAATCTATCATTACAGTTCAATTTTGGCAAGCAATAATAAAAACTATAACTTTGTGATATGTTAGCCGAAGAGAAAGGAAAGAGAAGGTAAAGAACAGAAAAATAATACTATTAAGAGGACTGCCTAACATAAAAACAAAAACAAGTAAAAATAACAATGGGAAAATCACTTAGGACAAATTGGTGACTTGCCCAAAGTCATGCAGTTATTAAGTGACAAAGCCTGAATGGAAAGACAAGTTGTGATTCCCATCTCCTCTCTATTTCCACGACCCCACAGGCTGTCTTGTTCAAAGGTGACATCCTGGAAGAGGGTGTGTGATTCTCTTCCCGTTATGTACCCTCCGTAGCATCTCACACAGAATAGCCACTCATTAAACACTTGTCTAAAGAACGGGGAGAGGGAGAGGCAATGCAAATAAATTTCAAAAGGGCCGGGCAGCAATCTTGGATTCATTTTACTCAAATTGCTAGAAAATCTTGCAAAAGTTCCATTTGCTGCCTCAAATTCAAGCAACTTTGCTTGATATTAAAAATATCCAAAAACTAACTCCGGCTTACCATCCTGTGCTTATTCCCTTTTCTTTTTTGTTAGTCCAACTATTCCTGGTCTCATCAAACCTTCTTTTCCAGCCTTTCCATGCCTTTCACTGGACATTTTTCTCTATTTTCCCCCTTTGCTTTACTCTAGCCATTTTCAAGACCTAATTTCTTTTCTCTCTCTCCCATAAAATGTTCTTGGAACAATTCTTAGATATATTTCCATACATCTATGTTGTCTTTTTTTTTTTAACCTCTGTTATCACACTTCTATGGTCAGAGACTATACTATTAGCTGCTCTACCCACTCCTTTCTCAATACTTTGCATATAGTAGGAATTTCATAAACGTCTGTCCATGATTCAAGTTTTTGTTCTGTGTCAACAGGAATATTTGCCACTTGTCAATGTCTGCCTTCGCATTGCTTGTTTTGATAGTGTCTGAAGCCCAGATGTCCTGAATGGAATTAATTATAGTCCCTCCATGATCCCATATCTTTCTATGTTTTCTGTCCCAGTTACTGATACCACCATTAATTAAACTGTCCAAACCCAAACCTCCCATATTGGATCCCTTATTATTTTTACCTCCCACATTTAATTGGTTGCTAAGTTTAATTGATTTTCCACTGCCACACACTGCCACTTAATGTGTCCCTTTCTTTCCATCCCCACTGCCAATGCCCTGGCTCACGTCCTTGTGTTCCCAGTCACAACCGCAGCAGCTTCCTCACTGATAGTGCCAGCTTCTCGCTCTCCAGTCCCTCATCACAGGGTCATTGGAGTTAACCTTGCAAGTGCCATTGCCCTTTTCAAAAAGCCATTAAGAATAAAGAATAAGTGTCCTCATGTGGCACTTTAAATCCTCTCCCCCATGTGGCGCACACAAGGAGATTTCATACCTTCTCCCCTTTCCTTGTGATTCTCCTCCAATTTGAAATGCCTCCTCTCTTCTACACTAATCTAAATACCATAACCTCGGTCACATAGGAAATGTTATTGTTAAAGGCTGAATTCAAGGGATTATTTTCCTTGTAGAGTTTGTTTCGATTTTTTCAATGAATATCAATGGGTCTTTTCTTTACAATCCATACTTATTAAAAAATCTCCATTACAAAATGTTCATTTTTAAAATATTATAATTAGCTCTTTACATATCCTTCTCTTCTTACATGATTGTGAGGTCTTTGAGAAGAGAGGCTGTGACAAATTCATCTGCAACTCTCACAGGATCCAGCCCATATGTGATATGTAGTAATTGCTCCTTAATTGCTTGATCAATATATGAAAGAATGAATGGTCTCTCTCATTTAATTGTGCTAAGGAATTGTTTATACTAAATGCTTCACATTGTCCCATTTATTTCCTTCAGGTAATAATAGCAGCATGTATTTGTTTTCAACTTTTAAATTATATTTTTATTAGGGCAATATATGTACACAGGTGAAAAAAATCTTAATGATCAAAAAGAAAAACACCAGTTCTCCATTCCTTAGCCATTTTGCCATTTTCAACTCTTTTAACTGCTTCTTCTGGTTTTTTTAGGTATATATTTCCAAATTATATGTGTTTGCTGAAATTTATTAGCTTATGGATTGTAGACATTATCGGCTGAGTTGCAATTATACTTGTTAGATTAATATTTGACTCTGCCCAGTACAGAAGTCCATGACCTGAGGCCAAGCAACAGAGTTTTGTATACATAGAGCCAGTTAATCTCAAAGGTATTGAGCCTATCACTTGCCTTGTGTTAGCCCCAACTCAACTAACTAACCAACACTCAACAAACTGATTTCTTAGCTTACCTGATTTGATCATTGGCTTAAGCCTTGGGGCTTTCTGTAGAGTCCACTATAGTGCTAGTTTCTCTACCAAGCTTTCAGTTGATGAAATGTTGAAACATTGGCATAAGATTAATTTATTGTATTTTGATTTATTAAATGCAATAATCTTGCATTAACACTTGCTCAAACACTATATGTAGCCATCATCCACGTGCCTTGATGCATTCACTCATGTAGGCTTTTGTAAAACGTCAGTGCAATTTCTAGTTTGGGAATACAAATAATGAAGGAATAAAGTCTGTAGAGCACAGTTCTTCATTTCAAACTTCTCAGGAAGTCAGTGTAGCATATTAGGCAAAATGAAACATAAATTTCAGAGCAATTCAGTACAACTCCAAGAGAAGGCCTGTGAAGGTTAGTTTTTATCTTTCATCCTCTGGATGCAACTTCACGCCTCAAGGGGAAATGATGTCAAACATGAGCTGTGTTTGCCCTAGACATGTTCATTTAGTCAGAAGAGGTCAATCAAAGGCTATGAGGTGGCTCAAATGTTTTACCCTTCTCTGTTGGCCAAGAATGTACAACAAAGATAGAGATAAGGTAAGAAAAAGCAAGAACAGGTGTGGTCCAATCCTAGATGGTCTATGCTAAGAACAAAACAAGACTTAATTGTTAAAGTATAGAGCCAGATAACACTTCATATCACTCTGTGGTCAGATTATTAATAGTGGTGTTGTCATCAGCAATATCATTATTATGTCTGAGCCATGTGTGTGCAGGCCTTTTAGTGACTCAGAATGGTATCGTCAGTGTGGGCCAAGGGGGGTATTGGCAAAAACAAACACTGAACCTAGTAGAGAAAGGGCCAAAGAAAGTTGGGTTTTGAGTCAACATTAATCTCTGCAGGATCTAAACTGGGGAATGCCCAGAATGTCTCCATAGCCAAAGTCAAGCAAATAGAATTTTGATGAAAGTGTATAGGTTTTATTAAATAAATAGGGTCCTATGCAAATTTTAAATGGATAAAAAATAAATGTAATAAAATAGTACCCTATCTCCCACCATATTTTCAGAAGTCAGTTTTTGGATGAAGTGATTTCTGGATTTCTTCACAAGGTATGATTTTGGAGTGTGATGTTTTTCATCTGGCATGTCTTTGTCTGTTACTTTCTTTATGGACTACTGAACTGAATAGAGGCAGACATTATTCAGAATAAGGATGGAGGCTGTTTGTTTCCTAATAACAAAGCTTTATTTTAAATGTCTACTTTGCCTCAATATTTTTGGAGTGATGCAATTAAAAATCTTAGGATATTTATCAACAGACTTTAAGGACTTACAAATACAGGAAGAGATTCAGATTTCTCAAGTCTTGAAGGTGCCTTATAAAAGGATGGGTTGTAAACAATGGACTTGCTTTTCTGATTCCTAAAACTACCATGGAAAGTTAGTTCTTTCCTTTCAGAATAGGAGCATTTAAACAGTCCAAATCATTGTTTTTCATTTTTTAAAACTTACATTGTGTAAAATGTACTGTTTCGTGTAAGTTGATTTATATACAAAAAAGAGCTCATGACATGCTATTTTATCATTAAGTAAATATTTTTTTGCTTCTCTTTTTTATAATACATATGTATAGAAGATGACATTTCTGCATTTAGCCAGAACAAAATAATTCAGTTAATTTTTAATGTTCCTAAAAGAGGGGGAGATGAGGGACATCTGTAATACTGTCAATAATAAAAAGTTAAAATACATGACAAAAAACACACACATAGAAATAAAGTGATTTGGTAACACCTAAAAAAAATTCCTTCCCACATGTTTAAATGGAAAAGAGTAAAGGTGCTCCACTGGAAAATAAGAAACAATTCCTCTTACTTGCACCTGAAGTCATATGAATCACAGAAAAAAATATTAATTTGACTCATATATTGGGATTTCTGCTGTACTAAATAAGAAATTACTTATCTCTATACTTTTTAGCCTTGTCACCATATCAACAGTGATAATTTATTTTTCCTATTTTTTTCTCTAAATAAAGTTTTAAAAATTTATTTAGATGTCTGACATGATGTAACATTGAGTGCTAAGTTATAAATCAAGAGACCAGCATTGGGGTTCCAACTTGTCCATGGATTTGCTGTGTGGTTTTAGGCCTAATCATGTCATCTCTTTAGGCGTTAGTATCTGCACGTAGAGGAACCTACAGGGGGTAGAATAGTATAGTAATGGTGTCTAAGCCTCCGCTTGGCTTTTGCATTAGGGAAACTTAGTATGCATTTTACCTTAGCTATCAAAAGTTTGCCCTGGACCTACCTTAGAACAGTATCATGTTAAGAAAAGACCAGTTTTTTTCTCCTTCCCCCAGAGTGAAACTGTTTTCAAGTTCATTTGTAGCTGGGAATGAAGAGCTCACCCCACAGGAGCATATGTTTTCTATTTGGAAAACAGATCTTCAGAGGCCATTCTGATCAGGCTTGTGCACCTTCTTTTGAACTTGATGACTCAGTAAACAATATCTCCAAACTATTCCAAACACCAGCATGAGCTGCCATCCTTGAGAAGTTAGTGTGTGAATCTCTCTTTCCTTTTTGCTTTTATTGGAAGTGACATATAGTGTTTCTGCATCAAATTAAATCTGGCCTACATGGAGCTTTTTCACACAGAAAATGCAAGAACATGGGCTGTTGGCAGATGTACGGTAAATATAGAACCTCTGATGGTGTTTGGGTGCTATGAGCTTACTCATTGCCCCAGACCAGCAATGACTACGTCATTCCCAAGTGGTGAGGTTGTGATAAAGTTGTGCAATTTCTCAAAAAATTGTTGTATTAAAATGTATACTACTCACTCACCCTACTGCCAGTTTTATTTATGTCTGCATATTTATTTAATTGTGCTAACTTTTATGGACTATTTTACTTCTTTCCATTCTTTTTTTTTTTTTTTTTTTGATTACTATGGAAAGGATTGGCTCATTGGTCTGGATGGAGCAAGACATGATGACAGTCAGTCTTGAGTCTGAAATGTATCCTGGGGTCTGGGGAAAATGGGATTTGAAAGAATTCTGAGCTCAATTGAGTATATTCAGCAGTTTAAGTGCAACTATACTAACCTGAATCTCATGATTGGCAAAACATGAACAGAAGACAAGTTAGTTCTTTATGGGGCAATAGACTTACTCCCTGTGGCAGTGATAACATGACTAGTTGTGTTTTGTTCAAAACTTAGTACACAATGTTATGACACTAGAAGCTGCAGCATTAATTTATTTGCGGTTTACAGTTTTGAGTCCATGTGAGTTACCCTCAAGACTTCTTAGGTTACATTTCCTGTTTACTGATATTTGACATTCATTCAGTTGTGAATTATTAAGGTGCTACTATGCTCCAGGCACTGTGCTAGATGTTGGAGATACAAAAATAGGTTAAAACTGATTGGAATTCTAGGAGTTATAGATTTTAGATGTTACTTATCATCTGTTGGTTTCCAGATAATAATTAACCTCTGAAATTCTTTGTGGGGGACATTCTGATGACTTCACTATTATACTCAGAGAGAGAACTCTGAGTTCTTGGCATACATGGGTCCATCCCACACATTGAGAATTGGGTGAGGTCCTCTGGAATGTTCTAGGAACCCAGTATTGACATTTGTTAATGAATACATCTTTCAGTTCTTCTCATAAGCCTTAAGGGCCATGGTTTCAATATCTCAATATCTTTTCACCTGTGAATAATGAAGTTTCTTTCATTGAAAACACACACACAAATAAAACAAAACAAATTTTCCTGCTCATGGTCTTGTGGTTGTTTCTGAAAAGTAAAAGGGAAGAGCTAAATGGCATTACTCAGAATTTGTAGTACATAGAAGGTTCTTGTGATCCTGTTTGGTGGTAATCAGGAGACTAGGAACATCATGCTTTATGGAAAGCAAGGCCAATTTCTTATAAACATAAATAATACATTTACAAACACATCTGTTATTTTTTTTCTTGAGGTGGTTTTAAGTTGTATACATCTGGATAAATATTCACTTCACCTCAGTTTAAAAGTTTACTGTCAAGCCCTGGCCCTGGCTGGTGTGGCTCAGTTGGTTGGGTGTCATCCCTTGCACCAAAAGGTTGCTGGTTTGATACCCAGTCAAGGCACAAGATCGGGTTGCTGGCTTGATCCCTGGTAGGGGGCATGCAAGAGGCAGCTGGACTATGTTCTGCTCTCACATAGACATTTCTCTCTCTCTCCCTCTCCCTTCCTCTCTAAAACTCCATGAAATATTAAAAATAAATAAATAAAAGTCTACTGGCATGAAGTTATTATATCCTTTTATTATTTTATTAATGTCTTAAGTTGGATCTTTAATGATGTTCTCTTTTTCATTACTGAAATTAATCATCTGTGCCTTTCTCCCCCTCCTTCCCTCCATGTCCTTCTCTGGTTCTTGTGCTTTCTCTCCTCTTTCTCTCTCTCTCTCGATCAGCCCTGTCAAGTTTCTTTTTCTTTTTTTAAATTACTCTATTTAAAAAGTGACCATTTGGCTTTGTAGTTATTTGTTTTCATTAATTTTTGTTTTTATGCTTCTTTCCTTCTTTTGTATTTTCTTTGTATTCACCATGTTTTCTTTCTGTCCTCTTGATATGGACACATTATTGAATTTCAGCCATTCTTCTTTTTTAATGTATGCATTTTAGGCCATGATTTTTTTTTAAAGTACAATCCCATGTGTTTTGATATGTAGTATTTTCATTATAATCTAGTTCCAGATATTTTTGAATTTTCATTGTTTCTTCTTAGGACCATGGGTAACCTAAAGATATACTTCTTATTTAAAATTAGAGACTTTCTAGTTACCTTTTTGTTATGATCTTCAGCTTAATTCCTCTGTAATTAGAATATGTCCTCTATATTATATAAATTCTTTGAAATTTGGTGAGACTTTCTATATAGCTCATTACATGTAATTTTGGTAAAGTTCCATAAACTTTTGAGTAAATGTGATTTCTATAGTTTTGGGGTTGCAATTCTGTTAGAATGAGGTCAGGCTTGCTAATCATGTTGAATATGCCTGCTCTCTAAGTTCAAATTTTTTGATCTGCTTTTTAACTGAGAATTTTTATCATAAACTTTTCTCATTTTAATCAAATGCTGTTTCTACATTTATCAAAATGTTATATTACTTTCTCCTTTATTCTATTAATGTGGTAAATTATATATATTGATTTTTAAAAAATTGTTAAATTATGATAAATTATCTTTTTAAAAATGTCTCTGGATTTGTTTGCTAGTATTTTGTATCTCTTGAATTTGTGGCTTGATGTCTTTTGTCACTTGGGAAAACCTCTAGCTATTATCTTTCAGGTATTGGTCTGTCACATTCTGTCTCCCTTCCTTCTAGGATTAAAAATATTTGTATTTTAGAACCTTTCAGTATCTCCCATATAATTTTTACATTCTTTTCTGTACTTGTCACTAATTTTTCTTTTCAAGTTTGAATATGTTTATTTTCCCTGATCTATTTCTTTTTCATTAATTTTCTCTTCAGCTTATTACAATATTAATAAATTTATTGTGTTCTTAATATCTGTCATTGTATTTTATTCAGTTCCATAGTTTTCTTTCAAAAATAGATTTCTGTTCTATTCCAAAATTTTTCTCCTTAAAATTATTGAATATATTAATCACAGTTATTTTCATGTCTGATATTTTTAAATTCAAGATATCCTGTGCATCTGTTCCTATTGTCTCTATCTAATTTTTTGGTCATTTATTTTGGTCATCTTATTTTTGATATATCTGTTCACTTTTATTGAATACAAGATATTGGGTTTCATAATTTCCAGACCTATGATCTTGCCTATGACTATTGTCCAACCGCATCTCACAACCATTTCCTTCTTTTAAATTATGTTAGCTACAACTACCTTTTACATTTTCTTAAACACAATTTTTTGACCCATAATTTTTGCCTTTACAATTTCTTTTTTTAATTTTTTAAAATGTATCTTTATTGATTTCAGAGAGAGGAAGGGAGAGGGCAAGAGAGAGACAGAAACATCAATGATGAGGGAGTCATTGATCGGCTGCAGGCCGCAACCCAGGCATGTGCCCTGACCGGGAATCGAACCCCGATCTCCTGGATCCTAGGTCGGCGCTCAATCGCTGAGCCACGCCTGGCTGGGCTACAATTTCTTAAATACACAAAGTTGTTCCTCTCCCTTTCCCCACCCACATGCCATCACAGGGTCTTTGCACAAGCTATTTCCCTGCCACTCTTTGTGAGCTGTGTCCTTTTGGTCCTTCAGGTTGTCATTTTAATATCACATTACTCATGTCCCTACATTTTGTGATATAGATATCATACCATAAAAAAGTAGAAGAGAGGTAAATAAAAATGAGGAAATGAGTAGTTAGGGAATGATTTGGGAGGACACAGACTGGAATATAAACTAACATAAGCATAGGGCTGATGCCAAGCTTTGGGAGGCAGGCAGTATTGAGCAATAATGGAAAAAACACACTTGGAGAAGTAGAGTATATCTATGTAATAAAGAAGCTAAGAGGCTGGCAGGAAAATTTAAATTTGAAATATGGTAAAAGCAAAAGAGGAGAAGGGGAAGGGTGATATGATGAAAGCATGGGTTAAAGAAGATTCGGCTGCCAGTAGTGTGAGGGGTGACCTAGAGGTTGGAGGGAATCGGTAGGATTGGCTTAGAGACTGCTCTTTGTAATCCAGGTGTGAGGTGGTGAGGGGCTGGATCAGGGTGACAGTGGCGAGGATGGGGAGGGAATGGATTTCAAAGGACAGTTTAGCAGGACATGATGACTGATGGGATATGAGGAATTAAGAGGACAGAGTCAAAGTTGCTCCCAAAATCTTGTGCCCAGGAGACTGGGAAGAAGGGAAGTAAAATAAAGATAATAAATTGATTATATGAATATGTGAATTTGGAGGTAACAGCAGGTTATACAAGAGAAGAAGTGGGAAATGAGGATGTTTGTCTTCAAAGAGCAGGTAACCTTGAGATGTGGGCATAGACCCCAATGTCTCAGGAGCTAAGAGGTGAGCTCTTGGAGTGCCTGCTTTCCCTCATAAAGTAGCAGACAGGCAGACTGAAATTGTGATACCTGGCCTTAGAAAGTAGGTTGTGCATCCGAGTTATCTCGTGGCGATCATCTGTTTCTTGACTTCCTTTTTCTGTAAAGAGATAGCAAGGACTTTGCTGACCATGACAGAGATCAGGGGAGGTCATATTTTAGAATCCTCTTGCTAGAGTTTTCTAACATATCGGGCTTATGAAACCCTAAATGTGTTTTTGCCCAAAGTACTTTTCTTATTTTTTAAACCCATATGTATTTTGGAGTCAATTTAATCCATATGTTTCTGATTAATTTATGCTTAGCTCATCAAAATGTTTTAAGAAGAAAAGCTTATTTAAAAAAACAACAAAAAACAGAGTCATGCTTCACTAGCCACTGATGAAATCAACTCCAGAAGACTGTAGCTTAGTCAAAAAATCAGATGGTCTGAGGGTCCAATGGGTTCCAAAACTTGGAAACTTACTGTTATAACTGAATATGTTTAACACTTCAAGGGGAAAAAAAAAAAAATCTCAGCTTTTTTTTCTTAATGTGTTTGTTTTTGGTTTCTGGATGTATTGGTTTGTCTTTGGATTAACTATGATTTCTTTACTTAGTTGAATAGCTAGCTTCCAGGTTGCTATTTATATTGTCAAGTGGGAAGGGTGATGGTATAATTTAAAATAAACTCTGTCCCTTTGCCTGCCTCTCTCTGCCCTCTTTCCAGATGTAGTTGCTCATACCTGCTCCCTCCGTGTTGGTTTTAGCCTTACCTTACTTCTTCTTTTACTCCTCACGTTTTCTTTGAGTGATGTCGGCCACTCCAGGACCTCATGGTCACCCATGAATAAGCACATTCAA
The DNA here is from genome assembly GCF_964146895.1 of Miniopterus schreibersii. Taxonomy (NCBI): domain Eukaryota; kingdom Metazoa; phylum Chordata; class Mammalia; order Chiroptera; family Miniopteridae; genus Miniopterus; species Miniopterus schreibersii. Next base: position 69,576,885 of record NC_138110.1, read on the forward strand.
ATTTATACTCAGACTTTGGTCTACTTCCTCATGTTCTAGATGAGTGTACCCCAAAACTTCTATTTTTAAATGTCCAATGGAATAAAAAGAGGGACACGCCCAAAACGGAACTCAGCTTTATTTCTCAGTTTCTTCTTTCTTCTCCTTTCCTTGTCCAATATGCCCTGTTCTGTTTCATGGTACAGTCATCCAGCTTGTGACCCAAGCTGAATACACAGGCATCAGCCAAGAGTCTTCTGTCTTGTTCTCAGCCAACATCTAGTCAGACACAAGTCTTCCAACTCTACCTCTTCAATAACTTTCACATTTTTCCTCTTTACTGCCATGGACAGAAAGCAAGAGTCTCCCAATTAATATAACTTGCTCTAATCTTTCTTCTCTTCACTAAATCTTCTCACTGCTGCTACTGCAACCATTCTTAAATAAAAATATGGTAATTTTGCGTAGGTGCTTAACCCTTTTGGTAGTCCTTACTTTATGCAGGATGAAATTCAAATCACTGTGCGTTGTTCCCCCATTTACCCCGTAAAGCTCATTTCCTTCTGCTTTCACCCTCTCACACCAAATTGTCATACTGCATCTCAAGTTCAAGTTCTTCAAACTATCCATTTTTTTTTTAAGCCCCATGCTCTTTATCCATAATGTCCCTTTTGCTTGGAATGATCATCTTCTACACTCTTTACCTGGGTTACTCCTATTTCTCCTCTAGGTCTGGGTTTAAATATAACTTCTTCTGAAAGCTCTCTCTTAACCTCCCTTATCTGGGAATCCTGTAGGAACCTCTGTTATTTTTCTATCATAATATTCAGAATAATTTATTTTAATTTAATTGTTTGTTTAATCTCAAATCCCAGAAGAATATAAACTCTTTGAAGGCAGGTTTCTTGTCATCTTTACTTACCATTGAATCCTCACCTAGCACACTCAACACCTGGCACCTAATAGCTAGCTATTTCTTTCAATAAACTGTTGAACAGATAAGTGAAAACTTTTTTATATCTGTGTACTTTCACGCACATTATTTCGTCTATCCTCAATGCCTTTCTTTGTCTTATTTGATCAATGAATTCCTACCTTTGCTTTGACAATTCATTAACATCCCACAGAACTAGTTTCTATAATACACACTCTGTGAAATGCTGATGTCATCCAGTTCTATCCTTGACACAACAGGAAATTGAAGCCTAGAGAAATAAAGTGATTTAATGAAGGTCAGAGAGCTGGCTATAATGGAGAACCAGAATGCAAGAGTGCTCTCCAATTTCCATAACTTTTTAGCCACTGATAACTTGGTTTCATTTGTAAAATAAAAGGCTTGTCATTTTTAATGACATCAAATCACTTTTTCATTTATGATTTTCTAATAAAAGACACATTGTGTCATCAATTTCTGGTTCACCCAATAACAAAAGAGAAGTAGGATAGTAAGGGATGAGTGTGCATATGCCATTGATAATGGGAGATTTTAGAACATTAACAGAAGGATGAGTGGGCTTCACTGTCTGAGTAAATTTTTCCACAGTAATAAAATGATCAGTGCTGCACATCATTAGAATTGGGAGTCTCTCCTTGGGAATATGGTGTTTATTTTAACCAACACTTTTTAAAAATTTTGTTGCTCCTCCCTAAAGATGTAAAATTTCACCATTTATTAAGTTTCCTTGGCTGAGTTGAGGATTGTAGCATTCACATTCTCACATGCAAAATATTTCCTAATCATAGCAAACGTTTCACATCTGCTCTGGGTAACTAGCCAAAAACCAAGAAATAGAAGCATTCTTAGAGGATCTTTGTTGATCCCTAGCCAGTCTCCTTGACATTGGAGAACTAGAGTGAAAGGGACTCCTCCCCCACCCTCTTTCTTTTCCCCAAGTATTTCTTCACTTGGTTACTTGATGACACCCTCTGCTTGGAGAGCACACCCCTCTATGCTAATATTTAGGAACTGGGCCAGAGTTCCAGTTGTGTTTTTAGTTCTGTCTACTCTTTCCACACCCATTGGAAAGCCAAGAACAGATCTGTGTGACTTCCAACTGCTTCTTGGCTACACTAGTCTCACTTTTACCACATGGAAATTCTTCACCCAATGTAATCAAACTTAACTCCAACACTTAATAAACACTCAAGTGGTGATTTACAAAGATCCAACTAATAGCATGTTCATTTTATCATTCTGCTCTAATTTATTGGTAGCATTTTCTATAGTAATCTCAACTTCATAGTTTCATTCTGTTGTGCTTTTGGCTACCCAATCAGGGCAAATGAGAAGAGACTCTTCTCTGTCTCTGGAGTGAAGAAGAATGGAGTTGTCCAAAGATTATTCACATTGGAAATGATTTTGTGTGCTTTCATTGTGATCCAATTTCCTATTGGAAGCTGAAGTTCAGCTAATAATGAATGTCATAGATTGTGGATGATTTTCATCACTGTCACTTGATTTCCAGACATAACTTTAAGTGGCAAAGTGAGAACATTGCTGATAAAGTCTTAGATGGAGGTGAGGCATTAGCACAGAAGGGAAGATTTAAAACAGAACCTATTTCGTGGTAAATGACAGAAAATCTAACATAGATTAGCAGAAAACCTAACTGAGAAGGAAGCCAAAAAGAAGATGCACTGTAGAATTGAAAAGATAAGTAGTTTGGCTTCAGGAAGGGCTGGATCTAAGGACTGACACCAGGCTGTCAGTAGTTGGTCTCCCATTGTCCCTCTGTTTCCTTTTGTGTTGCCTCCATTTCCAAACAGACTGTCTTTCCGTGGTGGCAAAGTGGCCTTCAGCACCTTCATGTATACATTTTATCCCTTCAATGACTTCAGCAGCAAAGGGAGTGCTTCTTCAAGATCTTTCCAGCAAAAGTGGTGAGATTAATTGCACTGACTGTATATAGTCACATGCTTTGCCTGAACCAAGAGCAGTGAGACTATGTGTGGAAGATGCTGATTGGCCAGGCCTAGCTTATATGCCTTCGAATAACATGGAATGTGAATAAGGTGGAGATGGTTTCACACAGGACTGTCAGGATTTTGTTACCATAGGAAAGGAAGAAATACACTTGGCAGAAAAAGACAACTCATCCCCGCTAAGTTCTCATAACTGGCTCTACTGAGACATATGCCCTAGAACAAAAATTCTAGGAAAGAAAAAGGAATAAAACTAGCCCAGGGGAAAGATTTCATGTCCTTTTATATGACTGTTGAAGTTGAAGTCAGAACCTGATAGTTAAATACCATGGCAGACCCAGAGACCCTTGGTAGGAGACATTTACGAGAAGAAAATCATTGCTTAGCAATGAGATGACCATGCTCACTGATAGGTTTTGGGGAAGTGTAGTCATGTCTGTGGACAGATACGTACTCTGGCATCACCAATGAGAACAAAGCAGAATAATGACCTGTTTATTTCATAAGAATTTAATTTATTAAGTTTCCTCTATTTTTTTCTCTATTTTTAGTTGTACAAACGGCACACCTGGGGATTTCCAAGGGGATATGGTGAGAGCCAAATGACTATTAATGTGTTTCCTGAGACTCTGTGGAAGAAAGACGCATTGCCTGCCTCGGACTAGGACATCAGGAAATTGCAACTTCTGTCCCCTTGTCAGGGAAGAGCAGGTCATTGAGGGAGGGGCAGGTTCTAGTAGCGAGATACTTTGGGAGAAATAGTGTATTTCACCTCTTCTACACCCTCTAGTCTTTGTGCAAGTGGTTAATATGAATAAAATGGATTGAAAGTAAAACAGTGAGGGGCTTCAGGAGGGGACTACGCAGCCTGAATGTGTTTGTAGGTCATGCTGGTTAGGTCCGCAATGGCATTCCTCAGCTCCTTGCTTTGGCTGGGCCCAGGCCGATCCCTGACAGCTTCCTTTGTTCCATTTTTTCTCTGTCATCTTCCCTCAGGCCTCTGTGTCTGGAACAAGCTTTTTCTTGCAGTCTGCCAATCCAACAGGCTCCTTTGCTGTCTCCATACTTTATCTTTGAAGGCATTCAACTCTATGTCTCCACTAATGTAAGGAGTTTGTAGAGTGAAGGAGGCTCAGGGCAACTTTCAGATTAGAGGAAAGTGAAAACCATTACTTCTTAAGCTTTAGAGACACTCACCTTCGCACTATTTACTCTTTTTTTTAAGAGAGTTGTTTCTTTTAAACGAATAACTGACTTTGCATTCTGTACTTAATAATGACAATACACATCGCAATAAAACTTCTGTAATAGTTTCCAATTAATTTTACACCCTTATCTTTTTTTATCTTCAAGTGATTATTTCCATTTTATAGAGAGGGAAACATTCAGAATAGTTATGTGTCTTGCCAAAGACTCACAGCTGGTAAATGGTCTTTCCACATAAAACAAACTCTTCTGATAATAAGCAATAAGCAGGAGAGAATGACCAATAAAAGGGTCATTTATTTGACTAAAAAAAGTTGGTGAGTTTGTTTGAATTGGAATCTAAAAAGATTGCATGAGAAGTTTGTAATTTTTGTCTTTTAAAAATGCGCCATAATTTGAGTTCCCAGATTCCTTGCCTGCCATTTCATATTCTATATTTTCTACCTGGATTGTGAATATAAATAACAACTCTCATATGGTCCCCAGAACAGAACTCTCTTACTGCACCATCCATCTTTCTTTCAGTGGCTTCTGGCTTTACTTAAGATCCTTTCATCCACGTGCCAAATACCCACTGTCCTCACTTATTTTAGGTGCCCAAACTGATTCCTGATTGAACCAACAGATAGCTAAAATTGCATATATATATATATATATATATGTATATATGTATATATATATATATATGCTTTCTATATGGGCATCAACACAGTCTTTCAGTGTTTTCTGATTTTGCCATTCAATTCCAGGACTGCCAAATAAGAAATGTATTCCTATTTTTATTCTATACTGGTCTTCATGGCAGGAAATTGTATTCAATAACACTCTGGAGCTTTTTAAACTTCCAATTAAAAATTTGTTTTCTTTTCTTATGCAGCGAACAAGTAATTTCTGCTTGATTTTAAGTTATTATTTGAATTACCTCCCTACTTGCTGTATCTAGAGATACAGGAGAAATGTGAGCCATGCCATGTATAAGAAACACTTTACATGTTATTTAAAATTCACAATAATTCAGTGGGGAAACCACTGGAACTTTGCAAAATTCACTGCATTTTCCCCCAGGTATAAAGCTTTCTGATTTCCCACATTTGAAGGTAAATGGAACTTCATGGTTTGCCCAATACTTGGAGACAAACAAATGATCATCAAACAAGGTTGAGGGCTTGGTTCCGCAGGTAAACACCTGGAAAGGAATCTCATGCTCTAGGCCATGTTTACATATCTGCATGGAATTCATGGGCAGCCCCACCAGAGCTGAAATAATTAAACCCTTTGCTTGTGATATTTCACAACTTTTCAAGGCTCTGCCAAGAATAAAAACCTAGGCAACTACTGGAAATCAAAATGGTGATTTGAGGAGACCTGGAAGTAGATGTGTTTTAGGAACAGAGACCATGTAATGTGGTTAGACTGGCTGTAAAAGAAGGGTGCCTGCACCTCAAGGTGAAGTGGTGATTCTCAGGAGTAGTTTATTCTTTGATTGCACTGGTGCTAGACAAAATTTAAGAGTTATGTAAGCAGGGAAGCCAATGAAAACATAAACTAAATTCCAAGTGGTAAAAAAAAAAAAAAAAAAATCCACGATGCAGAGATTCCTTCTAATGAAATATACAGTAGGTACTTCTTGGCTTCACTCATTTCAAACTTGTCTGGACAAAAAGGGATAAAAAATAACATAACGAACACTATTATGTGTGTGTGTGTGATGAGCACATAGCTATGTGGTTCTGTGTCGTTTATGATCAAGTATAATTCACGGTGGGAGGATGGGCTGACTTTTGGGAGGCCGATGTTATGGGAACAGGGACACCCATTAAACCTTGTGCAGAAGTGGACAATGCCAAGAATGATTTCAGCATCACAGGGGTCCTCTGGGCTTTCCTAAATAGGACCGTCCTTACCACAATCCCACTTGTGCGTATATTGCCAAATAGAATGAAATCGTTTTTTCAAAGAGATATCTATATTCCCATATTCACATAGTCAAAGTATTTGGATAAAAAAGACAAAATCAAAACAAAAAACACAACCTAGGTACTTGGATAAAGAAGATATGATACATGAATATCACATGATATGTGAATATGATATATGAATATATGTAATGGAATACTATTCAGGCTTCTAAAAGCCGAAAATCCTGTTGTTTGTTACAACACGGATGAACCTGGAGGGCATTATGTTAAGTGAAGTAAGGCAGAGAAAGGCACATACTGTATGGTTTTGCTTACATGTGGAATCTGAGCAAGCAGAACTCTAGAGAAACAGAGAGTAGAGTGGTGGTTCCCAGGGTCTGGGGAGTGAGAGAGGGAGACGTTGCTGAAGGGGTGCGACCTTTCAGCTACAAGGTGAGGTAAGGTTTGAGGAGCTAATGTAGCACACGGTGTCTATAGAGTTGATAACGCTGTTCGCATAACTGAAATTTGCTAAGAGAGGGCAACCTAAATGTCCTCACTAAATAATAAATAAATAGTAAATATGTGAGGGATAGGTGTCTTAATTAACTACATGGGGGAATCCTTCTACAATGCGTACATCTATCAGATCATCAAGTCGTACGCTTTAAATACCTTACAGATTTGTCCTTGGACCTCAATAAAGCTGGAAAAATAAAGATTCTCTTTATCTATGCACAAGCCAGATGGACCTGGGACAAAATGAAGGCAGACAGACATTCCTTTGTGTGTCAAAAAAGCATGTGATTGAAAAGAAAAGGGATGGGGGGAGAAAGAAAGGAAGAGAGGAAGAAACAAGAGGAAGTGGTTCCGATGGTTTTATCTTCTAATGCTTGTGCTCTCACTGTCTTCAGCTTGATCTGGGGCTCAGCTGGTTCCTAATTCAGGACAACTCTATATGCGGTACCAGGTACCAGGAGCAGGAGCGCTGGAAACACACCCCCATGGGCTTCCCTGAGAAGTAAGCTACTGTGTTTCTGAAAATAAATAAACGAGGGAATGAATGAAGAAACGTTACATTTCCAAGGGGAAAATACACTGCACTGGTCCCAGTGTTCTCTGACAATGCCCAGTTTTCCCAGAGGCAAAATAGAAGCTCTCGCTCCAGAAACCCTGCACCCGGCCTCCGGCCCCCGCGCCGCCAGCTGGGTCTCCTCCCTTGCAGCCAGTGCCAGCCTAGAGCTGCCAGCCGCACCTCTGTGCCTCCGCGGCCGTCAGGCGCACGCCGGAGCTCACGCGCATTCCCGGCCAGCTGGCTGCAGGGCCAGGGAGGGCCCAGCTTTGCAAACTTCCCTGCTTCTCCCCTGCCCTCAGCTGATGCAAGTGAGATCTGAACCAAGGGACAGAAAAACACCCATTGCGAAGACATTTTGGTAATTATGGCTTAGTCCCAAGGTACAGGTAGACACACCCTTAAGAGGAATCATCAGCGTGTTTCTTTGAATTGTTGGAGGACACCGAGGCGCTTCCAAACACATAGTGTTAAAGAGATACAAAGACATTGATCTTTCTGAAACGTGATTCTCACTAATGCACCTGCATTTTCTGGGAGGAAACATAACCTCATATTTCCCTTTGCACACTGATTTCATTGTCCACTTCAATTTGACCTGAATGTTTCCTGGTAACCCAAAGGACCCCTCTAGCTAAGGGCCGTAGTGCATGCATCTCCTCTAGTTGTAAATGCTGTGATTTAGTGGGGAGATAGTCCATCCCCTGGCCTTCCATTTAAGTTGTATGGTCTATAGATTCTAAGCAGTGGTGGGAAGTGGTAAAGCGTCTGGACCATGAAGTCATACTGGCTAGTTCAAATCCTGGTTCTGCCACTTTTCTGCTATGCCACCACTGGTATGTTTGACCTTTCTGTGCCTTAATTTTCCATTTGTAAAATAAAGAAAATATCAGAACTACTCTGGTTGTGGAAGCCCACGGGTAGGAACGGAGCATGTTTAGGATATTCCTAGAACAAAGCCAGGGAAACACTCCTTAGCCATGTCTCTGAAGCCTGTCTTTTATTGTTCCTGTTCTACCTATAGCCAGTTCCATATTGGCCTCCCAGAAAAAGCCAAGGGGCTCTGCTGACCATTCATGGATATAGGTCAGCCAGTTGATCTAGAGACCTCGCAAGTAGCTGGTCAAGGTTCCACTGTTCTCCTACATATTATTCTTAGTGATGGACAGGAGGTTTCAGCAATTTCAAATGTCCTGACCCTTTTCTAACACTTACAGTTAGATACAGAGTGATAAAGCAAAGAGGCAACAGATGCTACAATTGTACATAATTATTTAATTTGAAAAGCATGGAATATAGATGTCCTAATATCAAAGCATTCATCTGTTTCTACAGTATACCAGGGACATAGCTTCTAAGCAGAGTCTACCTGTACCAATAACTATAAGCAGTGGGAGATCTGAGCAGGCATCTGCCAAAATAGCCATCTATCTTGTTTGTCACAGTGTCTGTGCTAACGAAATGTTTTTTAAAAAATGTATTCACTGCTTTTTATTTCCATTAACTTATGAACTAGGGCACTTTAGCCCAAGAATCATATTTCTTATTTTTGGAGCTAGAAGAGAAAAAGTTATGTTATTTACAGTTTAGTTTATATCAAGGAATGTAAAATAATTTCTGTTAAAAAAATAACATAAATAGCATTTGCCAGTATGCCAGGTTTAGAAGGCCACTGAGCTTCTTTGCAAATGTGTATAACCTCATAAAATCTATTGCCATCTATCAGGTATATTTTCTAGCTAATATGTCCTAAAATATCATTGGAAGTAAACTTAGAAAACATTTAGTTCTACTCTCATTGGATGATTAAATTTCAAACCTGATACTTTTTTAGTTGATTGACATGCTTTCGTCTCTTTTTTAAAAAGAAACCATTCTTTTTTCAAGCTCCTTTAAATCATGTTCTTCCCATATTTACTAAAAGCAACAATGAAGTTAAAGGTCACTGTTCTGGGCAAATGCTTGTGGATATCAGATTCCGAGGAAGAGCAAGTTACAGCTTTAGGGGCCCAAATTCTTTGGGAGGGGACACACTCATTTTCATTTTCTTCAGCCCCAGGAGCTCAAATAAAATCTTCCTAAAGCAATTTTTTATTTTTTTATTGATTTTTTTTTTTTTTCTCGTGGTCATCTTGAGTAATCCTTGTTATAGCAGGCCATTTTCCATGCTTCTCTTTCTTCCAGCCTTACTTACCTCGTCTCGTGGTTTGGGAACGTACTATATTACATGATGATTCTTTTTGTATTCTTTGGATGGCTGGTAGCTCTCTACAGAGTTCTGAGAATCGGGTAGAGTGAACACTTTAAAGGCAAATAACCACCACAACTGTCATTTCTTCCAGGTGAAAAAGTGTTCTCTTATCTGGATGGTGGTGGGCGCCTGAGAAGTCACTGTGTTTCTGTTAAAGTAGACTTTGGGCTCAGAAATCCTTCAGATTTCACTCTGTAGTTGAGTTTCTCTATTTCTTAAAAGCCTTGCCTGACCTTGGATCTTACCCTTTTGGCTCTCAGTTTTCCCCTCTGGGAAATGGGGACCAGAAGGCTTAGTTCAGTGATTGTTGTGAAATTCCATCGAGGTGATATAAAATATTCAGTGGTATTGCTATGTCCTGGCACATAGTAGGCATTCTGCATCCTCAGTGCCTTTGGAGTGAGATCATTTTAGAAGTCTTAAGAAATCGCCAAATGAATTTTATGATATTTGCCTTGCTTGGACACAAAATGAAAAACAGAAAGTCCTCCTCACCCTATGGGCGGGGTATCGCTCTCAACATTCTGATTCTTTTTAATAAGAAAAGGGCGTCTCGAATGTGGTGGGAAAGACAAGCCCACATGGCAGAAAGTCACAGAGCACAAGATACACTTTATTACATGGAATGTTTCTGTACCACAGATGTGCACACAGATGTGGTCATCGACAGAGATAACTAGTTTACAAGCCCTCCCTGGAAACTGCTCACAGTTCTTAGCAGAAAAGTGATTCTCAGCCAAGCACTGCACTGAAGCTCAGTCCATGATTAAAACACTTCCAACTGCTCCACATCGAAAAGAACTGGAAAGGAGAAATGACCAGCAGTGCCTGCCCAGCCAAGAAGCAAGACCAGGGTCACCTGAGAGGCTAAAAGCCCATTGAAACAAGGATCTACTGTGGCCTTATCTCTTTGTGTGTTTGTCGGTCTTTCCTGCCTTCCCTCTGTCCCTCCCTCTCTTCTATCTTCCCTTCCTCCCTCCTGTTTTCTTCCCCCTTCCTTCTTTCATGTCTTCCTTCTACTTTCTTTTCTTTTTCTTCTTTCTCCTAATGGAAAAATATAACTTTGTGTCAAGGAAACACTGTGCACATCTGTTTGTTGTTGAACATGTTGACATGGAGAGGACACATTCATTCAAATTATGAACTTTGTAATTATTAACTTTATTGGTGGTATGTGATGGACTTGTTACTGCAAATGTCTAAGGCAGCAGTTTAGTATAATATATATAGATCATGTTTAGGAACCAGAAAAAAAAAATCTGTCAACCTTGGTGTCTAGTCATCTCAACTATATAGCCTTCCCAAACAGGGTGTTCCTGAGTGTTAAATGAAATAAATACATGAAGACCGTATATCAGCAGTACATATAGAACTATGGCCTGACCTAGGTCTGCATCTCCAGATGCAGAGCCTGTGAAAGGGAATCGGGTGGGAGTGATTTATTAGAGTAGGGCTCTCCGGAGAAAGGCGGGTGAAGGAAGCTGAGGAGGCCGGCGAAGGAGCTAAGCCTGGGTATGGCCTCCACTGCGCTCTGGCTTTAGCTTGCTCCAGTGGAGGCTCTGGAATGTGCATTACGCCATGGACATGTTCCAGCCTAGATGTGACTGACTGGCCTTTTGCATTCTTCATGTCAGCCAGTCATTGGCAGGGGTCTGTCCCTGGGGTGGGAGTGGGATGTGACCTCCTGGGCAGATGGCTGTCATTTTGCCAAGGGAAATTATCTGGAGGGGAGGGGCGGGCAAATATGAATCATTAACAGCCAAAACTTGTCGTTTCTTGGGGGGAGGTATACTGGTCTGAATCAATACCCAAGGCATTGACTGGGACACCGATAGTATCCACTATAGGGCTTAATAAATAGTTGCTAAAATTAGTATAATTCTTAATGAGGACAGCTTAAAAAGGGGGTGTAGGAGGGGAAACAGAGTCAAAGGCGGCTTATTGTAACTGTGAAGGAGTCCTGAGCTTGCTTGAATGCTGGTGGAAAGGGTATAGGAGGGAGAGCTTATAGAAATCCATGACAAATACCTTTTTCCCCCCTGATGCTGTTGGTTAAAATATGAAAAGAACAAACAAAGAAAAACACAACAAGGTTGGCATTATAAAAACCTAGGGGACCTTTTCGTAAATGTTACCAAGACTCAAAAGTTTCCTCCTCAAAATCGTAAAGCAATCTCTGCTGCTCTTGGCCTTTTGTGTGTTTAGGAATTCCCAGCATCTCCAGAATCCACTTAACCACTCCATGACACATTTTCCCTCCAGATGTGAACACTAAAGAGTCAGTTGTCAGTTGAATACTCGCGTATTATTTTCTCAGCAATTATTTTAAGGAATGCATTTGAATAAAATGCACTTTTGGCATCATTTTCAAGAATGGATGATGATTTATGCTTCTCTTGCAGGGACAAGATGGCTCTGGGCATGAGTCATGGCTGTAATGCTGGGAAGATTCCGATGGGAACCTTGCTCTTGCTGGTTGATCCATACCTTACATGGACTTGAGGCCAAGCATGGCTTTTATTAACATGTACATTTTGTTTGTTAAGGCTCAAGCTTCATCTTTCCTTCCCAATTCCAGCCCTGTTTGTATTTCATATTTCACACACACCTGATTCAGAATCTGTGCTTGGGACTCAGAGCAGCCTGGGAATAGTAATTTGGAAAATCTCTGATTATTTGTCAGCTAAGACGAGATGATGTGTTCTCAGCTGCAGTTGGGAAATGGGCTGCTTCTCAGCAGATTCAAATGGCAGGCACAGTTCTAATTCTTTCAGCATCTCTGTCTCCACGGGACACATTTGGTGCAAATCAAACTGTCCATAGACCAAGAAAGCTACAGACCATAGCCCAGCTCTGGGCTTTTCTCCATTGCAGAAAAGTTTTGCTTTGCATGCAGGCTTCAGAGGTAATTTTCCGAGTGAAAACTCCCTGCACTGAGCAGCTGTTCCTTGGAAACAACACCGAAGTCTCTCAAGAGCCAAGGTGAATGAACTGTAAGGCTGATTCTTGAAGTTTTCCAGGTTACAACCATTTCTGTCATTGTCCTTGGCCTTGGTCCTCACGATGTGTTCTGTAGTCTTGCTTCTCAGACTTTAATGTGCATACAAATCTCCCGAGGACTTTGCTAAACTCAGACTCCGTCTTAGTAGTTAGTTCTGGGGTGAGTGCTTGAGACACTGCATTTCTGACGAGCTCCTGGGGGATGCTTACGTGGATCCATGTTGATTTCTGAATTCTACTTTGAGCAGCAGGGGGATACAGAAGTTGGTTTTCTAAGAAGATTCTCTGGTCCAATAAGTTCAAGGAAAATTACCAAAACAACTTGCATTTGTATCTTCCTATTCAAAACTCTGCAAGTTAATAAATTAAAGGGTCTGAGAAGATCTACTCTGAGGAAGTTTGATACAAAACTGATAGACAATAGGACCTTATAACAACACGGGGAATTTGATTTTTGTGAAAGGAAAGGATGGTCAGAAGTATGGTGTTCATTCAAATATTTGTTCAGGCACTTAAACGGATTGAGGGAGGCATTTAGAAATGTTCCGCTCTTTGTGGTGACCCTTGTAACCCTTCTCAGGTAAGTGTTACTGATTCCTCAAATGAGTGAGGCTTAAGTCAGGCACTCAGTCTCCCCAGCAGCACAATAAACTTTCCACCTAGAGTTCTGGTATTCAAAATATAGGGTGCTCCCTTTGATCAGTTCTAAAAATGATTAGGAGTTTAGCTGCCACCATGCTTGATGAGAAGGCCAGCTGGGAAAAGTGATAAGCAGGAAAGCCAGCTCAGGGAATTTCAATCCCTTCAACCATCTGAAATTATTTGCAAACTTCAGTGTTTCTATGTATCCATCCTCTGTTAAGTTCCCATGGAGATTCCTGGGTTTCTGCTCCAAAAACAAGCACCCTTTGGGTCATGGGTATATATTAAATATCTTTCATATTAATAAGCATTTTCAGGGTTTTTCTGATGCAGGTACTCTGAGGACCACATTTTGAGATGAAGTTCTGTTTCCTTGGAGTTAAAGCAACCTGATCCAAAACAAGCTTTCTTGTTTTGGCTCTCTGAACATGCACCTTTGTGAGTCAAGTTTTAGAGCTCTGCCCTGGATTTTGCTGGAGGATATATATAACTGCATGGGAAAGCGTTAGCATTTTCTCTAAAATTGCTGTTGAAGATACTGTCATCATGTTAGACTGTCAGCAAATTCTGCAAAAGGGCTTCCTCAGCACAGGAGCACAACCTTGCTTCTGCAGTTTGGAGCATGGGTTCAGCAGAAAAATGTATTTCTAGACATGTTTTTTTGTAAAAGCAAATAAAAATTTTGCTTCTATTTCATAAGACATGTGCTTGCACTAATATAAACATGTAAAAATGTGAATTTTACCCCAAATTAAGTTAATGCTCTAAGTCCTTTGTGCCTTTAGGTATACTCTAGGCATATCACCATAGTCCTGGGGTTACTCATTCCACAGCTTGAGAACTGTAGCATTGTATCTTGATTAGGATACCAGAAATAAAGAATAAATAAATAAATGGGTAAAAGTGGTCAAAAGGTATGAATTTCCAGTTATACGACCCTTAAGTCCTGGAGATGTTAACATATAGCATGGTGGCTATGTTTAATAATAATGTATTGCATATTGGAAAGTTGCTAAGAGAGTAGATCTTAAAAGTTCTTATCACAAGAAAAAAAATTGTAACTGTGTGGTGATAGATGTTAACTAAACTTATTGTGCTAATCATTTTATAACATATACATATACCAAATCATTATATTATATACCTAAAACTAATATAATGTAATATGTCAATTATATCTCAACAAAATCCCTTTATAATTTATGTCTAGGAATAAGGGTTGTCTTCCATTAATATTTTATATTGAGATGTTTTATAATGAGAATTACATCATTTCATATTCTTTTATTTCAACTTTGTTGGTAGGAAGTTCAGTGCAGAATTAAATGCTTAATTACAGTGATTTTTATCAGCCTAGTTGTTAGGATATTTCCTTGAAAAGTTCCAGCTTTTCTATACACATTTAATTTCAACTTTGCATGTTAATTTTCTTATAATAGATGCGATTTTAAAATTAAGCCACTTTATATATTTTAAGCTGATAGAGAATAAATTAATATATTTCTATTGTTGACTTAAATTCTCCCAACCATTGGTATCTTCTTGCCGTTGTTTTGTTAATCAGAAATACTCCTCATTTTATTGTGGTTGATTCAGACTCTTGTTAAGGATTGAGCAACGAAAACTCACAATGGTTCTGTCATCAGGGTGACTACAAGGCAAAGTGATTGACAGAGGTCTGGAGGTCAAGAGAGAACAAAGATTATGCTGTTTGACAGATATCTTCAGGAGACTTCTGGGGTGGCTCTGCCCCTTTTTATGGAGTTGCAGAAGCCACACTACAGCATTCCTCTAACGCCATGTAGTTGCTATCCTGTAAAGCATTTTTATATATCTTCTCTCATACAAACCTCCCCCTAACACTCTAAGCCTTATATCACCTTCTCAGGATTGGACTCAGAAGGCATTGAAGGACCTATCTAATGTCAATCAAGCAAGAAGCAAAGCTGACATTGGAACTTGGTCTTAAGATACCAAATCCACAATTGTTCCTCATAGACCTCAGCTGCCAACTTTCGCTCACTTGATGCCATGTAGTAGGTGTGAATAGCCTCATTTGTCACGGGCTCTTGGCTCTGCCACCTGTTTAAATGGAAAAGTACTTGTCCAGATAATAACTAAGTAGAGGTGTGAGTAAGAAAACAAAGGAAAAACATGTTAGTTTTAACAAATCAACATTCTAGGGTTTAACAATGTGCTGACTGAATGCTCTCTTTGGTTCTAAGATATTTGGGTTGGTTTTGAAATGAGAAACAGGGATGACTTTAGCATAAAGGAATTTTTAAAAATTCCAACTCATAGGCTAAATAAAGCATCTTATTTTAATAAGAATGAAGTCCACATGAGTATTACACACAGATAAGTTTTTCAGCAAATGCCTAAGTGATGTCCTGCACTGGGAATTTAATGACATTTACAACCAGTTAACACTGGGAAACCAAACGAAACGAAACAAGTAACAACAGCAGGCAGTCAATCAAAGTGTTGCCTGTTCCATATTTTATCAAACATACTCTCCTATTTTTAACCATTAATTGTCCCTTCCTTTGGTGCTTAGACACCCAGTTGCAGATCATTTGGGTGCTACATTGACCTTTTCAGGTTACTGTTTTTAAATTCATGTTGAAGCTATTTAGGTTAAATTTCTTCCTCTCTCTCTGTTACATATGCGTGCGCACATACACACATACACCCACTCTCAAGATCAAACAAATATTCATGTTTGCAATGGAACATGGTGAGTACTTGATAATTTTCATGATAAAAGGTGGATGAGATTGCCCTTTACCTCAGTGGTTCTCACCTTAGCCACCCAAATAGAATCCACATTGACTATTGGCCATTATGTGGGAGGATATTTTTATACAAATGACAAAACCACAGGGCGGAGCCATTGTGGGGATGTTATAAGCAGACCGTAAGCTACGGACACCAGCGACAGACCTCACACTTTCTCTGTATCCTTCACTTTATATAGCACAGTGGGGAGCCCCTGGAAGATACCCAAAAAGACTTCCCGATTGGTGGAGTGAGAACACCAGTGTCTGCTTCCCTCGTTGCCTGTCTTTGGGTTGGGAAGGGGAGAAAAGTTTGTGGGAGATATTTATGGGCTGGATGGAAGCCAGGAAAAGAGAATGAGTATTTTCTCTTACCATTCCCCTCATTTTTTTTTTTTCCTTTTGGCATAGACAGGTAGCTCCTGATTTTCAAAAGTTTATTTCATCACTTCACTTTTACAAAAGACCTACATCAGTACCTATTTTTGCTAACCAAAAGAAACCCGAAGAGGATTTTCACTTTTTGGAAAAAAGGTGAAAATTGAAAATAGCATTCAGCATTTGTTTGGCAGCAGCCTCTGCAGAGACAGATTCACCCCAAGCAGTGAGAGCGGCACCGACAGGCTCCTTCCCTGGGCACCACATGCAGCATCTCAGCATCAAGCCCCCATGGCTTTGAACTGCGTCTGTAAGCGTCTGTGCTTTAGCTCAATTTATTCTGTGCATTTTTAGCTAGCATGATGTGTCCTAAAGTATCAGAAATGTATGACTTTAATTTGGAAAGGGCATGTAAGTTTAGGGCAGGTTTTCGGGATGTCTTGAGCGCCTCTGAAGAACTGTATGAGAGAAAAATGCGTGAGGCTAAGCAGGCAAGCATATTGTCCCATTGCAAGCCCTCCACACCCACCGCAGCAGACAAGAACCTTGACCTTCTACACTGAGGCACACACACATAAAAGGTGCAGACAAGAGTCACCTGCCTGCTCTGACTCAGACGATGAAGAGATGTTAATTGGTGACCTCTCCTTCTCTCTCCTCCACCCCAGCCTCCTGTAACTCCCACCACCCCAACCTCGGACAACTCAGCCTAAGACCCATCTTCACCACCTCTCCACCTTCCAGTGTGTGCTCCCTGTCTTCCCGATTCTGGTAAGTGAAACTACACCGTACATGCATTATTTCTACTTTATGCAGCCTGTGTACTTATCATATTCCAGCTTTTCTATATGTTAGTGTTATTGTAGGTTTTATGTATTATTTGGTATAATTTGGTAGGTTATTTTGGGGGGTCTGGGAATGCTCAAAAGTTTTTCTATATAAATTAATGGTTCTTTTTGACATTTCAGCTTATGAAAGTTTTCACAGGAACACTCTGTTTTTGGGGGGAACCTATATTATTAATTATGCTCATCATTATTTGTATTGGAATACTGTAATTTATACCACTGTTTTTATTTACCACTGTTTTTGTATTCATTCTGTATATAATTATAGCCTACATTATAAGTAATATCCAACATATCCATAAGATACTTATGTGTTCATAAGATATACATATTTAATGTTTAACTTAGAAACAAGCCTTCTGTAATATAAGAAAAATTTAAAATATAATGCCCTCGTCCAGTAACAATAATTCGTATAACACAGTCAATTCTCCTTTAACAGCAACCTCCTCTCTAGCCCTAGTGGAAGTGAAAACTTTGGCCTAATGCAAATGGTGAAACAAACCCTTGCTCACCTCCATTTGCCAACAAGAAGGTCCACGGTCTGAACACAGGAACCTAACACAGGAAGTTCAGTATTTGTTTTGTATTATAACGATATTGGAGCCATAAAGAACATTTTTAAATTTGGATCATTAGAGATTCAAACAATGTTTATATACAAGATACCAGTCTGTATGACACTCTGCACTGGCAGAAAGCCTGCTGTGCACATACAGCTCCTGTTGCACGCAGCAGACAGCAGCCATTGGGTTCTGCTTTCATAAATTAAGTTAACAAACATTTAATGGGAACCAGCTTTAACAGATAGCTTGGCCAGATTTAGGAGCAAGTTGTTGTTGTTGTTGGTTGTTTTAAATCTTTCCCACTGACAACTGTTGATAGAACCAGATAGTTATTAACTATTCATCTCATCTACCAAATCATATAGACACTAATCCCTTGCATTTATTTTATTTTTTAATTTAAACATTTTCCTTTGCTTATTTTCAAAATTTTGGATTATTACAACCTCCCATTTGTTTATTCCGTTCAAACACTGGGCTCTGACACGGGGGCCACAGGCACTGTGGCTGGGGTCCGTAGAGAGAGGAACACAGAAGTGAATCCACTGGGCGTTGCCTCCCTGCCGGTGGAGCGAGGAAAGGCACTGAGAAGACGTTGCTGAGACCACTGACTCCACATCCTTTGTCACATCCACTCTGTGAGCCAGCCTCTTCCACAGAGGCTTATGGGATCCAGAAAGTTCCTACTCCGTGTTTTCAATTTTCTAGCCCATCAAAGGCCTCAGAGCCTCAACAAATTTATGTATGCATTATGAGGTTCAATTCCAATGCACTCAAACTCTACCATGGAATTAATTACCATATATACATACAAAATCTCATTGTGCTTTCTTATTTATGTAACTTTGTGGAAAAGTTTGTATTGGAAGATAATTAATATGACAATAATTTTAATGATAAAATTAGTGTCTTTATTCTGAATACTTACAGTAACTCCTCAGGAAAATATTTAGGGATAGATTATTATTATGTATGTATATCATGCACTGTTGGTTATGATTTGTATATTTCTTAAAGCTCCTAGTAGGTTTGTGCTTGCCAGATAAAACAGAGGATACTCAGTTAAATTTGAATTTCAGATAACAAAACTTTTTTTAGCATAAGTATATTCCAAAAAATGCACAAGATACTTATACCAAACAGTCGTTATTTATGAAATTCTGATTTCAACTGCCATATTGTATGTTTTACTGTTAAATCTGGTAACTCTAAGCAGATAGTGTCTCCAGCCTTTATAGTTCATAGTTCTCTTTTTCTTATAGTTGACTGGCCTGCACTGTGCTCTCTAATAGCATATTTTAGCTTCTAAAGCATCAAATGGAGAATTAAGATTTTTATGTTTGGTTCAAAGCTCTTCACTATTTTATTTATTTTATTTTATTATTTTATTTTATTTTATTATTTTATATTTTATTTTATTTTATTATTTTATTTTATTTTATTTATGTATTTTCTTTCAATCCTCACCCGAGGACATGTTCATTGATTTTAGAGAGAAAGAAAGATTGATGTGAGAGAGGCATTGATTGGTTGCTTCTCCTACACACCCGCCACCTAGGTATGTGCCCTGACCAGGAATCGAACACTCGCCCTTTCAGTGTACAGGATGTCGCTCCAACCAACTGAGCCACACTGGCCAGGGCCAAAGCTGTTCATATATATTTTATAGATACAGTATTCTTAGGCACTATTATAGAGAGTATGGGTTATATTTGATAATACCGAAACTGATTAAAGTGTACCCTTTCAGTCATTTCATTACACATTAGTAAAATAAAGACAGTGAGTATCATAAAAAGAAGAGCAAACTCTAAATTTAGTGTTCTGATTTCATCTCTGCTACAACCTCTGGATCTCTATATTATCATATGTGATGTGAGTACATTGTGACTGTCACAGATTCACTGCATTGGGGACCCCAATTACCTTTACACTATCCTTAGTGTAAGCACCCCTTGGGGGAGTCTATTTCCATACCTATTCCTCATGTGGCCACATGACCAGCTTTGGCCACTGAGGTGTTAGCAGATGGGACACACACAGAGGTTTGAAAACCAACCACACTGCATGTTTCTGCTTCCACCGGCGCACCCCTGCCTTCGCCGTGAGAATATGCCCGGGCTAGCCTGGGAAGGGGTGGGAGAGGGGGTGGAGAAGAGCGGTTAGCCTCTACGCATTCCTGTTTCTCACCCAGAAGAGGGAATAAACAGATTGAAGGATTATAGTTTTCTCTGAGAATCATTACTCATCATTTGTATGTAGATATCGTCAAGGTTTCAAGAAAACATATTCATACGCGCATATTGGAGTCTTAAGCAAAATCTGATCTGGCCCTAGAATTCTGAGCATACTGGGGAGCTAGGGACACACTTTACTTTTCATGCTGCATCAGCCCTTCCGAGTTTAAAAGGAATAAAGAAAGGGAGGACTATAGCATACAAAGCGAATAAAGATGAAGGGTGAGTGCTGAACCCTGTGGTAGCTGTTCCGTGGGACATGTGAAGATAAAGTTTACTGGTGTGGCCATGGCTTTGGCTGAGGCTGGACGTGATGCTGCGTGGGGCCTAGTTCGTGCATGAGTATCTCTGGCTGTCTGACTGCTTCTTTATGGCCGTTGATGCACAGAGCAGGAGCATATTAGTGCTTTTCTGTTTGGAACATGCTTGGCAAAATATTGAAAAGTTGCCTCAGCTCCACATATTTTTGCACTGAACATTTTTTTCTGACTCACAATGAAAAGATCTGATTTTGTTAATTATAAAGGCAGAATCATTCAGATCAGACAAAGCTTGAGACCTCTCTTCTTCTTGGCTCCGAGAGAGGGAAGACAGGGAAGGACTTAGGGTGTCCCACGTCTCCATGTACCCCTGTACCAGTAGGTAAACTGAACCTTCCAGAGGGTGGCCTGTGTTTTACCTGGGCTTACATAAAACACAGAAAGTATCACGGACCAGCATTCTGATCAGACTTGGACGAAGGCACAACAGTATGTGCTCAGAAACTTGTGCAAACGCTAGTACCACTCCGCTACTACTAATTTCCCATTGCTAAGCAACCCCTTCTAAACCCAGGAGAAGTCAGAGTGAGGGAAGCAGATGAAAGCGGTGTGAATTTTCTTCAAAGTTTCTAACTTTGGACGGAATTCCTAGAAATAATAGGTGTATGGGGAAAAAGGTCTTGTTGACAATACAACAATTCATTCACTTCCTAATATGACTAGTCGTTTGCTGTACTTCAGGGCAAACAATAAGGTAATTGTTTAAATGGGAAAACAGGCAATTCATTGGAAGGGGAAATGGCGAAAATGTTCTATATGCTGATTTTGTTTTGGTTGGCTGTACATCATTTTCCAAGTAGTCTTAAAAGATGTATTTAATAGCCCTGGCCAGTGTGGCTCAGTTGGTTGGGCATGATCCTGGACACCAGGAGGTTGCCAGTTCTGTTCCCAGTCAAGGCAGCAATTGATGTTGCATTCTTACATTGAGGTTTCTCTCTCCCTCTCCCTTCCTCTCTCTCTAAAAATCAATAAACTATTCTTTATATATATATGTGTGTGTATATGTATATATACACACACACACACACACACACATATATGTATTTAATAGACACATGTTTAAAAGATTTGGTCACTCATGAAAGCAAGGATTCCTTCCAGTTTTATTACTGTTTGGGGTGAGATTGTTTCTTTCTTTTTGCTTTTATGTGTTTAGATCCAATGGCCCAATATGCTCTTGAAGTAAGGGCAGTAAGGTCCCATAGAATGTTGTTCTATTTCTTTCTAGGATGTAAGCATTGGGGCCTGTGGAGGAAAATCCTTCAAAGGTGACAGCAGGCTGATGAGTGAACACACCCGGGACTATGATGAATGCAGCCTCTGGTAAGTTCGATTATGCTCCAATTAGAAGACTTTGCCAGGGCAGCCTCGTGGTGTGCGTTCCATCCTTTCCTTATTTTGCATCAGTTTTTGGCTGATGGTGGTCCAGTCATGATGGTTTGGGGAGCATTGGAGAAAGAGCCTGACACTTTAGGGGAAAAGAATAGAAATTTGGAAGGCCCTGTGCCAACTGTAGTGCTGCATTTATGAGTTCTACAGAACTAGAGAGTTCTTTTGTGGTGAGTGGTGTTTGGATATTTACAAACTGGGCTTGGGGTCACTTATTGATCCCCAAATGGATACTATTCATACAATGCTTAGAATATATTTTCACCATTTTCTTATTTAAATGACACCTCAATGGCTTGACATTTTTCTGTACGATTCTAAACCTAGGGACTTGTTTTGTTTTTTGTTTTTAATATTGACTTACTGATTTGAGAGAGAGAGAGATTTCAATTTTTGTTGTTTATACATTTGTTGGTTGATTCTTGTATGTGCCCTGACCAGGGATCAAACCAGGAACTTTGGAGTATCAGGACAAAGCTCTAACCAATTGAGCTAACTGGCCAGAGCTCCTAGGGACTTGTTTTTGTTTAATTGATTTTTATTTTAGAAATAAATAAATATGGCCCAATTTATATTTTCTCTATAGGCACAAAACAGCAGGCAACCAGCTGTTCTCAGCTCAAAAGGGAAATCTTCAGGCATACACACACACACACTGAATAGACTCTCCCAGCCTGCTCTTCTGAATGTCTGTGCTTCCATCCCTGTGAAGTAGCCAAGTATCCGTAAGAAAGACTTAGGCAAGTTTTCAAGTAGTAGGTGTTAGGAATTCAGCCCCTTATATTCTGTCTACAGAAACCTTTGTGGGAGCCATGGGCAGACTGGATGCTTCTTCCTACATTTGTTTATAGGTTCTTCCCAAGTGTTTGGATCTTTCTGGTTTCCATTTGAATGTCTGCGGCTGAGCGCAACCATGTGAGCAAAAATAGTCCAGGGGCAAAACAACCTCAGACAGACTGCAGTGAACAGGGAGCTACAGCCTGAAATATCTGCATTGTCATCAGTCAGGGCTAAAAGGAGGTCAATGGATGTTTCTGGATTTGAGGCATAAGCAGGATATGGAATCTTGGAAGGTTTCTATTCTATTGATATCCATGTGATTTGGGGGTTTTTGCTAATACTTCTTGCTGCTAACTTTGCGTGCCAGAGTAAATAACAGTGGCCAGGGGGAAAAAAAAACCCTCTGGATCTCATTTAAAGAAAACTAAAAGGAGATTTTTCCTGCCAACCTGGGCTTCATCTTTCAACCCACAACTGAGAGACATGGAGACAGAGACAGATTTGCTGCAGTTTGGCGGACAGTTCGTAAAAGAGGAGTCACCATTTCCAATTTAACTTTTATGTGTTGGTTTGATTACTGATCTGATGATGGTTGTGTCATCCTCTGTTTACCATGTGCTGCTCATAAACTGTCATTCTGTTCCTTCCAACAATGCTCTGAAGGAAGTATTATCATTAACCCCGGGTTCCAGATGGGGAAATTGATACACAGGCAGTGAGACTTGCTCATGGAAAGCGAGCATCTAAATTAGACAGTAGTTAAGAGCTCAGTTGTGGACCTAACTGATCACAGTAAAGTTTATGGGACACTGGAGGATGTCAGTGGCTCCTGTTAACACTGTCCTTAATTAACAGATAATCAGGCACGGATTCAACCTCTATTTGTACAACTATTTTGTTATTTCTCAGAAATATTTCCTTTTAATGTTTTTTATTTCCTAGAAATAATTTCTGGAACTTAGAGATGCACTGTGTTTCAAGGAACTGAAAAATCTTGTCTAACACTCTCTTGGGGGTATAGTGAGTAAACACTGGGTCTTCCCGTTTGAAATGCCCTGCAGGTGAGACCACAGGATACAGATGTATGAGGAGGGAGGGGGTGTGGCCCAGCGTAGTGATGCTGATCATAAGCTGTGACATCACTGCCAGCTCCAAACCTTCGCCTTGACACTGATTTTTGCCTTGCACAAGTTAAATAACCTTTAGGTCCCTCAGTTTCTTCATCTATAAAATAGGAATGATAACAGAGCCTACTTCATGGGGTCATTATGTGTCTCATAATGAGCATTTAACGCATGAAAACTTGTGCTGTTTGAGAAAGTGTGCAATAAGCATTAGGCATTTTAATTCATTCTTAAAGGCTCCCATATAAAGCTACCTGGTGCAAATTGTGTGCACTTTTTAAACAACGTGTCCTAGAGGTTTGTTCATTGGTGGTATACACTTATGTAAATTCCAGCCATTGACCGTCACATGCGGTTGATGTCTCCTCCCTGCAATCCAGCAAGTCGGGATCATAAGCGTGATTGATCTTCATCATCTAGCTCTCACTCAGTACGTAAGATCGTTCCTCCCTGTGACTCTGAAATTGCCTGCTTTCTATTCCCCAAATTAGAACTACTTGGCATCCCGTGCCTACAAGTCACCCCAAGCCCCCACCTCCCACCCCCACCCGGACCCGCCCCTCACTCGCCACCTCTCTGCCAGCTGTTCCTTAAAGGTCCCTTTTCCCCATCAGAGCCTTCTGGAATCTCTCCAGATACCCTAACACCAGCCATGACTGGGTTGTGCCTGCTCACTTCTGTGGCCCTTTCATTTCTGAGCAAATTCTTATATTCCACCTATACTTGGGGACCTTGAATCTTTAAATGATCCACCACTTCCAGAGTTTATCTCTGACCAGAATATTAACTTCAGATTTCCTTTGCTCCTTACTCAAGGCTTTGAGCCAGTCCCAGGCCTTTGAGTTCCAGGCTTGCCAAGCTGAGGATATACAACATTTTCAATTAGACGAATGCTTTTCATACTGGGGAATCTCACTAAAATAGAAACTCCAAATTAGTAAGTCTGGGATGGAGCCTGAAATTCCGTATTTCTAACAAACTCCCGGGTTGTACAGAGGCTGCTTTGAGGAGCAAAGCTGTTCATCTCCTAAAGAACCTCTTAACTCTTCCCTCTGCCTTTTTCTCTGGCTTCTCCAATTGTCCCACTGTCAGCTTGTTTCCTTCAGCAACCCTGCTTATTTCTCTGACATGGCTCCCCATGGCTTATAAGAAAAAATCCAAACATGTTTGTGGAACATTCAAGGAACCTACTTGAAATCCTAATAAATATTCAAAGACCAGCTAAACAACAGCTCCTCCTCTTCCGACTGGCCTTAACCATCGCTTTGCACACAGGTGTCCCAGTTTGCACCCCTGATGAGCCCTTTCTTCCTTTACATTCCTGGATTGCAGGAATTTGCTCCCCCACCCACTCTGAAGGGCTCTGTGAGGGTCCCCCTGCATTCCTAGTCTAAGCACAGAGCCAGGACAGGGCCCGTGTTCGCTGAGTGCCTGGTCGTGCGACTTGTGTTAGACTCTGAGTAACCAGGGCGCGCCCGGGGTGGTGGAGCCAGCAGAATGACTGTGACGGATGGTTTTGTTGTAAATCGCTTTTAAAAAATCGGGAGTAGGGGAATTTATAAATAATAGAGCTATGCATACCAGATTCATAACCAAGAGGATAAGGGAACCAACCCTCAATGCAGAATCCTAAATGCTGGTTGAAGGCTATTACTGGAATTCCTCTTGTGCAGACAGCTACTGCTTGAAAATAGTGTTGTTTTCTGTGATACCATGGATCTGACAGAAATATACCATTAATGCCTGGGTGTCAGTGTTTGAGGGTTGATAAGATCTGATTGATTCTATCTTCATGGCTATATGATGATGCTTACACATGATTTTGAATTCCTTCCATTTTTTGCCTTTGATACAGTCCTTGGAACTCAGTGTGCAATGATTCACCACTTTAAGGGTGTATTTGGATCCATTTGTTTTCCATTACAATCTGATTAAATTGCTTATTTAATTATGCTCATAAAATTTTAAACTTTACTAAAACATCACTTATTTTTATACTAATATCAGTGGCCAACTTTTAAAAATGGGTTTAGTTATTATAATTTTCCCAAATCACAGAGTTACTGGTCCAGAGCCATTCTCTATGGTGAATTCATAATGCCAGCAACCAACACGTCCTTTAAGAAATCAAGATTCAAGTAAGTTTTCCATTCTTAACAGTCTTTGGGTACATTCACAGAAAGCTGGGAAAAGTCCTACCATTCAGGATTAGCGTGGGGGCTGTTGCAGCAGAGGTAGACACAGCATGGACCCCAATATCTTGTTTTAATATTTGGTTCATCCACTAAATATTGAGTGATTTTACACTGTCCACTGCAGCTCCCCGGAGCACAGTTTTCCCAGTTACAGTAGGACAGAGCTAGGAAAAAATGTATTCTTTCAGAAGTATGTTTTGAGAACCTACCACATGGTAGACCATGGGATATATTTGCAAATCAGGTAGACTTGCCCGTGTCCTCCAGGAACTCTTAAGATATATGTGTCGAAGGTAGATGAGAGGTGGCATGAGATGATAACTTGTGAGCTAAGGAGATGGGAGTTTCCTAGATCCATGAGCTCTGTGTTCAAATCGTATTAAACAGTCGACACTGTATAAAATCAGCAATATCTGTCTCATGCTTTGCTTTAGGGTCTCTGCCTATGCATAATTGTGGCTCTCCTCCTTGTTTCACCTTTTCCTGCTTATCATTTGACACTTACCTAAGGAATTACTTCACATGACCAGATCTGTCTGGGGCAGGAACTCTTCCCTGAACACCATAGCCCTTGTCTTTGAATTTTACTGTAGCACCATATTACAGTATCTGTTTGCTCATCTAATATCCTGCTAGATATAAACTGTTGAAACAGGGTTATTTGAAAATCTCAGTTATACTTAAAATCACTGCATAGTGAACAAAATAACTATGAATTAGTTAGTGAACTAACTAATGAGGATCAATAATTAATCAATTACTGATGCTTGATAATGCCATTACTTTATATCTCTTAGGTTCCTGTTAACAGAGTTCAAATTACTCTATAGCAATGTGGTCAGTAACACTCATTTAGTCATATAAGGTAGAATGTTACAGCAGAAGTGTCTCTGCTTTGTAACAAAAGTTCAAATATGATGTGTCTCAGTTTGACGATCCATTTTTATTTCACCCATTCAGCCTTATCTGGCCCTCCCAAAGCTCTTCTGACTTTGGACTCAGAGCCCTGGCTGAATCTTTTACCCTTATTTGACTCTTCTCATATTCTACTTTGATTTTCTTCCCTTTTAATTTATGTATGATCTTTACCAATGCTATTGTGACCCCCCGCAAAAAATATAGTTTAATGAATCTCTGAGAAATTTATGAAGAACTAACTGGTCTATGGGCTGGGTGTAGCTAATCAGGTAGGCAATACACCAACATGTGGTATGTAATCAATGAGCCTTTGGGAAAGAGTGAACACTCAGTTTTGATGTAGTTGACCATTTGCCAGTTACTGCTTTATTTACTAAATATTCACCTACCTGAATGATCACAGAAAGGATGGTGAGAACTGTGCCACGGAGAAGCCATGAATCTGCCTTTTCCAACCACAACTGTGCCAGAATCACCTGTGGGCTTTTAAAGCATCCAGATGCCCAGACCCTGCCCTTAGAGAATCCAACATGGGAGGTCTGGGGTGGAGCCACAGCATTACATGCTTAAAACCCTGTGCAGATTGCACTGGAGAGAAGTCAGGGTTGGGAATCTCTATAGTAAACTTCAGCGAGTTAGGAGATATTTGCCCCAAGGACTTTGTGAGTCCCTCAAAAGATGTGCAACTGTTATTACTTTTGGAAAAAATGACCTTGAGGGCCTCAATTGTCTTAGTTGGTGAGAATATTTCTTGACTTTAAGCCCATTTGTATGAGCTATAAAAAGAGATTTGGTGAGCCCAGAAACCATGAGTTAATTAAAATCAACCATAAGTTGAAGCAGAAATGCCAGCGGTCTACTGACTGATTGGAGTGGAGGGAATTGAGCCGGTTCACATCTTATGTGTTGTAACAATAGGGGTAAATGAGTAGATCTTTAAAAATTCTGAAACAGACATTTTAAATGTATTCATGAACTTTCTCTGAAGGTCTGGAAAACAAGGAGGCTGTGTGGTCTAGAGGAAAAGGACCTTGGACCTTGGACCTTGGACCTACTCCCAGGGCTGCTTCTAACCACACGTGTGACCTTGGCCTATGATTTAACCTCTTGAGGTCAGTTTGCTTATCTGTAAAATGTGTGGGCTATATTAGTTATTCTCGAGTCCCCTCCCAATTTAAAACTCTATAATTTAATAGAATTTTTAGGATTTCTTTATAATTTTAAATGCCTAACAAGATAATATTCTCCCTGCCAAAAATAAAAAAGAATACTTTGCTGTTATATTTTTCTCTGAATCTTATGGATCAAGATAGTTTGTGTTGGTTCACTAGTGCTTCCTAATGTAGACTAAAACAGGAGATTTGTTAACACCGCATTGTTAAACTACTTGGCATTTGATTATTGGCATTTATAGAATAAAGATAATTCCAAATGGCCTCAAATAACAGAGCATTCAGTTCAGTTGAGCAAAATCACTCTTTTGAAACTTTTTTTGTAGATTAAGATGCAGAGAGGTCCAAAAATTTTACCTATACAGTTTCATTCCCTCCCCCCAAAGTGGCACATCCATGTAAACAACACCCACATTAATAAATAGAACATTACTGGTGCCCTGATGTCACCCCATCATACTCCCTTCCAATCACTGTTTCCCATCCCCTCAAATGTTAACCACTGTCCTGATTTGTAAAATTACAGATTTGTTCTTGCCTATTTTTTTGCTTATTCATGTCTCTGTGTTTTTTTGTTGAACATTATATTTTGAAATTCATTCAAATGGTAATTTATATGGGGAGATTGTTCATTCCTAGCTCTATCTATAGTAATCTACTATATGCAAACATCATAATTTTATGTTGATTAGCATTTGGGTAGTTTCCAGTTTGAAGCTTTTACAAATAATGCTGCTATGAAGGTTCTAACCTATGTCTGTTGATAACATATATTCACATTTCTCTTGGGTGTACTCCTGAGAGCGGAATTGTTGGGTTATGTTGTACAGCACACTGCTCTTTGAGTGGTTCATATGTAACTGGCCTATTGATTGGTTCTGGGATCCCAAATATATTGCAGTCTCCAAGGGGCCAAACCACTACTTCTTGGATTGGAAATGCATTAACAAACCATACATGCATATCTGAGCTATAAATAAACTTCTTGCTAAAGCCTGCTTGGGCTAATGTTGAAGCACATTTTTGTTCATTGAGCAAAGCCACATAGTAATGAAACTGAGGGTCCTTATGACCATGATTAAATTTAGTTTAAATCTGAGCTCTAGGAATAATCCCTCCCTCTTTCTCTTTCTCTCTTTCCCTCTCTCTCTACCCCTCAGAGACTTAGCCTTTGCCCTGGATACTCAGCAACCTCCAAGACAGAAGACAGAAGCCTGAACCTGACTAAAGGTAACAGGGTCTGGACCTCTGGCAGGCTAAAGATAACATCTTGACCTAAGTTGTGTTTCAGCTCCTGACCCCTAAGGTGGAACCGCCCCTTGGCTACTTGTTCATGGGACTGAACAGAGGGTCTGGAATAAACCTCAGAGCTGCCCTCAAGATCTGAAGAAATGATTCCTCACCCTTCCCTCACTCCAACAAATCAGCTTCCAGCAGGATTTTGCCCTACATAATCTGTAGCTTGTATACTATCAGGGAGTTTGGGCTTTTAAGCATTACCTTCCTTTTCCTGGATGGTGCCATTCACAGTGAAATAGCCAATATTTCTCCACTGCAATTCTCAGTGTCTACTGTTTGGTTCTGCTAGCGCAGGGTGGACGAACTCTTTCTGTTCTGTAACAGTTAGCAGAGAGAGAGAGACCCCGTTATACCTCATAGTATCAGCAGGCACTGCAGTGTCACAGTGAGTTTGAAGAATGCCCCTTTAAAAGAAAAAAATAAAAACAGGAAAGAAAGAAAAACATCATGTTCTGCTAATAGTCTCTGTGTATTCATTTAAAGTCATCTGGGGAGTATTAGGCACGGTGGGACTGTGCTTTGTTTTGCTTTGTTTTTAGTTGAACTGAAGGTTAGGCAATGCACTGAGGACCTGAAACAAGGGCTTCCCACACAGCAATCCCTTAAATTGATCCTGAGATTTGGTACATAAAAAGTTATATGGTTCTTTTCTTTCCCAGCCTTCCTGCAGGATCCATTTTTAGGCCTCTCAGAAAGTCACCTGCTCAATATTTCCACTGTGCGTGGGTGGGGCAGTTTGGCCCAGAGGGCAGTTCCGATGTCTTTGTGCTTCTATAATTAAAGATTTGTTTCTGCCCGAGGTCACGTCCACCTTATCAGTTAGTGGCTTGCTGGCCCTTAAATGGATGGGGCCACTTTAGGCCGTGCATTCTGCTTAGATTAATAGCCGATTATGAGAAAGTCTGCGGGTGACAAAGTGGGTGGCTTCAGGAAGGTGGAAAGTCCTTATTAATCTTCTGCAGAGTCAGTAGAGGTCTGAGGTAGAGGTCCCCGTGGGTTATGAAGAAGGCTCACTCCTGTCATGCATGTGGGATCTGGGGTCAGGTTCTCTGGAAGCAGAACCTAAGGCTGTTATTTGGGCGCATGTGATTTATTGAGGAAGTGCTTTCATGAGAAAGGGGGTGAGAGAAGCAGGGCAAGACAGTGGAAGGTGCCAACTAAGAGTATCATCTTGCCTGGTCCCGTGGGAGATCTGGAAGATGCGTTGCACCACGTAGAGGCTTGGGGGCCCAGCATTTTTACTAGCTGTCATTCGTGCCAGCCAGTCATCTGTTGCAGGCTGCCAGTGGAGGGCCCGTGAGCAACGTCTCAGGCAAAGGGGCTCCCAGGCAGCCAGATGTGCGTCTTCAGGGAAGAGGGCAGCTGAAAGCCATTAGTAGCCAACAGGAGCTGGCAAACACACTGGCCAGTAACAGTGACCCACGTGAGGACTCCAGTAGCATCCACTACACACACGTTGTCATTCCTGGGGATTTACCATAGCGGGTGGAAGCAGAGAGCCATTTCTTTCTACTTTAAACCTTTGGTTGGCTACATGGGGAATTACAGAAGACACTTGATGGTGGCCTCTTCTGTTTGCCACTTGGTAGCTGGCGAGTTTTCATCAGACTTATTCCTGAAACAACCTGCTCCCCTTTTTGAGCAGCACAGGTCTCTATGCTCCTTTCCTGACTCCTAACATCTCTCACCTTTCATATCCAGCTGAAAATCGGCTGTATCTCTCAGATTCAGGCAAAATATCCCACTTCCTCTCCAAAGCACGAAGTCTGTCTGTTTCCTTCACCCTAATTCATCCCTTCTCCTTTTATGGTCTGAGCTCCCGTCGCATCGTCTGGCACTTAATTGCTGGTGGTGTTTGCTTTCTAGGCATATTGCCTTGTCTTCACAAATAGACTGTACGCTTGTCAGAGGTTGGGATTCCCCAGAAGCCGAACCTGAGATGAGGATTTGAGTGTAAGAATGTGATTTCAGGGGGCACTGATAGAGGAGTGGGGAGTGAGATGGGGGGGCAACTTAAGGTGTGTTGCTGAGGTTACCACCATCAGCAACCGCAACAGGATCCCACTGCGGACCTCTGAGAGAATCTACAGAGCACTCCCCAGAATTGTTCCACCCAAGGGGTGAGGAAATGGGGCGCTTGTCCTCCAACCGCCACTTTTGACACGCTTAGTGTGTTGCTTTGGCTAATGTTTCCTTTCCTTTGCGTTGCTTGGACCATCTGCTTTAAGAGAATTTCTCCTAACTCATTTTCTATTCTCCAGTGTCTCCTTCCCACACTACAAGAAAAACAACCACGGTGCTAAAGACACAGTTTAAAACATTTCAAATTTATATATATTACTGCGCCTCCAAGGAACATTTCTAAAATATGACCACAGCTTGTTCTCATGCTTTTTTGCTTTTTTTTTGGTAGTCTCTAATGAATGTAGGCAATGCAAAGATAGCATTTCTGTAGAGTACCCCAAATAGGATGCCTTTTTCCAACTAATCGTGCTCTTTCCGCCTGTGATGAGGTGCTGCAGACACTGGGTTTCTTCACTGTGGGATCTCTGCCCAGGATATCACTTTACTCAGTTTGCTTGCATCTATTTTGTTCTGCTTTTGACAGCTATACTCTACATTTGTAGATAATGAGGAATTCATTATTCAACAACCAAAACATAAGGAAATGTCCCTCCATCCATATCAAGTTATTTTACTTTTGACAATATGCTAAGTTGAAATCCACTGTTGCCTCTGATTTTCCAGATATATTTTGGAACAGGAACAAGTTTTACTGCATTTGCAATTTACTGGAGCTTTACTTGTATGACTTGATAATTTATTTGCCCGGTCAGGCGTGTCTCAGTGGTTGAGCATCGACCTAGGATCCAGGATATCGGGGTTTGATTCCCGGTCAGGGCACATGCCCGGGTTGCGGGCCCCATCCCCAGTCGGGGGCGTGCAGGAGGCAGCCGATCAATGACTCTCATCATTGATGTTTCTATCTCTCTCTCCCCCTCTCCTTTCCTCTCTCTGAAACCAATAAAGATATATTTTTTTAAAAATATATAAGTTATTTGATCTAAGACCCCAAAGAAATTTGTTTAGATATTTTTTTGTGAAGAATGCATATAAACTAGATCTGGACAAATCAATTTCTATATGCAATGTACAAGAATGGTTCCACATATAGGAAATTTATCCTGTCTACACATAATTCTTTAAAAATTAATATTCAATTTTTATTTGGGCCAGTTTAAAAAATTTTCATTTTTAAGTTTGATTTCCAATCAGGTAGCCTGAGACTGAGATGATCACCACTAATAAACATTTTTCCATTTTGGACATATTTATGAGCAATGCATTTACTTTACATGATGAATTATCCAAAATGTATAGCTCTGATGTATTTTCTTGGTGTGCTTTTTTATTCTTTCATTGTACAGTGGACGTTATGATCTGGCCTAGTGGGCACTGGTACCTTGCCAGTACAAAGGAGTGGAGTTTGGTCACTGGGGTGACTCAAACCACATGAAGAATGTACATTAACACAAACACCTCTAACTAAACATAACCACTTGGCAGGATGCTACTCCAACTTGGACTCTGTGAAATATTGGATACACCAGCTTAATTTACTTGGGCTGACTCACCGCTTGGGACTTCCAGCACAGTTGGGAGAATTAACAAAAGAAACAATAAAGCTTTTTTTGTTGTTATTTGGCCTTGAAATTAGAAAACACTGGGAGGTTTTTTTCCCTTCTTTTTCTTTTTCACTGGAAGACCCATGGGATATATTCCATAAACTCCTTTCCTATTACCCACCCTATCCCCAAACAACAAAATACAGAGGGGACAAGAAAGGCTTACATCTCATTTTAAATCACCTGGTGTTGACATTTTTTGTTACATCAAAATTGGTGATTTTTTTGGTTGTGTTCTGGAAGCCTGGACTCAGCAAGCAGCCGCCAATGTACGCTGTACAGTTAACGTTTTTATCTACTATGGAATGCAGGCTAGAGAAGTACCTGGGGCAACAAAGAAGATTTATTTGCTTAATCTAAGTTATGTAAGCTCTTAGAATTTTGAGCATGGAAATGCTCTAAATCTGAGCTTCTAAGTTTTATAACACTCACATTATAGGAGCTTTTTTTCCTTTGGCTGCATTGAAGAAATTGTGAGTCCAAACAAGGGCAGAAAAATGTGAACTCCTAGGATCACAGCAATGATTATTATTCCATCAGAAGCATCCTGATACACATGGCTGCATCTGTTCCCTGTTTCCCAAGCATTTTTATTTTAGTAGGCATAACTGAAATTAATCAATATGTTAGTGTTCCCTTATGAGTTTCCCCATCGGCTAACTGGTCATAAAAAAATGGAAAATTCTGAAATTCCCCCGGGGCTTGTCTTTCTCCATCTGTGAAATGGGAACAGCATGACTTGATCTGGTCTCTAAAGCAATGATTAAACAAAATGAAAGCTAAACAGACTATTGTACAAAGAATCTCTATCAGTACAATGTCTTTATTAGCAGAGATATGTTGAGAGTAAAGAAGCGCAAACTTTTAAGCTAAGAAGTTTAAAGCCCTCGCTTCAAATCCCAGATCCATTGCATCTCTTATTATTGGTTCTGATCACCTGGGCAAGTCCCTATTATCTCAGGACCTCCGTCCCCTTGACTGTGCACTAAAGAGACTAAAATCTACTTCTTTCTCATAATTATAAGAATCAGAGCACAGAGCATGAATGAAAGCATGCTGTGAAAGTCAGTGAGCTCAGTTACTTAAACTACTGTTACTGTGGTTGTTGTTATTATTATTATCATTGCTGGGAAATAAAACTGTGAAATCACCCTGGGCCTGGAGCTTTGAGAGACACTTAGTATCCATATGAGGAGCACATGAAAACAGAGTTTTCAGGGGAAACATAACTGCATCTGCAAAAAAACATACCTCTTTAAAATTTTCCTTGAAATTTCCATTTCCTAACTGTTCATTTTTTGTAAAACCTCCTTTGAATGTTTGTACTTAGTAAATGAATGAATAAGTGAATGAATGAATCCTACATGCTACTTATGTGGTTTTACTGTGTTATTTTGATCAATGTTTTGCCTATGGTTATGGCACCTGTATGCATTTTACCTATATAAAATATGTAGCTTGTTGACATACCCAATAAATAAAATTTAAAAGACAAACAGTATCAAGTACTGATGAGGATTTTGAGCTACCCAAACCCTTACACACTGCTTGCTTCTGGAACGTAAATTGATACAAATACTTTGGAAATTGGGAAATGTCTGCTACAGGTAAATATATGCATTCCCTAGGAACTAGTAATTCAATCATTAGGAGTTAAATATTTCCGCAGAAATGCATATATATGCATGCCCTGCAAGAATGTTCATAGCAGCTCTATTCACAATAGCTCAAAACCTGACACCCTTCAATAGTTTCATCGGTAAATAGATTGTGCTGTGTTCACACAATGGAACACTATGTAGTGACGATACCTAATGAACTACAACTATACACAATAACATCACTGAATTACGCACTGTGTTGAGCAGAAACGTCCAATCACAGGCATACGTGACATGATACAATTTGCATAAAGTTCAAAAGCAGGCAGAACAAATCCGTTGTGTCAGAAGTCAGGACGATGGTTACTCCAGGGGGCACTGGCTGTGGTAACGAACAGGAGCCATCACAAGCACAGTTTGCAAAGCTCTGGCAATGCTCTGTGTCTGGACTGGGTGTCAGTTGCGAGGGTGAGCTCAGAGCGTGAGGGTTTGCCAAGCTGTACACTTATGAAACACGGCTTGCCCTGGAGCCTTGGCCTCCCTACTCTAAGAATGGTTCTTACTCGTTTACAAGTTTGGTGGAATGTTTTGGACATACAGAAAAGTTATTTTCTTTGTTTTCAACATTCGATTGAGTTTTAAGTGACTTGCTGCCAAAGGGTCTACTCGATATTCTTAGTCTTTTGTGTTCAGGATCAACTGGAGTTAGCAGCCCCCATAGAAGTGATGATTGTTCACCCGAACTTCAGAGGTAGAACCGTGTATGACCTCAGTTAGCCAAGTATCTAACATAACTCAGTGAGCTGATTGCAGGCCAGCTCTGTGGCCATGCAGGACACCCCATGTTCCAGTGACAGGCAAGTGCCCTGGGGAAAGAAGCTAGAATGAACATTATTGCTCAGGTACTTATGCGGGGACAAGGAGCTGAGGTGGGGCCAGCGTCTGGGCCAAGTCTTCCAGGAATGAACATAAAGGAACCCCTTGATACAGATCCTTGTTACTCCAAAGTGGACTCTGCCACCTCCAAAATGAAAATAGCTGGAAGCATCACGCTGTCTCGTGGTTCAAAACAGAGCAAGATGCACCAGTGCCTCACTCTGACTCAGAGATGGAAAGCAAGAGACAGAGATGACTCTACATCCGCACTGGCATCAATTCTGGAACTAAAATACCTGACTGGTGCCTAGTGTTTGTTATTTCCATGGGAAAACATCTGCCCCAGAAGGCAACACTCATCCCTTCGACCATGGGCAGTGTTCCAGCAAACTCAACCTGAAAAGTGACTGTCTACGTGCAGTTAATGCCTGCACCTCTGAGCTCAGTGATGGGGCCAGCTGGCATCAGGGCCCATGCAGCTCCTCACACAAAGATCTCTCAAATAACCAGGTTGACCTGGAGCCTGTTTCTGTCACTTTATGCTCAAGTCCTTTCTGAAGCTCGAACAGCCTGATAATTTGATCTTTGTGAATTAAAAAATACCAAAAAAGCTGAAAGAAAGTTTGCTCTCACAAACCATTTTACAAAGAGCTATTTTTATCCTAGGATATGAGGGACAATCATTCTGACCCGATTAACTGGCTGGTGGCTAAAGTCAGATTATCACTGTAAAAGCAAATAACTGAAGAATGTTAGACTTACTTGAGTCATAGAGACCATTCTCATTAACACCAGCATTTCATAGCTGGGGGAACTAAGACCAAGAAGGTTGTTGGTTTTTTCACTCATCCTCTCATGATAACCTCAACTGATGCCCATTTTACCTGTTTTGCCTTCTACCCTTCTTTACCTTTCTTGCTCCCTTCTGAATTCCCCAGAGCTTTCTCCATTTTGGTAGCCAAAGGGACACATATTTGAAAGTGTATAACTTAAATGTGGAGGGTGTACATATAATTTTCTTCTATCGTATCTTTTAATCAGCATCTCTTTCAACTCAGTCTTCCCCCACTTATCAACTCATTTTTAACATGGTATTATCATTTAAGAAGCACAAAAATTTCAATAGCCATTTGTGATTTGGGGGATTTCACAGCTGAAATTTTTGGCTTTTCTGTCTCAACAATAAAGCAGGACAGAAAGTACCCAAATTAGCAGAATAAATCCAAGTTGCAAAATTACACTCATATTCAAATCACAATATTGATAGTTAGACTCTTTATCTTTTAGGAAAAAGAAATGTTTTTGACAATAGTTTGACAATAGTTTGCAATAGAAGCAAAAAGTTCCTTGTGTGTAACAGAGACCACAACATACAAAAACTGATAAATTGACACTCAATTTAGGATATCTTCTGATATTGTCTCAGTGCCATGCTGGTAGCTTTAAGCTAAGGTACTATGGAAAACATTGCCAGACATGAGTGCAGCCAGGAAATCCTTCTAGAATTTGTAAATATTGCTGGAGGGCAAGAGGTGGAAGTGGGAATAAATTGAATTTTAAGACACGAACAATTGTACCTTGGGGGTTTGTCTGTGTGTGTCAGACTCAAATGCAGCTTGCTTGGATCTAAAGAGCACACAAGAGGAAGTTTTCTGAATTTGGGAACTGACCAGAGGCAGAATGAAATCTAAATCTGGCATGCTATTTGCTACAGTGTCTGCATCTGATGAGTTTGCAAATCTCCAGTGGAAAAAAATCCCTCTGTGATTCCACTCGTATAGCTTTAGGGCATCATGTCCACAACCAATGTAATTGCTTGCCCTTCATGAACAAGGGGGTGGTTTTAATTCTTTGCAAAATTGTAGTTTGTGCAGCTGTTGGACACTTCAACATTTTGGGAAAAGGTACTGAGCATATGTAAAATAACACCCGATTCTATTCTCTTTCTTTGTTTATCAAATTCAGCGATTTCCTAAAGTGCTAGATGGAGCCATGTAAAATTTCTCCTGATGGGCTAAAAAATAATGGTGTTCCTTCAATATGACACTCTATTCAATCACTGTGTATTTTGTGGAGCTAGGCAGAAACCTTTTTAATTAATAAAATATAATTTTCATTTTTTATGTTTAAAATGAGAAATTCCCAAATATATTTTTCTGAACTGAACAACTTAATAGGAGGCATATACATTTAGAAAACGAATTACAAATTCTGGGGAACAGCCTTTGTCCATGTGTCATTCAGTTTTAGAATTTCTGCATACTTTTAAATATATATATATATCTTTATTGACTTCAGAGAGAGGAAGGGAGAGAGAGAGAGAGAGTTGAAATATCAAAGAGAGAGTCATTGATTGGCTGCCTCCTGCACGCCCCCTACTGGGGATCGAGCCCGCAACCTGGGCCTGTGCCCTGACCGGGAATTGAATCACGATCTCCTGGGTCCTAGGTCGATGCTCAACGGCTGAGCCACCCCGGCCGGGCTGTGCTTCCTTTTATTCTATTCTTTCCCAGCGACACTCAACTACCTGAGACTGTACCATGAAACCTGCACTTAAATGAGGCAAAAACCTTCACAAGAGCTGAGGCATGCGAGCCAGGGGTACTTTTAATATTTCTACTGAGGGCATTCTCTCCCTTGGGAGATAAGGAAACTTTTTCAGGCTACCAGTTTTGGAAGGACTCTCAAGTTGAACTTCAAGTGAACTGGCACCATATATCCGATTCATCACTGTGATAACTAAATATCACTCATGAACTGGTAATCAGGGCAGTTGGTCAATTCCCTGCCCTTTCACCTGGCTTGGTATTTTCCAACAGAAGAGATATATTAAATATAATGAGGCCTGGCTCTTGCCTAGCAAGTCTTATCTTCTACTGTGCTTTATCCTAGGAGGAGTAGCTGGCTTCAAAGCCTTAATTTTTCCAAATCCCTCTAGCTGATGCTTTCAGTGCTCCTCTCACTTGCTTAGCCTTTAGTGCTTCAGTACATATGTTCCTGAATCTCAACAGCCAGAGTCTGTATTTTGCCTGAGATCTTGCTCTGGCCCCCGAAGTCTGATCTCCCCATGCAAGAGGCAAGTTGGAAGTGCCAGGGAATGAATGTTCCCCTTCAACCATTGGCCTTCAGCCTTCAACCAATGACTCTTTGGGGATCATGTTCAATACTATGGTTCCTGCTGCCTTTGGGGAAGCTAACCTTGTTGCACATGTTCTGCACCATCTCCCAGAGTTTCCCAGTGAGGACTGAGCCTCAGTTGTCCACATGGTAACTTGCTTGACCAAGCATCCTCACTGGCTGCCTTCCAATGCCAGTCTCAGTGCTCCCCTACTCCCCTACCAGTGCTTCCTAAAATCACCTCCCAAACAATTTACTTTTATTTATTATTGTGTGTGTTTGTTTTTTTTTTAAATCCTCACCTGAGGACATGCTTAGAGAGAGGAAGGAAGAGAGGGAGAGAGAGAGAGAGAGAGAGAGAGAGAGAGAGAGACATCCATAAATCACCTTCCATAAGCTATATGCTCCTGGACCGGGGATCAAACCTGCAACCTAGGTATGTGCCCAGACAGGGAATCAAACTGAGCCCTTCGGTGCACAGGATGATTCTCAACCAACTGAGCCACTCTTCCCAGGCCCAAACAATTTGCTTTTAAATCTTTGTCTCTGGGTCTACATCTGGGAGAATTCTGAAGAATTCTCAATAGGAAAAACTTTAGCCTGACTGTTTCCCCCCCAAATATAATTAACTAAGCCATCTCTTACCCTCCAAATGTTCAGAGGCCATCTCCACTTTTTTCCAGGTTTTTTGTTTGGGGCATACCATTCCCCTGGAAAATACATATGTTGCAATTCGCTCACTTGCATCATGCTTAAGAGCACTTGCTTTGGACTAAAGCTCTGTCAGCATCCAGCTGAGTGAGACCCGGATCATATAATCCTCAAGAGCTGTGTGGTTCAGCAGCTCCCATAAATGAAGTTTAATCTTGAAATTAAAAGGTTTCAGAGACAATTTCTGACATTCAGCTTTTCAAATAATTGGCCTGAAAAGGGTAAAACTAACATTCATCTTCCATCGTCTTTCTTTTTGCTTTACATGATTAAGAACAAATTTAATGCACTTTACAGGGGCCCAAGGCAATGTTCATCTATATCAAAATCACTTGTGAAGTGTTCTTAAAATACGTGTTTCTAAATTCCATCTTGAGTCTACAGAATTGGAACTTCTGGGTTTGAGGGATTTATACTTTGCAATCTCCCCCCAAATAATTTCTATACACTCTCAAGTCACATTGGCTTGGTGCTGGATAGGTTTTTTTGTTTTTTTTTTCACTTTTCCTTTCTTCTAATCTCATAGTTAAGTTGAATCAGATTGCCCCATTCTTCTGACAATCTAAAGGAAACATATTTTCATGTACACCCTGTAGAACACTATTTACTTAAGCCTGGGCTTCACAGAAAATAATAAGCTTTATAAGGTGCCCAAATTCTTATAATAAAAATGAAACAATAAACGCATAGAAATATGAGGAAGAAATTACACCCATTAAATGCATCTAGCCCGATGAGTGATAGGATGGCTGCCTATTCAAGTTGGAAAGTTTACACATGATCGAAGCTTTATTTAGTCTAATGGAATGTGCTTCCTGAATTTGGCTCTGACTAAGCCAGAGCACAATAGTGAGTGTTATGTAATTGGCCTGAGCTCATTCCCATCTCTAAGTCATTGTGATTCGGTCTTGACTGGCTCTTTCTCTCAGGTAGTTTGTGACCTTGCTGTTCCTCTCTGGTTTAGAACTTCATACAGGATGTTACAGAAACAGACTTAACAATCTTTATGCATCGTGGGTTTCTCTTTCCAGTCTCTCTCAAAACTTCTGAAATTATTTGAAAGATTTAACCTCATTCTACAATTTAGGGAACATGAACTCAATGATTTATAGAAACAAAATTCACAGCAAATGTTACAAGCTGCCGAGATTAATGAGCCTGTCTCACTGCTAGATAATCACATGGGTGGACTAATGCCAGGTTTATTGCACCGGCTAACCAGAGATGCCCCCAAAATGGTTTTTTTGGGGGAAGAATTTAATATTTGCAATTTCCAAAATCTATATTAAAGACATCATTCTTAGAAGTTTCAGAACACTCATATATGTCCTTACATTTATTTGTCTTAATTTTGACATATATTAAGAGAGGTAGGCGTACACCAGAATCTAATTGGAACTTGAGGCTTCTGAACGTCCTTAATCTAAACCTTTTCTGTCTGCATATGTTGCTTAGACACTGACCATAAACCCATAAGTGATTGAATCAGAAAAGCAATGTCAACATGCTCATATATCCTGAGGATAACTTTATTCTCACTAGTCACCCTGGGTTTGTCCAAGTTAATTCTAAAATCTCATATCGGTTTGAGAGTTTGAATTAAGCACCTAGAAGACCCTGATATTCGGAGAAATGTACTACATTCCCAGGCAGGTTCTCAAGGGTGGCAAATTTCTAATGTTGCTGTTAAGGTTGTGATTGGCCAGTGGAGAGTGAAGTGGCCCATCTACCGTAGCTCTTCAGACTTCCCAGGAAGGTGACAGACCAGCTTGCCTGGGTAAGATTTCAAACACTCCGGTTAGGTCTTGCCTTTCTAAGACCTCGATTTACATAGCACATCTCTGAGCCTTCCCTCACAACAAGGAGATATTTGTTCCTTAAAAATCAATCAAAGAAAATCCCATGTTTCTCTCAGTCATCTTCCTCGGAGATTCATTGTGGGCTCATTCCGGACCACTGGCCTGACTATGGATTCTGGGAAGTGTGCAGTTATCAGGTAGTTAGATAGAATTCCTACTGACCTATGAAAGACATATAGTTTATAATAACTTAAACCACTTAAATCTTAAGTTTCCCCTCCTCTGGAGTTCAGAGTGAGGGCAGAACATCACCAGGCGGTATACCTGATAGAAACATTACAGGCTGGCCTGGGTCCCCAGCGATATAACCCTAAGCACCTCAGTCATGCTGACAGCATTTCCTGCACTGACAGCATTATGGGATTCACAAGGATGGTCCAGGCTCACTTCCATCTATTTCCCACTGTGGTCCTGGACTTCTTCCACCTCGTTGTCACATTACTAAGTTCAGGGTTGTGAAAGGCAGGCTCCTCCTCCCTCTAGCATGACTGTTTTCATATCAGTTAGGGCCCTGACACAGAAGGCTCGATGACTTCATTTGGAATAAATCTTTTAATATAGCCACTCACATTTAACTCATATTTCCATTACTTACAGTCACTCTCTTTGGGAATGCGGTTTAGCTGCTCCTGGAGATAGTGCTAAAGATTATATGAATAAAAATACACAGTTGGGCACATCAAATAATTCCTTGTTGCCTAAAATCTCTGGAGTAAGCTCAGTCTTTCCTGAATCTAGAATGTAAGCTCTAGGGTAGGGATGGATAACAACTGATTGAAAAAACCCACTCATCAACAAACCAAATTGCTGAAAGCCAATCTGGCTGTTATTTGCATCTTAACACTGATCATTCAAGAGATATCTAGTGCTCTCAACAGGGGAAAACAATTTTTGTTTTATTTGGTATCATCTGTGAATCCCTATTAAATCAAAGCAATTTAATTGTACTTTATTTTTTTACAGAGTATAAATTATAACATCACTGTCTTTTTCACTTTTAATACTCCATTGTGATGTGATCAGTATATCATTAAAAATAAAGAGGAAATAATTAAATAAGTAAATTAATAAACTAAGTAAGTAAATAAGCAAATCCTTCCAAGGAATGGTAAGGAAGAGTCTATATTTCAAAGTAAAGAATCAATAAGATTATACAATAAATATCACACACACACTCACACACACCATCTTAAATCAAATTCACCGATTTTCTACATACCTTTAATAGATGAAAGTGCAGTTTAGTTTAATGAAAATTTATTTAGTATCTTATATTTTGGACCCATGAACCCTGCTCAGTCATTCACCATTTTATATGTAAGTGGGAAGTTGTGTTCATCAGCATTGTTTAGGTAACAAGTGATCCCCATGTGTCAGTGGCTCACAACCACAGTCACTCATACCTTGCTTAGATTTCATTTTAGCTGATTTGGTGTTGCTCCCCGTGTCTTTTCAATCTGGGGCCACGGCTGAAGAGCAGCCCTCTTGGGGCCATGCATTCTAATGGAAGAGAAAAGGGAATAAAAAGCAGCCATGCAGTGGCTCCCAGGGCTTCTGTTTGGGAATCGTGACAGTTTACATGCCACTGAATGGAGCAAGTCACATGACTTGGTCCGATACCACTGAGGCCAGAAAGTCTATTTAGCTTTGTAAAATGTCATACTGTCTCCCAAGTAGTTATACCACTTTGCATTCACATCACAATGAATCAGAGTTCCTGTTGCTCCACAATCTTTCGAGTATTCGATATCGTTAGGGTTTTGTTGGGTTTTTTTACCTATTCAAATAAGTGTGTGGTGGTATCTCATTGTTGTTTTGTGGGGTTTTTTGTGGGGTTTTTTGTCATTTTCATAATCAATCTACCATATTCTACACAGCGATTATAATGAAAAGTAATTTTGGATGAGTTCATAATTTGAACTAATTGTCTTTCTGCAAGGTAAGTTTTCAATAAGCCTTCAGAAAATGGGCTATACGTGGTGGAGCCGTGGGCTAATTAAATTTCGGAAACATCTAAGGCCATAAGGGCCATATTTATATTGTTTACTTTCACATCCTCAGTAACTGACACATATCAGGTGCCCAGTAACTACTCCGATGAATAAATGGATAAGCTTAGATTCATTCCTGCTCATCTCAGAGACAAACCCTCTGAGACTGAAGGTTTGGGTTTTTTTAAGAAAAAGAATCTTATTCTGGATTCTCAACTGAAAGGTATCCTTATGTTTCTTGTTCTCTCGATGAAGGCTATCAAGCTCCCTTTCTTTAATTCTAGCTCTGTAATATTTTGGGATGAATAGTTTAAAACTCGAAACACCAATCCATGTGCCAACAGATCCAGATGACACAGAAACGCTTGAGGACACTGCTCTGTCTCTTAAGGTTTTTCCTTTTACCTGCTCCCCCTTTTCCCAGACCTTGATGGCAATACTTGGAAAAATTGAAAAGCACAAAAAATGTTTAATGAATTCTTAACTTCTTTTAACATGCTTTAGCTGATAGAACAGCAACACCTTGCGGAAATGTATACATTTATTTCTGGAGGTCTACGTGAGAAATCAGTGGCTCTGGGGAAGAGAACTGGGCGGCTAGAAATATGATAGAGAGATCTTTAGTTTTCAGGTACAATATTTGATATCTTTTCTGTTTTTTTTCTGTCTGCATAAAAAAGACAAATATCCCACATGTATTTCCATGCTTTTCTAGTTGTTCAAGCCTGAAAATACATGCTTCTGTGTAAGTTCTTTTTATTCTATCCACATGCACACCTGACTTAAATGCTTCTATTGAAGTAAATCATTAACTTGCCTGGTAAACTACTATTAAAGTTGATTAAGAAATCACTTATTTTTCAATCATCTATTTCAAAAATTGCCCATTTTTAATTATGGGTTTGAACCAGCTTGGCCTAATTTAACTGCATTGTCTATAGAAGTAGAGGTACTTTTTTAAAAACAAACATTATGGGAACAATAACAAAAGAGTTTGTTTAGATTGACTCTCTGGGGGAAGAAACTATTTTGATTAATTCTTCTCTATGCAAAAATCTGTTAATTTTTAAAAATAAAAGTGATTAGGTTTCCACCACTATGGAATTCTGGGGAAACAGAAACACCCTGCAGCGCCATGCACTGGTCTCCCTGAAGAATCCAGGGCACTTATTTGGTCTTCCTCTTGTCCCTGAATGTCAGTTTCTCAATTTAAAAATAAAAACAAGAGTACCTCTTTTATTTCTTTCTAAATGAGATAAAGTTGGACTCAAATATTGAGCAATTAGACAAATAGTATTTGGAGAGCTGAAATATTTCATTTTTGTTGTGGCAAAACAATTATAATATGAGGGAAAAGAGGATTTTCCATGCTTTACTGATAACTGAGTGCATAAATAGTATTTTCAATCTGATGGCTGTTAACACAGACAACTCCTGGAAGCCCAAATCTAATAAAAAGTGGGTGAATATTTAATCAATATATTGTGGTCTAATTAAAGGAGACTACAAATCCTTTAGCCTAGGGCTCAGTGTATTCATGATCAGCACACTTCTGAGAGCTGGCCTGCTGTCTTAGAAGAATGATGATCCGTTTTTCCCACATCTATCCATCTAACCCTAAATCTACCTATTTGACCAGCCCTACTAACACCGTATCAATCACTGGAAATTGTATTCCAAAACTCTGCTACCCAATTTGCTACTTAAGAAATCAGCCTTTTCTATTATGCTAAACATCTCAACCCATTGGCTCAACAAAGCAATGTTTTGTGTTTAAACATTGGTTTATTTCACGTGGAAGAAATCAGTTCACATAACTCTAGAGGACATTCTTTTTTTTCTCCTTTTAATTTTAGAAAAAAAAATTAGGTTAACTCTATTGTTTCATTACACCACAGGATTGGACTAAA
Source organism: Miniopterus schreibersii (assembly GCF_964146895.1). Lineage (NCBI taxonomy): Eukaryota > Metazoa > Chordata > Mammalia > Chiroptera > Miniopteridae > Miniopterus > Miniopterus schreibersii. The sequence goes on from NC_138110.1 coordinate 69,621,609, forward strand.
TTTTTTAACTGATAGACTCATTCATTAGGTCATTTATTCAATACTTATGTAGCTTCTGCATTCTAGGCTGAGCTTTGGATATAGTGAAATCCATAGACAAGTATCTACCCTTGCATCATTTGCATTCTATAAGGAAGATAGATAATTAACTGGTTTAAAAAGGGTAATCAAAACTGTTCAACATTAAGAGCCTACAAAGGAAGTCATCCAGGCAAAGAAGATGGAGATGCCTACTTCAGATAGAGTGGTCAGTTGGTGAAGTAATAATTAAGTTGAGGTGCATTTTGGAAGTACAATGCATAGAATTTAGTGCTGGATTGGACACAGAGTATTATAACAAGACTCCAAATGATTAGCAATCTTCTAGCTGTTGCAACTATGTGGAAAATATGAAATATGAAAGTATTTTTCCCAGATGGGGAAGATGTAGTGAAACAAACAATGGGAGAAGAGAATCACAACTTTCACCTTGAAGACTAAAGGTGTTTGAAGGACAAACAAGTAAAGGTATCAAATCAAATGGGGAGTCCAACAGATAAGTATTGGCCTGAGACATAAATGTGAAGAACTGATCATTTAGACCAGGAGTTAAAACATGACTACATGTGGGCCAAATTTAGCCACTGGTCTGTTTTTCTACAGCCCCACAATCTATGAATGCTTCTTTATGTTCAAATTGTTGGAAAAAATTTCAAAAGAAGAATAATATTTTTTAACGATACATGAAATTTATAGAAAACTCAGATTTTAGTGTCCATAAATAAAGCTCTCTTGGAACCCAGCCCCATTTATTTGTTTATGTATTATCTATGGCTACTTTCATGCTACCATGGCCGAGTTGAGTAGTTGTGACAGAGACCACATGGCCTGCAAAGCCAAAAACATTTCTATCTGGTTATTTACAGAAAACATTTGCCTACCACTAATTTATATATTAAATTTGTGGGGTTGGGTGATAGAAATCCTAGAAAATTTTGCTTTGCCTTTGCATACAGCTACACAGATGTCCCAGCAGAATGTGGGAACCTAGAGAGAGAGAGGACCATCCATTCACTTGCCTGCTGTGAGTTCCACTTGTGGACTCCCTAGGGAAGGAATAACATCAGAAGAGAATGATGAATTAGAAGAGCCAGACAGGGTTCCTGCATTGCAAGCTCCAAATTAACTGTACAGTGAACAGATTTGCAAAGGAAAAACATCACACATGGGAAAAGGGCCTTCTGTTTATTTTTTCTCCTTATTAATTTACCACAACCACCATCAAGTGTCCCAGTTTCTGTCTGGGAAGAGAGGCTGGCAGGGCCGGTAATCAAAGAGCAGCTGGAAAACCCCAAGAAATTATGGAACCCTCATAAAAGAATCAAAAGACAATGTTTTTCAAACCACTTGAAAAACTGAAGAGTCCGTTCTGGTTATGTTATTGTGTTTTACGTGATGTGTTAACAACTGTAATAAAGGACATCACCGGTTGTGGACTGGGTGGAATGTTTTCAATGAAATTCCAGGCTCCTAAATTATAGAATTCACAGGGTCTTTTAGGGAAGCCTGTGCTTTCACATGAAAATAATTGCCATGATGTATCTTAACTAAAATCCCAGGCACATGATTCTTTAGTAGAATTTCAAACAAATGGATGTTTGTAATAGAGTAATATAGAGTACACAACGTATTGCTTATTCAATATATTTTCACTTATCTTCCATGTGATCTACACACATTACCAGTATTGATTATGTATTTACTGTATGTATTAGAAGCAATGATAATAATTCTATTTGGAAAGGTTTAGCTAATAAAAGAGAGAAAAGAGGAGCTTACAGTTATTTACCTCAGGATTGCAACTTAAGAGTGAATGGCAAGGAAACCACTAAGTCTTTAAAAATAAGCATTTATTTCAATTTATCCACCAGGCATTTGAGCATAGGTGGTATTTTATTAGTGTTTTGAAATATTGACTGTGACGCAAGGAAGGCTAGAAGATGCCACATCCATTCATATTTTTTTCTAGAATTCTTACTGCTTCTAATTGTGGTAAACCAACCTCATTCTACCAGTCATGCCTGCTTACAATGACTTGTCAGCTTTTCCATTTGCTGGTCACTTAAGTTAAGTGTATCCATCTATTTACTTACTTCTAATATTGCCAAAAACTACAGTGAAGAAAAACATTACCCAAGCCATTATATGTTGAGCTATTATTATGAAAAACTTGGCATTTCTGTATAAATAGTTCCAGGTGTAGAACTATATATTAAAGGCATAGATTTAAGTTTATGGAATCTCCCTTCCAGAAAATCTTATCATTAAATAAGCTCATAAAATTATTTTGTCATAATATGTATGACAATGTAATGATTTATTTATTTGTATGTATATGCACACATGTGTGCACATGTGCATGCACTCACACACACCAGCCATTCTGAAAATTTTGTAAGGCAGTGGCTATTCAATAAATGTTGGAAGAAAGGAATACAGACATAGTCACACATATATGGTAGCTTTGACTTTGACAGATTTAACCTTACAGTGGTCATGACCACGCTTTATTTTATTTAGAGGGCACCAGTGTTGTTATCAGAGCACCTTGCATACACTAAACCCCCCATAGACGGCGCCTGAATGAGAAGAAAGTCAATGGTGCCATTTAATTTTTCAATCCCTAAGGGCAGGGCACAATGCCCAATAAATACCAGGCTGCTTTTAGATGAGAAGAGTAGCATTTTATAGCTTAAAAAATGCTCTTATATCTAGTTTCTCATTTAATCCTTAGTCCCTCCCCACCAACTAAATAGACTTCTTCACACTTGATGAAAAAATTAAGCAAAGAAGTTAAATGACTTGCTTTGCGCCATCAAAAAAAAAAAAAAAAAAAGTCATCACATTGGGATACAAAATCTTGATCTCTTTGCACCATTAATTTTCTGGTAAGTCCAGAGCCTGCCTGTCTGACATTTGCAAGTGGGTGTACCGGGATACACTCTTGAATGTTGAACATCAGGTACTTAATGGACAATTTGTATGTCACCGGTTTAGATCAGCACTTATGGAATCTTTATTTACAAAACCACCTCATTTAATCTTTGTAAGCATAAGGGCTGAGTATTTTCCTTGTGAAAATTCACTAAAATGAGAAGCATCCCAGACACTGTGTCCAGAATGACCTCAAAGAACTTCTCAAGTCCTCCAATACTTCAAGTCAGACTTTACCTTCTCATCTTGCGTAGTGTTTATTTGAAAGCCTAACTTATCCAATTGAAAGTTTCCATAAATGATTGTTTGTGTTGATACTTTCATGCTGCCAATCACTTACCTTTCTTTCTTCTTTTATTTATTTATTTTTCTCATTGGCTCCTTTAAAAAAAATTTTAGTTTTAAGAGAGGATTATTTTTTCTTGTTTGGTTTTTGGTATTGGGTTTCAGTGTCAGTCCTGTAAGGATTTAGACTAAAAGAAATACGTGTACAAAAAGATAACCCACAGTCCCAAAGCTACAATTGACAAAAACACTATTGGGGAGGAAAAGGGAGAGAAGATCTTGGTTAAGTGAAGAGGGGTTTGGAGCCCAGCCCTAAATAACGCTTTCTAGCCCTTTGTTTTGACCCACACCAAATCACCTCGCCCGGCTCCATCTCGGTTTCTTTGCCCTAGATTATGGACATGATGAGTAGGTTTGAGGGTGTTGAGAGGATGGGTATAAGCATAATTTAAACTCTGGAGCACTTTCATAATTTTCAGGTAACATTATTCATCCAAACATAAAAATAGGTCATTAAATGTCATCAAAGAGAAAGGCGAATGTCCAGGGTTCATCTCTGGCCCACTGTTGCTGGGGAGAGAGGCTCTTTGTTCCTTTAAGAGCTCTCAGACACATCTCCAGTCACGTCCTAAAAGCCTTCCTGGTTGTGTAGCTTAGGTGCATCCGGTAGCACAGCCGTGTTCCGATCTTCCTGGAAGATGTCATAATTTACTGTCACCCTCAGTAAAAGCAGGAATGTGGTGCAGGGGCCCCCACGCTGGCTCTGTGATCCATTGCCTGACAAGTCCCGGGTGTCAACCGCAGGCAGGCCCAGCGGAGGTGGAACGCCATTTACCTGATAGCGCCTGTGATAAAGTGGGCAATTAGATGCACTTGGAAAATCCTGGCTGGAATCTGGCTGGCATTTAAGAAACATTACAACCTAGCCGGGCTTCATAAAAGCTAATGGGAAAGATTAAGTCTTTCAAGATCTACCTTGGTCTCTAAGGAAGTTAGGAACACAGGACTCTATAGCTTTATCTCTCTTTGGGTCTCTCCCACCTCCTATTTCCTGAGATGGGAGTAAGGGGGGAAGAGAGTTAAGGTTTCAAGTTTTTGATCTCAGAGCCATGCTATTTATTTAGGCCTCAATCTTCTCTCTCTCTCTCTCTCTCTCTCACACACACATGCACACACACACACACACAATCACAGTGCTAGGATTTAGTTTGGCACGTTAGCTACATTTTGTCCCTTACTCGAGTTAGTTGAGTTTGGTGCCAGCTCAAGAGCATGATTTGTTTGACATTTGACGGCCCTCTCTTCATTTCTTCCTAACTGGATAGCTTCAGCTTGTCAATGATTAATGAGTCTGGAAGGTGAACAACAGTTATCTTAAGGGCTCTCAAAAGTTTGCTTCAAGAGGCTAGCCAAAATCTCCCACTGCATTAACTACAGTTAGATTTCCTGTTGATAACAACCCATGGAAAATAACCACTTGCCCCCCACCTCCCCCACGCTGCCATGAGCAAAGCTCTGTTTATCAGCCAACAGTGTGCATGTTCTCTCTGTCCCCCTGTGCATTTGCCATTTCCCTTTAGGCTGATAAACATTTTACCTGTGAGAAGTAGGAAGTACACTGTGAGTCTGGTCCGACATGCCCTCATTTAGACACGGAAGCTTTCTGAGATTGAAAAATCTGGACTGGTGTAGAAAATGTGCTTACAGACAGTGGAACAGGAAAATGATTCCCTTCCCAAGGCAAGTTGAGTGGAAAAGGTGGGAGGAAGGGACAGGGTGTTCTCTGTGTGATTGGAATTCCCCTCTTAAGTCATAAGGGATGATCAAGCCTTTGTTTTTATTTTTTAGATTTTATTTTGCACCTAGAATAATACACTTTGCAGAAAGGAAACAGAGGTACCCATATGAAGTTTTTTCCTCTCTAAATAATGATGAGCTCTATGCCAAAATGAGGACTACCAAGGGATGCTGGTGGCTGGAGGTGGGAACTATTTTGGTTTTGGCTTGATTATAAGGAGGCCTTAGGGACACCTTATAGGGTGTGCCCTAACGCCAACCACTTTGTTGGGGGGAAGAATGATTGGGTCTGTTCCCCAAGTTTTGAGAGGATGTCTGGGATTCCGGGCAAATACTGACAACAGTCTCTTTAATGAATCAATAGGTTTATTTTAGATGTTGAGATTAGGGAGGGAAAGCCATTTAGGAAAGCAGAGTTCTGGAGACCGAGGAAGGGTGATGATGGAGTATTCTTTGCCCATGTGTATATCCATCCCTCCTGTCATCCTGTGATGGTGCCAAAGTAGACTAAGTTATATTTTCCTTTTGATGCCATCTCACTGGCTTGAAGCCCACCTCACTTATCATCTTTGGGGAGTACATTGGCATGAACTGTCTGCAATACAGTGTCAAAGAAGTGACTGCCTATATATATCTACATCTACATATCTATATCTATCTATGTATATAGATAGATACAGATATATAAAATGACACACAGATAGTTGCATGTAAGCATGTGGAAACAGTTTCCAAAAATCCAGGTCCCATGGGGAGCATTCTCACATTCTAAAAGAGGCTCTGCAGAGAGTGAGAGATTCTCCCACTCTGCACCGCAGGACCTCCAGAGTCGCTGCGGTAGACTGCAGTTATGACCTCATTCTTTCTCCTCTCTCTATCTATACTGCCTGAATTCCCTCTCACCAAGAGGTGGAGTCTATTTCCCATTCCTTGAATCCGTCCCTGTGACTTGCCTGAGACAATAGTGGAGGGCTATGCTGTATTGCTTCTGTCTAAACCCTGAGCCACCTTGTGTGTTTCCTCTTGCTCAATCAGTGCTTTTCTGTCACAGCCATGACAGTATGCCTTCAATAGCCTGCTGGAGGCTGAGACATGAGGGACAGAGTCATGCCATCCTCGTTGCCCCAGCAGAGGTCATTCTAAGTCAGCCAACAGCTAGTTGACCTCCAGAAATGTGAATGGGTCCATCTCCGCCCAGCCTCAATAAATTTTATTGTTTTGAGGCTGAGTTTGGGATGTTTTGTTATGCAGCATGACTGCAGCAATAAATAGCTGATACAGTTGCCTTCTGCTTGATGTTCTGTTTCTGGGTCTCAGTTCTTTGGTTCTCCATTCAGATCTTTGCTGGTGAGACAGTCTGATATCTTCTTTTACCTTGAATTTTTTATTCCCCCCTTTTGCTTTGACCCTCATGCTCTCTTTCTTTCCTCACACCTACCCACTTCTCAACAGAACTCTTTGTTTTGTTTTTCTACAGTATTTTAAGTCAACACCAGACAACCTTAGTATAAGTAGGGAAATCTTCTCAGTTGTACACAAGCATCTTTTCCATTTGAGGTTCTTTTTGATGTTTGAGAGGAAGAAAAAAAAACCATGACACAGCAGGTGGTATGTGGTGCCATGGAGAAAAATCAAGCTATATCAGCCAATTATTGAATGTTGAGGGGAAGAGGACTGTGTGGGGAGGAGCACGGCTGCTTCATAAGGGCCATTGGACAAGGCTTCCCTGAGGAGGGGACATTTGAACAAATTTTGGGTGAATCTAATTCCTTTAGACCATATTGAAGTGGGAAGGGGGACACAAAGGCATTACCCACCTTGAGGTCTGATATAAAGACGCATGAAGTATACCATGGCTCATCCGTGCTCACTGTGGAAAGGAGACAGCATTTCAGGGCCTGCAACCCTTCACAAGCTTAATCCTCCTGGGGTCAGACCTAAAACAAGTACCTGTTGGGTCTGCAGTCCAGATAGCTAAATTCTCATATCTGTTTTGCCATAGAAAAGCACATGACCTTGGCAAAGTCATTTATTTTCTCTGGGCTGGATTTCTCTTATTTGTTAAGTGGGGCGTTTGAATTAGATGCAGTGTCAGGACACTACTACCAGTTCTGACACTCTATGGTTTTATGAGATTGTGTGTGTGGTGCTGCACTGGGGTTTGCAGAAGAAGGAAAAGCAGAACTAACAATAATAATATTGCTCTCCCCACAGTCACTTAGAATCTTAAGATTTTCTTTAACATGAAGGAGAGAGAATGGATGATGGAAGGTAGTAGAAAACAATGCATGCTACAAGAACCTGAGCAATACCTTTCTCTCCCCCATCAAGTCTTCCTATCTTCTGCCCAAGTCCAGAAGTAGTTAGTCTGCTTTTACATAAGCCATCATTAATCTATTAAGCATAATCTTTGGGGATCCACCAGGTCCCAGATTCAAAGAATGGTATAGATCCTGGGCATCAAAGTTGCTATACCGTACCCAGTTTGGGCCCTGGAATGTCCATGGGTGATAGGGGCACTGCTGGTGGCAAATTTGGATGATAGGGCACTGACAGTGACCTTCTATTCATTTTAGGTCCTACCAGGGCCTCAATGAAATGTGCCGATGGTAAAAAAAATAATCACAGCAAAATTGGCTTCTGCACATGCAACAAATAGTACTCAGTTTGTTAAAAGGGGCAAGACTGCTCTCTCTTAACCTTCTGAAACTGGCATAAGTCTTGATGTGAATGATGAGCATGCAGATGAAAAGAACATCAAAAGTTTTAATAAGGTTCACATGATGTATGAGCAAAGGGGAGGGCTAACTGGCAAGGAGGAGTGAGGCAAGGAATGGGAAAGAATGCCTAAGCCAGAAGGAGGCCAGCTTCTAGAGGACGTTCTGGTAGCCAAAGCCACCTTGGGTCTGGCACCATAGACATCCCAATTCTTGATGTCAGTGCTGTCAAGGTTAGAACACACTGAAGGGCTGGAATTGCACAGGAAAACGCGACGCGCAAGACAGGGAGGAAGCGGAAGTGGGGCTTTAGCATCCAGGGAGGGCATCAGATCTCCCTGAATGGCTATTTTTATATCACTGTGGGGACAAAGGGAATGAGGAGATATAATTTTCCAAAGAAAAATTGTTAGGAGACAAAATGTCACCATCACATACACACAGAAACACACACACACGCAGGAACACACACACACACACACACAGAATACAATATTGGCCACAAGGAATAAATGATTCTGTTTTCATTCTATTGTGTTTGCTAGGTTAAAAAATAAAAGCCAAGTTTGAAAAGACCTGAAAAGGACATTTTAAAGAGGTGATCTAGTATAATTTTAAAAGTAACATGTATAGAATTAAAAATATAATAAATAATTAAAAGATTAAAGTATGGTTTTAAATGTGGATTAGAGATAATCTAAGAGAGAATTCACATTAGAAGAATCCTTAGAAGAAATGATCCAGGATGTAGCATAAAGAAATGGTACATGAAATACAGCTGGGAGGTCAAGACGCAAAAATAATAGATTGAGAAGTTCTAAGATATCTTTTATTGGAGTCCTAAGAAATTGTGCCTAAATGGACAGCCTTGTGGCACAGACATATTCCACAAAGTTATTTCTACAAAAAAAGAAAATCTAATCAAATCTAATGTGAAACTATTGCTGAACATATAAGGAGGTAGAGTGAAGCGGGCCAAAATACTTGTTTTTATTATGTTCTCATTGGAAATATGGGAGATATTTTTATGTTTTATTGTGTATTTTATTTGAGCATACACTATAAATGTCCAGCAATAGAGGCATTAGTTCAGTAAGTCATGGTACTACAGTATGAAATAGAGTGAACTTTTTGGAAATAATCATGTTGAAGTAAATGTTTAAAAATGGAAAGTGTTTTATAATACCTTGCTATACGTAAAAATAAAAAGAGAGAGAGAAAGGTTATAAAACAGTATACACAATATTCTCCCACTTAGAAAAATATATGTTCTGTGTCTATATGGAGAGAGATCCATTTCTGTAAATATAGAATAAAATGTAAGCAGATAAACAACAACAACAAAAAGAGCTCTTTCTGGATGATAGGATCATAGGTAATTTCTATTTTTCTTTTGGGTTAAAGCAAATCACGAGACCGGCCTCGATTCAAGGGGTAGGGAAATAAGAGTCCACCTTTTGATGGGAGGAAAAGGTATGAATCAAGAAGGTAGTAGAGAATTGAGGTCTTTTTTCTAATCCTCAAGAACAAACTTCAGCGAGCTATCGTATTGGTCTTGGAAGCTATTCTAGGGAGTTTAAACACTGATATAACAAATGGTTCCCACCATAAATCTGTCTTATCATTGAGAGGTTTCATTCCTTAAATCCTGAGATCTGGCTTCTAATGAGATTCTAAGAAGGCCAACATGTTGAACAGCTAAATTTTAAAATTCTTAATATTATATAAGTCCTTCAACAGGATAATTTTTAATAGAAAGTTAGTTGTAGTAGCCAATCCTTCATTACTCAGAGTTAGTACCTTTCAACTCTTTGGTTCACTACAGTGACCACAGTTTAAATTCCATTTTTTCAGATTAATATAATTTATATCATAGCTTTCTGAAATACTTTATAAGTTCTTGATCCATATTCTTTGTCAACTTATTTTTAAAAGGAAATCTATATAAAACGAGTGTCAATGATGTGCCCTTAAACCTAGATATATGAAAAGTTTCCAACATGTGGCAATTACTCAATGAATATGAACTAATACTGCTAAAAAACTTTAAACAAAGCTCTCACATGCACTACATTTTTCTGTCTAAAGATAAGATAGAGGAGAAAGAAGAAAAGGTTTGCATTCCTGCATCTTCTGTGAAAAAATTAGATACAAAATTTTGAAATTACAGATATGGTATTTTGTCTATAGAAACTGAAATATTTCACAGAAGAGAAAAATATTCTTTTACCCATTTAGTATTTATCTATTGCAGTGTTTTTTATATCCTTGCATCAACTTACTGGGGCCATTTTCAAGGACATAAGTTTGATATGTATTGTGTCTTATACACAAATATTATCCAAAGAAAGGAACTGTTGTATGTAGAATTGTCTGGAGTACTTCAGGAACAATGAGCCTGAGTCATAGGCTTCACTCTAGAACAAAAATTCAGAATCTGGGGAATGGGGCTCAGGCAGTTATATTTTTCATATGCTCTTTCAATGGCTCCTGTGCAACCCAGGGTTAAGAACTACTGATACAGACCATTGTGAAAACCTGAAGGACCTAGACAGGAGACCGACATCAGTATTGATGAACTGGGGCCTTGGATACCCTTAGGAAGCAGGCAGTTAATTGCGGGAGCTTTAGCCTTGCGCATGAGTACTCTTGATGTATGAAAGGAAAATACAGGTCCAATAGAGAAAAAAGGACAGGATTAAGATAAGCTGACAGGGCACAATGTCTCAGTAAATCAGCCCAGGGTGCAGAGAGAAAGTCAGCTTTTTAGGGAAGCAGGGTTAGTAACAGCAAAACCAAGAATGATCTGTTTTAATGCTTAAGACAGAGCTTCCTATTTCAGCAGGCAGAATTATTGCCATCCTGCCTGCTCACAAGCAGAAGTCCGTCCATGATCAGTGCAACTCAGTTCCAAGGTCCGCTGGATTGGGGGCTAATATTGCTGGTATACCTTATTTATTAGCTCCACTGACCACTGGTCTTTAAATCATAATGTTTTTGAAATTGCATAGATTTTATGGTCAATGAGTACATTAATGTACTGCTCCCTTTCATTATTACTAAATTGATGATCTGTCTTAAAATGTATGATGTCTTAGGGTCTGGGAAGCATATTGTTTCCAGGGTTCTCCAGACTAGCTCAGGGACTGGGCCTGTGGGTGAGACCTGACATTAGTTATCTGTGAGGACTTAGGTCATTGGAAGGAAAAGGAGACCAGAACTGAAATGACAGATCATAACACGATCAACATATTGAAGAAGGCTGCTTTGGTTTTCTGAGAAGACTGGCCAGCAAATACGAAGTGGTTGGTTCCTAAGACTTTGCCAATGGTTCACGCCCTCTATTGGTGGTAGAAAGAGTTGGTAAGTCTCTGCCCTCGCACAGAGTTTTGCTTCTGTCTTTCAGTCTGTAAATCGGAAGGTGGAAAGTTGTGGAGTTTCACTGCCAAACTCTGTAGAACACACTATATGCTCTAAAAATTTAGAGGGTGGAAATAGAAAAAGACTAGGGAGTGACTTATGAACTGAAATTGGGGCTTAAAGAATTTCAGTAGGTAAAAGGAAGGCTTTTCAGGGCTACTAAACATGACACTCTGGAGGGGGAAAGAACAAGGTGCATTCCTGGCCAGTGCCATGTCTGGAACATTTCCTGAGTCAGCCCTGGAAGTCCTTATTTGGTTAATACGGATTAATTTGCAAAGGCAAGGATATACTTGCAAATGGTGGAAATGTGACCTCTGCTTTTTCCTCCTGACACAGAATTGGAGCCTAACCCTCTGTGAGAATTTTCAGAGCCAGGGAAAGAGAGCTTCATGCCAATGTATTAACCATAGTGGCCCATTTCTCATTTTTAAAATCTTGTGCCAGAAAAGAACTTCCACTGACTTGCCAAGCAGTTCTGGCACAAAGAGACCCCTGAGGGCACAGAGCAAGATGGGCAGAGGGAGAATTGTGCACATCTCCCAGTGCTTGACAGGGTGAGAGGAGGCTCTGGTGCTATTCCCCTCAGGGGAAGAATCCCACACACTAAGTATAATTTCCAGGCATGTAGAGTAAAGGGGCAAAATTAAATTGGACTCTCCTTCTATCTTAAATCTAATTAATCTTCCTCTGCCATGCACTCACTCCACTGAAATATGGCATTAAAATTCCAGCACTTTAGCTTGCACTTTCCAGCAGCTTTCCATAAGCAGCAGTAATCTGATCTACTAGTTCGAAAAATCCTAATATGGAATGACTTAGAAAAGGGAAAGGATTGGTCCTCAGCAAATGAGTAACCAGACACCCACTGGGGAGTTTTAGATCCCAACAGGAGAGCAGCAGTGTCCCAGGGATAGAATTATTATTATTAGTAGTAATAGTAGTATTGGTATTATTATTTGGTTTATTGCATTGATAGTAAGAAATCATCCACTGTGTTAGTTGTTAGTGGAATCACATGCTCCATGAACACATTTAAATATTCTTTGGGGATGATCTGTGGAAACAGCATGACTTAAACCAGTCTTTAACTGTCAGCATCTCACATTTAATTCTGAATTTGTTCTGGCTTCTGTTCTCACACATTTAGGTATCAGATCTGCTGTTGTCTTAGGAAAAACATGTTGGCTTCAAATTCAAAATCAATTCCATCACTGATTCCAATGTACTTACTGTACACCTTCAGGATGGAAGCACACAGGATCGAGTTAGTGTATGTTTTAATACTTCTCTAAAAGTAAGTCCTTATTAGAATCTTCTGCTCCCCCTTGAGTGAGGAAATCCCAGACAAAACTGCTCTTGTATTTACTTGTTTTGTCTATGCCAGAACTACAGAGAAATCATATTCTGGCAACAGTTGTCCTGAGAGAGACAAGTTGCAAAATAAGCTAGCATGTTGAAACATTTAGAAATATACCACAAATATTTATGTATTATGGGTTGTTTATGTTGCATATACATATATATGTTTATACTATAATAATAACATAAGAGCCAAGATTTCTACATAGTATAAAACAGATTGATTGCCAACTCTAGTTTTGTGACATTCACAAGAGAGGATAGACTAGAAATAACAGTCCCCTTTAAGTTTAGATTGTATAAGTTTATAATTTTTATATATTCTATCTGATCAGTTTAAGATGGAATACATGACAAGGTCACGTGCATGCTTTTCCTTTCCTCCTGAAGTCTATGTGTGTGAGCATGTATACTAGGGGGAGCTTCTAAAAGATTTTGTACATAAATAATTGCAACAAGATGACCATTGATGTCTGGGTATGTTTTGAAAGAAGAGGAAATTATTTTATACTACTTTATATTCCTCATAGTAGTTATTTCACTGCTCTGATTATTAAATATCTATAAAGCAATTGAAGAAAGGAATGAGTGAATGAAAAAATATTCAGATCAAATAACATGTATAAATTTAAAACAGGGATCAGTCAGATAAATATTTTAGGCTCTGCAATTCACACAATCTCTGTTATAACTACTCAATTCTGCCATTTTAGAGCAAAACCAGATATAGACATTGTATAAATAATTAAGTGTGTGTCACTATTCTGTATACTCCTGAAACTAATACAAAATAATATTGAATGTAAACTGTAACTGAAAAAAGTTTTTTAATTAAAACATTTTTAAAGTAAAATACAATAAGTGAGTATGACTGTGTTCAAATAAAACTTTATTTACAAAAATAGTCTGTGGGCTAAATTTAGCCAGTAAGTCATAGTTTGCCAGTTGCTGACTCAAAGCATCAAGGGAAAATTTTTGATTCTCAAAAATAACTGATTAAGTTACAGGTATTTTGATGATTTTCAGGACTTGATTAGAGAGGGTCGGTTCAGAGGAAACTGAACTTATCTAAATTGTTCTCCTGGCAAGCCATCAATACACAGATGGAGTATAGTACCAGCCAGATTCTTGTACTTTCTCTCCTCTGTGTCACTAAATTCCTGTTGGTTTCACTACATCTTATGTGCTGTTCCCACTTGCAGGCTAAACAAGGAAAGGGGGGGTAGATGGCATAAGAGGACAATGAATGAGACTGCAAGCAGCCCAAATAGTCAGCCCGTTAGTCACTTAGGATTTCCAGTGGGGTGAATGCAGCATTCATGAATGCCCAGAGACGGCCCAGGCAAGGTCCAGACAGCCTGCTGCAGAAGGAGACCTAACGGCAAAGGAAGGCCTGTGTCGATTGTCGTCTGTAGTTATGAGCCTGACAAATAGTAGCTATGAATCAGCCAGTCTGAGTCTCACTGTCTTTATTTTCAACAATAAGGAAGATAATATTTTAAAAAGCTTTTAGGAATAAAATGAGTCTTAACCACTAGAGCGAAGAATCACAGTCTGCAGCTACATTGCCTAGGGGTCTAATGATTCACTGTAAAATTAGACCAATTAAGCACCCTTCCCCAATGCTGTAGTCTTGAGAGAGTTAGATAAGATCATTGGTTTCCTTTGACTCATGGAATTCTAAAATAAAAGGGATGTCAGATATCTTCTGGTCGTGGGGCTATGGAATGTTAGAAGTGTTATGACATCTCACTGGAGATCTGGTCAACCCTTTCACTTACAGATGAAGAAGCTGAGCCCTGCTGAGGTAAATGATGTCTGGTGATTCATAGCGAGTGGGATGTGAAGGTAGAACTTGTACCAGCATTCTTGATTCTGGGTTGATAGATTGATTGTTTCATTCATTAAGACAATTGTTATTCATCTAACCAATATAGTTCACACATTTGTTTCCCAAAGTGATTTTATCAGAGAACCATTTGTGGTATTTCACAAGGATCAGAGAAGATCAGTGTTCCCCAGAACTTACTTCAGGAAATGCTGGGACTATTACTATTCACCTTGGGGCACTTTCACTCCACCTACCCATCCCAGACAAGGGAAATAAGGTTCAAAGAGCCTAGTTGATGGTTCCTGAGTTTGTGCATATTAGAATTACCTAGGGGTCTTCTTTTTTTTTTTTTTTTTTTTTTAAATCTATGCTATATCCAACCTATGCTCCCAGACAGATCAATAAATCACAATCTCTGGGGAGAAGGCATAGACACAATATTTTTTGAAATTTTCCAGGTGATTTCAATGTGCAGAGAAGTTTTGGGAACCACTGGGCCAAGTGATCTCTTATGTTTTACCTCATGTAGAAAGATTCATCATCTACTCCGGGGAAAAATGACTTGGAAACATCAGAAGAAATGGAATGACATTTCTCAAAAGGAGGCTCCACTTCATACACACTCAGACACACACGACTACACACATAGACACACAGACACACACACACACACAGCATAGTTCTGAAGAACAAATGAACCAATAGAGGTGAAAGTGCTCTAGGAAACCAAAGCAGTTATAGAATACAGTACTATTATCTCTTAGAAGACACATTTCAATTAGCTGTGAATGTTGTTTTATCTAGCTATTTTCTTGGAAGAGTTATTCAGAAATTAGAAAACCAGTAAATTTTCTAAAGCACTTAAGTTTTGAAGTAGGCCTCAAATTAATTAATGCTTCTCCTGATATCTCTCATATTGTAGCTCTATGGTGACATTTCAGTGGGAGTCTATCTGTTGTAGGGTTTAACTCAGCAGCCCGCCTGCTCTGTCCTTCAGAAAGCTCTACTATATATGCTGCTCAAAGATGATAGCAATAGTTTGGGTTCATTCATGCTTTGTATGAAGGAATATACTTGTGCTTGCTTGAAAAATAAAACCTAAATACCTTCTTAACAAGAAATTGTGTTTATACTATATTTTAAAATTTAAAGTTATATTGCAGGTGTATTAAATCAAAGATAATGCAGGAAATGTCATAACTGAGTTGCCTCCTTTAACTAGATGCTTTTGCATAAAAAGCTCATCACCATAATCCACTAAAATATCATATATAATTTTAAAGTGTATATATATATATATATATATATTCTTTAAAGAGAGAGGAAGGGAGAGGAATAGAGAGAGAAAAACATGGATGAGAGAGTGAGACATTGATCGGCTGCCTCCCTCACGCCACCCACTGGAGATCGAGCCAGTAACCCAGGCACGTGCCCTGACTGGGAACCAGACTGGCAACCCCTGGTGCTTGGGACCCTGCCCAACCAAGGAAGGCCCACTATCCTGGGCATATACCACTTTTTCTTGATTTTTCTTTATCAAATCATCCCCTCCCAGCCTCACGTGTGCAGCTGGGCTTTGGTGTGACAAGCTAAGGTAAAAGATTATGACACACCACCAAATGTTCCAGCCTGAATAAGACTCCAGGCGTGTGTTTCAGTGCTTGCTTCTGGATTCTAGCTTTGCTGGCTTCCAGAATTTGCTCACTTCCTTCAGGTCAAGATGGTCCTCGCCCCCCTGGCTCATGTCAGTGTCCACTATTTGCCTCCACGCTTTTGGCTCTAGCTCATTTACTTGAGGTTCATTCTCTCATCCCCTGAGATCTTCTGCCCTTCCAGGAGTAAGGTAGAGCAGCAGGAGCCCCTACCTCAGAGCTGTTTATCTAAAACCAAATAACTCTTACCACAGTCAAATGCCTTCTTGTTCCCAGTGACTTGAAGCTGCATTATGAGCACACTATTCTTACTTAGATAATGTTTAACTGGGGTGACTTTAAGAGGTGATGGGAGAAGTTAAGTCCCCACTCTCGGTAATCCCTCGGTATATTTTGTCCTATAGAACTTTGGAATTTAAGAGAAAATAAAATCTAACTTCCCATTCTTATATTTTAAAAAGCCTTGCTTTCTATAGGAAATTGTTTTGTGGGATTTAGGAAAGGAGAGCCAAGAAATGCTTGCTCTGAAAACCAAAGGACTGGGTCAATAAGAGGAAGAGCTAGAGCCTTGGTAAAAAGAAAATCTCAGAGCATTAACGATCTCTTCCTTTGTCTTAGTGACAGACCTATCAAAATAAACAGACCACAATGTTCCACTGCGGTGGTAGAAATGCTACTTGAAAATCCTGGGAAAGTGACCACAGGAAGCGCTCTCCCAAGGAGAGTCAATTAGGAGAGGATAGGAAGGGAGAGAAGATGTGCTGCCCATCAGGAGAAAGGAAAACGACTGATGACATGCCCACTCCTACCCAACAAGGCCCAGTCTTTGCTCTTGAGACCTGAGCCAGCATTTACATTTATGAAACCTCTAATTTTTACAGGAGGGCAGCCTGACACCCCAGGACATACACGTGGCCAATGGGTATTTTCCTCCTATGTCCAGTAGATGTTGATTTTAGAAACCATATGTTCTCAGATGCTTGGAATTCTGGAGCACTATTCCTAGGCCCATGTTAACAAAAATGAACAGCCATAATATATTCCTATGAATGAGAATGAAATAGGACAGGATGGAAGGAGAAAGACTGAGATGCCCACAATGAGAAAACAAAGATAAGCCAAAGAATTTCAAGTAATATTTCTACCACTGCATTGCAGCAGTGCAGTCTATTGATTTTAATAGGTCTGTCACTAGCAACTGAATGTATCTTCAGTGTTTGGGGATTTTCTTTCATGATGGCACTAGTGCTTCCCTTATCGACTCAGTCCTTTGGTTTTCAGAGTAAACTCTTCTTTCTAAATCCCATAAATAGAAATTGAGGGACTACTAAGTGCCAAGCAATGTTATAGGGGAAGATGAACTCATGAGACTTATCTTTACAGATCAGCAATTCAAACGCCTCTGCTCCTTGTTTTTAAGAACATCCATACTCATTGGTTTTGAAAATAACGTCAAGCTTTTTAAGACAGTTGCTTCCCTGCAAACCTTTTGAGCCCTTTTCTTTGGTGAGTATGAAAACCATGGCTGAGTGCATGAGGACACTGGAATATCTCTTTGAAGCAATGTTTCAAAATACTGCCTGAATATTCTGATTTATCACTCTCTACGAAGCTGGTAGCATTTGCTTTCTGTTGTTTTCATGTTGGTGTGTGTGTGTGTGTGTGTGTGTGTGTTTTCCTAGCTTATCTGTATAGAGTTTTATTTCTCTTTATCATCTGGGGCAGGACCATCATCTGCTTTTAGATATTCCAGGAAGAGAGATCCATACCAGGGTCAACAAAGCAGGGATGGTGACCTCAGTTCTTATTGTAGAAGACACATTCCATGCTATGTTTTCTAATACTTCTGGGTCATAGACTCATGACTTCGTTTTTATTTAATTTTTTTTCCTGTTGGGTCCAGGTAGGACAGGGACCCTCCTATGGAATGGGTGATAACAACTGAGCCCATTTTGCTGCTTTGGACTAATGTCCAACTTTTCTTCCACCCACAGTCCTCTTCTTTCTCTCCTTTGCTACAAGGAAACATGTTGAAGCTCCTCTTATAAAATGTTATGGCACCTGAGACCTGACAATACTGGGAACCTGTCTAGCTCTTTTTACTGTGGCCCTGACTTGAGGGCAGGAATCAGCTCCTTTAAACTTTCCAAAGAGATACAGCAAAATCATTGGGAGAGTCTCTAAGGGGGACAGGAGAGTCTAATCCACATGCATCACTGTCTGCTTTGATCACAGAGCCACATGCACATGTTATTCACAGTATAGGTCCCTGCATGATATGGGAAACAGCCATTAAAAATAATATGGCTTCTTGCTGGGGTCTATGAATTTAAATGATATGAATGTGGTTGTTCCTTTATGTAGCAATTAATGGTTGAGGGCCTGGGTGCCAGGCAAAGCATACGAGGAGTGGCTCTGCCTACAAATTAGCAGGATGCCCTCAGTCTAGGAGTCTGGGAAACAATTCTAATATTTCTGGAATCGCAGGGAGCTGAGTTCAGAGCCCCAGTTCTGCCATTTAATTAATGTGGAACCATAAGCAATGGGCTCAACTTCAACAGATCTTAATTTTCTCACTGAGAAAGTAAGGAAGAATAGTGTTAATTTCACAGGGATAGAGTGAAATGCAAATGACATAATATGTGTAGAGGGTCTGGAACAAACTAGGGATCAACAGAAGTTAATTTCTTTTTTTCTTAGCATGGTGAGTCCTTTATCCCCTAATTGATAGGAGCCATTTTCATGTCCCTCCATCTGACCTTATTTTGGTCAATAATAGCCATATGGAGAGATTCAGGTCTCTAAGAAGCAAGACCCATTGGCCTTCACCTGACAACAGACATTTCATTGCCTTAAAAGGAGCTCTGTGCAGCATGTGAAGGAGAAGTAGATGCTGCTTCAGACCAGGGTGAATTTACTGCTCACTGCTCCCTGTAATTTAAAGGGTTAATTTGCTTTCATGTTGCTCCCACTGAGAACCACTGTTATTATGGGATGCAGGTTCCCACAAAAATAAAGAGAGATGCTTTTTTCAGAGCACAAACTGACAAGACCATAGTTAATTTCCATGAGAGTCAAGAGAGCAAAACTCTGGGCAAGTCTTTGAAAATTCACTTGGGACACTTTATGTCCGAGAGACGGTGCTTAAAAGACAGGAATCCCATACCTTGAATTCACTTTCCCATGAAAGGCTGCAGGAGTTACTGCAGGAAACAAAAAGCAATTTACCTTTACCCTAACCAACCCTCCCTCAACCCCCTCTCTCCCACTCCAGTCCACTACCTGAAAAAATCCAGCATTAGGAGGTAACTTGCTTTAACTCTTTGCTACCCAAAGCGTGGTCCCTGGACCAGTAGCTTCAGCTCCATCTGGAAGCTTGTTACAGATGCAGAGTCTTGGGCCTCACTTAGACCTACTGAATCAGAGTCTGCATTTTCACAAGATCCTCAGGGATTCTCATGCATCGTGGAGACTGGGGAGCAGGTCTTTAATTGATATCCATGTGGAGGGGCCACATAACGTTGTGTTTCTTAATCTTTGAAATGTTAATCAAATACCTATTTATTGTGGGTCTTTTATGTCTACTTTGCTGTTATAAAAGAATATTTAGCACAAAGCAACAATATAACATCAAACCTCCATGTGGAAAATTTAGACTCTGAGACTTTTAGAACTCTGCATTGTTTATCACAGGTCTTATGTTATGTTTAGGCTCACTGGAAACCTGCCTGTGCATGCAATGGCATTTTTGGCTTTATAATGTCATTGTCTAATGGAGATTATATCACTCTCACTTGTGAGTAACACAGGCCAGTTTTGAAAATCATACTTCATTATTGGATTCTTGAAGCAGATATTTTATATAGGACTCTGGGTAAAGTAGATACTGGTTGGCTGACCTAAGCTATATCAAGAAAATCAAAGGGTAAAAAAAAAAAAATCCACATAAAATTTAAACACAGTCAGGTATTGGGGATACCTTGCAAAACTCTAAGTTGTTTTTTTAAGTGTATTTGTTTGTTTTTTAATTTTTAAAATTTTTTAAAAAAAATATATCTTTATTGATTTCAGAGAGAGGAAAGGAGAGGGAGAGAGAGATGGAAACATCAATGATGAGCGAGTCACTGATCGAGCCTGCAACCCGGGCATGTGCCCTGACCAGGAATCAAACCCCGATCGTCTGGATCCTAGGTCGACGCTCAACCACTGAGCCACGCCCGGCCGGGCTGTTTGTTTTTTTAAATGAAAGCAACAATGTGGATTAATAAAATACAGTTGAGCATGCAAAATCTGCAGGTAATATTTAAGTATAATTATATCATGAAGTTTAATTACATCATGAAGTCATGGATTTTCTGACTCATATGTTAACATCATTTATTAGCAAATAGATGTTGAGCATTGGCAATATGCAAATTATGTTTTAAGGTATCTTGAGAAATACAAAATAAAGACATTAGATTCCTGTGACTAGAAGGGATGAGAGTGTTTATGGCTCATCATTACCCATTCCCTAAGACAGAGAGAAAAGGGAAAGAATGCAGAAGAAGGAGAGCGGGATTCTGGTTAGGATCATGGGAAAGGCCTCATCCCTGAAGAGGACCTCATGGGCCAGCAGAGTTATTAACCAGAGGCTCAGCCTACTGTCCAAACCATCCTGACCTTCCTGAGCCTACGCATTACAAATCTGTATGTTCCATGACCCAGAAACAGTTGAAAAGGAGAGCCTTCTGGTTGGGCCAGGGGCAAAAGCCTTCCTCACACTCATGGGAAACAGGAGAAGTGAGTGGTGGCCATGGGCTGCGACCCCCTGACAGACACATCCCTTCACACTGAAGCATAATGTGGCTCGGTATGCTTTGAAGGCCTCGCATGGCGGTGGTCCTGACGTGTCTTTCAGTGGACACTGATTTTTATCACCAATCCATAACAAACTATTTTGCCGACAGAAGGAAAGAAAGGGAGGGGCAGGGGCGAGGACTGGGGCAGCTGATAACAGTCTGCAGTTAGAAAGAGTTTACAAAGATCGATCTAATCGTATTTCAGGGACCTCATCCGGTGGCCAGCCAGCTGCTTCGGGGTTTTCAAGTGTACACACTGGGGGACTGAAATCATACGTTGTGCTCCTGAGGTCCCAGTTATTAAAGAAAGCTTGCACAATGCAAAACAAACTGGTAATGCTCGATGTTTATATCAATTTATACTTATATAAACAATTGTCAACGCTCACGGAACTGTATACCTTAGATCTGTGCTTTTTACCTCATATAAATTATATCTCAATAAAAATAAATAAATTAATTAAATAAATTAGCTGGGGAGGGGTGATGAAAGGAAGGAATGGGGGTTAGATGAAGCGCAACTGGCCTGTCATTGATAATTGTTAAAAGTGAGTGACGGTGAGTCCATTACCATTTTTTTCTTTATAAAAAAAGGCAAGGAAGTGGTTATTTTCAAGGCAAAAGACTACCTTACTTTTACAGAGGAGGAGGGGGTTTGCTCAGAGGGGCTAGGGAAGCTGGGGGGGTCTGTTTCTTCACCTGGGGGATGGTGAGGTGGGTATTTGCTTTGTGATAAATCACTGAACTATCTAGCATTGTTTTCTGTATATACGTTACATTTCAAAATAAAAGTTTTTCAAATTTCTGTACTGCAGAAGACACTATAAAACACATGCATATAAGTTAACTAAAGGGTTATACATCACAACCATTCCTAGGTGTTGTTTTGTGCATAAATTAGACGAAACAAGGAAGAGATCAACATAAATCTCACGTTATCCCCCTTCCCCAAGGCTTCAGCCCTGCTGCTTGTCTTTAAGAGAGCACTAGGGGCTCAGCAGTCACCCAGAGGGAGAGGGAGCTTAATTTAAAAATTCTGTATCTTGGGATGTTTCATAGCTTAGGCCCTCTATCACCCAGATTTCATCTCCTTGGAAATAGGAGCCAACAAGCCTTTTCTCACTTGAGTTTACACAAGTCTGCTATGCCTCAGGGCCTTTGCACTTGCTGTGGCTTCTACCTGAGACTGGGCTCCTATTGAAAGCTAAATAGCTTCCTTCCTCACTTACTTCAGAACCTGGTCCAAAGCACACTTTCTCGGTGCTAAAAATCTCTCATTGCCACCGCTTCTGTCTTGACATTTCCTAACTTCTTTCTCCATTTGATTTTCTTCTTAGCACTTGTAAATTGTACTTGATTTCCCCTCTCTCCCTGCTATTAGAATGTCAGCTGCACAAGAGCAAGGATCTTTGTCAGTTTTGTTCACGGAACTCACAATAGTGCGTGGTGCATAATAGTTGCTCACTATACCTTTGCTGAATTTATTGAATAACTAAAAGGGGAGAGGTGGGAGTAAAAATTGATATTAAAAAGTCAGTCTTTGACATAATGAACATTTGTTTACAAATGGTCTTTGGCTAAATAATCTATTTTATCTTACCCCATAATATATTTTACTGCTTATTTTGTAACTGCTGCAGATACAAGGCATTTTGAATGCTAAGGGTTGTGGAACCCAACCTAGGATCCTTGTCTATTCCATGGATTTAATCAAAATTCATGCTCTGAATTCCAAACACCAACATGTGAGCCAGCCCTTGAACTATGACTTCTGAACGTGTTAGGACCCTACCTGAAGCTGTGTATTCCACGGGCATCTCCGGATAGCTATTACTGCAATCATCACACCAGTTAAAGGACATCTTTTAAGCTGATATCCTGCTGTTGTTATGAAGGGAATTGATTCTAATTGCCAGTTTCCTGCATTTTTCTTAAACATTTAGCCTTTGCAAGAAAAAAACCAACACAACACCTGATGATGAAAATTCCACACGTTACTAGGATTACTTCATAAACAGAACACTCTTGACTTTGGAATTCCCCCCAGACTCTGAACAAGGCTTACCCATACAGAAAACCTGAATTCATTTTGAAATGGCTGGAAAACAGGGGAAAATGTTATCTTTGAGCTATGACATTTGGCTTCCAGTGGACCCAGAAAATGGACACACATCCAATGTCAAACAGGCTGATAGTGGACAGGAAGCACTGGTGTCGACACAGCGAGCCTGACTTTCACGGGCAGCAAAGCCCTGGATGAAACCCAGGGCAGGAGCAAAGCGGGCTGCAGGTAAGGATGCGGGATCACGGTGCCCGAGGATCTCGGGACATCTCCCAGATAATCAGACTGAAGTCCGGCCAACTGGGAGGGACCAGTGCACTTATCCATTGTTGGGAGATGAGCAAGGCAGAAAAATAGACCCTGTGTCCAAGTCTTCCCTGGCTCCATTATTCAGAAAACAGGAATCAAATACAGAAACTTCCTCTCTGCCATCATTTTGAATCTCCTGGCACAGATTTGCACTGACCTCAGCTTCCAGTGGGTCCAATATGAAATTTATCTTCATGGAAATATGACCCTTGGCTGCCAGTAGACTAAAAAATGTAGCCAACAATAGGGCAAATAAAGATAAAGAAGTTTGTGCAGGACAAATGCTGCATTTCCTACATACGGCTTCTTTATTCTCCTGTCCCAGGAATGAATAGAAAACGAATGGGTGAAGCCGGCCATCAGGAAGCTCTACTGAGTTATCTGCACGCCGCTCACGGTGATAAAGTAGGTAATCTTCACACACAGACTGGAGCAGGATGAATAATAGGTATTGCTATGAATAAATGATGTGTGATCCGTACAAGGCGGGTAGACAGGGAGCGTCATAAAACGTTCTGTTCAACTGACCAGCTTTGCGCACTGAAGCTGTTTTCACACTCAGGCCACCTGAGCTTTAGGGTTCAGGAAATGACTGTGTGTGCACGTATGTGTGTGCCTGTATGCGAACGATTTAAGCTTTTTTTCAAGTGTCAGGTTTACTGTTTTGCTGAACCATTCTTTGAAAACATAAGCTAGATTTTTAAATAAATCAACATCTATGTATATTTTACTTTGACTATCTTTAGGTTATGGTTTAATATCTTTGGTCTTATTTTGCCCTGGTGCATATTTTGACTTTTTCTATTAATGTCTTGCATTTATACAGCTGTTTTCAAAGCAGCTGTGAAATATTTCAAAAATTTCTTCCCAGGGGAAGAAACTTAATCTAAGCAATATGGAAAAAGTAGAAAAAAAGAGACAAGCATTCCTCTATGGAGTTCTGTCAGGGTATTTCAGATATACCAGGAAATCATTCAGTTAAGCAAACATAGACATTTTATGTGGCAAGAACAAAGTAATGGCCTTTTTACTTCAATAAATCAATGGCATATTTGTCCCAAAGTGATCTGATTTGAGGACTAGACTTAAGGGGAAATCCCCCTTCCAAAATATCCACCTTATCTGGCTTTCCCTGATAGCTGAAATTCCAGTGTTTGAGAGGGCCGCTGTAGAGCCAAGGGGTGCGAATATCTCTGTGAAAGGAGGAGCCACTGAAATATTTACACTTCGGGGTGAGGTGTTTAATCAAACGTGATAACTAACTGGGATGTGTTTTTCTTGTGAAGCCACTGATTTCCAAGAGGGAAGGGGTGTCAAGATAGTGGTAGGAAGGCCTGACAGTGAAGGTAGAAAGGTGTTAAAGACAAAAGTCAACGTCCTCCTTATATTTTGAGGGGCGTACGTTTTAGCCCATGGGTCTGTGCAGTTAAATGTTTGTTTGCATGAGATTCTCAGAGTGAAAGATGGGCATAAAAAATCGTGGGTTATGGCAGCTTTTTTCAATTACCTAGGCTATTTTTTTTTCACCCAGAATTTCTGAAGTCAAATCCTGTTTACTTATGAGAAAGACGTTCCTGATAGAATTGTGCATATAAGTAAGAAGGCAAAAGACAGTTTGAGGATCATTGTTGAGCTTATCATTTGTCTGTCATTAAAATAATTTGAGCTCCAATGAAACATTGCTCCCTCGGGAGCTGGCAAATTGTTCCCTAGCCCTGTACCTCTAAGAGGACAGAAAGGGGTACTACAGTAGTCATTTTTAGGGGCCTCTTCTGCCTCTTCCATGGGCAACTTTGCCCCTGTTTCCAGTCTATCTGTCTCCTTCTCCCACCACACTTGTGCTCGCATATAACCCAGGATTAGGCAGAGCTGCCCCGGGGCATGGGGGAACCTGGGGTCTTGTGTCCGAGAAGGGCAATGCTGCAGTTGTGTGGTGGACAGATCAGGTTATGAGACTTCAGGAGCTATGGGCTTAGAATAAGTGGCTTGTCCTTCTCGAGCTGCTAGGAATCTATCTGTAAGGTGAGCTTTCGATATACCTTCAAATTTCAGTCAATGACGTTCCCTTCACAACTGTACCATGTCTATGAACCACATGTATAATCCCTTAGACATTTTTAACTTTGTTTCTTTTACTTCCACTCTGAAATAAAAACTAAGCTCACCCCACACCCACTTCTTCCTTCAAAGCATTTATCACAGTTTTAAATTATGTTTATTTGTGTGCCTGGCATACTGGACATGATCAAGAAACAACTGCTCAATTTTACTTGATTAGTGTTGCCAAAGACTAATTATTTTGTTTTGTTTTCCTGCAATTTATAAATTCCTCACCTACAAATATAGAATGAACATGTCTCAATGATTTAAAATTCATTATTAGGGGAATCATCGCCATAGAAAACTAGTTCCAAAGAGAAATGGGAAATCAGGAGTTATTGCAGGCATTTGACCAAGATGGACTAGGATGTCTAGGTTAGATACAAAACTGCTAATGTCCCACATGGCAATCAGGCAGTCACCTTAAGGTTTCGTGGTGTAGTGGTCATCATGTCTGCTTTACATGCAGAAGACTCTAGGTCCCATTCCCACTAGAACCATGAGATTGTTTATACTTCCATTCAAACAGTCTCCTTAGGGGTTATCTTTTCTATCAGACAGATAGAGAAGACTCTCGCTTCTCTACTGGATGAAAATCTACAATGTCTATCTTTGCCACTAGATGGCAAATCTAATGTAAACAAAGATCATATCTTTTATTTTACTCAAACTAGTTAATTTTACAAAGAATCTTTATGCCATATCCATAAATGGAGAACTAATATTACTTTCCATCAAGCCAAGGTAACACCCTGTAGTTGGTACAACAGGCAAGTGGTGTGTTCAACAGAAAGGTGCAAGCAAATCATAAAGTTTTCTTTAAGGTTGGTGAGGCATTCAATTTACTAGGCTCAGCTCTGCTGAGGAGGCACAGAAAGCCTCCCTGCTGGAAGGGCACACTTTCCTGGTCTTCAGGTGCTCATCATTGAAAACGTCTTTTTTCTGGACCAGCTAAAGCCAAGGTCCTTTTCCCAGATGGACCATGTTCTTATTAAACTTAGGTTTGCAGGTTGCTTGAGGTCTATTCTGGGAGTCAACAGAAAACCATTAAAGTGAATACTTTTGCCTGTCAAAGGCTCTCAATCTGGAGTCCGCTCTCTCTTAGCAAGTGTTAAAGAGGTGTTGAGGATGTCCTAGCACCACACTGAGACTTTTCTCATGACATCAGCAGGGAGATTGACCAAGAATAAGTGACTTTAATTGTTTAAATAGCACATTTGTTCCACAGTTTGGGAAACATATTTCTAGAGATGATTCCTAATACCCGCTCTTGCTCTAACATTCTTGTTGTTATAAGAATAGCATTCTAGAGATGAAAGAGACTTTGGCAAGCTTCTAATCCAAGACTTTGGAGAAAAGGTTCAGATATGTGACATAGGCACAGATTAGAGTTAATGCCTCCTAACTATAGTCCAGGGCTCTTACCAATCTAACTATGGCTTCTCTAAGCAGACTTAAAGGTAGCTTTGCTTCCTTTTCATTAAGTATTATTTCTGGGTTGATGTGTCTAGCCAGAATGAAATTGTATATGGTAATAGGACTGGATGGCTTTTGAGAACACTAGGAGGAATCTTGGTAAACAGCATCGAATTGCCTTAGTAAGAGGAAGTACAGCCTCTCATGCCAGAGCTGCTAGGATTTTGTTTCCCACCTCCACCTCTTACTACCTGTGTAATATCAGGTAAATTTTTTAACCTCTTCGATCTTCAGTTCCTTCATCTGTAAAATGGGGATAGTATTCAGGTTTCCCTCAGTGAGTTACTGTGAAGATTAAATGAGCAAAGGAAAAGCACCTCGAGTGCGTGGAACATCAGCAGTAATGTATAAATCAAGATTCTGTTGTTATTGGCCTGCCCACCTCTCAGATGGTTCCATTTCTCTTTTCATTCTCACCCTATAGCTATTCTTGTTGGTTTTAGAAAATAGTATTTATACAGTATACAAGATTGTATTCTTCTCCACATGGGGCATGACAGAGAGAAAATTTCCAGCTTGCTTGCAGGACAAAATCCAAATGGACTTTACTTTTAAAAAGATGAATATTTAAGCAAAAAACCTCAACCAGTAAACCAGCATTTGTTCCTGTAGAACAAAATAATGTGAAATGAGCAAGAACTTTGGAGTGTAGAAAATGTGGAGAAATTGGGTGAAGGCAGGGTAAGATAGTAAAAGAGAGATAAAGATGGGAAAAAAGATTTTTTTAACGCTCACCCAAGGAGACATTTTTAAAATTTATTTTTAGAGAGAGAGGAAGAAAGAGAAAGAGAGAGAAACATCAGTGTAAGAGAAACATCGACCAGTTGCCCCCGATATGCATCCCGACCAGGAATGGAACCTGCAGCCCAGGTATGTGCCCTGACTGGGAATCAAACCTGCAACCTTTTGGTACATGGCACAAAGCTCTAACCAACTGAGCCACCTGGCCAGGGCAGAAAGGAGGTTCTAACTGCATCAAAAATAAAGGGAATTTAAAGTTGACACTGAATTAAAAAAATAAGTTTGGGGACTACCAATGTATGACTCTTAAACACCTTTAACAGAAAACACCAAGATTCCCTAATCAGGCAAATGTTCTGAGTGGTCCCAATCCAGATAGCAGCACTAGATAATTCAAATGTTCATGATGGAATAATCTGATTTTTACCTACTGATTTTTAAGGAGTGGAGTCAGACAGATCTTCTAATGTAAACAGAGCGGCTTTCTCAATTTCAGAAATTTGTTTTGGAAAACATTTATGGTGTGATTGTGTGGATAAAAAGTAATGGGGATTCTATGGAAAAAGTAACCTCACAGGGTGATCCAATCATAAATTCCTAACTGGGCAAGTCATGACTGGTAGTCATGCCCTGGGCATATAACTTTTTAGTAAAGGGTGTATGTTTGCCTTGAGCAAGCCTTGTCCATTGTTCTTGGGCATCTAAGTTAACACACCTTTGAAATACCAGAAGTAATACCCTTCAAAGGGGGTATTAACCCTCAAGAGAGCACATAACCCTCGTACTGTCCTGTAATCCAATCCCCATCTTGCTTTCTCCAATCTTCCCTATGTTCCCCCTCACCCCCCTCCTTAATTTCAAATACATAAAAGAAATTGCAAAACTTTCTCTCCAGAGCATTGAGATCTTCCTCCCTGGCACATGTTGTCAGTTTGGCTCAGATAAACTCTTATAGAAATCCTTGACAGTTTTGATTGAACCTTTTTTTTTACATCGACAATCGCTATGTGCCAAACCCTGTGGTGGGAGCTTCTCTCAAGCCCTTTATAATCAAATGGATGAAAACCAGAATACAGGAGTAAGTAACAGGAATGTGAACTACCTTGACAGAGCTGAACACCGGGTGTTGTCTTCCACTTGTTACCAGCCAATGGCCCTGGAGAAAGGGAAGTGGCCAGATTAAAGGAAGAAAAATTCTGACACTGTGTTGATCAGATGCCACTTCGCTAGTTCTGGAGGTACTGTTTTAAGAGAAACATCCCGAGAGCCTAAGATGATGGTAGTGGCCCTGGTGATATCTCACCAGGAAAGAGAAGAGGAAGGGATCTCTGAAATCACCAGGTGGGCAAATCAGTAGTGTATCATGGAGAATGTCGTGGGGAAAAGGTGAATTCTTTCTCTGGTGTTTTTCAAGGTCGAAAGGGTGGGAACAAAGAGGAGGCCGCTTTGAGCACACCCCAAGAGGGCCGTAGCCATGTATGTTGCTGAAAGTGGAATAGGCTATATTTTGAGGTAGTGAGCTCCTGACCACCGAAGGCATTCAAGTAATTTTTGGATAACCACATATAATGGCTGCTAACCAAGTGATCCCTACATGGGGAACACTTAGGAGTTATTTCCTACTCTAATAATTCTGTGAATAGTAGAAAAATTAAAATAGAATTTTTCTTTTAAAGAAGTTTTAGAGCACATTTCTTCTACAAAATGAAGCACACAGATGTCATTTTGTCCATAATCAGTCCACCATATTTAGACCCAGCTTCTAGCCCAGGTCCTTACTAGGTAGGGTGCCATTTCGTTTGAGTAGCCCTCAGCTATCTAAATTTAAATTACAGCCTCCTTACCCCTCTCCCTCATAGCATGCCTCTTCCCTTTGTAGCATTAGCTCAAAAAAGTATAAAACACTCCGAGTTGTTCACCACTGGATACCTAAAGGCCAGGGCTCATGACAAACCCCAACAATGAACAGCAAATTGACAGCATGAGTATAATTACTGAAATAACTTTAAAAATGTGTCTGCTTTTTGAATCCAAGTTTTCCTACAAAGTGGAGCTAAAAATGCCTGTCCTCAGAGTTTTGTGGTTTTTTAAAGATTGAGAGAGGGAAGAGAGAGAGAGAGAAAGTGTGTATAATATGACTAAATGTGTATTGTACATTATATATATATATATAAGGTGAATTCATATGTACATATATATGTATATATATATATGTACATGTATATATGTATATAAATTTCAACTCCTATATGGTGTGGCACATAGAGTGTACCATAACATGAAAGTTATAATTGGTTGATAATTATTATGGCTTTTTTCCACCAGCCACAAACATCAATATTTTGGGTGTAGCCTGTGTTAGGGAACCGGGAAGTAGAGATGTGAACTCTAGCTCCCACACTCAAGGCTCTGTGAATCCAGTTGGGAATCCAAAACATGCAGAAAATGGTAATAATAGTACCAGACACAGATTCATTTATTCACTCAGCAGTGTATTAGGCAAGGGGGATGCAAAGGCAGATTCTACTTGGAACCTTCCCTTAGAGAGCGCAGAGTCTGGTACAAAAGACAGACATGAACAAATAATGAAAAAGCAGTGAGATGAGGACAGGAAGAGAGTGAAGAAAGAGTGACAACCAAGCCCAGAGTGTCTGCATCTGTAGGGGAAGCCAGGGCAAACGATACTGGAATAGAAACCCAGATCAGGAACCTGCAGGAGACGGATCTATAATTCAGAACATACAAACATGTAGGAATGTATCAATTTCTACACTATTGGTACTTCCATACCAATTGGTCAGTCATTGTCCCATGCCCCCCCCCCCCCAGCATTCAGCTCCCTGTCCACCCAGACCCTCCCATGGAGCCTCGCCTCCACAAAGCAGCTATTTAGGAATTCACTACTGGAGCTGCAGGGGTCTTCCAGGACTTCCCTTGCGCACCAAGCCCAATTGGTTTTTGCCCAAGCATTATCTCCTATTGCATATTGACTCTCACCCCTCCTAGGAGAACTTGGGAGCGAGGAGGGAGAGGAGGAAGGGGAAGCCTGAGGAAGAGAGGAACAGCATAAAAGTAAGAGACCATGTGGTTTGAAATCACTGAAGTCCAAGGAGATAGGGCAAAGCGGAAATGGGCAAGTGTGCCTAAGTGCATCAGATGATGCAGGGCAAAACAGTAAACAAACAGGGCCTGGCATCACGCTACCACATTGAAACCTGCCACCTTTCAATTCCATAGCCAAGGACAAATCACTTGACCACACTAAGCCTCAACTTCCTCAAACTGTATGACAGAGATAATGATGTCACCTCAGCTCACTGTGCAGTTGTGAATATTGACATGATCCATGAAAAGCGATAAGGTCAGAATCTGGCACAGAAAAAACTATCACTACTATTATTATTAAGAGGCTCTATTCTTAATGCTTTGCATGCACCATGTCTTTCAATCCTCAATATCCCAATATGTGATTGAAAGAGATGGTAACCTCCAGGTCGTATAGCACTATTGGAATGGATGGGTTTCTGGCCCCAGGTTTGTGCTAAAGTTACAGTAGCCCTCCCTCCCCACCCCCCATCCATAGTTTTACTGTCCACAGTTTTAGTTACCACCAAGGTCTAAAATTATTAAATGGAAAATTCCAGAAATAAATGATTTGTGAGTTTTACATTGTGCACCATTCTAAGTAGCATGATAAAATCTTGAGCTGTCCCACCCCTCCCTTCCAGGGACATGAATCAACCCTTTGTCCAGCGTCTCCACAGTGTATGTATGAGCTCCCCGCCCATTAGTCACTCAGTAGCCACCTCAGTTATCAGATCAGTTGTTGAGGTATCTTGGTGCTGTATTTAAGTCACCCTTATTTTACTTAACAATGACCCCAAAACACTAGAATAGTGATGCTGGTGCTTCATAAATTATATAAATATCTAGCCACTATGCTGTACACCTGAAACTAACATAATATTAAATGTCAACTATAATCGAAAAAAAATAAAGAGTAGTGATGCTGACCGTTAGAACAGGCCAAAGAGAAATTATAAAGCGCTTCCTTTAAGTGAAAGGTTGAAAGTTCTTGAGTGGGGGGTCTTGGAATGTATCCCCCATGGATAAGGGGGCGGGGGGTGGCAACTGAATTAAGTTCGAATCGTGAGTGGATAGCTGGGTTGACACAGCTTTGCTGTCATGGCAACACAGGCCTTTTTGATGTCCCTGCCTGATAACTTCACAGGCAACGTTGGACATGATAAAAATTGCATGACCCTGAATCCAAGCAGAGCACTCTAAGCAATAAAGAGGCACTACAGCCAGCAAGGCACCAATAGAGCTAAAGAGATATGTATAAACAGTGAACAAATAGAAAAGTTAACCTTTAAAATGTAGCTATGAAAATGCCATGGTAGCATAAAGACCATTTCTGAGCCATGCTTTCCATTACAGTTTTGGACTTGTTTTGCTTCCTTCAATCAAAAGATGTTAAAAGGTTAATTTCAAAATGAAAAGTAGATGCAACAGTAGGCAGAGAGGAGAGAATCTTGTCCCAGGTGAATGGATGCAAGGATGACTTCCTTGAAAAACAGAGAGAGGGAAAAGAGAGGGGCTTGGGAAGGCCCTATGTCCTATAGATCTTCTGTTCTGCTACTTAAATTCCCCTCCTCAGCTAGCTGTATCATGCTACTTCTCACTGGCATCCCACAAACCTTAGATTTGTGAAGAAACTTCTCCTTTAAAACCCAGTGATTAATTTATTTGATGCCCAGATTGCGGTCTGTCTGAGTCAGTCACATTAAATATTGATGGAGGCTTTGATTTAGAGTTACATCCAGGCAACACAGTGTTCTCTGAAACTGGTGGTAATATTTAAAGAGAATGAACCTTCCAGGTGCACCCGCATTTGGAGATAGCTGGCTCCAAGGCTTCCATCTTTATTAGAATCAAGTTAGTCTAAAATACAATTAAATCCTAGCCTTCCATCAATAATAGCCTCCTTACTCCTGGGAGATGGATTTGATTTGACCTTCAAGGAAACTCACCTTGGCTTTCTGCCCTGTTTGCTTATTTATTTATTTTTTCTATTCTCTTCCACATTATTGGTTAGCAGTAACAACCTACCTTTTATTCACATTGGAATAAAAGGTGTTCTTGGCTGCACCCATAGTCAGTGAGGGGAGAAGTCACTGGTAGCTCAGCAGTGGGTATGAACAGGTTTACAACCCCAGTGAAGGTCTTTATTCGAGTATTTACTTCACTTCTCAGGGATCCTATACTTGTTTATGGTCCTTCCTCTCTCTCTGCCTTGCCCTGAAAATCTAGGATATTTACCCTCCCCCTGGACTTTGAGCTTTCTACCTGGGGAAGAACTCCCAGGTCACTTACCAAATACTGGACTCACATTTTTCTCATCGATCCTTCTTACCATCAGAACACATACCTAGACGTACACACACACCAGAGAAGACCCACCACTCAATAGTTACTTGAAAAGGCTTTGGGTGACTCATTCTATGAAGAGTGTCGGTGGCTCAATCTGACAGGAATTTGCATTTATAAAGAAACAATACTCAAAAGTATGTGGCATTTACGACATACAGGAGAGGCTGTTGTGGAAGAGATTTTGTATGTGGAAAGTCTTGAGTGGTAAGTATTGATCAGAAAGGAATTTTAGGGTGGGCACTTATTGCGTTGGACCAACAGAAATGTATATTTAGTTAGTAGGGGTTTTTAAAGAAATGAAATTAGTAATTTCAGAGAAAACTCAGTCAGACTTTGTGGTGAGCCTGCCCACTACAGAAGGGAGATGAAGCAGACTACTTTGCTTTTGTTCAGCCATGATAATAAAGGGAGCCAAGAGCACAGTATGAACCTGAGTAAACAGAGAGGAGTGCCCAGGTCAAGAGTGAACTATGCACTTTCAGTGATGATAATGGCCTGAGAATGAGAAAGCCACATGCAGAGGAAGGAAGCAGCAATCAGAGGTGCTGCTACACACCCAGAGGTGGGGCTGGGGATGCACGCTCATTCAATACCCCTCCACAAGGAATTCCCTTCACCCTCACTTCCTTTCCACTCTCTGATGCTTCTCATGTCCTGCACCTAGCCCAGTGGCCCTCGTGATGAGGAATGAGCTCTCAGAGCCATTTCCCTTGAAGCTCCACTCATGCTGGTTGGCTTCTAACTCTCCAGTATCTGAGTACCTTCATGGTTTTGCCACTGAACAACTGCATGACCACCAGAATCACTTAACCTATTTGGACCTCACCTATAAATGAGGGTATTGGGCTAATGTAATGAAGGAATGTAGGATTCCTTCAATATAGGATATATGTTATGTTTGACAGATTCTGTTCTTTAGAAAAGAAAAATATGTGAAAATGTTTGAAAACCAAAGATCTGGAGCAAGCCTGTCGAGCTCTTAAGTGGTCCTAGTAATTCTATTGCTTTGACTGAAGTTGTCCTTGGTCATTTTCTCTAGGTCATTGGAGATCAGTTTCCTAGAATATCAGGCTGAACCATAGCCCTTGATATGTTGCTGCTATGATAGCAGCAAGAGGACCCAGCACAGGGATCACTGAGGACCAGAAGCACTAGCCAGTGAGAGAGAGAAACTGAGGCCAGTAATGACGGATTTGTCTTGATTTTATAAACTTAGGGGAAGGAAGAGGGTTCAGTTCTCATTAACAAGCAGTAATACTAACTGATAACCTTTTTATATAGCACAGTGTTCCAGACAATGTCCTAAGCGCCGGATATATAAGGCACTCAATTTTCACAGCAACCTTATAAAATAAGTGTTCTTATATCCCTATTTACAGATGAGGAAACTGAGACAGAGATTAGTTAATTAGGTTGCCCATGGTTATGCAACTATTAAGAGATGGGTCTGGGATCTGAAACCAAGAATTCATGTCTTGATTCAATGGGTATGAGACAACCCTGGAATCATTCATTTCCAAATCTCTTGGTAAATATATTATGAGGCCAGAGGAATCTATCCTGGATGTCAGTTCCTTTAAGATCAGGCTATTGAGCCTTCAGACTAAATTCTCAAAAGGCACTAAAGAGAGTCTGGATTTCTAATTAAGCATTGGCATCATGTGGGAAATTAATGAAAAGGGTTCCAGTACGTTCCATTTAATGTGTTTTGTTCTTGTATGTACCATGGCGTGGGAAATGCTCATAGAGAAAACCACTTTACAAATCAGAAATACACTATATCTATTAATGCTTTTCACCTTAACAAGCCCCATCCTTCAAAGAAGTCCCTTTGGACAGAGATGAAAACTGAGGCCAGAGGGTTGCAGTAAAGTGACTTACTCAACCTCCAAAGTAAATGATGTCAGAGAAAGGTCAAAACTCCTACTTCCTGACTTTAGATCAAATATTTTCAACTGAGACCACATGACTCCTATATTTCAGTCTCTTTCTGTCTCTGTCTCCCTCTCCCTTCCCACTTTCAAATAAATTGTATCTTAGCATCTGTAAAGTCAGGATCCCCAGGGGAGTTCAAGTGAAGAGGACCTGAATGACATGACTGTGTAGGGAAAGGAGCATAGGATTAAATAATCATGTCTTATAGATTGGCCCCGCCCAGTGCTTCCCAATGATCTCACTGCCTCCTCTCAATCACACTGTTGCTATCTTAACTCACAACTTCATTAATTTACTCCTAGATTGCTGCCTCTGGTTCCCTTACCTCTGTTCTTCCCCTTTCTTCAATCTGTATCCCTGTGACTTGCAGTTTTATCTCTCCATGACTTTGTGTCAAGTCTTTATTTAAAATCTTCTTCATGGGTTTCTAGTGTCCTAAGGATTGCTCCATAGGTCCCTGGTGTATGTAAATTCACTTGGGATTCATGAGCAAGGCAAATTTTTGCCTCCACTTCCCTGTACGCCAGGCGGTCTTTATAGATACTGTAAGAGCTATTAGTCTCATCACTATTCTGAGGAACAGCACACATTTTGCAGATGTCTGTAGAGTGTTACAATTAAGGATATAAGCTTTGGAATGTGACAACATGGGCTTGACTCCCAGCTCTGCTCCCACTGGATTGGGACAGCTGGAGGGTTGGCTGGAGGAAGCATGATCTAGGATGACTTCACTCACATGTCTGGAAGTTGACAGGTGATTGGTCAAGGGTTGGCTGACTCTCAGCTGGCCCACGTTGGATCTCTGCCACATGGCCTCCCCTCTTCCAGCACAACAGCTTGGGCTCATTCATAGGATAGTTCTAGGATCTCAAGTGTAGCTAAAAAGCAAGCCCTCATGTGCAGTCCTCTGCCTGCATCACATTTACTAATGTCCCTGAATCAAATTAAGTCGCATGGTAGAATCAAAATTTAAGGGATAATGAAATAGACTCTATCTCCTTTCAACAGGGAGGAATCTTGAACAATCTATCACACATTTCCAGTTTCTCTACATAAATGATAGAGATGCTAATATTCTTTCCTGACTTATAAATTTGCAGTGAGGATTAAACCATATAAAGTATGTCAAGTGCCCAGTAGAGTACATGGCATCTAGAATGCACTCAATCAATATTCTTCACTTTTAAAGTTCAAATATAAATCCTGTAGCAGTTATTAAAATGCAAGGAACAGTCTTTGATCTGTGGTGGTTTAAAGTCTATCTCAAGTTTTGTTTCACACTCTTCTTATTGAGAAATACAGGCTATGTCCCATTGCCTTGAATCTGGCCAGGCTTGTGACTGTTTTGACCAAAAGAATATGGTGGAAGTGATGCTGTACCAGTTTTCAGGCCCAGATGTTAAGAGATTGGCAGCTTTCGCTTTCTCTCTATTTGCTTTCACTTCCTGTCTGTTGGAATTCTCACTCTCAGAGCCCCGAGCTACCAGATACAGAGTCTGACTACCCTGCTAACGAGAATACCTGGAAAGGCCCACAGACTAGAGAGTCTAGATAAGCCTTGCAGATATCCCACTGACATATTTTACATGGATGTGAAACCATCCTGCACCCTCCAGACCAGCCCAATGGCTAGCTAAAAACCAAGAGTGACCGCGGGTGACATCACAAGGAGCAGAAATGTTAGCTAGAGGCATCCTACTTGAATTCCTGACTACAGAGTCATCAGATGTAATAAGACAGCTATTGTTTTGAGCCACTCAGCTTTGGGGTAGTTGGGTACAATTGCACACAGCAGGTACTCAGGACACAGGGGGACTGGGACTGAAGAACTTCCTGGGGTATGAGAATTTCAGTGTTCAAAACAGGAAAGTCACCCTTAATACATACTAGAGACTATCACTGTTGTTTTGTACTAAAGCAAAAATGAACAATGTTGAAGTGATTTCATTTCTAGCAAAATTACCTAAGGCCACAAGGAATTCTGTACCTTCTTGGGAGGTAAAAAGCATTTCTGAATGGAGAGGCTGCATGATGCTTTTTTATAAAAGACAATCTGCTAAAACCAGTTCTAGTTGATTTTCTTATCTCTGAGACACCTTTTTACCTGAGAAAGGCTTTTTTTAGAACCCTTATACATGAATAAGAAAACAACACTGAGTCTCAATGGCATTTTCAACTTAAGCTCCAACTAAAGCATTTTGACTGAACTTTTGAAATAACTAATTATCAGAGCAATTAACAGATATAGCTCATGTCTTGCTAAATTTAATATCTTTTGTGATTGTTATTTGGGTAAAACTTTAAAAATATGTATAACTACTACCTTATTTTCCTCCCTAAATACAAATTGTAAATTTACTTATATTGTAAAATCATTTAAGTTGCTTTTTTTTTCCTGAATGGCAAAAATAATGATCTGGGCTGACAATTTAGAGAATCTAGAAAAGAACAGTAATGTGAAAATATTTTTGATAAAATAACTGGATTTTTCTTCTAATTGCTCTTTGGTTTTCTCTCTCTCTCTCTCATACACACACACACACACACACACACACACACAAAAGAAAAAGAAATGAAACAAGGAATCTGCATCACCAATGATATCAGGATTTCTTAGTAACCTGAAATGAGAAAAAAATAATGAAAAAAAATTGGTCAATAGAATGATAGTTGGGCAAAATCTAGGGAGTGTAAAAGGCACCAGCATGGGCCTCTCCCTGCACAGCCCTACACAAAATCTAGGTTTCTATAGAAACAAGTGAAAAGTTCCCAAATTACACACCAGCGTCTTTTGACTGGAAGATGGAAGGCCAAAGTTGTGAGGGGTCCATCCACAGGGGGCCTCCTTTTACACTTGGTTCCACAGTG
The DNA here is from genome assembly GCF_964146895.1 of Miniopterus schreibersii. Lineage (NCBI taxonomy): Eukaryota > Metazoa > Chordata > Mammalia > Chiroptera > Miniopteridae > Miniopterus > Miniopterus schreibersii. Next base: position 69,659,411 of record NC_138110.1, read on the forward strand.
TCCAATGTCAGGGGACAGAGGAGCTGAAAGGGAAACCCTTCTTCATAGCAGAATTACTGTGTGGAAATATGCAAATATTTTTAACACTTTGGTTCCTACTGTTAAATTGCTTTTCAGATGGTTTGCAGCAATATATATTTCCACTAGTCTTATTTTATAAATTGCATTTAGTGTTATCCTTCTTTAAATTTGCTGATTAGGGTAAAAAAGATAGCATTGTTCTTTTATTTCAGTTTTTTCAAAATTAGTAATGGATTTAATTAACTACACACATTTATTAGACACTTATATATTTTTTCTTTTTTGATTGACATATTTACAACCTATATTTATTTATTTTTAGGGTGTCTTAATTACATTTTTAATGTTTATTCACATGCTATTTGTTAAAAATTATTCCCAGATGGCTTTTTATTCCACGATAGTTTTATTTACTTATAAACCCCAATTGCTCATTCTTTTGGGTGACTGGAGAATTTGGCTGAGTAGCAGCCTGGTACAAGTTCCAGAATGTTAAAGGATTCTGCTATCTAGGCCTCAGCTCAAACTCGACAGGTGTCTCGTGATGTCAAGAGAAAAAAACAACCACCCTGTCGGAATGACTATGTTCCTATTCCATCCTGTTATTTCAAATGGCATGTTTCCGACCTGTGTCACTGCCTTTTTCCTCTATGGCTTTGTGAAAGGATTTCGCACTGTCTCGGGGAGCCCTGCCACAGGGGGCTTAGCGTCGGTGCTGCGAAGTTGCTTTGCTCCCCTGCAGTGACTGCGCTGACGGAGTACTTCTGGTTGGTCTGACACTGGCTCTCCCCTTTTACGGATGCATATTCTGATGCCACAAAGGAAGGTGCATGTGGCTGCAGGACTTTGGGAGTGAGGGTTCCTACTGCGCATGAATTAGGTGTAAGGGCTCTGGGGGGCTCAAGCTGGTGTCCGGCTTTACCTCCCTCTGAGTCCAGGGCTGTGCAGAAATATCACCCAGCATTCCCAAGAAACAGTCGGCCCAGCTTGCCCGACCCTAGGGGAGCCTGGCGAAACTGAACCGGACGGCAGTTACTAGAGAATTGCCTGCTTTCCCACCTGAATTCCCCACCCTCAGCTGGTAGGGTTTTAGGGTGGGTGTGTATTTCAGTTTGTCAAAAAGAGATCAGTTCCTGTGCTGAAAGGCAAGCCTGGGGCAGTGTTTGACAGAGCCTGGGACACCGGGAGGGACAATTACCACGTAAGTGGTTCTCACGCTGGCTCTGGCATTGGGTGCCAGCTCACACATTAACTCCTTTGACGGTATTTTCGCCAGTTTACTCAACATTCTCAAGGGATGGCTTTGTCGATTGTTTCTCTGGCTGCTGTTTTGACAGTCGATAGCCCCTTGATGCCAGCTTAACCTGTTTCATAAGAAAGAGGCCAACGTGAAATTTTAAACCCAACAACTGCTGGTCCTGGTATGGGGTGGCTCCAGCTCTGTTCCCCCCTTTTTCCGTCTCCTGAATGGTAATGGGCTTTTATCAAACGCACGCCTTTCCTCATTCTCCCAGGCTTTGGGGAAGAGGGATCATGCATTATTAGCTTGGATGGGTCAGAGTCAGGGGAGTATTGAAACTTCCAGCGGAAACTGACGGGATGCTAAGCCCAATGTAAGCAGATACAGTTTACATTATCAAGGTGATTCCAGACAAATGCCTCTGTTTGGGATATTTTTTGTGTCCATGTCCAGTGAGCAGCAATGATAGACTGGACAAGAATCAGGCTCTGACTTAAACAACAGGGCTTCTGGGGCCAGGGGTGGGTTTATGGCCAGAATCTGTGTCCTATAGCCACATTAATAAGACATACGGAGTCATAGCTCCATGCTATTTGTAAACAGTTGCAAAAGAGAGGGACAGAAATAAGAATTGCTTCCTTCTCTAAATCCCCTAGTTAGGCAAGTATCTTAACAGTCCAGCAGAAGCACATTCCTGGCATCCCTCTAGTGCCCACCTACCAAGGTGTAATCAGGGGTCAGGCTCTTTTTGAGAACAAATGCACCGCCTGAAACTAACCACCTTGATATTACCATGTTCTTTCTAAATTGCTCATGTTGCAAATTCTCCGTACAACTCCTAATTTTAACCTAGTAAACATATTTCCATTTTAGCCACTACACTAAGCACTATTTTGAATTTTACCTTAAAATTAAAATGACTTGTTATTTTAAGTTATTTTAAATGAGATGTTAAGTTTTTTCATCAACTCTTTAGTCCAAATTAAAGTCCAATAAGTTGAGTAAATTTTTACTTTAAAAATGTTTGTGCTGTTGCAAAATTAAATATTCTGATTTTTTATTCCTTTATTTAATAACATAATTTTTCAAAAGATTTCTAACTTAGTTCTATAGAACTATTAGTGTAGAAAGTAAATACAAATGAATGTGGACATTTTTGTATGGGATTATCAAATATTTTAGGGCTTATCATAGTTTATTTCAGTTAATAGAATACTAATGTTTTACTATCTCAGAGACCTCAATGTCATAATTTATGTTTCTGATAAATACAAAAGCAACAGAAAAGTGAATGTGGAGGTGACTCAGTCCAGAAATTAAAATAACTGCCTTAATCGGTTCTCTTAATTGCTCTGACCACACCCTCTTTTGGGGGCGTAAAGAGAATAGCTCACAAACTGGAGATTAAATTATAGTCATCTGATATTAAAGGGAAAGAACATTTTAAAAATGCATTTGCTGATCACTGCCACTTGCTTTGCAGAACCTAATACACCCCTCCCTGATAACATCAAAGGAATTAAGGCCCTCTTTATGTAGCAAATGCTTTTCACAGTTCAATAACCATTCCTGTTGCTGCTATAATATTTCACCCACATTTCCCCATGCTCAAAGTAGGCCTCAGAATTGGAACTGTTTTATTTCTATTGAAAGCACCTCACCTCTCCTCCCTACATTTTAGCACCCCTCTCCAAATATTTGCAGGGCATAATCATTACATTACTCAGAAAAGTGGAAAAATAATTTCTCTGCTTTGGAGTCTAGTTTCTGAGACATGGAGACTAAAAATGCCCTGCCCCAGCTTTCGCACTCATTTTCCTCTGGCTGTTTAAAGAGCCAAACCAAGAGGCAGTGAGTGAGTGGCTTGACACATGAACCAGAAACAAACAGCAAAAGACAGGATTCAAGAGCCCTAATGTGCCCGCAATAGAAACCATTGTGTGAAGCACTTCCTGGGAATTATTTAGGGATTATGGTGTCAAAATTGCTCAATCTGTAGGAAATACCCCAGGCCTTCAATTCACATCAGCAAATATGTATTAAGTGCTTACTCTGTGATCAGGACTGAGTTAAGCACTTAGGGGAACAAAAAGAAAATATAAGTGTATTACTTGATAAGCAAAAGTGTGAGTGGATTTTACTGAAGGAGGTAAAAAGTGCTGTAATCGAGTGAAAGCTCGTTCTGCTTGCTGCACAACAGCCAGTATGTCGAGTGACAAGGAGTTGGAGCGAGGAAAGTACTTTATTCCAAAAGCCAGCAAGCCAAGAAGACACCAGATTGGTGTCCTGAAGAACCATTCTGAGAAAGTACAGAATTCAGGCTTCTTTTATGTCATGGGAAGGGAGAAATGGGAGGGTTTTGAGGTCAGGAGGTGATTGATTACTGCAAACATCTGGATGTCAGCAAGGGTCCAAGGGAGAGGGTGAAACTTCAGACTCCTGTTGCTGTGGTCTCAGTCACAAGGTTTCTATAAATCTTTTAATAAACAATCATTACTTTTATATATATATACCTTCTTTATCTCCTTGGGGAGGTAGTTTGGAGCAGGGAGGTTGTTTCCATAATTTCTAGGCTACGAGCTAGATTGCTTTAATGATTACCATAACTATGTGCAGGGCTAAGCAGGAGTTGCTAACCGACATGTCAGGCTCCAGTCATGCCTCTGTACATATATTATTTTCTTCATATCTTAATAATATTGCAGGTGGGTCTTCTCGACTCCTCCTGAGACCTCTCTTAAACAAAACAAAAGAAAACAAGCAAAAGAAAAAAGGTTTTGCTTTAGATTAGTTGTTTTCATTTTTAGTTTCAGGAACAAACACCCTGATAGTTTTGAAACCTAAGAAGGAGAAATGATTAAAAATCAACGTCTGTCAGAGACAGCGAAAACAGGAGAGGGCAGGACTTAAAAAAGACTCTCAGATCCTTAAAAGGGCTGCTATGAAGGCATAAGGGGGAAAAAAAGATGGATGGGAAAGGAAACTAGTATTTTGTATGATTTATTTTAGCAACACCAGAGAGAAAAAGTTTTGAGGGAGACCCATGAGTCTCAAACATTTAGGAATGTTTTACCCCTGCTTTGTTTTTCTTTTTTATTCTACAAAATAAAAAGACTTCGATCTATTTTTTTACTAGGTCACCTAGCTTGTTCTCGGGTTTCTGGACCCACTCCCACCCCTCTTTTAAGGAAAGATTCAGCCATGCTTATTGTTTTAAAAGGTTTCTAATCACAGGGGAACCACATTCAACTTTGCTCATTTCCTGTGCCAATTAACAGACAGGAGTGGTTGTCTCCCCACTGTTACCACAAGGAATTCCAGGGACTGACCCTTTCAAACTTGACTCCCAGTGCCTGGGAAAGTGGCATCAGTTTTAGAAAGAGACAGGAAGTTGGAAATCCTGAGAGTCACAGCCCAAGAGCCTGAGAACCAGGAGGGCAGGGCAGCTCATATGCAAGGAGGGTGGAAGCCCCAGGAGTGAAGAAAGCTTTATTTTTATTTTTAAATTTTATTCCACAATGAAAGTCTTAGTCCTGGGAATAAAACAACAGCAAAAAATACCTTGTTTCATTGGGCACTCAAGAGATTCCTGGGCCTGGACAGCACTATGTTCATCTGCCAAAAGGGTGCAAGTGTCCTCACCCCCAGAGTTTAGATGAAGGGAAAGAAAGAATGCTCCTGAGGCTGGCCCAGCAGGGCTGGGGGAGAAATCAAATGGGAGACTCTGGGTTCTAGCGGAGACCAGAGCCCCATACCTGCAGCTGCTCTGACTTCCTCCGAACCCAGAGGTGCAGCTCTTCCCCTGCCTGGAAGAATTTCTCCAGGCCTCCCTTCTTCACTAAATCTTTGAAGTCCCACCTCCTGCAGGAACCTGATTTGCTGACTATTTCAGTGTATCAATAACCTATTGATATTGTAATCCTGTGTAACAAACTATATCACAAAACTTAGTGGTTTAAAACAATCACCGTTTATCATTTTCCCAAGTCTACGGTGGCCTGGGAAGTTCTGCTGATTTGGACCGGGCTTGGATGATTGCAGCGGGGCTCCTTCAGGCAGTGGGCTGGGTGCCGGCCGGTCTGGGAGGGTCTGGTAGGGAAGGCTCAGCTCTGCTCCATGTGCTCTCTCTTCCTCCAGCAGGTGCCCAGGTTTATTCTCATGGTGGTGGTACAGCTCCAGGAGAGAGCTCAAGTGGACAGGACCTCTCGAAGATATCCACCCCTCCGTATCTGGGTGAGAAACTGGGCTCTGCTCAACTCCAAGGGGTCACATGAACTTTAATTGTGACAAAGTAGAGCCCAGAGAACTTTCCTATACTTTCCACAGATATCTGAATTCCCAAAGGAGGGTACCAGAGCCCCAGTAATGGCTGTGAGAGAATTTCCACAGCTCAGCAAGGTAGGGATACAGAGATTGAGATTGTTTTAAAGAAAATTATAAACAAATGTATTGCTGAGTTATACACAGCAACATTTCTTCATAAATTCATGGCTTTTTAAATTTTTATTTTATTTTTCAATTATAGTTGACATTCAATATTATATTAGTTTCAGGTGTACAGCAGAGTGATTAGACATTTATATAACTTATGAAGTGATTGCTCCAATAAGTCTAGTATTCCCCGGACACTACACATAATTATTACAATATTATTGACTACATTCCCTATGCTGTAATTTATGTTCCTATGACTAGTTTGTAACTACCAATTTGTGCTTCTTAATCTCTTCTCCTTTTTCACCCTGCCCTGCCCCGCAGCAACCATCAGTTTGTTCTCTGTATCTATGAGTCTGTTCATGGTTCCTTAAGTCCAAGAACCCAGGCAGCATATTTCTTAAATCCAAGTACTTTACCAAGAAGTCAAAAAAAGTGGTAATTCTAAATTCTAGGTAAATCGTGTCTCGGGACACATAATGTCCCAGGTTTATGGGTATTTCTTTCCTATCTCTAAACAAATAAAAAGAATTACCAAGAAAATAATTAGTATGATGTTAAGTTCTGAAAATGGTGCTACAATAAAAAAAAATGCTCCTGTGCACTAGATACTTATGTTTAATTTGGCAGTACCATACTCTAATTACCAATCATTAATTAGAAATAAACTTAAAGTAAGGAGTACCTGTGGTCAATCTGATACAGGAGTTCTGGCCTCAACAAATTTGCAAAGGCTTCATGGAATAAGCTGAACGCAAACATGGCCCCAATATCCCGAACCACCCTGTATTCATGCCATTTACAACGTGACTTTCTGGCTGCTCTGGTGGAAAAGCTGGGTATGAGTCTATTTCAATACCTGTTGAATCTGGGCTGGCCTTGTGATTCACTTGAACAAACAGAATACAGTGGAAGTGACAGTGTGCCAGTTCTGAACCCTATTGTCCTCAAAGACATGAAATCCTTCCGTTCCCCCTCCACCTAGGACACCAAGCTCAAAGACAGGAAAAACCATGATCTTCTGGTAGATTCTGCTTTCAGCCTACCAGAAACTGTTGCACACAACCACACAGCCTAGCAACCTGCTTAAATGTGGGAGGGAAGAAATATAGGAAGAAAAATAGCAAAATTTCTATCCCAAATTACCCTGCCATGGCTTACATTTTCAAAGAAGCTTTGGGCATTCTTCAACGTGTGCACCAGATCAAGATCTTGTTCACATCACCCCAACTTCCTTCCTCTCATAATCCTGCTCAGAAAGAAGCAGATGAGTTCCCATCAGTGCTGGCAGCTACCAAAGGGAAGGTCACAGACGGTAATAATATAGGCAAGCTCATAACAAGATGTTTGAAATATGTCCCAGAGCTATTAGATGAAGTAGTGGATACTGAAATGTACTCCTAAACCCAGCTCTTTGTGTAACTTTAAGTATAAGCCAGCTGTTGATCAGCCTTAGGAAACAAATGCAGGAATAACTAATTAATGGAAGATGTTTCCAGGCTGAAAAAGAGAGGAACGGTGTTTTGATGCATGGATAGTTGGCCTCTATTGTAAAATCTTTCTTTTTCTCTGTTTGCTATAGCCATTTGGGGCAACTTCAACCCAAATGGAATTTCTACAGCCACTCAAGAAGTTGTAAGGTGTGGTCTGACTCAATGTTCTGGGAGTCCGCTAGGCTGCTTTGACCGAAGAAGTAGGTTGCAAGGAGAGCTCACACATGATGGCACTGTGACTTCTTTTAAACAAATATGTTTTTGTTGATTTTAGACAGAGAGGAAGGGAGAGGGAGAGAGATAGAAACATCGATGAGAGAGAAACACCCATCAGCTGCCTCCAGCACACCCTGTACTGGGGATTAAGCATACAACTTGGGTATGTGCCCTACCCAGGAATCGAACCACTGACCTCTCAGTGCATGGAATGATGCTCAACCAACTGAGCCACACTGGCTGGCCAGGGCAGTACTGTGGCTTTTATTCCTCCAGAGAGTCTCCTATGTGCCATAGACTTACCACTGGGCAAACCTAGTAAACCAAAGATACCTGCCTGTTGACCTCAAGAGCCTAAAGTCTAGGGAGGACACAGGTGGTTGAACCCTTTGTCTGAACCTTCCTTTTGCTGAAATAGCTTGAAAATTTATTATTTTGTGTAGACATGAAACTGGGCTCCTTCTTTTAGAGCCTCAGATATTAAGAAAGCCTCACCTGTCTTCTTTTCTAGGATAGTTTGTATCCCCATCTGAAATCCACACAATCTAACATTTTCTCCCACTGCTAATTGCTTTTATGCATATCATAATTTTATCAAATTACTGCATTGTTAGAATGAAGAAAGAGAGAAGTCATTGCCTCACTTTCAACTTAAGGTACCAGATTGTAGTAGCCACCAGAAGTACCCACCATGATGATGTCATTCCCTTTGTTGTTCTCAACATTGGGGAAAAAGGAGCTGGGTGACAAGAGTACGGTAATGGATTAAAGAAGTCAAAAGAATCAATGCCTACAGAGGCCAAGCAGGAAATGCACTAAGTGATGTGAGCAGTTGAGATATAGAAGGATATATGAGGATTAGGGTGCAATGGAAGGCAAATCCCCATGTGAGGAAATCAGCTGTTAAGTTCCAATTGTTGCCATAAGGGATTGTGGTTCTATTATTGTCAGAGTTTTTCAAGAGCATGCAGAAACCCAGATTTGATGGGAATTCTCTCAACTTCGCAACCATGAGGAGTAATTAATGTTTTTTTCCCATTTAAATAATGTGTGGGCCCCACACAACATGGCTTGGGTGGAAGGTGGCTTCAGGGCAGCCAGTTAGATCTCTAGAACAAGGGATATAAAATTACATTGAGGGAATCTGTTCTGTATCTTCCCCTACAATGAGGATGCAGTTTACTCAAATGTGACCATAAGGTCCTTCTTCCAAAATCCAAAGAAGACCCCCTGTAGCTTTATCACCGGTGAGTCCACATGAATCTGCGGAGGACCAGGCAAATCATTCCTGAGGTACAGATGTTAATATGCCATAAATCTTCTCTTGCCCCTGCCTTGCATGTTCTGGTTTTTATTGAGGTCTTTGGGTTTGATGAGACAAAATACATGCACCTTGCTTGGTCTGCCTGGCCAGACTACCTGTGTACCCTTGGTTGAACCCTCTCAAAGTGCCTCTGGAAATTGTAGGTTACTGAGTCCACCTACAATGAAGCAGGCAAATAGAGTCAGTCTCGCCAGAGGTGAGCTGGAGAGGTTGGCTGCACCCCAAGGAGCCAGACTTTGAGCTACTTTCTAATTCAGTTTCTCAAAGCAATAGATCTATTCAGACACCCCTTCTGTTTCAGTTTAATGAAACCACAGAAAATTTGCAAACTAAACTCACCAAGACAAGACAATAATAGAAAGCATATTTTTCTTTCTTGGATGCCATAGCTGATGAGAGCATCTTCAGGGAGGCACTGGAGTAAACATATTCTCTGTGTCTTCAAGGTTTGGGGGAATATGGAGCTGGCAGGGCTCTACTTTGTGGGCACACACCATGCATGCTTCAGGGCCTTTGTACCTTATATATAAAAGGGTCTTTTACTCTCATAATTATAAAAAGTTTTTACTCTCATAAAAACTTGCTCTTTCAGGCTTTCCAGACCTCCACATAACTTCTTCATAGAGAGTTCCCTTTACCAACTTATCTGTGATAGCCCTATCATTACTTTTATTTCTCTCTTTGACTCTAGTTTTCTCTGCAAAACTTCTCACTACAGATCTGTTTATTATTTGTCTTCTGCATTACAATATACACTCAGTAATGGCAGGGGTTTGTCCAGAAGTTTGCTATTATTGGCTAAAGCCCATAACAGTATGTGGAACAATTATAGATGCTCAATATATGTCCTTATTGAGGGAATAAATGACTTATGGCTTATACACTATGGCAAGATGTACTTTGAACTAAACAGAACCTGGCTGGGTGTCTCCAAGAATCCCTTCTTCTGGCATTACATTAGATAAGAGCAGTGAACACATGCACTTCCCCAAATCTATATTCCACTAGAAAGTTTTTAAATATACTTTTTAAAAATATGAAATATTGTCATTTTGATTCAACTGCTTTTAACAAAATGATGCTTCACATATATAGAAAGACAAAATATTTTTCTTTAAATTGTTCAAAATATACTTGGACCATCAAAAGACTTCCTTAAATGAATCTGATGGTTTAAGTGAACATGGATTGAATAATATTTCCTTCATTAGATAAGTAGATCCAAAAGAAGAGAGTGAAATTTGTAGGCTTTGGTTATTACTTGGGAAATAATAGCTTTGGGCATTGGATCAGCTTCCTATCTGTGTAACTCACCAATTTCTAATAATGCCATTTCAAATTTTTGTATCATTTATTTTACTCACTCACTGGACTGCCTTCAACACAAATTCCAGTTATTTCTCTTTCTCTTTGATATCTGAGATATTTTTGAAAGCACATTAACAAACCAAGGAGAAATACCTCTCCCAAGGCACTTGCTAAAGCTGGCATTCCAAGTTTTAAAGTTACTTTGAGACAATTTGGCTATGTGAAAAGAAAACCAAGTATGTTATCCACTTCACTTGATTTCTTACGCAAAAATAAATTTTGAAAAGTGAATATTGCATTCTAACACAGTGCAGAGAGGTGGTGGTAGGAAGAGAGAAATCAGAGGGTAGTTGGAATTAAGTACTATAAACATTTGAACACTGGCTCAAGGCCATCCTGTGTCAAATGATATTGATCTTTGGTTCCAATATCCATTTACTAAAGAATCAAACTAGATACTTTTGTTTTAAATGACTCCCCCAGTGATTGTGTGAGAAGGAGTGGGACTGGAAAATACACAGAGATAATGGTCAGTTCTTTCAAATATGTGCTTGGTCCCAGTATTCCACTGAAATAGCTCTTGTTAGTGGTCCAAAGACCTCCTTACTAAATCCAAAGAATATTCCCAAATATTCATCTCTCGTCTCTTCTCAGCAACATTGGACACTAGAGGCCCCTCTTTCCCTTTTGGCACACAATCTCCCTATGGCTTCCATGACACAATATTCTAGCTTTCCTCCTACCTTCTTGGAACCCTTCCTGTACCTTCAGTATAGGGATATTTTGTTGTACCCATCACTAAAAGTTAGTTGTTACAAGACACAGCCCTAGCTCTCTTCACTTATTCCATAATATTTTTAGAAGGTCTCAGCTACATGCCTCCCTTCAATTACTCACTGCATGAGCTGGAGTCTAATCTCCAGTCCATACCCTTAAACTTTTAGACAACCACCCACTTGCTAACTTCTATTAAATGTCTCAAAGACATCCTAAATCCAGCAGGTCCAGAACCAAGCTCATGATCTCAGTATCTGATCTTCATCTGGGCTTTTACTTCCCAGGTCAAGCAGCAACATCCATCCCATTATGCAAATCACCCCTGGGCCCTCTCTCTCTCCTTTATCCCCTCTCCAAACAACCCCAACTTTATTTGCTAATTTATCTCAACTTTGCTCATTTCTTTTCAAAACTATAACTATTACTCTAAGCTATCATTTTATTTTCTCTGAAAAACTAAAAACTCCTCCAAAGGGTTCTACTCACAACCATTTTAACCCTACCCCCACGCCCCCAATCTACCCTCTCAGTGTAGTACAGAATAGGCCCATCACCACTGGCTTGTAACTCTAACTTGGCTTCCCTGTGGTTTCTGGGCAAACAGCACATATTAACAGCCCACAGAGCACTTCTCTGCCTGGTCTCAACCCATCCTTCAGGCCTCATAAGACACCGTGAGTTCTTTCTTCCTCCACATGGGCCAGCCATACCAACAGATCTTTTTTGCTGTTTCTATGCTCCTTCTCATTACAAAGTCTTCCATGTGGTGTTTCACCCTTCCAGAAGGGTTTTCTCCCCTTTACCTACTTGACTCTTACATATCCCTCAGATCTCAGTTTAGTAGCTACATCCTCAGTGAAATTTTCCCTCACTGTCCTGACCAGATCAAATCTTGTAGTTCCTCTCCTTTTCAGCACTTACCTTAAAAGCAATTTCATAGTTATTTACATATTTACTATTTTTATTTCTTGTTTATCATTTATTAATTATTTATTAATGTCTACTGTTCGTGTAGGCTGCAAGTTTCATAAACAGAGAAATCATGTCTATCTTGCCATCATTATATGATGCCCAACACAGTGCCTATCATATAACAGACACATTATTAATATTTGTTGAATGAAGAAATAAAAGGAATTGCGAAGTGGTATTTAGCTTTGACTTTGTCAACGGTCAGAATCGGGATGTGTATGTACCTTTGGGTTCTTAAAAAAGAAAATTCTAGACAAAAGTTGTAGCCTGGAGTTATTGGCTCTAATCCCCTAACTTGAAGATGCTCTGGAGTTCCAATCAGGAGACTCTGGATGTTAAAGGAATAAAGTAGCAGAAGGTCCAAGGGACTTGGAGACATTGCCCAACTCTTTCCATTCTCTACTTATCAGGAACAAATAACCGTTTATCTGCCTGGTTGGATATAACATTTTCTCTAATAAAAGTTTCTGTTCCTTTGAGGCCAATGATTACAGTTTTAAAGCAGGAAACATACAGTTTGGTGGTGTGGATGGAAAATGAAAGGTTAGAGAAAGAGGAAGGAAACTGAGCTTTATAAGGAAAATCAGTCCCTATATCTAAACACTAGAAGAGAAAAAGCATTTCACAAAGGGAAATGTGGAAAATAATTTTTACAAAATGTTAGTTCCTAATGTATAAATTCCCTGTGAGCACATACACATATGGCCCCCATGATCCCGGATTTCAATAACCTCTGCCATTGTTATAAAACCATCCCAGAATCACCCAGTCGTTGACATTCAGATGAGCTCTCTCAGAGTATTTCTCACATTGAGAAATGATGTAAGAAATCTCTGGTTGCACATGTGTTCTGATCTTTGGCTCAAAATCTAAGGTCATTGTGTACACACTGTATTTTGGAGCTTTAGATAAAAAACAAAACAAAACAGCTTTGGTATTCTTAATCATAACAAACTGAAAGCAGCCCAATTGTTAAATAGGATCATAGCAGTACACAGAAGACATTTTTAAAAGGTAGAGAGGTAGTGAAGCCCTGTGCTAGGGCTAACTCAGACTACAGTCTTTCTCTGCTTTAGGACCACACATCCTGAAAGCTTTACACAGGAGTCCTGCCTGATATTGCATGGATTCTGGCAGGACACAATACTTATTCAAGCTCTAGCACTGGTCTCTGTGAATGTTCCTTCACTCAGTGTTCTCACTTCTGACCTGCTTAGGCCACTGTGGTGAGAGGGCATGGTTGAAATAAAAATTGCACTGAACATTTGGAACCATGTAACCTTCAGGTCATAAACTGGTAGCTGGCAGCCCTTTATTTCAAGATCATTTTAAATTAACCTTTGCAATATTTATAAAGCACTTTTTTATTACCAGTACTTAAAAACTAAGAGGTTTTACATAAAATTCCAGATTCTCAGCCTCTTTTTAAAAATTGGCCTGATGACAAGAATTGTCTAGGCTTGGGTTGTGCATTTTACAAGGTATATGCCCCCAGGATGCCACAATTCCCACCATGCCATATTCCTTCATTTGACTCATTTGTACTACTGAAATTAACCTCTGTAGACAAATGAGTTACCAATCCTTGCCCAAACTCTTACCAGTAATTTCAACCCAGACTCACACTCTTAGAACATTTAGCAAAGTTCCCTTAAAATGCCCCAGGTCCGTAACTCAGGGTCTCAAGTACATTTTGTTTCTTTTCTGATCTCTACCTTTGCTACCATTTTAGTAAGAATGCTATCTTTTCTTATTATTACACCTCAATTAATATACCAAAAAAATGAGTGGTCCAGCTCCATTCGCCACCATGAACTTTGTTTCTTTTGGACTGTGGACATTTTGTTCTATTCTGGCAGCTCTTGGACTAGAGTCTTGTCTTGAAATCCCAGTCCTCGTGAGTGGGCCTCAGTTATTTGAATGATCCTGAAAACAATTGCTCCACCTATGACAAGAGTTCAACCCTGGCTGCACATTACAATCATTTGAGGAGCTTCAAAAGAATTTTTGATGTCCAAGTTACAACACAGACCAGTTAAATCAGAATCTCTGAGGGAAGGCCACTATAATCAGTATTTTTAGAAATCCTACACATAATTCCAATGTATAGCCAAGGTTGAAATCCAGTCTGGGCAAATAATGTGGATTATCTTCTTTTGCCCATGAATTTGTTAGTCACAGTTTCTGCCTTTGCTTTCAGGACCATCCCACTACCACTGACATCCCCTTATATATCGTCACTTCTTCGTATATTTCAATGACTCTCAACTCTGGCTGTGCATTAGAATCACTTGAGGACTTTTTAAAATATGGATGTTTGGGCCCTAATTAGGTCAATTAAATTAGTTAAAACAGAATCTCTGTTAAACTAAGGCTGAGAACTACAGCGGTAAATTGTTCAGTCTAATAATAATAACAGTGTGGTGATGGCCAGAGGGAAGGGGGTGGTGGGAGCTGGTTAGCGGTGGGCAAAGGGTGTGTGTGTGTGGGGGGGGGGGGCATGGGGACATCTGTAATAGTGTCAACAATAAAAATAAAGTTAAAAAAAAGAATATTTCTAAAAACATGTATCAGTTACCTATTGCTGAAATAATCTGTGTAACAAATAACTACAAAATCTCAGTGACTTCCTAAAAATAAGAATTTATTTTTCATGTGCCTGCAGGTTGGCTGAGCTCAGCAGGGTAGCTCTACAGACATTGGTGCGGCTTGTTCACATGACTGGGGTTGGCTGGGCATTGGCTGATCTAGCCTGTGGTTGGCTGGTGCAACTGAGCTCTGTTTCATGTGTCTCTTCTCTCCCAGGGACTAGCAAGCAAGCCTGGGTATGCACTTCTCATGATGTTGAGGCACAAATAAACAAGGGGAAACGTGTATGTACATTTCACGCCTTTGCTGTGTCATGTCTTTTAACATTCTGTTGGCCAAAGTAAATCATATGACAAAACCAACATCAATGGAGCAATGAACTATATTACAGATGCTCTTTGACTTATGATAGAGTTATGTTCCACTGAACACACAGTGAATTGAAAATATCATAAGCTGAAAATGCATTTAATACTACACTATAGAGTAGTGGTTGTTTATCCTCATGATTGTGTGCCTGGCTGGGAGCTGCATCTCACTGCTGCTGCCCAACATCATGAGAAAATAGCTTACATATTGCTAGCCTGGGAAAAGATCAAAATTCAAAATTTGAAGTATGGTTTCTACTGAGTGTGTATCGCTTTCACACCAATGTAAAGTAAAAAATTATCTTAAATCAGACCATTGCAAATCAGAGACCACCTGTATTCCCAGGGAAGTAGAAAAAGAAAGTGAGTGTTCCTGAATAATAATCTAATCTATCACAGATGCTTTGGAGATATTTATGAGGGTTTCTTTTTTCCTTGAATGATAAATAGCTCAGAAGTTTAAAATGTAGGGAGTGTGTTTGAGAAATCTTGGTTGACTTCACAATAGTTTTTGTGGTCTTTTCAGCATTCAGCTAGGCTGAAGCTCTCCACTGAGCTATTGCTACATCATGTCTTTGCCACAACTCTAGATCCTTGGATCTCTGCTCTAAGTTTGTATTAGCAGCAAACAGTTCTCTTGTTTTATCTATTCATGAATTTTGAAAGAAAAGAGATGACACCATAGATAATAATCACCTGTTGAAAAGTGGAAATCAGGGGCTTGTCCAGTGGCATTGTACTGTTATTGCCACTTTTGAAAAAAATCTCTTACTTTTATGTACAATAAAGATTACAGCTACAACAGAGAACAGAATGACCTGCATCTCAGGCTGCAATGTCAAGAATTTATCTAGCAATAGTGATCAATGCAGTCTTTAATTATCTTTATCTTTTTTGGACCCTCTTCTCCCATTCTTTGATAGATTATGTAGGGTGACCGGATACAGGTCACACAAAAGATATTCAAAGATATTTTGACCCCTCTAAGTGAAAGAAGCATGTGATTATTAAAATGCAGCAACTGGGCCTAAGATCATGCACATACATTCTTTTTTTAGTCACAGCCAAAATCAGGTCTGGGGATTTCTGATGAGCTCTACTTGGTGATTGTTGTCGTTACAGAAAAAAAAAGGACCTTTCTGCTGCACGTTTAGCAAACCAGACCTTATCAGTGCCTGATTATTCATTTGCTAGCACAGCTTGTTTCATTTATTACAGGAAAGACAAGGCTACAATTGGATCTACGCAATGCATGTCAGTGGCTTTATGTGTTTGTGCATAAGCAGCCCTCGCTGCTCGGAGTTGACTTTCTAGGCTAGAAGTTGACATCCTTTTGATTTCTCTTTTGATGAGCCACCGGCATCGTGGAGTATTTAGCTTTAAATAGGAAAACACTTAACGACGATGGAAGGGGGAATGTTCCCTCTGGAAACAGTAGGGGAGGGGAAGGAAGGGGAGGCTTTTGTTCAGTCACGGAAAATGGACATGTGTCTCACGGTGGCCGCAGTTTAAATAAACACAAACTCTGAACCAGATAGCATACCCATCATTTCCTCAGTGCTAGCAGCACCAAACCAAAATATAGTTTTATTTGGCTAACCCCAAAGTAGGATGTGGGTGCCAGCCTTAAAAACCACACGATCAGGTTTCAAGCAGACACCACTAGGGCTGTGCTTTTGTTTTAAGCAGGAAAGTCATAAAGGCATTCCTCCTCATAGCACCGGCATTATGTTTAGCAAACAGAGGCAGCCATAACAACAGTTAACTTCCGAGAGAGGTCTGTAGGCTCCTTCGCCCATTAAGCAGAGAATGTGCAATCCTACCACATTATAACTCTGCAGAGAGAAGGAGCAGTTTTGAAGGAATGGAAGAGAGACAGTGGGAGCCCAGGGCACAGGCCAGCGGGGGAAGAAATGATGATTATACTCCCAACCTCCTATAAGTTCTAGAGTCAATCAGTGTGGAATCCAAGTCTAGAAGCATCGCCTGGAATTCCCTGGAAATTCATTTTTTCCCAAACTGTGACCCAACAATGAACAAAACAGCAACCTGTGGCTTCCACATGTCACTATTTTGTCTTTCTTTTGTAAGGAAGGTTCTTCGGGGCCCGGGGTCATTCCAATCATCTCAAGTGCCGTGAGCCTCAGGCCTGGGCTTGCTGCTTCAGAGATTTCCACGGTGCGGAGTTTTATTTATTTATTTACCACAGAGGTGTTGTCTTTGCCCCCTCTCTGGAGCCGGGGAGGAATGGGCAGATGATAGAGTTGGGTGCCCCGAGTTAATGACTAGCCCTATATTCACAAGCTCGTTTACTTTTGTCCTCAGCTGACGCCTCAAAGCCGCCAATGAGCGGGAATTAATTTTATTGAGGACCACTCAGTTCCTTCAAAGGAAAACTGCTCACTTGGCTGGAAATGCTTTGACAGAAGGCAGAGCAGCCGGTCACATTCAAACACTGTGTCTTCTGGATCTGGGGGCAAAAGGGGAGTAGTGGGTTGGCAGGGAGGCGGGCCAGGCAGTCATTGCCCATGAGCGATGATGGTGTGGCCTGAATCGCGACGGAGTCTATCAACAGGCCCTTGTGCTAAGGACACCGCCCGCTGCCCCCTTCTCTGCTGCTCCCCACAGAATCTGTGCGTGACCCCGGCACCCCTCCTAACAATCAGCTCCCCGTAAGAAGGTAATCATCTTATGGTGAATTGCAGAAGAAGAAAGGGCTCTCTAGGAAAATGTTATGATAATGGAAAGCTCTCCAGTGTCGTAACCATCTGGTGTGCTGCGGTAACAAAGAAGGCGATAATTGAGTGCCCGGTAACTTCTTTGGCCGCAGACAATGGGCCCGCACCCTGATTTGTATTCCTCACAAGCGTAATTCACCATCATTTCACACCACATCTGCACCCCGTCTCCTCCCTCCATACAGCCTTACACGTAAGTTACCGCACTTAATTAAGTCCACATCATTCTGCTCAAAGAACAGAAAGGCTTGTGTGGAGGCCCGAGCGGCAGAGGGGCACAAATGAGATTTTAGCGATGCTTGTCCGGTGGGAGGGATTGAGACGGCCGGGCTGCTCATGCCACCAAGGTCCGGCTCCAAGGTGGGGTGGGGTGGGGATGCGCCGTGACAGCTTTAGGCCTGGCAACAGCTGTGGATAAGCTTAGGCAGGCGGCCTTGTGGCCAGGCGTGCTCAGAGAGGGGATGGCGACCCCATTGTCGCATAATCTTGCTTTAGAAAATGGGCTACAATTGATTTGATCTGATTTCTAAGGTGCTGTCACCAGAGCATCATTAAAAGTCCTTTAAGAAACCGGAGAATAGACTAGATCACCAAAGGCAGCTTTGTCCCCTCCCCTCCGCCTCGCTTTGACGCGCTTCCCCTTCCAGCCGACAGAAGGGCACAGCCGTGAGCTATGAACAATTAACACGGCTCATCTTATTTTTTTTTAATCAACAAAACAAAGTTCCTGGGAGAGTCAAAGCAACACTCTTTGAAAGGCAGGAGTTTTTAACTCTTTACTTCACCATCTTGGCGTGAGAATGATTCCACATTCCTATGGTTGGCCCTAAGCTTCACTTTAAGGTTTGTTAGCTCGTGCATGTGTGTGTGTGCGTGTGTGTGTGTGAGCTGGTGCATGTAGTGTGTGTGTGTTAGTTGGTGTATGGGGTATGTGTGTGTATGTTAACTGGTGTGTGGTGTGTGTGTGTTAGCTGGTGCATGGTGTGTGTGCGTGTGCCTGTGTTAGCTGGTATGTCGTGTGTGTGTGTGTTATCTGGTGTGTGTGTTAGCTGGTATGTGGTGTGGGGGTGTGTGTTATCTGGTGTGTGTGTGCTAGCTAGTGCGTGGTATGTGTGTGTTAGCTGGTGCATGGTGTGTGTGTGTGTGCTTGTGTTAGCTGGTATGTGGTGTGTGTGTGTGTGTGTGTGTTAGCTGGTGCGTGTGTGTGTGTGTGTGTTAGCTGGTGTGTGTGTGTGTATTAGCTGGTATGTGGTGTGTGTGTGTGTTAGCTGGTGTGTGCTGTGTGTGTGTTAGCTGGTGTGTGCTGTGTGTGTGTGTTAGCTGGTGTGTGTGTGTATTAGCTGGTATGTGGTGTGTGTGTGTGTGTTAGCTGGTGTGTGCTGTGTGTGTGTGTGTTAGCTGGTATGTGGTGTGTGTGTGTGTTAGCTGGTGTGTGCTGTGTGTGTGTGTGTTAGCTGGTGTGTGTGTGTATTAGCTGGTATGTGGTGTGTGTGTGTGTGTTAGCTGGTGTGTGCTGTGTGTGTGTGTGTTAGCTGGTGTGTGTGTGTATTAGCTGGTATGTGGTGTGTGTGTGTGTGTTAGCTGGTGTGTGCTGTGTGTGTGTGTGTTAGCTGGTGTGCGCTGCGTGTGCGAGTGTGTACTTTCTCCCTGAAACCACTCCAAGAGGCTTAGAAGTTCCTCCTCCCGGAGGCCGACAGCAGCAGACAGAAAGGAAAGCTGAGCCTAATGAGAGGGCCATTAATCAACAGCCTAAGTACCAGCGGATGAAAGCGGAGCTCCCCGGCCTCCCCACCATCCTGGTCCGCGAGTAAATTAGCAACTCTTTTTCCTCCCTTAACCGATAAGGGGGCCAGTGTGAGGCCTTGAAGATATTTCTCACAACAAGTGTCAGAATACTCGGACGGCTCCCAGGGGCCTGCCTCCCACACACAGTATGCCCTTCATTTGTTTATCTAAATGCTGACAAATTGCAGTATTTTAAGCGCCTATCTGTGGCTCGGCCTCATTTGCATGGCGCACCCTCTATCTGAGCAGATAATGAGGCTCCGCATAAAGCCCTCTTTGAGGCCCTGCGGAGCCTGACAGTGATGGATACGAGCGGGAGCTAGGTGGTTGGGAGAAGAATATGCTATTGTGCGCGGCCCCTATCCTTTTATCTTCCCTGCTGCTCGGTTTCAGGTCTTTCAAGGAAACTGCCTCGCTACCCTTTCTAGCCAGTGTCTTTTACCTTTTTTTCACTTTGAATGGGCACCATCTTCCAAATCGTCAGCTCAGCCTTGTGCTATTTTAGTCACCGTAATTATCTTCCCTGCTTATCCTATGAAATGCTAGAGGTTTCCTTTCACTGTGCGAGTCACTGAGAAAGCGGGGAGGCATTGTCCCGGGGCGGCGGGCCCCTCCACCCACTGGATTCTCAGATAGTCTCTTTTGCATTGTAGAGCCCAGCCACCTTCTGTCGGAAACACTCAGCCACTGTCACCAGACGGAGTTGTCACTGAGTACACCGTCAAGGTGTGGATGATATTTAGGGAAGTTAAAAGAAATCCAGTACAGTCAAGTGCTGCTTAAGGATGGGACATGTTTGGAGAAATGCATCATCAGATGAGTTTGTCATCGAGCAAACATCGTATGTGGAGTAGCTTACTGCTCCCAGGATACAAACCTGTGCAGCAGATTACTGCACTAAATACCCTAGGCAATCGTAATGCAGTGGTAAGTATTTGTACCTCTAAACATGTCCAAATATAGAAACAGTGCAGTAAAAATAAGGTATAAAAGAGACAAAAACGGTACACCTCTATAGGGCACTCACCATGAATGGAGCTTGCAGGGGCTGAAGTTGCTCTGGGTGAGTCAGTGAGTGAGTGGCCAGTGACTGTGAAGGCTGGGGCACTACTGTCCACTGCTGCAGACTTTAGAAGCACTGTACACTTAGGTTACGCCAAATTCATAAAACAACACCAGATTAAATCAAGTACAAGAGAAAATGGTGCAATCAAGCGATGCTGCAAACACAAGATGCATGAGGCTGGTGTAAAACGACATCCTGTGTTACAGTAAACTTTTTAATAAGTAGAAAGAGTGCACTCTAAAATAATAAAAGTATGGCATAGTAAATACATAAACCAGTACCATAGTTATTATTTTCGTTATCAAGTATTATGTACAGTATATAATTGTATTTGCTATGCTTGTATATGACAGGCAGCCCAGGTGTGTTCACACCAGCATCACCACAAGCGCGTGAGTAGTGCGTTGCACTACGACTTTACGGCAGCTACAGCTTCACTAGGTGATAGAATTTTTCAGCTCCCTTGTAATCTTATGGGGTCACTATTGTATATGGGGGACATTGTTGACTGAAATGTTTTTATGTGGTGTTTGACTGTAATTCAGTATTCTTCAAAAACTGAGTACTCTGCAGGTGTGTACTCAAACATCTATAATTACAGTTGAGATGCTTACATTTTAAAATTGAATAGAGATGATTTACTTGGGCAGAATAAGTGCTGCTACACAGAAGGTTTCTCCAGGGAAGAGTGAAAGCCTTCTCATCACAGAAGGCATTCCTCACTGTGACATATGGGACAGAAGCTTTTGGGGGATGAAACAGAGAGCTTTTAACATAACCTGTTTTGAAAAGATCTGGCTGACCATTTTCAAACCAAGGGAAGAGACCCAGAAGGTGAAGCGATTCGTCCAAAGTCACACAAGCCTATGAATAAACCCAATCTCACATAGAGGTCTAGGAAAGAACACACCCTAGCTTAGTGAGCTCACAGAAAAACACCCATGCTTGTGCATTCTAGTGGATCTGTTTCCCAACGCGAGGGCTCCCGATCCATTTCATTTTGGGATGTCCTAGCTCCTAAAATGATCACTTCTTTTGCTAGGGACTCTGACAAGGATCATCCGTGACTCTCGGACCCCTCACTCCCCCCACCCTGATTCTTGGATCCCAGGTTCATTCTCCCTAATTCTCTGCATATGAAGCTGGTAATGATTCTGTCTGCCTTCTGCCTGGCCTCCTGCTTGGGGGGTGATTCAGGTGCATGCTGAAATCCCAGCATTTTGTACTGCCCTACTCTCCTATAAGCACTGTCCAGTGTGATGGGCCAGACCTGGAATCTTCTGTAAGTCAGCAAAACTGTCAGGAAAACTATCAACCTGATGGGCAAAGAGCCCGCTAGGCAACGGCTGAGATTCCATCCAACTTTCTTATTTAGTGATACCATGACATTCTTTCCGCTTTTGTAAATGCTTAGATGACTATAATAAATTAACTTCTAGGTCCTCAGCTCTTTAAATTATGCATTTTATTTTCTCCAACTGTTTACTTAATACACACTCAGCACAGAACATATGGAAATTAGAAAAGTGTATTTTATCTCTCACCATCTCGAGTTCATCATTCGTTCATTATTAATGTATTGTCATGCATGTCGCTTACTCTTTCAAATACATTAACATTATATTCTTAACTATATGTTTCAGGGCCAAATAGTCTTTCTATGGACATATCTAGTTTTTAAAAAACAAATCCTATATATACATATAATGGCTCTAAGAAGTACTGTTTACATAACTGGTAATAAGTAGCTAGCAAGTCCTATGAAATAAGGTGGATAATAATAATTTCACATGTAATGACAGGTTGGTGTGCAAAAAAAATTGAGAACAGTTATTACAGAGAAGTACTCAGTTATATAATCAGCTACGTTGGAAGGTTAACTGCTTTCCTCTTTTGTATTTTCTGGATGAAAGAATCCATAGGATATGTGTAGAAGAGGCTTGAGCAGAATGAAAAACACAGGCTTTCAAATCTTGACTCCATTCCTTACAGTCTCTGAAAGTTTAGGAAATTTGCTCCCCAAGTCATCTTTACTTTATCTGTAAAAGGTAGCAATGCCTCTCTGCTAAGATTGTTGTAATGACTCAGGATAATGTATTTTGGTCATTTAGTACATACAGTGCCTGACAAACAAGGAAGAATTTCTCCAAGAGTAATTGCTTAACAGAGATGCTTGTGAAATCCTCTGGAATTCATCTCTGCTAGAGACTCTCATGCCTCTGGTAGTGCGCTAGTGTGGTCTACAGTTTCTGGGGAGCTTAGGAGGGGACCAGCTGATCAGTTTGCATTGTGAGGATATATTTGCCACCCCCCTCCGTATAAAACCCAGGGACCCGCCCTCAGCACTGCTTCAAGGGCCTTTGGGAGAATGGTAGTAAAAGCCATCTGTCCTGCTGGGACAGAAAGTGGTTGATAAAATTTTATGCACATGCTCCTTACAAGTCAATGACTGAGTCTGCCTGAGTCTGGATATGCTACCCCTGGAGGCATTTCAGAGGGCATGTGTAGTGGCATTTAAGTGCTAATTTTTGTTTTGGGAAGAAAGATTTGCATTAGAGCATTATTTAAAAACACAGATTGAGGCTGAACGTTGGATAATAATCCTCAGTGTTCAGTATAATAACGCCAGCCTCGTTGTAGAACTGAGAAAGTATATACATTTACTGGCCCCACTTAAAAACAAAGAAAAGACAAAAGAAAAGATTTAAATCATTTGAGAGTGTGACATAGCAGAACGCATTTGAATAGTTACAAAACAAGAGAGTTAATTCAGCTTACTTCTTTATTAATTATGCAACAAGTCACCGATCTTCTTTGAAATATGACTTACTTAGTTGTGCACTTAAAGAGCATATTTTTCAATGTATCTTTCCATAGAGTGAAACAAATGCCAACAAAATATTTATAATAACTTGAGCCTTCCTGCAGCAGATCAAGCAGTGATTTGTATTATGGGGTGTATCTGCTGCCCCTCTGTGTGA
Source organism: Miniopterus schreibersii (assembly GCF_964146895.1). NCBI lineage: Eukaryota > Metazoa > Chordata > Mammalia > Chiroptera > Miniopteridae > Miniopterus > Miniopterus schreibersii. The sequence goes on from NC_138110.1 coordinate 69,682,723, forward strand.
GACCCAGGGACCCTCCCCAACGTAACTTTCAGGAAGGTAATGAGGGGTACCTGGAGGAACAAACGCATTACCATATGTTTCCAGGTACAAAATTCCACCATGCCCATGAGTCCTGCTTAGAGTTCAGGTGTTTAATATTGGTGTTACCCCACACAAAAATGGCAGAAGTCCCAACTACTCCTCACTAATTGCTTAATTAACAAGCACTGTTTGGAACCCCTGGTTTCTGGTGAGTACTGTGTTACGTTTTCTTGAAAATATATAGAAGATGTGGTTTCTGTACTGAAAGAGTTTTATTGGGAAAGCCAGATGACGAGCTGGACATTGAAAATAATTGCAACTGAGATTTGATGTGACTTGCAGCAATCGTTTCTAAGGTGGGAAAATCTGGGTGGGTCACAATTGTTAGGAGTGGTCGCAAGAAGGGACGGAGACATGATAGCATGATATAGAGGGCTCATAGAATAAATGGGGGGAAGATAAGAAAAGTAAAAAGGCAATAGAAACCCTTCCTTTATTCAATAGCCTCGTGTGGGCAAGGCTGTGCTAGGTGCTTGGGATGAAAAAAATTAACCTTGCACAAGTAAATTTAGTTCACTGTAATTTAGTTTCCTCATCTGAAAAGTGGAGATTATAATGTTGCAGAACCGGAGGAAAGACCAAGAGGCACTCGGGGGCCCGGGGTTCAGGAGGTTTATTTTACACAGGTGGGCCCAGAGGAGTCCAAGTCCAAAGTCTGAGCCCTGAGCACAGTTGTGCAGGGAGTTAAATACCATCCACGCTTCCACCCACGTGGCAGCCACGCCTTGCTTGGGGGGGAGAGCCCTTTCTGGCTTGGCTTGCCGGGGAACATAGCAGGATGGCAATAGGGGAAGCCCTGGGGACAACGGTTGGCCATTTCAGACCGAGTTTTCCCTTATCAATAATAACGGAGTTCTATTTAGGACTAAATTTATTAATGCATGTGAAGCACTTAGAATAGTGTCTGGTACATGATAAATAGAAGCTACCGTTATTGGTTTTTTGGTTTTTTGTTTGTTTCTCTTGATTGATTTCAGAGAGAGGAAAGGAGTGGGCGAGAGAGAGATAGAAACATCAATGATGAGAGTCTTTGATCGAGCCCACAACCCGGGCATGTGCCCTGACCGGGAATCAAACCCCGATCGCCTGGATCCCAGGTTGACCCTCAACCTCTGAGCCACGCCTGCCCGGGCTATCGTTATTGTTGATACTGTTTTAGAGGAGCTCAAAGCCTAGGGAGGATGACAGTGTAAATATTATTAATGGCAGCACATGCAATGATTTACAAAACAGAGAGACGGATGCAGCACCGAGGAAAACACAGGAGAGGAAAACTAAGAGTTGGGAGGAGTCATTTCTGAATACTCCCCAAAGAAATCATACTAGAACTTAGACTTAAAAGACAACCAGAGGGGTCTCTCCAGGTAAAGAACAGAATTCCAGGCAGGGGCGCAGCTTGTGCAAAGGCCAGGTGGGTGGGTTCAATTTTGGCCTTTGGAAAATGCTAATAATTCTGGAGGGACAGCCAGGATGCTGTCTACTGCCACACGCTGTATGAACATAGCAGCTGTTTACAACGAACATCCGTTCTGATAGGGCCACACTGTCCCGACTGGCCGGTACCTGTGCTGAGCTGGCCGTGATTCTGAGCATCATGCTCACAGGACGGTGTGCGAGGCTGTGTGGGAAATGTCAACCCAGGCTTTGTAAACTTTGGTAAAGAATCACGAATAAGCCCTGAAAATCAGACACCCGCTTCACGGAGACAACTGCCACAGTTCTTTGTTCTCCTAATTATCAGTAATGTTCTTGTGTAAAGTTTTCAATAGCATCATATTGGTATTGGATAAACAATTGTACTGAAAAAATATATACACATAGCTGATGTGCTAGAGAAGGTTACATGTCATCTGAAGGATATCAATGTGTCTTATACAAATGTGATGTAAGTGGAAATGCTCAAGGAATGTCCACATGCTCCCCCACTTTCCCAGCCCACATGTGATTTGTTCTCACAGATGCTATGTGAATGGAAGGGCGGAACATCACTTCTGGTCAAGTATTAAGAGCTGGTGTGTGTTCTCCATGGATTTTCTTCCTCTACTATGCCACCTTGGAGTGGTATTGATGAGCATCATAACTGAGCATGTACCATGAATGATAAATAAAATTTGTTATGTTAATAAATTGTGTTTACAGTGTTACTTTATAACCATGACCTAGGCTAGCATTACCCTGACTAATGGCAGACTTGTTGCCAGAAGTGGAGTGTTACATGTTGTTATGGACTAAATGTTTGTGTCCCCTCCCCTAAATTCATAAGTCGAAACTCTACCTTCCAATATGGTAGTTTTAGGAGGTGCGACCCTTGTGGAGGAATTAAAATTAGATGAGGTCATGAGGGTAGAGCCCTCATGAATGGGATTAGTGGCCTTATAAGAGTTGCGAGAGTGTTTGCTTCCTGTGACTACACTCTCGTGTGAGAATACAATGAGAATCAGAAGTCTGCAAGCTGGAAGAGGGCACTCGCCAGAACCTGACCTTGCTGGCATCTTGATCTTAGACTTCCATTCTCCAGGACTGTGAGAAATAAATGTCTGTTGTTTATAAGCCACCCAGTCTATGATATTTTATTACAGCAGCCCAAATTGACTAAGACACACATCAAAAACCTAAAATATGTAGCTTTGGTTTAGTGACTGGCACCAGTGATGCAGTTATGAAATATATCAGAGGCTAAAAACATTGGTGATCCATGTTTTGCAGGAACAAAATATTTGGTGAAACTATCGTCTGAGGAAGTGTACTTGGTACCAGACAATGTGACTTCTAAGCCAGAAACTCGGGAGAAACATTGAAAAACAGAACCTTAGTTTTGCTATTGCTTTCTTGGAGCTAGAGTTGAAAAGGAGTCAAAGATTTGAAGGGGGTGATTTCAGAGAGAATTGGCTTGTGCATATGCAGAACTAAAAGAAAGTAGAAATGGTACAGAAATGTGGGTCCTTGAGCTGTGGGGAACGCTGGCTTTAAGACCCCCAAACCATTGGGGTTGGGATTTAAAAGGGGTTTTATTGTCCATTTTACCAATAAGATCTTTCAAAGCAAAGTTTTTTCTTTTTTTTTTTTTAAGTATGAACTTTTCACTAGAGCCAACAGCCTTATAAATTAAAAGCTAGAGGAATATGCTGAGAAGGTGAGGAAATGAACGTTTAGATTATATTTGAGAGAACTATAGTGTGATTACAGACACATAGAACTTACTGGATGCAAGTGAATTAGAGGCCTATTGAGCTTTTGAGAAAAATTTATTGCCAAAGAAGCTATAAATCCTGTCTAAAAACATCTGTGCCTACTGAGGTTTAAAACAAACCTTGGTCCCCCAACCAATCACAGGCAGGAAGCAGGCTGAGAAGTGGTACAGTCTCAAAGGACGGCATAATCCCCAGTGCCCACTAACTGTGGCCAAGGAATATAATGGACAAGTAAGAATATCCTGGAAAGGGGTCTAAGGACCTTGGAGAAATCTCAACAACAGAATCAGTGTCTAATCGAGTAACACTCTGCACACTCTGCTTCCCCAGGTCCTTAAAAGTCTGCCCAGAGAGAGTAGACAAATGGCTGCTGTGTGTCTTCCAATATTTCTGATTATTTCTCTTCCACCATTACATAGCAGAGACTGAGTAGAAAAAAGGTTCAGTTCATACATTTCTGGACACAACTGAACAGTTGGGGAGTATCATACGGATTTTAGGATCTTGAGCAGGATACCATGATAGTGTGAAATCTTAGGTCATTTCTCTTGGGGAGAAATGTATTGTGTATATGTGAATGCATCAGGTGGAATTCCTTTAGGATACAGAAGGCACTCTTAAATTAGGGTAAACTGAGGAAGATTTATTGATAAAGGAATTAGTAATAAAGATGTAGGTAGAGTGTGGAAGGAACAATAAGGATGGTGCAGAAACCTGGGCATTGTCATCCCCAGGCCCAGCAGAATTAGGACAGTGAGTGGTTTCCAGGACATGGAAGGAGAGTGAAGGATGAGTCATTTGGGTCAATTCAAAGGCTCAGAAAGCCAAGGTGACCTCACAGGGAGAGAATCAGGGGCATAAATACCATGACCTCACCTTCCTCCCCCTTTTAGGTCTCCTGGGCCTTTCTCTTTAGTAATACCAGCTGGAAGCCAGTGGAGATGGAAGCCTTTTGATGCCCATATATATTAGCTTCTAGGGCAGAGAGCTGGGTAATCAAGGAGGAGAGCAGATGTGGAAGGGCAAACAAATGATATATGGACTGACCAGAATGGAGAATGCAGGCATGTAATCCTACTAACATATTCACAACTTAGAGTTTTCAATGAGAAATAAATTTTTGCTGTGATGCGCAAAGGTCTCATGTATGCTGCAGATGGGGTGGATCAGAGCTTCAGCACACGGTCAGTGACCTATAGGCTCAGTTAGTAAGGGGTTGATCTCGGCCAGGACTCAAACTCCATGACTCCTTCCTTGGTATTATATTGCTGGCCCAGGACTAGTTGTAGCCTGGTTAAAAATAAGTGGCAGGAAATAGAGTTTATACAGTATGATGGTGTATGAGTACCAGTAGGGACCATCCCACGTTCACCACTGACCACCCTGCTCACCTCTTGATTGAGTCATCGCATCAATGGTGCCGATTCTTCACTGTTCTCTATACACAGGCCCTTCACCATATGATGTTTGCAGTTCCTTTCACTACACAGATGAAGCCTGTCTGTTTTTACCACCCCTTGAACATAGGCTATGCTTGTGATTTGCTTTAGCCAATAGAGAGAGCTGCAAATGATACTATACTAATTTTTAGCCAAGAAATCTTGTGTGTCTACTTATGCTCTTGTGCCTCTGCTATCAACATGAGAACATGACCTAGTTAACCGGCTGGAAGATAAGAAATATCCAAAGCAGAGCCTAGTCACTCCAGTCAAAGTTATCATAGGTTAGGCAAAAGCCAGCTGGACCCCACACAGCGGAGCAATCCCAGGCAAAATCACTAGAGATTAACCTGCCTGCAGTTGATTTAAGATGTGTGAACATCATTATTATATGCTTTTAAGGTTTTGTGGTTGTTTACTACAGCAATACTGTGAAAATAGATAACTGATGCACTCTCTTATTCCTCTTCAACCACATTAAATTACAGCTTCATAAGGCTATTATTTTTCTTTAACAACAGCTTTGACTGCATAATGGCTTTAGGTCCTGCTCTCATGAACAACGATATTCACAATGCCTTTTTCTTCAGCCTTTATAAGATTTGTTTTAGTTTCTTCTTCATATGCAGCCTCTTTAATCATGCTTTAGCACCAACTGAATCCAGGCTCTAGAATCAATTGGTTCTTGGTTTAAGTACCAAGCTTTACTTTTTAACAGCTAAAACTTTGGTTAGATTAATTAAACTTGATAAGCCTCAAACTCCTCTTTTGTAAAATGAGAACTGTTGAGAGAACTAAATGAGATAACGTGTGAAACCTTTAGCACAGTGCCTGTGCTTTCACTCATTGATAAGACTTAGTCACAGGAGAAAAGATCATATAGCTTCTTGTTATGACACTTGAGGATGAGGTGTGGCATGTAAATAACCAAACTGGATGGAAAGGATGAGATAGATTGTGCTTACAATGACAATTTTTATTTCTGCCTATTGTTTATTACATCTTTTTCAGGGAAGAGCAGTTTTAATGAAGACCAGCAACTTTATAAATAAAAGCAAAGTGACCAGGAGTCCTTAGTGTATTTATGGTTAGTGTTTACATATTCCCATGAAGATAGCATTGCAGGTTATTAATTAAGTTAACAAAGTTTGGAGCAGGTGATTCTAATGCTTTGCTTAAGCCTGCCTGTACTTACTGGTAAAAGTCAATTGTTAAATTTTCAGGATTTTTAAAGCCAGTTGTTACATACAGTTGCTATTTTTTCAAATTATATTTATAAATTTATAGTGCAATAAGTTACATTAAAAACAAAGGTAGTAATGACTAAAACCTCACCACTTCCAAATTGTTTTATCTCACTTTACTATTATCTATGCTCTTGAAGTTACTTATGTTGATTGTACCTGGATGGTGGAAATATTACGTAATGGTGCACTGCTGCACATCTTTTGCCAACTCCAAGCTCAATGATGCCACATTGATCCACTGAATTTAGCCATAGTGGGAGTGTAGACCTATGGAAATCTGCAAGTTCTACAGATTGGGGCTTTACATCTTGACAAGCCAGTTGCTTAATGTGCAGCAGCATAAAGTTGGGTGATGCCATCAGTTGCACAGAGAAGACTGTTGTTTTTGGATTTGTTCAAAAATATCACTATCCCCTGCCTACTCTGCCATGTTATGATATTAGGAAATTGCCTAATTAGGAAATAGCTGTCAGTATTTCTGCAAAGAGAATTTTTGTTTTAAACAATTACGTTTTTTTGTTTTGTTTTGGATCAGCTGCCTCCTGCATGCCCCCTACTGGGAATCGAGCCCCATCCCTGGGAAGTGCTCTGACCGGGAATCAAACTAGCAACCTTTTGCACAGGACAACACCCAACCAACTAAGCCACCCTGGCCAGGGCTGCAAAGAGAATTTTTTTTCTTTAACAATATACTGCCTGGCTGGGTGTGGCTCAGGTTGAGCAATGACCTAGGATCCAGGCGATTGGGGTTCGATTCCTGGTCAGGGCACATGCCTGGGTTGTGGGCTCCTTCCCCACTCTGGTGCGTGCAGGAGGCAGCTGATCAATGATGACTCTCTCATCACTGATGTTTCTATCTCTCCCTCTCCCTCTCCCTCCCTCTCTCTGAAATCAATAAAGATATATTGAAAACAAAAAAACAAAAAAACACACACACAATGTACTGATGAGTCAAACAAACTTTAAAATAGTCATCAGAATAAATTACAGAATGTGGTCATTGTCGTTCCTAGCTACCTCATGGTCTGGCAAGAGCTGGAATGAGAAAAGTATAGCAAGGGTGAGGCAACCTTGGAAACCCAGGAAAATATTTTTTGAGAATTCTTCCATTGATCCGATGTCTTGGCTGACAGTGGTGTGTGGGAGGAATATTGACTTGGGAGGCAAGAGAGGAGAGTTCCAAGCCCTGGTCATCGCCTACTGTATGAGTAGCCTTGTTCCAGTCACTTCCACTCTCCTGGGCCTCAATTTTACATACCCAGAAAAATGAGATGATTGTATTAGATCATATGCAAGGTCTTATTTAGCTCTCAGACCTCATGACATTCAGTTTAGAGAGAAGAAAAAAGAAAGAAGGGAACATTTCTGAAAGACTGTCCATTTTATTTCCTCCAATTTTTATAAATCTTTGGTGATAAAAACAATTTCAGAGATGTGGTCAATCTGAGTAGAGCTCTCAAAAGAAGAGATTTAATGTAATGAGAAAGAGAGCTTTTTGCATAGGGAGATTATGACCCATGCCTCAGGGCTTCTGATTTTGTTACAGGTCAAGAGAAAAGAAATATCGGGCCCTTCATGTCCCTGTACAATTTTCAAAGAGGATGCAAGCTGTGCTGCGGCAGGTGGCCAGCAAGGGGCTGCTTTGTGCACGTTGAGGACTGTTGGTCTCTGGAAATACACCCCAGCAGGGGATAGGAGTGGCAGAAGTGAGAGTGACAAGGGCCTTCAGACATTTTGGGTAAACAGCTCCTTTGGAACTGGTCGGCACCCGCAGTCCCCAGGGAGGCCTGGCCCCTTCTACCGCCCCGCCTTCCCACTCTGCAGCCAGCAGCCACCCCTGCCTCTGCCTCCACTTGGCTGAGCTGGGGCTGGGCTTCCGCAGCTGCTGAGCAGAGCAGGGGACACTCATTGCCCTGAGTCAGACGAGCTGGAGGGTAAGACCTGTTAGACCACAGAACTCTCACCACACGCACACTGGAGTCTGACTCAAGGCCACAAAAGCAGGACAGTCAGACTTTTGTGGGCAAGAGCCCCTCACCTCCTCGGTTCCCAACCCCCCTGGGTGTCAGTCCACCCATCCTGTGAGCGCTCCTGGTGGTGGGAAGCCTCAGGGCCCTGGGAGGATTCCGGGAGAAAGAAGCAGTTTGGGGCAGAGTGAATTATGCTTTAAGAAGAAGCTGGCACCATACCCTCAGATGGAGTTGTTTGTAACTTGCAAACAATTCCTGACATCTATGGGCTTTGGCCTCTTTATAATTTTGTTTCCCAACTAGATTGTAAGTCCTCAAGGCCTCCTTGGTTCATGCTTCTTCCAGTGCCTGTCACAAAGGAGCGCCAGGTGGGTATTTGTGACTTGGTAGATGTTTCCCTATGGAGCACTGCTGTTACAACTTGTGACCACTCCAGAGATGGTCATCGCCTGCCTGGCAACACGGCAGTGCAGGCCAGCGCTGCTGGCTCAGCTCCCCACCACGCATGAGAGCTGCTCTTCCATAGACTTACTTGACAAAGCACAATTCTTCACTGGCCAAGATAACCCCTTTTCTCTATTTGCTTCAGTTAAATGGTGGAACAAAGTCATATATATTCACATATATTTATATGATCTTTTCCAACATTTTTGCACAATTCTGCACAAAATTTAGTTCTGAAAGGCGTTATTAGCTAATCAATTGGTTGTGCTATGTAAATAAATTTTGATGGTTTCTCCTAATCTAAAATGGATATTTTCCTAAATCATTCTTTAGTTTGTTTTAATAGTTCTTTATTAATTGATTCATCAACCCAGATTTAAAAATTTGTTATTAATTAATGGTAGCAATATTAGTAGTCTTTTACTATGAGTTTTAAGAGTCAATGCATTCCACTCCTAAGTATATACCAAAGGGAAATGAAAACATATGTTTACCCAAAATCTTGCACATAAATGTTCATAGCAGCATATTCATACTACCCAAAAGATAAGAACACCCCAATATGTCTATTAACTGATGAATAGGTAACCAAAATTGGGCATATATATACAATGGTCTGTTATCAGCCATGAAAAGTAATAAAGTACTGACACATGCTACAGCATGGGTGCACCTTGAAAACATTATATAGGCAGAGAAGGCAGACTCCAGGCCACATATTGGATTTATGTGAAGTGTCAGGACATACAAATCCACAGAGACAGAAAGTAGGCTAGTGGTTGCCCAGAGGCTGGGAGGAGAGATTGAGGAGAACTGAGGACTGACTGAATGCGAACAGGGTTTCTTTTTGGGGGTGATGGAAAGGTTTTAAAATTGATCATGATGATGGTTGTACAACTGTGCGAATATACTAAAAACCATTGAACTGGCCACTTTAACTGGATAAGTTGAATGGCATGTATACTATATCTCAATAAAGCTATTATAATAAAAAAAATAAAGAAGAGATGACCTATTGAACCTCTAATGTTTTATTTCATAAACGATCTTTTCCTTTTTATATTTACTATCAATAAAAGTAGTTTACTACTGTGTAACTAAGAAAAAGTATAACAGCAGTCATCTTAAGAAATAATATAATAAAGTCACATTCAACAGCAGTGATAACAAGCTCTTTTTTACGGTATAACTTTTTATATGGAGCAATCAGGAAGTACCGTGTAATCGAATGGGTTGGCAACAGCTACAGTTTATTACCTTTTAAAAATTATTGACATATGTAAAAATCAAAGTCCATTGAATGCCTGCAGGGACCCAGCCGACCTGCTTTCTGCTTCTTGTGCGCATGACCTACCCTCTCCCTGGCTCAGCGCCCCCGGCTTGCTTCTCTGTACGCACTTGGCACACTGCTCCCACCTCAGCCTGTGCCTGCAATGCTCCTCCCATGGACATGAGCTTGGCTCCACCTCACTCAGGCTTTCCCCAGAAGTCAAATTCTCAGTGAGGCCTCCCCTGACCACCTAGGGTATCCCTCAAAGGGGCTAAATATTTTACGTGTTTATTATGTTTACATTTTCTTGTGGGTCTCCCCTTTCAGGAAATAAGCTCTATGAGGTTAGGGGTATTTGGCTATTGTATCCCCTGATACGCCCCTGGGATGTACCGTGGTGCCTGGCATATAGCAGATGTTCAATTACTATCTGTTGAATGGAGGAATGGACATAGTGCTAGTAGCCCAGTTTGAGGAACACATTCTATTTTATGTTAGTTAATTTATCAATCAGTCCAGTTATGGGCAGTCTCCTAACTTGAAAATGAACAGCCAAAAAAAAAAAAAAGAAAGAAAAAGAAAAAAAAATAGGAAAACATAGAAAATGTGTCTTTGGAAAATAAGGAGTCAGTCCTTTAAAAAGAAATTACTCTATAGGGGGAAATATACAGTATAAAAAAAATCTGGACTATGTGTAAATTATTACTCTAGTAAAACTGTGTGGTAGGGCACTTTGAATTCTCCTTAAAGTTAATGCCACGTAATAATTCAGTCAACCAAACATATATTAACTGAGCACCTTCTGTGTGCTAGGCGCATGCTGGCAGCGATGTAATGATGGAGCTTGCATTCTAGTGGAAGGCCAACACGAAACAGCTAAACAAGTACATATGATGCCAACTGGTGCTGAGAACTATAAAGAGAAACCAGGGTATGGGACAAAAATTAAAGGGGTGTTGCTATGGTGAGCAAAAGCCTGTCTGAGGTGGTGGCATTGGCACAAAGGCTTGAATAAAGTGAGGGAGTGACTCACACACATCGGCAGGAAGAGCGTTCCGGATAGAGGGAACAGCTAATGCAAAATCCTGCAACAGGAACACGTGGGCATGCTAAAGAAAAAGCAAGACGTGAAGAGGAGAGTGACAGGAAATGATGTTGGCGTGGACTCCAGGAATCAAGTCATCATGGAGCTTTGCAGACCATGGTCAGGACTCAACAGCTGTATTCTTAGGGTCAAGGGAGCCTCTGCCAGCTGGAACCGACATGATCACTTCTCCACTGAGTGATCTGATCTGATCTATGTTTCCAAAAGGCCATTCTGACTCTGGCGGTGAGAATAAAAGAAAAGCAATAGGATTCATGGTATGTGAAAACAAGAGGGGAGCACGGTGCTGCACTCTATCTGGGAAGTAGTAATAAGCCTCTAGGGAAATGGAACTAAGGTGAGTCTCCTCTACCTTGGAAAGATCAGATCTCACCGAACTTTGCCTTTATCCTGGGAGCTGTTCCGTGCGACAGGCAAGCTGGCATGTGTCTAGAGGAGCAAGCAGGGCAGCGGGGAATGAGGAATGACCAACTGTGTTTAGATGAGGTCCATCTCCTCAAAGGCAGGATCCAAAAATATCACGGGATACACTCCTGTCTGTCCAGGATGCAATGTTAGGCTGTTCTGTCAGTTCCCCAAAGTAACATCAACATGGGGCCTCAAGTGAGTTTGCTTCTCTCTTACATTGGATTCCCCCAAAATGGTCCCTGAGACAGTATTTCAATGGCAACTAACTTTGGGGGGGAAGTAAAAGAAATACAGACATGGGAGAGGGAAAGTGAGAGAGGAAAAGGAAAGCAGCCCATATAGGGTGTTTTACTGAACCAGCTTCTGCTGTGAGCAGCAGGAACTTAGTCCTGCTGGGGACTGCTGGAAAATGGTGTGAAATCTGGTGGTGGTTTATCCCTCCCCAGGGGCAGGGGAACTGGAGTATGTATACACCAAGTCCTATCTGTCATTCAGCCAGGGCTGCTCCCAGGGGGTGCTAATCCCCCTTCACTTCTTGCCCACCACTTGACTGGATAAGCTTTGGGGAGTAGGAGCCAGAGAAAGCCATTTGTCAAAGAGGAAGCAGGGCTGCTGTGCCCTGAAAAGGGCAAGAAGCATGGATAGGGTCCCATGGCATTCGCTGCAAAGACCCCTCAGGGCTACATACAAATGGTGTGCCCGGGGGTTTTGCAGCCAGCCTCTTGTTCATTCGGATTCCTCTAAGCCTCTTCTCTGTGACAGGGCGGCACCGGGGGAGTACACGCCCCTGTGTCCAGGCCTGCAGACCACCCTTTGAAGGAATTCAGAGTCTCAGCTGGACAGATGGTATTAATAGCAGTGAGAACTATGTTGAGCTCCTCACAGGTCAGTGATAACACCCTAAGAGGTTCTTTAGGGAACTCAATCACAGAAAAGCAAGGGTTTTATAGCCCAAAGTCAGGTTATCTTACTTATGACTATTTCTGGGTGAAAGACTTTATGAAGCCACAGAATCTGTCCTGGATACCAGCAGCAATGTTTTTGTCTTTCTGTCCCCATGAAATAGTATGTGCAGGGCACTTGTGTTCTAAATGATTCCCTCACTGGCAAGCAATGCAAACATAATATAATGGGTTTAAAGCATTTTCCTCCGGAGCTGAAATTTTTATTTGATCCAAACTTTAATCTGGGAGAAAATAACGTATGATTGAGTTTTAATTAGACTCTGAAATGAAGTGCACGCATACACACACACTTGCATGGAAATGGTGACCCGGTTTTAACTCTAGTGGTACAAGCAAGGCTGTTGTAAGGCAGGGATGACTTCATCAGGAACTCAGGAAATCCTCACTTAAACTTCCAAATATACAAATAGGTTGCTTTTATTCTGCCTTGAATCAAAATGATGCCACGTCCTGTCATGGAGGATGTTGTTGACCAGGTTGAATGGAAGCCAACCATGCCTTGCCTTTGTTTCTATGACAGTCGTTTCAAAGTTCAGCATCTTAAGGCCGGTAGTCACCTTATTTGGCAAACTCTCAGGAGTTCCGTTTCCAGATTTATTTTCGGGTGACAGAATTTTCATCTAATCTTTACCTCAGGGTAGGAGACGTGTTAATTGCTGGAGGCCAGATGCACAAATATTTGTATCCTCGAGGCAGGTGACTATGCAGCCAAAATTAAAATACAGAGCAATAGCTGGAAAAAAAAAATCCCTACCATAGTGGCTTAAGCTAAACTGTAGTCAAGCCAAAGGATAGTTTAAAAAGCTGTTGAATGCAAATATATGTGTGAGTAGGTCAATAGATAACGTTGGCTTATTCTTTCTTTCTTGCAGTAAACCATATGTAACCATTAGTCTCTCTAAATATTAACTCTCAAACTAACCAGGTATCTCGCTCCTGGGGATGGCAGGATGAGATGGTCTGTTGAACGGGCACATGGGGCCAAAGGGGAGCTGTAGCACATTCAGGGCAATGACACAATCACTTCTGAAACCAGCAACTCAACTGTCTGCAAGACAGGAAGGTCTCAGTTCCCTAAGCCCAGCTGCCCAGGGCCTTTGTGGAATCTCCTCCTTCGGGTTTCAGAAGGGGGCACGCTGCCCAACTTTCCCAGCTGCAGGAAAGAAGAAATCACCCTAAATGCTGAGATAATGCCTGAACTTGCAGTGTCTTCTGTCCCGCCTTCCCGTCCACCCCCATCAAATTCTATCTTTGTTTTAGGCCATGATTCATCACCCACGCCCACCCCCCAGTCAGCTGTGACTCACAGCAGAAGCCAGATAAACTGAACCCGGCACGACAGTAATGGGAGAGCTACAGTGTGTTTTCCTTTTTTTTTTTCTTTTTTTTTTTTTGGTCTGGTGAGAAAAGTTAGGTCAAATGGTCAGGTGGTGGGAATCTTTGTTGAGTGCTTTCTTTTTGTCTTTTTGTGTTTAATTTGGGGGAATTCCTGCACTGGATGAGAGATTCAGCTGGGTGTTCCCTTTTAAGGTAATAGTGATGCTGTGGTGCAAGCTTCCACCATGGGGAATAATCTATGATTGATTGTGAAAATGGCCCCACTTTTTACTAATCCCTGTATCCTTGCCATTTGCAACGTGCATTTACCTCCAGGAAAGGGTGGAGTCTCTTTCCCAGCCTCTCAAATCTGGGTTTGGACGTGTGACTTGCTTTAGCCAATAGAATAAGAAGCGATATTGTGGCAATTTCAGGTCTGGGCCTTAGGAGGCCGTACATTCTCAGGCTTTCTCTTTTACTCCTCTGCTTTTCTGTGATAACAAACCCAGTCTAGCCTGCGGGAGGATGACCACCGCATGCAGCAGAGCCAAGTTATCCAGGCTGAGGCTGGCCCAGACCAGCTGGACCCACCCTACACGCCACATGGCTACAGACCAATGAGTGAATCCAGCTGAAATCAGTTAACCCTGGTCCTGGTTAACAGAACCTCTCAGCTGATCTATAGCTTCATGAGAAAAACAGAAACAATAAAGAAAATGGCTGTATTAAGCCACTAAGATTTATGGTAGTTTATTTTGGCAGTAGATAATTGATGTACTAGCCTTAGGCATTTTAACTCGACAATATGGACTAACGTTTTTAGATTAAGAGAACTCAAGCCGCGTAAGTTTCAGGAGACCATGTTTCTGAATCTTAAGTCGTCTCAGTTTTCAAAATACTGTTATTCAAAGGCCCTTAGAAGTTGAGAAAAAAAAAGCTCTTAAAGTATGTCACATGAATTCATTAAGAGGAAGTTTTACCTTTATTCTGCTGCACAAAGGTGACCAAACCTAGGTGAAATCAGTGCTAGACTATTTTGGTAGTTTGCTGGAGCTGGAAAGTACAAAGCCTCTCAGGCTTAAAAAGCAGAAATTGGTTTTCTCATATTCTGGAGGCTAGAAACACACACATGGTCTTCCCTGTGTGTGTGTTTGTGTCCTAACCTCCTCTTCTTATAAAGACACCGGTTATATTGTATGAGACCCACCTCAATGACCTTGTTTTAACTTAATTACTCTTTAAAGACCCTGTCTCTGAATACAGTCACATTCTGAGATGCTAGGAGTTAGGGCTCCAACATGTGAATTTGGAGGGACACAATTCAGCCCTAAAGGCCCATTTACATGCTGCCTGTTGGCATATTCCTAAAACACAGCTCTGATTATATTACTCCCTTGCTCAAATTCTTTCCATGGTTCTGAATTGTACAGTACATAACAGAATAAAGATTCATTGTCCCTACGCTGACCCCTCCAGTTCCACCATTATCTTAGCCCAATATTCAAAGTTACCCCAAACTTGATTCTTTCCTATCTTTACTTCCAATTATTTATGCCACCATGACTGCCACTGCCACCCCAGTGTACTTTCAGTTCCCTAAACACACACACACAGCTCTCCCATCTCTGCACCTCCCATCCGGCTCTTCTCTTAGTTTGGAATGGCTTATCCCATTGATGGTCAAAATCCTTGTCAATTCTCTAACCCCTGAACATTCTCCCAGTTTAGTGCTCCAATCAGATTGAGTCTCTTCCAAGTATTCTGGCATCACATGGCACCTCTATTACTGCACTTTTAAAAATAGTTTTTCTATGTTATGGCTAGGTTGATCGAACATGTGAACTGCAGTTATAGCTTACCGGGTTTTTGTCTCTTACAGTGTCTTTTCATACTGTAGGTACCTGTGGTGGAAACTACTGTGGTTACCATTTTCCACATTACCCTCTTCTCGGGCACACAGCACCCCTTGTGGCTGAGTGGAGACGTGGGACTGAATTTTGGCCAGTAGGGTATGCGCCGAAGTAACGTATGACAAATCTCCTATGTGTGGCTGTGCCAGCCAACTTCCTGTTCACTCTCAGATGCGTCTACCTCTCTCCTCTTCTGCTGTGGATTACTCATTTTCCCAAGCTCCCTTCCTTTCTAGATTCAGGGTAGGCTCAGCCCATAGGAGAAACTGACTGAAAATTGGAGTATGGAAAGAAAGGAAAGCCAGGATGTACCTCCCCCCCCCCCTTCCTATGACATCTCTATTAGCAGCCACTCTCCTCCCTGGCTCCAGGTCCATTGGACAAGATCCCACTATGGGCCTTTCTCCTGCAGGATATTCTAGGTTCCTAGGCTCTGGTAAAAATACCACATTTCCCATTGTCCCACCAGACCCTGGGTGAAAGCAGCTTCCTGATGTTCTGCTTGTGGCATCTCTGCCCCTTGTCTGGCATCTGTAGAGCAGAAACAATGATGTAGGCCTCACAGGGCCATTACGAGAGCAAATAAGCTAGTAGATGCAGAATTCCTAACTGAGGCCCTTGCACACGATGGAATCCAAACCCTGAGTCACTCCAGCACTCCACTGGCAGGGAAGCCTTCCCTTCCGGCCTCTGAACCTCTACTGGGTCTTGGTTTCCTCGTTACTAGCTGGCCGCTTTCACCCGCCTGCTTCGCTGCCTCGGCGTCCCCCCTCCGGCCCTTCCTTGTAGAGACCTCACGCGTTTTAGTTCACTGCACCTCTTTCGCCCTCCCCATTTTGACAGAGCTCCCTCACCTTCATGGCTTCAACTCTGACCTCTCTTCAAGGAGGGCTCCCCCATGTGCATCTTTATCTGTCATCTCCCTCTCAGGTTTCCATCTAATTTCTCCAACTGCCTCCTGGGCCCTTCTTATTGACCACCCAGGTACTGTTCATGGAAGGAGTGTCAGGTGGGGAAATGAGGGGTCAAGTCTCAAACCCATCACTGAGGCCTTTAAGAGTATTTTAGGCTTTTGTGGACTTAGATGCTCCTTTAAGAGAGGGCTTTGGGGACAGATGATTTCTAACTAATACTCCTTTTAATTCTATTGCTTTGCCTTTACATCGAAACTTAATTCATCATCTCCACCACTCCTCACTGAGTTTTACTCCAACCTTCTCTATATATGTCAGTATGATGTCCTTAAGGCTCAAAACTCTACAAGTCAGATATGAATCAATTACCCTCCCTCCTTCCTCTCCTCTACTGTGGCAGCCGAGGAGTTAAGAACTTGGCCATTAAGTCAAATGACTTGGGTTCAAATTTTGACTTCAGCACTCATTTATTATGTAACATGAACATATTTCTTTTTCTAGAACTCAATTTTTCACCTGCATAAAGGAGATGAAATGAGGAAAACACTCAATGCAATGCTTGGCATATATATAGGAAGCACTCTGTAAATGTTTACCATTATCCATCCATCAAGCCAGCCAGCCAGCCAGCATTTGTTTAGCAGTGCAGTTACTTTCCTTTTGAAATGCATTTTTATTCATTTTATCTCCTGAGAGTTAATATTTTTTCTTTTGAGGGAAGTCTAATTTCTCTTAAGTCACAAAACAGCTTGCTTATTAAAAAGCTACACAAAATGTATGGGGAATTTATATTCCTAGGAAAAAAGTGTACAGGTGACCATGCATCTAATTTTCCATTAGAGTGACCATGCATCTAATTTTCCAAAGACAGCCCCAGTTCATACCTATCATTCTAGCTCAATTATAAACAGCATCTCATTTATGTTAAAAGTGGCCTGAGTTTGGATAATAAATTATATGTGATCTGTATATACAGGTGATCTGTTTGGGTTTTGGGCTCTTTCACCATAAAGAGCTCTTATAAATAAAGCTCCTTATTAAGCAATATTAGGTAGAGTATTTAAAAACAAATGATTCCTACCCACTGTGATTTTTCCAGCTCAGTGGCATTTATTTAATAGGATTTACTTTGTTTGATGATGAACCTTTACTACATTTTATCTTGTTTCAATAATAAAGTAGACTATCTGATTGGTAGTTTAAAAATAATTTTCTAAATGAAACTCATACATATGCATTAAAAATAAATATGTATTTATTTTCCAACTTGGATGTTATATACATTTAAGATCTTTCTTACAAAATATGTGATCCTTAATATTTTTATAAAGGTAAATTTTATCTTACAATGAAGGAAAGAATGCTTAATATCAGAAGAGAGGTTCTTTTTCTTTTTTACTGAATTTGTTGGGGTGACATTGGTAAATAAATTTATATAGGTTTCAGGTGTACAATTCCATAACGCATCAACTGTATATTGTATTGTGTGTTCATCACCCCAAGTCAAGTCTCCTTTCATCACCATTTATCCCCAATACCATATTCTACCTCCCCCCACACCCTTTCCCCCTGGTAATCACCATACTATTGTCTGTGTCTATGAGGTTTTGTTTGTTTTTTAATCACTTTACCTTTTGCTCCCAGCCCTGCAAATCCCCTTCCTTCTGACAGCTGTCAGTCTGTTCAGAAGAGAGGTTCTTAATAGCTTTTGTCTTCAAAGAACCACTGAAGATAAATAGCCATCCTCAGCGGAGGCTGAAATGTTTTCTTGTTGTTGTTTTTGTTTATGCTGCAGACCTGAATATCCTATCCGATTACATATCTTGAAAAATTCACTCAGGGTCTAATGTGAAATAAAACTGGCAATTCACTTCTCCACAGCTGAGGCAGCCCTTGAAATTGCCAAGGGGAATTCCAGGGACTCTTAGGCCATATGGAAAAGTGACATCAAACCACTTAGGATTCACACACTCAGAGTCTTCAATTGAATAACATATTGGGAGTTTAACTGATATCCTAAACTCCATGTGACTTGAGGGACTCAAATACTTTTAATTCAGTATAGATACTGAATTTAATTCAGAACAATAAACATTTTCCCCCAAGAAATATGCAATATGCTATGGAGATCACAAATATGATTGATATGTGATCTTTGTTGACACAGAACAGTAACTTCTCCCTCTTCCCTCTCCCCACAAATAAATAAAAGCATGCTTTCCTCCAAAGGGAAGAACTATGGAGATTATAGTGTTTTGCCAAATATACTCTTCATTAATAGCTACATACATCAGATAACAAAACCTAGTGATCAGATAGATTGGAGCTCTTGGTGTCGACCTCCAACCATGGAGCCCTACTGCTCTGCTGAAATGGAATCTGTGAAATACACACATACCCCCAACTTGCCTATGCTTAGTTAAAAATATGGATTTGGGAGCTCTTCCCACAAAAAATCTGCTCTAGGGGATTTGGGGTGGTTTCCAGAAACTCACTTATCATTCAAACACACCAAGGGATTCTGGCAGGGATTCAAATCTCCATCAGGATGAAATGCATCCTGCCTCTCAGGAGATGAAGAGCCCTGAGCTGGTGAGTTGGAACTCAGAAACATTCAGAACACAAGAGGGCGGAGAGATGCCTTCTCCACTGGAGGGAGAATAAGGGGAGGAACCGAGTGCAGTGATGCCCCCGCCCCCCCCATTTGTTCATGCTTCTTTGTATCAGGGACATTTGCAGCACCCTCGTAGTCTGACACTTTCGCACTTGCACATGGGCGGACACGCACACACCATGAGAAGTGTTAAGATTGTTTTGGACAAGGAATTCTGCAGATGAATATTAGTATTTTGATCACTGTTGAATTCCTTTATTTTTGTACTCCTAGGCTAACCCATCCCATCATCCACCTATCTGTCAAATATCTACTAAGCATCAACTACAAGCCAGTCTCTATTATTGGCCCTAGAGTGAAATATGCTCCAACAAATAATTTGGTGGAAGCCCTCTATCTTTCACCTAATTTAACTCAATACATATGTTGAGATTTGGGAGGGACCTGAAATATTCATATGTCTGTAATAAGTAGGGTTTTATGGCACTTCATAGTGGGCATTTGGTTGTACATTTTACAGGAGATCAGGACTCTTGTACCAGTGGTAGGATTTAGTGCCTGCATACTTTAAGGGATACTTGCTAGGCTGGCTTTCTATTTCTGCTAATAGCATCCTCCCAGCCCTCTTTCAATTGCTCGTTGATGGCATGAATGCATATATGTTCATTCACGTTCTAAGGCTTTGTTCCTTCGTAGGCATACCATCTAGTTTTTATGAATACTTCACCTTTTAATAACCTTGCCAACTGTCTCCCACCCTTTTCCCACTCCTCAGCCCACCTGGAATGGGTCCTGTCCATTTTTCACACAATTTTATCTATGTAAAATGCTGAGCTAGGACTCAGCCAACACTACTATGAAGTAACATGTTCAACTGAGGAGAGAAACTCGGGGAGTAGGGCGACTGGGCGGGGTGCTGGGAGAAGAGCAGGGTGAAGAAACTGCACAGTTGCTGGTGGCCTCGCCAAGCTGAATGCTAGCGAAGGCGCTGCGAGGGAGATGAGGCCCTGTGCTAAGGGCTCATGTGGGTGCCCTCTGTTTCCCTCCCAGATCTGCTCTCCACCTTTCTTCACCCTGCTCTGGGCCCCAGGAGGCAGACCCACACGGACTCTGCCAGTGGGGTTTTGCCTTCATTTGAGTTTCCCCAGAAGCAGACCCTGCAACAGAGATTATAGTGTAAATAATTGATTTGGGTGCTGATCCCTGGATGCCGGGAGGTGAGACAGGGAGGGGAATGAATCCAATACTGGCTCTGTTATCAAGAAAATTTTCATGGCAGACAATGGGTGCTGGATCCCGGGAGAACTCTGGGAGACAGTGAAGGGTGAGGAGGCTGGGTATTTATTCACTGGCTCCTGTCAGTCATTGGTTTAGGGTTGCCTTGGGGGACACAGGCTTTCCAGCACGTTTGCTGCGGGCCTGGGATACTCATGCTCCCAGCTAGAAAAACCCCTCAGGCTCAATGTCTCAAGAGTAAGAGCCTTCCACACATATTTGAGTGCCAAGGGGTTGTGGTCCCGGCTGCTATTCAGTTTGGGTAATGGGTGGACATTCAGAGAATGGGAGCAGAGTGAGGTCTGAAGATGGTTCTCTGAGCACCTATCTCCACCTCCACCTCTTGTCATGCTCTGGCTGCAACGACCCCTCTGACAAACTCCACAGCTGTGTCAGGCTGTCCCCTCCCTGCAATTCCTCTCTGGTTTCCAGTAACTTCTCCCTGACTTTGCCCCTGCAGCCCTAACACAGTGACAGCTCCGGATGTCATAGGCCCTGGGGTACTGCACATATCCCTTCCTGCTTTTCCCAAATCACGCTTGCAACTCTGTAAAAAGTCCCTTTTTAAACAGTCCTCTACTACCCCATTAAAATGTACCCTTTGTTACCTGATATAAGATATGCCTTTGTATCTGGGGTAGTCTCACTGATCCCTCACAACAACCCAATTGTAATTATTTTGCTTTTTTTGCAGATTTAAAACCTCAGAGGTAAGTTGCCCATGGTTATGCGGGCTAGGATATAAATAAATCAAAATTAAAACCCAACTTTGCTGACTACAAACCCACATTCTAAAACTATGGAATCCTGCCTTACTGTTAATAAAATGTATTTTTATTATTTCTGGGTTTCTGGCTCAAAGCTAAGCACCACAACTCACTGTCCAGCACTCAGCCAGGTCCCTGGTGGGCACTGGGGCCATTCTATGCAGGGGAATGTGGAACAGCGTGTGGTCAGGGAGGCCCAACTGGCCAGGTGACGCCCTGCCAGATGGTCACCCGCCCCAGCGGCCACTATTGAAAACCCGAAACAGACAAAATGCCTGTGGAATCTTCCAAGGGGGAACAGATGCTGCTTAGGGAAGCCCTGTCCACACTACAGCATCAGGCGACAGATAAACAAAGCAAGGAACCATGAGCTGCCCTGCCTCATTTTAGAGTAAAATAACTGCCTACTGCCCCGTTTCCCCCCTTCTTGTGGTTATCCATAGGTTAAAATGACGCCATCAGAAGATTAATATCACAGACAGACTCTGAGAAATGAACTCCCCATATCTGCCTTATGGATTCCCAGGGAGAAGCACCTGAAGGGGGGAAATGACAGGGGCTGCCTGCTTGTTGCAGGGCCTGGGTGTGTGTTTTGTTCCACTGCTAGTATTTCTGTTGGCAGAGTGCACGCTATTGGAGCATATACCCCAGGCCTTAAGTAGAGGCACCCGGTCCTGTGGGATGGAGCCTTATCAAATGGGGCTGGAAGGCGGTTTTGTCTGATGTGACCCCGGGGTGTCCGCAGGGATCTGTGAACAGACACGGGTCTGCGTGGCCGGAGTGGCCTCCGCCTCGCCTCCCTTTGTTCCGCCCAGCTCCAGCCTCAGCAGCTGATCTGGTTATTATGCTCCTGAAAAGAATTTCTAGGTGGCCACAGTGACCATAAGGAACCGAGAAACCACGAGGGCTGAAAGCCACGAAGAACAACACACATTGGCTGTGGAGCACTAATCCCTCCCATAAATTAGAGGATCCCTTTCAGGCCTGCGGTGCCCGTAGAAATCTGAACTAAGGCAGAGAGGAGCCGGCTGAGGTCTGTAGGCCGCCCCGCACCAAATGCGCTGTCGTCAGCACAATTCACTCATTTCGTGGGACTCCACATTTTAAAAAGCAAGTCCGAAGGCTATCTGAAGAGCAGATTTGTGGCCAAAACTGACTGCATTTAAAAATGTAATTAAACTTGCCTTAGTTTTCTCAGCTTTTTTTGCCCCTAACCATTTTTAAAACCTTGTGCACTTTAATGGAAATTCAATCTGCATTGGCCTGATTTGTTTACCGTAGACTCATCAAAAGGCTGTTTTGTAAGAATAACTTCATATCCAACAAGATTTATATAACTTCTTTGGGGCTATATTTCTAAGAAATAAGAGCCGAGATTTGGGTTCTAAAGGAACAGCTCTGCCTCTTTTCAGCCTTGACCTGGCTGTAGCTGTGTGGCTGTTCTCTGTCTCCTCATTTTCTACGCCCCCCGACCCCATCCCGGGCATCTCGAGGTCTGCACTGAAATACAGGTGATCTGTGCCCTGTCGCCTGAACTGAACCTACGCTTGGGCACAGGAACATGCTGCGGTGTTCTGTGATGTCACCTATTTTAATTTGTCACACACTGCCTGTGGCAGGGTGCAGGCAAATGAACATCTAGAGACAAGGGTGCTAACCGTGTTTGGTTATTGGCTAAAATCTTACATAAACTTCTAAAAAAGAGAACGGGTCAATAACTTTTGAAAGTTATATGACTATCGCTGTTCTAATCTTATTTGAAATACACATGTGCAATTAAATTATTTTGGAGACAAGATAATGTTGTGAATCTATATGACACTTGTGTTTTTTCAAAGCTACTGTCTTGTTTGATTCTCCTAACAACATTGTGAAATAAAACAGATTTTTTTTAGCTTTCTCTCACAGATGAGGAAACTGAGGCCCAGATTTTCCACAGCCATACAGAAGATTTAGATCATAACCTGTGTCTTTACTATCTCATCTGTGCTTATTTCATTAGACCAGATATCCGGCAGGGGTAAGGACCTTAATTTAGGGACCTGCCTGTCCAAATTCCAGTAAGGTATCTGTTCATGTCTGAGTCAGCAGCTAAGGAGAAGACAGGAAGAAGCCTAAATGCTAGTTGCCTTGGGTAAAATTCCTGCTGGCAATGGGATCTTGGCAAATAAAAACATGAAGGTGTAATTCCATAATGACCCAGCAGGATCTTCCTGATAGGCTTGTCACGAATCCCTTTGTAGGTTGGGACTAAGAAGGGGAAATGTAAATTACTGTCTCCCTAGAAGGCCATAGTGTCAACTCGAATTAATCTCTAAAGCACATATTGCAGATACAGCAAACCTGGTGAGGGGAAATCATGGACGCGGGTCTAAGCAAGCACACCTTTGGCCCCAAAGGATGCAGAAACGAGGCTGAGGTTCGGAAGAACATTGGATAGAGGGATTGTACATTTTAATTAAAGTTTCTTAGCTTGAAGCAAATGTTAATGCCACTGGTTAGCAAATGGGCTAGGTGTGGAGCCAATTTTGACGACCCATTCAATGTTTCACTCTGACTGAGAACAAACTGGTGTTTCCACGACATAACCCTGTATTAGAAGTAGCATGTAAGCAGCCAGTTTTCATCCTGTCATAATTCCAAGTCACAAAGAAACTTTGAACACGACCCATTTACCACACATATGCCCCCCCAGAAGGTTGTCGAATGGCAAGAGATTTGCACACATTTAAATCGGATTTCACACAATCTGTAAAATGACAGAGTATTAAGGGCGATTAGCTTAATTAGACAAGATTGTGAGAAGGCCTCAAAGAGATCCAAAGTGCAGATATCTTCCAAGTACGATCCGGGGGAAGGCTTCCAGAATCTACTTCACCTCTCTCTCAGCTGCCCATTACCCTCATCCCAGCAGCACACTTGTGTATGCAGTGACATCTAGTGACAAAGAAATAAAACCAACTCCAGGGACACTTTCTTCACCTGACAGGCTCCACAAAAAATGACCCCTCCCTGTCACTATAAATTTGTGCACAGTGGTTTCTGTTACAAAACAGACACACCAGTTTCTACACCAAATAAATTCATAGAGGTCAATAAAGACACGGATCAACGAGGTCTGGCAAACGGCCCTGGCATCAGAATCCAAACTGGCATTTACAGTCTCTTCATTTCTTCTGCCCACACGGTGAGAACCCGTGTTCACACTGTTGACACAGTCAGTGTGAAATGTGACAATGGTCCAGTGGCGTCTCCCAAGGAAAGAATACATCCTGATTAGCAGGCCTCGTATAGAACATGCTCTCAGGTATTCACATCCAAGGTTTAGAAAAATATATAAGTAGCCAAGCCTCAAATCGGCCTTAAGCTATCTGAAATCCATTCTAGATTATTTGGGGCAGGCCGGGCTAAAAGAATTATCCTTTTATTTTGTCTCATTTTAGGATTTTAAGCAAAATTGACAGCCTATATATCATATATATAGTTATATACATATATGTGTGTATATATATGATCACAACTTTCTCTGTATAACAAGGATTTGGGGGTCTTGTGTGGGCAGAGCTATAAGAAAGTGAAATCCACAGTGGCTGGTTGGCTCTGTCCTGCCCAGGCCTCAGGTGCCTAAGCCCTGGGCATCCCACCTTTCAGGGAGCAATGATGATGAATCCCACTGTACCACTCGTCTGGAGTTCTTGTTGCTTTACAGATTTCCTGGGACCTGCCATGGGGCCCCGGAGTCTGAATCTTCATCAAACACCCAGTTGATTCTTATATAATTATGCTCCAGTCCACACCTGCCTTATATACCCCAGTGGAAAAGGGAGCCCACTGCTGGAGACATGGGGAGGGTTCAAATTCTCTAAAGATAATTAACAGTTACACAGGGTGCCTGAGCCTCGATCCATAAATATGTAGCATCATGAACTAGACTACCCACTTTTTACTACAACATTGAAAAAAATTAATTGTGCAATTGCCAGAATATTCCCAAGTGAGTTAGGAGATGGGTGAAAGACACACGGTGTGTGTTTTCCTTTCTTTCATTTTTCTTTTTGTTGTAATTACCATTTCTATTTTGGGGGCTCTCTTTCCGTGCCCCTACAGAAAAATAAACTCTATAAGCAAAAAAACTTTTTAAGCAAATTAGGTTTACAGTTTTATATTTTTTAAACACTAGCTAATCAAAGTGGCTGGGGACCGATAAAGGCATTCTCAGTTCCCCTGACTTGTTGATTATGAATTAAATGCTTGTAAATTGAATAATCATTGATACAGCAAGGGAGCTTGCTATTTAATGGAGCCCCATAGTAAATCTTGTAGTCAATTTTCATAAAGACAATATATAACTAAGTATTTTGTGATAAAGTAGTGTATACACACATGTTTATTTAAAAATGGCACATCATGTGGCCATTTATGATAAAAGCAATTTTTTGTTTTTGTTTTAGACATTCTATTATACTCAGAATGTAGATTCAAATGCTGACTTCTGTTGTTCAGATTTAGATTTCTTTTTTAAGACTTTTTTCCTCAGTTGATTTGGTTTCTGTCTTTGAATGGGCACTAACTTCACTGGGAGATTTTGTCACATGTAAGTCCAATATCTGAAGGCCTTGGGAAAAGCCCTTTGAAGCTGATTTTCTCCTGGATGTTGATTTGGTCTAGGGCCTACAGAGCCTCCAAGATCTGGGACCTGCCTCAGGGACTGCAGGAAGTGGGGTGGGTCAGGGTGGGGTGAGGTGGGGACTGCCAAAGAGTCCCCTCAAGCAGAGCCTTGGGAGTTATTTCTGACATTTTATGGGGGTAAAAAGTTTCTTTCACTTCATACAAGGTTGAAAAATATTAACTTAGAGATTTCTTTGGAAAATGTCTCCCCTCCCTTTCTCAACTACTTTTCCCTTCATTAACTTAATTTTGCCCCAGAACCAATTAATTGCTAAGAAAATCCAGACACTGTATGTAGAGACTGGAACCGCTGAGCCCAGTACTCTGTTGTACTCAACTGAACTACCTACTTGTCCCCATTCTGTAGGTTTTCACCTACGACCCATTCCCTTTCTTTTTCTTTCATTTTAAAGACAAGTGTTGAGATGATAGCAGGCATTCACCCTGCTCCCTGCATTTATCCCTGCAACAGCGAAGTGCTTTTTAAGGATCGACTAGATCACAGAATTTCCCTTTTCAAAATCTCTTGTTGCTTCCTCCCCAGTGAAAAATGTGAGGCTTTCTCAGATCACCTTAGGCAGCGCTGCAACTTGCCCTGCCCACAACACAGCCTTCCCGATGCTTCTTACTCTGCTCTTGTTTGTTTTCAGACCATTTTATTACTCCCTAACATACTCATACTTATTTCTTTATCTATCCAGCCATCTGTCTATTTATTATTGCAGGGTCTGAGCTGGGGTGGCTTGAACTGCAGATGCTGGGACGGCTCCCCCAGGACTGTGTCTGGAGCCTCAGTTCTGACTGTCAACCAGGCTCCTTCTTTCTTCCTCGCAGGGTGTCTTCTGGGGCAAGAATGTCCTGGCAGGCTGCTGTGCTCACCGCTGACACCTCAGTTGGCGTGGCTGAGCTACTGGGGGCTGCCTGGGTGTCTCCCTCTTCATGCCACTTCCCCAGGTGGCTATTTGGGTCTCCTAACGGCAAGGAGGTCTCTGGGTAGTCCTGCTTCTTACCTGGTTTCCACCTTTTGGCCAAGTAGATTGGTGAGTGTCAGGGGCTGGGGAGAAGAGGGAACAGGAGTAACTAACTGCTCAATGGATAGAGAGTTTCCTTTTGGGTAATGAAAGTGTTTTTTCAATGGTTAATGTTATGTGAGTTTTACTGCAATACAAAGAAAATGAAAATAATGTCAGTCAATAGCTATCCCAGATTAAAGGAAAGGACTACACAGGGCATGAGTAAGGGGAGGTAGGGTTTTTTGGAGGTCAGCTCTGGAGACCGGCTGCCACACCCGGTCCCCAGATGAAAGCCCGTCGGAGCAGAGAGCGCCGCCTGCTTGCGGAACCCATGCATCCTGCGTCTCTATTTTAGCTCAGCATGTCAGCGTCATTGCCCCCGTCGGCTTCTCTCACATTACAGAACATGGGGACACGAGATACGCTGTTACTGTGCACAATATTAATATGTACTTTGTGGATCTAGGGTTTCCAAATAACTGAGTTGGTCACTTTTAATCAATGTCTATGGACAGACCTGTTCCAAAAGATCTTTCTAATTGGCTGTTTGAAACTCAGAATATGCTTTTCTCTAGGAGCACTTTTAGAAGTAGTGGTTAAGATTCAGTTGTAGACAATCATGTGCTTTACAAAGTGTCCCCCCCGATATTTCCAGGACCCACCTGGCACCATACACAGCTATTACAATATTATTGACTATGATTGTCTAACCACTATGCTGTACACCTGAAACTAATACAAAATACCATTGAATGTAAATTGTAATTGAAAAACATTTTTAAAAATATTTACGCCTTATAAAAAAAAGATTCCGTTGTAGTTCACTCACTATATAGAGCGAGCACTGGCTTTGCAGTCAGTGAAGCCCCACCCACAAAACATTATAGTAATTCCTATGTGCCAGTGACAGCTTTCAAGGTTTAATTCTTATATTTCTTAATTTTCAAAGCAATACTATGAGGACATTACTGTTACTATACCCATTTTATAGGTGAGAAAACTCAGTCACAGAGAAGCTATGGTTGCATAACTAGTAGTAGCAGTATTAGGATTCAGACCGAGACAGGGTGATTGCAGAGTCCATGCTCTTATCTATTTTGTTACCATGCCTTTTACTTTGAATGTGTTACAAATTCCCTAACCCTTAGTATCTTCATCAGCAAAATGAGGTGATAAAGCCTCATTCCATGGGTTGTTTAAAGTTTTAAAGGAGGATATATATTGGAAAATGCTTTGCAAACTTAAAAAAATATACAGCTCTAGGTTGCATGCATCGCTCTATTTCTATTTGTTCATTCAAGCATACTAAGTGAACACTTTCAACACAGTAGATGGAGTAAGTTTGATTTCTTGTTTTCAGAAAGCTTGTCTGCATGAGAGACAGGTAATTAAACAACTAGTTATACTGGAGAGTGATGAACTCTTTTTTAAATCCTCACTTGAGGATATGTTTTTTGTTTGTTTTTAGTTTTTATTGATTTTAGAGAGAGAGGAAGAGAGAGAGAGAAACATTGATTGGTTGCCTTCCATACGTCCCCCAACTGGGGATTAAACCTGCAACCTAGGTATGTGCCCTGCTCGGGAATTGAACCTGCAACTTTTTGGTATATTGGGATGATGCTCTGACCGAGTCACCTGATCAGGCCCAGATGATGAACTTTCTATAGTAGGAAGATGGGAGAAAGGTTTGGGATCTTGGGTCAGAGTCCATCATTGAGTATGGACGTGAATTTTCAGAGCACCTCCTGCTGTTTGGCTGTAGAGTAAGGAGCCTCCGTGTTAATTGTAGTTAAAATGGATGTAACTACAGAGTCCACAGAGGGAACACTGAGAAACTCAAAAGTGCTCTCTCAAAGCCACACAGGTTGGGGTTCCAGCCTCTGCTAAAACTGCCCACAGGCACAATAGATCCTGAACTTGGTGGAGAGCCACACTTGGCCAATGATAAGAGAGAAATCCTTGGGCAGATAGGGGCACCATCTTGAATTGGCATCTTAGGCATTCTGGCTGATTATTTTTCACAGTGTGAAGATTGCTCTTTCATGTCCTTTGCATGTGGGATATGACAGCCACAGCTGATTCATAGAAAAAAATCTGATGAGAGCATGATAATATTTCTTAAGTGTCTTTGATTCAATGAAAATTATAAACCTCGAATTACCTGTGCACTTTTAATACCTTCCAAGTTTTTATAGGAGAAGGAAAGGTAAGTAGCTACTGACCAAATTGTGTCACTCCTAACACTTTATAAGTTCCCACTTCTAAAATGGCAAACACGCGCGCCTATTCTTTTAGAATAAGCTATACTCTTCAGAATGGGGTATAGAATCGCACTTAAACTATAGAGGGGCGCGCGATCTGCCAGGAGAGAAGTTGAAGCCTTTACTCAAATACTTGAAAATCTCCTTCCCTGTTAGGAGGTCAGGGGAAGGTAAGATTGCAATCAGTCAGGCCTTTGTTGTGCAACAAGCACATGCCTCTTTGGACCACGCTTCCACTGGCGTTTGAAGTTTAGATAGACCAAGGTATGCCTTTTAGATATTCCATTTGAAAATAAGAACAAAGCAACTTGATATTTACTTGATATTTCCCTTTCTGTTGATGGTTGTATCTTCTAGTGCCTTTTAAGAACAGCCAACAGGAGGCTTTAGGTCGAAACCATCTGAATCATGGGGATTAACTGTACTGGGCAGAGCCAAGAAAGAAAACAGAGTGAAATAAAAAAGAATGAGATGTACATGTCCTCCAACACATGAAATGCATAAACTAGGTGATATTTCCAAAGCTAGATCTCTGGTATGGAAACATAAGAACAATCGAGAGGAGTCATCTACTGCTCACTGCGGCCCTTTTTCCACTGGGATTGTGTTTATGGGGAGAGGAGTCCACAATTCTGAGAACCTCTTACGACGGGGTAAAATGAAAGCTAGATTATGGTATAATTTCTAATTTATTGGAATTTGGGGGAATTGAGATTATTTAAATCTAATATTAATATGTATAAGAAATATACAGATGAAACTAATATATATATTACAAGCCAAAGAGAAATCACTAGTAAACCAATTATCATATAGCTAAATAATTTTAAGTATATTTTATTATTTTAATTATAAACAACATATTTCTGAAATTTTTGTTGGCAGAGACCTGTGCATTTTAATTCCCACTTAACTTTAACTATGTAGGAGCATTTAGCAATGTAAAGACAAATAATTTATTTGGAAACACCTTAAGTTATGTTTTTAATAATTAAAATGAAATACATGTAAAATTATTTAGCCATATGATAAATAGTTTACTAGTGATTTCTCTTTGATTTCTTTTCATTTGATACGATCATTCTTTTGGATGGCAAATAAATATATGGATTAACCTTGAATTAGAAAACTGCTAAAATACCACAATATACAAGTCAGTCACAGAGCAAATGATTGTTTCAAATTGCAAACTACTCTGAGGGTTTAGAGTCCTTACTTTTATACTCTACACATGACACATGATATTTACTGGAGTTACACTGATCTGCTTTATCCTTTTGAAAAAAAATACATTCTGGCTGAGGTAGCATGACTTACTTATACATTTCCTATGCACAGCTCACACAGCTACTCTACCTTTCTAATCCGCCCTAGTGAATGGAAGCATTCTGGGGTTCTGAAACAAATCATCTGATAGAATTGCTAGGATATTTGCTTCCACTGAACATTTTTCAGCTTAATCCCTTTGAAGAAAAAAAATTTTCACTTTCTACAGAAAATCAAATGCAATTGTAACTTTATTTCAGCGACTGTGTTTAGCCTGAATAAAATTGGTATGGTTTCTGTTACCCATCAAGTGAAATGTGGAGAATACAACTATTCCTCTCATAATAAAGAAAAAGCACCTGTAAAGAGAAAAAGTGAACTTGGGGACATGCAGGGGGCAGCCAATCGATGATTCTCTCTCATCATCGATGTTTCTATCTCTCTCTTCCTCTCCCTTCTTCTCTCTGAAATCAATAAAGACATTTAAAAAAAAAAATAGTGAAGATGTTTCACTACTTTAATGTTACCATATATGAAGACAGGGCTGAAGTATTACACAGGTGGGAGCAGAGAGGGAACATTTGTGCCTAGATTTCTGGTAGACAACAAGAGAGTGAGAAAAAACAGAGAGATTGTATAGAATTTTCTATTTAATATGACCTAAATTAACTATTATTTTATTCAAATTAAGTAATTGCTAATAGCATTTTAAATAATTTCTATCAATTTCCTTAAAATTTTAAAACTCACTTCCTTGAATAACCTTTCTGTATTAAATTAATTCAAAGTTACCCTTACTTGACTCTCTAATGTCTAATATAATGTAATTATAACTATACATTAACAAGATTAATTACACCAACAGACATAAATCTATGTGAAGATTTTCCCCTTCATATATGGTACCTTAAGAGGTTTTCCCCATGGTCTTGCCATGAACTGAAAAGTTCTTCAAAGACTTTGGGGGATTCTATATTATATTTAACTCATATATTTAAATATATTTCATGGTGGAAACTAAGATTTGATATTTTGCTAATAGTCAAAATCTACTCAGAGACAATTCTAATAAATGAAATGAAAGCCCACCATGTGTAACATAATTTAATTTATAAATAAAAGGGACTTGGTTCCTAGAACACAATGGAAGGCTTACTATAGGGATCTAATTTTGCTTTTTCAAAAACTCTAGAAAAAGCACAGAAAATGGATTTAACATAAAAGACACACCCCCAAGAATGGAGAGAACAGCAGAAGAGACAGGGGCTCTACAATTTTGAGAAATAAATGACTTCAGAATTCTTTGTTGTGAGGTAAAACAGAACTAATCTGACATAGTCCCTAGTCATAAAAATGTTTAGGAACCTGAGACATTAAATATCTTTGAGCCTGGGGTGAAGGGGATGTTGGCAAAATAGAAGGATGGCATGAAAGCTACTTAAAGCATGTTACTAGATACCGCCTCAATTCTTCACTTCAGTGATAGTTTAGTAGGAATAAACGACAGGGCTCCAGAACTGGGGTATGTCAAACACAGCTGACAAAAGCAGTAGCATATTGGAATTGCAGAGGAATGACCTGATTTTATTCAGTGATCCCTCTGGAGGTCATCACTGCAACTAAACAAACCTATAAGATTCAACTAAGGCTACAGCTTTGCACCAGCTATTTATAGTTTATTTATAGTCTTACATTCTAAGTGCAATTTACCAATCAGGAGTCATTTTTACCATAAATAAGGCTGCTTGGTACAAAGACTGATATCGCACCTTTATCAGATTTCCAAGGGAACAGAGATGAAAAGTTATCCCAAGGTCGAATTTGCTCAAAAAGTAGGAGTAAATTTATCCTGTACTGTCTATCAATCGATTTCTCTTTTTATCTACCTACCCATCCACTACAGGAAAAATTCAACTTAGGAAAAATTACTTTGTAAAAAATCAACAACAAGGTAGTTGGATAAAGTGCCTTGAATTTTTAGTTAGGTATAAAATTTTGTGTGGAAACGAAGATAAAATTACAGAGATGGTAAACAATTTAAAATCCATGTTTTTAGACTTTAGTTCCTGGTTTTAGAATAAATGTCCAGAGTGTTTTGTCTGAGTAAGATGTCTGAAGCTGAATGTAGTATGTTAAATTTATGAAGACATCATTTCAATCAATACTTATAACTTGGGGGGAAAATGTGTTCAATTAATACTATTTTGTAGATTGTAAGTCAACGTATGTAGAAATAGTAATTGGTCATTTATTGCCCTGGCCAGAGTGGCTGCACCAAGAGGTTGCTGGTTTGATTCCCAGTCAGGGCACATGCCCGGGTTTTGAGCTCAAACCACAGTAGGGGACATGCAGGAAGTGGCCAATAGATTCAATGTTTCTCTCTCTCTCTCTCTCTCTCCCCCCTCCTCCCTTCCTCACTCTCTAAAAAAATCAATAAATACATATTTTTTAAAAGTTGAATATTGCACATGCATATACGCACAATGATGTTGTTGATGATGATGATGCTAAAAGGTAGCTTTAAAATGATGTCCCGGATTTTAACATAATAATGGTATCAAAAATTACAAAGATAAACAACAATATTGCATATTCTTACAATGCAATATTATACATAACAATTCACATGAACCAATTAGATATCTCAAAAAGTTATAAAAATACAGTATGATAGCATTTATATAAAATTTAAGAAACAAAATAATACTATATAGAGTGATTCAAAAGTATTGAACAATGCAATAAAATGAACCAACTACTCATAAATGCCATAACACAGATGAATCTAAAAAATATGAGTGAAAGAGCCACGCATAAGAGTATATATCAAATGATTCCATTTACATGAAGTTCTAGAATAGGCAAGCGGTTATTTGCCTGTGATTTATAGTGCTAGAAACCAGATCGGTGGATATGGGGGGAAGAAGAGACTTGGAAAGGGCCTGAGGAAACCTTCTGGAGTAATTAAAATGTTTCATATCTTTATTGAGGTGGTGTTTACATTTATCACCAAACTTAAAATCTGTGCATTTTACTGTATGTAGATTATCCTCAATAAACCTATTTCAAACAAATAAAAATGATGATAAAAATAATAATAACCTTAAAGTATTCTCAGATTTCCTTTGTAGCAGATAAAGAAGTTATGAACTTCAGCAGCAATCACTTTTTGTAATGGGAGCAAAGGCTCCACGAAAATCTGTTTGAAGGACAGCCTGCTTGTGCGGGGATCATCTCTGTTATGATTGATTACAGAAGTAAGTCATGTCTCCCTACGGTTATATCCCATGGGCTCCTTCCACATGTTGAGATATCAGTTATCTTTATCAGCATGTCAATTTATACAACTTCTCTCTTCTACTTTCTGGCCAGGGACTGCTTTTGTAGCTCTCTATCCTGATCCCAAATAGCGTGTACTGTGTTACACATGAAAATCCTGGTGCTCTTCTGAGGACACATTTCTCTCGGATTATAATTCATTGCTTTCTGCTTGTGGCTCAAACCTATCACGCAAAGGCAAATCTCAGTTTTGTTTTGTTTATTGATTATCCTTATTGTAGTTCTCATTCCGCAGACCTGGATAGACACCGAAGATCTCATGCTGTGTTTTCTTTCTTGGAATCCCCTCAACTCTCCAGCCTTTACTAAGATTAACACTTCTCTAGTGTGACAGAATGTCACCTTCCTTCAACTGTCACATACTTTGTACTTGATAAGGGTTTCCTCCCAACTCCAACACAAATAGTCAAATGAGGGGGCTTTGCTGAGGCAAAACATCACACACTCTCCCCAGAGTGTGGGAACAGCGAGGAAAGTAATGTTATGAGCCATCCTGAAGGTTCGCCCCAGCAGCCATTAACACAGCCTTTAATTTTATCAGTGGTCTTCATTTCCTTTGAAGATTTAAAAGTAGACACTTATTTTAAAATATTTTAAACATACACAACATTAGAAAGGATAGAGCAATGAACTTGCATATATCCATTGTCCAGATTCAGAAATTATTAAGAATTTGATACATTTAGTATTTGATCTATAATAAAAATATTTTAAATCAATTTTCATTCATCTGGCGTTCCTCTCCTACATATTTGATCATCTGTCTCTAAAAATTATGGACTTTTTCTTGAAATACCACCACTGTGAAATCACCAGACCTAAGAAAATTAATAGTGATTTCTTGGTGTCTAATACTGAGACTATAATAATTTTTCTCAGTCTCAAAAATGTAATGTGGTTAAATCAGGACCCAAGTGGGGTTCAGGCATTACATTTGGTTCTTACTCTCTTGTAATCCAGAGTAGCACCTCCTATTCTTCTGCTTTTAACATTTTTATACCTTTGGCTTACAGACGCTGGATCATTGCCCTGTAGATTTTATCACATTTTTGAGAAATCCCTGTTTCCTGTTTCCTTATGGGTTATCTAATGTTTCTGTCTTTCTTGTGTATTAGTGCTAGATGTTTGATTAGATTTTTTAAAATTTTTTTACAAAATATTCTTCTTTGCTGGTGTAGTGTGCTTCATCAACATGAAGCGTATCGGAAGGCACACTCATCAGTTCCACATTTAGTGATTCTAAGTGGGATCATTAGCATTAGGTTCAGGTGATTAATAACCTGACCCTTTCATTGTACCATTTCCATCATCCCTTCACCCAACAGTGATGATCATTCCTGATCAATTATTCCAAGAGGGATTGAAAATAGTTATTTTTCTGATCCTATCTTTCTTTCCATGTTTCAACAGTTAGAATTCTCATATAAATAATATTTCCTTATCAACTGGGAATGTTTGGTTACCATGAAATATAACTTAAACAGGAAAATCAAAATAAATTCTTTTCTAATTGCTCTTTTCTGAGTGAAAAATTAGTGACCTAATGATCTACAGTATAAAAATGTGCTTGTTTTTGTAGGGGGGCAGGAGGAGAGGAAGAATGTGGGTGTGGAGATGATGACTTTGTCTCTCTAATTTTGAGTATTTAAAAAATAAATACATATATTGTTAATGTTTCAATAAATTACATTCAGTATTTATTCTGTTGTTCTAAATTGTCTCATTTTTAATCATCTTATTGGCATCTCTGTCTTTTGATATGCCACAATTAGTCCCTAATCTTTTCTCTGCTTTCTGACACAACAACATGACCCAGAATTACTTTGTGTTTTTCCTGCCATTTCTCCAAGGAGTCCCAGTTTCTTTCACTAGTGCATGATATTTAGCAACCCTCAGCTGGGTTCTAGGTGTGCACATGTCTATTTGCCTTCTCTTCTGGGCCTTTTCAATGGACAGTGCTTGTACAGGTTGAAGATGTTTGATCTTTGTCATGATATAATCTGCATTTTTTCTCAATGTGT
This sequence comes from Miniopterus schreibersii, assembly GCF_964146895.1. NCBI lineage: Eukaryota > Metazoa > Chordata > Mammalia > Chiroptera > Miniopteridae > Miniopterus > Miniopterus schreibersii. The sequence continues at coordinate 69,718,208 of NC_138110.1, forward strand.
CATTTTCATTTTACTTTCCATAAGGTAATTTGTCTTGTAATGTAGTCAATATTTTAAATATGGCTGTTAAAACTATGGTTACATTTATATTTTCTCTATTATTTCTGGATTTTGTCAGAAAGATTTTCCCAATGTCAGGTTATAAAGGACTTTAAATCTATGGGACACAACAAAAGCAGTACTAAGAGGGAAAATCATAGCATTACAAGACTGCCTCAAAAAAGAGGAAAAAATCTCAAATAAAAAATCTAACTTCACACTTAAAAGAACAATAAGCAAAGCCCAAAGTGAGAAGAAGAAAGGAAATAAAGATCAGAGCAGAAATAATCAAAATAGAGTCTGAAAATATATACAAAAGATAAAATAAACCAAGAGCTGGTTCTTAGAAAAGATAAACAAGATTGGCAAACCTTTAACTAGATTCATTAAGATAAAAAGAGAGAGAACAAAAATAAATAAAATCAGAAATGAAAGAGAAGATGTAACAACTGACAACACAGAAATAAACGCATAGATACAGAGAACATTTTGATGTTGCCAGACGGGGGTGTGGGGGGGGTGTGGGTTGGGGGAATTGGTGAGGAAGAAGAGATTAAGATGTGCAATTGCCAATTATAAAAAGTCACCTGGATGTAAAGTACAGCACAGAGAATACAATGCATAATACTGTAATGACTATGTATGGTATCAGATGGGTACTAGGCTTACCAGGGTCATCACTTAATAAGTTATGTAAATGTCTAATCACTGTTGTACACCTGAACCTAATATAATATTGTATGTCAACTGTAATTAAAAAAAAATTAATATTTAAATAAGTGAAATAAATGCCTTGATTTGTAATGTTAAAATAAAGAAAAAGGTCTGACAAGCTGAACCTAAAATTCATATGCAAATGGAAATATCTGGAATGGCAAAAACAATCACACACACAAAAAAAGAACAAAGTTTAAGGACTCGCACTTCCCAATTTGAAATCTTAGTGTACAGCTGCAGTAATAAAGACCAAATAGTATCAGCATAAGTATAGACATATTGATAAGTATATAGAATTAAGAGTACAGTCATGACCTCTCAAACATAAGGTTAATTGATTTTTGAAAAGGGTGTCAAGAAAATTCAATGAAGAAAAGACAGTTTTTCAAACAAATCCAGCTGAGACAACATACAAAATAATTCATTTGGACCCATACCTCATACCATACCAAGAAAAAAAATTTAAATAGATTACAAACTTGAGTTTAAGAGTTTAAAAATTTAAAACTCTGAGAAGAAAACACAGAAGTAAATTTTTGTGACCTTGGATTAAACAAGTTTTCTAAAATACAATACCGAAGCACAAAAGAAAAAATAGATAAATTGAACTTTTTGGAATTAAAAAGTTTCGTGCTTCAAAGGACACCATCAAGAAAGTGAAACAATAATCCACAATCTTGGAGAAAATATTTGCAAATGATATATTTGATAAGAGACTTACATACAAAATATGTAAAGAATCCTTACCACTTGATAATGAAAAGACAAGTAGTCCAATTTGAAAACAGACAAAGGATTTGAATAGACGTTTCTCCAAAGAAGATATACGAATGGATAATAAGAATATGAAAAGATGCTGAACATCATTCATTTTTTGTGAAATACAAATTAAAACTGCTACAAAATACCAATGTCCACTCACTAGGGTGGCTGCAATGAAAACGATAGACAATAACACGTAGTAGTGTGAATATAGAGAAACTGGAACCCTCATATGTTGTTGGTGGGCATATAAAATGGAGCAGCCACCTTAGAAAACAATTTCCAAGTTCCTTAGAACATTAATCATAGAGTGACTACGTGACCCAGAATTTCCACTTTTAGGAATGAAATTAAAATACTTGTACATACAAAACCTATATATGAATATTCATGGGAGCATTATTCATAATAGCCAAAGAATAGAAACCAATGCGAACGTCCATCCATGAATGAATGAATAAATAAATGTGTGTCCATACAATGAACTATTATTCAGCTATGAAAGAACTGAAGTATTGATAAATGCTACAACACGCATGGACCTTAAAAACAGTATTCTAAAGGAATCAATTCACAAAAAAATACACATTGTATGATTCCACTTATATAAAGTGACCAAACTAGGCAAATCCATACAGAAAGAAACTATATAGTATTGCCCAGGGCTGTGCAGGGGGAGGAAGTGAGGAGTGACCGCTAATGATTATAAGATTTCTCTTTGGGTGATAACGTTCTAAATTTAGATTGTGGTGATCGTTGCATAACCCTGTGACTATGCTAAAAATCACTGAAGTGTATGCTTTATAAGTTTTATATGTGAATTATATCTCAATGAAGTTGTTTTTTAAAGTGACCTTATGGTTTCTATGTATTCATTTAAATGTAAGGTTTGGTTCCACTATGGAGAAATTGGAACCCTCATATGTTGATGGTACCTATATAAAACGGTGCAGTCACCTTGGAAAACAATTTGGCTAGTTTGGGAAGGTGGGGATTTGGGGGTAGTGAATTGACAATTTGGGTTGTAAACAGTGTCTTACACTAGCACATGCCGCTCTTTTGAGAATAAGTTATTTACCAAGAAAACTGAACTAACACTGCTCATGTATTCACAAAGCCTAATCACTATGTTTTTTTATGTGAGCTTTCACTTGGGAACTAATTTTGGCAGCTCAGATAAAAGAGATTTATTCTGGAAGCTCCAAGTGATTCTTTTCCATAAAGGACCTTTGCTGTTCAGCTCAGGAAGACTTGCCTCGGGGATTAGGAGATGGAACACTGCAAAACTGCTGCTAAAACTGCGCCCTAAGTGTGGTTATTCCACACCCACGGCCGCGGGCTCAGAACAAGGTCCTGTTTCCTCTCCTGGTTTCTCTTTGGCACCAGTTGTGGAGGCAGAGAATCAGAGAGGACAGACACACAAAAGATTGGCCTTTGGCCTCCAGTAGAATGCTGAGGGCTGTCTGCACAGTTTTCCCAAGTGACCGGCCCACCTGTGGGGCCGGCTGGGCCCTGGGTGAAGGGAAGGGACAGGGTCTGATCAGGTTTCCCAGCTTTGAAGTGAAGAATGAACCAGAATGAAGAGGCTCCTGATCAAAGGCTGCCCGGCGATAAGAAAGGCGACAGCCGCTCTCCAGGGAGAGCTCAGGCACCTGCGGCCAGGGCGCCCAGCTCTCTGAATGGGCACTTTTGTTTCTGCTTCTTTTGACAACAGGAAACATTTGAAGCAATTGGAACTAGCAATTTATAGGTCAGATTGGCCTAAATGCAATGGTTCTCCAAATTGATAGGCATCAGAATCACTTGGGGAAGTTTCTGGAAATAGAGATACCTGAGCTTCTCCCCCAGAGGTTGTAATCCCTTCAGTGTGCGGTGGGCCCCTGAGCTCCATATTTTTATCAAGTTCTCCCAACTGATTTAGATGCCCATGGAGTTTAAGAACCATCGGCTCAATTCTTATAGGATTTACCACCTATAAGGAGGGAGGAGGGAGCCATGTTGGGGGGAAAATGATTTTTTTTTACATTATAATTATATCTTTTAATTTCTAATGTTCATCAAAAACTCTCAGAGCATTGAGGTTATTTTCAATAAATCTAATCTCCGGATTCTCTGAATGTAAAACAGAGGAATTTCTCTGGGGACTGAGATAGCTTTGTTAATGTTCCAGGCACTGGGCTAGGTGCTGGGGGTGGAGGTGAATAACACAGGCTTGTTCCCAAGAGCTCAGCAGCATGTTGGGGAGACAGACACGTAAACAAAATAAATGAAGTATTATAAGAAGAATGTGTTAAGGCCTTGTTCCAGCTCAGGAAGAGAATGACTAACTCTGCCTGGAGGGTGGGAGGGTAGGCAGCAGAGGCTTTCCCAAAAACACAAGGTTGGAAGCCAGACTTTGGTGTTGAGGAGGAGCTTGCCTCCCTGGCACGGGGAGGTGCAGGTGGCCTGGCAAGGAAGAGGGAAGATTCCAGTCCTAGGAAAAGCCCTGTGCAGCGACACAGGCCTGTAAACCCTGGGAGGCTCGGAATGGCATGAATCCGGAGGATGCTGGGGATGGGGGTGGCTGGGGGTAATGTAGGAAAGTAGTCTCAGTACAAAAGAACCTGTAAACTCCACGGAGGAGACCTTTGGACATTGCCTGTAAGGAATGAGCACTTAATGCAGAAATTTTCCATCTGTCTGTGAACCCCAAAGAACCCAGAGTCCTGGATACAAATTGCTGTTCAAGTCCAATAATGAATTGGGAAAACGTAACAGATGTGTTTCTAGAATTATAACATTTCAGTGTTTAGTTTTCATTTGATTTTGCAAGCTTCAAATGAATACTAATAACAGTTATTCACAGCTATTATTACTTATGCTATTCATGGCCTCAGAGTGCCCACACAAGGTAGGTGTGCTATTGTTTCAACCTCCTAGAAGAAATTTCTTAGAAAAGCTAACTAACTTACATCACACAGCCTATTAAATAATAGGCTGAAGATGCAAGCACACATTTTCTGATTTTGAATTTTAACAGTTTTCTACTACAAGATGTGAATTTACTGAGAGAAAAAAAAGTATAACTCTAAATAAACACACAATTAAAGACAAGAAAATATAATATACTATGAAGCAACCTAGGAGGGAAATTTAAGAGTGAAATGTTATGATTTCTGTATATGTCAAAGTAGGTCTGGCTAGGCTGGGGTTACAAAGAAACAACCAATCACAATAATTTGAAAAATGATATCTCAGAGACTTACTATAGTAAGAGATTTCTTCTTGCTCACTGCATAATCTGAGGCAGTTTGGAAGGCTCTCCTGGGTGTCTCTCTTCCCCCAGTAACTCAAGGCCCAAGATGTTTCCATCCTGGGTCCATACCTTCTTAAGGCTGTGAGGTTACCTGGGCAACCCCCAATCTACAGAGGGAACTATGGAGATTCCTCTCACTCTAACTCTTGACTCAACCATGGGACTTGCTTTGGCCAATGAGGTGCTAGCAAATGTGATGCCAGCAGGGGCTTGAAGAAGCAATGCACACACTTGGCCTTGCTCACCCTTGCACCTCTGCCCTCTGAACCATGTCCTGCCTTTTTAATACCTGAACACTGTGCGATGGGGAAGAGTAAACATGTCTGTTATTAATCGACTTCAGTTCTCTTTCTTGTGTGTGATAATGTACATGTAAACGAAGTGCTTTGTGATCTACACAGCTTTGTACAAAAGTCAGTTGCTTACTGGATTATCATTACCCCAATCATTATCCTGTCTGGGCCCTCTACATTACTGAGTTCATATTGTAAGACTCAGAAATGGCTGATGCAATCTGATGAAGACTGACAAAGAATAAAAATGGTGTGAATTTTTTAAAACCCCTGTGTCATTAACCAAACTAAATTCTGCCCTACACCAGGTTCTTTTGGGTAGATCATGGCAGTCACTAAACACAGTTTGAGGTAAGTGTGGGTTACTTTCGAACAACTTCACCACCAGGTACAATGAAATTGACTCAAACCAAATTCCACAACATATTTAGATATTAATTTAGCATAAAGTTCATATAACCTGTCTATAAATTTGATGATGTTACAGCCCTCTCTCTCTTTGTAGGTGCCTTAACAACTCCTTGCATGACAGTTTACCTAAGGTGGACACAACATTCTAGAGATTCTATTCTTTTTGGAGTTGGACTCAGGCAACCAATTATCGTATAGCATCAGTTAGGAACTCTCTAAAAGGCATTTGCACTAGCTGGATTTAATTCCCTATTTATGTATGATTGGGAATGTCTCTAAAACATTCCTAACCCTTGACGTTGCCCATTTCTGACACTCACCAGTCTTGTCATCAAGGCACTCGTTTTCACCAATATTCCTCACATTCAGTATACCAACTAGAAAGGCCATGAGCAAGAAGACAGGGATCAGAGACGAGCTTGTGTCAGCTGTCCTACAACATGGCACTCTCCGATGCCAACTGAACAACCCCCAATTGTTGATGAAGGTAATTGACTATTGCTACAGTCAAAGCTGAAACTAACAGAGAAACACATGATGCTTACACTGACCATGCTGGTGCACTTTAATGTATCTCATAGAAATGGTAATTCTATGTCACTTAGGAGTCAGATCTTTACTTAGCCTATCTCCAAACTTTGTTGATGTCTCTCCTCTGAGCTCTTTATTCTACCAATATTTTCATGATGACATGTTTGATAACATGGCATAGAAAAAACAACTTCTATGCTTGACATAGCCTCAAAATTCCCATTAAAAAGCCATTTAAGTTTTAGGCATAAGTCTGTTGTGGGTTATGGATATTAGGCCAGATTCTTATGGTATATAAAGACAAGTTACCCCAAGTAGAACTTGGGGTACATTAATTTTCGGAGACCACCTCAATCTGGCAGGCATTCTAGCTGGAGAGTTAACTCCTTCCCTGGCAAGAAGGTAGGTATTTTATTATGAGATTGATTGGGTAGGATCTTGCTATCGCTCACTGCCTGGGAGAAAAGAGAAAAGAGAAAGCTTTGTTTAGTTTTCAGGTATACACCCTTAGACAGTCAAACTCCTTTCCCCGACCCACGGAGATGTAGTAACTTGCAGCAGAGCTAAACCAGGATTACGACTCCCACGCTGACATTAGCAATTGATTGAAATGTGGTTTCAGGCCAGGGCAGGAGGAAATAGCACAGAACAATACAGCCAAGTTCATTGTGCTAACTGAGCTACAGCTCCCTGAGAACCAGGTGTGAATTGAATAGGAAGAATATTATTGGCTTATTTGACTCATAACTTATTTTCCCCATTTTTTCTTAAATTCAGTTCTTTCTTTCTCTCTTTTACTTTCCGTCTAATTGGCAGATGTTCAGATTTTATTAGAATAAAACTGAAAAGATAGTGTTCCAGATCCAGGCAACTGTAGCCCCCACTTCAAAGAATGAAAAAGAATTGACACACAGGCAATGATCACGTTTGGAAGCAGGAGGAGACAGGAAGGAATGAAAAAAATTTGGAGGGGCTTGTTCTGTGCCAGCCCAAATATAGGCACTTTATGCTTATTAGTACATTTGTCTTACAAAATCCCTGGTTGTTAGGGATTATTTTCACAATTCAACAGATGAAAAAACTGAAGATCAGAGTTTTTGAGTATCTTGTCTATGGTTTCCCCGGTAGTAAATGATGGAAATGGGATTCAAGGCCAAGTTCATTCATTCAGCCAAGCTACCATACTAGCCTCTTTCTTCTGACATCACCCATCCTGATTTACTTTATTCCTTTGGATACATTTTCTGGTCAAAAGTTATATGCCAGGCACTATGTGCTAGATACTAAGGAATTACTGATGCTTCTTCTATCCAGTGTTTATTTCCTTTCTTCTTCATTTCCTTTTTTGGGGGAGCAGCATTTCCTAAACTCTCGCTCATACGGTGCCAGTGAGCCTGATCCCCTCTTGTGGCCCTGGCCACAGTACTTTGTTCATGAGTAGGAGGTGTTCCAATTCATATCACTGCGAATCAGACTGGGAATGTTCTCTGGAGCTATCAGGAAAGAGAACCATTTTCTGTTGGGATAGCTAAGGCGGTAGGACTTAAGTCTGGACTGTTGTTGCCTCTCTTTGTGAAACTTGGGAAAAGATTTTCTGAAGACGAAGTGCAGGTAGAAGAAAGCTGAGCCAAGAGGTGAGAAGAGAACACTATTTGTGTACCTGAATCCTGATTTACCTGAAACTGGGAATTGAACCCCTAAACTTTTCAGTCACTTTAATTCTAAATTTCTTTCATTTCTTTTATTTATTTCTTTATCTTTTTTAAAACACATAAATTGGTTTCATGTCTTATTTGCAAAAGAAAGACGCCTGGCATTATACAAGGTTAACCAACATAGACTGGGGTCTCTGATTTAATGAAGACATTCAATCAGAATTTCTCTGAATTTTTGCCTAACAGAGAGATGATAATAAACAAATACTCACCGAAATAAAGTGTTGTAAAGATTGATAGATACCCCACAAAAAGAGACATTTATCTATAAAAACATATATCAAAGCTTTGCCTGGCTAGGGGTTCAGAGAATCTTTTTCTGTAGGAATGACCAACTATCAAACGATACATAAGATTTAAGTATATGGAAATTTGGATAATATATGGTTCTGGTGGAGGGAAGAGAAAAGGCAAAAGGGACAACTGCATATCCATTAAAATGAACAGAAATCAAGGTAGTTGACAGAAGGGAAGAGTGATATTAGAAAGGTAGGGCGGTAAGCAGGAACCAAACCATCATGGCCCTTGTAGGAAGGAGTGAATCTTGTTCCAAGAGATACAAGATGCAAGAGAAGCAAGGAATCATTATAGGATTTTAAAAATGTGGATCTAATCCAACTTGACTGTTGAAAGCTGCCTACAATAAAGAGGCTAGAGAAAAGGTGGCCACAGTGGGTATAAGTAGACCAGTTAGAAGACAAATACAGTAGTCTAAGGAAAACATTGAGGTAGCTGATATGGGGAAGTGGTATCAGCAGCTAGGGACTGCTTGTTGTGGGTGATATTTCTAAGGTGAATTTGGTGGGAGAGGAAGCAGAGGGGAGGGGAGAGAAAATGCGATTCCTAGGAATCTGGCCTTGTGTAACCTAATGGAAGGTGTTTTTCTTTAATGACAGAGAGATCAATGATAAACAGGGCCTAGGCCAGGGAGCTGAAGGAATGAATTCAAGCTCAATCCTGTTGAGTTAGACGTGCTTTTGAGATATATAAGTGGAGATGTTGAGTAGGCAGGTAGAATTAAGAGCCTATGTCTGGAGCTTAGACAATGAGATATTAGATAGAGGGGGAAAAAAAAATCTCTGAGGCACTGATGTATACAGATTGAGACTAATTGAAGCTGTGGGTGTGGCTGATGGTGCTTAGGAAAAACAGTGTGGAGTAAAGAATGTTGAGAGGCTAGGTCTGAAGCCTGTGAACCTCCAAAATTTGATACCTGCTGTTAAAAATAATTTTCTAGGAGATGTAATATCATAACTGTCATAAACATTTTAAATGAGCACATGTTAAATACTCTACTAAACTCATTTTTAATGGAAATAGGCAGATCTCACAACTTGGTGCAGTCCTCATATTGATCTACATACAGATTCAAAACAATCCCTACGAAAATTTCCACTGGTGTTTTTTCTAAAATTGACAGACTGATCCTTAAGTTTATATGGAAATTCAGGGGACCCAGAATAGTAAAAAAAAATCTTGAAAAAGATAAAAGAAAGCAGGAAGACACATACTATCTAATTTTAAATCTTACTACAAAGCTAGAGTAATAAAAACATTGTGGTACTAGTATGAAGATAGTCACATGGATCATGAAATAGAACTGAGAATCCAGAAATAAACTTCAACATTTACAATCTATTCATTTTTGACCAAATGGGCAAACAATTCAATGAGGAAAGAATAGTGCTCTCAACAGATGATGCTGGGACAACTGGATGTCTACATACAAAAGAAGAAATTTGGACCCTATATCACATTATACACAAAAATATTTCAAGCAGATCATACACTTAAAGGTAAGAGCTAAACTATAAAACTGTTAGAATAACAGATCTTTGTGATCTTAAGTTAGGTAATGGTTTCTTACATATGACATCAAAAACATATTTACAAAAAAATAGATAAATTGTATTTCATCAAAATGGAAAACTTTTATGTTTCAAATTACACAATCAAGAAAGCAAAATCACAATCTATAGTCTGTGAGAATATCATTGTGAATCATGTTTCTAATTTGGGACTTGCACCCAGAATATATAAATAACTTTTAAAATTAAATAATAAAAAGACAAATAATCCAACTATAAAATGGGCAAAGGATTGCAATAGACAGTTCTCCAAAGAAGATATATAAATGACCAATAAGCACATGAAAGAACACTTAATATCATTAATTATTAGTAAATTACAAATCAAAACCATAGCAAGATACTACCTCATACCCATCAGATTGGATACAATAACAAAGACAGACAATAGCAAGTGTTGGCATGTATGTGGAAAACTGAAACACCCATAAATTGCTGTGGGAATGTCAAATGGTGCAGGTTCACTGGAAAACAATTTGGCAGTTCCTTTAAATGCCAAATACACATTTACCATTTAACCTAGCAATTCTACTCCTAAGTATATACCCATGAGAAATGGGAACATATATCCTCACAAAATTTTGTACACTCAAGTTCATAGCAGCATTATTCATCATAGCCCAAAAGTAAAAATAACCCACATGTTTATTGATACAAATGGCTAAACAAAATGTGACACCATCTATACAATGGCACATGACTTAGCCATAAAAGGTAATGAAGTATTGACACATGCTGCAATGTGGACGGAATCTCAAAATTATTATGCTAAATGAAGGAAGCCAGTCAGAAAAGAAAACATATTTATGATTCCCTTTATATGAATTGTCTAGAATAAGAGCATTTGAAAATAAAGTTAGATTAATGTTGGCTGAAGCCTGGGAGGGTGCCAGGGTGGTTGGCAAATGACTGCTAATGGGTACAGGTCTTTTTAAGGTGATGAAAATGTTTTAAAATTAGATTTTCTTGATGATTTCACAACTCTGTAAACATAAAATATTGAGTCGTGTACTTTAAACTGGGTGAACTTTATGTTATATAAATTATATCTCAAGAAAGCTGTACAAAAGAGACAGAGAGGGTCCAGATCAAAACAACAGGCCCATTTATAGATCAAGAATACTGAAATAAAGCTGCAATGGGCTCAAAACTGATTTTTCCCCAGGGAGAAGTATTGTTCCTTTACCTATACAACTTATTTGCATATCCACAAAGAAGAATCATTTGCATTGCCATGATTCATACAAAGTTATAAAATAGCTCTGTACAGTTATAAAACACAAAGCAATGAAAAGCCCAGAGGCCCTCTACATAGGATCAGAATCAGATAATTCAGAGGAATAACTTTGAACAGACTTTTTCGTACATCGATTGCATTTATAAATTCCTTTTATTGTGTAACAAACCACCCGGAAAACTAATGGCTTAAAAAACAGTCAACTTTTTTTTTTTTTTTTAACCTCATGATGCATCACATTGGTGATTTGGGCTCAATGGGTCAGTTCTTCCAGTGTTGGCACATTTGTGCATTTGTGAGCAGCTGCCCATGGTTGGAATGGCTTCAGCTGGGAGACCCCTCATTTCTGCTCCATGAGGTCTATCATCCACATGAAACAAATCATCCCAGCTCCCATGGTCACTTATTGTCCAGCATAATAGCTCACATGACAATAGCAGGTATTTATAGGAGTGAGACCTAGACTTGAAACACATACAGTGCTACTTCCTCTCAGAGGCAGTTCAGGTTCAAAGGGGTTAAAAAATAGACTTCACTGAGGGAGGAGCTCTAAAGTCATGTTGTAAGTTGTGTGGTTACAGTGAGTGGAATTATTAGGGCCATTTTTACAACCAATCTACCATAATAATATTTCATAATATTCTATTCTTCTTCATAGGGTTTACCTAGATCTGCAATCACATATTGATTAATGTATTTATTTGTAAATGTCTAACTCCTAGTACATGAAAGCTACATAGCAGCCAAGATTATGTTGGTTTTTAGTTAAGTTGGATGTTTACCCCTAGCATATTTTTTTTGGCATATAACAGGCTCTTGGTGAATAAATAGTCTCCCCTACTTCCCCAGCTATTTCACCAGGTTGATGCAAGCACAGAAAATAATGTGTTGGCAATCTCACCCAGACAGATCTAGCAATTGACTATCTGATATCCAATGAGAGAAGTTTTGACTGGTGACAGCTCAAATATCTATACCACCCATTGCTGGAAAGGTCAGAACAGACAAAGATAATTCATAGACATATTAAACAGTTTACAACATCTTAAAATGCTTTGGGAAAGAGGCTGAGGATACGGTAATCCCACCTGTGTTGTGAATACCAATCAGCAGTTAAAAAGATTGTTAAAAATATATACATGCATGGGCTGCCCACACTGAGATTTTAAGCCAATAGGTCTGGAGTGCCGTCTGGGCATGCAAACGTAAGACAGCCCATTGGTTCCAGTTTCTAATATCGTTGCCCTCCCAGGAACAGCTCACTGCAGCCCTGACCAGACTCCATCACCAATCACAGTTCTGAGTACCAGCTCTGCAGGGTCTCTCCTTTGTGTTTCTGAGGGGTCCATTTCACCCCCATCTCAGGGTCTGGCTTGCAGCTCTGCAGGGCCTTTGCTGCAGCCTTTCTACATTTTAATAATGCCAATTTATTCTCTTTCCTCCCTCAACCCAAGGGCAAAAGCTCTTCCTGCAACTACTCTCTTATATTACTTTTCCTGTTTTGCCTTTTCCTACTCACTCAATTTCCTGTGTGAAATACTTTAGGTTGACATAGCTGGTATGGCTTTGGTTCACCTGACCAGATCTTGACTCAATGTATACACTGAGTGCCAAATGCATTCATCCTCCCTGTGGAGCCACATGGCACACTTTCTTCCACTGCTACAGGGCAAATCCTTGCCAGCATCTCTCTCACCCACACTGATTATCTGAAAAGCCCCACCCAGAATGATGTCTCCACACCCTGGCATCCAGAACATCCCCACCAACTTGTGGAACATGTTGCACACATATGACAAAACCAACAGCAAACATCTGTTTTGCGATATTAGAGGCTAATCTGTTTGGCTTGCACAGATGGACCCAGATACATAGAGGGGAGAAAAGCAATTTAGTTTCACTTGTTAGCAGGGGCTTAGCTGGAGACTGAAAGGTGATCAGGGTCCCACCCTCTTGGTTTCTGGAACAAAAGTAATTACATTGGCCAACGTCAGGAAAATCTCACTCTCCGCTTATGGCATGCTTGATTCCACAATGAGAGACGGCAAAACCTGATTCCAAGTATGTGCCTGACTTTATGATCTTTTAAGATCCTAGAATACTCTAATAGGCAAAAGTAGTATCTAATTACTCTTTGTGCCAGCGGATACTTCTTTGGGATCAATGCTCAGTGAAGAATTGGCTCAGAAAACATAACACAAGAGGACAACTGTGCCTTGTTTTCCAACTTTTCCAACTTTTTAAAACATAATCCTGAAAAGGTTTTTAGCTTCCTTATGTCTCAGTTTACCCATTTGCAAAACATCTATTACCAATATTATTGGGTAGAGGTCTTGAAGACTTAAACCATGCCCAATATGAAACATAATTACTTATTTTTATTTAAATGTATCTTTATTGATTTCAGAGAGAGGAAAGGAGAGGGAGAGAGAGAAATAGAAACATCAATGATGAGAGAGTCATTGATGGAGGCAACAACCCGGGCATGTGCCTGACTGGGAATCGAACCCTGATCGCCTGGATCCTAGGTCGACGCTCAACCGCTGAGCCAGGCCAGGCCGGGCATAATTACTTATTTGTTTTAAAAAAAGTATATTAAGAGTCTTCATATGCCCCAAATCCATCAAATCCACCTGTATGAAGGGCCCAGTTCAAATACTTCCTCCAGAGAACCTTGTCCAATACCCCCAGCTAGAGTTATACGTCCTACCCCTCAAATCCTATAATACTTAATCTGTTCTGTCCATAGGCACTCTTTTTTTCCCTTATGATATATTTTTTGTCAATGTCATAGACCCTACCAGACTACAAGCTCTTGGAGATTAGGATACATACCAAGCATAAACAATGATATTAGCATGTATGATTCATGAGTCTTGCTATGACTTTATGCACTTTGTATTATTCTACCTCAAAGAGTTGTGATGAGAAATAAGCATTATTTATTATAATCATTCCCTTTTGAAATATATGGAAATCAAGTCTTGAGAAAGTTAATTTTTTGAAATACATATAGCTGGTGAGAGGAAGGAGTCAAAGCTTAGGCTTTATGTCTCCAAATACGTTTGTCCACCATGCAATACTGGCTAATTTATTTGTAAGCCTCCGCAATGCCTAGCATGACACTTTGCACAACTGAGGCGCTCCATAAATATTAGATACGGGAATGCTGAATTAATTGAAATTTATTTTTGTCTTTTACCATTACATGGTTGTTGCCACATAATTTGGCAAGACCATGGTTGAAGACAGAGAAGGAGAGACTAGGGTTCCAACTCTGACTCAGACACTAATTTTCTCTGCAAAACTGAGATCCCTTAACTCTTCCCTGCTTGATTGCTCATTCTGAAGAGATGAGAAATTTAATATCTGCTGCATCTAACTTACAAGATGAGCATTAATAATGAAAGTAGTTACCGTTTATTGGAAACCTTCTACGAGTCAGGTACTCTACCAGATACATTACACATGTGACTTCCCCATAACATGGTGGCAGTTAATATTCACTTAACCTCTGAAGTAAATGAGGTTTAGAAAGGATTAGTGATGAGTATGGGTCACAAGGAGGGTTACCCCAAGTCTTCTGACACTCCGCTTTGCATTTTTATGCTACAAAAGGTAGAAGCATGTGCTACTCAAACTAAGAAAGACATTCCAGAAATATTCAAACACCAGTTTAACCATTCAGTGTTTATTTTTATTTTTTATTTTTTAAAAAATATATCTTTATTGATCTCAGAGAGAGGAAAGGAGAGGGAGAGAGAAATAGAAACATCAATGATGAGAGTCATTGATCAGCTGCCTCCTGCACGCTCCTGACTGGGGATGGAGCCCGCAACCCAGGCATGTGCCCTGACTGGGAATTGAACCCCGATTGCCTGGATCCTAGGTCGGCGCTCAACCACTGAACCACGCCCGGTCGGGCCCATTCAGTGTTTAAAGTTTGTCATATTTTAGACCCTCCACTCCAGAAAAGGATTTCCAATCTCCCTGAAAGTGAGGGCCTCAGTTTATTTTCCAACTGTTCCTTCTTTTCAATAAAAGTTGGATTTCAAATTTGAGCTCATTAGTAACAGAGGATGTAGCAATGTAAGTAATGTGTATTCCCATTTTCAACATATTATCCACATGGTTTGGCTTTAAAATATGGAGAAAATAAAGGCAGCAATTTGTAGATACTCATTGGGAAGTAAAGACTCATATGATTAAGGGTTGAATAAAGTATATAACATGACTTATGGTCTTTTTGTTAGTTTGAGGTTGGCCTTCATACCTATGATCCATCAGTACATCAATTTATTTAATTTACTTTCTTTTTCAACCTCAGTCAAGACTCACCAATTAGGTTAATTAGGTAGGCACAAAATAAATAGTGTTTTGGGAAAAATAAGTTTAAAAATTTGACTTTCCCTACAGTTTATCAACCGTGTTATATCTTGGGCAAGTGACTAGAGTTCTCTGTGGTCTCATTTTGTTTTCATTGTAAGAGAGGAAAGTGGAAAATTATCTTTATAGGAATATTATGAGTATCAAACAGAACCATGCATGTATGTATAACAAAAGAATAAAACACAAGGCTTGGAGATTTATTACTCAGAATGTCCTCTTATTTTTTCTCAGCAGATCACCTTGAAGTCTGTACATTTAAATTTTTTTTTTTTTTTTTGCTAAAAGAAACAGAGACTTAGCAAAGTTTCTCTCACAAAAATCATCCTGGGCATATCCCATGGAGTTCTGGTGATATATACCGCTCTGGTGATATATCTGTGTAGTCACACAGATGCCTTGGGTCCTTTATCTACTTGTTATACCTCAGGTAAAGAACACCTACAGCCTGTCCTAAACTTCAAATCAAGAGCTTGAAGTAAGTTTGTAGATGAAGCTGAGGATCCTGCTCTGCACCTCAGTCTTTCTACCAATTCATAAAAAATATTAGAGAAGGAAGTAGGGTAAGAAATTAGCAAAACAGGAAGTGCCGAAGTTTTTGCATATGTAACAGTAACATTTGAGCAGTGCATTAGACCAGTGCTTCCCTAATAGCATATATATCATCTGGAGAGCTTGTTAAAATAAAAATTCTGATTAGCAGTGTTGGGAAAGGTCTCAGAATTTTCATTTCATATAAACTCCCAGGTGTTGTTTATCAGTTGGTCTATAGGTCACACTTCAGAAACCAAGTTGTTTATTCCCTCAAATGTGTTGTTCATCTCTGGGATGGATTATGCTTTTCCTACCCCAGTGATGTCAGGGTTGGCCATGTATATTGCTGTGTCCATGTAATGGGCAAAAGTGATATGTGTTTTTTCTAGTAGACGCTTGAAGAGGCGGTTTATGCCTCTCAATGACTTTTCTTCCTCCTACAATGAAACTAGCAATGATCCAAACAGACACGTTTCAATTGGTCTAGGTCCAAGAATAAGGACACATGGAACAAACCTGCAGTCTACTCGCTGGGTAAGGCAACTTGAGCAAGAAGCAGAAGAATCTTCATGGGTGTAAGTCACTGAAATTTGAGGCTGTTATTGCAAAATAACCTAGCCTATTCTAACTTATATAAGTTGTCATATTATATACATGCTTTGTATTGGACTCAAAAAAATCTCCCATTACTTATTTAATTGGAGATATTGGCCAAGATAGTTAACTCTTCTGGAACTCAGGTACCTCATCTGATAAATGGTAATACAGTCTGTTTTCCTTCCTTCCTTGATATATGAAGTTGAATGCTCTTCTGGTTCAAGATTCCTCCACCCAGAAAATCACCTCCACTGGCAAATATGTCCAGTCTTTTTGAAAAAGAAAAAAATTATTGATTGATTTTATAGAGAGAGGAAGGGAGAGAGAAACATTGATTTGTTGTTGCACTTATTTATGCATTCATTGGTTGATTCTTGTATATGCCCTGACCATGGCTCGAACCCGCAACCTTGGAGTATAGGGACAGTGCTATAACCAATTGAGCTACCTGGCTAGGGTCAAGATGTCCAGTCTTTAGCATAGCAAATTCAACATCTAAGAACTTACAATTGCCTAATCCTGCATGCAGAAATAAATAAGGAAGCTTTCAGCATTAACTGGCCTATCCAAAAATGGGAAAAATCAGAACTAATGAGACACACAGCCCTGAGCTACAGTCCTACAACAAAACTAAATCATACAACAACCACCATAACCCCAGGCACATGTTTTGTCTTCTCCTTTTAAAGTATATGCAATTGGCAGGAAAATGTTCATAGTTGGGAATTTTTTCTTCAGGCTTTCGCCAAAGACCACAATTTCCCAGGAAGTAGGGTAGCTGTGCTCACCAGTAGACATCAGTATATACTTCTAGAGCTGACCAATGCAGAATAAAGTTTTGTAGGCACAGCAAGAGTATTACATTTCAGGAGATATTTTTTTAGAGCTTTTCTTGAAAAGTTGTCCTATAGTACCTCCTAGTACTTCTTTGGTTGCCACATAAGATAGATCTGTCTGGGTGTCAATGTGATAAAATGGAACTACTTTGGTTAAAAGATCAAGCCAGTTTTTCCCCAGAATTATACTTGATGGGAATTGGGCCCAATGTTGATACTTTAGTTATATTAAGGTTATTTTAGGTAAGGTTTCTCTTTTTGTAACATCACAATGGGATTTTTTTGGTGTAATTTCCTTACTTGTAAAATTAAGGCATTTACTAAAAGTAGCATTAATGTTTCTCTCTCTCCTCTCTCTCTCTTCCCCTCCCCCTCCCTTCTATTCTCTCTAAAATAAATGGAAAAAATATCCTCAGGTGAGGATTAACAACAACAGAATTATAGCACAATCAACCTGAATAACCAACTGAAGACTAGCTAAACAAAAGTCCTATAGTCAAAAATAAACAGAAGAAGCCACCTTGAGAGTGGTAGGAAGGAAGGAGAGGTGGAAAGGGCTGTCCCCACACCCACATGTAGTAGTTAAGAATCTAGAGGAATATCTCAGCTGTAAAGGTCCCCTCGAGGAGCAAGGTATCTCAACTCACACCTTGCTTCCAAACCCAGAGCACCGGTGCTGCAAAAAAGAGCCCACATAATATCTGGCTGTGAAAACCAGTGGAATTCTGTCCACCAGGGTAAGATGGGAGACTGCTAGAAACCCAGACTTCCTCCTAAAGGGCCAGTGCACAAAATCTCCTTTGTGACCACTTATCCTGGGCTCCAAAAAAGAGATGATGGCTCAGACCAGACTGAAGTTATTCAGGGGAAGACTGAGTTGTGTGACTTCAGGGAGAGGGCTGGAAGGACAGCTGCCATGTCCATGCACTGAGTCTCTTTCCCACTCTGCTCACAGAAGCCATCTTTCCAGGTTGAACACTCCTCTCTGTAAGGCATCAGCTAGGAGAAATACACAAGCCACACCCTCTCAACTCCCTATAACCTCACCCCCCCACCAAGCTTGTGCCCTGCACCCTACCGAGAAATCAGCTACCTGCAGCCATCCTGGGCCCACAATGCAGTCTTTCTTGGAAGGCTTTTGAGAAGGTCTGGGAAAACTCAGGGGTTGTTAGAAATGCACACAGACACTGAATTGTGTGGCTCTAGGGTGAGGGCCATTTTTCCGAGTAACCTGACCAGTGGGACCATTCCTGTGCAGAACCTTCCCTCTAAACAGCCAAATCTTAATCTGTTTTACCCTGATGAACTCCACTGGCCTCACCCTGATAACTTCCTGGACCCCACCTTACTGCAAAGGTTCACAGGCCCCAGGCAGGTGGCAGCTGAACTTGGTGTACTCTGAGACTTTTGCTGAGTGGCCTCAGACCCAGCACTGGCAACAAGTTTGAATCTGTATCAACCTGGTGAAGATAACTCACTTGTACCTGGTGACTCACTGAAAACCTACTTCATACAACTTGCATACTGCCAGAGGCTCTTTCAGTGACTGAAGCTAACAGGCAGCTGGCCAGTGAAGGTAGATCTTGAGGTGCCTTGGGTCTTTTCCTGATCTGCCTTAAGCTCAGTACTGGTGGAAGCTAGTCTTGGTATGCAGGTTGGCCCTCCCATGTGCATCCAGGCCCAGCAGAGGCAGCCACCAGCCACAGATCACTTTGTAGTTCCTAACAGGTAGCCCAGGGCTGGTCATAGGCAGCATCTGACATTGACCTGCACTGAGGTTCCTTCCAGATATCTGGGAAAAAGCATCTCTAGGTGAATGATTAGCCAGTGCTAAGGCCCAAAGGCAGGGGGCATGTCTTTTTTTTTTTCCAAGGACAGAACGAAGCCAGTATGACAGGAATAGAAAAAGTGGGAGGGAGGGTAGTAAGAGATGTGTTTAGTGGAATAGGAGGGGAGTAGGTAGAGCAAGTTACTACCTTTCACATTTTCTCAAAATAAAATAAAATAAAATAAAATAAAATAAAATAAAATAAAATAAAATAAAATAAAATAATAAAATAAAATAAAATAAAATAATAAAATAAAATAAATAAAATAAAATAAAATAAAATAAAATTAAATAAAATTAAATTAAATTAAATAAATAAAATAAAATAAAATAAAATAAAAATAAAATAAAATAAAGTAAAATAAAATAAAATAATAAAATAAAATAAAATAAAAATAAAAATAATAAATAAAATAATAAAATAAAATAAAATAAAAAATAAAAAAGATAGACTGGATAATTTTGAACAGAGAGTGACATCATCTAACTAATGTTTTAAAAGGTCTACTCTGGCCACTGTGTTGAGAGTAGACAAGAATGAAAGCAAATCAACTACCTAAGAGAGACTGACTTAGTAATCCAGATAAGAGATCATCTACTTTGGACCCAAGTCATAGAAATGGCAGTGGCAAAAAGTGACTACATTTTGAGTCTATTTGCAAGATAAAGTCAGTAGGGTTCTTTGATGAATTGGGTGTCAAGTATGAGAAAGAGAGGAGTCAAGAGTGACTCCAAGCCCAGCCATTTTCCAGTCCAAAAAATAAAAATAAAACAGTGAAGAAAGCTTATGTGGATTATGAGACACAAGAAGAGGAACAATCTATGAATTACTGGAGTCCCAGAAAAAAAAAGAGAGGGAGAAAGAGACAGAAGTTTATTTAAGAAAAAAAAAAAAAAATTGGCAGAGAACTTCCCAAATCTGGAAGTCCAAGTTCATAAAGCTCATAAAGCCCCCAAAAGATTCAACCCAAAAGGATCTTTTCCAATATATATTATAATAATCTGTTTAAAACCAAAGACAAAAAGAGAAATTTAAAAGCATCAAGAGAAAAAAATTTCTCCCATGAAAGAGAACTCCCATAAGGCTATCAGTACATTTTTCAGCAGAAATCTTGCAGTCCAGGAGAGACTGGGATTATGTATTAAAGTTGCTCAAAGAATAAAAACTACCAACCAAGAATACTTAACGTGGCAAGTCTCTCCTTCAGAAATGAAGGAAAGATAAAGATTTTCCCAAACAAAAGCTGAGGGAGTTCATCACCACTAGTCCTACCTTATAAAGAATGTTAAAAGGAATTCTTCAAGCTGAAGTGAAAGGATGCTAATTAGTAACATGAGACCATATGAAAATATAAATCATACTGGCAAAGGTAAGTGATAGTCAAATTCAGAATACTCTAATTGTAATATGGTGATGTGTTAGTCGCTTAATTCTAGTATAAAGGTTAAAGCACAACAGTATTGAGAATACCTACAGTTACAATTTGTTAATGGATATACAATAGAAAAAGATGTAAATTGTGACATCGAAAACAAAAAAATGTGTGTGGAAGTAGTAAAAGGGTAGTTTTTTAAAAGTAATTGAAGTTAAGCTGTTATCAGCTTAAAATAGACTGTTACAGCTACATTTTATTGTAAGCCTAATGGTAACTGCAAAGTCAACACCTACATATATACACAGAAGATAAAGAAAAGCTATCCAAAGCATACAACAATAGAAATTCATCTGTTCACATAGGAAGATACTAAGAGAAGAAGAAAGGAACAAAAGAACTAAAAAACAGTCAGAAAACAATATGATGGTATTAGCAGGTTTTAACTATCAATAGTTACTTTAAATATAAATGGATTAAATTATGTAATCAAGATGCATAGAGTGGCTAAATGGATAAGAAAACAAGGTCTAACTCTATGCTACCTATAAGAAACTCACTCAACGTCAAGGGCACACATAGGCTAAAGGAGAAGGGGTGGAAAAAAGATATTCCATGCAAACCAAAAGAGAGCAGGGGTAGTTACACTTATATCAGATGAAACAGACTTTAAGTTAAAAACTGTAACAAAAGAGACAAAAAATCATTATATAATGATAGAGGTGTCAATCCATCAAGAGTATATAAAAATTGTACCCGACATCAGAGCACCTAAGTGTATTAAGCAAATACTAACATATCTGAAGGGAGAAACAGATAACGTTACAATAATACTAGGGGACTTCAATATCCCACTTTCAACAGTGGATAGGTCATCTTGACAAAAAAAATTAGTAAGGAAACATTGGATTTAAACTATGCTTTAGATCAAATAAACCTAACAGATTTATAAAGAACATTCCATTCAACAGTAGGAGAATATATATTCTTCTTAAACACACATTGGACATTCTTCAGATAGATTATATGTTAGGTCACAAAACAAGTCTTAAAAATTTTAAGAAGATGAAACATGTAGCAAACATCACAGCCCAAAATACATGAAGCAAACATTGATAGAATTGAAGGGAGAAATCAAAAACTCAATAACAATTATAAGAGACTTCAATATATCACTATTAAAAATGGATATAATAACAGATGGAAGATAAATAAATAAATAGAGGAATTGAACAACACTATGAACCAATTGGACCAAACAGAAATCTATATAACATCCTATCAAATAATAGAAGAATACACAGTTTTCTCAAATACATATGGAAATTCACCAAGTTATACCATATGTGAAGCCACTAAAGTTTTAAAAAATTATTTTATTATTGTATTTTTTTATTTATTGATGAGAGAGAGAGGAAAGAGAGAGAGAAGGAGGAGAGAGAGAGAAAATATCAACCCATTTTTCTACTTATCCATGCATTCACTGTTTGACTTTTGTATGTGCCCAGACCAAGGATCAAACCCACAATCTTGGAATACAGGGTTCTAACAAACTGAGCCATCCAGCCAGGTCACCACTAAACAACTTTTAATAAATTTTAAAAGATTAAAATTATACAAACATCTTTTTAAATCACAATGGAATAAAACTAGAAATTGGTTGAAGGAGGAAAACTGGAATGTCTACAAATATGAAAAATTAAATAACACGCTCCAACAGCCAATAAGCTTAAAAAAGAAATCACAAAAATTAAAAATATCTTGAGACAAATGAAAATGAAAGTACACCATTATAGGACACAGGGAAAGCAATATTAAGAAGCAAATTTATAGTTGTAAACACATTAAAAACAAAAAAAGATTGTAAATCACCAACCTACCTTTACACATTAAGATAATGGAGAAAAAATCAGATTAAACCCAGAAGGAGTGAAATAAATATTAGAGCAGAGATAAGCTCAACAGAGCATAAAAAAACAATGGAAAACATTAACACAACAAAGTGTTGATTATTCAAAAAGATCAACAAAGTTAACAAAACTTTAGCTAGACTGAGTATAAATAAAAGAGAGACAACTCAGATGACTAAAATCAGAAATGAAGGAGGAGACATTAATGCCATTTTACAAAAATAAAAAATATTATAAGAGCACAATGAACCACTGTATGCCCTCAAAACAGATAACTTTGATGAAGTGGGTAAATTCCTAGCAGCACACAATCTACCAAGATGTAATCAGAAAGAAATAAAAATCTGAACAGATTTATAACTAGTAAGGAGACTGAGTCAATAATCAAAAATCAACCAATAAAGGAAAGCTAAGGAACAGATGATTTACTGGTAAATTCTAACAATCTTTGAAAAAAGAATGTAAGCAATCCTTATTAAACTCTTCCAAAAAATTAACAGAGAGGGAAATTCCATAACTTATTCTATGAGGCCTGCATTTCCACTACTTAAGCTAGACAAAGACACTACGTGGAAAGACAATTACAGACCAATACCCCTGAGGATTATCATTAATTTTTAATTATTGATTGATTGATTTGAGAAAGAGAGACATCAATTTGTTTTCCACTTATTTATAAATTCATTGGTTGATTCATATATGTGTCCTAACCAGGGGGATTGAACCTGCAACCTTGGCACATCAGGACAGTACTCTAACCAACTGAGCTACCAAGCTGGGGTCCCTCTGAGGATTACTGATGCAAAAATCCTTAACAAAACACTAGCAAACAGGATTCTACAGCACATTAAAAAATTATATGTTATGACCAACAGAGACTTATTCTTGGAATGCAAGGATGGTTCAATACATGAAAATCAATCAATATAATGTACCACATTAACAAAATAAAGAGAAAAACTACATAATCATTTCAGTTGATGCAGAAATGCATTTGAAAAATTCAACACTCTTCCATGTTAAAAACACTCAATGAACTAGGTATAGAAGGAAACTACTTCAACATAATAAAGTCTATATATTTTAAAAGGCTATAGGTAACATCATACTCAATCATGGAAAGCTTCCATCTCTTCTATTCAACATAACACCGAAAGTCGTAGCCAGAGTAATTATACAAGGAAATAGTCAACCAATTTTTAACAAGAATGCCAAGAGCATTAAATAAGGAAGAACTACCTTTTCAACAAAACTGAATATCCACATTCAAAATAACGAAATTGAAACCTTACCTTACACCAAATACAAATATTAACACCAAAGGATAAAGACTTAAAGGTAAGAATTAAAACTTTAAAGCTCTTGGAAGAAAACATAAGAGGAAATCTTCATAACATTGGATTTGACAATGATTTCTTGGATATGACCCCAAAAGCACAGTCAACAAAAGTAAAAATAGATAATTTTTTTAATTAAAATGTTTTATGCATCAAAAGACACTATTGACACAGTAAAAACATTTAGCCTTAAAAAGGAGTGAAATTTTGACATATGCTACAACATGGAGGGACCTTGAAGATGTTATGCTAAGTGAAACAAACTAGTTACAAAAGGACAAATACTGCATGATTCTACTTATATGAGGTACCTAGAGTAGTTAAATTAATAGTCATAAATTAGAATAGTGGTTACCAGGGGCTTGAGGGGAGAAAGGAGGGCTGTTGTTTAATGGGTACAGCATTTCAATTTTGCGAGATGAAAAAAAACAACATTCTGAAGATAAATAGTGGTGATAGTTGCACAACAATGTAAAGGTACTTAATGCCACTAAACTGTAAGCTTAAAAATGGTTAAAAGAGTGAAAAATAGTGATGGTCAGTTGTCTAATACAGAGAATTTAGATAGGAAAATAGAACACATCCATTGGCCTTGGCAATTTGGACACTGATAATGTTTGCAAGTTAAGTGGAGCAATGGAAACATTCAATTACAGAATAAAATGAAAAAGGAGTGGTGGGGAGAACAGGCATTTCTGTTGAAAAGCCTGGCAAAGATGTTAAAGAGGGAGTTTCTACAATGGTAAACGTTTCCCAGAATCCCAGGTATATGACCTTTACAATGTACTTTTTTCTCCTAGACACAGTGTTAGCTAACTTAGTAAAGTAATAGGATTCAAAGTGTGGCCTAGGCGATTTATATCTTTTTAATATTTTACTGTTAAAAAAAGTTTTTCTATACTATCATTATTGTTGCTAATAAAAACAAATACATTTTATTAAGTTCTACCATTAGTTTAAAAATATTACGTTTCATTCTCAGAATGATCTTGTCATGAAGGCCTCATTACCTCCTTTGACAGATAAGATTAGGTTGCAGAAGTCCATGGTCACAAAGCAAGTGTTTGAATGAAGCTTATGTAATTTGAGATTAGTGTTCCTGAACTCTAGCAAGTGACTACAGTGATGGTCCTTAGATCTACTTACTCACCTGGAGGCAGGAACATAAGGCGATGCCATTTATCCTGGTAAGGCTCACCAAGGCTTTGTTTAAAGGAGTCTTGCACAGATAGGTTCTAGGTTCGTAAACACCAGAGGTGAGAGCAGTACCCTTCAAGGACTAAGGCCATTTATGAAATAGAATGAAAAATGGACAGGCAAGGACATGGAAACCCACTGAATCAGACATACGCATTCCTTCAAGATTTAAAAAAAATAAAAGAATCTATGAAAGTACTAAAGACGTGACCTTAATTCTCCAAGGAGCACAGTTGTAGAGTTGCTTTGGGTCTCTCCGGTTTCCGTGAGAAAATCCTGGCTGGCAGGGCCGCCTGATAAAAAAAAAAAAGAAAAAAAAAAAAAGACTCTGTGTGAGATTTAAGGCATTTCTAATTTGAAAGCAAACTTAATTACACATACTACATATACACACTCCATGTGGAAACAATAAATGTATTTATGATGGAAATGTTTGCTTCATTTATTATGCTAGGACTTTTTCCAAGAAATGGAAACAATTGTTAGACGTGACATTAAATGTTTAACTGAGTTGCTTTTCTTCTTTTTCTCAGTATTTTTTATTAACACATATTTTTAAATGTTACTACCACACAATAAGACATGTGGCTCCTGACTTGTGGGAGTATTTCATGAGTTTAAAAGGGAGAAATCAGTCTCAAGAAAACATGAATAAGTCACAGGTGGAAGCTGAGATTTGAAAACCATCTTTAAAATGTTTGAGATTTGTGGGAAATAGCCTTCTACTCCTCCACCAGGAGACAGGATTTTTCCAAGTTAGGACTTTGAATAGAAGTCGGTGGTATGGTAACAATGACCTAACTCGTTGGGTGGTTGTTTTCTGAAATAGATGGTCAAAGGGCCTCAAATTTTCAGGGTGAAATCAGTAAAAGTCCAAAGTTTGATGAGCACACTTAGACAAGAAGAATTAAAACTGTAAATACATTTGTGAGGGACTCACTCATCCATGAAATTTGTGAATTTTGTTTTAAAATACCCCTGACCCAAACCATACTCAGCACCTTTCAAATTTCCTCACCAGCATTCAACTCCCTCCCACACATTCCGAATTTAGCTCCAATAAATCTTTGTGACTTTGTCAATCTGTGTTCACCAATGTAGCCAAATAGGAATCCACACCACTGTTTTATTCTTATACATCTAGGGTAGGGTTCAGGCCCTTCACCCACGAGCTCTGACACTCCATCCAGCCTTCGAGGACTTGTTTAAGTTCTGCCTCACTCATGTTGGTTCCACAATCAGTATGCTGCTCCCTCTTAGATTTTAGCTCCCTTTTCTCTGACCCACAGAAGCACCATCTTTTCTGGATATTATCCCACAAATATTTCTGTATGAAAATGTGCCATACTTTCTAAAACTTAAATTAATACTTCTATACCTTACAACGCCCAGCATGGGAGCCTCATACACGTTCTGAGTCCAATCACAGTAGCTGGTATCTCTGGAGCAATGTGTTCCCCTAAGGCAATTTTAAAGATGCTATGAAGGTTTGGACGGCTATGAGGATCATTCTGGGCAGTTTAATTTTCACATGTGACCAACAATGTCTCTTTGGGGGTAACTGTATTTGGTCCCTTACCACATACAACTGCAACTGTGCTTACATGTCTGTGAAAATAAAACTTTGGTATGATTTTATTGAAAACAGTAATGTATTTATATAATAAAAATACAAGTAGTTTGCAGAAGTTGTACAGTAAAACAACTGTCCTCACCTCAAAGCTCTCATAACATAGTCCTGCTTGAACGCTACCACTCTGTATTAAAAATTTCTTAGTGACTTTCTTACAATGATAACATGACCCTGGATGTAAACTTTCTGTTCTGTTGTAAACTTACATTTTATTTCTCTATTTGTCCGACTCATCCAGGCAGACCTTAGAATCTCCTTCTCAGCCACAAGGATTTCTGGCATCCCAGAAAAAATACTCCCCTTGAAGGCATCCCCCACTTTTAAACATTTGAAAATGAGCCTTGCTAGCCATTTAATTAGACTCAATCCCCATCTACAGCTCATTTCTGTCCCACCCCTCCCCAAACACCTAGAGGAGACCTTTTGACACTAGAATATTGAAGTGGAACTTGGGCAATTGATGAGAGCAAAACCCATTAAAATGAGCTCATTCATGAAAAAAAAATTTCTTATACTATATTTAGAAACAAAGAAATGTGAATAGATTAGCTTGACCTGCTTAGATATAATTTAGAAGGTCTAGGTTAAAAAAAAAAAAAAAAAGAGGAACTAGTTGCACATGTAAAACCAAGTCTAGATCAGGGTTACTTTAAAGCAACCAGTGATGAAAAATTCTGACTTGGCCGGATCTCTGGATCAGGTTCAGGTAAAATGCAATAAAACACCCTATAGCTTGTACGGATGCACATACCTCTTCCACACACACTAATCAGAGAGATTCCATGACCAAATTCTGAAAGAACTGCCATTCTGGGCCACATTCACTCTCCACTTGGCTCATAAATGAAAAGGCTGAATTTATGAACATCTACTTTCTGAAACTATAGGAAGGTGGGCTCTAATCGCAAACTGGTCCAAATTATTCTGCTCTGGTTTTGAAAGAATTCAGTTGGCCAGAAATGGATGCGTTGAACAACCATCAACTGTATTCCTGACAACTTTATTGAACCAGAAAATGTGTCTCACCTATAAACTTGAGCAGGTCATACTTGCTCATTTGTACCATGAAGAGGTTGAATGAGACAATCTCTAAGGTCCTTTCAAGCTCTAAAATACTGTTACTAACATTACATCACGTAACTGAACAACATCCATATCTCTTAATGGGTATTCGCCCTACTGAATTTATAATCAAATACAATTCAAATTATGGCAGTTTAAGAAAGATTCACTTCTGAGAGATGTGGAGGACACCTATGAGATTATTATTATTTCTTAAATATGTTTATATTGATTTCAGAGAGAGAGAAAGGGAGAGGGAAGGAGAGAAAAACATCAATGTGAGAGAGAAGCAGCTACTGGCTGCTTCACACACACACCCTGACTAACCAAAGATGGAGCCTGCAACCTGGAAATCGAACCAGCAACCTTACAGTGCACAGGACAATGCTCAACCCACTTAGCCACACCAGCCAGGGTCATCTATCAGATTACTGAATGTTCATTTGCTAAAACAACATGGTTTAGCTCAGTGTGCCTCAAAGTGTGGTCTACACAGCAGCAGCCTCAAAACACTGGGTAGCAAATATTCACTTCAGACCCACTAAAACACGAACTTTGGGATTGGGACCCAGGAATACATATTCTAACAAGTTCCCCAAGTGATTTTTATGCATGCTAAAATTTGCAAAGCAATGTCCTAAAATGTAGTGAAAACATTGACTTTGTACTCCAGCCTAGATTTGAACACCAGTTCTGCCTCCTACTAGGCAGGATCCATGATAAGTTCCTTAACCCCTCTCAGTTTCTATTTCTTCACCTACTAAGTGGAATCATAATAGATTATCTCACAGGGTTGTGTGGGAATAAAACAAAATAACATGTATTAAATAACTGGATTATAATCAAGAGAATTTAGCTCACTTCCCCCATCGAGGAGCATTTAAAAATACAAATTGGTGGAACCAGTATGGAAAATGGTATGGAGGTTCCTCAAAAAATTAAAAATAGAACTACCATATGACCCAGCAACCTTGCTTCTGCGTATATATCCAAAGAAAAATGAAATCAATATCTTGAAGAGACATATGCAGCATTCATGTTCAATGCAGTGTTATTTACAATAGCCAAGATGTGAACACAAACTTAAGTATCCACCAACAGATAAATGGATAAAGAAAATCTCTCTCTCTCTCTCTCACACACACACACACACACACAGAATAGCTTATTATGCAGCCATATAAAACAAAGAATGAAATCTTGTCATTTGTTACAATATGGATGAACCTTGAGGGACTTACGCTAAGTGAAATAAATCAGACAAAGAGAAATTACCATATGATATCGCTTGTATGTGCAAACTGAAAAAAAAAAAAAAAAACAAGCCAAAAAAAGAGCTCATAGAAGCAGAGAACAAGTTGGTGGTTGCCAGAGGTGAAGGGTGGGGGTGAGTGACATTGGTGAAGGGGGTCAGAGCTAGAAATTCCAGTTGTAAAATAAGTCATGGGGATGTAACGTACCGCATGGCAAGTATAGTAACACTGTACTGCATATTTGAAAGTGACTTGGAGACTAGATCATAAAAGTTCTCATCACAAGAAAACGGATTGTAACTACGTATGGTGATGGGTGTTAATTAGATTTATTGCTGTGATCATTTTGCAATATAATCAAATATCTAATCATTATGTTGCACACCTGAAACTAATATAATATTATCTGTCAATTATATCCCAATAAAAAAAGAAAAAAATTCATTGAGTAGTAATTTTAACAAGGAATTCACAAGTATTCTTCACGGAATATGGATTTTACAAACTTTAGGGAGACAAAGGTCAAGAACTTTCGGAGGGTAAAACTCACCCACCCAATGAGAGTGCATTCTAAGTAGCCTCGCCTCTCACCAGGCCTTGTGGCCGTGCCCTGCGAAGGCATCTCTGATACCTGTCTCCTGGTGAGTGGTTTAGAGACCATATTCCAGAGCGGGATATATATTAGCACAGTGCATTTCACAGAAAAGCCGAAATGGACACCAGGAAGCATATGTAAATAGCTGCTGATCATTCTGGCTGCCGGGGTTCTGCCAAGCAGAAAGTGGGCATTAGAGAGCCCTTTTGGCAACTGAAGAGTCCACGAAATATACAGGAAAATGGCCTGGGAAGAAGGGAAGAAGGTGTGTGTGTTTTTTTCAGGGGACTTTCTCATTTCAGAAAAACTTAAGTGAGCGTGTGCTGAAGGTTTGTGGATGATTTGGAAGCATTTTAATGTAATGGATCACTTGGGAATAACAATTCTAATAGGTAGATGCTTGCCAATGAAGAATATAAAAATTCACCCCATAGATGAAAGGGGAGAGTGAGAACATTTTCATGACCCAGCTTAGAACCTCAGTCTTCCTGGAACACATATAGAAATGACCATGTTAGCCATCAATATGCCACGGCATGAATGATATCTTAGAATTGATAGAATGAGAATACTAAAGCCTAAGAGACCTTCCTGGCAGAATAGGAGAAACTCTGGACTGCATCTAAGTCCCCTGTCCAAGCATATCTTAGACCACCTACTAAATTTATGTTCTCTCTCCCTCTCTGATGGGATAGAAAGATGATACATACTTGATGGGACCCAATTAAATAAGAGGGAAGAATCTGTAGTTGTTAGATTTACTGAAAATCTACTAAACTGCAGGCATTTAAAAAATATTGTTCAATTTCTCACAATCTGCAATGGAAGGGCTATAACCCCGATTTTACAGAAGAGAACACTTGTATCTCACTTGACACAAGTCAAAGGTAGATTAAAGAAGAGCCTTGGCTATGAGACTGTGTGGGCTGCTGTTACCTAAGCTCCTTATATTGGGTAAGGAGCTTGAACAAGCCACCTTCTGGCAAAAGGCCTTTTCTCATCCAGGTGAACCCTGGAGACTGGAAAGACTGTAGATCCTGGTAGTGTTCTGAGTATGGAAAATTAAACAACAACAAAAATAGATGAGCCATTTGATTTGTCTTCCAAATCGATTTCTGCTTGCCGAGGCCTGAAAGGAAATGTGTTTTTTCATCATCATTGAGTGAAGCTATTTGTTAAGATGTGTTTACTAGACTTACATAAGAGCTCTTGCCCAAAGAACTCAGACTCAAGGGAAGGGGAAACAATCTCTATGATCTGTGGCTCTACCAATTTAACATCCTGGTGAAAGGGCTCCTCAACATGTTAAATTCTTAGTTTCCACAGATGAGGAGGCATCAGAATGAAAACGGGTTTTAAAATCAGATACCTTATTTCCCCCCCCAATTACAGGTCTGCTTATGTCAAAGTATAATTTTTACAAACTTAAGAACACTGATCTGATGCAAATATATAGTGAGCCTGAGTCAAAATTCATTTAATTCACTGAGGGAAGCAGCAAAATTTTTTTGAAAGACAGTATATACAGATAAATAATATTAAATAATATGGCTAGGTTAGATACAAAACTGGTTAGTGTCTCATAGGGAAAAAGACTGAAACCTTTGGGGGTTTTACTGATTTATTTATTTATTTATTTATTTATTTATTTATTTTAATTACACAAACCATTTACATCTCTGTCAGACAAAGCTCTGAATCAACAAGTAACTTGTAGGATACAGTAATTCAAACAGAGGTCAACAAACTTTTTCTGTGAAGTGCCAGACAAGAATATGTGAGACTTTGAGGGCCAAATGTGTATCTGTTGCATCTACTCAACACTATCACTTTAGTACAAGAGCAACCATAATACATAAACAAGAAGCAAGACCATGTTCCAATAAAACTTTATTTATAAAAACATGCCATGAGCCAGGTTTGGCTGACAGGCCATAGTTTGCCAACCCTTGCCTTAGAGAACCACCCTGGCAGACCCATTAGACAAGGCTCCAGCAGGATTTTGAAAGGATCAGCAGCAATCCTTTGTATTATCTCCAAAGATACTGGGACCTCATTCAAGTTACTGACTTTCTCGGCTTTCATTCCCTCATTTGTTGAATGGGAATTGTTTTTAGGAATCCCTGGGGAATATTGTAAGTGTTCAGTGGGCCAGTAGTCAAAAGGTATTTCTTCCTTCCAACCTTCATTGCATTTTGTTTGTTTGTTTGTTTGTTTATTAAGTGGCTCCAGAGACAATATGGTAAGGTCTATACTGACCAACAGAGAAAACAGAGTGATGGCCATCTTCATAATAATACATTTTCTCCCAAGAAATATAGTTTTAACAAAATAACAACAGTTTTAAAAAATGTATTGTTCAAAAATATTTCTATGCTTAATATTGCTCCACAAATTTACTGTTCCAGTTTTTCAGTTACTTTGATCACAACCTTCAGGAATAAATTGAGTTTGATTTGGTGGAGGTAGCTAGAGATATTTTCCCTCACACTGTACATAAAGATTGCTTTGAGAAGCATAATAAACTAACATGGAACTGTATGCTACGAACTTCAAGTTAAACACTGTCATTTAAATTTGGTTCAAGTGGCTTACGTAGAATAGCCCATTGTTTCCACAGTATTGGCTTTAAAGACTGTAAAATATCATACACGCCCTAAATGTCTGCCAGCAAAGAGTCCTGAATGGTTGGTACAGACACCATCCTAGAGCAAAGTATCCCTAAATGTAGATATTTTTTTGAGGTCAGCACAGACTCCTCTGCAGTCAGTACATGTATAATAACCTAGGAATGTATAATAACAATTATTGTAATAATAATAGCAGTTGCCATCCATTGATAACTTAGTTTGTGCCCAGTGCTAAGTACTTTCTGTGTATCATCTCATTTATTCATCATGAAAATTCATTTAGTGCCTCTGAAGTAGGTACTGGTATCCCCATTTTACAGATAAGAGAGTTGAGGCTTTGAAACACAAATCAACTTTGCCAAGGTGAGGCAATTAAGTAATTGCTGGAGCTCAGACGTAAACCCACTGTGGCTGACTCCAGCAGGGAGTCCTAGTTTGAGCCTTAGTGATGCCTACCCTAGAATTCAAGCCTACAGGCATCCGTTATGGATTGATGCTAAAGGGAGAGAGGGTCACATGGAGTTTTGTGCAAGTACAAGAGGCCAGCATCAGAGTTTTTAGACAACAGTCTGCCACCCATGAACTCTTTTCCATTGTCTTCAAAACTGAGTACCTATGTTGTGCAGAAGGCTATAATCCCCAAGGCACTAAGAGCATGAAGTAGCCTCGTTCTTAGTCTATGTAGCCAAGGAGGTGGAGTGCTTTCTTCATGTGGGATACGGTTGAAGCAAAGCACTAGAGTTATGCTGGAACTGGGCTCTAGAGAGCTACATTTCGAGAAGAGAGAGAACAGGAGAGGGCTTCAGCACAGTATCATTCTGCCACTGGTGGGATATAGTATGGACTCCCCAGAAAGCATGGAACAGTGAACAACAGGAAAATGGTGGATTCTCCCCACTGAGAGACTCTCTGAGAACCCCCCGCATACTATTTGTGTGGAACTTGAAGGAGTTGGAAAGAGCTAAAGAAATGCATGTTTAATTGTTATCTAGAACCTGGTTCTCAGAAGAATGGATTCATGTCTATTGATGCCTTCTACGATTATATTAGATTTTCTTTTTAACCACTATATTTTGTTTCTTATTGAATAATATTGACTCTGTTAATCATGTAAATCTTTATATATATGGTTAGACATTTAGCCATTCATGGCTGTTGTACACCAATGTAAATGATTATTTGATCCCCAGACCTTTACATTGGCATCTCTTAAATATATTTAGCTGAGTTCAGTCAGTTATTCCAATCTGTGAAGGACATTTTGATGTCTTCTGATAAGTACTCTTACTAAATATTTACATTATTTTTTACATAAACATCAAGCAGCCTCAACTTAGAGCCAAATTTAGTCAAGCACAGTGAGAAATCAAACAATATGAGGACAGGGACTACATTTGTTTCCTTCCAAAAGCCTCTGCAGATATGTAGGAGAGCAAGGAAAGACTGAAAGCAATGAGGAGAATTCTCTTGAGAAATATTCACAAAACTCAACTCACTTGATTACATTGCACGCCAACTCTTTACAAGGCTACAACTTGGATAAGGCAAGATCTTTCCCTCTGGACTCACAGTCAAAGTCTGGGCTGATGATACGAAGGAGATGAACAGAGTAGCTTGCTGAATGAAACTACAGGACCAATGGTCCTCTAAGAGAGACAGCACTACTGAGGTATGAGCATGCAAAGGAAAAAGAAATCACTGACTCATCCACTCATGTTCTATAACAGCTACTGGCAAGTTGGCTTTTAAGTGAACCTTGATAACTTAAAAAAAATAGTCAAGTACCGAGCAAGAAACAATTCATAATTCTTGGCATGGTTTGTATTATTGGCTCCCTGGGTCTGGGACAGTATTGAAAAGAGAAGTATCTATAAACAGAATGGATAGTGTGTAATAATATATTCTATGTTTATTTTTACATCAGATGATTGGAATGTTGGCACTAGTAAGAAACTAATTTAATTTTGATTTCCTTTTGAACCCATGATGTTGTAAACCCCTCACCTCCCCCGCCCCCACCCCCGCCAAATGAGCCATATTCTGAGTCATGAAAATTAGCTGGTGCCATAGTTATACCAACATTGTGTTTTTTATACATCTCTCTTAATTAACAGAATCTTTGATGTTTGCTGTCGATTTTTATTTTACTTTATGGAAAGTCCAATAATAATAATAATAATAATAATAATAATAATAATAATGTACCCATTTGAAATTGACCACCCAGTCTACTTCTCAAAACTTTTTATCTTTGGATTGATTTGCACTTCTCAACCAATTATGAAGGTGAGCAGATATTATTATACCCATTTTATGGATGAGGAAATTGAAACTGGGATCTTGGAGACTCGCCCAGGCAGGTGAAAATGACTCCCACACCAAGTCTCTGAAGATGCCTCCAATCACCAGTGATCACAGTGGATCAGTTCCTATAACACAGGCCTTCTCAACCTGGGCACTGGTGACACAGGGCCAGAGAACTCTCAGTTCCAGGGCCTGTCCTGTGCTCTGTAGGATGTTTAGCCGCGTTCCTGGCCTCTACCCCTAAGTGCCCGTAGCAGCCCCAACTAGTAACAAGCAAAAACATCCCCTGGAGGACAGACTCCTCCGTGGTTGGGAACCACTGTCATGAGACAACCGGGCTTCGTGGAAAATGGATTTTTCCGTTTACCTGGCTTCCCTTCTCCTGGCTTGTGCTAGAGACGCCGCAGTTCTCTGAAGCGCTGTAAAAGGCTGTGGTGAATTGGCCTGCACTATGGCTTGACGGCTTGATCAAGGAGCAGTTTTCAGCTACTGACCTCACAGTGAGAAGCTACCTGAGGACAGGAGCCACATCTGTTTCCATCAATAAGTTTTGTTCAGTGAATGGAAAGTGGACCACAGGTGCCACCGTGGGTCAAACACGTCACACACTTTATACTCATACAACTTCAGATATTAGGTATTAACAGGCCCACTTTACAGATTAGGCAAAGTTTAGAGAAACAATAATTCTATGTGGGTCAGCCTGCATTTAGGACCCTGGTGAATCCGATTAGAGAGTTACCTATATGTGATCCTTTGTGCCAGTGCTGTTCAAATTGTCCTTTCGCACCCTTATTAGGTTATGAAATAAAGTCTGTGTGTGTGTGTCAAAACTAGCATCTTTCTTTCTGATGACATAAAATGAAATGGAAAGGAATAGAAAATATCAAATAGTGTGGAATATTAACTGTAACTGAAAAAAAATTGAAAAATATAAACAGAGGAATACTTAAAAACAAAGAAAATATCTAAGTGAATTACATGTATTAAGGTTAAGGTATTGTTTGATAAGACTTTTGTTTCACTGTGTGTGTGTTTTAGTAGTTCATAATGCAAAATATACATTTTTCCATTTTTCACTGTGAGTCAGAAATATTTTAAAAGCACTGCCATACTATCTATTCTTTCTCTCCTAATGGCTAGAAAATGTGTGCTTGGCATTTTCAAATTAACTCATTTTCCAAAATAGGAAGTTTGTTCTCCCACTTGGCCAGTCTCTTTATCACTTGGCCCATCTGGCATGCCTGTGCTGATATCAAACCTGGGGAAAGCTGAGGAAGCGCCTGAAGAAGGGGTGCCATGGAGAATTACCAGGGCAGGAACGGGAAATTCTGGTGTCACTCACACACCCACTTGGACTTTCCACTGGGGGATTCCTAGGTTTCCAGCATTCTGGACTTTCACTGACGTGACAAGTTTTGCAGGGAGTATTTCCCTTCTACCCCAGGCTCCAGTTTTATTTCTTAAAGAAAACCATGATCCGTGATCCTATCACCAGAGTTGAACAGGGTAAAGGAGAAGCATGGTTTGCAGAGTCCCAGCTCCAGCAAAACCGAGTGTGGAAGGAGGGGTTTGGAGCTTAATAAGCAGCATAATTTCTCATACATTCTGCCAGAATATATGGATATTTTCTTCTCTATGTTTTTTTAAACACTATTCCCATCTCACCTTTTTCTATTATTTTGGAAATCTTTCTAATCAGCATACCCAACTGTACTTCCTTCCTTTGACTATTGGATATTATTCCACTGTATAGTTTAACCGTCTATAAATAAACATTTAGCGGCAGCTGCTACTGCTTCTTCCCATCCTTCCCCTCCTCTTCTCTTTTCTGTCTCTCACCATTGTCATGTTTTTGCATATATGGAAGTATATCTAAAATATTTTTGAGCAGTTCGATGGGGATAAGGGCACCTGTTTTAATTTTCATAGGCGTTGCTAAGTCACCCTTCAATATCAGCAATTCATTTTACACTTAATATTGAGACACATATTTTTGCCATTGACTCGTCAACATTGTATAATAAAAACCTCCCAAATGTTTGCCATTTTTAAGGTAGGAAAATCATATCTCATTAACTTATTTTGCATTTTTTCTATATGTATAAGATTGAATAGCATTTCGTTTTCTGTAAAACCTTTGAATTTCTTTTCCACTTTAAGTCTTTGCTTCACCTTTTCTTTTCATTTGTATTGATTAATAAAATCCTCCTTACACATTGAGGGCATTAGCTCTCTGTAACATGCATTACAAATACTTTCCCTGCTTATTACTTCTCATGTGTCTTTGTTCTTTAGATATTGAAATATTAATCAGAAAATTATATAAACTTCCCCCACTGCAAATTATATGAAAAGTTACTAATGTTCTCTTTTAGAAATTTATTTTTAATTACATTAAAAATAAAGAGAAACAAATTCATTTTTAAAAATACAAACCAGTTTTTCTGGTACTTTTTCTTAAATAATCCAACACATTTTTGCTGATTTCAAATGCCTCTCTTGACACAAACTCAATTCCCATGTGCCTTTTTTGCATAATTTCTAGACTCTATCATTTCCTATTGATCAGAGCATGTTATTGCCAGAATGTCATTTTGAAGAGCTGGTTATTGCTTTCACAATTATTTAAATTCATTCACCCTGATTTGAATCCACAAAAGGAAGTTGATTAGGAGCTGGGGAGAATCTTCTTTGACAGGCTTATTCAAAATGATCGTTTGAAAATGTAACTATTATAGAAATTTATTTACTTTTCTTTGAGATCTTTCACTTACTTCTTTGTAGTTTTCTCTTTGTGTATGATACAGAGGTGGGCAAAAATAAATTTACAGTTGTAATATAGATAAATAATACAATGATTAATAGATGACACAAGAATAAACTTTTGCGTGCCCACGACTGTAAACCTACTTTTCCCCATCCCTGTACTGTACCTGAACTGGAAGGCCTGTTGGGTGGTTTGCATTTCTTTAATAAACAGTTTTTAAGATACTACTGTATCTGGGCATTATTCTAAATGCTGGGGATACAGCAGTGAACAATTCATAGGGATCTTCACAGTAATATTGTAGTGAGTGGAGATAGACCCACTTTTTAAAAATAACAGAATTCAGATGTTTGGAGGGCTGTGATGGAAATAACCAGGGCCAAAGGATAGAGATAGTTGAGGAGGAGCTGGGTAAAACAGTGTCAGACAATGACCGTCCAAGTGTGAAGGGAGCCATCCTGTTCCTGCTCTTCCGCACTGTCCAGGGCTGAACTGCCACATACCGTGTCCTGACAGATATTTACTGAAGGCATGAATCAATCGAAGACGGCTGGAGGTTCTGGCCTTGGCCATGGGAAACACTTTGGTTTATGTTGCCTTTAAAGTTTTATTATGAGGAGCTGTTTAGACAAGTTCTATGGTAGATTTTTACTTTGAGGAGGAAAGAGATTTTCCTTCAGTTTTTATTCATTACTTATTGCAAAAGTGGTTTTGCAATGACTGATTTCAACATTTCTCCCTGCGTTTCTAAACCACCTTGGTCCCGAGCAAGCCCGAGCAAGTTTCCAGAAGCAGGGTTTTTTCCTTCCAGCCCGACCTCCCAATCTGCCAGAGGAAGCTTTGCATACCCACACCTGTGTGGG
Organism: Miniopterus schreibersii; assembly: GCF_964146895.1. NCBI lineage: Eukaryota > Metazoa > Chordata > Mammalia > Chiroptera > Miniopteridae > Miniopterus > Miniopterus schreibersii. The sequence continues at coordinate 69,756,184 of NC_138110.1, forward strand.
GCACAGAATGGAAGTGAGAAGTGGAAACAAGCCCAGCCGACCCAGGTGATGTAGATTCAGAATCTGCAAAACATTTCCTCCTGCAGAGAGATTGCAAAAGCTCACACTTAAAAACAAAAAAAAGAAAGAAAAGCTCACACTTAGACATGGTCCCTGAGGCTGGTTTTGCAGTGGATTATACATGAGCCCCATCTTGTGCTTCCCCCAAATACTTCCACTGTATAATTTTTAAGGCAACGAAATTCAAACACACTTATGAAACTTCCTTTTATTGATTAGTTGAGTAATAAAATACACTGTGAAAAAATCAAAATAGATTAAATGGAGACTGGGTCTTTGACCAGTTTTGTCTTTTTCTGTTCTCATTTATTTGCTTTTAAGGTCGAATGCTATTGGCTGTTTTTGTTATAGTTCCTTCTTATAAATTACTGATCTCTACCAGCATTATAATCATAAATACTTGAGATGAATTTCTCTCTTTGATCTGCCCTACTTGTCAATCAACAGTCTTTCAAGCTCTACAGTCTTTCTTCCATTCTTGACATGTGCCATTGCTCTACACTCTGAACGCCTCCCCTGCTGTTCTCAAAAGCTGCTCAGAATCACTAAGAGGGTGCATTGCCGTATCAAGTACCATGGCTTCAGGCTCTGCCGCAGCTGCCCACTTTCTAAAAGCTCCCTTTATTCTTTGCAACTGCACTTATCCAATTCAGACAGACAAATATCAGTTCCTTCCCCCCTTACCTTTCATGCGGAAAAAACACACAAAAAACAAAAAACAAGAAACAAAACAAAACAAAAACCCTGAAAGTGTAACAAATTCCTCGCTCTGCGTAGTGTACGTTAATACACCTTGTAATTGCCTTTCCCTCTTGGTTTCAGTCCTTTGCCCTTTGTTCTTTCCTCCAGTACTCCAGCTTCCTCAGCATTAGGATTCCAAGCCTTGAAACCCAAGTTGCAAGTGCAGGAAACATGCCCACCCATTTAGGGCAAACTGGCTCCCTTACAGAGGCCACGGCACAGCATCTGCTGGTCCTGCTCACGAAAAGCACTCGTCGCTTGGTTCATGAGAAAGAGGCAGATCTTGGATTCAAGACTAATGAGCTGTGAGCTTACTTAATCAACTCTTATTTCTATTTGTCATTTGTCAAACACGTTGCATGTTATAAAAGGCCTTCTTGAATGTGGTACGTTTTCTACTCACCATTGAGTGAACTTCGCTGCTTTTTACTCGCTTCCTTGGCAAATTCCTACCTCGGCTAGCGTGCTTCTTTTCTTTTTAAAGCGCTGGGAGTCATTCTTTGCATCTCAGAGTTTATAATATATTTTCATGTAAATTATCTGATTTGAATTTCCCAATAATCCATTTTGATCCACAGCAAGGAAACTGTGATTTGGACCAAGTCATGTGGATTGGGAAGTGAAGGACTAGGTCATGCTTCTAGATTTCTATTCAACAGCCCAATTTATACCAGTGATGTCACTTTGCCAACTTATAATCTGCACCTGTTGGGTCTATCTCAGTGCCAGTCATGCCCAATTTCCCCCTTCTTACTGAAATACTCTAGGAAAAACTGCTTCCTAAGGAAATAACCCCAGGTTTTTTTTGGCAGAGGGGTCTTCCATGAGGGGTGAGTGATCTCATATCCAGGGCCCTTCCCTATAGCTCCACAAGGGGCCAGGATTTAAATTAAGAAATATGAAAAAGAGAGGAATCTGCCAGTCTAAAGAGAGGGGTAAACCTAGGCAGAGAGATAACAGCCAACCCCTTGTTATACTCTGCTTCCTTGGGGCGCTCTGTTTCCAGTTGTAATCCATTTGTGTCCTTAAGTTAAACTATTTTCCTCAACAGAACTTGAGTCCAACTCACACAATCACCTTTCCTTTGTATGACATTTCAAATTTTTCAAAGTAGTGATGCCATTTAAAAAGCAAAACTAATCTATCAAGTGAATTGCAATTAAGTACTACTATCTCCATTTCCAAAGGATGGAAATTACAGCTTTGAAGAGAGGTTAAGTGGCCCAGGGACCAGCAGCATCAACAGCACTTAGGAGCTATTTAAAAATGCTGAATCTCAGGCCCCACCCCTCACCTACTTAACCAAAGTCTTCATTTTAACAAAATGCCAGTTGATTCCTGTGCCTGTTAGTCTTGGGCCTACTCTGCCACATTGCCTCTCTACCAAGGAAGGATTTTGCAGAGTCATTTTCTTTATTGGAAATGCTTTAGCACAGAGCTGGTGAGACATCAAAGGCAGTCATTTTCATCACCGGCAAAGGGATGGTTTGATTGCTTTGGGAGGAGGACCGTTTGGCAGCACATCAGAGTTCAGGGGAGCTGCATGTGCTGACACAGGTAATTCCTGGCTTTTTAGGGCTGAACTTGAAAATTGATGTGCAATCATTGTCCAGAAAGAAGTAAATTACATTATGCAGCAGGGCTTTCACTCTTGGAGCCTACTTTTACTAAGGGGTTGCTCCATAAATCTTCTACAAGGGTCTTCGAAATGGTAGAGTTAAACTAAAGAAGAGAAGAGTGATCTCTCATTTGCTTCTTGGGGAACACTAGAGATTCAAGAGTAGTTTCTTTCCTAGAAAAAGGAGATCATACGGGACAGAGAAATTCAGTGCCAGACTGAAGCAGGGGGCAATTTTTGGGAAATGTGCAAAACAGGACATTTTGCAATCTCCTTGTATTTAGTGGACTGAAATAATAGCTGTGTGTGTGTGTGTGTGTGTGTGTGTGTGTGTGTGTGTGTGTGTCTGTGTGTTTATAACTCTGAAGTTGACCAGTAGTCTGCTGACCTGACTAGGCTTAGTTGATCTCAATGAAACTCTCTCATGAGTCTCCGTTCAGACCACCAGGACGGTTGTAGCTAAGACTACACTGCTCTGGTTCATGTATCTCCCACCCTCCTGCAAGCTAGCATGGGTTTTTCACTTGGTGGCTCAGCAGGTTTCCAAAAAATGAGTGGAAACACTCAAGACATCTTGAGGCCTAAGCCAACCTGGCATACTGTTACTTCTGCTGCATTTTACTGGCCAAAGTGAATCGGAAGGCAAGTTCATATTTAAAGGCTGGGGAAACACACTCTGCCTCTTGATTGGAGGAGCAGCAAGGTCACATTGCCAAAGGGTGTGGACACGGGTGGAGAATGCAGGCTTATTTTGTAATCTGCTACACTCTTACTAACTGCCTCTCATCTGTTCTTTTTCGAAACAGTTATTAAGACACTGGTCCTCATCTAAAGAGTCCACTGTCTTATTCATGGGCTATTGATTCTCCTGGCTAGATAGTTGGGGGCGATGCACACCCTGAGGGGCTCTGGTTTGCTACCTCAAAAGAATAAGCCAACAAATACAATGGAGACAGGTGAAATAAGAAAGTCAAGAGAGAACAGAATTTTAACACCAGTACTCTTAAAATGCACTGAATGAAAAAGAGAATTATAAGTGTTAACAAGGATGAAGAATAACTGAACTCTCACATACCACTGACTTAAAGGTATATTGGTACAGCCACACTGGATAGCTGTCTGGTATTAATCAATAGAGCAGACGATATGCATATTTCATGACCCAGTGATTCCACTCCTAGATACAGACCCAGCAGATATTAAATAAGTTCACCAAGAATGTTCACAGCAGGATTGTTTGTAATACCACCAAACAGGAAATACCTCATGTTTACTCACTATAGAATGGGTATTTTGTATTTTTACAAATCAATACTCTACAGCATTGAGAATCAATGGTTTGCAACTACTTATAACAATATGATAAATTTCACAAACCTAAGTTTGGGGCAAAAGAAGTCAGAAAAGAACTTGCTATATGATTATATTTATTTCAGTTAAAAGACAGGCAAAACTAAACTATGGTATTGGAAGCAAGTATAGTGTTTTTCTATGTGGGGATGAATGTTGGAGAGGGAATACAAGGTGTTTTTGGAGTCCTGGTAATGCCCAGTTTGATTTGGGGACTGCTTAAATAAAATGTCTATTAAGTAAATTTTTTAGCATTTTACATGTAGGATTAACATTTTCTGGTATTAATATTATGCTTCAATATAAAGGTTTTAAGAAAAGGAGATAGAGGAGAGCTCTGAAATGAGATAAACCAGAGTTCAAAATGTAGATTTGAACAACATTCATGAATTCTCTGAGCCCCACTTTCTTCATCTGCACAATAGGGATCATTTAATATTATCATGCTCTTTATGAATATTAAATTTTAATGTGTGTATAAAGCTCTTGGTGCCCAAAAAATGGTAAAACCCTCCTCCTGATTTCTGTGGAAAATGGCTAAAATTTCATTTACTGTCCCAGATGTGTAAAGTACAACGTTTTCATTATACTATTGTACAAAATCATGTTCTCAATTTTGCTTCCAAAGGTGGGGGGTGGGGAAGGGCGTGGAGAAAGAGAGAGCACAGCTCTGGACTCTTGTTATTTCATTACTTATGAGTGTGAATAGCGTGAGTTTTGGGTGCTGTACCTTAAATGGGTTGTAACTTCATATGTCAGTCTGTCATCACCTACAGTGCCTACTCTTCCCTTTTGGTTTTGCAGTTTTGCTGTTACAGTGTATCTAGATTTTAAGTAATTATTAACAGCATTTGGAGTAATGAGTACCTCAAGGAATTTTACAGCCGCAAAGTTATTACTTTAATGAATGAAGAGTACAGAACTTTACTCTGTCCAGTCTCAGGACTCAGAGACATCAGCCTTCAGCCTCAAGCTTCGAAATGATCCTGAGGCATAAATGAGTGAATTGCTTAAGAACAGCCTGTTCTGGCTTCTGGCTGTTTGGCCCAGAAGAGAATAGTGCCTGTGTGTGGAAGGAGGCAGGAGGCAGGAGGCAGGAGGCAGGAGGCAGGAGGCAGGAGGCAGGAGGCAGGAGGCAGGAGGCAGGAGGCAGGAGGCAGGAGGCAGGAGGCAAGAGGCAATCCTGGCTCCAGCTTCCTCTGTTTTTGTTCTCAAGCTCTTTGGTTTTTTCCATCACTACAAAGTGGAGGAGAGAGAGAGAAGCTCGGAGGAGACTGCAAAGAGGCTGAGAAATCCGGCTGCTCCCGAAAGCTGCTCTCCATAGTGATATGTGCGTGTACACACACACACACACACACACACACACACACACACACGAAATCCATGTCTAAAATCTTATGTTGCTAAGACCATTTGTTGTCAGCCAGGCAATATTAAGACCTTTTGAAACCAAAGCTTTAACAGAATGAAAAATACTCAAAGGGCTCAATAAGACGGGGAAGCTGACTTCATCTATTTCACAGTTTTACGTAGACCTCAGCCCCGATCTTTCCTATCCTGATCTAAAAGAGAGTCAAAGTCATTCTGGGAAGGGCTGGGACAGAGAGTAGTAACTGTAACCTTAAAGCGCAGTATTCGGCCTGCATCCCTTGCAAAAACCTTATAAAGTAAGCAGCTTTCAAACCATAATTTTACAGGCAGGGAAGCTGAGCCTCTGGGAGGCAGGTGAGTAAGAACTCACATATCCAGGTCCTTATCTGGGACTTTCTCCTCTACATTTTATTTAACTCCATTGAAAAAGAATTATCATTACTACATGTTTAATACTTGTATGAGTGTAGTGAGACTTGGGCTAGAGCCACAGACACAAGCTAGGAAAAAAGCATATATATGTATAATGAAGCCAGGGTTTGGTAAATCATGAAATACAGAGCAATGGTAGGCGGAGGTGTCTGAGGCTTAAGGCCTGAGTTGTGGAAACCTGTTCACAGACAAAAGGAAGTGAGAAAGGGAATGGTTGGGAGGAACTGAGGATTTGAATAAAACACATGATGTCAGGTGACAGGAGAACATCTAACTTGTACTGTCCAATTGGTTAGTTGACATGCGACATATGAGCCCAGTGGTACTTAGATAACATGATCCTTCACAAGCAGGTAACTGCTGTTAACACTGGATGTTATTTCTATGGGAGAGAGAATGACAAACTCATGAGCAAATGTTGAGGGTTGAATCTAGGAAAATGCACTTGATTAGGTGGAGGCGTGGAGCAGGAGGGTCTGAAGAACAGGAAATGAGAAGTTAAATGGCGTTACATTGTTATATAAAAGGAGCCCAAAGGGTTAAATTTCAAGAATGCTGCTGATGGTCACAAATAAGGATGGAGCATCATTGATAAGCAGGTCATCTGGTGACTGTCACTTGAGGCTATAGAAGATGGATTTCAGGTTCTTAAATAGTGGTATTTTATGAGACTCTGGAATGTATGGCAATAGGTCATATACTATAATTTGAGACATTAAGGATAATCAAAAGAACTGTAAGTTAGAAAACAGGAGGCTTTTTTCTTTTTTCTTTTTTTGGTTGATGTGTTTCTTTCTTCCTTGCTTTCTTTTGTTTTTTTAAGAAAAGCAAGAGTAAAGACTGAAGGTGCTGTTTTGTAGAAGCAGGGCACTGGCTGAGGTTAGAACTAGACAAGATCAATTATAGACCGGTGCTTCTTAAATTTGAGTGGGCATAAGAATCTCTGGGAGAACATGTAAAAACACAGATTCCCAGGCTTCCATGCCTGGAGATTTTGGCTGAGTCAGTCAAGGCCGGCTCAAGAATTTGCATTTCTAATACACAATGCTGACTTGGGTGGCCCCTGCGCAGCTCTGTTACAGCATTTTACGTTTTCCTTTGTCTGCAGCACTGGGCTAGAGACACCCTGGAACTCTGTCTTCCCTTGGCTTTCTAGAATTACTATGCTGTTGTAATTTTCCAGTCTCATTTCCCACACCATCTCATTTTTCCTGGGTCCTTTTTCTCTCAGCCATGAAATGCCCAGCAGTTGGCTTTCTGATCACATTCTCTACACAGCATGCATGTGTAAATAATTTATAGCATTATTTCTAGATACTAATCCACTGGTGTCTCCTTGCCTAGGTATCATCCTTCTTGCCATCTCTACCTGCAAATCTCTCCCCAACTGTCTATGCTTCCTACTTTGCCTAAAAACTACCTGTCCTTTATTTCCTTCCCAAGTCTCATCGTCTTCTACATAGTCTTCCTGACTGATGTGGCGCCCCATAACTTCTTCCCGTCACAGACCAACAAAAGGTTTGATGCTTGTCCATTCATAACATCTCAATCCAAGATGTGTTCTCCTTGACTTGGGATTTGAATGAACCAGTTCCCAAAATATTATGGGAACAATTAAAGCAATGGGACTGGGGTGTGAAATGATGCTAAAGAATTATTAACTTTGTTTAGTAAGATCATGATATTATGGTTATGTAGAAAAACATACTTATAATTTTGGGGAGGGGAATGGTATATGTTATAATGGCTGTGAATTTTTCCAAGAGACGAAGTAAACATTACAAAGTGTTAACAAGTATTAATACAAGGTGATAAAGGTGATGAGTGTATGAGTTTTCACTGTTTTACTCTCTCTACTTTTGTGTATACTTAAAAACTTTAAAGATTAAACAGTAAACAAGAAAAGAAAAGCAATAGTCTACTGAAATCATGAATGTGATGATCTGGTCCTATTTTTCGAATACTCATTAAAATAACTATGTGTTAAAGTCATTATTTATAGGTGGTTTTAAGACCATTGACTAAAGTGATTTTGAACTTGACTTGTGGACTAGCCCAGACTTAATAGTTGGTCTGTTGCCTCTCTTGGAGGGGGTGCATACCTTTGATTGGAACCTGGATGGGCTTGCCTCATAGCTGCTCCTTCTCTAAGTCTGGGGTTGGCAGAGTCCATCTGCAGCACAAAAATGGCAAATGCTAGAACATACCTCCAAAGTTCTGTTGTGAAAGGTGTTCTTTGCACCTAGTATCCTTTCTGTCATGGTTTCTTGATCCTCAGCAGCAGCAAGAATGAGTAGGTTCCAGCTCAGGCTTACTGACTATAAACTTCAGATGGCTGTAAAAAGCTGGGTGCTATCATTCAGAAGACCCTAATGTTTCTCGATACATAAGCTACGTCAAGACCTATGCTTGCTTACAGGAACTGGGAAGGATTCCTGACCACAATATGAGGAGGGCTGAGAGCAAAGACCGAGGTGCAGAGCACAAATCCAAGACGGTGACGTGGGGTCTGCACAAGGACCACAGGCAAATGGGCTTTAATGCAACAAGTAAAGCACGTGCCTAAGAGAATGTAATCACTCCATGCCACAGCCTATAAAAACAGAAGGCTACCTCCCAGTAAGGGAGAAGATGCCGTTAAGACATGAGCTCACCCTTCTCCATTCCTTGGTCAAAGAATGAAGTTTCTGCTCTGTTTTACTCAACTTAGTCATGTTCCATTAGCTCAAACAGCACTGGGCAGGAGGACCTTGGTTTGGGTCCTGGATCTGGGTCAGTGACAATTCCTTTCGAGGTGCAGGATCATCTTTGGACAGATGTTTGGTCTGATTGTCTCTCTGCTGGCTCCCCAGATACTAATAACTTGGAAGGCTTTAGAGAAACATTATGGGAGAGGGAGACTCAGCCATACAAAAGTTAGCAGGAAATAGTTGCCCTTTTCTAGCAGTGAGGCTTCCTGCTCCATGGGAAATCTTTTTGCTGTGTGGTCTCCTACCTGCCAGTCCCAGGCGGCCCCTGTGGGGAAGCCCTAAAGAAGTTTAGAGTCTGGAGATTCTGTAGCCCAACGCAAGCAGATGAAGGTCAAGAATGAGGTGGACAAAGGGGACAGCTAGAGGACTAAACTGAGAAACTAGGATTCCACAAGGATGGGTTTGAGGAGACTTCATGCAGTGAGTCACTTCTGAAGAGGAGCTACTGTCCTTCAGAAGCCACATCCCCGACGTGGGTGGAGCAAAAGGTAGGGGGCGGGGAGAACAAGACAGAACAGCGTTTGTGCCCCCTGCAAACTGTTTCCTAGGAGCGCCGCAGAGCCCTTCATCTGGAAACAAGACTCCTGCCTCTCTAGAGTGCATATTATCAGAAATGCTTTTTTCTGATACATTGAGAAAGCCACTTAACTTTTGAGCCATTAGTTTATTTATGAAAGGGGGAAAAGGCATGAAACCACATGGTCTCTAAACTTCTTTTTGGCTTAAATTTTCACCCATCAGCTGAGTGAAGTAACAGGGGAACATATCTGATTGATTAGAGTTTCTGAGGCTGTTTGCCATGTTTCTGTGAGCAATTCAAAGGAAAATTAATAAAATATTGACTTTAGTTTAGTGGCATGTCTAGAGGACACTTAATTATAAGATTATTTTATCTATAAGACAGTTGAATATGTTATTTGTGAAGTCTGCCTTAAGATAATCCTGGCTATTCATTTTTTTATCCTGAACAGAAGGAATACTTCAGCTGAAATAGTATTGATTTCCCAAAATAGAGTACTCTGGGAAGAGATGATAAACCTGTAGCTTAATGCTAAAAAGAAAAATGAGATTTTGAAAAGATGAGTGAACTTTCAAGTCGACAGCTATAGAAGTTCAGGGCAAAGGGATGTGTCAGAATTCAGAGAGATTATCACATTATTACACATTATTGATTTCCAAAGAAGGATACCTGGAGCTGATGAGTTCTCAGGAGGCTAGTTCAGGTTCATGAGGGACATGCATGCAAGGAATGGTCCAGACCACAGATGGAGTCTAGAAGAGGTTCCAGATTCTCAAACTTGGCTGCTTATTGCACTGATGTAGGGAGGTCGAAAAAATACTAATGCTTGGCTCTTGCCCCCCAGGGAGTTCGATTTAATTGCCCTGGGGTGCAGCCTGGGCATCAGGATTTTTCAAAGCTCCCCAGGTGAATCTAATGTGCACCAAAATCACTTCCAGATGAAGAATTTGGCTTTTTGAATGGGGCCAGATCCCTGGCCTTGAGGAATACTCTAACTGTGTTACTATTTCCCTTCTCCTGACTCTTAGCATTTGTTCTACTTAGAAATTTTTGTCTTTCTTCCTTGAAACTGAATTAACCACAACAAACAAAAGAAAACAAGCAATTATTACATCCAGGCATCAAACAACCACTACCAATGATAGATATCTTAGTTTATGTAAGTAGCTCCATAAACAAACGCTGGGTTAAAAGTGGAAGAAATGCCCTCCCGCCACCCTTACAACAAAAGCTCATCCTTATGTTGGCCTGTGGTCTGATGTGTGAGTCAACTTCATTCCTCCTTGTTAGTGTCTGATGAAAGCCACTAGAGGCCACATTACATTCTAGACTTATTGCTTGAAAGGTAAGGTTTTGTAGCAAAATTATTTCACTCTAGGAAAATAGACAAGGAATCGTCAGCAAACTACAGCTCCATGGGCCAAATCAAGCTACTACCTGTTTTGTTCATGAAGTTTTATTGGAACATAGTTATGCCTATTTATTTGTTTATTGTCTGTGGCCACTATTGCAGTACAACAGAGTTAAGTAGTTGTGACAGAGACTGTACGACCTGAAAAGCCAAAAATATTTACTATCTGTTCCTCTAAAGATTGTGTCTGCCAACTCGAGTAATAAAGGCATTTCTAGGCTGCACTGCTAGACCTCGCCTACTTTGGTAGATTGATTTAAAAAAATATGGTCAGTTTCCTAAATCCATCTCCTTTTCAATGTTACTGCAGCTTTCCCCACCAAGAGTGGAAACCATTCACCAGCCATTGAATCTGGGCTGGTCTTTGAGTTGTTTTGACCCTATGCTGAGGGAGTGGCACTGCAGCCAACCAGAGTCTAGACTTCAAGAGCCTTTGCCCACTTCTGTTTCTCTCTTGGACTCCTACCTCCGTGAGTAAGCCTGCTGGCTGGCCAGAGATACATGTAGTCTAGTTTACCTAACTGCCTCAGCTAGCAGCTAGCCAACCTCCAGAAGCAGAGTTGTCCTGCTAAACTGACTGACCACAGAGGTATGAATGCTCCTGATCAAGAGCAAAGGAAGTACCCGGCTAAGCACAGCACAAACAGCCAATCTGCAGATTCATGGGCCAAAAAAACCTTGACTGTTTTTACCCACTAAGTTTTGGAGTGATGTATAATACAGCAAAAGTTAACAGATACACCTATCATCAGGAACTAGGCCTGCAAGTCCTATAGAAAGATTTCCTTCTCTTTCCTCTCTGTTTTCAAAGCCAGAATATCTCAGTCTTGTCCATATACCCCAATTTGAAAACAGAAAAAGGGAACTACTTATGGAAAGAAAAACATGATGATTCTATGGTGCTTTCACCAAACAAAAAGAAAACAAACACAAATGTAAACAAACACAAATGTAAAAACTTGGCTTTCAAATAAGAAAAAAAAAATATGCATAGGGATCCCATAGAAATACATTCTGATAGCTTCTTTGGGTAAAGTGTGTATATATATATACTTCCACTAGTATTTATCAAACTAGCGCCTCCACCTACTGACTCAGTGTTTCTTCTGCCTAAAGGGCAGATGTTTTATGGAGTATTGAAGGGCCTTTAGTAAGGTTTTGTTCAATGTCATTTCATTATAATACTGATGAGATGCTACTGGAACTTAATTCTTGCTTATATCAATTAACCAATGGTAATTGGTTACACTCTGTTGTGCTTAAAGTCATAGAACCTATATTGATGACACTGAGTGAGGACTTACTGAATTTGAGTCTTGTTAAGTGTCAACTCTTTACGGAAACCCTCCCTGATGAGCCCATTTACAAAAGCCCCTAAGGTCTACCTATCACATTACCATGTTTTATTTACTTTGTGGTATTTCTGCATATCACATGCTTACTTATTTGTGTGTTTATGTCTTCATAGCCTGTCTCTTCCTACAGGAATGTGCTTCATGAAAGATTAAGAATTTCATGCCTTTTTCATCGTTTCATCCCCAGTACTTAGAACAGTGCCTAGCACATGATAAATCTTGATTAGTATTTCTTAAATAAATGGTGTATTCTTGTCTCTCATAGGGATAAAATATCTTTTATCTACAAAATAAGTATCTCCTATCAATGACTGAATTGGAGCCATTGATTTTTGAGCAAGTGAAAAAAGCAAGAGTGTAAGAGTTTTAGTGACCTAACACATTCAGTGAACAAACTATACAAAAGTCCCTGGCTAGTCTTCATTTTTATATATGTTCATAATATTACTATTACATAAAGGGAACATGTCTCACTGTCACTAGTGTGGCTACATTTTCACAAGTAAATAAAGCAGGCCACTGTTTTTGTTTGGGAAATCGAAGCAGATGGAGTTTTCCATTTTGTAGGCCCCACAACAAACCACAGCCCAATATGTCAGCAGAACTCAAAGACTTAGAAGACCTAAAACTGACAAGCTCAGGAAGACACCCAATTAAAGAGATTAAAGTCCAAATGTGACTCATCCACCTATTGGAAACGCCAGGCAGTCAAACAGTATCCAATCTTGTTTTGCAACCAGGTTAATGTTCTGTTCATTGTGGGGGCTGAGGTTGGAATTACATTTTAAGAAGAAACATATAAAATACTCTTCTTACCATCAAGAAGTGTAATGACTAGGTTTCACCTCTGCTCTCTAGCCCCAGATGATTGAACTGGCATTAGTGCCAAAAAATTGGAAATGTCTTAACATGCATTAATTGCTTAATGGTTGTGTTGTCTGCTTGAAAAGGGCGGGGTGGTATTTAAGTTGCTTAATGACTTTACATTTTCCCATGGCAAAATACTTGTGATTTGGTTATGCTATAATTAAAGTTACATAAACAAGGCCTTTTGGAAAATGAACTGGCTCCCTTGCTTCCTTTGCAAGAGGGATTTTGGTCAGCTCCAGCTGGTATGTTCAGGTCCTTCAGGAGGAGAAAACTACCACCTCAGCCTCACCTCTCTCCAACCTTTTAGAAGTCAATCTTGTTTCCATCCCTGCCTTCTTGTATGCTTTGCTGAGTGCAGGTTATGAGGGTAGGGGAATGGGTAGAGAGAAGATTAAGAAAATAAATACTTCACTGTTTGGAAACAATTTCAAAACAAGTTGAAATATAAGTAATAAGGACAAGTAGGGTAAACTTAGAAGAGCCTGCTTACCTTGAAGCCTGATAGCCTCAAGATGAAAAACCCTGAGGGCAGAGTGGGATCTGTCTTGTAAAACAATTGATCAAATGTTTATTGCTGTATAAGAACAGGCCTTTGAACCCACATGGTTTGTTCTCATGTGTCCTAGAAACGACGTCTTCCAGGAGCATACATATTAAATTTCTTACCCAGGGGTCTCTTGCAGTGGTGAAAAGAACTCTTGGCAGTCAAAGAAAGTCTCAAGCAGGGAAGATGCATTTTACCTCCCAAAGAAAACACACTGATCAGGATGATTAAGAAAGAAACTTAGGGTTTGGCCTCAGGTTTACATGTCATTGCTATCTTTGGGAGTTAGGAGGTCCTTTTGCATATGTCCTACTGCAATCCCCTCTTGCTTACATACGTTAATAAGGAAGATAGCGACCAAGGAGAGTAAGGGTCAGCTTATTAAACTCAAGGTGACTTTTAGAGTGCGCTTTCTTTTGATTTTCTAGATTTCAGCCTTTTGTGTGTTGTCACTTCTACTGGCTGGTGGTGAGTCATTTATCATATTCATTGATCTAAGTTTCCCAGTGAGAATTCACAACTTATTCCTAAAAACAAATATCAACTAAAAATTAATTTCTCTTAGATATTTGCACCTCTTCAGCTTTCAAACATTTGAAATTAAATCCTATGAGCTTTTCATTTACTTAATTGCTAAAGCCAACAAATGGAACGAGCCAAAATCAGCTCATTTTTTCATTAGACTTATTGGCAAGTATTCTAAGGCTGGAATGTGAAGAGATGACCTGGGTGCCTTTGCCTTAGATGCTGTGGTGGATCGATGGCATTTCTAGTCCTATTTATGTCCTCCTTGCATCCAAGCCCTTTGCACTAAGACCTTGAAACTCTCCACCAAGGGGGGCGGGGGAGACTATTTTCTCTCTTCTTAAATCTGGACGGCCTGATGACTTGTTTCTGTCAATACAATATGGCAGAAGGAAGCTTTGTATGCTTCCTTTCTCTCAATTAGGAGCTTTGGCAGTCTTCACACAAACCAGTCCAGGCTGGCCTTTTGGAGGAAGAGAGGCAAATGGATAAGACTTTGGTACTCAGCCAAGACCAACATAGACCAGCCGAGAGTCAGCTGACCTTCAAACATCTGAGAGAGCCCAGGACAGATCAGTAAAGCTGCCTCCCAGTCCCCAGTCCACCACAGATGCATGAGCAAGCTCATTGAAGGCCAGCAGAACCACCTGTTGGCATGCTGTGATACTGAGATTTATAATTAGAAATATATATTTTGTCTTCCTCTCCCTTTCTGGCATAGAACTCCTAAAACCTTTGGAATTTCCTAAGTGATGAGAGCAAAAAGGTATCTTTTGTTATTCTAGTAAATTGACTTTGAGATCTCACTTGAGAAGGGGTGATTATCAGAAGAACTAACTATGTGATTGGAGGTTTGGAAATTTCAGCCCCACCCATCAAGGGGGTTTTGGGAATCTCTGATTTATAGCAAGTCAGTCAGAAGCACAGGTAACAACTTAGACTTCCTACTGGCATCTGAAGTGAAGGGCAGTCTTGTGGGACTGATGCTATCTCAGTAGACAGTGTAGGAATTCACTTGAATTGTAAGACACCCAACTGGTGTATGAAAATTGCTTGGTGGTGTGGGAAAAACCCTACACACTGGAACTGGTGACCAGAATCTTTACCTGTAAATTCATGAGCAACATAAGATGCTTATTGTTCTGAGCACTTTAGTTTTAAGGTGGTTTGTTATACATTTATACTTAACTGATACAAATATTAAAGAAGATATTTTTGGAATCATGTTACATCCATGGAGGTAAGAAAGTGAAGACATTGGCATCCTTATGTCAATCCCACAAAAGAAAATACCCACTAAGAAGGGCTCCTGGTGGCTAACTGGGATCAAATTTAAAAAAACAGAGCCTTGTAGTATTTCTAAACGGGGTCCTCTCATGTGTCACACTTCAGGGGGAAGCCTGCACTGAACTGCCTGTCCACACTGTGTTCCTGCCAGCTGAGCCAGTGTTCATAAAGGAATTCCTGGAATCCTAATTCAACCAATAGGACTCAGACTTTCCTTGTCCAATCAGAGTTGCACAGCTATAGCCTCATTCCCGTATTCACTGAGCCATCAGAGCAGCTTCATTCAACCAATCAGGGCAGTGCTTTTTTGAACCAATCAAACTGTGGGTATTAGGAGTCCTCATTTGCATGAGGACAGACCAATCAGGGTCCAGGGGTGGGGACTTCTCTCTAGGTAACTCAGCTCCACTTTGTCTTAGAAGAGTGCACTTTCTGGACTGAAGATTGCATTTCTCTGGCTGGAGCTGAAACTAACCACATCTTGCAGGACCAGAGTGGAGCAGACAGGAGCAGAACAGAGCAGGCAAAACAGAGGGAACTGGAGGAAACTAGAGAGGAACAGAGTAGAGCAGAGTTATCTAGCTGAAAGGGGGTTTAGAATTATCTAGAGACTTCTTCACTCAAATGTCTGTAACCTGGGCTGAGATGATTTCAGGGGTGGGCTCAGCTGGGCTTTGGTTACACTTGCATATAAAACTACATAGTTTGTTGTTTGCAACAAGAGAGATTTGACACTCTCTTGAAGTGTCTACACATGGTTCCTTCGTTTGGGTTGGCTTCTGACAGCATGCAATATAGAGCCAAGAATAAGTATTCTAAGAGGCATCCAGAGAGCAAGTATTTCAAGAAAACAAAAGGAAGGTGCAGGGCCTTTTACTAATTATCTTCAGAAATCATGTAAGCATCTTGATTTGTTGAAGCAATAATGAGCCCTCCCAGATTCAGGGCCATAGATATATACGTTGTTGTAGGGAGGTATGTCAAAGAATGGGGGTCATGTTTGATAGCCACTACTCACATTGACTCCACAATCATGAGTAAGTATTCTCCTGCCTCCCTTGCTTGATAGTTTCCCCTCCTCTGTTCATTTTCTACCCTGTGCCTTTTAATTTTATAGATTTTCTGTAAAATTCTGTCCCTTAATCAAATTTTCATGTATCCTAATCCCCATTTCTTTTAATAGAAATCCTGTTCTCTCAGTTGGATTATGTCTGCTAAGGTTTAGTGTAAATTACTTTAAAGAAATAACCCCCTAAAGTGTGAATGATTGACCAATTTAAATCTTCCAGGAGAGTCTTTACATATCATATGGGGAATAAACTAATCAAAGTGAACCATAATTATCAGGTGTGAGGGAGTGTATTTTCCCAAATTTCATGTATTTCTCATTTCCTTCCCAGCCCCCACATTGCCTGGAACTAAGAGAAAAGCAAAGAGTATTCTGTCATTATAATTCAGAGAAAGAGGCCGCCAGTTAGCTATGCCTGTTAATGCTCCCTCCTGGTGCAATTATTATAATTTTATTACTATTTTTCATAGTATCTAAGATGTCTTTATAAAATGCACTATTATTTTAAATACCACTAAGAAAAAATTGCTGCTAATTAATCATTAAACATAACGATATCTTACTTTTGATAAGAAATGAGAATGAATCTCTTTATTTTATACTATCTGAAAGTTACTTTTAAGACTTGCTTAGTTGTAGGTATTTATCATTTATCAACCACTCTGGTGTATACATGAAAATTATATATATGCAAAATCAAAATCAATTAAGATGTTTCTGAAATATCTTTACATTCAGAGTCAGGCAGTGTTTCAAAACAGATTGTCTATACCCATATTTTTCTAAGCAATATGGTCCTTTGGGTCAAGACCATTGGGGATGTGTCTTTCTTAAGAGAATGCTCCATGATGGTCGCTGAGATTTTCTTCCAAGCAGCTGGACTCTGATGCTGGGGCTTTCTTACTTGGGATGTAATAGATCATTCTTTCACAGCATAAAACATTACCCAGATTCATGCATTTCATATACTTTCTTTCTTGGGTTCTATTGTGAGCTCAGTTATTGCTTTGCAACACCATAAGAAACAATGGTAATTCCTCCAAGAGTGAATATTAACTATCATCTTTACATTTTCCTGTTCTTTTTCCACACCTTTCTGTGTATTTAATAACTTTTTTCAATGCTGAATCATGATTTAATCTTTTTGAAGATATTCTGAAGAGCAATTAAATTCAACATTTGTAATCTGACAAGGTACATAGCCCAAGAAATATGAGGATGACAGAACCTAGTTTAAATATTTATAGGCAGTCACCATATGTACCTGTTGGCTGGCCAATAAATAACTAAATAAAAAGATATCAATTTTAAGACATATTCCAATTTTACTTATAGTAAAATATGAAAAAAAATATGTATTGGTCTAAATGAAAAATGACATTTAGGAAACCACTAATTCCGGTTTCAAGAATTTAGCCAGGCTTTCCAGAAACCTAAATGTGGTTGCGGAAAAATAGACCCCAGGCTTCAAAAATAAGACTTTGTCATTATGAGAAGCACACTGCAGGGTGAACGCAACAGGGGAAGTAATAAGCAGCGTTCAGAGCTGATGATCACACCCAAACTCCATCCTTTCCAATACCAAAATAACATTCTTTTATACCCAAGCATTACCAAAGCCCTCTAAAAGCATTGGTGTGTCATCAGCAGGAAAAGAGGAACTTGGTGACACTAAGGTTAGAGAAAGGAGACCCCATGGTCCTCAGCAAAGGGAGAATGGACCTCATGATAATGGAGGAAAGGGAAGCTTTTGAAACTAGTAGACTTTCAACGGGGGGACACATCTGTAATACATTCAACAATAAAGATAAATTTTTAAAACCGATTAGGTGAAATAGGGATTGATAACATTTTTTAGAAAGGGGTCAATGTTTGCACAGTAATATATTAAGAATCTATTATTTTATTAAGGATTTAACTTTCACTAACCAGTGACCACATCACTATCTTATGAAAAAAATTAGTACATTCTGGAGATGTCAGGAGGTAAAATCAAATTGATTTAGTGAAGGATTGGGTGTGGGAGATGATGGAGAAGATGTAGTGGTTTCAAGGGTACATCTAACATTCTGGATTACAAAACTGGAAGAAGGGCCCTGAAATTAATAGAGAGCAGGCACTGGAAGAATCCAGGTGAGGAAGACCTTGACTTATTTATGGTCATGCTGAGTTTAAGTTCCTTTGATATCCTTGATTTTAACTAATCAATTATTCGATAGGACTAGAGTTTAAAAGAGAGCTCATGTAAGCAATTTGGGCTACAATGTCTTCTTCTGGGAATAACAAAATATTACTTACAGACCATTGTGAGAATAGAAAATGTGTAGTAAGGGCATGCAAGATGCACTATAAGTCATAGTAGTAGTTGTTATAGTAGCACAAAAATAGCATCAAACTTTCTGCCAGTGGCTGTTGGCTTGTTTGATTGACTAAATCTTGCCAGAATTTTAATGGGGCCAAGTGATATAATTCTGGGCCATATAGTTCTGACAGGAAACTTTTGGAAGCAATATATTAGCCTCAAGTGACTCTAAGTACCAGATTTTAGACATAATTACAAAATAATGGTTGCGATTTCTTTATGCAGGACTTTTAGACCACATCTTTTTGGGCACTAGTTCTCAACTGTCACTGCCCATTAGAATTACCTGGCGAGCTTCTAAGAATGGCAGTACATAGCCAGTTAAATGAAAATCCCAGTATCCAAGCTGATTAAATCAGAATTTCTAGAGGGTAGAGACTAGGCATTTTTTTTCAAGCCCCCAGATCTGGTTTGCAGTCAAAATTGAGAACCACTGGTTTAGGGTGAGAGACTTTGTATAACGCCAAGCTTGGATAGTAAGTCATTCAGGGAGACCAGATTATCTTCCATAGTCCAGGACTATGGACCATGGAACAGATTTAGTGGCTTTAATTTTTCTTCTTCCTCCCTCTGGGGGCCCAGTGATCAGGAAAAACAGAGGATCTGTTCCTTTGTTCATACTCTCTTAGGCTGTCCCTGATGTGTCCCACTAGGCATAGCCCAAGGGCTTTGGGTTTGCTCCAGCCTCCAGCTAAAATCTGAGGACACTCCTCTCTTCCTAGACTCCTCACCTGAATATTGTGAGTCAACAAGATAAAGGTAGAGAGTTTAAATCTGTGTTTTGAATTAAACAGGTACTATCTGTGATTTAAGACAAGGCAGGTTAGGGAAACAATGTCCTAGCCAGTGTTACTCAAAGTGTGGTACTTGGACCCCCAACAAAAGCATCACCTAGAAACTTGTAAGAAATGCAGAATCTCATACATTCTAGACCCATGAATCAGAATATATTTTAATACACTTCCCAGGTGATTCAAATGCCTATTAAAGTTTGAGAAGCACTACCCTAAAACAATGTTTCCCAAAGAGAGGTTCCAGACCACCTACATCATAATGACCTGGGTGGTAATTAATAATGGTCTATTCCAAACATTATAAATCAAAATCTCTTGAGTGGGGCCTGGAAATCTTCATGTTTAACAAGATCAGCTTTTAAGTTTATGCACAATTACTAAAGTTTGGGAATTCTAGATCTAGAATTGGTTTGGTGAACATTTGCTCAGGCTGTTCTGAGGAGTTGGTCTAACATCGCAGGGTAAAACACTGTTAGTTGGATTATTGGCCTCATATATTCAAACATGGACTGCAGTTAGAAACAACTCACTATAGACTTTTATTTTTGCTACCATACCTACCACACATTGGTCTTCATGTGTGGGCCCAGAAAGTCTTACTCATGGGTCAACACATTAAACATGTATGACTCATAGGATATGATCATAAAAGGAGTTTTATTTTGCTTTCCCACTGTCCTTTTAAACCTGCTTGGTGGTAGGGAGTGGTGGATACTTCCTCTGCTTTGAGGTTAAAATGCAGGCAGTCATCGAGGTTTTATAGCAAATTGATAGAAAGTCATATATCATTTTAAGCTACTTAGTCACAATGGAGTACCTGAAAATGTCTACCTCTAGAAAATGACCAAAACTATGAACTAGATTTAACATTAACATATATTTTCTCCCTACCTGGGTTTGGCTACAGGCTGGCCACCTGCTTTTGGAGAGAAGCTATGATTGTCTTCCTTTTCCTTTCCCTCTCCCACTCCCTGGATATATTACTGACATCTACCGGAATAAGCAAGAGGAGGCAGGAAGGGGCCAATGGGAGCAGATAATTATTACTTGACTGATAAATATCATGAGTTCACATTCTCTGAGTCTGGTGAAAATTTAAAGTATGCTCTGATGGACTCTTTCAAAGGTTATGTCGGTTCCCCTAGTGGGCCATATTAACCCACCTCCTGTGATATGGATGACCCATTTTATTCTACTAACTGCCCCTCTGCCCTCAGCCATTAGTTTTCTGGGTGTTCTCAACACAGACACTATTAGATTCCCAACAGCCTATAAAGCATTCACCTTGGGCAAGAATGAAAGTCTTTTTAGGTGCATATCCTTCTATCTGATCCACATTTGCCTTAGACACATGCATCATTTGTCCCACCTTCACCGGGAGTATGATTATTTCCTAAACTTGGTCCTCAACTCTCATTCCTCTTGTGCTGCCCACTTGAGCTGAAAGCCACAGACTCTTGGCCTTAGATTACTTAGGTGGAGCTCATACTTCAGTCACTGTGCTTTTCTTGCCAGAAGGACCAACACCAAGTTCTTTAAATGGTCCTGGTGAAGCCACTCTTAGTAGATTTGAGGGGCAAGAAAGACGTATCCCCATCCTTCCCCAGTAGGATCTGGGCCTTATAGGAGAACACCACCTCTCACTAAAGGAAACTTCTAATTCCCAGTCACTGGATTGTTGATCCTTTACTTTTGTGACACATTCAAAAGTTGTTGAAATCGTTTTCAATCATTTCTTTTAAGTTTTTTGGTGTTTTTTTGCATCTCCATTGGAACCTCTTTTCTGTTATATCTTTCTGTATTAGATGACATTTCCAATTTGGCATCTGGTTACAAGATACACATTTTCCTTTGCTAAGCAAAAAAAAAAAAAAAATTGAATCAAATTCAAAGCAATGAGTTGTAACATTGTGGTAAATTCAATCTATCAGCTAATATTTAAAGGCAGCTGGTTAATATATTAAAATCGAGATAATCTCTGAAACTTTAGAAAGTTTTTTGGGGGGATGAACTATCCCTTCTTGCTATTCACTATTGGAACGACTGCATAAAAACGAGTGAGTATACAGATTGGGAAGGAAGAAATAAAACTGTCTTTGTTTGCAAATGACATGATTGTGTAAAAATTCAAAAGAATCAACATCAGCAACTACAACAAAACCTCCTGGAACTAATTCGTGAGATATCAAGTTTGCAGGATATAATATTAATATACAAAAGTCAATCACATTCCTGTATATCAGCAATGAGCAAGTGAATTTGAAATTAAAAACACAATACCATTAACATTATCATCTAAACAAAGGAATACTTAGGTAAAAGCCTAACACGGTATGTATAAGATCTATATAGGAAAATTACAAAACTCTGATGAGTTAATTTGAAAAAAAAAACTAAATAAGAGATTGTGAACAGGAAGACTCAATACTGTCAAGATGTTAGCTCTTCTCAACCTGTTCTATAGATTCAACACAGCCCCAATCAACAGCCCAGTAAGTTATTTTGTGAATATTGACTGTTTCTAAAGTTTGTATGGTGAGTCAAAAGACCCAGAATATAGCCAACATAAAACTACCAGACCTCAAAACTTACTCTAAAGCTACAATAATCAAGACACTGTTGTAGTGGTGAAAGAATAGGGAGATAGATCAATGGAACAGACTAGAGAGCCTAGATATACATCCACATAAATATAGTCAACTGATCTTTGTCAAAGCAGCAAAAGCAATCCTGGAGTGGGCAAAAGTAGGTTTACAGTTGATCATATGACAAAATATATATAACACAAGAATAAATAATAATGTAAGAATAGACTGTGTTCCTTATACTTACAACTATAAACCTACTTTTTCCCACCACTGTATAATAGAAAAAAATATTTTTTTCAACAAATGGTTCTAGAAAAACCGGACATGCGCATGGAAAAAAAAAAAAAAAATCTAAACACAAAAATTAACTCAAAATAGTTCACAGACTTAAATGTAAAATGGAAACCTATAAAACTCCTAGAAGATAACATAGGAGAAAACTTAAAAGACCTTGGGTCTGGTGATGAGTTTTTAGATACAACACCAAAATCATGATCCATGAAAGAAATAATTGATAAGATAGATTTTATTAAAAATAAAAACTCTAGCCTGGCCGGGCGTGGCTCAGTGGTTGAGCGTCGACCTAGGATCCAGGCGATCGGGGTTCGATTCCCGGTCAGGGCACATGCCCGGGTTGCGGGCTCGATCAATGACTCTCTCATCATTGATGTTTCTATCTCTCTCTCCCTCTCCTTTCCTTTCTCTGAAGTCAATAAAGATATATTTTTAAAAAATAAATAAATAAAAATAAAAATAAAAACTCTGCCCAGTCTGGCTCAGTGGTTGAGTGTAGACTTATGAACCAAGAGCTCGCGGTTCGATTCTGGTCAGGGCGCATGCCCAGGCTGCAGGCTCGATCCCCAGTAGGGAGCCTGCTGAGGGCAGCTGATTAATGACATTTTCTCATCATTGATGTTTCTATCTCTCTCTCTCCTTTCCTCTCTCTGAAATCAATAAAAACATATTTTTTAAAAACAATGACAACAACTTTCCCTTATGATTGCTTTGGTTTTCTTTTTTCAAGGGATGCCTTATGAATCTATTACTATGAGGTTATTTTTCTCTGTAGTTTTAGGCTTAATTTTTCAATACTCTTTCAATATTCAATATAGCTCTAAAGCTGTGGTTATATCCATTCTCAACCATCTTTCAAAAGTAAGGTTTTATGTATACTATATACCTATAACTTTTTATTGAATATGTAATTTAAAGTTATTGAGCATTTCCTATTGTAAACCACTAGGCTGAAATTTTACATAGTGTATATAGCATCTTATTTAGTCCTATCAGATACTATCATCATCCCATTTTACAGAGAAGGAACGTAAGGCTTAGGTAAGTTCATCCTCATGTTCAAAGTTACCCAGCTGGTAAGATTTAGAATTGGACTCAAACACATGCCCATCTGATCTTAGAACTAGGATTCTTAACGACCACAACATAATGTCTAACAAGTCCCAATATTTTCACCCCAGATGTAAACACATACAAAGTATTAAACATATTGCCATTTTCCCCATCAATCTGGCAAAGCTGTCTACTTAATATTAACTATGGCAAATAAGCTAATCACATCTGTCTCGTTGTTTAATCATCACAGCAACCCCGTGAGATAAGTACAGTTTACTATTCCCACCAAGGAAGAAACAAGGGACGCCAGGGAGGTTAAACTATTTGCCTAAGGACCCACAACTAGGCAATTCGGCAGACACACCGAAACAGGAGTAGCTGCTTAGAATCACGGGCAGAGAAGTGCTAAGGCTTCAAATCAGGGTGAAGGTGCTGAAAAGTTCGCCTCATCAGCAATCTTCTGTCTTCCTCGCGTCCTCACTTGGCTTTAATTCCTGATCTCAGTGACTTGTCATTCTGGTTCCTCGGTTTTCTGTCTCAGACTCTGAGCTGATCCAAAATCCGATGGGTGGAAAAGAAACGAAAAGAGACAATCCTATTCCTGTCAATTTGGTTGTTTTTATCAGTGTCTCATTCATATGGCCCTTTTTCTCCCTTCTCGCGGCCACAGTTTAAATGCCTTTTGCTGAGATGCTGTTCTAAAAAGTTGCAAAGCTTTGCGTTGTGTGTCTGTGTGTGTGTATATGTGTGTGTGTGTGTTTATATGTATATATATAAATAATTGTTCTGGGGCCACCCCCCTTTCTTTCTATATTCAATACAGGAGCCTCTCTCTTAAAGAAATCACATATTCTTTTCCTTTCAACTTTCTAATTTCACTGAGCAATTCCATATTGAGTCTTTGGATTAAAACTACTGGCTCTGCCTTCTTTCCATTTACTGCATAGTATAAAACAGATTCCCTAATACTTGAGTTTATTGCTAAACAGATAATTATTTTAAATTAACAACTTGTACTTCTTTCGTTTTCTTTGAGGAGAACACCACAGAGGATTGTTTAAGACTGTTGGGTTTGGCACACAATTCCTGTTCCTAGGGTTAATGACCAGTTTCCTCACGCGACAAAACCTTACGGTTTCACTTCTCCATCACAGAGGGCATGGGCTTTATAGAGACACAGAAGGGGGATTTCACAGCCCCAGAATGGAACTATTTGTACAATTTATTATACTACTTCTACTTGCTGCGCCTCCTTGCAGCCAGGGACAGAGAGCTTTTTAAGAGCCCAGTCAAACTGCAGGTGTGCCGAGGCTCCTGCTCACAGCAGGGCCCGCCTTTATAGCATTTCCTCACGACTGCTGCACATCACTGTTCAGTGTGTAAAACCAGATTTTCATTAATGCACTAATGACACACTAATGGGGACAGGGCCGCACACTGTAGGCCGGAGGCAGAGCAAGCGCAACTGAAAACAGGCCAGCCTGAGCTTCTGGAAGATGAAATACTGCGGGGTGTTGAAACACTGCATTTCTTCTCAAATACCTGGCAGCCCAGGGCCTCTACTTGTCGAATGGGCTGCCTTGGAGGCCAGGCAGGAGTGGATCCAGTTACAGTTTTTCACACAATGACAAAACAAGGAGACAGAAAAAGCTCAGGGTGCAGACATTGGCGAGGCGCAGCTGTTTTCTGTGGCAGGAGGTTCTAAAGACTGATGAGTTGACACATCACCCTGGACGTCACCAGGCAGTGACCTCTCTGCTCTTTCTCCTCCCTGGGGTGGTGTTCAAGGCTCCCGTTTGACCCGAGGGCCACTGAGGACCCTATCAAAGCTGGGGCCCAACACCACTCATCACTTTTCACACACACACATTCTGCTCTAACTGGAAATGGAGAGAAGCAAGTGGGGCTCCCGGCCTTTCCTCCGGCTCAAGTGGTCAGCAGTTGCTGATTCTTAAAGCTGCTCTCCATGGGTCAGCACAGCTTCAAACAAACAACATGAGACGAAGCCTGAGAGGCTGATGGAGGCAGGTTGCTTTGACTTTCTTTCCATTGTGTGGCCCATCAAGCTCAGGAAAATACTTCACGTTATTCCCATCTGGCTTTGATCTTCTTGGTGGCTGTTGGGAGAAATGCTGGCCTCCAAAGTTTGCTTGGGCATTTGTAATATTAAAAACAATTGACAGGCTACTCTTCAGAGAGGATAGTTCACTACAGAACTAGGAATATATCTCCCAGATCAGCTCTACAGGCACCCACACAGCCACTTTCCCTGCCTTTGCTACAGCAAAGAAGCCAGCACCCTAGGAAAAGCCTGGTTCTCATTCCTATTTGTAGTCAATGTCCTCATTTTAAAGTCAAGAAAAGAGACACACAGGGAAGTTAACTAACTTTCCCAGCATCCCACAGGAATTGTGATGGAGCCAAAACTAGAAATGAGTCTCTTAACTTTCCTTCCAGTGCTTTTTTTTTTCTTTTTTCTGCTGATACTGCCTTTCTAGAACATCCCCTTTGAATCGCGTTTCCTCTCCATGTGTCCCGTGGCTGCCACAGTCTCTTAGTTAGACCAGTGGTGCAGGGCCAGCCTCCTGATCCGTAGCTGATGGTCCTGCCTCTGTTACACTGGAAACAGGTGCATTTTTGGGGAGTCATATTTGTCCCTTATGAAAGTCCCAAGTAAAAAACTGGGACCATTGTTGATTCTCTTGGTTACTTTCCAGTGAAACTCGGAGTATCTAACAGAAATTTCCTTCTAATAGTCAGTTCTGGAGAGTAGGGGTTTTGTTTCCTTTTGTGTCCCTAGCTGGATGATTTCCCCAAGTTTTACGTTGTGGATCTATAATCAAAGTAATTTTCTCACAGCCAAATTTATGTCATCAAACTACCAAGATATTTTTTTGCTATTCATGTGTATATAGTGGCCATTTTTATGTTGGTACAAGGGACTGTGAACTTACTATGCTGAAATGATGCCCCTCATTAAGAAATCAGAGTTATTATCCATTTCAGCATCCTGTGTGTGTTCACCTAGACTTTGCATTGACTGGTGCAGAAATGTGACCACAAGATAGACCACCGAAAACTTGCACATTCGTAAATTTTTCTCTGCGTTAGAGGAATACTTGGTTCTTTATACCAGCGTATGGATACAAAGTTGTTCTGAATATTTTTGTTAAGACTGGTGAGATTAGGTTGAAATATTGAGGGAATTAATGTATCTTGAAGAGTCAGGATAAATAAAGAACCAAAGACATAAATTTCTAATCATTGGAGAGAGAGGAGGGAGCTTAAAAACTACTCTGCCTGCTGCTTTGAGTTGAGGGGATCAAACAAGATAAAAAAGGAAACATTAAAAAAACTTTTTTTTTTTTTTTTTTTTTTTTTGAGAGAGAGAGGAAGGGAGAGGGAGAGAGAAACATCGAAGCCAGAGCAAAACACTGACTGGCTGCACATACTACTTCATCCTGAGTTTTTCATTAGCCTTAAAATCATCTTACCATCAACTAACTGACATTTCCTCTATCCACGTAGACTTTTTGTGATTTTGAGCATCCAAGCCAACGTGTTCTATGGAACATTGAAAAGCTGGAGCAAACACCATTGAAAGTACTTGATCAGGCAGTGTTCACTCACCTACTGCTACGGGAGCTGATTTATGGATATAAATTGACTTAGTTATCACACAGTTCCTTTCTTACTTATTCCCATATGCCCAGCTAAAGAAACAAGTCTCTATAATATTCTAAATATCATCCTAGACATTAGAATTACACAGGGAGGCAGACAAAATGAGGAGACAAAGGAACATGTCCAAAATGAAAGAACAGAAATTCCATAGGAAGAACTAAATGAAATGGAGACAAGAAATCTGCCAGATGCAGAGTTCAAAACACTGGTTATAAAGATGCTCAGTGAACTTAGGAGAAGAGCAGATGATCTCAGTGAGAACATCAACAGAGATAGGAACCATAAAGACGGAAATAGAAAACAAAAAAGAACCAGTCGGAAATGAAGAATACAGTAACTGAACTGGGAAATACATTAGAGGGAATCAACAGTAAATTAGATGAGACAGAGCCCTAGTCGGTTTGGCTCAGTGGTTAGAGCGTCAGCCCGCGGACTGAAGGGTTCTGGGTTCGATTCTAGCCAACGGCATGAACCTCGGTTGCAGGTTCAATCCCTGGCCCTGGTAGGTGGGTGAGCAAGAGGTGACCAATTGATGTGTGTCTTTCACACTCATGTTTCTCTCTCCCTCTCTCTCTCTCTCCCTCCCTCCCTCCTTTCCTCCCTTTTTCTCTCTCTGAAAAGCAATGGAAAAAAATATCCTCAGGTGAGGATTAAAAAAAAAAGTAAATATTTACATTGCCAAAAATAGAAGGTAGAAAGCTATACACAATTTTTACTTGGGTTTTCTGAATGGCTATAAGATCAGCACCCGTTTACTGAACACCTCTTTTGTGTTGGCCTAGTTCCTGGAAATATTTTGTTTTGTTTTCTCACTGTACTTTTCTTATATTTTACAACTTTTCGATGATGAATATGCATTACATTTCTTTGCTTTAATTTCTAAAAATATTGTAAACCTGCAGAAAGTTATAAGAAATATTCTAATAAACAGTGAGGGAGCCTTAGAGGTATGAACAACACCAAGTAAGCGGCCTGGCCATGTATTTTAGAAGAATCACCTTAGGAGCCAGGACTACTCTCTCTCACTTCAAGGCCAGTTTCCCTTCTACACTCTTCTCCTTCCCTTTCCATTATAAACATCTTATTTCTTTATCAGACTTTGTGGTCTCCTTTCTTCTTATAGGTGAGCTATAGATAGAAAAGGAATTGCTTCAAACTCACCCTCTAGTCATAGGCCAGTATCTCCATGCATTTTTATGGCAGGACAATTAGTTGAAATCTCCTTCTGTTCTTAAGCCAAATTTCTAACGTGTTGCAGAGATCTTCCCAGAATTTATATTTCAGTTTAGAATAGATGAACTATAAATAGATCAATATAGAAATTAAATTATTTTATATTTTTATAAAATGTTAATGGGTCTATAATAAGATTGCATCAATTCAAATAAACTGAAAGTCACTTAAAACTGTTTTAAAATGTTCAATTTGTTCACCATTCAAAAGGCATAGGTGTGCTAATATGATTAATTGAAGTAACAGATTTAGTAACTGCAGTGATATTTTTTGCCATTCCACATTGAGGCCAATACAGTTAGGTTTGGCTTTACATTGGAGACCAATACATTCTTGGACCATTTTCCTAAGATTAAGCTCCTTTGGGCTATAAACTTTGGAACTTAACAATTCACATTTAGTCCTGGAAATACACCAGTGGACGAGAGGAGACCTGCCACAGAAGGTAGGTAGAGCTGGGATCCTGATTTTATTTGAATTCAAGTAGATGGAAGCCTCCAGTCGCAGTGTTCATTGTTTGAAGACTTTGTTTCTGCTTGCCAGTGGCTAATCTTGACACCATTTCAGGTCACTCTCAGCTGGAGGCAGGTCTTTCCTTCCTTAGTACTTTCTCTGTTCTGACATTGCTTCCTTGAATGACCTTGTCCTTCTATTCACTGACTCTTCAAACCTTAGGACTGAAAATCATCTAGCCAGAGTTTCCCACTGTATTTTTAGTTGAGCCCTTTTAATAAACATGCATACCATCTGTGGATGCCAGGATGCCCTGTCTCCCTTGAGGGAGGTTGGTTCTTCTCATTACCAGGATTCAGGATTTTTTTCTTTATAACTACATGATTTTTCTACTACATCTCAGAAATTCTGATATATGCCCTCCCTCCAAAATTATATGCTATCAGTGCTGATTGTGAATCATTGATATAATTCAATTTTTAAATTTTATACATTTAAAAAATGGCTCAAAGTTAGTAACTTGCCCAAGATTAAACCACTTATGAAAGGTACAGAACTGACCTGAGTTTTGTTTTGTGTTTTTTTTAATTTTCAAACTGGACCTCTGAAATAAAACTGGATCCAAAACTCGGGCCTCTTTGCTTCTAGCTCAATTGGTCCATGCTACCCATGAATATTACCTCCAACTTCTACAACACAATTATCTCCAAACCACCATCCCACCAGTTAGACCACCTCACAGTGACTACAGAAGTGAGTCTAGCCCCTGTGAGGGGTTTCCAAATCGGAATGACAATAACTGAATATGCAGCTCCCCAGTGTCTGGAAGCCATTAGGATCAGCACGTTACCGCTCAGCACCTGCTGCGTGCAGCTCACCAGTGCTTAGATACCATTAAGATCAGCACCCCTTTATGAACACCTCTTGTGTTGAACTAGTTTCTGGAAATATAAATATAAGCCCTGTAGGAGTCAGCTTAAACGTATTATTTGAAAAAGATTTCCCAACCTCTTCTGATTTCTTTTTTATACTATAACAATGAAAGCAAGGTTATTTTTTTTCTCCGTCTGCCTTCCTAATTTCTGTAATGCTGGTGGGGCCAGCAGTGTATAGTAAGGTAAGCAGTGACTTAGGAGTTCTGGTGTATTCTCAGCTCTGGCCTGTCTCCTATCCATAGTATGAAGGAGTTGAGGAAACTGGTCACAAAGGTCCTTATCAACTCTATCGTTCTACTATGTTCTTTCATACAAATTCTACAAGGGCAGAGCCCCCTTTATGAATTTAATTGTCTGGTAAAATGTTGTCAGGAAACCAATATGTTAAGAAAACATATGCCTTGTGATCTAAGCTCTTGCCATTTTTTCCATAATAAGTCTCAATTAACCAAGATTATAAATGACTCAGGAGACTAAATATCTGTATCTAGAGTCAATATAAACACTCATACAAAGAGCACATTTTTCACTATAATGTGAAGAGCATGCAACATAGTTGTGGTATAAACTTTCTAGAGGCAACTCCGTTCTATCCTGACACTTCCTATTAAGCAAATATTACACCAAGGCAATTTCTCATAGCCAAACCCATTCTACAGATGTATAAAGTGAGAAATTTGTACCCAGTCTCCCACCAGCTAGAGTTAGAGCTAAGGATTCCAGTTCACACAGTTTTCTGACTAATAACATACCTTCCCATTGGCTTCACACTGGCCAGCTTGTTATCACTAACCAAATGATATATTGAGTGAAGACTACGATCCATATGGTCAACCAGAGTTCTGTGGTGTTTTTTTCAACAAGCATTTCACCTCATGTCAATAACCTTCATAGTACTGAAGGGAGGGAAATGATTTTGGCATCCATTTAAATGTAAAATATGGTCACTATCTGTGACAGGCACCAGTCTTCCTGGTGTCTGTACCCTTGGGTAATCCCTTGACTCACTTCTAATGAGGAGAATACAGGAGAATTGATAGGATGTCAGTTCTAAGGTTAGGTTACAGAAGAACTGTGGCTTCTGCCCTTCAAATCCGCTCTCCCTTCCTCTGTCTTTCTCTCTCTGTGTGTCTTGGAGCCCTTGTTCTGGATGGAGAAAGCATGTTCTCATTTTGTGAGTGGCCCTATGAAGAAGCCAACTTGTCAGTGAGCTGATAAGTCCAGCAACAGGCAGCACGGACCTCTGGCCTGCCAACAGCCATGGAGCGATCTTAGAAGCAGCTCCTCTGCAAGTGGAGTCTGGAGCTGACGACAGCCCCAGAGGACACTTTCCCTGCAGCCTGGGAGAGACTGAGCCAGAAACACCCAGCTGAGCAGCACCTACATTTTTGACCCCACAGAAACTGTGAGATAATAAACCTTGTTTTAAGTTAGTAACTTGAGTGTAATTTGTTAACCAGCAACAGAGAACTAAATCTCCACCACAGTCATCAGTCTGACCACCCAGTTTTATTAGAGGTGGCTTAGTCTTCTGGTCTAAGAGGACCTCTTACCTCCTGTTCTACTATTTGCCATCTTCTTTTCAACAACAGTGGAGCTTCATGAATGGGTCACAGCTGTCCCAGTCTATTTCTTCAGTCGGCACGCCCTGGCACCACCTGCCAGCAGGGAGCTAGCCAGCCCACTGTCAGCTATGGTAACAGAAATCCCATCTAAAGTATTTTCACTTCCTCAAACTCATGTTCAAGCAGAGCTTCTGAAGTTCCTTTTTGGCAAACGTTTCTCCTACCGCTTCTTCAGTCAAATGATCACATTGTCAAACCTTTGCCCTGGGGTGTGCCGGGCTGTGCCAGCTGACCAGCTTGCCTCTCTGGAGCCAGTACCCACTTAATAGCTGAAATACTTGCTTCATTCCTTTAGCTTATTCCTGGCTTCTAAAGTGGCATCCACACCAAAAAAAAAAAAGAAAAAAAAAATACAGCTTTTTCAACATTCGTTAGCATTTCAAAAACAGAGAAATACAACTTTCCTTTGTAAAAATTATATGTAAGGAAAGGAAAATGATACAATGGTTTCTTGGAAAAGCGAAGCCTCATGGACCCAGAGGTGGTAAACCCACATGTCCAGAGCATGCTCAGAGAGCAACAGAGAATGAGGGCTCTGGAATAATTCTAAGAAACATTGGAGCATTTTAACAGGATAAGTGGAGCTCTGACCATCTAAACTACTGAAATAGTCTGCTAGACATAAGAGTCTGTATTACAGTGTCCAATGAGCCATTACATTCACTGAGGGGCATCCATACTCATTTATTCTGATTGTGTGGACAGGCAGTAAAAGCTCTTAAAAGTTCATGTGCAACAATAAGGGTGCTAAGGATTTGGACTCAGGAAAGCAGGGGAAAACCACCTCGCTCCACCAAAAATGTGAGTTTCATGAAGAATTACAGGCTGAAGCAGGATTGCTTTGCTCATTCATCTAATTTATATAATCTGGGCTAATGTTGATTCAAAAACAAATTATATTCTATATTCTATGCTGTTTAAATAAAAAATCATGTCTCCTTCCTTCTTCAACAGACTCTGGCCAAAACTAAAGCATGCATTAAAGATATGAGAGAGTCAAACTCTACAAGAGCAGCATTGCAATGGGAGTGATCTGACACTGACAGTAGCCATGGTCCCTAAGAAGCTGAACTAGGGAAAATTAAGGTCTACCCCACAGGTAATGTAGTTTTGCTCATATGCAGATTTGTCCACATGTTAAGACGGAGGTCATCTTGAGAGAGAAGTGGAAGCTCAGACAAATGAAATTACATTTGATGAACTACCATCTCTACAATTAGAATAATTTTATTTAAATCCTCCATTATCTCCCCAGAATTCTCATGATGGTCTATGAGAAATTGTAGAGTTTGCTCTTGCCCATTCCAGCCTCATTTGTCAGCTGGAAGACTGCCCGTGGGAAGGAGCACAGGGGTGAGATAAACCCATATGGCCATGCTAGGCAGTTACCTGAGTGAATGTATCAGGTAAAGAAAGAAGTAAAGTCATAGGCGGATCATCCGTCCAGTTTTTCTTATTGTCAATGCTTCTTCTGGTATATTACAGGTTTCTTGGGAAGGGAAGCATTTTAGTGCCCTCTTCTAAATAAAATCTTTTTTTTAATAATTCAGTAAACATGACTTTTTGATAGAGAGGCAGGAGCTGGGGTGGGGGGAACATCACTGTGAAAGAGAAACACTGACCGGCTGCCTCCTGCACACACGCTCACCAGGAATCGGGCCTGCAACCTTTTGGTGCATAGGTCTGTGCTCAACCAGTTGAGCCACACTGGTCAGGGCCCAAATAAAATTGGATTTTAAATGATTAGCTTAAATGGAGTCTGCCTGATGTAATAGAGAGAGCGCTGATATGAATCTAGAGACTAAAGTTTCTGTCTCAGCTGTGTTCCTTGCAGTATCCTGGCCTGGTTTCTGAACATCTATGTTGAGATATAAAAGGTGAGAATCTGAAATCTGTGTGTCTACGTATCTCAGAGGGTTAGCATGCTGATTAATATAAAAACTGCTTGGAAGGCCAAGAAGCTGTTCTATTGTATAACTGTATTACGTTGTTGTTGTTTGAAAAATCACAGTTTCCTATAATGTGAGGTAATGATATGAACCCATCATAAATGTTTTGAAGGGGCCTAAATAAGTAATAATGGGACAAGGGTGGGTTGACACTTCTAATTCCTATCTCCTTCAGAGATCTCTCATTTATTTATTTCTTTTTTAAAATATATTTTTAAAAATATATTATTGATTTCAGAGAGAGATGAAGGGAGAAGGAGAGAGATAGAAACATCAATGATGAGAGAGGGTCACTGATCAGCTGCTTCCTGCACACCCCCTGCTGGGGATCAAGCCCGCAACCCAGGTATGTGCCCTGACCAGGAATCAAACCGCGATCTCATGGATCATAGGTCAATGCTCAACCGCTGAGCAACACCGGCTGGGCTCCCATTTATTTCTATTATCTCAAGTCAGTCCATTTCATCTCCAGGGTTCAGAAAGTTCCCTTGCAACACCCCACCCTCATATATATTCTATACCTCTTTCTCGATGCCTAATAAAAATCCCTAACAATGCCTTTCATTTCACAGAAAGCACTGGGCCCCTGGGTGAAATAATGCGGTGACTTGAATCCACTATCATTTGGGAATGACTTATTGTGGCTGCTTGCCGGAAAGGGAGTGTTGGGCATGGGGAGGGAAAGAACAGGACACCAGGGCCTGGAGTGGCACCACGTGAGAAGAGTGAGGACTTGGTTGGCTTAATGGGAAATTCATGGCAATTTTATCCAAGAATGGCATGCTTTAGTGAAACTGGAATTTGACACCAAATCTTCTCTTAGAGATGCGAATATGTTTCCATTTCAAAGTCTAAGTAAGACAGCAGAAAGGATAAATTTCAATGTTACATTGAAAGTTTTGTGGCTATAGAGCGAGTCTGATCCAGAAGGCTTATAACTAGAAGTTCAGTTACTTCGAATTTCAGCAAATACTGAAAGGTCATAAAAGCAAATATTAAATTCAGGGAACTAAAATTCGGCCAGTAAGAAGAAACTTTTAAAAAAATTGGCTCATCATTTAAGAATCCAGATTCCAGAAAACCATAGGTTCAGGAGTTCTGCACTTGGGAGCACAAACAAACTGGATTCTGGTGTGGAAGAACCATCTGGTTTCCCCCTGCTTGGGGGCCCAGGAGTTTATTGTAGAGGAAAGACACTGGGGGCTTGAGATAAATCCTGCCCCTAATGGAGGCGGGAACTTGGAGGAGGGGTTGCAACTAACTTTCTGTCAAACTCTGCACAACGGAAAATTTGGAGTGAAGATATGAACAAAGGCAGTAGGACTGAGATAATCCCTTGCAACCTGGGAAAGCACATCTGTGCCTGTCAGTTTGGAGTGGTTGCCAGGCTGCAACTGTGGGGATACAGCCGTGGGAGGATTAGATCCGAGTTGCCAGGCAGGCAGATAACTCTCTTTAACAGCCTCAGGCTCAGGAATCACATTTCCTATTGGACAGAAAGCTCTCC
This sequence comes from Miniopterus schreibersii, assembly GCF_964146895.1. Lineage (NCBI taxonomy): Eukaryota > Metazoa > Chordata > Mammalia > Chiroptera > Miniopteridae > Miniopterus > Miniopterus schreibersii. The sequence goes on from NC_138110.1 coordinate 69,790,567, forward strand.
GGGGCATAACTGAACCCACCACTTCCCAGCTTCTCTCTCCACCAGCCCGAGTCTTTAGAAGTTACATGCTTTTGTTGTTTGGGGAAAGATTTGGGTTGTGAGTGTGTCGAACACACCCCCAGTGTAGCCTTCTGGAGAGGAAGAGGCTCATCTTTGGAGTGCTTGTGCCACTCCCTGTGAAACAAGGCTGGTTTGGAAGAGCCTCGGGAGTTACTTCCTGGCGCTGACTTCAAAGCTTAGATGAATGCTTGAGTTAGAGCTCCAAGGCCTACATGTCTATTATTATTATTATTATAAAATAAGAGCCAGTTGGCCACGTGTTTGTAAATGTCCCATGACAGCAGTCCCTGGCTTGCGGATATAGCAGGAGCCTCTGCTTGCACAGGAGGGGCGAAGGTGCCCTGCCGCCTGCTCCAAGCCCGGGTGGGGCTGATTCAACCCCTGGGGACAAGGCGCAGCAGCGTTTCCTTATTTGTGGCGAGTAGCGCATTTGTTTAGTAGGAAATGGTCACTGACCACGTGCCTCTGCCATGTTGACACACTCTGAGAACGCAGAACAAACTTGTGCTTCAGCGGGCTCAGAGAAAGCTGCAAGGAGCTAGGGAAGGGAGCCTGATGCTACCGCTGGTCAAACCCAGGGCTCAGGGCTCCATCGGCCCACCAGGCTGCCCGGGGGCAGGGTGCAATTCCAGGGCGGTGGGTCTGCAGGCCCTTGAGGCAGAATGAGCTCAGTGCATTTCTTAAGGGTAAGTGGAAACGGAAATCAGTCCTTCAGGGTCTGCTTTATTCACAGGTGAGATGAAGCAGGTAATTATGAGCCAGCGAGCAACAAGAAAGTGGGCAAACAAAAGCAACAGAATAGAAAGTAGATGCCCATTCATCTGTCATGCGTTCATTAAACCACACGTGGGATACATTCACATGGGCTAGAGCAATGGGCTCCAAAACACCGGTCCCTTGGAAGGTTGCATCGGCATCTTCCGAAGAGCTGTTTAAAAATCATAAATTTAAAAAGAAATAAATAAAACACAGATGCCCAAGTCTTGTTCTCTGATATTGTGATTCCAGAAATCTGGGATGAGATTTGGAAGTCTGCATTAAAAAGTTCCCCTCCCCATAACTTAGTAATTCTACTTCTAAATATATATCCAGGGGAAATCTTTCACATGTGCACCAGAGACAGGCCCAAGGAAGCGTGTTGAAACATTGCTTGTGAGAGTGGAAAATGAAAACACCCTAAAGGGCCACCAAATGAATTGTGATGTAGTCATTCCACAGAACACTATACCTCAGTTAACCTGAGTGAACTCTAGCAATGTAGAGCCACACCGATGAATATAGAAAACCTAAAGGTGAACAAAAAAGCCAGATGCACTACTATGAAAACTATATAGTGTATATTATTAGTATATTATCTATTATTTGTTATCTATTATGTTATTATGTTATGCTATCTAGCAGCTACCTGTATTTTTCCACCTCCTTTAGGTATCAGCTCCTAGAAAGGTGGAGCTTTGTTTTATTTCACTGCTGTCTAGAGCCCAGTCTGCCACAAAGCAGCTTTCAGTAAATACTTGCTGAGCCATTTGAGAAGCTAAATTAATAACCAGTTCTTGTGGTGGACACTCAGTTATTTTACATTATTCTCAGGGATTTTCTGTATTTTTAAAAGTTCTCCTTCACCCCCACCCCAACTTCCTTGAAAAATTCTTCAGGCGAATTGCATCTTTTGTAACGATCAGTTAAGTTTTGGGAACCATGGGTCTATAACCAGGTGACACTGCAGACTGCACATTTGACCCTAAATTGGTTACTTAGTAATCAACCAGCTTCTGTTAAAAAGCAAATCAAGCAAATGAAATCTCCCTGTCCCTCTCTCTCCCTCTCTCTTTTTCTCTCTCTCTCACGCACACACACATACACACACAATCACTCATAATCAAGAGTTCAGTCAGCTTGGGCTTTATTTTCACACCCTCAAGTAAGATGAGCAGATGCATGCCCTTCTCTACCCACACCTGCCCCTCGTTGTAAAGTTAATCTTCTCAGTAAGTGGATCCGGCAGTGGAATGAAAGAGATTCTCTCCGAGGAGGAGATGGCACTGGGTTGACATGTTTATCACTGAGCCATTTAGAATGGATTCTTTAAAGGAGAGAAAAAGCATTCCACAGAGTTTGCCTACATTGGAAGTACTTGTGGAGCAGTAAAGGAACATGAAATCGCACACAGAAAAACTATTTATGCAAAGCCCTTTAAAAAGAAATTGCTGGTGAACCTTCTTAGACTTCCCATAATACACAGCAAGCTGATTCTGGGTTTGCAAGTTGTTGCAGATAAAATTCAAGAAATCTGAATATGACCGATCCTCTAACTACTACTCTTCCTTCTTTCACTAAAGAAAGTGCATTTTACATATGAATCTTGCCAATTTCTACAGCACAATAAAGGCCTCAATTTAACTAACCCAATAGAAGATCAGCTCTGTCCATGTGGTTGATGATAGGCTCTTTGCTTGTTCATCTCAATGGGTGGAGCAGAAAAACCAGTCAGAGTCTAGTCCTGAATTTAAGAGGATATTTCTATCAATCACCTTTAGAAATGAAAAAATAGAAATGCCAGCTATTTAAAATGGGCATTGTTTCCATTGTTGTACTGCTCTTGCTGTTTACAAGATTATATGATAGTAACTAGGTGCGTGGCCTGCCTTATGTTCCAGAAGATAAATGTCAGAGTCATGTGAAATAAAATTTAAGTCAACTGTGTCTTTAGAAAGCAACAAATAAAGCTAAATTGTTCTTTATACTCTAGGAAGCCAAAGGGCAAACATGAGCTAGAGAGAGAACGGGGAGATAAAAAAGTGGAGGGAATGTCGATTTCTAACCCCTAAACCTCCCAAGACCCTTTTATTATTTCCAAACCCCTATCATCCAAATGGACCACATGTTTGTAAAATAACTTTTGTTATTAACTTTTCATATTTAAAAAAATGTAAATCTCAATCAGGGCTTATAATCAAAATGAGATGAGGTGATAAAATTCCAGCCCAAAGCAAAGCAACTGATTGAAATTTCTTCAGCCACATCACAGACAAATGTGTGATTCCCTTCAGGGTTTTGTGTTTTGTTTTGTTTTTTTCTTTTAAATATTGAAAAGCTTAGGAAAGGCAACATCTGTCTTGCTGACTTCAAAAATACAAGACAAAGAACTACCAGGAAGAAAGAGTATAAGGAACCACTCAGCAAAGGCCTTTGAACACTAAGCTGGTATCCGTCCAGATTGCGTATGCCCGTGTTGAAGAATGACAGTTGGATGGTTGGAATAGCAGAGTCCAGCAAAATAGCAAATAGAACAAGGTAGTAAGGAACACAGGAGATCATGAGGAAGAATCCCTACCCTTCATAGGTACTTCTTAAACTATTAGTGGCCCCAATGTCATAGTTTACCAACTTTCAATTTTAGCAATGCTGTACACTAAATATATGTTCCTTAGGCTTACTGATAATTTCTTTCAGAGGTTTTTCACTTAGATTTATTTCCAATGCTTTGTTTAGATTTCTTCAGTTTCAAACAGAAGGCCCAAATTATGAAACAATTTATAATTAAAAGTCTGAAACTAAAAGTCACCTAACACTTGTGCCTACCATTTTTTAAAGATGTTGAATTGGGTTCAGTACTTAAAATAGCTTCCTCCAAAGTATGTTATGGTAATCCGATTTATGCAGACTCTAGTGATCTCTCAAAGTCTCCTTGATCTCTAAAGATGGTTCATGTTACATAACTGAAAGAGGAAACAAAGGGGGATTCCTTGGTTATATATCTTCTGGAACCATTGGGTTGGTATTAAACATGTTTCTATATTGCATGACTTCTCTGAACCTTTAATGTGCCAACATGCACTGTGAATGCACAAGAGTGAAACATAATATGAAGTGTTTCTCTAAGCTATTCCCACAGAGAGCTATTTGTTACCAGAGCCTGCCTAGAGACATGTGTGCCATAGACCAGACTTTAGGAAACGCGGACCTAGAATTAAACCCACAGGTTGAATCATACTTTGAGCAGAAGATGTGCTTCTCTGATCACATAAATGAACATTTATCTCTTCAGATTGAGACTCCAGTGCCCACACTTAGATAGAGGTTAGTGCTAGTGTATAGGGAAGGATGTTGAAGGCAACTACTGCTTGGGCTTGTCAAATGCTGAATCCCACTGTGACTGGCAAAGGGTTTCTTTAATATCTGAACTGATTTCCCCCCTGGAGCAATACAATATATATGTTGCTGAATCATAAGGAAACGTTGCTTAGTAATAGTTGATGCTGTACAGCTAAATCTTCTAGGCACTTTTTGTATCTTGCCCTCAATAACAACAATCAAGCCAGGAAGCTTCCTTTGAACTTTAACTTACACTTCAAAGAGCTCAAGATCATCTCCCAACCACACATCCCTGAGATTTGGGGCTCTAAATAGGGCCAGTGACTCTCTAAAGACACCCTCTGACCTAGAGCTCTGTTTCCTTTAGATACTGAAGTCCAATAAAGTCACTTTATAGCCATGGAGGAAATGAACAGGCCGTTGTTCTCAAAGAATGTGAATGCCTCACCTGTGCCCTGGAGATAGGAGCTTTACGAGACTCAGAGAACAGGGGTAGCCCCGGATGTGAGCTGTCTCCAGAGAAACACATTTTTTCCTGATGAATTGGAAACCCTGCCACATGTCATTCAGTGCTTATTTCTTTGACAAGGTTTTATATTCTCTGGGGTCATTCAGCAATTTCATGAGAACAAGACAATGGGTTGAGAAGCAATAAAAAAAAATTCTTCCAGTTCCTTAAGGTATGAGTCATCTTTAACATTGAAAATTTTGGTCAAAGCCTGAATAGAAAAGGCAACATACAGTGTTGTTTTTTCCCTGGGGGGGAAGGGGGCAGTGAATGTTTCCATTCAGGAAAGAAAGTAAGGAGTTTGATTTCATTTTCTCACTTGATTTCCTGTGTGTATTGCTAGACTGAACCATCAGTTTATGAGAATTATCAATATCAGTTCCTAAGAGTAAGGGGCATGGTGATACTAATTAGGCCATGTACACATTATGGCATATATTTTAGAAACAATAATAATAGTTCCTATTTATTGAGCATTTATTCAGTGCCAGACCATTCTCTAAATGCTTTACATGTATTTCATTGTTTAATATGCAGAATAGCCCCCTGTGGCAGATTGTGCAATATAAGGGCAACCACCCCTCTCTGTATCTTTGCTCCTTTGCAATGTGACTTTCTAACTTTGTGACTTTGTATTATGAGGTAGAGCCAATATCCTTACCTTCTGAATGTGGACTCACTCCCTCATGGCTCTGGCCGGCCAGGTGAGCTAGGAGCTGGCTGCTCTAGGGTGGCCCCATATGGCTCCTTGCCTCCATGTGGTCTCACATTTCAGTGGACTATCTTGGATTGTTCACATGCCTGGGCAGGGTCTCAAAGAATGAGTGGAAATGCAAGGCCTCCTTGAGGTCTAGGCTCAAAGCTGGCATAACAATACCTCTTCTATGTTCTATCTGACCAAGGAAGTCGTAATGGCCAGCCAGACTTAAGGAGTAGGCAAAGAGTCTACCTCATGAAGGGGGGAGTTGCAAAGTCACATTTCAAAGGGAAGTAGTACAAGGAGAACTGTTTTCTCCATGGGTTGAAATGGCAATTAGGATACATATTGCCATCATCTAGAAAAGTAAAAAGTGAACTAGTGAAGAGTAAATCTTTGTTCAGTAGCTTTAGATATGGATACTGACAATCTTCTACCTGCTTATTCATAGTCTAAACCTATGTATGACCTTTTCACATGAGTCACCCCAAAGTTGGCATTGTCTAGTTCCCCATTTATACCGTCAGTCCCTCCACTTTCACGGCCGACTTGAATAAAATGTGTTGTCCATCATATAATAGGTATAGTGAATATATTACTCCAAGGAGTACCGCACAAAGCAAAATCTGGGAAGCAGATGCCTTCATTTCAGGAGAAAACCTGATGCTGTGCTTTTTAACCAGGCAGTGTATTATAATTTATCTGAGAAATGTTTTCCAAATTACTTAACTACCATGATCTTGAGATAAATTTTCATTTCCAGGGGAAGGAAGATGGAGGCAAGCATCTGTGTTTCAAACAACTCCTTAGATGATTCTAATAGGCCTTCTCCCCCTTCTCTCCCCAGTTAAGAATATCTGCTCTGGTAATATGATTGAGTTGTTCCAAATTCCTTTGATAAGGCAAATTTGTTATGGCAGGATAAGCAGAACTGTGTTCTAGCACAAGCTCTGTCATGTTATAGCTCTGAGACCTAGAGCAAGTCACTTGACCTCAGGGAGCCTCAGTTTCCTCACCTATAAAGTGGGAATCATCATAATCTGCTCATCTCAAAGGATATAATGAGATAATTTAGAGGAAAATAAAATGCTTTGTGAATTTTAAAACTCTAAAGAGCTAGGAGGAATAGTTACCATTAACTAGTTCCCTTAATTTAGTAAAAACCCTGCCATTTAGTCTAGAGCATCCCATATAAAATAGTCTAAAAGTAGATCCTCCTGTTTCTTGACATGTTTGTCATTTCCCTTTCCATGGTCTCTCTGAATGAGACTTTCCAAATCTGGCTAATTGCTCTCCCTTAATACACACTCCTGTAGTGTTGGAATCATGGTAGAGAGCTGGAAACAGGCTCAAAGCTGGAGTTCAAGGGGTCTTTTGCTGTTACCATAACACAGGGAGTATATGATTTACCACAATAATTTGGCTTTGTGGTTATTTGCAGAAAGGGCCAATAATTACTTGTGGTGGCTATATATGGGCATGTAGGAAAAACAGAAATTTACAGGAAAGAAAGCTGATAATTTACATGTACATTGGTGGGGGGGGTCATCTGTAGAACTAGAAATTGCTTTAGACACTTGCTTTCCATAGAAGAGTGGGATTTGGCCAATGGGACAACTTGAAGAGGAAGCTGATTGAAGGTTATCAGCTTCTTGGCTTTGTGTGCACGTGTGTGTGCACATACACACACACATACACACACAGGCACACATTATAACCCAGAATCTAATATGTATGAAAAGCAAGTTGTGAGACAGTGTGTATATGTTTGTTTATGCATGGACTAGCCCTAGATTTCACAAACCACAGGTACTAGAGGTTTCCACTGGGGTGGGGAACCTGTGATTTTTGGTCAGAGGTGGGAGCAGGGCCACCATGGTGCACAATTCCAGGGAACCATCCACACCAGAGACTTTGGCAGCCTGGGTTGAGAGAGGCCCTTGTATGTGCATATTTACACAGAGTGATGGATACTTGCCCCATTTTAAGCTAATCATTCCATTTGACTTTTTTTAACTGGAAACTTGTTGACTTGTTAGAAACCTTCACCCTGCCTCCTCATTTTAGAGGGGACAACAGGAAGACTCAGAAAGGCTCCATTCCCCAAGATCGCACAGCAACTGAACCCAGGAATCAGATTCGGACTGTTTTGCTCTTTTGTCAGAAAATCACGATAACCACCCAACTGGGCTATTTCCTAATCCCTTTCTGTGAGGAGTGCCCTTGTGTTTGCTCTTTATGGTGTTGATGGCTTATTTCACTTCCATATTTAGACGCCTTTCAGGGCTTTGGAGAGCTTCTCAGAAGCTGTATTTATGCACGACCCAAAAGGGAATGGCCTGCAGTGTCTATAGTTACAAAGTGTCTGTGAGATTCCAGTGGGGTCTGCTTTCTTCTTGGCCTTCCCTCCCACCCCCACTCCTCTGCCTAGTTTCATTTTATGGCCACTGGCAAAGTAATGCTGGAACAGCAGGTTGAAATGCTTTTCATGCGCTTTGATTACCACCATGAAAACAAAGTGCTTTTTGGCCTTGCATAGACATAATGTCTGTAAATTATTATAGTCAGTCTTTGTGATTCAATGAAGCTCCCCAATTTCACAGTGAGAACCACAGCAGCCTCCCCAATTCACAGCCCAGCATCCATGCAAGATTCCTTGGAGTATCTTTAAGATCCTGGATCACATAAAACAGCTCCCTCTCATAAAAGCACACACAAACTTACCATTGTTGAGTGTTTTTTAAATAGAATCAGGAACAAATCTGTGACCTTGTGGCCCTTAGGTGGGAACACTATCTATAAAGTTGCCCAGACATTCTGCCTGTCAGTAGGACGTTTTCATTGAATGTAGGTATAAAAAAAGAAGGAGCCAGGATAGGCCAAAATTTTTTACGTGCCACAGCTCACTTTATACATTTTAAACCTTGTTAACATTTGCTAACAAGAAAGTTAAGAACGTTGAGCTATAAAAATAGGAATGTCTTGCTAACCAAATAAATATATGTGTGAACTTGGGTCTTGCTCTCTGCTCTGGACCAGCTTGTGATCATGCAAAAGGAAAAATAAAAAATAAAAAAGGAGCCTAGCCTTGGCTTGTAAACTCTCTAATAATTCCTTGGAGTTTTCTTTCCTTGCATGTTTCTCAGAGTTTCTGTTGATTTTAGCCTTTGCAAAATTCAAATTCACAGGAGTCACTTACCTGTTGACTAATAGTAGGGTTTTGAGGATTCTAAAGTGGTTAGATTTGCCCTTTAAAAATTTTCAAAATCACATCAGGGATGTGAAAGAGCAGAGACAAGTAAGGACTGAACAAATGACATGCTTTAACTTTTGGACAAAGTACACAGGGCATCTTTTCCCCTATCACCTCTCATCAGTTTCCATCTGCATGTTTTCTGGGGGCTCGTAAACCGTTTCCTCATCTCAGTTTCCTGCTTCCCACTCTTGCCTTTGTCACTTCCTCCTGGTAAACAGCTTCCTCGCTGGACAGCACACAGGCTTATTTTAGAATAAATTAACGCATGAGTTTTCAATGAGAAAGGAAAGCACTTGCTTTCCCTTCTCTCTCTCCAACCATTTTCCAGGTTCAAAGAAAAATATACAAATAACCTATTATGAAAGGTAGCAAGTGAGAGAATAGAAACAAATTTATAGTGAAAGCAGAGGCGGTTTAGGTGAATGCACCTTTGGTAGAAATTGCTGTGGTGGATATGGATTGACTCACTAATAACGTTAATTTTACTTTGTTTAAAATATGTCTCCCAATTAATTAATTAATTAAAATCTGTCCCCCAAACCTCACTTCTCTGTGCTGGGAAAACTGCCCAGCAGTTTAAGAACTCTGGGATCTTAAACAATGCAAAAGCCTTTCGTTCACATAGGCTTCTATGTACTTTGTGTAGACGAAGCAGTTGACCCTGACCACCCTAGAAGGTAGGAACCATTCCCTCCATTCTGTACTTGAGGAGACAGGCTCAAAAATGTTCAAACTGACCTCCCTAAAGTCACACAGAGGATAAGGCTTCATGTTAATATTTGAACCCAGGCTGTCAGCTCCACAGTCTTTGCTTTAAGGCGTCCTCGGGCAGTACAAGAGAGAGAATGTCTTCTGGTCTCCGTTCATCAGCCCAAACAGAATGTCTCTCAGGGGCCAACGATCTAAGCTTTTACAACCCCAAACCCAGTGTCTCCACTTTGGTTTCCCTCTCTCCAACTTTGCTACCTCCTCACAGTGACTGCCTATTACATCTCCCACAGGACAACATCTTTGCCTTTCTCCCTTCCTTCCCAGCCTCTTCAGCATTTGCTTCTGCTCTGTTTCATGAATCCTCTCTCCTCTCTGATGCTTTGGCTTAGGAAACAAAGTCCTGTCTCCATCAAAGCCCTGTCCGCTTTCCATCTTGCCACAGCCCCTACTGCCATAGACACTGTCTTGGGTGAAAGAAAATGAAAGTCTCAGACTGGATTTCAGCCACCAAGTACATTCCCCACATAGATATTCTGACTTCGTGGCCCCTCACTTTACCACCCGATAATCCTACCCCTCTGGATGTCATCTCCAGTTATGATTTTGTTTAATGGGGGACCAGAGTGAAGGGCCAGACCAGAGTCTTACTGTCTTAAGGAAGAGTTCTGTTATCATTTGCTCTGCAACCCGGAGGTCTTGAGAGTTTCCACTTAGTATCAAAGTCCTGTTTCCTCAGACTATAGCCTGAGGGAAATTTCTGTGTAGATCTAGAACACTTCCCAACGTGCCCTAATGTTCTCAAGTCAGTGGGTGGCTGCCTCCCTACACTCCATGAAGCCTCCTGAGTGTAGAGAGGCTTGAACAGCTCCGAAGACTTGTTAAAACCTGGAAATAGCCTCAGGAAGCAACATCCAAGTCTTAGGGGAAAGCTGCGTGTTCTGGGGCCTGCGGTCCAGTTCCCTGGAGCAGAGCCTAAGAAGGGAATTAGAGTGTATGTGATTCATTGAGGGAGGTTTCTGAGGAGAATGAGAGGGAATGAGAGGAGCAGAGGAGCCAGGAGAAGGAACTAGGATGTGGTCTTGCTATCTAGCCTCCGTTGGATCCCATGGGGATCTCTGGAGCATGGAATATACCAGAATTTGTCTCACCTGGAGACTAGAAGCTGGCCTTTGTTTATCCCCATCAATTAGATATTAGCTGCAGGATTCCTCAGGTTGAAAGAAGGAACTCTGGGAAAGTTGGCATTTTTGGACAAAAGCAAACCTTCAGAAAAGAGATGGGGAACAGGCATGAGCACTTAGCATTCAACAGTCACAGCAGCTGGAGGATGGGGCACTGGTCCAGTAAAGAGGATTGATGGTGGCACAAGAGTGTTCGCCACACAGTTCAAAAGAGCACAGCCATCCTTTCCCATGAGGGGGTCTTTCCAGAGATGAGCCTTTCTTGGGCCTATTTTATTCCTAGGAACCCCCAAATCTAGCTCTAGTAAGCCTTAGAGGAAGCCTAAATAGTATGGTTTATTGGTCCTAGAGAGCATACATTTCATATCGAAGTGCTTAGAGAGTTATGTGGTCATAGTATCTTCCACAGAATAGACATTTAATAGATAGATATTTAATTAGAATATTGGAACGAAGAAGAAAAATGAATTAGTATGCAATGGGTCTCTTTATCAATATTTGACTTGAATTAGGGTAAAAAAGGGAAGAAAATCTAACATAGTTACTGTTATTTATGACTCAAATTTTGATCTTATTAGGAAAAAAAGATCACAGAACTTCAGAACAGGAAGGGACCTTGGGCGTCATCTAGTCTGACCCTCTCATTTTACAGATAAGGAAGCCAGGACCCACGGAGGTCAAGGTCTTATAGACTGTGGTTTTGTGTGCTTTCCTCTCTCTGTAACGGTAACTGTACTAACGACCAGGCCAAACAGCATTTTTTTAGTTCAGTTACACACTTTGAAAGAGCCCATGCATCTGGAAAGCCCATCAGAAGGGAATCGATTCCCCTGGGGTGGTGGTAACTTGACTAAATATCTTGCTATGATCAAAGCATCTTTGGGAGCCATTAGCTCTAGGCAGCAACATGCTGTTGAAATCTGCGGAAGAGTTGGATGCAATCTGTGGAAGACTTTTTAACAGCTCTCCAAGTCCCCTGTAAGATTCTACTCGTAAATCTCACCTTGGCTGTGACCTCGGCATTCTCATGTGTAAAATGAAGCCACTGATGCCCACCCTCCCAGAATGGCAGAGTGGCTCTGAGGTTCATGTAAATAGCATAAATATATAGTTTTGTAAATCTAAGAGGAATATTCGTGATCGACTTATTCAGAGTTCTCATTTAACTTAGTGATAAATAAGTTCAGAGCTGTTAACAGAATTACCTAGGGTTACAATGAGGGATGAGACATTGTCCCACCTCCTTAATGAGTTATTTCTCATTTTATCTCCATTCCCCATTCTCATTCTGTTCTTCCCCAGAGGCCACAAGACTGTGTTAAATTAGTAGCTTTTTGTTTGTATATGTTCTTGTAAAGATATATTTGTTCATACTGCATTTTATTTACTTGTTATAAATTATACATTTATATGTAATATACATGTATATTTTATATTACATTCATAAATTTAGTTATATATGTATGAATATCATACACATATAGTCTGGTTTCTGACTGCAGTGCCTCTCCCAGTTAAAGATTGTAAATCCACCCATGTTTCTTTGTTTACATGCAGTTCAGTTACTTCTAACTGCTGCAGGTGAAGTTTTCCATTTCATAATTTCTTAAGGAACCTTAAAAGTTAATATCCCGTAAAGAAGTGACTCACTGTTGACCATAAATGCCTGACACCCGGCCCTGAAACAAGCCCCCACAGGTGAGTGCACACTGTGCCATGCGACATGAAGTGAGAGAAAATGCAGACATGAGGGCTGTTGAGTCTCTCCTGTCACCATCATCCATGGATGGTTCCTCTGAGATTCTAGGAACATGTGGCTCATCTACTGATCCTGACAGTGAGCAGAAATAGCAGCCCAGTTTCTCAGGGGGAGGAAAACAAACCACAGTTCCTCTAGAATGGGAGCCAGAACTCCAGACCCCAACCTAGCAGCACACACCAGGGAATGTCCACTGAATGAAACCAAAGTGCCCCTGCCAAATGTTTCCAAAGGCTTTTATCTGCCAGCCCATACGGAGCCTCGGCAATATATGTGAGGCCTCCTTTTGAATGCACAGATGAGGAAAAGGAAATACATTTGGAAAAAGAATATTAAATGTTCCAAAAGCCTGAATAGCTGGGTGTTATTAAAATTCTTATGCAGGAGAACCAGCCATATGCCAACTCTTCACAGAGGTATAGCCATTGGCACCCATAGTTAGAAATAATTCCATGAACTCCATCATAATTTAGTCTTACAGTGTTGCTCACCATTGAAACCCAGTTCTGAAGGACATCAGGTTATCTTGTCAGGATGCTCTTAGGCGTTGATATGTATTTTGGGAGATGTATGTATTTATACATACAGGTAAATATACACCACTACTGGTAGGTCTTTTTATGGGTTTGTTAGATTATACACTGAGTTATATTGAATTTTTGGCTCTAATTCTTCATCCCTCTCTGTACCCACACCCTTTCTGTGGCCCCATCAAGGATGGAGTATATACTTCCCCACTCTCCATTTGGGGCAGCTTGGCCATGTGACTTTGCTAACCAATGGAATGTAGGTAGAAATCAGTGTCACAATTCTGAGTCTAGGTCTTAAGAGACTCTCTTTGATTTCTACCACTCTATCAGCACCATGACACACTTCCCCCAGGAAATGCTGTTCCTCAGCTCTGGGCTCCAGGAGGAACACATATAGAGCAGGCCAGAGCCCAGCCCTGACGAAGGAGCTAAGTTATGTCAGACCAGCTCTCAAAGCAGAACTGTCAACTGAGCCCACCCTAGGTCCACTAATCCCCAGCCAACCACAGTGGCTGGTGAGAATAAGTGATTGAAATATCATGAATGTGACACTGCTTGAAATATCATGCTCAGTTTTCTGACATGTTAAAAATGCCTCATCTGAATATGTTATCATCAGTCTCCATTAAAGCATTCATGTTGGAGTCAGAGATGTATCTCCCCATTTTTATTTGTTTAAGCTTTATTTTTCAATTATAGTTTACATTCAATATTATTTGGGTGTACATTAGAGTGGTTAGACAATCATATGCTTTACAAAGTGGTCCCCTGATAGTTCAAGTACCCACCTGGCACAGTACACAGTTATTACAATATTATTGTCTATATTCCCTATGCTGTACTCATATCCCATCACTGTTTTGTGACTACCAATTTGTAGTTCTTAATCCCTTTACCCTTTTCACCTAGCCCCACAACCCCCTTCCCTTCCAGCAACCTCCAGTTGGTTCTTTGCATCTATGAGTCAGTCTCTATTTTGTTTGTTTGTTGATTTGGCTCCCTATAATTGATGCACCCCTGTATTCACTGCTGTATTATTTACAATAGCCAAGATATGAAAGCAACTCAAGTGCCCACCAACAGACACGTGGATTAAAAACTTATGGTACATATATATAATGGAATATTACTGGGTCATAAAAAAAGAACAAAATCTTACCATTGTGACAGCATGGATGAATCTAGAAGGTATTATGCTAAGTGAAACAAGTCAGACAGAGAAAGGCATTACTATTTATTTTTAAGTTTACATTGCTGCCTAAAGTGTGACAGAACTGCTGTCAAGAGATTTTGAGGCATTTATTCATTAGCTCCTTTGGCTACAATAGTGCAGTGCAACAGTATGACTACAAAAAATCTGAAAAAGTAGTTAAGAAGCAGTAAACCCCTTATCATCACCTCCCTTAAATATTTACGAATTGTAGATATGGAAGTAATGAAGGAGAATAAATGGATCCAATGACTCCCACCTTGACTGGGGGATGTTGTCACTTCCTCTTGGGGAAGACTAGTGGAGGGATGACTGCTTGTAGGCTTGGGGCTCATATAAGCAAGTACTCATAAACCCACAAAAAGGCCATTTCTGATAGGAATATATCCTTCCTCTGTGAGGTCTTTCGGATGGTTTCTCCCTGATCTGTCCTCCATCCTGTAGGAAATGTCTAGGCTGCAAACTGAGCTCTCCATTCTAGGGATAACTAGGGAAGCAGTTTACCAAGGTAAGCAGTTACTTCTACATTTTAATCATTGGCTTCTAAATTCTATTAGATCAATTACTTGCCATGATCATTATGTTCATTTAATAAGACTCTGAAAAGCATCTCAGGACATACAGTCACAAAATGCAACATGGCCATTGGTGGTTTCTTTTTAAGGCAGGCCCTACTGACTTTTCCCTAAAATACTAGTTTTGGTGTCTTAAAAACTTTTTGTTCCATGGTGTATTCTCATAGGGTAAATAATGGAGCAGGCATAAAGAAACAGCATTCAATGGGGCTGGTCCTGAAATGTCTCAAGTCACCTCTCCCCACTGTTCCCATATACACACATGCTGCAGGAACTTCAGCCCAAGAGTTCTACTTTTATGTGTGGACTTCCTCCAATCACTTTATTTGAATAGTCATGGGACTTTTAAAGAACTTGGTATTCCATGCCCCAAAACTCATGTGTTTGCCTAGGATGCTTTCTTCTACATTTCAGTGTGCACAATTTTGGCCTTAAGTAGACTCTATTTATACTTTTTTGTATCTTTAGCCAATTCTATATCTTGAGCCAAGATGCCTTCACAGATTCCAAGAACTGAAATAAACTTAGGTTCAGAGGCCTTCGAGCCTGCATCTGAAGGAAGTGAATCTGTCATAGCTGGAAGTGCTGTGGCAACCAGATGTGACTTTTTCCAATGCAGAAGCGATGAGGACAAGCTCGCATCTCACATGCTTTATTGTATAGGGCTAAAAATCATTCGAAGATTCTTAAAATGATGATGGAATCAGAAGCACTATACACCCTAAGCAGCATTTCCAAAGGCATGTTCCGAAACTAACTGATAATTTATAAATATTGAAATGATCCTGAATTTCATTAGTATACGCATTGCATTGAGCAAGCTTTTGATAATTCCCCAAAGAAACTAGTAATGAAATACATACATGGACGACAAACACAAAGTGGCTAAGGGATTTATATGTAGTAGAAATTGCTAGGAGATAGGAGATCACAAAACAAAAAAACATGCTATTCTTTTCTTAATATGAAGTTGTGCAGGAAAGTGGCTGCCTAGACAGGGACTACATTTCCCAGAGGCCCCGTGCAGTTTAGGTGAAGCCATGTGACTGTGTTCTAGCCAATGGAAGGTTAGTAGAAATGAAAGCCACTTTTAAAGAATAAAATCTTGGGGGGAGGGGGGCAGGATGTGTTTGTGCTTCTCCATGATCTTTTCCACTTCTGATGTGGTGAAATAAGTATTTCATAGGAAAATCTTGGAAGTCATGTGCTGAAGATGGAAGAGCCCCCATTAGCATAGATCCTTGAATTGCCAAAAGGATATGAGCTACCTGGTGCCCTATTTACCCATCCAGTACTCCTGTTTCAGCAAGAAAGAAGAATCTATCATGTTTTAGGTTACTCATTAGAGCCTATTCTAAATAATATAGAATGCAATGGTGAAACTCACTGAAGATTAAGACTACCGCAAATATCTCCAAAATTAAACTAAACAGTAAATTTTTACTTACTGCTTTTTTTAACCACTTTTAATGGCATCACACTTTTAAGGACACGTAGTATTTGAAAAAATTTATGCAGGACTATGGCTGTTCTGCAGAGAGTTGGATAAACTCTGATTTTACCAAGCCACTTGGTAATTTCCCGAACTATGAGGCTTTTGGTGGTTGACATCTCTTCCTTTGCCTACTCAGGATCCATAACTCCTTTCTTTATAATAACATCTTTATTTTTCCTTTGTAGAACTACAGCTCTCTCATTGTATGCATTCTTGGTCAAGAGTTGAGCAAAAACATATCTAAGTTGACCAAACCTTCTGTACCTGGAATTTCTAATAGAGTACAGAATGTAAGAGGAACTAATAATGGTCATTACCAATTAATTTTGATAGCTGACCTCTGAAAATGATTATTTCCTGCTTCCTAGGTCCCCAGAGTTATTTTCAGTCCCTGAGTCTTTTCTGGTGTTTCCTTCAATTTTCTGAACTTCTAAATTTCCTTTCAATACATTATTTTTTATTTACATTTTTATGCTACTGCTGTAGATTTGTTATTTATTGCTGAAAAACAAAGTATCCTAAAATTTAGTGGCTTAAAACAGCAGTAAATATGTCATTATATGGGTAAAAGATTCAGAAGTGGCTTAGCTGGGTGATTTTGGCTCAGAGTCTCTCTCAGGAGGTTGAAGTCAGACATCAACCAAACCTGTAACCATCTGAGAGTCTGACCAGAAAAGGACGGGGTCAGAACAGAGGCTCACTCAAATGGTTGACAGGTTGGTGCTGGCTGTTGGCAGGAGGCTCAGCTTTGCTCCTTGTAAGCTTTCTTGAGTGTCCTTATGGCATGATAGCAGGCTTCTCCCAGACAAAGTATCTAAGAGACCAATGAGGAAGCAGAAATGCTTTTTTTATGACTTAGCTTCAGGAGTTACACATTGTTATTTATGCCATATTCTATTGGTCACACAGTGTCAGCCTTGATTCATTGTGGCAAGGATATATATAAGGGTGTGAGTATAAGAAGGCAAAGATTATTTGTGGGCCATCTTGGAGCCTAAGAACCACATGGGGTTAATTTCTGTTTTTTGCAACCACAAAAACCCAGTTGGTGTACCTGATTAAGTCGAATAAGTATAGGCTGCTTATACATATCCTTAAGAACATTTCTAAAAAGTAGAAAAATTTAACTTGTGAGAGAAAAAGTCACAAGAATTTGGCAGTACCCTTTGAACAATATATATTTTTATCAGGTTCTATATTCTTGCCATTCAACTTTGATTAGGGCAATTATAAAATTTTCCATTGTAATGATATCTCTAAATCCTGGGAACTTTTAATAGCACTCTACAGACTTTAATGATGATGAGATTAGGCCCAAGACTACATTTTTTTTAATCCGTGGCATGTGTCCACATAACTTCCTAATCTCTCACATTTCCAGAAGATTATCTTCTTAAATGAGTATTCACAGTAATCCTTTGAAAGGTATCAACATACCGTAATAAGTCATTTGTTTTTTTCCCTCCGTTAGTCATAGTATCAGATAGAAATTATTCCATTGAGTAAATTAGAATCAAAGAGATGTGGGTTCTGTAATCCAACATCATTGTTCTATGGAAGAAACTGAAGCCCGTAGAGATTGTGGAATGTTCCCACAGCCACACAGTCAACGCAAGAGCCAGAGGGGAACCCAAGTACCTCAAATTCCATACCAATATTTTCCCTATTATGAGTTTAATTGTGCTCTTTAACAAGTAGCTTAAAGTCAGTCCACTCACTCCATTTGATATTTGACTGACAAGTAAGAGCATGTTATATTTCCTTCCAGACTTTATCAGAATAACTATATATATATATATATTTCTTTTAAACCTCACCCAAGGATATGAGACAGAAACATCAATCAGTTGCTTCCCACAGACACCCCGACCAGGGATCGTACCCACAACCTAGGTATGTGCCCTGACCAGGAATCGAACTAGCAACCTTTTGGTGTATGGGATGATGCTCCTGAGGCACCGGTCAAGACATAAATATATTTTTAAAATTATACAATATAACTACTCAGTCCCACTTTAAATAGGAAATGGAGACCTGAGGAGGTAGCTCTTTAATTTTTCCATTAAAAATGAAGGGGAAAAGCATAAGAAGATGTTTTAAAGATGATTTATAGGGTATACAGACTAACTGCACACTTTCCTAAGTGATGTACAAAATCATCTCACTTCTACTTGGGCTGTGATCTTCATCTCACCCAGGAGTTCCCAGTAGCTTTCAGCTTTTACAAGCTATGTACTTAGAAAATGCATATGGAGGCTGTGGTTTAGAGGGAGGAAGAAGTCTTAAGAGGCAAACTGCCAAAAGAATGAGATGGAAAAACAAGCTTTGGGTTCATTCTACTGAGTTCAGCAAATGGCCTTAAAGTTCACATTTCCTCTAGGGGTTCCTAGATAAGCCAAGTTATGCCTGCTTTCCCCGGAACTCCTGAAATAGTAATACCTCAGAGCGCAAGAGTGAGTCATTGCCATATATGCTCTCCTCGGAAATTTCAGATCCTGGGATTTCAAGTCTAGCTCGAGATGAAGGCAAACTACAGCACAGTTTCTCAACATTTGGGGCTGTATAATTCTTTGTTGTGGGGGACTGTCCTGTGTACTACAAGATGCTTAGCAACATCCCTGGCTTCTACCCACTAGGATCCAGTGGCATCCATCTGCAATAAACAAAAATATCTCCAGAAACCACCAAATGTCCCCTGAAAAACAAAATCTACCAAGATTGAGAAGCATCACCTTCAGGGAAGGTCTGGATCACAGAGGGAGGCTCTGGAGAAACTAAGAGCATAGATTTATTTTCCAGGATGTGGAGAGCTTTTCAGGGGCACTTAATTCATTTTCATCAAATGGTCATTTGGTACCTTGCTATGCACCGGGCACCATGTTAGCCACAGTGCCCAAAACATATCTTCCCTGCCCTTGTGAAGGTTTCCCCTAATGGTTATCCTGTCACTCAGACTACAGTTGGATTAGATTTATTTATTCCTAGAAGCTGTCAATGATATTTTAACCAAACTCGCAAACCTCCAAGTTGATAATGAAAATCAATGAATTAATTCAGTGATAACATCTCTAGGAGATGGCACTCAGATTCACTAACAAAAGGAAACAGCCTGCATCCTGAAATTAGTTCTGATTCTCTCCTAGATTTCCTGAGGGTTTTGTGGAAAGTAAAGTGAGACTTTTCTAAAACTGGAATATAGCTTTTGCTCAGACACATTACACTCTTTGCCTTGCCAGCCTCAATACATATCTTACAGGGTGGAGGTGGTGACACAGAAGCTCCATCAGAGCTGCTCACAGGGAGATCAGAAAGATGATGAAACAGGCGCGGGACTGTTCAGTGCCTGGATCCTGGATCCGCTTGATCATGAACTTACTCACAAGTCAAACGGCATTTCTGAAAGGCTCCTCTTCCAGAGAGCCCCATGATAATCTGAAGGCAGATTTCCCATCCAGACCTTATGATGGCGATTTATGAAAATTGAATTGGAGTCGTGAATCATTCCATACATTTTAACTAAAAAAATATACTCCCATTTTAAATATTTATAGCCGCTGCCCCTCTGGGCTTCAGAAGCTCAGTGAATTTGTGGAGGCATTCAGAAACCTGAAAAAGCAAAAGTGTGCGCTTAAAGCTTCTTTTTAAGCCACTGACTCACCCTGTAGCTAGAGGAGAGAAATCCCAACAAATCAAATTGAAACTCAGCAAGAAAAAATGTACTTAGGGAGTATTTACAGAGGAGCAGGAAAGCCAAGGTAAAAATAGCTTGTAGAAAAAGGCAAAGTCAGAACAGACCCTTCTGGTCGGGAATGGAGCAAGGGACTCGGTGCAACATGTACCCCCGAAATCCTGGACGAAATGTGTTCACGGAAAAGGTGAGTTAGTACCAAAAGTGTGCATTTTCGAGTCACAGTAGTGCCCAAATTTCAATGCTGCCAGTCATTTGCTATGTGACCTTGGGCGGATACTCAGTCCTTTAAGTCTTGGATTCTCTCAACTGTAAAGTGAAGCTATAATCCACTTCTTGCGGATGTATCAGCAACTAACGGTGC
Source organism: Miniopterus schreibersii (assembly GCF_964146895.1). Taxonomy (NCBI): domain Eukaryota; kingdom Metazoa; phylum Chordata; class Mammalia; order Chiroptera; family Miniopteridae; genus Miniopterus; species Miniopterus schreibersii. Next base: position 69,810,696 of record NC_138110.1, read on the forward strand.
TGCTATATTTAAAGTGTCTCTTCTGTTATCTATGCCTCGTGCATTGTAGCCACAAGGTGAATTTTTACCACCTCTTTTTTCCCTATCTGATCAAGTAAGGGGATTAAGTATGGAGATAAACAGAAACATGTAAACATACGCATGATTCTGTGAATACGTATGTCAAGCAGCGATGCTGCATAACCTCAAGAACACGAGCACTGGAATTAGGTCATTACCATGTGCATCTTGAATCTGCCACAAACTGGAACCTTGGGCAAGTTAAACCGTGCCTCAGTTTCCTCTTATGTAAAAGAGGAAATTATGTTTTCTACCACATAGAATGTGGTGAGGGCTCTGAAAGGTAAATAAAACCAAATAACACTTCATTGTCTATGTATGGACATGTGTATAGCCTATTCCTAGGTGTCCTTCTAATAACTGCTTCCAGCTTTTTAAAAAGGCTCTGTTCTATTAGAATAAAATGTGATATGCTCATTCCTCATGTCTGCTACCAAAGTCAGAATTTGTTTCTATGCTGTATTTTCCATAAAAGCTAAGAAATCGAGCCCAGATGTATTTAGCTCTATTTGGCTACTCTTCTCGAGCTCTAGCCCTTTAATATATCATTTCTGTCGCTGGTTGCTGTTTTGCAGATGAGAATATAGCTTAATTAACACCTATTATTCTGTTAAAGGGCTTTGTCTTACAAATAAATACATTTAGAGATAATTTCTGTCTTTTGGAAGGGTATGTAGAAAAGAACTCACATTTATAGTGCGTGCGCACACACACACACACACACACACACACACACACACTCTCTTACTTGACCAAAAAACAAGGCAAGGTGAAAGGCAACGACCACAAATGTTTCGTGCAGGCAGAACTAGTTTTATGTCTAATTTGTTGAGTAACTCTAAGCAAGTAACGGTGAGGGACGGTGTAATTAGAGGTGTGTTTTGGGATGGGGTGGAGAGAGGTCAAGAGGATTTACATAGCCCAGGACTTGAATAAAGGAACATACTATTATGGGTAATAAAGTGAGCAGTACTATTTATCAGCGGGGACGTGGGTTTTTATATGCCTTCTCCCATTTAATCTCAAATCAATGCTGAGATAGAAATTCATATTATGACCAATTTGTAGCTGAGAAAATTAGATTCTGAAATGCTGAGATACTTGACCAAAGTCACAGAACTGATCTATTCTGGAAACAGGGCTGTAATCCGCATCCCTGTCCTAACGTTAGGCTCTTGGCTACTCTCCTATCGTTCCTACAATGTCCCTGCAAGGTTAACATTGTCATTATCTCCATCCTCCTGAGAAGAAAACAAGGGTTAGAGAGCATAAGAGACTCCCTCCAAACTAGTAATGGCCGAAATTTGGATTTAAACATAAATCTGGGTTAAAATTCGGTCACAGAAAACATTCATGTTTGCTATTTTTCTAGCTTTGGTGTATTAATATAATAAGTAGACTTTCCCTTGGAAGGAGTAAAATCATCTCCCCTGTAGAAGAAAATATCAGGCAGTCATGAGAGAGAGAGAGAGAGACGTGAGGGAAGATTGTGATGAACTACTTTTCCCACAGGTGTGTGCCTCCCTTTAGTTGACCTGTACTTTATCAGTTACTTATTGCCATATAACAAAACACTCTAATGTCAGTGGCTTAAAACAATAAACATCTAATGTTGTTCAGGGGCCTAGAGTTCATCTGAGCACATCTTCTGGTCTTGCCTGAGCTGACTTACGTATCTACGATCAGTGGCAGGTTGGGAGCAGTTCTGACTGATTTCCCCCATTTGGGCCAGTCAGCTATTTGCTGGCACATTTTGTGTTTCCCCCTTTTGGTCTCTTATTTGCCAGCTAGCCTGGGCTTGTCAACTTGGTGGTGGCACAATCCCAAGAGCACAACAAGGATTCTTGAGGCCAACGCGTGGAACTAGGACATTCTAGATTCAAAAGGGTGACAAGTACAGTCCGCTTCTTAATATGAGGAGCTATAATATCACATTGCAAAGGAGTAGAGAACTTGTCTTTTAAAAAAACTACCACGGTGCTCTCATAAAAACAAGTCCAACTTGTTCTCACTGCGGTATAAATGAATGATGGCACTTGAAGTGTTACCACCTTGTGAACAGTTGCATTTTACAAAGTAAAAATATCATAGGGAGATTTAAGCAATTATTTAGCCACTTATAGCAGCCCCAATGGGTATTTTTGAGATTAACTAATAACTTTTAATTTTTTTTGTTTTTATATCTTTATTGATTTCAGAGAGAGGAAGGGAGAGGGAGAGAGAGATAGAAACATCAATGATGAGAGAGCCATTGATCGAGCCCGCAACCCGGGCATGTGCCCTGACAGGGAATTGAACCGCGATCACCTGGATCCTAGGTTGACGCTCAACCACTGAGCCACTCCCGGCCTGGCCTAATAACTATTTTTTAAAATATATGCCTCAAAAAACTATCACTATCTCTTAAAATCTAAGAATGAGACATGGTTCCATCTCTCCCAAGTCCTACAATTGAATGGGGGAAGACGAAATACTTACTGAAAGCTTTAAGTCAGCCGACTCAGCCTTCTGTGAGTGCCTTTTGCCTTTTCTAGTATTTTCATTGCACCACCTTCCTGAGAGCAGAACAGAATAACCAATTTGAGGGAATGTCAAAATTAAAATTAAAGCTTGGAAATGAAGCATCAGAGGTTAAAGAAAAAAAAAAAAAAAAGAATGCCTTTGTTCCCCTTATTCTTTACTTCTTGAAGAGTATCAGCCACATGCAGAACTGTTCTTATTGGAAGGAGACTTCTGGCGGGGTCAGAGAAAGACAACTGAACTAGGGGGAGGGGGCTGTATTGGTGGTTAGGCCTCCTTGGAAAATAAGTCCGCCTGACTAGGTCTAGCTAGAGCGGGGACATTGTGTTGAGAGCTCCCACCTCTCTTTCCCTTTAGAAAAAAGCAATGAGAGATTATATATATATATATACTTAAAAATAGCCATGTTACGGGGGGAAAAAGACAAATAATACCCAAGTTAACAAGTATGATATAGAGACATTGCAACTTAAACATTGTTGGTGGAAGTGTGACTTGGTACAACCACCTTATAAAAATGCTTTATCTACTAAAATTGAACACACGTGTTCCTTGTGACCCCAAAACTCCACTTCTAGGAATATCTCCAATAGAAATAAGCACATATGTTCTCCAGTGACGTACCAAACTGTGTCTGGTAGCACTATTGATAATGGCCCTAAATGGGAACCAAACCATATCTATCCATGTAGAAATCAAAGTAATGGTTACCTTGGTGAATGACTGGAAGGGGACATGAAGGGAGGTTCTAGGTATTTTTAATGCTCTGATTTTAAAGAAAGTGTGTCAGTTTATGAAAATTCATCCAGCTGTTCAGTCTTGCTTCCAGACAGTTTTTCTGTGAGTATATTAAACTTTGTTTTTCTAAAAAAATCCATAGTCTAAGAATCATAAGCTAAGAATCTAGTTGAATCAAAGTAAAACTAAACCCCACATTGCTCAATAAAGCAGAGGCAATCACACTGTCAGACTTTAGTACCAGAAGCATGTGGGGGCTTTGAAGAGTTGAAGTTTATGGGTCTAGCGGGACCTAGAGCGCTCCAGAAGTGGCAGAGTACCAAAATCAGGCTCGCTAGGGGAGTCTGTGCAACTGGAGGGGCCTAGGTGGCTCACTGCTCAGGACGGGAGGGAGAAGCAAGCTGAACTCGCTGCCTGAAATGACGTCTGTAAAGTTGACCGGCTGAAGAGGTGACATGAAGCCGTCATGGATGGAATCTGGGGAAACCTAAGCCCGGCTCAATGACTGAATCATTGCTTCCCTCGTCACCATGGACCAGGAGCTCTGAGACCCAATATAAGTCCTGCTGCCAGACTGAGAATCTGCAGGGACCCAGGTGGAGGCACCTGCAGCCCCACCAGGGAGAAATGAGCCAGAGAAAAAACAATCAAAACAAAAAACACCTGACCTATAAGAGAGATCTACAAAATAAAGTTTCAAAGCAAATGACAAAAGGAACACAAAGTAGTTAACACTAAACAAGGAGAAGGTAAAATGCTTCTTGGAAAAAGGGAAATTATGATAGTGTTCTCAAAGTGATCCTTAGGCAAATTTAGGTCCTCTGAGGGACAGAATGAGAAAAAGACATTCAGGTTTTTAAATATTAAAAGTGAAAATGAAGAAAGAATCAAGAACAGATGAACATAAAGCATGAGGGGAAAATAAATAACAGATGATGACAAAATATATGAGACATTTATTAATGCCCCCAAACTGGACAAAAATCCAAATTAATATCTATCGACGGGTGGACATGTATTATATTCATAAAGCGGAATACTATTCAGCAATGAAAAGGAACCAAGCACTGGCACGTGTTACAGCACGGATGAACCCCAAAGCCGTTATTCTGAGTGAAAGAAGCCAGATACAAAAGACTACATATCATATGCTCCCATTTATGTAAAATGTTTGTAACAAAAGCAAATTGAGAGACAGGAACCCTTTGTTTTCCTTCACCAGGAAAACAGGATTTCTGATTCACTCCTTACGTTTTTACAGGCACCTTTGAGTCCTCTGAAGGGCCAGCTTGGAACATGGTGATATATAAACAAGCAAGGACAAATGTATGTATGCTTCCTGAGTGGAAGGCAGAGAGGCAAACAGACAGAGTGGGGGAAAGAGAGGGAAAGTATTTGTTATTATTTATCTCTTAAGGTCAAGTAGGAAAAGGCATTGTCTCTGCTCCAAAATTTCATCCTTTCAGGTACAAGGGAGAAAACGTGTTTTCACCTAACCCTCACTTAGACCCATATAACCAGTCTGACTACCTTCCCTAATCTAATAGCTGTGTTAGGGAAGAGAGTTTTTATCTGAAGGATGTCAATAGCTTGCCTGACTACACTTTTCCTCTTTATCTTTCTATGCGTAAACACAGCATTAAAATGCTAGATTTGCTCCACTTGGAATAGTTTCATCTGGAGCAGACACATAGTCTCAAAAACTTGGCTCAAAAACTGGGAGATTCAGGGCTGGCCACACCTTTGGATTCAGTAATGAAAATAGCCACATTTAACCTGGGCATGATTCAAAAGGCTATGCTTCTGCGTCCCTTCGAAGTCCCTCGAGGACTGACCCTAAGGTATGCCACCTAAGATCTCTTCCAACGATTCCTGGTCTTGGAGTTTAGAAATTGAACAGAACTGAGTTTAGGAATGGAATCGATTTCCATGCACTGTGCATAGATGGAGAATTCACTTTCTGTTCAAGTCCAATTGAGTCCAGTGTGTTGATTTCTGGAACTGGGACCAGGACCTTGCATGCACCCAAAGGTTAAGAACAGAACTCCCTATCATAACAAAATAAACCCCCCTTTCTCCCCCCAAAAATATTTTCTTTGAAGTATTGTGTAAAAACCTAATGGTGGTTGTAAGGATTTGTGAAATATTAAATATCTTTGAGTTTGGAGAATTGGCTTTGTAACAGTACAAAATTCTGCTCCTTCTTTCCCTCCTTTGCTTAATAACCTGATACATGACCTTCTAAAGGCTTTGTTCCCTTAGGAAACATTACAAGACTTGCAACAGTCTGTAATAAAACTTGGAAAAGATAGCCACAGCACTGGTTCAATAATCATGTGAATTGCTTTTAGATTCAATTTTCCAGTAAAGTGTTCATATAATTAATTGTAAACCCTGGAACAATGCTTTGGCCTAGAGTACAAGGGTCCCTTCATGTGTCTGTGGTGTGGGCTCAGCATTCCTGCTCCTCAGGTCTCCTTAAGCCTTGTGATTTGGCACATGCATGACCTTAACCTCTAAACCGGCCTCGTGAATATAGACATAAGCATTAAGCCTTATTCCTGGAAGTACAGATCCTTTCCTGGCTGGGACTTCACCTTCAGCTCCAAGAATTGTGATCCCACCTTCTTCCAACTGACACGAGATCGGCCTGTTTGTGCGATGAAGGCCCATTCTTCAGTGGACACTGTGACTGAAGTTCCCTGCGGGTACAGTCAATATTCCAGTTTCCTGTGATGGTGGTGAGCCAGCGTCTGGTAGCTGATGGCAACTTCTCTGTAGGTTTCTCACAGCTTTGCCACCCCTATCACCTCCTCACCTCACACAAATTCCTCCTACACTAGGGCCTTAAAAGCTGTTATTCATCAAAGTGACCTCTGCTTGACCTGTCATAGGGACAGGCTGCTTTCTTAGTGAGAGGTGGCCACCTCCCTGGGTCCTCAGATCTCTGGAAGGGACAATATTTCTCCCTCTCTTTTTCTGAATGATATGACTTCTAATTAAAATGTTTTCTTTTGAATGTTCACTGTCCTCTTGAAAATCAGACAAAGCATTGTTTGTCCACTGATTCACCTTTACAGAGAAGAAATAAAAGCTGGTCATTTTCTGGAAAATGGAAAAGCTGGGTTGCTTCAGGGATTTCTAAAACAAAAGCTGCTTTTAGGAGTCAGAAAAAAAAAAGGTAGATATCAGTTTGTAATGAAACCAGAAACTTGAGGGTCATTCGACCTAAGGCAGCAGATCCCCATTAATGGTGCCTGTTTTAGAGATGACACACTCAATTTCAACCCTAGAAATACAGAGACACAGAGAAAGAGAAAAAAGCAAGAAAAAGAGAAGAGTGAAAAAGAAAGGAGAGGGAAGAACAGGAGGGGGCAAGAAGGAAAATGGAAGGAATAATAGAGGGATCAGGGAAGATGGGAACCTCTCTTCCCCAACTTGTTTATACTATGTGTTGGAAATAGTTCAGTTTATCTAAAGAGGTTCAACAAAAATGTGTTAAGAGGAGTTCAGATGCATCCTGGGTGCACAGAATGTTCCCCATGTGTTAATCTATGCTAAGAAAACACAAATCACAAGCATCTCGGTAGCTCTGTATACACGGGAGGGTGTGCACACTGATTAAATAGCACCCCATCTCCCCAGTCATCTGCTTTCATCCAGGTTGAAGACTCTAAGGTTGCCTTACTTTGGTCTTAGCCTTGATCCTGGGGGTAAACCACAAGGACCTTTGTTCTAATTACTTCAGAACACAATTTCCAAATATTTTTCCAACCTAATTCTGACATTCTTGCCCACCTTTTTGATCAGCTTTATGGACCAAGAACACGAAGAAGCTATTATTGGGTCTGTTCTCCTTGAACTGAGTTGGGTTGCCATTCTGAGCCCTCAACATTGGGTGGCAGCTCCAACGAGCGAAAACAATAGGCTTTCTTTTGCTGCTCTCTTCAAAATGCCTTAAGAGGAAACACATTCTGCATTCCCCACGGGCAAGTTTTCAGTGCAAATCTTTATTTAATCTTAATTTAGTCCAAGGGCTCTTCCATGTACAAAAGGGCGTTACTGATGGGAACACATCCCTGGAAGACCTTAGAATGTAGATTCCTTAAGGGGCTTTTATAGGGTCCACCATCCCTGAATCATGCTGTCATTTTGAAAAGCGATCTACTTCTCTTGGATATTTTTTCTACCCAGAAGTAGAGAGAAAAGGAGTAGAAGGAATGAAAAGGGGAGGAGAAAGGAGGGGAGGGGAGTACAAAGTAGGAGAGAGGAGCGGAGGGGAAGGGAGGGAAAGAGAATAGAATTCCTTACGCCAAATATTAATCTTTAGGAATTCATTTGTGTTCTTACCTTCACTGCCCAGACAATAAGTTCCATTCTGTTTCAATCGATAATCTGAAGGGAAGACTGCCAGTTGGGCAAAAAAAGGGAAAAGCACTTCATAAATTCTTTGTTGCAGCCAGAACTTGTATCCTCTCTGAGTACCAGGATCATTCATCATGATTCTACTTTCTGTTCATATCTGAGAAAGAAAATTCCTCTAGATTCTTTCTCCTTGTTTCCACGTGAAAGCAGGTGAGGAAGCAAGACCTCCTCTTTTTACTTTTCCCAGACTCACTGCTTCAGTCAGTCCACTTTGTAGCAGAGAACCTGGGTACCTAGGCCTGCAGCGTGCTGGCCCGCATGCTCTGATGCTGTTAGTCTTGGAGGCTTTCTCCTGCAGAACCATTCAGAGGAAGCTCTGCCATCCTCTTGGGTGGGTTTATGCCACTTTAGACAGTTATGTTTTCATGTGGCCATCTGTTAATTCCCTTTACACAGCTTGACATGCATGTGGGAATCCAGAAGCCACTTGGGAGCACTTGGGCAGAGGACATATTTTGGCCAAGGAGACCCCTAATACATGACTGCTGGTGCGTCTTTGTGTAAAAGTTAGATTGAAATGGGCATAAGGGAACAAAAGAGAAGTCCATCCTCTACTGTCTAAAGAAAACACATGCTATTAAGCTTGTTAAGTTTTCCCTATGACAGCCCACAAAGGATACACACATTTACATCAGCATCCCAGGGCCAAGATTTCTTGGAGGGAGTGTTGTTTCCTAATGTAATCCAGGTCTCCCTTTAGGAGACCCTGAGAAGTTATATGGAAAATGAGGCAGGCCATGAGCAAAAAATGAAGTGACTGATGTTTGCCTTTGGCTTCCACACACTTTTCTTCTAGCTCTGGCCTCCACCCTACTTCTGATCAAAATTCCAGGGCTTATAAAGAGCTGGTGTTCAGCTAGGATTAGGTCCGGAGAACAGAAACCTGAGTCATCACAGGAAGGCATTGAAGCTAGCTTAGCGGATTAATCACCTCCACCCAGACCTGCCTTTTAGAGGAGAAAGCTTTTAAGCCAGGTGAATCTTTAATAGTAGCATGGCAGGCTACACCAGATGCAGAATCTTAAATCATATAAATTAAATCATAAAGAGGATTCCTGCCTTGATTTCTCTAGAAGCCCAGTCTTGATAAATATATCAAGGGACCTTTTCACAGCTTCACATGTGGTGAAGCATCAAGTAATTAGTACTAGCTTTGAGGGCTCATTGCTTTTCCCTTGGAAACACCGTACCCCCAGACTTGTGGGACTTGAAGAGCTATCATTTGAGACCTGGAGGGGAGGGTGACACCCTCTTCCTGCCAATATCAGTTCAATCTTCAATAGTAGGCTCCATAGAGACTAAATAATTCCGTAACCATACTTCTCTCTCAGGTTCCCTTCCCATTTCATCTTGAAGCTCAGAGTATTAGAAAGAGCCAAAGTCACCCAATGCTTCCTGATTATGGAAACCTCTTACAATTTCTAAGGGAAATTCAAATATCCTCCATCAACAAGCAGATTTCCCAATGGTATTTCAAAATGAAGACAAAAAGTAAAGATGGGACTGGCCAGGCGTGGCTCCACAGTTGAGCATCGACCTAGGATCCAGGAGATCGTGGTTCGATTCCTAGTCAGGGCACATGCAGTGGTTTTGGGCTCAATCCCCAGTCGGGAGCGTGCAGGAGGCAGCCGATCAATGATTCTCTCATCATTGATGTTTCTATCTCTCTCTCTGAAATCAATAAGGATATATTTTTTTTAAAAAAGAAAAAGAAAGATGGAGTGCTGCAACTTCACTTCTAAAATGAACAAAATGCTATCAAAACTCTTTTCTGCTTGTCTTCAGATAGACAGTATGAGCTAATATTTATTTCAGAGCATCCTGATGTTGGGGGAGGGGAGGGAATTCTTGCATTTTTTTAAAAAGCCATCCTCTCCAGTGGGGCTGGTTCTGAAAGTACGATTCTAATTGAACTTTCCATACTACATTGAAGTAATCTGGGGTGAAGTTTGCTGTTTGGTGTGTTGGAAAAGCATGCATTCATAAGGAGGCAATGTGGATGGAGGCTGCTAAAAGCAATATGAGACCACAGATTCTTAGGCATTGCTGGTAATCACCCATTAACAGGCCAAGTTGAGTTCACGCAAAGAATGCTTTAGTGATATCTTGTATATCAGGAACAGCCTTAATTTGTGTCCCATGTAAAAGAAAAACTGACCAGTGTTCCAGATGTTTTTCCAACTGGAAGTGAGAAACCATGGAGATATCTCTATCTCCAGTTCCTTAGCCTAGACCATTTCAGTCTGAGTATAGAAAGTCAATGAAGCTGGAGTTCTCCCAGTGAAAAGATAGTGCGAGGTTTGACTACATGCCCTTTTGTTAATTTTAGCAGATAATGCCTTCCATTAATGGGAAAGGTCTATACTTACGGTATGTACATGGTTAAAATTCAGCCCGGACTCTGCCTTGTCCTTTTGTTGAATGGGTCAATGTATCAATTATTTCCTCCTAAAGCCTTCTGGGTTTGGGAAGTGTTCAAACTAACTTTCCTTTCTGCTGCAATTAGATTTTGCAATGAACACATGTAAGGGCCTGCCTAGCAATTCTAAGATTTTCTGTTTTCTCTTGGCCTCTCATGACTTGCAAGTCCTAATGATACCTCTACTATCTCTCGAGCCTTCATTTCCCATATGCCTCCTTTTCTGGAGGTAGAGGGAAAACTTTTCACTTTCCTTCCAAGCCTTGGGCCTATAAGAAATTCCCCCAGGTCAAACTCATGAGAAAACATCCACTCTAAGAAACATCTACTCACTTTTCTTCCATATCTTCCAAGGGTCTCCTTTCAAAAAATAAAAATAAAATCCTCTATATCTAAGACTGCCAAGCAAAGGACAAAAATAAAAGGAGTTAATACACTAACGCACTTGTTCCTTTAGCCCAGCATAACGAATCCTTTTGGTATTAAAAGGAGAAGGTAATATACTCTGCTCTCTTCCTTTCCTCTGGGATACATATCTGTTTTAGCAATAACATGTTGCCTTTTTATCCCCTGTCCCAGCTCTATTGTTTCTCCTTATATACCACTGCTATCAAACACACTATAAATTTCACTGATTTATCTTGTTTCTGCCTCCCCCCCTAACTTGTAAGCCCTGGGAGGGTGAGGAATTTTATTTGCTTTGCTCACAGCTATGTGCTTAGTATCTAGAGCAAGGGTGTAACACATAATACGCTCTGTACAAATATTTGTTCAATGAATAAATATCATGATGTTGATCATTATATGTGATCTTAAGTAACCAGCAATCACCGGCTGCATTTCCAGCACCAGGCTCTGCTGAGATCGCTAAAGGTGTGAGTCCTCCACTGTCAGCTTGAGGCACCCACTTTTTAGATACAAATAAGAGTGGATCCAACTCCCATCCTCGCTTAGAAGACCCATTGTCTTGGTTGTCCCCCCACTCTGAACTGCTGTTTCTACCTCGGTCTTCAGTCATCGTGGCGCCTCCCCATTGTGAGCCACAGGAACCAGGCTTCGCACAATTTTACAGTCACTCACAGTTTACGGAGAGAATTCATGAAACAAATGACCTTAAGTTAAATTTTAGAGATACCTGCTCTGAAGAAATCCTTTGGTAAATTTTCCCTGTTGTTGGACAAATCTTTTTTTTTTCTTTTTCTTTTTTTTTCCCTTTTCCTCTGCTTCCTGACTCCAAATGCAACTCATTTCAGTCCATAGATTTTACTCACGTATGTCCTGTCCTTCACTGTAAATCTATGGTAAATCTATGGTCTCTATGAAGCCACCTTTCTGTCAAGCAATTTATTAAGACATTTTCATTAGGAATTCGTCTGTCAAAGAATTAAGCTTTTATTCAGCCTGCTACAAGCTAATAGTAGAAAGGGCAGAAGACAGAATTCCTGTGCCTGGGATTTAGTTAGGACACAGGTGGGAATGAGGAGTTAGGGTACACAGCTCAAGAGATTAGCGGACAAGAAGTGAGTGGAAGTTGTCTCTAGTTTCTCTCTACCTAGTGCTCAGATACTTAGGAATCTACATTGTAGTATCCCAACCCAAGCCGGGCTTCCTTTTTCTCTAGAACATTTTAAAATTTTATTTTCTCAGGTTCCAACTTAATATCTGATAAAACTTTTAAAAGAAAAAATTCAGGCATACAATAGATGTGTATATTAGAGATTTATTCCCCTGAGGATGATTGCTTAAGGAATGTGTTTGGTGTCTATTAAAACAAACCACACAAAAGTTGATAGAACCCCTTGAAAGAAATCTGCTCCCTGCTTCATGTAAGTAGATTATGTTGCCAAGCAATCCCAAAGAACAAAAATAAGGATTGGGAAGGGTAAAACCAGGAAAGATGACAGCCAGTGGGCAACTGAGGTTTAGCACCACTGGGACAATCTGAGGAGCCCTGAAGAATACACCTCAGAATTGTCCAGCTTAGGAGCAGAAGAGAGGAACCTATAATCACTGGTTTCCATCTCTCCACTCATCAAATATTACCCCATGGGATATGAACCCCCTTCCATCCCAGCGGGAACCTTGAGAAGAAATACATATGCCAAGGGCTGCTCATAGTTAATTGGGAACAAATTCATAACCAGAGTCTAGCAGTCATTCCTGACAGAGGCCTCTCCAGTGCTCTTCATTTCAGGGAAAAGCCACAGATTGAACTTTCAACCTCCTAAGTCTGAATCAACCCTTATAAGGGAGTTCCTGGTTTCATCTTTCAACCAATGGACTGACACTTGACCCATCTATTTGAAACCATGTAAATATATCCTTATTTGCATCTCTATTGACCAATCAGAATGTATTCATAATGACTAATCAGAACACATCATGTGCACTTCCAGCCAATCAGAGCTGTATGAATTTGAATTTCTTATTTGCATAAAAGTGAACCAATCAGGAACCTGGATGGGAACATTTTTTATAAAAGGCAGCCTCCCCTTTGTATCAGCAGAGTACACTTTTGGTTTCCACCAGAGGCTGTGTTTCCAAATTTGCAAACCCCTCGCCTGAATCGAGACTCTCCTCTTTCCACACCTCAGACTAGGAATATTTCCAGTCGTTGACATTAGGAGTGAAAGCAAGATTTTGACAGTGTAGTTAGTGTGATGTTCTGGCATTACACCTGTGTAAGGCATAAGGCCATGACAAAGTCTGGGATAAAGTACAGGCTTGGAAGATATGAAGGAAGGCACAAGAGTTGCCCAATATAAAGGGAAAATCTAACTCACTACAGGAGAATTAAGCACATTTTTTATAAAGCAATTTTATTTCAACTATTTTATATATGTTTGCATTTTTATTTCAACTACTATATTTTAATATAACATGATGTGATATGATATGATATATATTTAGTTATTTAAAGAAAAGGAATGCTGAACGTTAAGTCCCAGTAGTGGTAGATCAGATTCATATAAACTCTTCACAGAGGACTACTAAAAAAGTTAGTTGAATTACTAAAAGCAAACATAAACAAAAATGACCTAAAAGCATAAAAGATCTCAGAAGACAGAAAAAAATTCCTGTCCAATTTTTGGAGAAGATAAAATCCAGGGATATAAGCACAATTAACTAAAGCTCCTTTTGTCTTAAGCACAATTTTTTTGATCCTAAGAATCCAGCCTGCTATAAACCTGAGCTGAACTTTTCACAACCCCCAGGGATAGGGGCAGAAATCAAAGCCACACTCCACCAAGGGTGGGAAACCTGAAAAACCACCCTTCTTTGAGGAAAAGTCCATGAGCTCTGTTCCCTCAAATGGGCATAACACAGTGATTATGACCCTCCCTTGAGTATTTCCTTTTATCTGGTGATCTAAGAGACCTCAAGCCTTAAATAAATTAAGGTTGCCTGAGGCTAGTGGACATCCAGGGTCCATCTTCCCTTCCTCTGGTCCTCTCTTCTTCCTTTCTTTCCTCCTTCCTCCCTTCCTTTGTTCCTTCTTTCCTTCCAGAAGTAATTATTCTAGGCCTCAGAATGTTCCTGCAAATAGTATTTTAAATAGCCAATCATTCAAAATTAACCTACCAGAAAAAGAACAAGACAGGCTCATTGAGCAAACAGACATAACATATAACAGAAACAGATCCACAGGGACTCTAATCATGGAGAACATCACATCTAAATACAGAATAGTAACTGATCACTGACCAACAACCCTTCAATGGTCACAAAAATTAACGCTGCCCTTGAAATCTTTAGTAACAAGTTGTCAACTATAAAAAGAGATCAATAGGTCCTAAATATTTTAATTTTCTGTTGGTATTCCTTCCTCATCATAGGAAACCCTTAAAAGTAAGTTTTTTATATCTCAGATATACAAAGATTTTTGGTTTATAAGTCTACTGTTGATTTCTACTTTAATTGCATCATGATCAAATATGAAGATCTCTATGATGCCAAGCCTTTGAAATTCATTGATCCTATGACCTAGTACACGGTCAATTTTTTTTAAAGTTTCATTTGTTCTTGAGAAAAATATGTATTTTCTGATTTTATATATATTTTATATATTTCAATATAATTTACAAATTTTATTATATTATGTATTATATAGTATAAATTTATATTTTATAATTTTATATATTTTATTATATATGTATTATACATATTTTCTATCTGCCTTTTCATGTCTTCTAATAGTCCTTTTTTATTTTTTTGTAGTTTCAATATTTATGAATTTACTTTTGTTATCCTACTTGTATAAATTCTGATTCCTCTATTTGTGTATATATTTTATTAATTCCAAAAAGTTTCAGAATATCTTTTCAAATTTTATTCTCTCTTCCACTCATTTATATCCTTGTATCGCAGGTTAGACTTAAACTTTATTAGATTTTTTTCCCCATCACCTATACCCTTAACTTCCTTCTACTCTTTTATCTCCTTTCTTTCTTTTCTGTGTTGTAGCCTGTGTAATTTCATCACATCTTGCCTTTCTCATGCTGATTCTCTTTACAGCACTGCCTAAACTAATGTTTAAACCACATACTCATGCTTTTAAATCAGCAATTATATTTTTCATTTCTAAATATTTTGTGTATTTCTTTTTTAAATCTCTCTGGTTACTATTTTTATTTTATTATTTTATTTTATTTTTTAAAGAGAGAGAGAGAGAATCATCAAGTTGTTGTTCTACCCACTTATGCATTCATTAGTTGATTTTTGCCTGTGCCCTGACTGGGGATCAAACTCACAAGCTTGTTCTATCAGGACACTTCTCTAACCAACTGAGCTATCCAGCCAGGGCTTCTGGTTACTACTGATGGCATGTTGTTGCTTATTTCCTTTCTTAATGACTCCATCTGTTGTATCTTTAAGCATTATATTACTTGTTTTTTCTATATTTTCCAACTGATAGTTTCATTATCTCAATTATTTAGACATCTAAAGATCGAATTTGTTGTTTCTGCTGACTCTCTCACTTGGTAATTTAGTTCCTTGTTTAATCTTATTAGTCTTGATCTGTGGAAAACTACAGGTTAAATTAAGGATTGGACCTGTAATTTTCTTTCAAAGAGCAATTGCTCTTGTTGGTAGCCATTCCAATCCCCTTTCCAGGTCCTCAGGGTTTAATTCCTGTCTCTTAGTTTTAGTTGCTTCAAGTCCAAGTTCTAGTCTCCCAACTGCAACACTAATATGGGCATCTGCCTTCAGGGGAAGTCCACCTTTTAGCTTTGTTTAAACAGTACAAAATTGCACCTGGGACAAATGGTAAAAAAAACAAAAAAGTAATATAAGGATCTCTATTTGGGAAAGTGTTAGTGAAGTCACCAAAGATTCTCAGAGGAATCAAGTCTTGAGCTGATCTCTGATGAAAAATTAAGAGTTCATTAGGTATTAAAAAAAGTGAAGTCAAAATCTTAGGTAGCAAAAACCACATACATATACAAGTGCCCTGTGGCCAGAGGGAGAGTGACAAGCATGAGGAATTAATTTATTTTTCATCTTTGGTTGAGCTCTTCTAAGTTATGTGCAAACACTGTGGGAGACACTTAGTGGATCTTACCTGCCATGGGGCTGCCAGAAATCTCAGAGTAACGTGAGCTGGAATTATTTTGGAAAAGTTCCCAGATCAGAAGGGGTGGTAAGCTACTCTTGGAAGAAAAAAGAAGCGGGGGTTTGTTGCAGACCAGAACAGCAGAATTAAAAGTCAAGTTTGGAAACGGGCACAGTAGATGCCAAGAGAGAATCCACGCAGCTTCGTTCTAGAGCAGTGCTCCTCAGACTTCAATGCAACCTGGGATCTTGCTGAAATGTAGATTATGACTCATTAGGACTGGCATGTGTCCTGGAATTCTGCATTTCCACCAACTTCCAAGTGATGCTGACCTCGGACACACTTTGAAAAGCAAGGAGGTAAAAAATAAAATTGGGTGGTCCTTAGGAGTAAGAACATACCTGGATAGAACAAAATCACATCCTGGGACCTGTAATACTGGGATAGGAAATTCAGACCTGAGCCTTTTTACTGAGCTCTAAAGCTGTAAAACTTTAAATCACCTGGGAAGCTTATTAGTATATAGATGCTCACCCCTATCCAACCAATTCTGAGTTTTCAGGAGGTAGGGCTCAGACCACCAGAGCATAAACAACTCTCCAGGTGACTCTAATGCACACAAAAGTTTGAGAACCGCTGCAATTAGGAAACTAAGAACCAAGATAAGGATGTACCAGGCACGGTAAAAAGATTTCAACACTTTAGGAAACAGTATGGCACAAAGGACAGAGGACACAGGCAGAGAGAAAATCAGTTAAGGATGCTAAAGCAAGGCTGCTTTTTGATGCCTTTATAACTCAAAGCCAACACTCCCTCATTTAATCCTAATACGTCCCCATTTAAGACACAGCTTTCTCACATGGTCTTAGCCTTTCACTTTAATGTGAGTTTTTTCAGAAATTGATTTGAAAGAAAGCCATGCATGCGGCCCCCAGGTATGTTCAGTGTTTATACATGTTGATAGTTGACTCTTCAAAGCATAGATGAGGGGTTCCATGAAAGGACCATTATGCTTCCCAAAGCTGAACCCACTAAAGGACTCAGCAAAAACAAAAACAAAAAACACACCTTCTATTTATTTGTAGGTACTGTTGGCCTAAAATTTTAAGGGGTTCAAGAAAGGAAAAGATATTTTTCATACAAGTGGTTTATGTGATTCATCAATAGGCTATTAAATGATTTTTCAAACCAGCTAAGTAGGTAGTTAAAATACACACACACACACCCCTTTTGATTCCAACTCAGATAGCCGCTTTTGTTATATTTAGCTTGTTTTTCTTTAGGTAGCTGGTCTTGTTGTTGTAGGGCTTTGTTTCATGAGATGTGCTGTTGGGCAACCCAAGAGAACATTAAGAAATCAGAGAGGCCAGTCATCGGTTCCTGACATCTTAGATCTTGGTGATCATATCTGGGGCAGAAAAGAACAGAGTAAAGGTAGGCATCACACAGAACCCACAGGTGTAGGTGTAGCATTAGTAAAACAGTCACCTGGAAACAGAGATGTACCACTCTCTGCCGGAGCATTACTCCGTAGGAAATCAATATGCTAAAAAGCGCACATCCTTCAGGCAACACTAACATTGAGATAAAAAACTCCTCCAAAACTGAGTTCGCCCTGTCAGATCAAGAAGGACACATGCAAATTGCCAGTAGCCGATCCCTATATAGTTGTCTTGAACTTGAGAAAGTTCAGCCCGGGCTCACAGTGAACTGGCGTGTGACATTCGGGCCTGTTGCATCTTGCAGGTATAGGGCGGCCTGATTACCACAGAAGATCAGCCAGGCCTGCCCTGTGTGTTTATCTAGTTTGCAATGGAATGTGCTTTTGTGTGACCATTCCCCACATGCCCCACACTCAAGCATTAGTATGTATGGCTTTTGTGACACTAATAGGAATTGTTGCTTTTTTCTGAGTTGCTGCCCCAGGTATGTGTGAACCAAATCTGTTTGGCAAACTGTTTCTATATCTGAATAACTAAATAGAAGCAATTATGTGTATTAATGTTATGTGCTCTAGATTGATATTTTATTAGATTCATTTTTATCTGCATTAGCTTGCTTTTGGCTAGTGAAACATGTGTTCTCTATTTGGGTCTGCACATCTGTTTCCTCCCCAAAAGACACAGATTAAAATCCTAACTCACAATGTGATGGTATTTGGAGGTGGGGCCCTTGGGAGGTGATTAGGTCATGGGGGTGGAGTCCTCATAAATGGGATTAGTACCCTTATAGAAGGGCCCCAAAGGAGCTAGCTCACTCTCTCCCTGCCACTTGAGGGCACAGCAGTGAGAAGGTGGCAGTGTGAAACCCAGAAGGCCCTCGCTGGAACCCAGCCACACCGGCACCTGATCTCAGACTTCCAGCCTCCAGAACTGTGAGAGAGAAATTCCTATTGTTTATAAGCTCCCAGCCTGTGCTACTCTGTTATAGCAGCCAAACTAGAACATTCTCCTTGGGAGCAGTTAGCCCACAGCCTTAATAATGTGTAGTTTACGTTTTGTAAGTTTTCTTCCTCCTACTCTGTTCCTACCCCTGCTCTCTCTGCACCCCGTTCGAGATGCCTGGGTGATATTTTACTTTTTTACTGTAAAATAACTTGTTTTTTTCTCTAATCCCAAATGTTTAATGAAGACTAAAGTACAAATATCAGAGTTATAACAAAGAGCAATTGGTTCTTCAGATATTTGTGTCAGTCCTGGCCTTATATTTCTACTAAACCTCATAAGCCAAATAATCTTTAGGAAATCTAGGCATCACAAATGATGAAAAATGTTATCCATCCAAAAACATCAGGCAGTTGACTGCAGAAAGCTAAAAGCCTATATCCTACGACCCTAGGATATTTATTATTACTCTGTCCTACTCTATTACTGTCAGATATGATTTATGCAATATTTGGAACATATTTATACAAAAAATATATCCAATGTGTAGCTAAAATTCAAATTTAATTTGGTGTCCAACATTTTTATTTGATAACTCTGGCAACCCTATACTACTAGGATGTACAAGGTTTGATAATAAAAACCATCCTCAAATTTTACTTTGTCATCACTCATAGAAAATGTCAATGGCTTTTTTCTTTTCCATTTTCTTTAGCAAAAGCATAGATAGGTGCTTGTGTTGCTCCTTCTTAGGTTCCTTAAAAGTCTCCACCCTCTAAACTCAACAACCCCAAATGCTGAAAACCTCTAAATCAATTCTTTTCCAACAAGTTTATTTCAGATTTGAACTACTGTTCAAGTGTTTTCTTCAGCCCTGTACCAATACTCGATTATTCTCAGACCAAGGCTTTCCAGAAGGGAAAGTATGGTTGTGCTAAACGCAGAAAAGAGTTGCTGAAGACACTGGAACTCCTGCCCCTGCAGAAACAATGTCTCATGTACCAGTGTGCGGGAAGGCTGAAGAACTGGCATGATCACAGGCTTTGATGTCAGCTCCGCCTGGCTGGATTCTTGGCAATGGGCAATAACTAATCAAATTAACCTTGAGCCATTTGCTTATCTCTCTGTCATCTATTTCTTCATGCATAAAAATATTGGAAATCAATAGATGGGTACTGACTAGCTGGCATGGCTCAGTGGCTGAGCACTGACCTATGAACCAGGAGGTGATGGTTCAATTCCCTGTAAGGGCATATGCCTGGGTTACGGGCTCAGTCCCCACTAGGGGGCATGCAGGAGGCAACCTATTGAAGTTGATGTCCATGTTTCTATATCTCTCTCCTTCTCCCTTCCTCTCTCTCTAAAATTAAGAAAAATATATATATTTTAAAATAGCAAGGGGTAGTGGCTCTGTGTCAGGAATGGAGACTAAGACCAAATATATGTTTTTATATATCAGAGCATCACAGTATGACAGGAGCCTTGCAGAAAACCATAGATAACAGGTCAAATTAACTTGACATTTCTACAAGATCTTTTAGATGAAAAGATAATTTTTCATGTAATAAAGGTGTACACAAAACTCAAATATCAACAATTTAAGGTAATCTAGAGTAAAATTTTTTCTCAAAGTTCCCAGGGGTTACAAGTATACACATTTGATCATTTATGTTGATCAATTAGATATAAATTTAATATATAAAAATAAACTATTATTTTTAACTATATTTTACAAATAATATTTTAAATCAATGAACCCAACAATAAAAGATAGCACTAGTCTTCAGCATTTATTTTGAACTACCAAGAAACCCAGACTCAACCAATTCATTGGGGTAGCAAAAAAAGAAAAAGATTACCCACTTGAAGTTCCTAAGGAGTCATTTGTTTATTGTTGGTCAGAAAGAGCTGTACCTCTTTCTTTATGGAGCCTCTGGAGCCGTCAAGAAAAGCCCTGATTTTCCAAAATTCAGGGAAAGAACTGTAATTTCTGGATAGCAGTCCAATTGATTATTGCAAGAAGATGGCTGGAATTGCAAGAGCTGAAGAAATGTGGGGTTTCTGGCCATAAAACCATTTGCCAACAGCAGCCCAAGGTACCTTGTTATGGGCATTCTTTCACGGTTAGACATACTGACCAAGTAAGGGAGGCTACAGAGCACAACAATCTTTCACCTACAGTATGAAAGACTGAGTGTATCACATCTATTTGGCTTGTTCACAAACTTAAAAGATAAATAAATAAACCTCTTCACTGTTCATATTGCTAAAAAGAAATCCAAAAAGTATTGGCAAATCCAAAATATTATGAGTATATGACACAAAGTGTAACAAGTTCACGTGTTTTAGTTGAAAAGAATCATCCTAATGCCATGACTTTCAATGACAACTTGGAGAAATGTTGCTTTAGGAGACAGAAAGACCATGATGAGTGCCCTGGAGAGGTGCAGGAAAAGAGCCTCCCCTCCACATGGCAGAACCTACAGCCTGAAAGAAAAGGGCTACCAACAGTCTGAAAGGCACAAGGTGATCTTGTTGGATCAGACTTTCATCTCTAACACACAACTAAACATGAAGCAAATTTTCATCTCAGGAGGTTCTATTATATGTGGGGAAAACCAAGTAAGAAGCTCTACACAGGCTGAACTGAAGGCCCTCCTCGCCAATAACCCCTCCAGCTGCCTCCCACAGAACCTTTGAATTTCCTTCCCAGGGTTGCTCCTTTATATCAACACTTTACCCCAGGAAAGTCCTCCTTTAAAACGCTAGCATGTTTCCAAACTAGAGTCTTGGGAACATTATTTTTTCTAAACAGGAAAAAAAAAAGACATGTGTAGGATACCCTGATTTATGTTCCAATCTTCCTAAGAACTCTCCTTGGGGAATCAGAAGGCGATCTGAAGCATTATCAGGAAGTTGTTCTTACAGACTTTGCACCAGTAATCAGAGCCAGTCTGTGCCCTTCGGGGCTTGACCAATTCCTGCTGTTCCCTGGCTAGAAGCTCTCCAGTGGAGCACCTGTGCTTGGACTCTTCTGGGTCCCATCCAACCCAGAAATTAGGGCAAAGGGAGGAGCAGTAGGGTCCAGGGCTGGCGTTTCACCCAGGGAAATTTTCTTGGCTATGGGTCAGTGCAGGAGAATGGGGAGAAGGTAGCAACAGCAACGGGAATGGTAATAGAAACAACAAAGAGGACTCACTTGTAGAAACTGCTCAAAAGGCACAAGAGTGAGTGCAGAAATTAATGATCAGGAAGTATCAATGATGGCAGGTACCAAAGGTGCTGGAGGTTTGTGTTAATAAAAAGTCACCTTGAGAATTGAGAATCAGCCCTGAGTTTAGCTTTTTTTTTAAAAAAATTGAAAAACAGCCATTTTATGTTTTAAGAAAATTCTGCCCTGAGAAATTATTTCTATTGTGATCTAATAGTCACAACTTCCCAAGTGAGTAGAAAGACTCCCTGGGTGAACAGTAACTAAAAGAAGAAAAAAATCCATCATCACTCCCAGAGCACACTGGAAAAAAATAGAGAAATTATCTTGGCCGTTGAATTTCCTGCTCGATAGAATGACTTCTACATCCTGGTCTTCCTCTCAGTGTCAGGACTAGCTGGGTGTAGAACAGAGACCACCTGTCCATGGCACACTGACCCAGTCTAACTTGGAGTCCTGAATGATGACAGCCTAAAACCTGGAAGCCTGATTACTCTGCAAAATGCCAAAGAGAGTTTCTCTTCACTTATTTCTGGTAATATACAGGGCATTGTAAGGCAGTCTACGCATGTTTCTCTCATATACTTGACTTTTGCTGAGAAAGCAAAGGCGGTTATCTCCTCAAAAAGTAATCTTGAATCTGAAGCTAACTCATTAGCTACCCAGATGTTAGTAACAGGAATGTCTAATCATTGGGGGGGGGGGGGTGTTTAATCAATCTGCAGGCCAACTGAAGGCAATGGCCAACATTTTTATCAAATATCATGGAGATAGTAGAATTTTTAAATGCAAGTGGCAATTTTATGGATTTATTTTAGGTGGCTGGGAAATCATTGTTTTTCTTGAATCATATAAAGCTTTTCCCTAACTTTATATTCAAAAACTTGTACACAAGTCTCTAAAGAAAATAAATGCCTAAAAACCCCACTTAAAAGAACCCAAAAGATATTTTTAAAATCTTAATATTTTGACTAGAGGAATATGTTTAAATCCCAAAGAATGGAAAATAGCATGCCTTGGTCTGAGGAATGCTAGTGTTCTTTCCATGGCAGCTTCAGTTGGGCCAAGTGAGTGTAATTACTTATATGGAGCCAGTCTTTTTTCAAAGGCTTGGTACTTCTCCATGGCCTCCTGGAATTGCTGAAAACTACAAAGATTCACTTGGGTACAATTATAAGCATTGCTTTTCAGAGAGTGTTATATAAATACTGCTTAGAAGAAAGAAGGGCGCTGAACAGATAAATCAGTAATTGGGAAAACATTCAGAGATTTTGTTTTTACCATTTGTGATTACTTATGAAATTATAGGTTAAAAAATTAAAAAAGGATGTGCTTCTGTCCCCACTGTCTATAGCAAAAGCCTAACAAAAATATTCTGTCCTGGAGAAATACATGCACACGTGCATGCACAGCACCAATATTTGTAAGGAAAAGCTAAGTGAGGCACACGTGGCCATTCTCTTGGCTAGACCCCATCCTGTGTTTTGTCACATGCAGGGTTTGGGGAAGGGGCTTAGGGATTCCCTTTTCTCCCCACAGCACAGCCACATCCCCATCCCCATTTGCACTGTTGCAATGGTTCCCACTGATAATCATACTGAGTCATGAAAATCTACTCTTGTAAGAACACCAGGACCACACAAGACAGGTTCAGGGTCCAGAAGTCAATTATTGGCCGGGAAAAGCCAGCTTTTGAGAAAAAGAGAAGCTAGTTCTGGATTTTCCTATTTTCCTCTGTGGCCAGAGTCCACCGTTGGAGGGAAAACCATGCAGATACTTCAGCCTGCCCTCCAGAGTTCTTAAAACAGATCTCCGCCCTCTTGTCCTTAACGTGCTTTGTGGCCGAGCAACATTCCAGTGGTGCCATTTAAACATAAAAGCAAAGCCACAAAAATGTGCTGCCTCGATTTGAATTCCTGATCATAAAACTGGTTCTCCATTTACCTTCAGGGCTTTGCTATCCTTGAACTTTGGCCTCCGTTGATTCCCAGTTGTGGACAGGTATTGGTGCTCTCCTGTCCATGGCGGTGGCGTCTCCTGTCACCCTCCTTTTCTCCAGTCACTGTTTCTGGCTGGGTGCAATGGGAAGCTCAGCTGAGTTAGACGCATTCTACTGGATTCTTTAAAAGTAAAACCAGCCGAACGTTCTAGAGCAGTGGTTCTCAAACTAGAGTGCATCCGAATCACCTGGAGGGCTTGTTAAAACATAGGTTCTGGGACCCCTCTCGGAGGCTGGCTGGTGAAGGGTGGGGGGGTGGGGGGGGGAAGAATGAGAATGGAAATTTCTAACAAGCTCCCTAGGGGCTGCTTCTGTTGCTATTCTGAGGAGCACACTTGTCTAGAGTTGTTCACAGACACAAAGCCAGGCAACAAGAGAACTGATTGGTTCCTGGATTCATTTCTCCAGCATTAGTCACAGGTGGCTAAGGCTCAGGCCCTCTGCCAGGCCTTGCGATGCACACTTGCATAAAGCCCAGGGCGGTACCACAGGCACAGAAGTTTAATAATACCTTATGAGTGATATAAATAGAAATATGAATAGAAAAGATTGGGGTGCAAAATAGGCGAGGCTTAAGTCTATCTGGATGTGTGGGTGGGGCCAGAAGCTGGCATAAACATTTTTGCAGGAAAGATGATATTTGGGCTGCATCCTGAAAAGGGGAGTCCAGAATCTCCAGCAGGGCATCACCATGCATAGTGGTCTGAGACTGCAGAAGAATATTGCATGTCAGGACACACAGCCTGAATTCTCAGGGAAAGAAGGACAGAGAATAGATATAAGAATTAGATAGTCTCATAGAGTCAAAGCTTAGTTTGAACATGACACTAAAAGAAGCAATGGGAGAGAGGGTAGAAGGAATCTGAGAGTGCTAATGAGAGAGAATCATAGGAATTAAGAATGGACTGAATGAGGGGAATGAAGAGAGATGACCAACAATGGAAGATCAGGATAGACGGAGGAAAGAAATTAGTTCATTTCTAGACATGTCAAACTTGAGGTCTCTATGGGGCATAGAGGTGGATCTCTCTATTAAAGCCAATTGGACATACAAGGCCTGGAGCCCAGGAGACAGATTTGGGCTAGAAGTACTCAGCTTCTACCTATCAGCAGTTGAATTCTTAGAAGCCAATGAGATGGCCCATTTGTTTATCCATTCATTAAATGTTTACTGAGTACTTAGTACACATCAGGCACATATGAGGAGGATATTAGTATTTTGTGGTGGAAATTATCACAAATTTAGCAGTTTTAAACAACACACATTTATTATCTCACGGTTCTCTTGGTGAGAGGTCTGGGTTGGTTGGGCTTGTTCCTATGCTACAGATTTCACAAGGCTGATATCCAAGTGCCTGTGCAGACGGGGCTGTGTTATTTTCTGGAGCCTCTGGAGATGAATCTGCCTCCAGCCTCATTCAGGTTGTTGACAGAAGCCAGCTCCTTGAGGCTGTAGGACTGAAGGTCCCTCTCCTGCTAGGCAGCTCTGGTCTGCTCTGTCTACTCTGCGCAGGCGAGACATCAGTGTTTCAGCTCCAGCTGGGGAAATGCAATCTTCAGTCTCAGGTGGAAAGGGAAAGTGTGCTCCCTGAGCCATAGGGGAGCTGGTTTATACAGAGAGAAATCTCTGTCCCTGGTCCCTGATTAGTCCCTCCTCGCCTAAATGAAGACTCCAAATCCTCACAGTCCCTGATTGGTCTGAGTAGAGCCACTTGGATTGGTCAGTGAATATGCTGATGGAGACATAGCTGTGCAGCTATGATTGCACAGGGACAGTTTCAGTCCTATTGGTTGAAATACCACTCTCTAGGAACTTATAAGGGTTGGCTCAGGTGGCAGGAACACAGTGCGGGCAGGCAGTTCAGCGCAGGCTTCTCCCTAAAGCATGGCCTGCATGAGAGGCCCCTGTACAGAAATAGTTGCTAGGCTCTGTTTTTAAATTTGAGCCCAATTTGCCAAGAGCACTTCTTGGTAGGTATCTTCTTCCACGGGTTCAACACTGTTAAACCACTCTCTCGGATTTTCCTCTTTCCTGTTTCTTTAGTCAATCTCAATCTAAGTTGCCGGTTCCTCTTCTATTGCCCACCTCTTAATTTATGGTTATATCAGTGTCCAATTTTTGCATCTCCCTCTCTTCTTGTTCTAAATCTCATGCCTCATGCTCCAACCAACCTCTTCCATTTTGTTTTTTCACATTCGAAAGATAACTTTCTTTTCCTTCCTCCAATACAAGAGTAACAACCAAATGGGTACTCCTGCATCTTTAGGCTACACATCCTATAACCTGGTCTGACTTTTATCCATTCTTGCTTCCATCTTTTTGTTATGTTTTGTTTGTTATAGGTACCAATGTTCTTATCTAAACTCAATTCCTTCACTGCCATTTTGGGCTCTTCCCCTCTCACTGGCTCAGTATTTACCAGACTACTGAGCATATTTCTTCTCATATCTTTAATTTATTTAGTGAATTCCTGACATAAGCATCTTAATATGGTCCAGGCTTTCCCATCTTAAAAACAAAACAAAAATGACACCAAACCATTTTTCCTCTATCAATGAATTTTTTACACGTTTCACATTTCCTCACTCCACTCACATTGCAATATCCAATCTTAATTTCAGTGTCACTGGTACAAACAAGCAGATCTCACAGAAGTCACAATGATCTCCCTGTCACCCAACCTGGGAGACAATCTCAGTTTCTATCTTAGGAGGATTCTCGGTGACATCTGCGTCTCTTGACTCTTCCTTAATTCTTAAAACAGTTTCTGGCCTCAACTTCATGGCAACATATATTCTTAATTTTCCTTCTATCTCATTGTATCCTTTGTAACACCCTGCTCTACATAATCATGAAATGTTGGAGTTTATATTACTCTATCCTAGCCCCTCTTGACTTCTCACTCAGTGTGCTCTCCCTAAACAATCACTCTCCTACGACCACAATGATTTATACACTTAAGATATTTACTTTTTTAAACATCTCAGGCTAAGTTGAAGGAAAAGAAATAAACTTATTAACTGAAAGGAAAAACTGTAAGGGAGAGTTATGGCTTTTACACACAGCCTCTCCAAGCAAAGCAGACTACTGATTTTACACTGGATTTTTAGGAAGTGTACAGTTCAGAGAATAGGTTGACATCAGTCATAGAAGCATGGTTGCTTGGGTAAGACTGCTGTGAATTGCTTGACTTTCTAGTATGTTCACTGGAATAAAAGTCTTGCCAACTGCCTGTCTTTCTAAAGAGGGGCACTGTTGCTCATTGGCTGGCTTTCAAAAACCTGTTCTCTGAGTGCATTATAATTGATTGAGTAAGCTGATTTAAAACTGATTGTAATGGTAACTTGTTACCATGGCTACAAAATAATAAGTCTTTTTGAAGGAGTATGGGAAATTATTAAATTCCTCATTGAGCCATTTTTTAAAAACTGAACTTCAAATATCCAAACATGTATTTGCTGTTCCAGCTTGGATATCTCCAAAGCACTTAAATTTGATATATCCCAAACCAAGTGTGTGTTCTTCCTTCCAAACTCGATCCTTCTCTTGAAATACACAGCTACCCATCTAGGCCAGGATTTGGGAAACTTTTTCTGTAAAGGGCCAGAAAATAAGTATTTTAGGCTTTGGAGGCCATACAGTTTCTGTTGTGACTACTCAGCTCTGCCATTATAGTACCCAAAAGCCAGAGACAACACTAAACAAATGGGTGTGGTTTTGTTTCAATAAAACTTTACTTACAAAAACAGGCAGTAGGCAGCTTTAGCCCATGACCATAGTTTGGCCATCACTGATACAGATTGTCAAGTCATTAATACAGGAGTTATTTTGGATAGCAGTGGGATAGAGGACAGAGATATAATGAGGGTGCTAGTGAGATAGAATCACAAGAATGGATTGAATTGCCCTTCCCTCAACCCTCTTCATCTAGGTAGCTCCCATCCATCATTCAAATCTCAATTCAATGTCCATGCCTTTGGTGAAACATTCCTCCTTCCCACAGACCAGAGCAGTTGGCATTTTTCCTCACCATACCTTTTACATGTTGGTGTTCCTTCAGAGATTTCAACATACTATGCTATCATATAATTTTTTGGTTTATATATAATCATTTGATTTAGATCTGAACATTTGGCTTAGATCTAAACATCCTCCTACTCTGTAAACTCCATGAAGGCAAGGATTGTGTCTGTTTTGCTAAATGCAGTATCTCTAGTTTGTTCTGATAGGCAGAATGGTCTTCAAAAATGCCCACAACTTGATCCCTGGATCTTGTGAATATTTTACCTTACATAACAAAAGAGACTTTAGAACATGCAGTTGAGGTTATGGCCTAATCTACTCACACATCTCCTTAAAAGCAGAGGAGACAAGCTATACTCTCCTCTGAAACAAAAGGGTGGGCCACCGGTAGAACTTATGCCTGATGGCTCTCATTTTAATAAAGAAAAACAAGGTCACCTGTGGCAAGTGACATCAGTGAAAGGCAAATGGGTAAGTGAGATTAAGAAGAGTGCTAACGGTTTAGAATACCTTTGTGGGTAATTAAGGAAGAAGCAAACTAGAGCTGTGTAGAAGAACTTTCAAACCAAAATGAAGGCTCATTGGAGACTGGAGATGATAATTTGTAGTAACAGAGGTCTCCATAGCTGAATGATATTGGGGGGCTGGTATTTAATAAAAGGCACCAATGCCTTTCTAAACGTTTCTAAATCTTCTCCTGTCTCTTTACTGTGCTGAATTGGGTTACCTGAACCTGACCAGCCGAAGAATCTGGTATCACTAAAAAAGCAAGCTGGATGAGATTGAGAATCTTAGTTGTCAGAGGGAAGGGGGGAGGGAGAACTGAGTGAAAAATGTGAAGGGACTAAGCAAAAAAAAACCCCAAAACAGGACAGAGACAACAATATGATTGCCAGAGGGAAAGGGAGGCGGGGCAGGTAGATGATGGCAAAGGTGGGATAAATGGTGGCAGAGAGAGACCTGACTTTGGATGGTGAGTGCACAATGCAGTAAGCACATGATGTGTCATGGAATTGTACATTTGAAACCTGTACGGTTTCATTAACTAATATCACAATAAATTCAATTTAAAAAAAAAAAAAAAAGAATTGCTGCCACTGGAAACTATCACTAGGAAAACACTAGAGGTGGTGCAAAAGAAGGGGGTCTGAGTCAGCCATAGGAATGTATCTGACCAAATGCTTAGGCCCAGAGAGAATCAGGATGGGCCCAACAGAAGGCAATCAGGATACTTGGTCCAAGTCAAAGAGGCTAGCTCATTTTAATTACAATTTATATATATATGTATACTTGGGAAATATGAAAGATCTCTGTTGAACTGTCAGCATACAGGGATCTTAATGGAATGACAAACAGAGGATGCGGAGTGAGTGGCACGAATGGGCAGGCAGTGAAAGGGACCAGTGCAGAGCCTGCTCCAGCATGACTAGCCCCCTGATTGGTGAGAAGACCTTTTGGGGTGTATGGCACTGGCTGTTGAGAGCTGTTTTGCATTTGTTTATGAGCTCAGCATGGAAGCCTTTGCAATAGGTGCTAAGATTATTCCCAAAATGTGTTTCCTGCCTGCTCTCCCCTAATATCAAATGTTGAATGTTTTCCAGCCCCTGTTGTGTGTCACACCAGGGCACCTTGAAGACTCCACTTGTTTATTATTTCCCTTCTCTCTCTTCCTGCTCCTGGTTTCTCCTTCTCTAAGGGCAGGCTCTTTCTTGGCAATTTTTATCTCTGAGCTCGAGCCCCTCCCCATTTCCTCTGCTCTTTATTCCCCATATGTGCTTTGATTTATTAACAGATCTACAGGGAGACTTAGAACTAACCGAGCTGAAAAATGGTTGCTACATTCCTCCAACCTTCCTGAGCCCACAGGCTCTAGGCATCAACTGCCTAAGTATTCGCAGAGAGTTAATTCAGGGAGTGAATTTGGGGCCATTGTGAAATTCCAGTGGCTTTAGTTTCCACACAACTTTCTGATATTCAACATTTTTAGATGGATTGTCTGAAACTGTGTAGCTTACAGTTCTCTGGATTATAATTATAATCATGGGCCTAGCTCTAATGCCCTGTGTTAGAGCAAGACTCTGAACCTCTGTGTTCTATAAAACAGGGGCACAAAAATAACCATCCTTAAAGAACTGTGGTCAGTAAATGCTAATAAATACTGCCGTGAAACAGCCAGGATTTGGATACAGAAATGGGGTACCTGGGAAACACTAAATAAAATGATGTAGTCCAAGAATTGAAAACTCAGAGCTGCCTGCTGGCTGGAAATATTAACATTCATCATTAATACAGAGCCAGGGCTTCGCAGGGGCTAGATTCTTCTGTGGGAACACAGGGCCACCATAGCCTCCACCTCCCCTTCACTGGGGCTCTCTTTCCCAACCTCCAGGACAGCAATGCCCTCCTCATTCCTGCTAATTGCTGGGACCTGTCTGTCTCTCCATCTCCCACTCCAGCAGCAATCTGCACAGTGTTCTACCTCCTTCCTCTAATTCCTTCTCTCCAAATTGGATCTGGCCTATGAGCAAACCTCTGAGGCTTTAGCTGTCTGCTGGATGACAGTAGATAGCAAGGGGATTAATAAGGGCTATAATTCTAGCAAAGTGTTTTGTTAGGGCTAAGTAGTAATTCCTTGACTCAGCACAAATATTTACACTTTCATAAATTGCCCTTAAGTGTTCACTAATCCTGGAAATTTCAAGCAACATAACTATCTCACTATGTAGAGGAGAGGTTTTAATTTATTGGGGTTTTCAGCATTATAAAAGCACTTGCTAATTCCACCTACACCCATAGAGGAGGGCCATCCACTAATAAGAGAAATCAATATCTCAGGGCAAAGTTTCAACCTCACTTCAAGAGAAATACTGATTACTAAGACGACTTTATCCCCCATAGCCAACCAAGCAAGAGGCACCTCTTTGATCCTGACCCAGCTCCTTAATAATTTAGGTAATACAGATAAAGTCAACTTTCAACAGCCTACAGGTGGATTATGTTCGAATCTGGTTTTTGCCTTCCCATGTTGACACTGCCGCTCCTGTCGTCTGTTTAAGCCGTCTGGAAGCATGACCGTGGCTTCTGTTTACTCTTATTGCCTGCGTGCAATCGTGGTAATTCCTAACATTTGTTTGGCATTTTGATGGGCTTTGAAACATTTTCACATGTATTATCTTATTTTATGTAGCCTCGAACTACTCCAAAGTTGGAAGGAAAGTCTTTGAAATAATTGAATCAATAACATTTTGTCATCAAATTTTTCCCCCTGGGAAGATATATGCGAACATGTTGGAAGCTGATTAAGAAACATGCTGTTCTTTTGCACAGGTTTGAGTGGTGCCAGTGACTATCCCAACAATAAGTGGGGACAAGGAAGGAAATAAGCAAATAGAAACTCAGAAACTTCCAGTTCCTCATGGCTCTGTGCTATTCTTGGGCTCAGATCTTAGAACATCTCCTGTGTTCAAAGGTAAGAGGCCTGTGGTATAAGCTAAAACTATGTAACTTTTAGAAGAAAACAGGAGAAAATATTCAAGACCTTGGGTTAAATAAATATTTCCTAGATATGACACTAAAAGAAGAATACGTAAAAGAAAAAAATTCAACAAACTGGACATTACTAAAATTCAAAACTTCTGTGCAGCAAAAAATTCCATTAAGAAAATAAAGACAAGTCACAGAGAGAAAATATCTGCAAATAATATCAGATAAAAATGTTATATTCAGAATATACAAAGCCTTACATATAAATATATAAGATTAATGACTCAATTGTAGAATAGGCAAAATATTTGAATACACATTTCATCAAAGAAGATATACAAATGGCTAATAGCACACAAAAAGATGCTCAGCATCATTAGTGATTATGAAAATGCAAATAAAACCATAATAAGAAGCCATTTCACATACACTAGAATGGCTGTGATTTAAAATAAACAAACAAATAAATAAATAGCAAATTGGGGTTAAGAATGTAGAGAACAGAAACCTTAAACGTTACTGATTCCAACAGAAAATAAAATGAAACAGTCACTTTGGATAACAGTTTGACAGTTTCTTAAAAGTAAAACTTTACGACACAGCCCAGCAATTCCATCCCTAGGTATCTCCTACTCAAGAGAATTAAATACTTATGTCCACTCCAAGTCTTACAGGTTCATGTTCATAATACGATTATCATAACAGACAGAGTGGAATCGAACCTGCTGTCCACCAACTGCTGAGTGGGATTAAACAAACTGTGGCTTATTCACACGACGGAATACCATTCAGCAATAAAAAGGAATGTCATACAGTTGAATCTTATGGTGTAAATTATATCTCGATAAAGTTGTTTTAAAATTCATTAAGAAACACAACCGACTCCATTTTTCATTTTAACATAACAGCTATATGCAAAACCCCAATCTCTAGATTATCCAAGATCTGTCATCGCATTTTGCTTTCAAGCATGTTTTCCAACTTAAAATTGAATCTGAATTTTCCCTAGATTCAGTTAATTCACTTTCCAACAGAACAATGCTGAAGAAAAACCTCATGCATGAGGAACTTGGAATTTTCTTTACCTTCCTATCTTGCCGGCTCAACTGTTCTCTGCTTCCAACTACAGCAGGTCTTCAAATAACATTTCGTTCCAGGTCCTTTAGCTGTAACATTGATGGGGGGGAATCTATTCCCGGCTGGGGCCACTGTCTGTGATGTTTGCATGACCTCCCCATGCAGGTTTTCTGCAGGGACTATGGTTTTGCGCCACATCCCCAAGGTGTGCGCATGAGGGGCACTGGTGTGTCTGTATTGTCCCAGTCTGAGGGGCATCGGTGGCCATACAATGGAAGGGAGTCCTGTCCAGGGTGGATCCTGCCTTACACCCTCAGCTGCCGGGAGAGGCTCCAGCCATCCAAGACCCTGAACTAGAAAAAGCTGGTTGGAAAATCATCCTCTTGTGTTTACTCATCTTTCTTAAATGTATATGTAGCTCGCATTTATTTCAATGCTTAATATTTGAAGTGTTTTGGGTCTTTCTTTGGAAGTTTGGTGATGTTTTCATGAGAAATATGCCATAGGAACTTACCTCTTGTTTATATCAATCAGCCTGACATAAAACTGGTTTTCTTATATGTTATTTTGCTTAAAGTAATAGTTTCCAAGACCTATCGACAATGTTCAGTGAGGACTTGACTGTGTAGAGAGTGCTGTTTCTCAAATACACCAGGCAAAGAGGATCCAGTAACTTGTAGACTTTGAGCAGAGAGACCTGGATGTTTGTGGCTCAGAGTTTAAGCAGAATGACACGTTCAGTTTCACAGGGCTTGCAGATCTCTATCCTAGCTTCAGTTTTCTCATGAACCTTGGGGCATGACATGACTCACCGATCAAGTTTTCTTTATACTTTTATTTAATGCTACACTCGTCTATAAACAAAGAGATCATTTCTTCTCTAGGCAAGTATAGATTTATAATTTGAGATATAAAAGATATGTGTCTGTTCGTAGAGCTGATGATAGAGGGAATAAATTAGATTTTATATATGTAAAATATATATTCTATATCAATAAATTAGGAGGTATATACACACATTTCTTAAATGTCTGTAGATGTTTTGTGATTAATAAAATATAAGGTTATTAAATGTTATTGAATTCAATGTAGATTTGTACTTTTTATTTTTTTTAATTAATGGATGTATTTTTGAGTAGATGACGTGTGTTTATGTGTGTGTGTATATATATTCATTCAGACACCCCCAAATTTGGAACCACTAAAACGAAATATATCTAAGGTCACTTTCATCTCTAATTCATGCCTTTAGGCTTCTCTGAGGTTGGACTGAGTAAAGGTGATGTGATATTTACAAAACTTGCAATAAAGTGTAGAGTTCTAAGTATTCTCAATGAATGTGATACTATGTTAGTTGAGAAGTTTCCAGTTGAATTTCTTTCATTACTGCATAGATAATGAAATGTTTATAATACCTAGTTAGGATATCTGAACCAAGTGGTAATCTGCTGGCTAGAACATTAAATTTTAAGTTGGAAATAAAGGGAATGTTCTAGTCAGTGTGGTAGGCAGAATTCTCCCAAGACCTCCACCCCTGGGGTACATGGATAATCCCCTACTCTTGAGTGTGGGCAGGACCTGTGAATACCACAGGACACCACTCTGCGATTAATTTTGTTACCTGGCAAAAGTGAAGGGATTTTGTGTATATAATTAAGGTCCCTAATTATTTGACTCTAAATTAATCATGAGGGAGATTATTCTGGTTGGACTTGACCTAATTAGGTAAGGCCTTCAAAAGAGGGTGCGCAGGGCAGAAAAGGGAGGAGTCAACAGAAACTCTCTCTTGTGGCGTTGAAGACACAAAAGGCCATGTTGTGAAGAAGGCCACCTGGCAGGGGAAAGTGTGAGCCCTCTAGGAGCTGAGGGACTCAATTCTCCAACTGTAAGGCCTGAATTTGTGCAACAACCTGTGAACTTCAGAGAGGACCTTAGCTGAGATTGCAACCAGGTGAGAAACTGAGCAGAGGGCCCAGGTAACCCATGTCTGGACCCCTGAGCCAAGGAAACTGAGATACTACATTCATGTTGTGTTAAGCCACTAAATTTGTGGCAATTTGTTAAAGAGTGATTGTGATAGAAAATGACTAAAGTCAGATTTGGTAGAACAAAGAACAGAGTTCCTGAAGGAAGCCATCCCAATTCCACTCCCCTCTAATCAACTATGCACTGCTCCATGTCAGAAGTCCTGGTTGACCAAGGGGCACTGTAGTATCCTCAATGGCCAACCATGCTGCTGACTGAACAAGGCATGGGCTCTCACTGTCGCAGCTCTTACTTAGTAACACATGGTGGGGAGTTGGGGCAGGGGGTTGAAGCAAACACAGAACCTGGAGATAAAAGATATTTCCACCTTCCTGCAAAAGAGGCTATCAGAGAGGGGTGGCAGGACCCATATGCCTATGTTCACCTGAAACTCCCCACAAAAAGTCCCTTTCTGTGACCACCTATGGCAACAAATACCCTCTTCTGCCTTATAGTAGCACAGGTTAAAAGAACAAATTATCCCTGGAAGAGTTGAGCTCTCTATGTTGACTTGGTGACTTCACTCTAGAAAGAATAGCAGCTGGCAACCTTAAATAACTAAAATCAAAACAAAATAACATTTCTGCTTGACCAACCAGACATCCTGATTCTACGATAATATCTCTGCCCCTCCATCTCACTCCATGCTTTGTTCCCTAAAGGTCACGGGTAATGCTCGCTCCAGCAGCTTTAAAGAAACTCAGCTCAGTGACAGGCTTCTGACCCATCACCTGATCTAGACGGCCGTCCCCTCCTGTCCATTCCCTGGGACTCCCGGCAGGCCACGGCTAGAAGGGCCTTACAGGGATGACAGCTATCGTCCCGAAGGACAGATGCAGTGTCCTGGCTGCTGGCCCATTTCAGCATAATTATCCCGCCTGGGTTTCTGCCCATCATGCTATAAGGAATTGCTTTGGAGAAGATCAAACAGCGGGGAAAACCTCCAGAGGAAGAGTACATCTGTTAAGAACTCCCACCGAAAACGTTATAAAGCGTTTTTGTTTACGAAATCTTTCAAGTCTGAAACTGGTTCAAGGGCAATTTAGCTGCCTTGTCTTAAGGAGAGAGAGATTGGGGGGAAGAAGGAGAGATTGGGAAACAGACCTAATAAGCCAGCAAAACTAATTAAAACATAACACACACACACACACACACACACACACACACACAGAAGGCCACGGGAAATGATAGGTGCTTTAGGGCGGCATAAATATCTACAACATGTTTATAAATATAAGTGCATATCTTTGAGATTGCCTTTGCATCTGCATTTAAGACAAAAAGGTTTCAACAAGGCATAGAAGTGCTTTATATACAAACACAGAGATCCCCGTTTAGCACTGTTCCTAAAGATTTTAATTCTTGGCTCTGTACCTGATTGTGAGAGATTCAAATGGATAAAGGTAAAAAATTACTTTTGGTGTATCTCCTTGAAATTCTCTCTGCCTTCTAATAAATCCTCTGTAAGTTACAGCGATGACTAGACATCTGTGACATCACTGTGCTCCTATAAAATAAGATATACATTATAAAAAGGAGGGGGGAAAGCCTGCAATTTCACTGGGTTTTGGGGGTCACAGATTAGGCTTTACGATATGCTACGTTAATGCTGAATTTTCTTCCTCTGAATGATCACGCTTGCACTTCAAGTATAAGAGTTGTCCATTCTGTGACTATTCTGCAGTACAAATAGCACTCATTATAAACCACTCATATTTACTTGAATTGAAAAATCAGGCTGGAGCGTATAAGAATTAGAGCAAGTACTCCCCAAACCCATAACCAAGATGACTGGGTCCTAAACACAGTCTCCAGAAGCCACAACTGTGTTTTCCTTTCTTCTCTCCCTCACCCTGCTCCTTTCTCCTGCCCTCTTCCTCTCTATGAAAAAAAAAAAAAAAAAGACACATAGTTGTAAAGACCCCCACAGAAGCCCAGGAAACTGGAAAAAGAATGACAAGCTTGGAACAGAAGTTGCCAGAATTGCAAATAGGTCTCTCTTTCTTGGGTTTGCATAGAAAGCCTTCTGAATGGGCCCGAGGCTCGCTGTCCCTTACCTTCTCACAGACTGTTAACGCCAGGAGGAAAAGCACACACAAAAGGGTTTACAGAGACAGGGGGGACCCTGGGAGATTTCCTGAAAATTAGTGGATCTTCATTTGGTGGCATACAGTCCATCCTCGATCGTCTGGAGGCAGTGCGCGGATGACCCAGAGCCCAGATCAGGTTTCCTTGTAGCCACAGGTAGGGAGCCCAGCTGCTCTTATGGAAGCCTCCCCCCCCCCCCCCCAGCCTGATTGGGGCTAAACTTTCCCCACCAGCGAGCACAGACCAAACCGCTGCCAGGAGCGAAGCTGAGGGTGGCTCCTCTAGGCAGCAGAGGAGAGGGGAGGGCATGGAGAGGAAAGGCGGGATGCCTGGCACTTCTGAGGGCCAGGTGCCCGAGCCTCAGGCAGTCCTGCTTCCCGAGGCCCAGCTCTGTGGACCTGGGTGCGACTATGTCTGAGTGTGTGAGCAGGGGAGAGTGGGTTTGTAACCGCAGGAGCAGCTAACGAGATACTCAGTTGTTTTTCAGACAACAGACCAAAGCTGTAAGGCATGCGGCCGAAGCTTGTGCAGAGAAGGGAACTCTGGCTCCCAGCTGCTCGGGGAGCCAGAGCTTCCTGCCCAGCCCCAAGGAGCCAAAGGACCGGGTCATAAATGGAACTTGAACACCAGAACTCTTCACCATACATGGTGAATTCCAAGGTTCTCCAGTTAAAACTCGCCCCACCTGCGCTTCAGTACACCTGTTGCCCCAGGCCCTCAAAACCCTGGGCCCGGTCTAGCGGGCAAGGTGGATCTGAGGCGCCAAGGGGTCTCCTGTCTTCTTGGTCGGCACCTTCTCCATTAATAAACCTTTTCTCACTCCA
Organism: Miniopterus schreibersii; assembly: GCF_964146895.1. Lineage (NCBI taxonomy): Eukaryota > Metazoa > Chordata > Mammalia > Chiroptera > Miniopteridae > Miniopterus > Miniopterus schreibersii. Next base: position 69,847,527 of record NC_138110.1, read on the forward strand.
AACTCTGATGCCTTGAGCTTTGGCCTGTCGAAGCATCAGGCACAGGACTTTGGATTAGGTAACAGGTTCTGATCTGGAAACTGCCTGGAGCAGAACTATCAAGGGGAAGCCTCCCACCCCAACTAAACCCTGGGCTTCCCTGCCAGCCCAACCTCTGGTCTGGGAATCCTCTTCAGGATTAAAACTCTCACAAAGCTCAGGAAACAAGCTCACAAAGCTGGCACGCTAGCAGGTTAGACTTTCACTCCAAGAAGGATCTAGAGGCAAGTGTTTTAACTCTCAGGGTCCTGGGTTAGATAATTCTGTATATAACAAGTAGCACTGTGTTCAAACCTTCACATTTATTTTTTGTTTTTGTTTTTTAAACAAAACAAAACAAAACAAAAAACCTGTTTAAAGTCAACCATTGTTTGAGGATTTTCAGATTCATATTTTAAAAAAATATTTGGAAGTTATTTTTAAAATGAGTTGCTTGAAAATTCTTTTATAGTGACTTTCTCCGTTGTTTCTTTCTTACATAGTCACAGCTACAGTCTTTATACTTCCACAAACAGATGTTAGAGGTGAATTTTTTTATTGTTTGTGTTTAAAAATGTGTTCAGGATATTCATTGAAGACATCAGCTGGAATAAAATTGCAAATTAAAAATTAATTCTGAAGCTTTTAAAATGTGGGGGGGGGGTTTGGATAAAGAAGATAGGGTACATATGCACAATGGAATATTACTCGGCCATAAAGAATTCGAGATCTCACCATTTCCAACAACATGGATGGACCCAGAGGACATGATGCCAAGCAAAATAAGTCAGACAGAGAAAGACAAATATCACATTGCTTTACTTATATGTGGAATCTAAAAAACAAAATAAACGAACAAACAAAACAGAAACAGACTCAGATACAGAGAACAAACTGATTGCTGCCAGATGTGAGGTGGCTTGGGGAGCTGGATGAACAAGGTGAAGGGATTGAGAAATACAAATTGATGGTCACAGAACAGGCACGGGGATGTAAAGTGCAGCGCAGGGGATATAGTCAGTAATATTGCGATAACTAAGTATGCCGCCAGGTGGGTACTTGAAATATCAGGGATCCCTTCATAAATTACAATGTCTAACCACACCTGAAACTAATATAATACTGAATGTCAGCTGTAATTGTAAAATTTTCTAAATTGTTTTTCATATATTTTTGTCTGTGTTGTTTTGTTCCTCGATACCTTGGCTAACTAGATAAACATTACTAGCCTTATCTAGAAGGAGTTTTCTGTGGGGACACAAACATCTTTCACTTAGGTATAGAAATAACAGTGAGCTTTATAGTGGAGCCACAACTCAGAAAATTGCCATGCATAGGATCTGTGGCACAAAGCAAAACCAGAAATATTCTTCACACACACACACACACGCACACACGCTTCCTCTGCTTTGTCCCTGGCCTTCCAACTTGACCTTGTTTACTTGGAAATACAGACATTCCCTCTCTCTTGTGGTGTCACAATTCTGAAGCCATAGAATAAAGTTTAACACAGAGAACAGCTAAGGCTCTTCCATTTCAACGTCATTTCCAAAAGCGAGGAAATAGTCAGTACATGAACAATTTTCATTTTCTGCCATTGGCATATTTTGTAATCTCCCCTAATCCTGACATTGACCTTAGCCAATAACTATCCACTCGGCTGATAGTATTTTTACTGTTGCTCTCTGGCCTTCTTTCTGCCCCGGGGGTAACCATGTGTCCCGGCATTACAAGACATTTGTGCACAAAGCAGCTTTATGTCCAGAGAGCAATGAAACATTCCAAAGGCTTTTCTTACCAAGTCCAGACACATAGTGACCCCCCCACCCATCCACCCGCCCCCGGCATCTCACCAGCAGGCACATAGCTGGAGATGCTGGAGAGATAACCTGAAGCAAAGCTCAGCCCTGAAATTCAGGCTGCTTTCTGCACCGAATTAAACATTTAGAACATTGATGATCTGTACAACGAATCTTCTAAAGGCTGAGCCCCCAGTTTTTGGCCAATTATATGTGAGAGTAAAAATGCAAAGAGCACCTGTTGGAAGCAGTATCTCTGAGTTCTCCCGAAATGGGCGCTACGTTATTAAAGCTACCTCCACGTGGGCAAGCGTCCAAACTCTTCACCCTTTCACTCCTCTCCATCGCTAAGGCTTGTCCTCGCCGCAAAACATGTGCAAGTAGATAGAACAACGTTTTAGAAAAATTTAATCCCTAGGCTGAGTTGGTATTTTTCCTTAGTTACCTTTCTGAGAGCTTTTCATCCTGCCCCAGGGTACAAACCTGACTTCAATGAAAAGAAAACCAAAACAACAAACAAAATGTAATTGAGGAGAGTAGTAGTGTCTCCGAAAACTCCTGAAACCTGGTTTTCCTTCGGTCCAACCATGATCGCCTGTCGCCATCTGCTGGCGGCATTTGGGAATTCTTCACAAGCAAAAAAAAAAAACGACACAGGCACGCCTGCTGTCCCCGAAACGTTTCGATCAGCTGTGTGCGCGCACCGGAAGGCACTAAATTTTTCGGTATTCTGATTTAGTATATTTTAAGCACCTATAATTATTTGAGCCCCCACAGTCTATAATTTCTAAGAGACTTTATAATTATGGAATCATCACAGACGAGATGACGTGGAGACTGAGACAAGTAACTGCATGGAGTAAGGGAGCTTCTATTAAAGGGCAGGGCCTGAGCAAGGCTGTGATGGGAAGTGGCCTTTTCCGAGGCCTCAGGGTATTTCTCCTCCCTGATAGGACCATGGATGACTCAGCCCCATGAATATAATCACCTCCCTCTATAATCCATACTTCTAGGCGTCCAGGGCTCACCGGAGATCCTAACCAATGTACTCCTCCACGGGGCATACCTTGGCTAATTAACTATTCGCCAGTCTATCTGGAGGGCTTTACCCAAACACACATACTAAAGCCTCACAATAATGTTAAAAGGTAACTACTAAAATCCTGGTCTATAGAGGGGGACCTTGAGGCCCAGGGGTGTTGACTAAGTGAGAGAGCCAGGACAGAGTCTACACTGGAACCCGCATCCCCAAGTGCCACCTTCACCGTGGATCCGTGACACCACGCGGGCTCTCCAGTGCAGCTAACAAAATTCCCCTTTCTCAGCTTGGAGACAGGAGTGACCTCCCACCCTCAATTCACCTCTTCTGAAACTTGGAGAAGTTGTCTCCAAATCACTTATTCAAAAAGCTCTTCTGAATTCTTCTTCCTCTCTGACCGCTTGGAATATGCCCGTCCTGGGAAATTTCACTTGGAAGCTTATCTGCTCTGTGTCCCTCTAATGCTCACTAAAAATAAATGTGACATTCCTCCACTATCAGAGTGTACTCTCCAGAGACAGGCAGTGATTATTTTTCTTCTGATGCTCCCACATAAATGGGAAACGAAGGCTCCACAAATGCCTCCCATACATAGGAATATGTTCCCGGCTTAGGAAAAGGTCGCATGTGCATATCCGTGTTGCCGGGCCCCAGGAGTCAATAACCCTTTTCTGTTCTGCACACTGCAGACACTCACAAAGCAAAGCGGCTTCCCAAGGTAAGGTTTCCTAAGAAACCAACACACCTGTATTTCCCCACATGCTGGAAATTACTTTTCTTTAAATTCATTTACATTTTCTTTTCTTTTTTTTAATCCTGAGGATATTTTTTCCATTGTTTTTCAGAGAGAGTGGACGGAAGGGAGAGAGAGAGAGAGAGAGAGAGAATGAGACATTGATGTGAGAGAGACACATCAATTGGTTGCCTGCAACCAAGGTACATGCCCTTGGCTGGAATCGAACCTGGGACCCTTCATCCCTCAGGCCAATGCTCTAACCAGTGACCCAAACCGACTAGGGCTGTTTCTCCTTTCTTTCACATTTACGCTGACTCTGCAGGTTGGATTTTCCAGAATCAGATGCCAAAACAGAGTTCGGGGTTCAAGATCAACACCTGTGGAAGGCTGAGGGGAAGCTGACTTGCAAGGAGGAGCCAAGGAAGCCGTGGCAACCCACTCGGGAGCTCTGGAGCAAGTACTGTGGGTCAGAGCTGTGCCCTTCCAGCAAACACAGCCAGGCCTTTGTGCCTCTTCCTCACGGTCGAGGCTGTGGGTGCCAGGAAGGCATGAACTGGGGGAGGCAGATCCTGGAGGAGCTGACTGCTGTGGCCACCTGCTGGCTGCGCTCCTCTCGGCTGGGCAGCAAGCCCTTTCTGATGGGCGATCTGGGCGTCCCATGTCCCTGTTGACCAGGGGGGTGTGAACGCTCTCTGCCCATCACACATAGGGCTGTGTCTTTCTTACAATCCGTGTCACACAAGCTGTGCTTCTGCATGAAACACGGGGCTCACCTACCTACCAATGCATAGGCATGCTCTCTCCTTAGAAAATTTGCTAAAATACAGAGCGTTGCCCAACGTCCAGAATCTGTGAGGAAATCTGATCCTCTGAGGAGCTGACCAGAGGAGGCAGGGCAAAGTAAGAGCCTTACCTTTCCATTTCTCCAGAATTTCAAAAGGGCTTCCAAAGGTTGCTTAGGTTCCTTCCAGGAAGGGAAAGAAGAGGCCACGGGACACAGTTCCATCCCTGGCGAGGGGGAGGGCGACCATCTGTCTTCCCTTCGCTACCTTACACTAATCCCTGTGCTCTCTACCTGTATCAGTGGGTTCAGGTCTTTGGAGGTGCACATGCCTGGAGACAGCTGTGCAGATTTGTTGGGGAAAATTCCTATGAAAAATAAAAGGAAAGGGGAACAGCAGCAGGGAGGGCAAGTCCTTCCCCCACAGTGTGGTCCGCTACCTGTGAGAGGAGAGAGAGAAGGTAGGAGTGGGCAGGATGAGCTTCAGACACAGCATGGCTCCGGGGAAGTCCTGGCTGAGCAATGGGCAGCCCTGGGAAGTCCCTCTTTGGGCAGAGATAGCCTGGCTGTTTCCTCATTGCAGTAGGTTAGGGACAGTCCAGGGAAGAGTGTCTCCACATGAATGATGCTGTAGATCCCGAAGGACAGCAGCCAGGGCTGTCAGCTAATATACCCCTCAGGGAAATTCTCCCTTGAAGGGAGGTCTGGCCGACCCACTCCCTTAACTGCCACACACGCTTCCCTTGCAGAGCCGAATCCTCAACACTGGGCTCAGAGTGAACACAGAGAGACACACAAGCAGGCAATCCCCTCCATTCCTCTTCCAGACCCACTTATCCCTGATCCCAGAGGAGGGTCTCCAAGCCCACCCCCACCCTGACAGCAGAGTCATCTGAAAGTTAACAGACCACCAAAAGAGCAGCATTTAAGCACTGGAAACATGAAAGTGTTTTCAATGCTGTGTGATTCAAACACAAGCTCAGTTTCACAAGTATTTGATGAGCTTGAAGACCTACTATGAGCCGATAATCTGCTGGTTCAGCAGAATTGAGTTGAATCCGGCAAAACATTGAAAGGCCCACAGGGTGTCACATTCCAGATAATTAAAGGACAATACTTTAGTGCTGATTTCTGTGCTTCCAATGATTTCTATCTTTTCAATTCATGTAACTTTTTCATTTCTGTCAAAGCAAAATCCATATGTCAAGTTGAAATGATGCATAAAATCTTGGGTGAAAGCAATTGTCCTCAGCCTTGATTCCACTTTTGAGGTTACTGTTTCTCTTTTCTTTTCTTTTTAATATGTTTTTATTGATTTCAGAGAGAGGAAGGGAGAGGGAGGGAGAGAGAAACATCAATGATGAGAGTCATTGATCGGGTGCCTACTGCACGCCCCCAACTGGGGATTGAGCCTGCAGCCTGAGCATGTGCCCTGACTGGGAACTGAACCTCCCTCTCCATGATCCTAGGTCGATGCTCAACCACTGAGCCACACCCGGCCGGGCTTAACTCACCCTTTCTTATTCCATCAGTTTTTGCCTTTGACTCTCACTTTATGAGAAGTGTTATTAAGACTCTACCTTCCCTACATTTCTTCCCTCTTCTTTTCCTCCAACTTCTGTCAGCTGGGCTGTGATCCAAGGCTTAAAACATTTGCAGGATGCTTTCAAACACAATCAAATGTTCTGAGCTGTTACTGATGATTCAGTCAACAACTTGAAAATAACAAGTTGTGTTTATAAGAATTTAAGAAAAATAAATTTGTACAGTAATTCACTATGTACAAGGCAAACTTTTAAGTTCTTCATGCGTATTAACCGATGTCAATCTAACAGGCATTAGTATTACTAGCTTGATTTTACAGGTAAGGAAAGTGGGACATAGAGAGGTGTAGTATTTTGCCCAAAAAGATTTGATTTCTCTTCTACAAAGTTCTACCTTAATTCTCTGTCCTAAAACTGACACTGTGATCCTGCCATGCCTCTCGGGGAGTCCACGGCACTCTAGCTTTTCCTAACTCAGGGCCCTGTCAGGGACTGTTCTCTGTTTAGAGCTCCCTCTCTCAGACCTTCACCTTGCCCCTTCCAGCTTGTCCTGCAGATCTCAGCTAATACCACTTCTTCAGCAAGGCCTTCTCTGACCACCATATATCAAAGGTCCTTCTGCTTTTCTCTCTCATGTCATCTGGTTCTTTCCAGAAGCCGGCACATTTGCGAACACATAATCCTTTTTGGGTGTATAAGTATGATGCATCTCCATCCCTCTCAAACAATAAGATACATCTTAGGACTGTGCTTGGCACCTAGGAGGTAATTAATTTCTCTATATGTAATGAATTAGAGATTGATAAATACAAGTTTACTTTCAAGTTAAATACAAGGATACTAACATGGAAATTGTATTGGTTGGTGAATAGTGGATGAATTTGTATTAAATATAAGAACTATAATAGAAATTAATTTTAAGACTCCTACAATACTCACTTGCTTTTCTGAAGTTTTATTTATATCAGTATAATGAAAAAGGGGCAGATGAATGATCCTCTGAGCCATGGAACAGAGTAATAATAATAACAAACATGTAGAGCTCTCAGCATGTTTTGTAATGCTTGCACAGTACAAAGCATTGTGACATATATCCCTCCCAATGGCACTGTGATGTCCTCAAGTGACTCACTCAAGGTTACCCAAACTACACACGGCGGGAAGGGCACACGCTTTCTCTTCTCTAGGGCCAGTGCTCTTACTCAGAGCTCTCCCACCTTCCCCCTTCTCAACTCAAATTCTGAAGCTGCATTTCCCCTAAGCACTGCTTTGCCTTTAACAATGGGATTATTTCCATGTTATCATCAGTCATTTTGACTTGTTTGCAACATACAAACACTCTTATGTCAACAACAGCAGTAATTTCGATCTCTCGAAGCAAAGTTCCTCCCATGGGATTTCTCCAGCTTCTAGAAGCAGCCTCATGGAAGAGGAACTGGAGCTCAGCCTTGATGCTGTAGTAGGATGCTCAGGTGAGGGCAAGGCTTAGTGTCCAGCTCTTTGCTTCATGACACTTTCTCCAAGGAGTGGCAGCACTTGGGTTTACTTTGGGGAAAATACCCCTGCAGATTATGACAGTCCGTTTATATTTTCAGTACGTTCATTCATTCACACACTCCTTGATGCATTCCATAAACAGCTGTGCAGAAAGGATTTTTTACTTCTTAAGAGATTCAAGCTCCTCGAAACCACCTCTGCATCGATCACCATAGTGCATAGGAGAGTGTGTTAAATACTGAGGTTTTGCTGAAACTCCTGGCTGATTTCGGACTTGGACTGTAAGGGCTAGAACTAATCAAGTTTGGAATTCTGCCTGTCTCGGGTCAGGTTTCCTAGACGCAGAGTCTGAGGTGGGAATCTGGGTGTAAGTGATTCAAGGCAGTGCTCTCAGGAGAAACGGAGTGAGGGGAGCAGTGGGGTAGAGAAAGGCGCTGAGCAAGCCTGTGGCCTCAGCCAGGGGACTTCAGCTGCTCCCGGAGGAAGCCCCAGGCCTGCTGCATGACAGAGTTCGCTCCGCCTGAGGTTCAGGGGCCCATCTTTTATAGCTCCTTGTAAGTGAAGTCTTTAGATGCAGGCTGCTGGGCCAAAGAGGACAGCTGTGAGCCCTTACCAGCTCATACCCTATTTTTAATTTTTTGAGGAACCTTCATACTGTTTTCCATAGTGGCTGCACCAATTTACAGCCCCACCAGCAGGGCACGAGGGTTCTCTTTGCTCCACATGCTTAGCAACATGTGTTCCTCGCCTTTTCGATAATAGTCACCCCAACAGTTCTGAGGCGATATTCCATTGTGATTTTGATTACATCTTTTCATGTACCTGTTGGCCATTTTTTATGTCTTCTTTAAAAAAACGTTTATTCGGGTCCTTTGCCCATATTTGCTTGGGAAGGGAATGAAAACAGAATCTGAAAGACTGCACTCCCATGTTTTCTGCAGTATTATTCACGGTAGCCAAGATATGCAGACAACCCAAGTGTCCATGGGCTGAAGGAAGAATGAATTTAGAAGGTGTGGGGTGTGTACTCACACACACACATACACACGCATACACAATAGAACATTATTCAGCCATGAGAAGGAATGAAATCCTGCCATTTGTTAGAACATGGACGGTCCTTGAGGACATTATGCTAAATGAAATAACTCAGAGAAATACAAATACTCTATGATATCGCTTACATGGGGAATCTTAAAAAGCCAAATTCATAAAAACAGGGAGTAGAATGGTGGTTACCAAGGGCTCAGGGGTGGCAGAAATGGGGGAGATGTTGGTCAAAGAGTGCAAAATTCCAGGTAGAAGATAAATAAGTTCTGGGGATCTAATGCAAAGCATTGTGATTACATATAAATTACAAGGTAATAAGTAGTGTTATGTGTTAACTTATGTTTTGTATAAATTAATCTGTATTAGCTCACTGTTAACAACAATAGTGTATTATATACTTGGAAGTTGCTAAGAGAATAGATCTTAAACACTCTCACCACAAAAAAAGGTAATTATGTGATATGAAGTAGAGGTTAACTAAGACTATGGTGGTATTCATATAATACATAAGTGTATTAAATAAAAACGTTGTACATCTTAGAGTTAGTTACACAATGTTATATGTCAATTATATTCAATAAAGTTGGGAGGGGGCAGCCAATACTCTCAGCAGCTGATGCCTGTTTGCACAGCCCAGTAAAGGGTGCTGGATATAGGTAGGACACCAACGTGGACACCAGCCATGTATGTGCAGGGATTGATCCTTAAAAAGGTGAGAAAAACCCTTTATAAAACATCAATTGTCACCCTCAGAACGACTTAGCACAATAATTATAAATCTGGTAAGTATAAGCTAAACTTAGGATAAAGTTTCATTCATGTTTGAGTGACAATAAGTCACACACATGTCAATGCATTTTCATACAAATTGTCATATAGGAATAGTTTCATTTTTAAAAGTTTGGACTGTTGCCTCCATATGCCCCTCTCATCTCCAGCTCAAGAGAAAGGTCACGCTCCACACATCGATTTTTCTAGGACGCTTAAGCTGATTGTTACATCGAGATTCTGGGAGATTTAGAGACATGTACAAGCCTGTGTAATTAATTGCAGGAAGTTAAGGAAGGAAATGGCACAATTCAAGACCTTCCAGTCATTCCCAATCACTAGAGCACAGAGTCCATGTGGGAAATGCTGAGAGATTAGGTTTGGAAATGAAGGCAGAGCCCAGATCTCGGACAGCCTTGAATAATATAAAAACAGTTTGACCATTACCCTAAGGACAATGGATCTATTGGTTTCCTGTGGCTGCCGTAACAAATTACCACAGACTGGGTGGCTCAAACAGTAATTTATTCTCTCACAGTTGTGGAGACTAGAAGTCTGAGATCAAGACGTCAGCAGGGCCACACTTGTTTTGGAGGCTCTAGGTGAGAATCCCTTTCTTGCCTATTCTAGCTTCTGGTAGCTGTTAGCAACCCTAGGCGGTGGCCCTGTCTCTCTGCTCTGTCTAGACACCACCTCCTCCTCTATGACTGTCTCCCTCTGCCTCTTTCTTAGAAATACACTTGTGATGGGCATTTAGGGCCCACCCAGCAAATCTAGAATAATCTCCTCATTTCATGATCCTTAATTTTTAATTGTATCTGCAAAGACCCCTTTTCCAAATACAGTAACGTGACATTGACAGGCTCCAGAGATTAGGACGTGGACATATCTTTGGAAGACGTTATTAGTCTTCCACAGTGGGGCTGCATGGAATCTCATAAATGAGAGGATCAGCACTGATTAAATTCATGTTTAGAGAGAACTACAACATTATAAACATAGGTTAGAGTTAATAGTAGAGGTAGGAGACCTTACAAGAGGCTCAGCCAATAGTTCAGATGGTTAATTGTGAAAAATTATATAAAGGCATCGGTGGAGGGAAGGAGAGACGTGGCCAAAGATGTAGCTGGGAGAAGTTAAAGGCAGAGTAGAGAGATGTATGGACTGGAGAGCCCTAGGAGCCTGGGATGATTCCAAGCGTTCTGAATGGGGTAACTGCATGGACAGTCATCCTGTCACTGCGGTAGGTGACACCTAAAGGAGCAGGCTCGGTGAAAAGGGTTGTGGGTTCAGTTTTGGCAGAGGTATAAGGGGAGAAACACAGTAGAAGAGAAATACACAGTCCAGTATGGTTGTTAACAGATCTCTCCAGAAGATGGCTCTCACATCTTTTCTTTGCTTCCTATTTCCATCTTGTTTGGAAAAATAATTACAAGTTTACACGGACACAACACAGTGACATATGACTTAAGTAAATTGATAAATCCATGTCCCCTAATCTAAAAAATATTTCTTGTTCTGCTTCCCCGGGGACATCAGGACATTACATCTGGATGACAGAATTTTACATTAAACAGCTGAGGAGGGAGGCACACTACAGGGTGTGGTGCGCAGCTGTACTGATCCCTGGCAATCCGTTACGATTTCTAAACGCGTTGAATTGAGGTGTAACCATGAGATGAGCAGGTGGAGTTGTCTGAGAGACATCCAAGTGTTGTGTGCCTGCCAGTGCAACCTAAAGACATTTTGCAAGAAGACGTGTTTTACTACAGCAATCTCAAAAGATAAGAGAACCCCTAATGCATATTTAGAAGAATTTTAAAAGGTTAAAAAAAAAGTCGAGAAAAGATGTAGGGATCAATCAGATGAAGATCAAAGTATCAGTTCTGTTACCATGTAAGGCTGTATTGGAAAATATTATTTATGTGTGAGTGAGCAAACTTCCTAATAATTCTCCTGAAGTTTGTTCCTTGGACAACTCCAATGTCAAGGGAGTGTTTCGGTGTTGATGTAAAGGTGCCGAGTTCCCTTAGAAACACTTGTAACATGTCTATTATGTGCTCCTCCCCCAGCTTAGGGACCTTAACTCTGACTCCTCCCAGCACCTGTGGCTCCTCTACAGGGACCTGGTGGGCTCCTGGAGCACTCTGCACCTTCACACAGGTGGAAGAGCCTGAGGCAGCCCTAGGCCCATGGCTCACAGATAGAGGGAACGAACTCCCAGCTTCCTCATATTCGGGACCAGTTTGAAACAGAATTTACAGCCTCTAGTTCCCCGTTGTGGTCAAGTGCACCTTTCCTCCGTGGGACCTGACTCTTGCTTGGCTTCCTTCTGTCTGTGTTCTGTCCCCCAAGTCCCTCACTGGCTTCCCCCAGGGAGCACTACCTACTTAAAACGCTGTGCCCCTGCCTCCAGGGTTTACTCCCGAGGAACCCAACCTAACTCAGGGGTCTAGAACCCATGCAGTTGCTCTGAGGCCTGCTAGAATTCCGGCATCAACGAGCAGTTCGACTCCTTCTTGCTAAGCGTTCCAAGTCCAAACCCTTCCAGATGTCATTTCTAAACTGGCACAATCTCCTCCCTTTCAAGATGAGTGCATACTCTTTTGGAAACCATGAAAACATCACAGATGGCCTTATGATATAAATAATTAGTTATGAAGACAATTATTGCTCATCTGTGATGAATCAAACTTCTTTTTATTTAGTCAACAACAAGCCAGATACAGTCATTATATTGCCCTTGGGTCTATGTAGCCACGCATTTTAGAAAGCTGTCCTGTATTCTTGCCTCCTGGGGTCATGTGCTGAATATTTATCTGAAACGTCACTACTTATATACTCTCAGACTATCTGTTTCTATGTTAATGTTTTTCTTGGCAGTTGGTCACAGGCTCTGCAACCAAAGCTACAGCCTTTATTTACAATAGATTCACATTTCAGTAGTTTTCTTAATACCCTTCATAAAAAGAAATAGCTCCTCTGACGGTTTAACTAAGATACCCAAAAAGGCCAAACGGGTCCTTCAGCATGCTCTGTAACTGCTGGTGCCCTGCTCAGGTCCCCTTCACCGGCAGGTGCCCCAGTCCTACAGCTCTGCTGCGTGTCATTTGCCAAACTTACAGCTGCCCTCCCCTGTCAGAGACCAGCCTTCAGCTGACGGGAGTCGCCTCTTCTGGGCTATTACACTCCTCTCCCCCTGCCTCTAGGAAGCAGCCCATAGCCAACTACTGACTGGTGATGAAAAAAGGCTGTGACACCATTTAGTTCCTACATCAACTCCTGGGGGCAAAATGAGGCTGGACTTCAGCTGAAATGATACCACTTTATTAGCTTTCGCTTCTCCTAATTGCTTCCTCCACTCTCTTACAGTACTCACCCTCCAACTTCTGAATCCCTGAGTCCCTCCCAGGCCCTTTTCCATCAATAACGGCAAGTTCCATGAGCTGCCGAGTCAGCATCTGCCCATCAAATGCACTCTCCCCACTCAACTCGGTTGCACTGAATAAGAATGTCTGCTTAAAATCAGAGACCTGCTCGAATTTGTGAAAATCTATTTCTTTTGACTCCGGTTGAAACGCATAGAAGATCATCTTGTGTATTTACATCCAATGTTCCATCTTCTTTCTTGATGGGATCTCTTGCTCATCTTGAGGTGAAAACATTTTGATTACTTTTTTTTATTATTATTGATGTGAAAACGGGAAAAAGAGACATGTTTTCCACACTATCAGGTTTCAGAACTCTTAGTTATGTCTGTCAGTCATATAAACAAACATCTTTTTTGTTGTTGTTAATCTTCACCCAAGGATATTTTTTCCATTGATTTTTAGAGAGAGTGCAAGGGAGGGGGAGAGAGAGCGGGGGAGAAACATCCATGAGAGACACACATCAATCGGTTGCCTCCCGCATGTGCCCCAACGGGGGCCGGGGATCGAACCTGCAACCCAGGTACTTGCCCTTGGCCGGAATCCAACCTGGGACCCTTCAGTGCATTGGGGGGGGCCTCTAACCACTGAGCAACACCGGCCAGGGCAAAATATAGGCTGCCTCCTGCAAGCCCCCTACTGGAGATCGAGCCTGCAACAGGCATGTGCCCTTAACTGGGAATTGAACTGGGAACCTCCTGGTGCCTGGGACAATGCCCAGCCGAGTCACACCGGCCAGGTTATATACTAGTGTGATATAAGTGCTATTATTTATCCTAATTCTAAGGAAGAAATCATTTGAATTTTAAATGACAGCTCTATATAAAGCCATTCCCCCCCAGGAATCAAGGGAGTTTCTAAAATAAAGCATCAGACAGACAAATCCAAATCCAAAAATAAAAATAAAAGCATTTCCCTTCCCTCATCACTATAAAAAGATCAAAAGGATAGTTTGTCAAGAAAAAAACTCTATAGAGAAATGAAATGCTGAATGTTCTGAAAACATGGTACCCAAGGGTTGATGATTTTCAAAAGCCTCACTTAAAAAAAAAAAAAAAATAGCAGGAGACTTTACAAGTCATTTAGACCATACTTTCTAATATTTCTTTCTGCCCTACTGAACTCTAACAGGACCAAATGGGTTTATTCTATATCCACTCTATCACTAAAAAGTTCAACAAAATTTAAAGACCACAGCCAGTTACGTATCCAACCCATTAACCACACTGCTATATCAGATGGGTAAAAGGGATGTTTTGGGGTGCATTTATTTTCATTCAAAGAGATGAAAATCTTTGAATCTGAATGACCCCCATTTTGGTATTTTGGGGAAACTTCCAAAATAGTGAAGATGTATAAATGTCTGTAAGCATGCTCAGGGGTTTACTTCCTATATTAACAGAATTCCTCAATAATAAAAAGATAGTGATCTCAGATAACACAGATTAGGAATAAAACAGTCGGTCACATTTCCGGTGAATTCTGCAGTGTGTTTCCTATGAGAAAACAACGGAGTATGGATTCTGGCTTCCCTCCTTTTTACCATCCAGGGATACCATCTCTTTCTTTCCCCCGCAGGCCTCTCTCCACTTTGATGACCTCGACCTTTCCCAACAGAAGGATTGCCTGGGGCCTGAAAGGATCCTATTTCCCAGTCCAGGCTACCGAGTCTGCCTCTGTCTTAGGCCATCAGTGAGACTAGGGTGGGCAGGGAAAACAGGGGCCATTGGCTGGGTTTATCTTTACCCTGCTCAGGCCTTGTTTTCCACTGTGCACACAAATGGCTCCTTTAGAACCCGGGAGCTGAAAGAAAATAGTTTAAAGGGGTATGCTGGGTCTTACAAAAGCCATTTCTTTGCTTCAGGTGCTGTTTCTTCTCAGGGCTGAACAACATTCATCCACTTATTAGCAAATGGATCCTGTGTCATTTTTCATGCCCTGCGTTTTTTTACTACTCATTTCTGTTTGATCTCCCATGTCATGGTGGAGGTACATCAAAAAGAAATGTCTGCCCACAAATGTCGGTTAGACCCAAAGAGACCTAAATTCAAATTATATGGCAAAAGAAAATCGGATGCGCACAATTAAAAATGTGATTTTTATATTTTATTCATCAATATCTATGACCCTCTTTTTAAAATATATATTTTGTGCCATAAACTCACACTGACCCATTATATAACTGAAAAACCTCTTGGGCAATATGTTACATGTTAATATTTACTGCAGTTACAATAGTGGTGATGATAGTGACATTTATTGGACACTCAGCATGGTAGGTACATGGTACTATATACATTGTATGCTTTCCCTTTTTAAATCTTTTCAACAGTCATATGAGATAAACACTGCTTATTTTATAGGTAAATAAACTGACACTAAAGAGAGAAACTTGCCCTAGGACTCCTGACTTGTAAACCCCAAACCCATATTGCGGACCATTATTTTATGCAACACCAGCGAACGTTATTGAATTTCCTCACAGTGACTTTGCAGTTCTTCCATCAAGAGGCCAAATCTCTTTCCTCCAACTCTGGAGTCTGGGCAGCATTAGATTTGATTTGGCCAGAAAAAAAATGTAGTAAATGTGATGGAAACCAGTTCTGTGCACTTCTCACTCTTTCACATCCCTGCCCAGCTGCCACATGAATAAGCCTAAACTCACCTGGTGGATGAGAGAGACCTCACGGAGCAGAGCTGAGTCAGCCTAGTTATCCTGGCCAAGTCCTCAGACATAAAAGTGAGTTCAGAGTAAACCAGCCAATCGACCTTGCTGAGCTGCATCTGACATCAGAGGCGTGAGAGAGCCCAGCCAAGACCAGCCAGTCTGGTTCAGATCGGTAGAACCAACACTCTGACCTATAAACTCTTGAAAAACGTTAAGTGGTTATTATTTTAAACTACTAACTTTTGGGGTGGTTTGCTTCACAGCATTATAGTAGAATTACTATTTATTGGATAAACTTTATAGTTCTTTCCCCCAATTCCTTTAATCATCATATTCAATATTATTCATCAAAAAAAACACCTAGAAATGTCTTTTCCCACTTTAACTCCTTCCTCTCCCTGCACCCCAACACAAGGCTAATCAGTCACCAATCCAAACTGGCCCAGGCACTTGACTGCTGGCATCCTGTAGATCTCCTGGGCAATTTTCTTCCCTGGGAATAAATGTTCTTCCTCATACCTTTTTCCAGGGGATCTGGCTACATGAAAAGTCCTGATACCAGCTTATGTCTGGTCTGACTCGAGAGACAATTGTCTGGAACCCTTTCTGGGACAGATCACATGAGAGCAATGGATTCCTGATTCTGCCCGATGCTGCAAAGATCTGTGGACACGATGTTGTCCACTGCTCACCTCCTGGATTCTGAACTGGGCCCTGTCTCATCCAGACAAGCTGGTTTCTGTCCCGCCCCAGCCTATTTCTCCCTGCCACCATGCTCAGCAACCTGACGTCATGATCGTGTTCTTTCCCTCTTTATCACTAACACCAGGTTCACTGAAGGAGCTTTTCAGACGTGTTCAGTGAGAAAATAAAATAATTGTCTTCTCACTGAAGCGTGTCTCCTCTTTTCCATCTATTAACTTTTTTTTACTTCTGTAAGGGCCAGCTTAAATGGCAATCAAAACACACTGTAACTCTCCAGGAGCATATTATCTCTCTGTATTTTCATAGTTAATTGTCTGTCTGTCTGACCTTAGGAATAGTATCTAACTAATGTTTAAATCTTATTTCTTCCCACAGTGCCAAAACTCTTTCTTGAAGGAAACTAAATTTAAATGCTGAATCCAAGTCTCTAATGAAAGCTTGTTCCATGCTGAATTGGAACCATAGTATATAAATTCCCCTTGATCCTAAATAAGGAGGAATAAATAGAAAAGGCTAACCTAAGTCTTCAAGGCACCACAAGCAGCTTAGAGATCTACTGAGGCAGGAAGGTTGAATAGGTACATAGTCTGCTCTATACAATAAATGATGTATAATGAACTCAGTGGCTAACACTACACATTTTTCATTCTTATGTCTTCAGGTTAGCTGGGATTTGGCTGATCTAGGTAGGGCTCCACCAGGCTTGGAGCCAGGCTGTAGGCTGGGTCCAGACCTGACCTACATGGCTATCATCCTTAGATCACTGGCTACTGGAGTTAGGTTCCCTCATAATAAAAGGCAGGAACACAGGAAGTCACGTTTGGCCACAGAGCATATTTGAAACTCTTCATGCAGCAAACCCACAAACATTCCATTGGCCAAAGTACTTCACATGGTCAAGCTCAACATCAATGGGTTGGAAGAATAAACTCTACCTACTCTAGTGGGAAGAGCTACAAATGCACAGTGAGTATGATTCCAGAATGGGGTAAATAACTGTGGATAGTAATGTAACACCTGTGGTTGGGGACTTAATGAATGGCAAATAGATGTATATGGAGTTCACAAGGTCTAAGGGAAGTATCTCAATTCCAAGATGCTGCTTCATCACTGAATATATTTAATCCATTTTATATACAATCTAGGCTATGGGTCAGTTGAAAAGAAATGTGGCATTATAATTAAATGCATTAGCAGTATGTATTTTAGATGGCAAAACAGAAAATACATTTCTATCCCTTTTTCATCTGTTCAGCTGAATTATAATCACCAAAAAGAGTGTTTAATTTGGAAATGGCACCAGTAAGTGGAAACAGCTTTGATATAAATTTATTACTCAAAGAAAATTCCTGTTCATGCATCCATTTTGTGCTTTAAGGATTGCCTCTGAGATCAAAAACAGTATTTAGTTTAAGTAAAATGCATTATTGGCTAATATACCATATAGTGGAGATAATCTTAAAAAACATGTAGGAGGTATAAATTTGTTACCACTGTGATTCAGAGTGAAAGAAATATCACATTTCCTTATTTTATTTCAATCACATTAAATCTAACTTCAAGTCAGGAGGGAAATTAAATCTTATTAATTATTAGGAGCTAACCCGTGACTTTCCCTGCACCCTGCCTCATTCCCTCCACCCTACAATCCGCAATGCCTTGAATGGTACTTGAATGGGATCTTGGGCACAACAGAACACTTGGTGAGGACATGTGATCTCCAGCACATCCTAGTGACCAATAAATTCTTAATCTTCCAGGTAACCTGCTCCCTGAAGCCTGACAGCTCTACAGTGTTCCAGGCATCTTGGGGCGAGAATTTTCATGTGCTGTTAAAACCCCTTCACTCCATCCAAACTCCTATATGCACCGCAAAGCTATCCTCTCAGTGGCCCTGATGATTTCTGGAGTGTGTAGGGATGGTGGAGGGGAATCCTGGGTTACTGCATCTAGCTAGACCCACAGATTTCAGTTTCCTTCCCATTCTTGGAGAATTTCTTTTTCTTCCACTTATTTATGACTCTCCTCTTTAATAAACACTCATCTCCCTCTCCTGCAATTGAAACACCTGTCAACTTTCTTAGGAGTGCCTTGCATAATCTTACTGAGTTTTAGCTTTTAAAACATAAAATAAAGGGACTTTCAAGGGATTTACTTTTCTCTCTAAAACAAAAATCAGCTGAAGCAAAAGAGCAAATGGGAAATGGCACCTACTTGACTGGAATGGGTGTGGGTTGGGTTGGGGTAGAAATACAGAGTACAAAACACTAGAGTCCTCAATGAGTTTGCTGATTACACAGCAGTGGGATAAAAACACAAATTAATAAATCTGTAATTATTCTGCCACAAAGGTATTTATCTTACTATTATTTTATCTCAGCTTCAGAATGAAATTACTTCATGTACTTCCATTCCTTCCATGCCATATTACTTTATTCAGTGGAACTGTTAATTAAATGACTTTATTAATACAGAGACAGTCTTAGTTCATTAGTTATAATATATATATTTCTATTGTCAATTTTCTTTCTTTTTCCTCTTGGCAGTTGTAATTTAAAGGGTATAGTTTAAAAATCAACTTAGCAGCTTCTGGGAAACCCTGCACACAGCAAAACTAGAATATCAATATCTCATGAGGACACCTCACAGCTTAATTTCTTTTATGGATCTTCTTGCAAAACCTGGATTTATTGTAGAAGAAAATTTTACTCTAATTCATTCTTAGAAATGCATGCTAACTTTTTCATCCTTAGTTCTTTAATTACTTTAATTCGATAGATGAAATGCTGGAAGTTCTCTTCATCAGTCAAAAGAGTAAGATTTTCTCCAATGCTATCCTATGTTAATCACTAATTACACTGCATCTAAAACCTATAATGTGCCCTTGTAGAAGATATATATATATAATTTCAGTTGTGTATGTGTGTATATATATATACACATATATAATTTCAGTTATATATATATAATTTCAGTTATGTATATATTTATATTTATGATCAGTTATGGTCTCCACTCTATGTAACTGTAACTTCAGTTATCAACAGTTATCTAGAGCAATGTAAGATGTAATCTTCATTCACACACAACCCTAATCTAATAAAACAGTTGACAAGTATTTGTAAAATTCATTCATTAAACAAGTACTTACTTAGAACTTATTATGTGCCAGGCAAAAGCTTTTAAACTATAAGACAATACAGAGCATAGGACAAAAAGCATTAAGTGGCTTCAAAGATAATTGAGACATAAAATAATGTATTTCAACTACAAAATTACTAGATTCACTGCTGTGTTTGTCTAAAAGTATACAGCAAAAAGCATAGCATAGGGAATATAGTCAATATTACTGAAACAAATATGTATGGTGCCAGGTGGGTAATAGACTTATCGGGGGAATCACTTTGTAAATTAAATCAATTTCTAACCACTATGCTGTAAACCTAAAACTAATATAAAATAATATTCAATGCCATCTGTAATTGAAAAAGAAAAAAAAAGAAAGAAAGAAAAGCCCTCTCTTCCTTCTGCAGGAACCAGTCAATCAGTCGTTCAGTTATTTCCACATTTTCGATTCGATTAAATGTTGTGGAATACATGGTGCTGTTTTAAATCCTGGGAATACAGTAAAAAATAAGAGAGTCATGGTCCCTGCCTCCATGATGCTTATAGTCTTTAAATTATATATGAATATAAACCACTAAAGTACAAATACCAGAAGGGACCCATTTAAATATCACCTCATTTCAAAATATCTACCACAGAATTTTATATTGAAAATACTTACTAACTTTGAGATTCTTTCCAGAGCCAAACTATGCTTAACCAAAACCAGTACTGCCCAGTTAAATTCCACAGCTTGGTACCTAGACTTCTGCGTTACTTGGGTAAGTAGCCAATTTCAGTGATTCAAGTGCCCCCAAAGTCACTCCTTCCCTGAAAGCCCAAAATGAATGTTTGATTGCATGGCAGCCTTGCATGCTCATTCAGGGCCCAGCTTCCTTCTGCTGTGTTCACTCGCCTTCTCCTGGGTGTTAGACGGGGAAGAGAGAACACAGAGGGTCCACTGTGGAAGGTTTCCCTGACCCAGGCCTGGAAGGGCTGTGTTTTACTGCTGATCACTTTCCTCAGACCAGATCGGGTCACATGGCTGCAAATAACTGCAAGCGGGGCTGGGAGATGTAGTGTAAGGTTGAGCCTTGAGAAAAGAGGAAATTGATTTTGGTTAACACACCGCATTTCTCTGCCACACTTGTTTCTGGATGCATTTCGGCTGTTTCTAGAAAAACACTAATGTGTCTTCACAGAAACAAATGTTTGTGCCTTACAAGGCTATCAAAAAATGATGTCGCAGCCTGGCCACTGTGGCTTAGCAGTTGAGTGTTGACCTATGCACCAGGAGGTCCCCGCTCGATTCCTGCTTAGGACACATGCCTCGGGTTGTGCACTCAATCCCCACCCAGCATGAGGCATGTAGGAGGGAGCTATCGATGTTGATGCCGATGTTTCTATCTCTCCCTCTCCCTTCCTCTCTAAAAAAATCAATAAAAATCTATTTAAAAAAAACACGCAACTATGTCACAACCTCTCTAGTTCTTTCCTGATTAAAGTTATGCTTCAAAAAAACTCTAATTTGAGATTTTTTTACAGAAGAGTTGCAAAGATAGTACAGAGAGTTCTTGGACATCCTGCACCCAACTTCTCCTAATTTTAAATCTTACATACACTTAAACAAATTAAGAAATTAACATTGGCACAAGGCTATTATAGATTTTGCCATATTTTTCACTAATGGTTTTTTTCTGTTCCAGATAATACCAAATACTTTTAAAACACACACACAGAGTGCATTTTTTCTTTAAGTTTCTTAATCCCTAAAGCAAAAGATATTTCTCCATCCTCACAGGTTTCCCCTCTTTCCCTCTCCACTCATGCAGAGGAAAGGCCATGTGCGGACACAGTGAGAAGGTGGCCATCTGCAAGCCAGGAAGAGAGCCTGCACTAGAATCTGACTTTGCCAGCACCTTGTTCTTGGACTGCAAGCCTCCAGAACTGCGAGAAAATTAATCTCTGTTGTTTAAGCCACTGGTCTGTGATACTGTTAGGGCAACCCAACCAGAGTAAGATAGATGAAAAAGCCAATTCGGGGAGGTTTAATAACTTGGTCAAGATTTGAAAGCCAGTAAACTGCAGAGGTAGGATTTGAAAATCAATTATGTAAAGTTATGACGTCTAAGATACTTGGCATTATATATAATCCCCACCTTGTATTTGTGAATGAAGTTGTTATACTTAAACAAAAGAGATGGAAAAGAACTTCTCACCATTAAGATAAATCAACAGAGGTCTGGAGCTGAAAGCAAGAAGATGATGAAAGGGGTGACTGAAAATGATGGGGGAGGAGAGCAGAGCCAAAGGCACTCTGGGGTGGGGTTGTCTAACCACCCATCAGAAGTACCCACTATGAAGACAAACAGATACAGATGTTAGAGGAAAACAGAATGAGGTTATTTGAGTTCTGTGCCTTTATTCCTCATTGTTCATTGTTTACCTTAGGGTGACAAATGTTTCTTCTCCCCCTGTTGTCATGAGCCAAGTGGAAAGCAAACTGGTTGGAAGAGCAAGAGTTGTGATGCTGAACCTTGGTACTTCCTGGGCTCTGCATTCAGAACTTTGGTCTTATTTTCTGCTTGTGCTCCTTTCTGATCTTTGCAAATCCGAATTCTTCCTGGCAGCCTAGTTTTGAGACTGAATTCCTTAGCATTTCACTTCTAACATCCTCTGCCCAGAAAATGGAGGCAAAGTGTTCCCCAGCATCTGCCAGTAGGATAAGCCAGGCAAGGTCCTTACGTGAGTATCAGCCGAGATCCATTTTAGAAAAAAATCTACTCCATAAGTGCAATCATTCTCAAAATGTGGTGCCTGGACTAACAACATCAGTATTACCTGAACCGATTAGAAATGCAAATTCTCAGGGCCCCCTCCCAGCCCTACTGAGTGAGAAATTTTGGGTGATTGTGCACAACAATCTGTTTTCACAAGTCCCAGGTGTTCTGGTGTGTGCTAAAGTTCAAAATGACCGAATCAGTGTCTTGTGTCTTCACATTCCTTGGGATGCCTATTGGTACAACAGATTAAAACTGAGAGGACCTCGTCTTTGACAGCTCAGCAGCTTAGCTGGATGCATGACTCTGGGTCCTGGCTCAGCCCTGTGCTTTTCTATTTTCTCATTTTAAAAAATACACCAAAGAGCTATAATGCAGCTTCTCATTTTTTTCCGTGTTTGCTGATGAGTAACTAATGGAGGGATGTGCCATCCCATGTTAAGCTTAGCTGCTTAATATTTAGCAGTGGCTTTTGTCCTAAGCTTGCCCTTGTAATTGCTGAGTCTCCTCTCCTGCTTTGGATTTAAACAGCAATATTCCAGCACACTTGTATTCCATAAATCATTAGGGCTTGGACTGGCATGCTATATGCTCATGTATCTGTAATTAAACTTAATATGGATTTAACCATTAGTTAAACTCTCAGGCTTCAGAATTAGCTATAATGACAGAAGGCTTGACCTCTATTCTAATATGGAAAGGCTTTTTTCTTGAAGTAGTTGAGGTCAGGGAATGAGAGGGGACTTTCCTATAATACACAAATATTCCTCATAAGAAAATCAAGTAAACTAAATCTTTCCAAGCCGGAGTCCTTCAGGTAATTAATGCAGATCAAAACTGGGAGATAAGCTGGTGGCCACAGATAATATCAATCCTGTAGAGAGAACCGATCATGCATAGGCTGATTTTTCAGGAACACTGCAAGAGTCTTCAAGGTGTCCTATAGAAACCACTCTTCGGAAATGGATTTTTTGGATCAGAACAGAAATTAGGGAGATGGATGAAAGGAGAAATAACAGTGCAAATGAGTGTTTTCATCTGGGCTCCTCCAGAGGCCGATCTTGAGCAAGAATTTTAGTGCAAGTGCTTTACTTGGGATATGGTGCTAGAAAATACTGGGAGGAGAGTGAGGAATTGAGCCAGGGAGGGGAAGGAGGGCAATGCAGCTTGTATTATCAAGCAAGTTATCACTATCAGCAATTGAACTGTAGGATCGGTGGCTTATCCATTTGGTCTCGAAAAATCATACCACCTCTCTGTGCATCACATCCTTCTTCTAAGAAATGGAGATTAAAATGCTCACTACAGGGGACGATGCTGTTGCTACTGATAATACTCAACTACCATCCACTAAACACAAGCTCAGTGCTAATCTCTGCCCAAAATCCTAGAAAATAGGCAAATACTCTTTGCATTTTACTGAGAGGACATATGACTACATAATCTTAAAAACATAAAGGGATTTTGTAAACTGTAAGATGACCTTGAAGAGAGCTTTGCACAGCTTTTCATGAGTCATGGGGAAGCCTCCACTTTAGTTATAACCTGTAATTCATCTGCATAAGGGATGCATAGCCCCTCTCTGTACCTGTCTTTCCCACGTCCTACAAATCTATAATTATTTAAAATAAAAGTTAAAAAAAGTTTAGTCCATAACATTATGGACTAAATTGTCTCTCCAAAGTTCATATCCTCAATGTAACTGTATTGAATACAACCACTTTGGAAAACTGTTGGGTAGAATTCACTAAAGTCAAACACTTGCATGCATGTGACCCAGGGATTCTACTCATGGAAAGGTACACAACGGAAATAGAGCTTATATGCACCAAAAAATGTGCAACAGACTGTTCACAGCAGGATAATTTCCGACAGTCAAAACCTGGCAACAGCCTAAGTGACCATAAACTATAGAAATGAATAAATTGTGATCTGTTCATGTCCTGGAATATTATACAATGAAAATTAATTATACAAGAATACATAACAGTAAGAATGAATCTCACAGACATCATATTTAGTGGACAGGCCAGATGCAAAAGAGAATGGTAAATTCCACTTATAAAAACATTCCCAAATAGGTGAGACTTATCTATGCTGTTAGAAGTCGGGATAAAGGTGAGGAGGGTAGAGCATGGGGTGCTTCTGGGGTGCTGGTGATTTTCTATTTCCTGTTCTGCACACCGATTACCTGGTATGCTCACTTTGTCTACTCACTGAGCAATTAAATTCTGACCTGTGTATTTTTAAAAGTTTACCTTATAAAAGTTCTCTGAAAGGAGAATTAGATGGATTCAAAGGTCTCTTCTGGCTCTAAAATCCTGATCCTGAGGCTCAGAGGTCACCTCCTTGCTACTGGGATGCTGACGCAGACTGGACAGCTGGACAAGCTAAGTGAATAACTGCTCTCTCCCGTTCCGCCTCGTGGGGATGTCTGTCTGCTTGACAATTCACCTGCCCCTCACTGCCACCCATCACAGAACTTACACAGAGGAGTTCAACACTAGCCATGTGGCCAGTGCTCTGGGGCAATGCAATTTCAGAAACTTCCATAGGATGACATTTCTCTTCTTTTCCTGTTCTATTTTATTTTATTATTTTTTCCAATCACTATTTATCCCCTCTGCGCCCTCTTCCACCTCCACCTGCCCCCTTCCCCTCCCCACAATCACCACACTGCTGTTCATGGCCATGAGTTCTCTCCTTTTTTCTTCTTTGCTCAATTCCTGCACCCCTACCCCACCCCATACCAGAGCTGTCTGCCTGCTCTCTATTTATGAGTCTGTCTCTATTTTGCTTAGTAGTTCAGTTTGTTCATTAAACTCCACATATGAGTGAAATCATATGGTGCTTGTCTTTCTCTGCCTGGCTATTTCTTGACAGTCTTTACACATTTCCAGCCCTTCTCCTTCCCCCTCAATCCCTTTCACAATGTGCATGTTTCCCTAGAGGTAGTTATTACAAAAATTGGAGAATGCAATTTCTAATTAATGTTCCATAGCTCACGCAACTGATCTACAGCTTAAGAACACAAATTAAAATAAAATTAAAAATATGTACACCAGGAACTGGAATTTCTGAAATATTAGAAACTAGCACAGGAAACGGCCAAGGGGAAGATAACGGAAACATGGGTTGCAGGGTGGCCAAATAAAATTACAATGTGGTTGATAGGGAACCCTTCTCCTCACCTTGACAAAATGTCATGAGCACCTGATAAGCATAGACCACACTTAGATCCACACTCACCAGAAAGCAATAGGTTATTTGCAACAAACTGGCTGCAAGTATTTCCCTCCGTGCATTACATCCCTTTGCAAAGTGATCCTGCAACAACTCCCACCAAGGAGTGGAGCTATTTCCTCACCTGTTAAATTGGGGTTGGTGTTATGGCCTGATTCACCCAATAGGAAGCAGCATAAATGCTTATTTTCTAGTTCTCAACTTAGGACTCAAAAGTCCTTGCACTTTCCCTTTTTCTCTTGGACCTCTGCCTATGTCATGTGGACAAGCTTGAGCCTGTACCTGCTGGAAGATGAGAGGCTACATGGTTAGTCATTGCCACTGTCCCAGCCAGCCAACTGCTTGCCTTTAGCCTACCACCGGCTGGTCAAAGATACGCGAGCAAGACTTGCCAAGATCAGCTGAACTTCACCCAGGCCAGCAGAGCCACCCACATGACTCATACATTTGTTTGCAATAATAAATGATAATTGTTTTAAGGCACTGGGTTTCAAGGTGATTTGTTATGCAACAAGGGCTACAGCCATATCAGGAATCGCAACGGCACCTGCTTGCCTTCTGCTGACCCTCCTTCCTGAAGCAGCCTCATTATATGGGTGAGCATTGGCCTGGAAGTCAAAGTCTTTGGATTCGAGTTCTTGTAATGGTAGGAAAATCAAACAATTGGAAAACCTACCTTTGAAGTACTGTTCAAATATAGGTTTGTGGGCATTTTAATCGCATAACAAGTGCACAGTTTCTGTGTTGATTCTAAATAGTGAATTTGATTTGGGTATTATGAGAATGATGAGCTGATTGGGGGGCTTCACTTGACTGGGAGCTCTTTAAAGGCAGAAACTGTGGCTTATGACGAAAGGGCTGAATTTTCCCAGAGGCAGACCCTGGGACAGAGACTCAAGAGCAAGTAGTTTACTTAAGAAGTGATCCAGGACCCCTTAGCAAATGTGGAAGTGACACAGAAGGGAAGGAGTCGTAGGGGTGCATTATCAAACAGGTTGCCACTGTGAACAATTAGGTTTATATCCTGCTGGGGAATTCTGAAAAACTGTTTAGAATGCACACCTTTAATGTATCCTTCCTCAGGGCCAAGGGAGCTGTGGTATTCATCCCACCCACCTCCCGCTCTCACTGGTTGCAAGGTGATTTTGAAGGGAGTTTAGTTCCCAGTACGCCCAGCCACACACATAGACAGAGTAGGCTCTGATCCATAGAGGAAGCACTCAGGCAAAGAGAGAGGAGCGCTGGGCGGGGGTCAGTTGGGCTGGGAAAAGTAAGGACTGGGGGGAAACAGAGGAGCACCAACAGCATCTGCCACACGATTGTGTCACACCTGGGATATGCCCGACATGCAAGTAATCTTTGCACACCTATAGTCTGTTTCTGACCTAAATATTTTTTGCTTTCAGAAATTGATTGATTCTTTCCCCAACCTTCAGTATATAAAATGGGTCCCATTTTCACTCCTTGGATACAGCTTAACTTTTCCTGCGGAAATTTCCTTGCGCAATCCTGTCTTGCACTCCCACCAGTAGATAGGTAGGTGGGTAGGTAGGTAACTAAGGACACACATACATAAATACAGGCATGCATAGATCTTACATAGAACAGGCAAGAGTTTGCTCTATTTTCTTCATTAACCTCTACATTTACATATTTTATCATGTGTAAGTATAATTACACTTAGGGAGTCTCTTTCCTGCTGTTTTGTAAAGTTCTTTATGTATTTATGTCATTTAGCCTGGTGCCTGGCACCTGCCAGTCAGTGAACGTTAACTGCCTGACCAATGAAATGTGCCCATGGGTACTCACCAAATGTTGGTAGAAAAGCATGATCACAACTTACATATACTCTGTGACTGCTAAAGGACTCAGCAGGAATGTTATGTGCCCCATGAGCGCAAAGATCCTGTTTATAGTATTCACTGTTGTATCATAATGCCATGCACAACTTATTTATTATAGAACAAATTAGACACCCCGTGAACACTGTTCAAAATAACAGAAAAATAGTACTTAAATTTTCCATACAGTCTTGTCCACTGGACATAGTAGTTAATTTGCATTTTGGATGGGTTCTGTATAATTCATAGATTATAACCAATTATAAATTGCATTTGAGAAAAAAATTTGCTAAACATCATGTTGGTATGTCATTGTTATAAAAGTTCACAGTAGGTTTCTAAATATAGTAAATGAGATAGGTGAACAAATGTCTGTGATCATAGAAAAAAACTTTGTAGCTGATTATTTATTATTAAGCTGTAGTATATGTTCAGTTATATAGTGTTTCAAGGCTATTCATAAGAAGTAAATTTTGAAAATTAGTAATTCCAGAATATGACTTCCACAATTGCACTCTTCAGTGTTCAGCTTTGAAACCTAAGCCTCTTTCAACAGGGAGGCAGGTACACTGGCTGGGCTGGAAAATGTATGGTTTAGTTGGTGAGTTGCTTTTGAAGAAATTCAAGGCATTTTGAGATTATCAAAGTTGTAGGCCAAAAAAATAAAAATAAAAAACTATAGAACCAGGAACAGGTCCATTCACACCAATGTTAAAGTGTGTTGCACAAATGTTTTAATTTGTCATTTTAAGATGGATCTGGAAATACTGAGCACATCAAAAGAAAGATCTGCTGTGATGACTTTTTTTTTGAGAGCCACATACCATGAGAGAGCTTCTGTCACCCAAGTTATTCTAAGGCAGTTTTGTATTCCGGCTGTGGCTATGAATGACAGCTCAATATAATGTTCTTGGGGAGAAAAAAACGAAGAAATTCTTGCTCAGAACCAGGGCTTCTATGTGCCTAAAAGCGGCCCACAAAGAACAACTGCATCTTCGAATAACTCAAGCTCCAGGCAAAGGTGCTTCAGCGCCCATCCCCCCCGTGTATTAGTGGATGAGATGAATTAGATTATGTCAAAGAGCCGCATCCTGTGGACAACGAAAGGCATACGGGGCTGTTACCTTTTAGAAATAAAGTTCTCACGAGGGTCCTTTCCCTCCCTGCCACCATGAAACTGTCCATTACCTGCCTTAAACTTTAACCCCCTGAATAAGGAAAACTACTGAAATAAAAAAGCAAAATGCTTCTGCCCATGAACTGCTATCAAGGTTTCCAAACTTACTACAAACCCACAGTAATCAAAACAGTTCAGTTGTGGCGTAAAGGCAGACATGTACGTATAGACAATGGAACAAAATATAGATCCCAGAAATAAACCCTTGTGTGTAAAGTCAGATGATTTTTGACAAGTATGCCAAGACCAATCACTGAAGAAAGAACAATCTTTTCAACAAATGGTGCTGGGAAAATGATATTCACATTCCAAAGCATAAATTTGAACCCTTACCTAATACCATAGACAAAAATTACCTTTAAATGTATCAAAGATCTACACATAAAAGCTATAACTATAAAACTCTCAGAATAAAACATAGGGGAAATGTTTCATGACATGGGAATTGGCAATGACTTTTTAGATATGATACCAAAACACAAACAAAAGAAAAAATGGACAAACTGAGCTCTATCAAAATTAAAAAGTTGCGTGCATCAAAGGTAAAAAGGCAACACAAAGAATGAAAGAAAATATTTGTAAATCTTATATCTGATAAGGGAATAATATCCAAAGTACAGAAAGAACTACAACTCGGCAACAGCAACAAAAACCGGCAACAACTCAATTCAAAAATAACCAGAGAACTCATATAGACATTTCTCCAAAGAAGATATACAAATGCCCAATAAGCTTATGAAAAACTGCTCAAGGACACTAATTACTGGGGAAATGCAAAACCAAACCAAAATGATTTAATACTTCTGTTCTAAAAATGTACCTGGAACTTGTTTTAATCAGGTATAATAAAACACAGACATGGAAATGACTGTCAGGAGGAAGCATGCAAATTTTAAGATCATAGTACAAAGAAATAAACCTCAGATCAATATCACTTATGGCCATAGGCATAAAAAATCCAAATAAGTTATAAGCAAAGTAAATTTTGCTTTTTCATACACAGAGACTTATACGCACACATAAAAATAGCATTAGGGGAAGTTAGTTTAATTCTAGGAATAGAAAGATCTTTTTCATTTAAAAAATCTATTAATGTAATTTGATATAAGCTGACTAAAAGAGAAAAAGTCATGTTCAACAGATGCACACACAAAAAAAATCATTTAATAAAACCAACATCCATTCGTTAAAAATAAATATTTGTAAGCTAAGAATAGAAAGAAACTTATTAAGTCTTGATTGAGCAAATATATTCTTCTAGGTAGATGATGGGAGCATTTCCTTCAAAATAAAGTAACTCATTGTGAACGTTCCTTTAATATTGCACTAGAGTTCCTAAAAGGAGCTTACTAAGATAAGAAAGGAGGATTTAAAATATAAATGCTATAAACAAAATACTCATTGTTGACAGATCCTATTACTGCTATAATTATCAACATAAAAAACATAAGAAACAGTAGAGTTAACAGAAGAGCTCAAGAATAGTACTAGAATTTACAAAAAGTACATCTCTAGATGCCAGGAACTAATAGTTGAAAATATACTTTTTTAAAAAACATTATATAAACTGTTCATAAGTCTTATGCAAGACAGATAAAATTATAATACAGTTATCAAAAACATAAAAGATGACTTCAGTAATTGAGATATAAACCAAGTTCATGGATGAAAAAACTCAATATTGTAAAAATGTCAGTTCTCCTAAAATTAATCTATAAATTCAATGCAGTCCAAACAAAATACCAACAGGTTTCTAAGAAACTTGAAAACTATTCTGAAATTCATAAGGCAGAATAAAGGACCAAGAATAGTCAATATAATCGAAAAAATGTGGTAGGGGATCTCAGCCTACAGAATAACTATTAAAAGTATTATAATGAACGTATTATAGTACTGGCATAGGAACAGACAAAGACACCAAATAGAGGGCTCGGAAACAGAACCACGGACAGGCCAACCTGCCCTGTGACGGAGGTGAGGTTAGTGAAGAAGATGGATGGGACAGTAAGTGACACTGGGGCAATCATTACCCACCATGCTTTGCTAACACAAACAATCTGAAAAAAAAAAATCCCAGTTCAATTAAACATCTCAATGCTGAGGACAGAAAATGTCTTTATAACCTTGGTATATAGGAAGGATTTATTGTTATAATGCACAAACAACAGAGAAAAAAGAAATGATAACTCTAGCCTCACATTGTACTTAAAAACTTGTGTGCATTAAAAGACACCATTGGAAAGTGCAGTTGACACCTATGGATTGGGAGAAAATATATGCCGAGTATATAACACAACAAAGTAGCAGCCCTGTGTGTGTGCATGGATTAGTTGTTGACTGCTGCCATCACAAATTACCACAAACTTGGCAGCTTACAGGACGTAAATTATCTTATAGTTCTGTAGTCAGAAATATGATACAGGTCTCGCCAGGCCAAAATCAATGTGTTGGCAGGGCTGTGTGTCTTTTCAGAGGCTCTAGTGATCTGTTTCTTTGCTCGTTAAGATTATGAACAGAACACAGTTCCTTGTATTTGTGGGCCTGAGGTCATCATTTCCTTGCTGGCTGTCAGCTCAGGGCTATTCCCAGCTTTTACTTGCTACCCATGTTCCTTCCCCCATCTTTCAAGGCAACAATGGTGGGTTGAGTGTCTCTCATGTTCTGCATTTTTCCTTCTTCTGTCTCATCTATCTGACCTATCTCTGTCCTGCCTCTCTCCTTTGCTTTTAAGGATTCATTGCTTCCACCCAAATCATCCAAAATAATCTCCCCATCTCAAAGTTCTTAATCACATCAGCAGTCATTTTTTTTTTCCCCATAGAAAGTAACAGTTACAGGTTCTGGGCATTAGGACAGAGAAATCTTTGGGGGTCATTATTACCCGTGGGTGTATCACTCTCTCTTCCCTCCTTCCATATATATATCCATACACATACATATACATATCTTACAAATCAATACAAATGATTTAATAAATAACTTTATAGTTTTACAAGAAAAAATATCACTGGATAAAAGATATGAGCAAGACATTTCAAGAAGCTCAGATTGACAAATACAAAAAGATTCTTCATTTCACTAATAATAAACATTAAAATGTATATTATTTTACTTGACAGTACCTAGTATTCGTAAAGAAGTGAAAGAGTGGAAACTCTCACAGTCTCTTGATAGAACACCAAATGTGGGAAACCACTTAGGAGAGCAACTGGACAATACTGGGCAAGCTAAAGATCTCCACCCCCAATCCAGCAGCTTCGCTTCTATGTGAGCATCTGTGAGCAACTCTCACGCAGAGACAAAAACACGCTTGTACAAGAACAATGCACAACTCATTGCAGTTGCAACAGCAAAATAAGAGAAATAAATGTCCACCAACAAGAGAATGAATAAATATTTTGTTTGCTCACATAATGGAACATTACACAGCATTGAAAATATAAGAACTAGAAATATATTCATCAACTACAGAAGAATCTCAAAAGATATTAAGTGGGAAAGTAAAGCTATAGAAGATATTCAGAACACTATAAATTCTGTAAGGTTTTCAAAAATACAATCTATATACTGTTTAGTGACACAATGTAGTAAAATTATAAAAAATTTTAATTTTGTAATATATGATTTTATAACTATATGCACAAAATCATCATATATGTAAAATGTATAAAGAAATGGGAGTATGCAGAGGAACTCAGCTCCATTAGTATATATTTTAAAATAAATGATGGCTACATGAGCATATATTTTTATATACTTTGTGTGTTTGAAGAATTTTATAGTTTTACAAGAAAAAATATCACTGGGAGGAATATGGAGAAAAATTCAGCAGGGGCAAGTGTAGGTGCTGTAGAATTGACACAACTACTGCAATGACCCAGATGAAAGGTGCTGAGAACCAAAAACAGCATGGTGGGGAAGGCCAGAAATAGGGGGGTGGATTCCAAAGATATTTTGGATAACCAATTTAAGAGAGGCTGTGATATCATTTAATAAGAAATATATGTTTGGTCTTTGTCCCTGGTTCCTGAAACATCGCTTCTACAACCCTTGTAATTAATTTCCTCAGTGATAAGAGATGAGAGTGACATCTTTTGTTATTCACAACAAGCCACTTTTTAAATATATATCTTTATTGATTTCAGAAAGAGGAAGGGAGAGGGAGAGATCGAAACATCAATGATGAGTCACTGATCAGCTGCCTCCTGCACACCTCCTACCGGGGATCGAGCCTGCAACCCGGGAATTGAATCTCGATCTCCTGGATCATAGGTCGATGCTCAACTGCTCATCTACACCCGGCCGGGCGACAAGCCAATTGTAACCATACTTGAGTTTACCTTGACGGGTGTTTTAGGCGGTTTCTGGAGTAAATTTAACGTTCTGGCTTTAGTGACTTTTTCTGGCCACTACCCTGTATGACTTTCTTTCCTACACTCCTGGTATTTCCTGTCTCCCATTTAAACACTTTGCACTAAACTCCCTAAGGCCTTCCTAGGGGGACTCAAATGAAGAGAGAAAAACATCCAAATAAATGACCCTGGGTAGTGGAACGGAGAGAGGAGGGGGGT
The DNA here is from genome assembly GCF_964146895.1 of Miniopterus schreibersii. Taxonomy (NCBI): domain Eukaryota; kingdom Metazoa; phylum Chordata; class Mammalia; order Chiroptera; family Miniopteridae; genus Miniopterus; species Miniopterus schreibersii. The sequence continues at coordinate 69,880,277 of NC_138110.1, forward strand.
CCGAGCAGCAGTCTTGCCCAGGTATTGTCTCCCTAAGCTGGAGAAAGAGGAAGACTCCCAACATAACTCACACTGGGGGGGGCAGCAAGCTTCCGTCTCGTCATCAGGATTGCACCCCAACACTGACAAAGCCTTCTCAAGGGTATTCTTGTTTGTGTTGTTTAGGCACAACACCATTGGTGGCTAGTAAGATTTGCTTCATAGAACAGAATGACACAAATGTATACTGTCACTCTGATTAAAAGAATTACTACCGTGAGGAAAGAATTTCTCCTTTGGAAACAGTTGACAGCTGGAAAAAAATTGTGGTGATAAAGTTAATTAACTTTACCAGGCTTCTCTGGATTGTACAATGCTCGTCTGTTTTAAAGGCCACCGTCAACTCTCTTGGCACAACAAATTGAAGAGCTCTGCAACAGTAACTCCACCTGCCTGTGTCACAGCCAAGCCGGGAGCGAACGCGCAGCATTGGAGGAGCAACGTTCACACAGCTCAAAGAGCTCTCAGGGGAAGATGTTCATCTGGCTCTCCTTCAGATAAAAACCAGAGCCTTCAGAACAGTATTTCCCAAAGTGTGATGGATGTACAACTTGCATTAGAAACCCCAGTGGTGCTTCTGAAAATATGTAATCTTGGGATCAACCTCAGATTTACTGAACCTGAATCAATAAGCATGGGGCCCGGGACTCTGCATTTGTAGCCAACTTATGGGATCCTTCTTAGAATCCTTTCTATTTCTGCAATGCTACCAGTTTGAGTTTTATTTGGATCAGCAAGCATGCTTTTATAAGTAAGCAAATTAATGGATTTTCAGCCATTTATACATCAATATTGAATTTAACTAAAGGAAGCTTGTATAGTTTCACTAAAGCAATGGTTAGCAAACTGCATTCAGAATGTTTGGCCTGGCCGGGCGTGGCTCAGTGATTGAGCATCAGCCTAGGATCCAGGAGATCACACTTTGATTCCCTGTCAGGGCACATGCCTGGGGTTGCGGTTCCGATCCCCAGTCGGGGCGTGTAGGAGGCAGCCGGTCAATGACTCATCACTGATGTTTCTCTCTCTCTCTCCCTCTTCCTTCCTCTCTCTGTAATCAATAAAGATATATTTTTTATAAAAAAGAATATGTTTGATTTAAATTCTAGAATATTTTAAAGCTCTAATTTAATAACCTATATACTCATATGTTAGAATCCACATTTTTGTGTCAAAATTCAAATTTTTAACACTTTGGAGGCCACCTCCTTAAGCCATGTTGCCAATTCAACTAGATTTTAAACTGACTTCTAGTAGTTTCCTACTACCGCTCTGCATATATTCAACTTGTAAGGGGTTCTCAGATGAGGTTTAAATTCTGCCCTAAAAGTTTTTGCAGGAGTAAGCATGTCTGTGCATATAAATTGTACCCCTGCTGCAAACAGCAGCTCGTTCTCACCAGGGTCCCTCAGGTGCTGCGGAGGCCCAGGCTCAGCACAGTCTGCGCTCCCAGTGCAGGAAACTATGCACCGAGGGAACACGAACACATGCTGCAGGATATTGTCACAATTTTAGGCTTTTTGAATTTTAAGAGCTTTGGTCCTACCATTTATATTTATAAATGTTATAATATTTCAAGTGACAGTGATAAAATTACTCTTAAAATTGGAAATGAGCGAGGCTGGCACGGCTCAGTGGTTGAGCATCGACCCATGAACCAGGAGGTCACAGTTAGATCCCTGGCCAGGGCACATGCCCAGATTTTGAGCTTGATCCCCAGTCGGGGGCATGCAGGAGGCAGCCAATCAATGATTGTCTCTCCTCATTGATGTTTCTACCTCTCTCTCCCTTTCCCTTCCTCTCTCTGAAATCAATAAAAGCAATTTTTAAAAAAACCTGGAAACGGATCACAACTTAAGACAGAAAAAACAGAAAGAGATGTGCTGTTAAAAGAGAGAGGTTGGGCAGACAAATGAGGACATGACCCACTATCCCACATGATTAGCAATGGGTTTTCCAGCCATACGGGGCCGTGCTTGTGACAGAATGACAGGAGCGTCTTGTAGCGAAAAGTCTCACGAGCCTCCAGGAGACCTCAGAGCACAAGCATAGTTACCGGGCATTTGGCTTCACCTTTGTAAGGCAGTAACAATGTCCGAGTGCTCACTGAGTTTTATGTGCTAAAATGTTTCCAACTTCTTCTACGGCCCTTCCCAAGTGACGATGCCATATCTAGAACAAACATGGTCGGTATCAAAATAAGGATTTCAGCTTCTTTCAGCATAAAAAAATGTACAGCTTTATATAAAAAGTATGCAAGGAAAGTTTAGACATGAAGATTAAAATGTACTAAAATAGACTGTCAATACATTTTAAATCTTTAAAACACTATAACATCATTCAAAGAAAGTCCTGCAGTGTGAGGGAGAAGGACTTGCCGCCCAGGCTACAGGGACAAACAGCGACAGCGCTGGCAGAACCTCGGCCTGATGCTAACAAGGAACATCCACCGGCCTCTGTCCAACATATTTCATCAATGAGTTTATCATTTTCAATTTAATTCAACTGAACGCCAAGAGGGCTGGCCTTGTGCCATCACGGCTTTATTTTTTGAGCAGTGGGTTTTTGCAGGTGAACATCAGGAAGATTGATGTTGGAAAACACTGGACACACAGGGGGGAAACAGTGTCAAATGTGTGCGTCCGTTTTCTACCTGCCGTCACATAGTCCAGCACTTGTACGTCAGTCCACCTGAGCTGATGGTGCAAGGCAATGGCCCAAAGGCTGGGCTCTCATCAGGACACTGCTGAAATGTGCTCCAGGGAGGCGAGCACTAACTGTTGATGCCAGTCACTGTCAAAAGCATTGCATGACAATACCAGTGCTGTCACTTTTATAACAGGGTGGCTTTCCAATTAGATTTTTGTGCATCCTCTGAAATAATGTGAATGACAAGATACACGTTTTATCATTACCTGCAGGCATGTACAGGCAGGCCTGCGGTGAGGGGTTACTAAGATGATTTCTGTTGAAATATATCCTGTACCTCTCTATCCATAAAGTATGAACAGAGGGCGAGAAGGCACTGCCTTGTGCATGCACACAGGTGCTCTCTCTCTTGTAGTGCGTTTATCTGGATGACCTACTGCAGCGATTTTCAGCCAGTGTGCTGCAAGAATTTTTCAAACATGCGACACCTGACTCTTTAGTAAGGGGCACCGATCTCTTTCCTCTTCGACTGTCAAATGAAATTTAAAAAATGACAACAGTCAACACAACAATAGCCCTCTGATGTAAATGAATCAAAATTATACCTATTTTTTTTTTGTCAGATCAGCAAAAATTATAATATATATTTTTGGTGTGCCGAAGATATTTTAGTTACTGGTTTGTGTGTGCTATGAGAGGAACAAAGTTGAAAATCGCTGCTCTACTGTATGCATTACCTGGGTGGAGGCAACAGAGGTAGAGCCCAATGGCCACGACTTACTGGGCCTGGGTGAGAAGAGGGGAGATGCTGGAGGAGATGGCAGCTCACAAAGTTGTGGAAAAGAGGAGGGGACTGAGTCCCAGGGGGCATGGAAGCTGGGTTCCCCCCACCTCATTTATTCGTCCAACCCGGAGCTGGGCTCTGGCTGCCCCAAGGTAGAAGGACACTTCAGTGAGAGTGGAGGGAAAGCAGCTCTTCGAAGACGACCCCTGTGCTTAGACACACGCTCAGAGGGATTAACTAGACGGGGTCAATAATTGCTTAAGTATAAGGAGGTTCCATTAGCTACCTGAACCTCAGAGTCAATGCGGCTGCCCAACCTTGCACACCGTGCTGGATTTTTCTTTTCCCTGAGCTGAAGGAACTCTATTTGGCCTTACAGAAAATCATCGAATTTATAAAAGATATCATAGAATGTCAGGATAGAATAGAATTTGACTTTTCTAAAATGTTTAGTACATTGCTGAAGAGATAAGCAGAACTTTATCAAAGTGAGATTGAATATCTTATGTGACTAAGCATACTATTTTAAAAAGCATTTTTTATTGCTCCAAAATGAATGCTTATCAAAATTTGATATTTAAAATTGATAGTTAGATATTGAAAATTATTCTATTTTGAAACTAAATGCTATTTTATTCCATTTTCAAATATCTGGACATATTTTAAAGTGTGTTTTGATATCTCAAGGTAAATTGTACAAACTTGTTACCACTGGCCACAGCTTATTTGTTTGGATCAGGCTTTTTCTTAACTCTATTTTAGAAAACGAGAAAAATTATATAATAATGGTGGTATAAGACTCCAAATGGCACCAGTAAGCCCTGATTTTGTATCTGTGTTCAGGCAACATCTTTCATACTCTTCTGGTTGAATTTATAATAGGTAAATCTAATGAACTGGAAACTGCAAGTAAATTCATAACACAACACTATTTTTATGTGTCTATTGGAGCACTAAAGACTTTGTTAGGGTCTCACTACAAAGCGCCTTTGCAAACCACAAAGCTAAGGCAGGAGGAATCTGATTGGGGGATGAAGTGAGGAAGCATGGAGCAAGGGCTCAGATGAGGCCTGGGCAGGCCTGTGGGGGTGATGTGGAAAGGGGGGAGAGGGAGCAAGAGAGGGCAGAAGAGAGAAGTTTTTCCTGCCAAGTTCTGCCAGCGAGAGCCTCTGCCTGGGAGAGAGACTGTTATTACATTACATTTCAGAACAAGTGCCCAACTGGCACTGGCACTGGCACTGTAAGGATTTTTTTCCTTCAGGGATTATATGTGATTGGAGACTTTCTTATGGCTACAATATCATACATGGAAATTGCATCCCAGACCATGTCATCTACAGAGTGGACAAAAGCTGATTCCTATGAAGCAAACTGATAAGCTTTCCAAATGGGAAATTGAAAATGGCTAATACCGTCCTGGCCGGTTCTGCTCAGTGGTTAGAGCACTGGCCCAAGGACTGAGGGTCACGGGTCTGATTCCCAGTTGAGGGCATGTACCTGGTTGCAGGTTCCCAGCCCCGGTCAGGGCGATCGCGGGAAACAACCAACTGATGTCTGTCTCTTTGTCTCTCTCTCTGGCTCTGTCTGTCTGTCTGTCTCTCTCTCCCCCTTCCACTCTCTCTAGAAATCAATAGAGCAAATGTCCTCAGGTAAGGATTAAAAATAAAAAGGCTAATACTTTTCATGCATTGAACATTGCTTTAAGGAAACCTCAGTTTCTCAGAACAGTTTTTTAAGAAAGAAAAACTAAAGATTCAAAGTTAAAGTTCCCATTAAGGAAGAGAGATTAGGATGAGAAAAATGTAGAGAACATCAGAAATAGAAAAAAATACAATCCGTACTGTCTTAAAAGGAAAGGGCCTAGTGTGTCATCACAATATACGTATTAAATTAATAAATTTAGAGAATATTTCAGTTTTAAAAAGTTTGGGGGAAAAACTGAATTCCAGGTACACTTTTGTTTAGCCCCAAATTTGAATATAAACCTCACAATGTCTCCAATAATTGAATTAATTAAGGTTCTACTATTTTTTGTAGTTTTCTTCCTGTTGTCAGAGGGCATGTAGATGTAGTTGGCTATCCCTTGCATTAGAAAGGTATACATGAGCCCGGTCGGGCGTGGCTCAGTGGTTGAGCGTCGACCTAGGATCCACACAACCAGGGTTCGATTCCCGGTCAGGGCACAGGCCCGGGTTGGGGGCTCGATCCCCAGTTGGGGGCATGTAGGAGGCAGCCGATCAATGACTCTCTTATCATTGATGTTTCTATCTCTCTCCCTCTCCCTACCTCTTTCTGAAATCAATAAAGATATATTTTAAAAAAAAGATATGTATACATGATTATCTGAAATCTAACTAAGTGCACAAAAATCGTGACTGCCCAGATTCCATATGGACCAAAACAATGTATTCACTCTCAAGTCAGTACAAAACAAGAACCACGTCCAAAAGGTCCCCCAAGTATGGTTTACAGCTAAACATAGGAGGGGTTTTTTCTTTTACAAACTTAAGTACACAAAGGTCAAAATAATTTTCTTTATTGCAGAAACACAGAAAATTGTTCTGTAAAACATCTTCTAAAAATAATGGTATCTGATTACCAAAGAAGGTCACTTTGTCTATCTTTCTGAGAGGTTTTAGTGGCTGTTGTTTGGAGAATTTGTAAGGTGAATTTATTGTGTGTTGGCTGTGCAATGGGGTCATAGCCTCATAGTTGTATGTTTTTTAACTTTCTTACACTGAACCGAGCTATGGAAATATGTAATTTCACCTCAGCTGCTGGCATTTGTTCCTGGAATCCAGGACGGTTTTATGTGCTAGCAGTTAGATTATTTCTCAGGGACTCTACTGTTTTAGATTTATATACAGTACCTAGTCCCTAAACAGGCTACAGCCCTTTTACACATTAGTAATGCTCTCCTTTGAACTCAAAGATAATCCCTGGGCTGGTGGCTCTGTCAAGAACGGGCATATTTGGGGTGATTTATAAAGGCCCGAAAGTCTTTTGCCACAGCACATAACTGTCAAACTATGCTTTGGGGTTATAATTGGGCATCCATGTCTGACTCCCATTCCTCACTGGGACTATGTCTTTGTCTTAAGTGGACCATAGTTTCCCATATGAAAGGAATAATAATAAAATGGGCTATGGCCAGATTTTTCTTCCTTCATCTGTTATGTAAACACATGTTATTATAACACTGTATTATCTTTCTCTGTCTGCACAGTTCAGCTATTTTCCCTGCCTGAGTCCAGTCCAGTCAGTTTGCCCTGACAGAGACTTTAGTAAGCGCTTAACATCATTCCCCATGCTCAAAGGAATTCTTTAGCAGTAAGTATCGCTGTAATGCTTGTCGACTGTCAATATTTCTGAGACCCGTTGGAAAGCTTACTATTTCTTTTTCACCAATAACTTGCATAATATTTGGAAAATTAAGAGCTTAATTTCTGCAACTCATGTGAAGCAAAACAGCACAAATAAACAATTTCACTGATACGAGCAATTCAGGGATAGGTACATTAAGAACATTTCCAGGCTTAGTGCCAAGTCATGATCAGTAATATATATATATTTACTATCATTGTAGAAGAAGGAATACTGGATCTAGAATCAGAGAAGATGGACACAATGTCTGTTGCACCGCTTCTTGGCTGTGTGACTTTGGCAAATCCCAGGATCTTTCTGAGCCTTCATTCCCCCATATATAGAACAGGGTTTACAATTAAGTGGGGGGGGGGGGGGTCATTTGTCTTCCCAGCTGGCCTTTCCTTAGTGACGCTAATCTGTTTCTACTCCATGCCATCCTCCCAAGGCTATCAGTCACGGTCCATAACACCGACACTGTGGGACAAGTGATACGCTCTAACCCACTCATATTTTCTTCCCCAAATTTGAATCTTGAATGGAGATTCACAGAATGGAAAGCAAAGGGACTGAGTCACTTTAGTGATTCCATGAATTCCAAATATTTCACTGAGGACCAAAGACCAGACATTGTTCTTAGGTGTTACGTAAATTATCTCATTTAGTTCTCATAACCACATGACCTATCATACCTATCTATGAGCTAGGATATTATTGTCTTAAATTGGATTTCTCCGAGAGCAGAAGCCATGGAAGAATTTGGGAGTGAGTCTTTCTTTAGGAGGCAATCCCAGGAGGCATGGGGCTTTCACAGTGAGACAGGGAAGGGGGAAAAGTCAACAAAGGTTATATTAATTACCCCCAGTTTTCATGATGTGCAGTGTGAATTGTAACCTCCCCAAGGGTCACAAATCATATACAACTGTGTTCACGCTTTGGTGAGTGGCTTTTTCTATGATTTTTTTTTTTATTATAGTGTCCTGTAGAAATCAAAAGAAGACTTTTATTTGGGGGTCAACATGGTGTGGGGTGTAAATGATGTGGATGGAAACAGAAGCTTAGAAACAGAAGACACTTAGTTTTAAGGACTCATAGAAATCATGGGGTGAAGCTTAAGATTTCACAGGATATAAAATGGCTGAGAACGTGGAATTGGAATTTGCACTGTATTTTTTTTTTTTTTTTTACATTCTCAAGGTATCTAACTTAAATTAAGAAAAATAAGCACAAAGTCACATCTGCCCATTTCTCCTAAATTTTCATTATTACTTATTCAAATATTGGGCCATGGTAAAGTATAACTTCTGGATTTGAACCCATTCTCAATAAAATATGCTCTGCCCTTAAGGCCAACACTGGATAAGTTCACCTTAAATATTAACAGCAGCTGGTGCCTCTATACTTTGTATATTATTCTTATGAGGCCATCTAACAACATACAACTTTGCCAAGGTTTTGAGATCCTTCAAGTAGGAAATCTGAAATACAGAATTCAAATTCTATTTTATATTTCACTATAGAAGATGGATCTCAGGAAGGAGAAAAACTGAGTTCATTTCCTTTACACACACAAAAAACCAAAAAACAAAACTCTTTGCTCAGCAAACAGGCTGACTACGTCCTGACTACATCATAAGTTTTTCCAGCAGTATCTTCAATCTAAGTTATTACTCCAAGTTGTTTATCTGGTACTTTGTATTGCTTAACACTTGCTGCTGCCAGATTTCGGACACAGTATAAGTCTTGCTTTGTACTTGAATCCCTGAATCACCTGAAGATGCATAACAGTAAACATAGAGGTGGTTCTGAGATGGTTGCAAGAAACAGCCTCGGTAACATGAGATAAGGTGTACGTTTTAAGGGTATGATCAGGTTCTCGAACTTGGTTATCCACAGAAAGTGAGCATCATTATCACTGCCGTCAGAATTCGCATGCCTAGATCCAAAATCTCACACACAGGGTGGGGCAAAGTAGGTTTACAGTTGTCCGTATGGAAAATAATAGAATAATTCATAAATAATAATACAATAATAAACTCTGTGTTTCCCATACTCACAACTGTAAGCCTGCTTTTGCCACACCCTATGCTTTTCAGAAATGAGGGTGAAGACTTGGTAAAGGCAACACTGGCACAGGAACGCTGGGGCTGGATGTCGCCTGGGGTGTCCCTAACTCTTCAGAGCCAGGCAAGTTTGCTCATGTTCCCAGTCTACCCTCAGTGGGAGAGCAAAGTCTTCCCTCAAGCTACCTGAGGAGTACAGGGACACTTGCATTCCTAATATACCCCTGTGGGCTCCCACACCTGCCAAAGAAGCTTGACTTAACATCCTATATATTTAGCACCTGTTAAGCTACACACACACACCCCTATGTGGTCCTATGAAGCCTACACGTGGAACTCATTCCCATCAACATTCAAGAAACAGACATAAAAAGCACCCACAATGCATGTCACTGTGCAGCCTACTTCATTTAGAGTTTAGAATGACATGTTTTGGGGTTATGTTGTAGGCATGGAAACAACTCATATGGAAGATTAGATATCACTGCTCATAAAACTCTTACAGTCTGACCAGTAACTGTCCACTGGTCAGTTCATTGCATGTAACTCACTTAAATCTCACATCACTACACATTAGTTATAATTATCATCATCGCCCTTTGCAGAGGAGGAAATGAAAGCTCAATAGGGATAGAATTCTCTCATGGTCACCCATCTACAAGAACTAGGGTTTAAATCCACGTTCATCTGAGTCCAATGCTCACCTTTTAATCACAGTACTATTCTTAAACCACTCTGCCCTACCTACCTCCCCCCATCTCCTCAAGCTCATGTCCCATCTATCCAACCTCCAAGGCATCCTGCGTATGACTCTCAGCCGAAAGCAGTTCCTTCCCCTTTCCATCTCCTGCTCAAGAACTTGCAGTGGCTCCCTTAATATTAGTGTGGTTCAAAACCCAACCCGCCATCTAATAATGCCAACTCCATGTCTAGCTCCTCCTAGAATGCCCACCCAGCTCCTCTGGTCTAAAGGATTTCTCTTTTTTTCTGACTGCATTTGTAGACCCAAAGCCTAGTAATTGTTTATCATTTTCACATATTAGCTTGATTTCGTGACTAAATTGAAGGCCACTCTAGGGCAAAAGTGGTGGGTTGTTGTTTTGTTTTTTCTGTGGTTAGCCTCCCCCACCCCAGAACTAAACAGTATATGTGACACTTAGGTATTAAATGAATGCTTATTTGTTGACCTCAGGGAAAACCATCCTTTTATTCTGTTCATCTTTTGTTTTTTGTTTTGTTTTGCAAATAGTGATAAGCAGCAAAGAAAGCAGAATCATTAGAATTCTGGGGAAGAAAAACCGCCCAGATTATGAACTCTTTTTGTCTTTAGATGTTTATTCCAAGCAGTGCTTTGGTAGACGCAGCTTAGGCTACACGTGATTTTTGGAGATGACGAATTCCAGGTAGATCAAACATTAATATCCTTCTGAGGATCACTCACTTCATTTGGCTGCACCATTACTTCCAGGAGACGGCAAAAGACAGCAAACACTGTACACTCCCGCACATCCTCCCCGACTTCCCTCCCAAGTTGAAAACCATTGAAGAATAATTCGAGATAAAGTTCTGTCGGTTAGCTAGTTACAGCATTCTCTTAGGGCAGTATTAGCATTAATTAATGTTCGTGAACTGCTTTGAAAAATCTGAAATGCTGTGGAAGTGCTGACTATTAATTTAGCAGAAGCACAAGCCATGAAAGCTGAAATCGAAAGGCAGCTGCGCACTGCTGAAACGTTTTAATGTTTAAATGAACGAGCCTGGAGAAAGTCTCTGCCATCCCGTGTTTATAAATCAGGCAGGAAAGAAGCCTGAGGTGCAGATATTTAAAGTGCTTTCGGGGAGAACACTGAGGTGGGAGGGACGAGGAAGGACTGTGGACCCTCGGGGAGGGTAGCTGCACTCCAGGGTGAACATCAGGCCTGGAGGTTCAGACCTCCATCAGCTTGGAGGCTCTCCCCTGTGCTGGAGGTCGGTAGGGACTTAGGACGTGATCCATGGGGAGGGAGAGAAAGAAGAAAAGGGAAACTAAGAGGAAGGCAAAGAGGAGGCAAGACAGAGAGAGCCCTTGACTGAGATTAAAAGTAGCAAAGAGAGACTCATGACCCAGACAATAGGACAGTGATTGCAGAGGGAAGTGGGGTGGGGGGGTGGAAGATGGTAGAGGGGGTAATGGCCATGGAAGGAGGCTTGACTTGGGGTTATAAGCACACAATACAATATACAGATGATGTGTTATAGAATTGTATACCTGTATAATTTTATTAGCTAACGTCACTCCAGTAAATTCAATTTAAAAAATGATGCTGATGAAACTGGCATTTTCTACTGCAAGTCCGCCCAAGCACAGATTATATCACAGTAATGGCTGCAGGTTGGAACTGCCTCCTGATCCCACCCTCACTAACAGTCATCTCCGAATCCCCACTCCATTACGGGCTGACATGTGGGCCTGAGTGAGCAGATTTGTCCCCCATCCAACCCTAGGACATCTGTATCTTTTTGCATTTAAAACTCAGCTTCCTGAGATAAGGCTGGCATCCTATACCCCTCTCACCCTCACCTTCCACACTCACCATGGCACCGGGAGGGTCTGCTCCCGCCCCCTTCCACACATTTCCTGTGCGATTTTTAATTTCCTCTTTAAGATTGCCCTTGATATTCAACTTTTCTAATAAAGTCACAACACTAGGCCTTTGTCTCCAGATAACTGCTGTTCTGATGGCTGAGACCTATATGTTCTTTCCAGTGAACATGTCCAGGAGAGTGGATTTCCATGATTGTAAAGGACGTTAAACCACTGAACTCATTCCTTGGATGGAACATTCTAGATAACATTGCTGTGGTACTGCTAGAAGCTAGGGGCATAAATTAAATGACCTATACAGCAACCTGTGATTTATTAAGAATCCTTATAGAAAAGATATAAAACTGTCTTCCTTCCCTTCCACCTTTCTTCCTTTCTTTGGTATTTCTTTAGGTTAATTTATTTTATCTTAAGCAGGATATTTGAAAATAGAAAAAAACATATAAGGTAAAAACATAAATGTAGCTCCTCTGCCCAGGTATACCACACATGCATTTGGTCATAGTCTCTGTCTTATCTTCATTCACCATATAAGATAATATTATATACATAACGTTATATTACATATAACTGAATAAATAATGTTTATATATTATATAAATATAAGTAATATTTATAAATATTCATGTACTTATATTTAAGTATTTTATAATATACATATGCACATGATATAAATATAATAAATATAAATGTTTGCATGATACATATCAAGTGTATTATATAACATATGTAATACATTTATATTATAAAATGTTTTCCACAGTTGTCTTTATAATGGATGGTTAATATTTTGCCATGTGGATATACCATGTCCATCCTTTAAATTTAGAAATATACTTTTATTGTTTTCACATTATTTATCCTTATATATAATGTTGTAATAAATATCTTTGGGCAAATATTTTTGTCACAATTTTTATTAAGCAAGGCAATGCCTACTTGCAACAAAATCATTTAAATTTTATGTTTTCTAATTGTCTTACCATGAATTCCTATAAATTATAAACTATCCAAATGAAAAAAGTTTCTCCTAGTCAGAGTAATCAGGTAATTTTTGTGAGTATAGTAATCATCACATTTTAACAGAATTTCAATTCTAATCAGAGATTCAAAGCCTGTGTAAGGAGCACACAAAATGAGTTAAACCATTTCTAAGATATCTGTTAAATGCCAAAATGTGTCAGGTGCCGAGAACACCAAGATGGTGCTAGAGAAACCAAGGTGAATGAAACATGGTCCCTGCCTATGAAAGTCTCCTGAGCCTTTATTTGGTCTATGTCACTGATGGATTGCAAAAATGTGCAGAGTTCTCTCCCTCCCTATATTCACATCAGTGGCAGTGTGATGTTGAAGCATTTTCTGTCCATTCCCTCCACTTGAGTTTTGGCTGGCCAGGTGACTTGCTTTTACCAGTGGAATGCACCGTATGTGACTATGTGCTCATTCCAGTCTGTGACTCAGGGACTTTCCCCACCTTGCTTGCTCTCTTAAAACCCAGCTATCAACATATGAGCATGCCTAGACTGGCCTACTGGAGGAGGAGAGACCACATAGAGCAGAGATGAAATGGTCTATAGAGGTCACCTTGAACAGCCACCCCCAGCCATGCCAACATTTGATCACAAACGCATGCCAACTAAGGCCACAAGAACCACCCAACTTCTCCAGAATCCTAAGCTAAATAACTGTTGTTTGGGATGGCCTGTAACATGGGAGATGCTAATGAACACATATAAAAAAAGATATAAAGTAAAACATAGAAACCAATCACAGCAATGAGCTTAGTATCATAATAGAGGAAGAGGCAAGGAGCTACAAGCAGCTGACTTCTCTTTCTTTAGCTGCTTTTGATCTTGGTGACACTACGGTTTAAGGCAATGAATGTTATGTTCTTAAGAGGAAGCTTTCTACAAAGGAGTGAAAACGTTCTGATAAAGGAGAAAGTTCAATTTTTTTCCTTAAACAATTTCAACTTCCAATGGGTATTCCCTGTGCTAGAATGCAAGTTTACCGAAGTGACAAAGGTGACTGCTCTTGAACTGAGCTACACATTCTCTTGCTTGGGGATGTGATGGTCATTGATGCCGCCAGGCAAGCAGCTGCATAGGCTTCTTGCCCTGAGAGGCAATTGTTACAGAACCTCTGAATTGCCTGATGTGTCCAGGTTTATAGTGTTAGCCAAATAGTTTTCTGTTCTCATAGTAGCTTTGGGTTTGCAGCCCTGGTTCAGGTAAGCCAGCAGCCTTGTGTTCTCTGAGCTTCCTCTCTTTGGTAAACCCATAAATAAGTCTGACTTTTTTCCCCAAAATTCTCTGTGTTCCCATCAAAATCTAGCAGCTAACTGGACCTTTTCTGAGACACCTGCTCTCTGAGACATAAGTACATCTCAAACTTTAATGTGCATAGGAATCACCTGGGGCTGCTATTATATGCAGATTGTGATTCAGTAGGTCTTATTTGGGGAACAAGAATTTGAATCTCTAACTAGTTCCCAGGTGGTGCTCATGCTGCTCTTCCCAGTACAATATTTTAAATATTAAGCTACTATATGACTAATGAACTAATCCCTGCAAACCAAAGGTTACTGGATAACCTGAGTTAGAGAGGGTCTGATCTCAGTTAAAATCTTCCTGCTCGAATTCATTCATAGTCCAGTGAGCAAATCATAGCCTCTGCCCTGTAGGAAGAGACAAAGAATCAGCCTTACTCTGACAGTTCTGTGTGATGAATACTCCAATAAAAGTGTATTGTCAGGTTAGCATCTTTTATTTTTAAGGACTCACTCGCCAGAGCTCAATCATAACAAGCTGTAATGTTGGTTCACCATGAATTCCAGACTTCCCATATATCTTTTCTTTGTTTCATCCCTAACTGTCCTATGTGTAACCATCTCTTATTCCTTTGTTTCTGCCTTGTATAATCCCTCCAAATTAAAATAGCATTGGCCAATTTTCCCAAATCTCCCAACTCCTATTTAAGTTTGAGCTCCAAGACCCCTACACAGCACTATATTTGTTGGCCGTTCTGCTAGGATATGGTTGATTTCTAACTCCTGCTTCTCCTCAAAGCAACTATTCCATTTTATAGTTGAGGCATTAACTCTCTACCTGGCCATGCATTCAACAGTGTAGGCCCTCAACACTCCAGGCACAATCCATGGATCAGCACTCTCACCTGGGAGCTTGTTAGAAATGCAGAACCTCCAGCTCCATCCCAATATACTGAATTAGAATCCTCAGTTTAGCAAAATTCCCAGGTGCCTTTAATTAAAATCTGAGCCCTACTAGTGCAGAAATTTCAAAACATCCAGCTATTCCTGCAGTGTGCGTTTCAGGGCAACTCTTACAGTGTGATAGAGAAAACACCTGGCTTCAAGCTACTTCTTCCAGCCACGAGGTGTATCATTCTCTACATCTAAGAACAGATTATAGGGATGACATCTACTTACAGAGTTGTGACAATGAAATGAGTTAAGATGTATAAAAAACATTTTGCTCGGTGCCTGAAACACTGGTGGTATAGAAAAAATAAATTATTTTGTTTAAGAAAGATAAATGTGAAAAAGTTTGAGAGATACCGCATTGAGATTAATGCATTTAAGAATGAAATGAACAATAGAGTTGGAAATTGATAAGTAGTGCTTTACAAGCACAGAGCAATATATGTAGGGATAATTCTGAAGAGTTTGCTTATTAGTTTGAAATGCAAGGAGTTTTTGTTACTTATAAAGTGTATAAATGCATGAATTTTGAAAATTAATGCTACCAAGCTTTGAATGGTGCTACAGATGTGAAATCAGAGACACATTTGCTTTACCATTGTCCAAAAATTCATATGGCTGCTTTGTGCTTATAAAATAGCATAACATCCTTCCAATACAGAATATAGATGTTTAAAGAGCCGAATTACTGCTGACAATGGCAAGATTTTGGACAGAGTTGCTTTCTTAAACATTGAAACTCAAAGGAGAGTCAGATTAAATAAAATCACTTGGCGTTTGGTGTTTCCTTGGAACCCCATCTGTGTGACTGTAGAAAGGTAGGTCTCCTTTGAAACCAGTTGTTCTTGAGCGATATTAACTGCCCACTGTTGGGGGAGGGAGGCTGCAAGGGGTGTCTCGGAGGTGAGATCCCCCAGCGTAAAGAAGGCCTGTGGAGCAGACATCGAGGGAAAGATTCCACCTTGACCGTGTGCAGCGCTGGTTATAGAGACTGCAGCAGGCAGTGTGCTAAGGTCGGTGCGCAGTTGCATTCTGCTGAATCATCGTTACATAAGGTCACCATCCTGCAAACGTGCAGGGTGGTCGGGTCATGGACGGGTCACCGAGACCTATCAGCCCCTACCCGACACACCTGACCCTCACCAACGAGGTTTTGCATATCCTGAAATCAACAATAAACGAAAAAGCTCAGCATGATTTCTCAATCTAGGGTGTAAAAAAACAATGCAAAGATACATGCAAAGATATTTTTATATCTTGGAATCAACAATAGAGGGAAAAATTCTCCACGTTGGTGTATCTCTCTTGAATGTCATTTTGAATATCGAGAAAAGGAATCATGTTGCTTTCAAATGCCACAGCTAGAGTTCATTAAACCACTTCATTGATTATCCCTAAATATCCTTCTCTAGCTTAACAGGATACTAGAGAGAAATTTGTCTCTTTTTTCTTTTTTTTTTTAAAAAAGCAGGTCCACTTTAATTTCAAATTACTCTTAATAAAATATGGCTGGCTCTTTGGGAAATCTCAGGCCATCTACCAAAAGTATCTAAGTTGCTCTCTTTAAAATCGTTTTAGATTCAAACTTTAAAAAATAATCTAAAAACACAGGCTGCATCGTCTATTAGATTGAACCACATGATATTGCTAATATTTGATTATTTCTGAGATGTGATAATGGCATTTTAATATAGTTCAACTTAACAGTTTCCTCTCTCTACACTAGCATTTTCTATTTAGTGTAATGTCAGTTAGGAAAATGTATTTTTAGATGGTCAAAAACCTGAGTTGCTTTCTGATTCAAGGTTTGGCACTCCCTAGGTCACAAGCATTAGAAGTCCTTAATCTGCATATATAAACCACCTGGTAAATAGAGCAGTCTTATACTGCTCTGATTTATTCCTGGCAGCTGGGTCAGCAGCCACGGGGTTGAGCACTCCCTTATAATTAGAGGGCCAGAAAACAAGAAACGAGGGTGGTTTTTCAAATACCTTCATCTAGAAACATTTAGCAATAAAATGGCTTTAAAAATTGTTCCCCTCAGGTAAATGCTTTGACCAAAAAGTCTTATACATGGATCAATCAATTATAACAGAAAGGCTTGAATAATCACTCATGTCACTAACTCTACAACTCTAGTTTCAATGGTGAATGGGGAACAAAGTTACCAGGATTTTGCCCAATAAACAGTTGGAGTGTCATGGAGTAAAACAAAATCAGCCCATGCCTCTCCCCTTTCATGTTTGCTGTCCAGCACTGTGAAAGTGTTGTTTTTAATGATTACACAGAGGAACAGGAAAATGCTGCGCTGCCTTCAAAGCCATTAAGGAGATTTAGTCGTGTTCAGCGGAGCATTAGACATGTACGTATTTCATTGCTTCTCAATTTCCTGAAAACTTGTAAGTTGCTGATTCTTACAGAATGATGGTATACGTAATGAACTTGGATGTGGACTAACCAAAAGTCTATATATACTACTGTTCTGAATAATAAAAAACTTCTTTTGAAAAGCAGCTTATAACATCCTGCCTCTTTCAGACGATAAATGAAATCCTGGCCCTCAGAGCGTCCGTATGTGACCCAGTGTCTTACAAATTAGGATGCACCATTAGAAAGCACAGTGGCTCACACACCACACCCAGAGGTAGCCCATGAAGCTCTTCTAATTATTAAGAGAGCTTCTTTTAGCCCGCTCTACAGTGGGAGGACAAGTTTCCTTATATTCCGAGACCACTGTAATCGCACAAGAAATGCCCTCAACTGAGTGTCCGCAGAGAGGCTCCATGTCCAGGGGAACACAACAGACAGGCAAAAGCAGCCACTTAGAGGAAACCCATCTAAACATTCTCAGTTGCCAGAAAACAATAAACCGAATTTATCAAAGGCTCATCTGCCCGAAATCAACATATTCAAAATGAACACAAAAGCAAGCAACGTGCCTGTTAGCACCTATTAATCTCTCCTTAGTGGGCTATAAATCATCTCTCACAAGCAGTAACATATCCTTGGAAGAACATCTCATCCTGTGTGTCAGAAGAATACGTGCATCTGGCCTGGAATTTCACATCTCCATGATGAAGATGGAAGATACATTATAAAATGATTATTAAGCAATAACCAACTGCAGAAAGAGAGAACTGGGTGTGGATTCTGCTCAGAACTTCCAGGAAGGAAATAACTTGGCACATACCTGGTCCAGCAGGATTCAGCCTGGGGTTCGGACATCAGCGCCTTCTCTTTTTTCAGACAGGGAGAAGCTGGAGCCTGTGGAACGTGCCCTGTGACTCCAGGGGAACTGCAGGGACTGATGCGGGGGAAGGGAGAAGGGCTGGGATGAGCCGAGCGTCAGGAGCCACTCAGACAATGTGGACTAAAGACGCAAGAGCTGCAGTCCAGGCCGCTGTTCCCAGAAGCAGCCCAGTCTCCTGGGATCACGGGATCTAGGAGATCTCAGGGGGAGGAGGGGGAATGATGGGATGAGAGACACCTGGGTGCCTGGGGTGCCGGAGGCCCCTCCTCCCAACTCCTTTCTCACCCCACCGGTCGCGCAAATACCAATACTCCAGGACTCACTGCCCTCCCCTGCCCCTCAGAGGCCCAGGACCAGGCAGCCTCACCCCAGAGGCCCAGAGGCCAGCAGGTGCAGGGAAGGGCTCTGGCCCACAGGCTGTGTAAGGGAGGGACCGCCCGAGGCCAGAAACAGCCCTGGGAGTGGACTGAACATGCCCAGGGGCAAATCTACAGCCTTTCAGGAGCACAGAGGGCCTGGCATCAGGCAGGAGTGTGGAGCAGAACCTTGGGGCCCCAATCCAGACTATTTCTTAGGTTCTGCATGGAGATTAATACAGAAACTTCAAAAAATTCAAATAAGCTTTTATTACAACTCCACTGAATCATTTTACATCGTTGAATCTAATGTTAATCTATTTGCACTGAAATGTTGTCTTTCTAAATTTATTTAGCAACTCTTTTATATCGTGTTTTACAAAAATATTGGTCCACAATGGCTTGGAAATTTAAGAAATTATAATAAACAGGAAGCAGAAACAAAAACAAGAAGCGGTTCCTTCTTTACAGAAGCTCTAGCCCATCTCTAGCTTCCTAATAAATTCTTACTAAAGCCAGCCATTGCTAGGTGCTTTCCTCTTGTCTTTGAAGATACCAGGAAAAGGAATTTGAAGACCTCCCTCGGAGTTCGTTTTGGTGTTTGGAGCCCCCATTTTTCAGAAGCCCCGGTTTGTAGCTAACATGAATCGAGGGGCTACCCCGCACTGCCACTGATAGCCATGGGGAACAGGTCACCACATTCCTCCTAGTCCACTATTGAGACAATATCGCCTCTGTCGTCTGTGCCATCGCCCACCCTGCCCACTTCCCCCTTCATGCCAGGGAAGAAGAAAACAGAGAGAAAGGGTAGCTGGTTGACTTTTACCTGAGCTAAATTAACAGAGTTTAGAATAATAAGCAGCCCACCATTACATTTTTTTTTTATTTTTATTTTTTTCTAACTACCATGAGGCTGAGATCAGACTTGCTTTACCCAAAGTTCACAAGGGGTTGCCAAACACTTGGGAAAAAATGTGTCCTGAACCAGGTCAGACCAGGGTACAGCCCTGGCGTTGGAGACAGAGTGTGTCTTGAAATGTGGCTTATTTATTGCGGTTGTTTTGTCCTTCGATCTAGACACTAAGGGTTCTTACACTTTACCACCAGTGGAGTCTTTTAAGTCAGCCATGGCTCTAATGATTCACCAATTAACCTTAATTAAGACAGTTCTCGCGTAACAGCACAACCAGAGAGTTCACTAAAGGAACAGCTTGACAAACGCTGTCATTTAAAATCCTTTCCACACATGTTACTTTCTTAATTAGGAAGCCAGGTTGCGAAGACTCTCTATTCACAGACAATGTTTGGAAAATTGGAGGAGAGAAGAAGGGGCAAGTTCCCCTTCAGGCTCCTCAACCGCACTGGTTACAGGGATGGACTGACGGGGCAGGGCCAGGAAGAACATCACTGTGCACGTTTGCTCCAGGTGGAAAATAAAATGATACCAAATCACTGAAGTCAGTTTCCTTTTTCAAGGAAAGAATAGAAAATGAAAGGAGGCATTTAATCAAAATAATGACAGGATTTAAGATTGATATTTTTCCTGTTTCTATTAGGCTGGAAGTCACACCAACACTATACAGTTAATAGAAAATGCTAACAAATTTGGTGTTTTAAACTATAGTTTTCACATCTTTATAATATGGGATCCTTTTTTAAAAAAATACGTTTTTATTGATTTCAGAGAGAGGAAGGGAGGGGGAGAGAGAGATAGAAACATCAATAATGAGAGGGAGTCATTGATCCGCTGCCTCCTGCACGCCCCGTGCAGAGGATCAAGCCTGCAACTCGGGCAGGTGCCCTGACCAGGAATCGAACCACGATCGCCTGGATCCTAGGTCAATGCTCAACCGCTGAGCCACGCCGGCTGGGTGGGATCCGCTTTTTTAAAAGACATAGTTCTATCCATTCAAGTCATGATTTATGCCATTCAACAGATTTTTATGTTGAATTTTCAGATTTCTTATCCTTTCCTTACTTTTGTAAAAATGGAATATTTTCTTTCAACATATTTAATTTTATTTCAAAGTAACTTACTGTGAAATCTACCATATAAAAATGTACAGAATATGTATATGAAGTGTTTTAATAAAATTTATACCGAACATCTGTTCCCTAATTATACCTCCTTCCTCCTTCCACTCCAGAAATATCTTTTCCTAAGTTTATGCTAACAATTTTCTCCATTATGTTTAGAGTTCCCCCACCTAGCTGTAGTATAGTCCTAAATTGTGTCTAATTATGCACATTTTTGGCATTTACATAAGTCAAATCATACTGTAGTATTATTTAAATTTTTCCATCAATGAATTTTTGACATCCATCCAAGTACATGTGTGTAACTCAACTTCATTTATTTTCACTGATATGTTATCCTGTCATATGACTATTATAAAAAAAAAATCTAATCTACTCTAATGATGTTGAACACTTAAACTGTGTCACAGGCAGAATTCCAAGATGATCCTATTGTCCTACTTGATTCTGATATCAAGATTTTATTAGCTTCAAGACATGAGTTTTAAAGTATCCTCTCTTTCCAGTCTCTGGAAGAAATTTCTTAAGTTTAGAATTATCTATTCCAGTAATATTTGGTATGACTTTCCTTTAAATGTAAGTAAAATGAGAATAAGGCTACTTAAATTTTCTATTTTCTGAAATTATTCACATTTTTTGGAATATGTTTCAATTTCACTCAATTTTCCAATATATTGGCATACATTTTTTCATAACCACCTCTATTATCATTTTATTATTTGCATCATTAGGTATGCGTTTGTGTTCTCAGTCTTCACATCTCTTGTTAGACTCTAGTTACACTCTTTTGAAAGAAATAAGGGTTGGCCCTACTGATGTTATCTATCATATACGTGTTTTCTTTTTATAGATTCCTGCTCTTTATTACTTCCTTTTATATCTTTAGGTTTATAATGCTTTATTTTGTTTTGATTACTTTTATTTTGTTTTTTCTTGCCTTTTTCTTAAGTTGAAATCTTAGCTCATAAACCGTCATCTTTTCTGGCATAAAACTTTGTGATTTTTTTCCCCTCTCTAAGAAGCACTACCTGCATCACACACATTTTCATTAGTAGTAGTTTTATTATTATTTAATACTAGTAAATTGTTAAATACAGATAAAGTCCTTTGCTTCTTCTTTTCATCTATGGAAACATGTGAACCTCCAAAATGGGATCATCTCATGTTGTGCTTTTTTTATGCTGTGCTTTACTTTTGTGTTAAGACTTTACCTTATATACAAAACTGATGATGGGTCTCAAGGCTCTCAATTCACTAAAGAAACTTTGGTTGGTATTTTGGTCACACAAGCAATGATTTATCTTTTCTCATATTCCTTTTTAAGCTTAGTGGTCACCTGAACTTCAGGAGATACACTTCCCAGCCACCAATTACTGGACTAAGAATGCTGATCTTAACTTGACCATTCCATCTTACTTTCTGTTATTATCAGTATCCTTTCACCTAAATGTCTTTTGATTCTGTCTCCACACACATAAAAAACACATTTATTTTATGCCTGAACTTTTGATTTAAAAAACAGTATCCTCTGGACCAAGTGGAAATGACCGATGTTGTAGGAAACAACAGACCTCTCCCCCTTTGCTGTGTCTGGCTGACAGCGACTTAACAGGCTTTGTGAACATCAAAGGCTGTAGACAGCTAAGGAAAAGCCCCATGGTACCTTTTCAGTCCTTTATCTTTCTTTTTCAAACCTGCAATGTGTGAGTATTCGTTTTATGCAACTTGCATTCAAATTTCTGCTGTTCAAGCAAAAAAATGTCTTTCACCAATTTTAAATTCTTCACATATTTCCTAATCCTCTGCATGTAGGTGAGTGAGAGTGAGCAGCCATTTAAGAAGATTCAAATAATTCCTCCTGATACCTGGACTTAAGCAAACTATTCTATATGCAAACAACAAAAATATAAATGTGGAAATATATATATATATATATAAAGAGAATTTATTACTAAGATACAAGGGTTTTTGTGGACTCTGTGACCTGTTAGATCTGAGAAGGGTCTAGAAGCAGAACTTAGAAACTATGTATAGGCTGTCAGAGCCCAAAAGTCACTTTAAATCCCAACTATAAATTCTCAAGAAAGAGAAAATTCTATTGATCATGTCTTAGGACAAGTGCTCGTTCATTGTCTAAACAACGATGGTGATAGGATAAGAACAGATATGAAAGGGCGTTTGGAGATCAACTGCTTTATGTGGGGCCAACAATTCTTGGAGACAGAACAGTAGCTATTCCATAAAGAGGAGAAGCCTGCATTAAACAATCTCTGCCAGAATTTGGAGGGAAAGGAGTCAAGCTAAAAATCATTGGAGAGAATATAATGCAATTTTATAGATGCAAATGGAGAGTTAATATGTGAATAATCAAAGTCTTTTTAAAAAGAAAAGAAAAAGAAGCATACTACAAAGAGTTGCTATCAAATGAAATTAAGCACAATGAAAAAATATCCTGATAAAGTAAAGACCTGACCTCAGAAACAATAATTAAAGATACTATTCTAAACATATACTGGTGAAAATCTACAATGTAAAGAAATAAAGTAGGGCCCTGGCCACTGTGGCTCAGTTGGTTGAGCGTTGGTTGCTCCATGCACCAAGAGGTTGCCAGTTTAATTCCCAATCAGGGCACATGCCTGGAGTTTTGGGCTTGATCCCCAGCAGAGGGCGAGCAGGAGGCAGCGGATCAATGTTTCTCTCTCACACTGATGTTTCTATCTCCCTCTCCTTCCTCTCTCTCTAAAATCAATAAAAATACTTTAAAAAAAATAACGTATGAATATCACAAGCACTCAACAGAAATGGTACCAAGGTGAAAAAAAGATATATAAACAAGAAAATTCGGGTGGCCTTTATTTCTTTTATGAAATTTAGATATCAGAACCAGTCTGAGAAACATCTAAAGGTTTTGAGTAGAAAATTTGAGACTCCCATAATTTGAAATAAGCCAAGTTTTCTTTCATATGTATAAATCAAACAAAGATATTCTCCTCCCTTTCCACTGGGGAAAAAGTATTCTGACAACCTAGAGAGCCTCTTCCTCAGCCTGTAAAACTCCACCCATCTCCTTACCTGGCCACTCCTTTGGTTCATCATGGTTCAGAATCAGCCCAGTGGCAGTTCCTTCCCTGGGCCCTCCAACTAAAGCATTTGCCATGTTGTCTCTTTCAAAGGACAAAGTCATTTTCTCTCCTTGCACATTTCAGAATTTGTGTTTATATATTCAATTGTGTTCATCATTAAATACCAATCTTCCACATCATTTTATAAGACTCATGGGGGAAGGCGCAGTTCCAATTTTGTTCACCGTGGTACACACAGTGCATTGCACAGCATCTGGTAGAACATATTCAATAAATGTGGTGGGGAGGGGAGGGGAGGGGAGGGGAGGGGAGGGGAGGGGAGGGGAGGGAAGGGAAGGGAAGGGAAGGGAAGGGAAGGGAAGGGAAGGGAAGGGAAGGGAAGGGAAGGGAAGGGAAGGGAAGGGAAGGGAAGGGAAGGGAGGGAAGGGAGGGAAGGGAGGGAAGGAAGGGAAGGAAGGGAAGGAAGGGGAAGGAAGGGGAAGGAAGGGAAAGGAAGGGAAGGGTCATACCTCTACTTGAACTGGAGAGGGCAGGCAACTGGAACAAAAGGAAAAGAGCAGTAAAAGGCCATAGGGTAGAGTCTTAGATAGGACTGCTACAACAAAATATTACAAACTAGGTGGCTTCTAAACAACAGAAATTCCTTTCTCACAGTTTTCACAGGGTGCCAGCAGGGTTGGGTTTTGGAAAGAGCCCTCTCCTGGGTCACAGACTGCACACTTCTTGTTGTTTCCTCTCATGGCAGTGCAAGCAAACTCTCTAGTGACTTATAAAGGTACTAACTGCATTCATGAAGACTCTACCTCCATGACTTCATCCAACTATAATTACCTCCCAAATATTCCACCTCCTAATATCATCATATTGTGGGGGAGAGTTTTAACATGTGTATTTGCAGGGGACACAAACATTCAGTCCCTAGGTAGACTGCTGGACACAGGGTCTAAGGAGGGGTCCCAATACTTCTGCTTGAGAAGGCCTCATTCCCATGAGCATGGAATGTAAGTAGTTATTGAAGGCTACAGGGAGTAGATAAAGTGATGGATGGAGGAATTTGTGAAAATGTGGAGAAAGAAAGGGTGAAAGATAAGATGAGAATATCTTTCTCTAATCCCCAATAGAAATCCCTTTTAGTTAAATTTTTATTGAATGAGCAGAAATTGGTTGTGTCCTAAAGAAACAGATTTTAAACGATACATCTCTTAGATAGGCTATTCTTTTCAAAGAGTTGATAATGGAAGCTATTTTTTCTCTGAAAAGAAGAAGTTTTTCATATTATGCCTGTTCTGTCACTTCAGCCTTAGAAGGAAAACTATATCTAGCAAACAATAACATCCTGAAAGTAGTGAATTCTTTCCAGCTCCTTTTGTAACAGGAGAGCTTTCACCACCCAAGTGACCAGTTCTGGGCTTTGTTCCTCCACCTCACTAGAGTTTCTCTGTCTGTTAAGGAATTTATTACTTGTTGAGGTCACTAGGTAGTGTGTCTATGCCTATATAGGTGTCACAGAATATTGGCATTGGGGAATTGCCCAAACCAGGCAGTTCAAATAGGGTTAGGCAAAGTCACAAAGCACAAGTGGTGTTCCACTACTAGGAGCCATCCCTGGGTGCTGTGCTGACGATTGTTAATGGAAGTTCAATATTCATAATGAGAGATGAGCAACTAATACAGTTCTTCTATCTGGGGAACAGACAATGTTGGCACAAGCTGGTAGCTTGGTTTAGCTCCCAATGCTGGACACCAGCAGTGTATGGCTCTTTCCCAATGCTGACTCCAACTACTCCTTATGGTTCCCTTGAGTTAGTAGTTTGACATTACACCTCCTGGCCCAGGCAATGTCTCACTTGGCTTTTCCTAAGTCTTTGTGTATTCAAAACTTAAAAGCCATCTTTCCCATACAAATCCCAGCATATAAAAATAAATTGAGTATTTATAATTCCTATTAAAGTTTTTTTAATATTTTAGTACATGTTTTTTGTTATTTATAAATATATGTAGAATGTGAAACCAAGGAAAATAGACAAATTTCAGAAGTCGTATTACCAATCAGTGAGTAAATAATTATATATAACAAATCTATGTTATAAATTTTGTTGTTTAAATTATGTATATGCATTCTTACATTTGTCAGCCTAATTTATCTATTTTTGATAGAGTTTTAAAAAATCTCCAATGTTTCTGTGTGTGTTCCCTTGATTTCTCCTTATAATTCTGCAAGTTTTACTTTTATTAGCTTGAAACTTATGCTGTTGATTGCCTGCAAGTTCATGATTAGCATAGTTTCTCATTGGCTTGTTCTTTTTTCATAATTATATGGTGTCTTTTTTATCCTAGTTGTGTCTTAAATTTTATCTTGACAGATATTACTTTTGTCACGCTGCTTTTTTTACTTAGTATTTGCTTTGTTTCTCATGCCTTTATTTTGAATCTTTCTATACGGTGTTTCAGGTGTATTTTTTGTCTTATGGAAGCAACCTATTTCAAACTCAATTATACACATGGTGATTTTTAATAGGAACATTTAACCTATTTACCTATGAGTTTCATGGAGTTTATTTTTTTAACTAAAAATTTTTTTCAATTACAGTTGACATACAATATTGTATTTTCAGTATATACTATACTATATAGTGAGTGGACAGTTGTATAACTACGAAGTGATGACCCTAATAAGTCTAGCACCCACCTGACACCAGAGTGGAATTTACTTCTATCATCTAGTTTTTGGTTTGAGATAACCTTGCCTTTTCTTTATTGCTGTAATTCTCTTTCTCTGCCTTCAGTTGGTTTGGTAAGATGTTCTGTTTTTCCCTTTTAATTTGTTTTGCAATAAATTGTTTTGTTTGTCTGTTTTTGATTTCAAGGTTATCTCATCTGGCCCGCCAGGGCCTTAATCTGGAACGAGGTTCAATTACCAGCAGCCACATTGGGAATGTGGCAGATCCACGCTCAGATGAACAGCCCAGTTGCCACAGCTCCTGGCCATGCACATGGGTCTGTGTTCCCACCGTTCTCAGGCTTCAGCTCATTAGGAACTCTGTCCCCAAGAAAGGATTGGCAGAAGAATTTCACCTTTCTATAAGAGCGAGTGTGTCTACCCAAGCCTCTGTGGTCTCCCACAAGGACACTTCTAGTCCTTTTCGCCTGAAAGTAACCAAAACCTCTTGCAACTGCTGCCTACTTAACATTCAAAGTGTTGCAAAGTCTTACCTTCTGCTCCGCTCACCCTTCTGTTTTTCCGTTCTGTTCCTTAACTGTGGAAACGCTTGTCTTTTGTTGAGCCTAATGTCTCCCTTTGTATATATTTTCCCCCTCTTGCTATATGATTGGAGCAAAGATGTCATCGTGACCTGAAGACTCTCTGTTCTCTTTGGAATTCTATGGTTTTGGCCTAGACATTGCCCTCTCTCTCAAGTGATCCCTTTTGATTCTCAACAGACTGTTTTGGAAGTCAGAAAACAGAACATTGTTTCTTTTTTTTCCATTTCTTCTCTAATGATCTACTTATCCTCAAGGCAATGTAGATGCCTCTTACTGAGAAGGGGAAAGGTCGTGATAAAAGGGAAATGCTAAAAAGTAAAATCTCAAAATTACTATTTTTAGATGTTTTCTGTGCATGTCCGTAATGAGGTATATTCTTCAAAGCCTAGCGGGGGCCACTCGTGTGTATTCTAGCAACAACGGCTAAGACTGAAATAATGTGGCTTATTGACTTCCTCCAGCATTTTCTATTCCTTCTGGTGTGTCAACTGCAGGAGCTGAGAAAGGTGAGGAGGGGAATGCTGCGTTCTTCAGGCCCCGCTGCCCCTGGGAAGTGAGGGGCAGGGCCGAGGAGGAGTGGTCGTGATGGCAGGAGGAAGGCATGATGAAAGCAAATTTATCCCTTGGGGACTGTGAACGCAGGGCCAATTCTTGGCTTTTGTGGGGTTGGATAAAGAGAGAGCACCTGAGTAAAAGATAGGGAGCCCTCAAATAGGTAAGGGAAGTAAATGACCTTGAAAAAAAATCACATACTAAAATACACATTTGCTGAGCCGGCCACTGTGCTCACATCCAAGATCTGCTCGCTCTCCATTCTCTTCTCGCTAATGTTTTATGAAACTCTTTTCTCTTCCAGGACACGCCGAATGCTCAGGCAAACTAGATTCTATGTGGACTTTAATGCCTGTGAAACAAGATGCACACACTATGGTCCCCAGGCCTGATCAGGGCACAAGGACCACTCAATGACTGTGGACTCAACTAAAAATTTCTATCTTGATACATGTTTAAAAGTAAGTACACTGAAAATAAAGATAACAAGAATTAAAGCAAAGCATGGACAGAATTTCACTCTTAAAAATCATCTTTACAAGATGGTGTGATGGTCAGTTTTATGCGTCAGTTGGCCGGGCTGAACTCCCCAGTCATTCAATCAAACGCTGCAGGTGTTGCTATGAAGGTGTATTACGTATGTGAGTAACATTTGCAACCAGTAGACTGCTTCTGTGGCACCAAAGAAATCTCCAGACCTACTCTTTTCAAAGTCCACATCCCTGGTGGTTGGAGGAGCCAGAGCTAGAAACAGTATCTTCTGAGGTTACAATGCTGCTGGCAACCCTGCCCGCAGGCAGTGGCTAATGGGAACCGGGTCCTCTTTCTCAACTTGAGTTTTTTCATCCATAAGAAGGTGAGTGGAAACCAATAAATGACTTGTAAGAGCGTTATTATGTCAAGTCTTTATTATTGAGCTAGAAGAAGCCTGCTGAGTTATTATTTTCCAGTACATTTACTTATTTTACCAGGGAGTAAAGTGGGTGGGAACGGCAGGTAGGAGCATGTGTATATTCCGTTGTCTGACTCCAGGGGGCAGTAGCTTCCTTAGTAAAGAGAGGTCAATGGGCACTAAACAGCACACGGAGGACACTGATCTTCCGTCTCCTAAACCCGAGGTAAGGAAACAGCTCCACCAAAATGCACTTTTCTAAAGAAACATAAAATTTTTAAGAAATCAGGCACCCATTCTAAAGACAGTATGGCTCTAAGGACATCCTCAGATCACAAAAATCGTCGGTGCAATGATAATATTTCTCCTGAAGGGTTTCCCTTAGGTTTTCCTGGATGGGTTTTTGGTGAGAGCAGATTTATTTTTTTAACAAGTGCACACACATGGCATCCTCTTTCTTGATGACACGGGCTTTTGCTTTTTCCAAAATGTGTCTGGCAAGCTCCAAAGCCAGAGAAACAAAACTGAGAGGGCTGATGTTACACAATGATCTACAAGTGGTACCCGAAGCTGTTCCGGTTTCCTGGTGCTTCCCGATTGCCCAGGGATGTGTCGCATTAGCACTGGGGAGTTTCCTACCTAGCAGCAATCCTGCATCTTTACTCTATTTTTCCATTTTCATTGGTGGGAAGGAAAGAAGGAAGGGAGGGAGGAAGGGAGGGAGAAGACAAACAGTAGCAGAAGACTCAGATTATTCTAACAGAATTGCCAACTTTTAATTGTTTTCTTCCCCATGTGACTTTAAGCCCAATGCTTGTAGCAGAAGCCTTTGAAATTCTTACAGCTAGAAAGCTGAGATTTCTGAAGGAATGAATATGCATGGCACACATAATCTACAATTTATTAGCCTGCTTCACTGGTCATTATGGAGATTTGATTGTAATGCTTAGTGGCACTAACATCCTCTCCACATCTCCCTAACAACATTTATGGTCAGTAATAATATTAGTTCAGTCCTTGAGCTGTGCTCTGCAGAACGAATCTGCTAGGGCTCATCTTGCCTCATTACCCCTAACAGGGCTCCCGTAGTCATGTCACACTCCAGTGACACGCCAGACACAAATGACATCTTTTAAATATTTCCTCTGACATATTTCATTTGACATGTTAGCCTCCCCATTAGTGCTATGCACCAGGGAGTGACAAGAGGTGCCTCTTCAGGTGAGCAGGACGGTGGAAGGATGTCACAACAGCACTGGGGGACAGCTAAAGAAGGCCTCCATGAATGTGTCCAGGAAAATCCCTTGAACTTGTTTACTCAGCTCGGATGGACAACGTTGGCGTCCCATCCAGATGCCCTCACACCACTTTTATTGGCATTGTGCACCCATTCCCCCTGCTACTAATGGCTGCCTCCTGCCACCATGAGCACTGTAGCTGCCCAGACTCTGCCCCACGAAGGAGCCCATAGCTATGACCGACTGGCACAGAAGAACCAAAGCCCAGCTCCTTGGCCTTGAGGCTGGACAAACTGGGAGGTGTACTCTATGCTCCAGAAACCCTTGCAGGACCAAGCTGTGGCTGGGGCTTCCCTTCCTGCTCCCCACCGATGCTTGCTGGCCTCTCCGGGGAGCCTGATAAACCACTTGCACAGGAGTGTTTGGCTCAGGGTCTGCTTCTGGGACAACTCGATGGCAGAGGCTTTAGGTAGGCTCCTGACTCTCCAGCTGCGGGCAAGCCTTGTGGCCGTTCTGCTTCTGGATTTGCTTCCTCCAGGGCGGGGAACCTTGCAGCAGCCCAGCATGTATGCCCTTTCAAGCCTGTCCACCTCTACTCAAGGCCCCAGGGGCCTCCAGCACCTTGGGCATTTGGTTCAAACTAACTTACAGGAAATCAACATATTTTTATTGTTTACTATCATCATTTACGTGCATACTTCCATTTTATCTTCTCACCATTTCAAGGACATGTTGGTAGATCCATTTTATAGTTAAGGAAACCAAAGCTCAGAAAAGTGATAAAATCTGAACAAAATTCCGTTCCCTCCCTCTTCAAAAATGTGAGGCCTTTAACCCAAGGGTTCAACTCCAAGTCCAGTGAATGTTTCACATGCTTTACTGCAACGGTTCCACGGGGGTAACCAAGACATGATGTTCCCAACTGAATGTAAGTAATGCTCAGATGACGCCACATCATGGTCATATCTGCAAGAGGGCAGAGGCCCGTCCACAATCACAACAACAAGCAAACACCCTCTGTTTTGACTAAGGGGAGTAACTGTCGTTCTTTGCCAATGACAAGCCTCGCCTCACTTTGGTCTTCCTGCCTCCTAGATAAAGTTTACTACTCTAATTGCTTGACAGCATCTAATCTAGATTCATCCAAAGTCCAAATCCTCTCAGAAGCCCTGCTCAGTAGCCCCTCACTGAGACAATCCCCGGCTTCTATTGTCCTTTGCTGCAGCACCTAAGGAAACCTACCTTCACTTACTTTAGGTATGTTCCTGCGGTTTCAGCATCCAGATTTCATCTCCCATCAAGTTATTTTTCGAAATAATTTCTCAGAATAATTATGCCACCGCCTGGCACCATGTTTCACGAAATGTCAGGCTTTGTTAATTATACAATGTTCATGTCCCCGTAGAAAGAAAACATGCTGCTGATGCAGGTATTCCAGGCACCCAGGGACCTGAGTTGTTCGCGACCCACTGTGGGCTCTTGGCTTCACGTAGGAAAAAATTCAAATTTGAGCCAGCATAGAGCTTAAAGTGAAAGTGAGCTTATCAGCGAAGCAGTGAGACCGAATGGGCTACTCCACAGACAGAGCAGGCCCTCTTGGGCGGAATTGCTTCCTTTTTCAAGGTTCATTTAATGGGGGGCGGGGTAAGGTATTGATTGCGGGGGTGGAATATTCAGGGTCTTCCCAGGAAGGGGGTGAAGATTTCTCAGAGAAGCATCAAGGGTTTCACAAATCCCTCCAGGTCCTATACTCCAGAGATATAGTCCTTGAGAGAGATTTTCTTTAGAAGCTTGAGATTGTCATGTACCAGCTCCCTACTGACCCTTAGACCCAGCACACTAATTCTGAGCAGCCCTAACAGTATCAAACCAGCCCTGCAGCTGTATTACGTGGAGAAATAATAGCATATATCCATCCAAAGAAATGTATAAGAATTTTCATTGCAGCTTTAGTCATAAGAGGAAAGGTAAATATTTTCTGAAATTTTGCTTTTTTGAATGTTTTGAGTCTATTATACATTTCCCATGTGCCAGACACACTATGTCACTTAGTACTCGTAACAGCTCCAGGAGGTAGACTTATTACTGGAGCAGTGTGTGAAGGAGGACATTATGGATCATTCGAGAGGCAAAATAACTTCACTGAATCACCATCCCCCCACCCCCCGGGAAAGAAGGGGCTCGAACCAAGGAAGTTGATTCTCCAGGGCATCTTTTCTTAACCGCATACGCATCCAGAAAATCTCCCCATAGACCTGTAGGTGGAGACAGGCAGAGTCCTCTGTGTCCTACATAAAAACAACTGGCAATATCTGCAATGAATATTTATAATGGAAAGCACTTGGTATTTGTGCTGTATGCATTGTTGTCACAAAAAATGTGGAGGTAAATATTTATAAACAGCTATTACGGGAACTAGACTTCTAGGGGAGAATTTTGAGCTCAAATTTCTGCTTAGAAGTTTTCTTTTTAACATGGAAATATGCAGACTGACTCCAAACAGGAGCCTTCCTCCTATCCTGCCTTTCGCTGGCCAGCTAAGCCTCTGCCAGAATTCAGCACTGGGTCCCCGGGAAAATGACTGCTTTAAAATAGTTTAGCTACAAGGAGACACTTCTCACCCACTGCAGTAGCTAAAACAATCAAGGCTAGCAAATACCGAAGACCGGAAAGAATGGAGCAACTGGAACCCTCCAGCGCTGCTGCAGAGAGTGAAAAATTGCAAAATCGTTTGGCAGTTCCTAATAACAGTAAATCCCTTCACCTACCCTGTGACTCAGAAATCTCACTCCTCGGCATTGACCCGAAAGAAATAATAATATACACCCATCCAAAGAAATGTATAAGAATTTTCACTGCAGCCTTAGTCATAAGAGCCACAAACTGGACACAGTCCAAACATCTGTGGACAGATGAGTGATCAACGACTTGTGATATAGCCACACAATGGCACGCTGCTCCATAAAATGCAACAGGCTGCTGACCCACGCTACCAGTATTGGCTACTACATGCAATATGAATATCAAACATCCTTCCGAGCAAACAAAGCCAGATAAAAAAGACGATATACAGTATTGTTTCATTCATATGTCACTCTAGAGCATGCAAACTCTAGTAGCAGAAGAGAGGTCAGCAGGGTCCTTTGATGGCTTGGGGTCTGAAGCAGAAGGTACATGCGGGAATTTGTTGAAGTTGAAGGGAACCAAAGTTTTGCTACCCTGAGCAGCCTTTTTGGTATATTGATTTTAAGCTCTTTATTAAGAAATAAGACTCAGAAAGAATCTTTGGCCCTCCCCTCTGTCCTGCCCAAGAGATTCAGACAGAAAAAGCTGCTTCAGGAAGGAAATCTGAGGATGTTCACCTTCACCTGATTGAGATTGATTATGGCAAACAGGAGGGCTTCAGGTAGGTGCCCCTTAGCTTGTGTCCCATTGTTTCTCAGTTGCCTGGCAAGAACTCCTCCTCAACTGCCTGAAAATCGCCCATTCTCACTCCTAAGATCTAATACCCATTCCCCCTTCCTCCAGATGTTATGCATACCCAGTGCTGCCTCACTGTCTTTGGACTTCCCATGCTCATATGAATTCCCCATGCGCATGTATGGAAATTACTAAAATTTTATTTTCTCCTGTTACTGCATCTCTGTTGATCTGATCATTATCCCAGCTAGAAGTTAAAAGTGGGAGGGAAAGTTTTAATATTTTTTTGGCCCCCACGAAGTCTGCATCTTGTTCTCTGCCTTGATGGGTTGTAGGAACTGTGGGTCACTGTGGGCGCATGTGTATCTTCTTCAGTATCTTGATAGGTGGTGGGTGATTGTCAAAACTCATTGATCAGTATCCGTAAAAATCTGTGTTTATTGTATGTAAATTATATCTTAACACATAAGAGTCCTGAGAGAAAAAGAAAGCAGTTTAGATGGTGAGTGTACATCCTTGGCAGGCTCAGCTGGTGACCTCGCTTCCCAAGGCACAGGCCCCCACAGACGCTTACTGGGTTCTTCAGCAGAGCCCCTCTGGCACACCGGAGGGGCCAGGCAGGAAACATGCCTGTGAAAACCCACTGCCCCACTCTTCCAGCTCTCTGTGTGAAACTAGAAAAAGCTTCTGAATTCCAAGAAGCAGCCAGGATGAAAACAGTCTTCCCTCTCCCCATGTTTAGTGTCTGGGGTCCCGGACCTGAGAAATGACTGAAACTCCACGTCGAGCTTTGCTTGGGTGGCTTCGATTCCCTTCCTGGTGGATCTCCTACTAGTTTGGACTACGTTTGGGGATCCACCTGGGGCTTGGAGGAGTTGAAAGGGGCATGCCGTTATAAGAGCTACAAGCCAGAAGGTACTTATTTTTCGTGGGAGCTCTCCCTCTGCCTTTCGGATAAGCCTGACCTGCTTGACGGCCCCTCCCAAGAGAAATGCATGGGGCACACGATCAGGGGCAGGAGTAAAGGCCATTGACACAGCCTGGGTCAGGAAGACGTCTCTGCCAATTTCCAAGAGGCCCTCTGGCATGACTAAGCCTCCAATACACTAAACGAATTTAGAGACACATTAGCTTGATTTAGAAAATAATACTTATTAAAACACATGGTTGCTTTGGAGAATTGTCTGCCTTCTTTCCTTCCTCAAACTGAACTGTGGGGTTACAAATACCTTCCCAGAGAGCCGCAGAGGCAAATTTGGCAGAGGAGAGAGAGAACATAGAACAATCCATGCTTTGCAAATGCCAAGAGGGAAAGCAATCTGGAGTTAGCTGGCAAGTGAATCCCTAACTGCAGGATCCGGGATGGGGAGAGGATCCTAAAAATCATTCTGTGTGTGTGGGGGGGTGCGTCCCCTCTCCTGGAAACAATGCTGCCTGACGGTTTATCTCGGCCTCCTGGGGGCCCTCCTGTCATTTGCAGAGCAGAGCTGGAAGGGGACAGAATGCTTCGCGGTGGTTGTTACAAGGCTGCCAAGAGGCGGGCGTCTGCTGGGCTGTGCAACCAACATGGCACGCTGCCAGGCCCCAGGAGCGGTGGCCGCCTTCCTCGGAGCACCTGTCCTTCCCCTCCTTGCATCGGGAATGCGCCATCTTCTTCCACCCCATGCTGCTTCCCCCTGCGTGGTTCCATTTTGTCTTTTCCAATGGCGGATGCCCGCTGCTTTCCTCCCAGTACTTGCAGGACACTGGGGGACAAGATGGCCTTGTCAGAAACATCCCTCTCCTGGGCATGCTCCTGCCTGAGTCCCAGGTATCAGTCAGCAGCCAGTGCTGTGACCCTGTGACAAACACTCAGGCCCTCGATGACTGCATGCATCACACGCTGTGTCTCAGAGTCTCTGACATCGCATCAGTCATGGCCTTGATTATGCCTCTCAGGGTCTCCAGGCTCAACTACGGGCTTCAAGCAGAATGTACGTATTGGGAGCTGAGCATCCATATTTCCAACGTGGGCAGTCTTGTTTAAAATAGCATAATGCAGCTAGGAGATCACCCTTGCACACTCAAATTGGCCACCCTTTTCTCTTGTCAATATTTCTTAGGTGTGCATAAGCCACAAGAAGTTGCTGGAGAATTCCACTCACCCCCACCCTTTCAATATAGCAGGTGGTAAGATAGGCATGGGCAGAGCAGGAAAGATAGGCCAGGTGCAGAGGTCACCAGGGTGGGGAGCCGGGTGCCTAGCAATGGGCAGAACTATCGGCCCTTGCACAATTGCTCCCTTAAGCATTGACCCCTAGAGATGACATCTAGGTCTCTGCTATGTTTCGTCTCCAGGCCCAGAGGGGCTACAAAACCAGATGAAGTGATGCTATGGCTGACATCAGGACTCGCTGGCATGACTAATGACTGACCCCCTGCCCTGGTGCCGACCAATCAGGAGACCGTGACGGTCTCCATGACGGTCTTTGCTGATACACCACCAAAACTGATGAATATTCTGTTGCAATCCTCCCCTGAGACCTCAGATAAAAGCCCTCAGGATGGAGGACCCAGCCCCACTTTCTCTATGGAGCACGCCCTCACCTTTCCCCAGGCCGTGTCCCCCCACAACCCAAACCTCTCCTCGCTCTTTAGTCTCTCTCAAGGCATGCATCTCTCTTTCCTGAGCTCCAAGGGCCCTTCCTTTGCTGCAGCTTGTTTCCCGAGCCCATCTCTTCTACGGCTCACTTCTTCTACCTCTGTGACTTTCTAAATTAACTTTCTCTTACAGTTTGACTCTTGGCTCTGAAGTCTTCTCTTAGCCAGAACTCAAGACCTGAGGTTGCTGAACCGAGGTGAACACCTAGTGCCATTTTTCCACCACTAACACCACCATTAGCTACAATTGAAGGGCCCATGTTGTCCCTTGGAGTTCTGAGTTCTGTATTTGAGGGAAGGCTCTGACTGTCAGCACAGCATAATTGATGAATAGTAGATCCTCTCTTGGAAAAAGATGAGAGGAAAGGATGCCAGTGGTGATTAAAAGCTTGCTCTTAACTAGTTGCCTACGTGGCATGGGGCTATTTATCAATTAGCATTGATTCAGTTGGGAACCTTGACCAGTCATGTGTAAGACTGAGGGCAAACAGGTAGGAGAAATATGATTACTGCTCAGGAGAGCATCAACATCTAGTTGGAGAGATAATTATGCAAATATTTATGTAGCAAAATATTTACCAAACTTCTTCGCCTGGCGATGAAGGCACCCTAGAATTTGATCACAGTAGATGGGTCCTCACACGCCTTGCCAGTTGGTGAACTCCCTTTCCCCAGAATATCCCCTGTTTTATTCCTCTGGACTTGGGCCCATGGCATTGTCTTCACCTGGGGCCCATTCCTCACATATTTCTCCAAACCAGAGGCCACCACGCCTTTTCTATAAAAGGCCAGATGGTAAATATTTTATTTAAATATTTATTTATTAAATTGTAAACCAAGAGGCAAAAGTCCAGCAACAATTCTTGCTGAAAGGTTAGTAGTCTTGTTTACATTTTATTTGATTACATTTTACATTTAATAATGTAAAAACCACTTTTAGCTCATAAACTATATAGGAATCAGTGGTGGGCTAGATTTGGCCTAAGGGCTGTAGTTTGCTGACCCCAATCTAAATCCTATTTGTCTTTCAAGACTCAGCTCAAACCGCAGTTGCTGTGTAAAATATATCTGACACTCCTCATCCAAAATTCTTCTCTCTCAGAAATGGCTAATTTATACAACTTGTCTAGAAGCTATTCTTACATTTATGAATGCAACTTTCAGGTAGTATGGATGGAAATTTTGAAATTAGACAGAATAATGTTCTAATGCTGGCTTTTTAACTTACAGTTGAGTGGCACTGGGAAAACTACTTAAATTTTCTGAGAACATTATTAAAAAGAAATATATCAAGATATGTTTATATCTATGTAGGAGGTAATATATCTTTGTTTCCTTACTTAGATTTCTAAAATTATTTACATTAAATATGTATCCCTTTTATCATAAAAATATGTTAATTACCAAATCTACAGGGTTACTTGTATTAAATAAAATGATATAGCTGAAATGTTGCAGAGGCTCAGTAAATACTTTCTTTCATTTCTTCATGAATTCTTTCTATATCCTCATCAGGGGTACAGGTCTTATGTCCCAAACTAAATTGCATTTTTCTTCAGGACAAAGATACTACCATATGCTTTAGGCCCTCCACAATGCTTAATTGGGACCAGTGGTCAGAATTTATTTTGTATTAATTTAAATGGCACCAAAACTCATTTACACTAAAACTTTCAAAGGAATTCTCTCTATTCATTTCAATTTGCTTGGCCTACTCCTCAATCTAATTCAGTCTGTCTTCTTTCAGCATCACTCATTCAATCTCCATGCCTCGAAATCCAGTGAACACATTTTAGGGGCTCACCTTATTTGGCTTTTTATTAGTATTGGACTCAAACATTCCCTTCTTTTTATATATATATGGTTTTTTTAAATATATATATCTTTATTGATTTCAGAGAGAGGAAAGGAAAGGGAGAGAGAGATAGAAACATCAATGATGACAGAGTCATTGATTGGCCGCCTCCTGCCCACCCCCGACTGGGGATCGAGCCCGCAACCTGGGCATGTGCCCTGACCGGAAATCGAACCCCGATCACCTGGATCCTAGGTTGATGCTCAACCACTGAGCCACGCCCAACCAGGCAAACATTCCCTTCTTTTTGGCACCTTAATCCCTTTGAATTCTACACCAGGATTTCCTGGGCTTTTTCCTTAGTCTCTTATCTCTCCATTTCTATCTCATCTGTAGGAGCCTTCTCATGCAGAGACCCTTAACCATTGGCATTTCTAAAGACATTGTCCTTGCTATTATCTCCCTATGCATTCCCATCCATGGCCCTAGTTTCAGATGACATATATACACAGATGTGTCACAAGATTTCATTTCTCTCCAAAATCTCTTCTTTAATGTGGAACTCAGTAATCTCACTCAGATACCCCTCAAAATCAACAGGACAATAAAATCTATGATCCATGCTAATTTGTAATGCCTACCACCCAAAGCTAGCCTTCCTTCAGAGTTTTCTATCTCAGGAGAAGGTGTCACCTTCCTTCTGGTCAAATGAACCAGAAGCTAAGAATTATGAACACCTACCTCTCTCATTCTGCTAGCTAATTCATCACCAAGCTCTGGAGATTGTATCTCTTTAATGACGCTTGAAGCTTGACTCCTCTCTCTCTCTTTTTTTTAATTTTATGATGAATGCCACCACTATAGACCAATAAGAGCCACCTGACGCACTGCTAGCTAACCTCCGCTTCTCTGCCCCTTCCCATCTGTCCCTCTACACCACAGAGTGATATTCTCATAATCCAAATCCAAATTTAGAATTTCCCACTTACCCTTCATATCAACTCATATCAAATTCTAA
Source organism: Miniopterus schreibersii (assembly GCF_964146895.1). NCBI lineage: Eukaryota > Metazoa > Chordata > Mammalia > Chiroptera > Miniopteridae > Miniopterus > Miniopterus schreibersii. Next base: position 69,918,521 of record NC_138110.1, read on the forward strand.
GGGACAACTTCTCTTAATTCCATCTTCTGGAGCATAATCTCAAACTGATTCCTTCTGCTTTAGAGTTCTTGTTTCAGCATGCAATTACTCTCTCGGTTAGATTATTATATGCTAGTTTATCTCCCTACCTAGATTAGAGGGTCTTTGAGTGCATCTAATATGTCTAGGTTTGCTAATTATTGAAACCTAAGCATGTGGCATAATGCCTGGAAAATATGTGCTCAATTTAACATTTTGCCATAAATAAATGGATGGACATATTGGATAGGATAATTTTCAAAATTTGGCTACCAAATCTCTCTGGATTGCCTGAATATTCAACCATTAATCAGTGTTTGAAGTTAAAGTTTTAATGTTTTTATTTAAATAAATGGATTATTTGGGAATTCTAACTTTCACCATCCATTTACACTGTGTCCAAATGCTTTTTCCTGGTTATTTGGCCCATCAATTTACACTGTCAGCTCCTTCAGCAGTAAGATGCAGGGACCCTTCCAGATGAACTCAACTAATGAGAATTAATTGTAAGAATAGCATGGAAGCAAAGGAAGTAAAACGTTCAGGACTTTCTCCCAAACCAGATTAGAAGAGGACAGGGCCCAGTGGAGACCAGAAGCTAAGGGCAATATGAGGTGAGATCACCATGCAGCAGGCAATGGGGCTTCATCCTCATAGTCATCCATTAATGTAAGGCAGGTGCCATCTGAGACCTGACACTTTGAATCCAACTGGCTCTCCTCTAGATGCCAACTGATTGCCAAGACACATTCTAATTGAACTAGGTAATGAACACTTAGCCTGTTTAGATCTTTGCCCAGGCCATCATCCAGCCTATGGACTGCTGACCCAAGAGGTCTGTATAAGTAACAAGGAACAAGGTACAGAGCATGGCCATAAAACTGACTTCTCATGTCCTCGAAACTACATGGAAACACTTCTCACAGCAGAGTATGGCAGCAAATGCTTCTGGGCCCCACTCAGATCTCTTTGAAGATTTGTTTGGAGGCCAGAACACCAACTCGCAGGTGCTTTTGGCACTGGCTGCTGGGGTCCACCCATCTCCAGAAAATTGCCTTTAGCTGTTAGAAGTAACTGCCTGGGTCCCACTAATAGAGTTGGTATAACAGCATGGCCCCCTCAATTCTGGGTGCAAAAGACCCTAAAATCTCAAGAGAAGGAAAAGACAAGCCAGACTGGGAGAAAATATTTTCAAATGACACATCTGATAAAGGACTATTATCCCAAATATGCAAGGAACCCTTAAAACTCAACAATAAGAAAGTAAGCAACCTGATTTAAAAATGGGCAAAAGACCTGAACAGTCACTTCACCAAAGAAAATATACAGATGGCAAATAAGTATATGAAAAGACATTCAGCATCATATGTCATCAGGGAATTGCAAATTAAAGCAACAGGGAGATACCACTACACACCTGTAAGCATGGCAAAGATCTAAAACACTGATACACTAAATACTGGCAAGGATATAGAGCAACAGAAACTCTCATTCATTGCTAGTGAGAATGGAAAAAGGCACAGACACTTTGCAAGGCAGATAGGCAGTTTCTTAGGAATCTAAACTTACTCTTACCATATGACCCAGCAATTATGCTCCTTGGTATTTACCCAAATTAGTTAAAAACTTACATTTACACAAAAATCTGCATATGGATGTTTATAGCATCTTTATTCATAATTGCTAAAACCTGAAAGCAACCAAGATGTCCTTCAGTAGGTGAACAGATAAATAAACTGTGTACATCCAAGCAATGGAATACTATTCAGCACTAAAAAGAAAGGAGCTATCAAGCCATGAAAACATATGGAGGAAACACAAATGCATATTACAAGGGAAAGAAGTCCATCTGAAAAGGCTACACAATGGATAATTCCAACTACATGGCATTCCAGAAAAGGCAAAACTATGGAGATAGTTAAAAAACCAAGGGTTGGGGAGGGGGGATAAATTGGCACAGCACAGAGGATTTCTAAGGCAGTGAAACTATTCTGTGTGATAGTTCAATGATGGATACCTATCAGTAGACATTTCTCAAAACCCACAGAATGCACAACACAAATGTAAACTATGGACTTTGGGTGATAATGATGAGCCAATGTAATTTCAGAATTATGGGAACTCTATTTGCTGCTTCAGTTTAGCTGTGAACCTGAAACTGCTCTGAAAAACAAAGTCTATTAATTTTTTTAAAAACTCCGTGTCCTTTATTCTGGGTGGGACCAGGCTGAAGTTCGACTTCCCGTAAGCCCTCTTTTGCTTAGTTTATTCTCCTGCCCTGTATACTTCCCCTTTCCTTTCTCCTGAGATCATTTCCTCAATATATCACTTAGGTAAAAATCCCCATCACAGGCTCTGCTTCTACAGAACCAACCTAAGTCAGAGCTGCAGGCGTGGCATACACTATTGCTGGCCACTTTGAAAGAGTAGGGCCTGGAGGACTGATTTTTGTTGGAAGAGAGTTAACAGACAATTGGAATATAGGTGCTGATAGAAAACAATGGGCATGGAGAGAGTTAAAATGAAGTCTCATCCACTTTACCATCGCCACACCTAGGAAGATGGATATATGCCAAGGACAAATTGCACCCTACTTTACAGAGTTGTCTGGGTGCCAGCTCCTAGTTCTCTGTGAAGGAAACAAAATGTTCTCAATTCTTTTCACTCACTGTATTTGTTTCCTGTTGCTGCTGTAACAAACTGGATGGCTTCTGACAATAGAAATTTATTTTCTCATAGTTCTGGAGGCCTGACCTCAAAAATCAAAGTGTTGACAAAACCATACTCCCTCTGGGCACCCCATGGGATAATCTTTCCTTGTTTCTTCCAGCTTCTTGTTGCCGTTGGCAATCCTTGGCTTCCTTGGCTTGTGGCCACATCACTCTAATCTCTGCCTCTGTCTTCAAATGGTCTTCTCCTCTGTGTCTGTGAATCCACCTTACACTGGATTTAGGGTTCACCCACATAATCTAGGATGATGTCAAGATCCTTAACACAATTACATCTGCAAAGACCCTTGTTCTAAACAAGGAAACATTCACAAGTCCCAGGATTAGGAGGTGGACACATCTTTTGGGTGGCTGCCATTCAGTCCACTATATTTATCAAATTCTTTATTTTTTCTTAATTCTATATAATAATATTTCTTACACTTATACATAAATTTATATTCTGCCTAGTTCTCTCAACTAAACAGCCTATTAATTACCATAGTAAATAAACATAAGAATAAGAATACCAACTATTAATACATTTTTCTTGTGCCCCAGAAATATCCTGTAACCTGTTATTCTTCCCATTTTGCAGCTGAGGAAACTGAGTCTGAGATGAACTTTAATTTTTCATATTTACTATTTTAAACTTGGTAACTCCACTGTGCTTCTGGCCCCTGTGAGAGATAGAATTAAAAGGATTTCCAGCAAGAAGGGTTTCACTTTGATCCCTGGGTTACTGTTCTGAGTATAAGGCAAATAGTAATATTCTTAGGAGCAAAGCAGACTAAGAAGAGTTCAGTCTGGCATGGACTGGCCCTCATTTGTACTATAGAGTGGTGTGGTAAGTGCTCTGTGTTTTGCAGAGGTAGCCAGAGTCTTCCCCTGTGTACTTTTACTAGATCCAGAATTTGGGCAAGTCACAAAATTTCTCTAAGGCTGATTCCTAACCTATTAAATTAGGATGTCCCCACTTTGCTCATGTGGCCGTTTCAGGAGTAATTGAGTTAAAAGCAAAATCACCTTCACCAGATCCAGTACACCTTCATACCCACGTCCTTCCCTATGTATTTGCAGACAACAGCAAGAAGGCGCCCAGGATAACTTCACATCTCTCCATATTTTAACCCTTGACAAAGCCCGCCCACCCACTCCTCTGTGCTGGCTCCCTCCCTCTACCACAAGGCTTGAAGATGAAACTCAGACACTATGAGAAAATAAAGGTTTTCTTCTCATCTCAGTCAATGCTTCCCCTACTTTTCTAGAAGGCCTTTTCTTCAGTTGCCCAGACAACACCCATTTCTGAAGGACAACATATAGAGCAGACTACTTTCTTTTCTTGACACCCCTGCCCCGACATCACCATCGCCACCAAATGGTCAGAATTTTATATTGGACCCTCCTAAACAAGAGAGAGAATAAAATAGCTATTTTGCAGAGAGAGGAAGTCACTTAGCAAATCAGGGCCACCCCTGGAAGGCTTCAGTGGCCTCCTCAGCCTCATTGCTCCAAGTGCAGAGCCTAGATCAGCAGGAGCAGGAGCATCGCCTGGGAACTTGAGAGGCCTGCATATGGACAGGGAACCGCAGAGTCAGGGCCTCTGCAGGGGGGCCCAGGAGTGTGCGCCTAACAAGCCCTCCAGGCGATTCTGATGCACGCTGAAGTTTCAAACGTGATTTGATACAGCAGTGGTTCACACACTTTAGCATGCATCAGCATCAGCATCATCTGGAGGCTCGTTAAGACAAATCGTTAGGCTCCACTCCCAGAGTTTGTGAAGTTTGTGATTCAAGGGCTTGGGGCTGGGCCAGAGGATCTGCGTTTCTCATATACTTCCAGGTGATACTGGTGCTGCTAGTCCAGGGACCACAATTTGAGAACTGCTGAACTACTGCACATTCAGAGGGAAATTCATCAGTTTGTTTTTTATCTCTGGATATAAAAACTTGACTAGGGAGCCATGCCAGAGGAAAAAGAAAACAATCCATGACTTGGAAAGTTGCTTTTATGTCTGGCTTTCTCATTACATGTAGGGTTCTTGTTTGCTACTTTGATATTTGTTAAGAGCCAGAGAACGTCACCAAGTCTTTTCACGTCTCCATCAAAATCTCTTTCAGACCCATCCTTTGCCTCCTGAGGCTGGTTATTGCTCCAAGATGGTCCTTTCTGCCTCCAAATCTATTCCATTTTCCTCTTTTTTCTTCATGTTATCTTGAGATACACCTTCCCTAGGGCACACTTTGGTTGCAAAGTATAAAGTTTGTTATAAAGTTTTCAAGGACTCTTTAGTTCCTACAGTATCAAATCTAAGCTTTCTCCTGGTTTTCAAGAGCCCCTGTCATCTAATTTCTCTTTACTACTACTGGTCTAACTCATTCACTCACTCTGCTTTGCTCCCTTTGGTCCCTTTACTGTGCCACACACATATAAATTAATTTTTCTTCCTTACTGTCTTTATTTGGAATGTTCTTCTTTCCCTATCTAAAGCCAACACATCCCTCAAGGCGCAGACGAAGTGCCATTCCCAACCCCAGATTGCACACCGGCCACCACTTCTCCTGTCCACCACACATATTACTAGTCAGTCATGTAACTCGGGCTGAGATAACATATACCACCCCTGGTCCTACTTAACATAACACTTCCGGCCACTGCTGCCAATAAAAGTGAGCGCAGAAGATGAAATCTCAGTATTCTTTCCCTTTGTGGTGGTTGTTAGCCAAACTATCCAGAATCCACCATCTGGCGTCTATTAATTGTTATTCGCTGCATTGTAGGCTCACTTAGGAGAGCGGTAAGGCTTAAAATCCTTGTGTACTCCTCCAGAATCTTGTAGCATCCCAAGATCTGAGGAGTACAAATTTGTTTTCTAATTAAACAGAAGGTATTGTAACAGATATCAGTAACTCTTACACTTGATCTGGCTGACTTAACTCTCTGGAGAGCCAAGTTCTCCTGAGTTCCTCATCTACAACCTCAAAGGATAGATAAAACTAGAAATATTATTTTCTTAATGCATTCCTTAGATTTCCACAGAATAAAAGGTGAATTATCATCATCTCTTCAGTAGGGAAGGAAGCAGAGAGATGTAAAATTTCTATCATCTCAAAAGCAAATTAGCACCAAATGAATCTATGAGCCAAGCATTGTGTCCAACATAAGAGCAATGGTACAAGATAATGACAATTTTGACAGTGGCACCATGTAAACACTGAGCCTTATCTTGGTTTGAATTAACATTTACAGGAACTGATTTTCAAAAATCTGAAATAAAATATTGACCTCAATTCTGTTTTTTCTTGTTCATATCTTGACATACACTAAAGGAGATGTGGGGGAGGCACAGAGGCTATGATTAAATCTGCTTAATGTGTTTCTTGAATCCATTATCATCTCAGTTTTCATGAGTTCTAATTTAAACATCTTATTTATAGTATAATGTTCTTAAGAGTTTGCTGGGTGTATTTAAATGGGGATAGCTAATTGGGATGGTTGTAGCATTAGTTGGGTCCTATCTCATTTTTCTAGGTAACAGCTCCTCTTTACTCCTAAAAAATAATGTAATTTCCCTTTTCAGTCTAATTTTTATGTTCTTTGTAACTTCTCTGAATACTGTGACCTGGGGCTGTGGGAATTTAATAATGTTTTGAGTTTTAATATTATTACTAATATTCTCAGTCTTCACATCATGAATTTGATGTCTTCCTACAGAACTTCCCATACCTCTTGACATAAAAAATAAGCAAAGTCTAAAACAGAATAAGTTAAAAATAGTGTGAATTAGAAATTGAAAAAAAAAAAGTGAAAGCTAAAAGGTATGTTTTAAATATATATTTATTAAATGAGCTTAGAAAATGAACAGAAATGATTTTCCAACTGCACATAAAATTGCTTTCCCACCTACTCTTGTTACCAGCTAATAAATGACTTAGGTAATGAGTACAGTTCTATTATTTATGGCTTACTGGAATAATTTGATGCAGTGTGTAGGGCCACATGCAAAGTTAGGTTAATTACACACCAGCCTCTCTTGTTCACCCCAAATTACCTGTTTTAGGTTGAGATCTCTGGAAAGAGATTCTGAAACCAGTGTAAGCTGTTTATGAGGAACATGCTTAGCAGAAACTGGTAAGAGATGGGAGAAAGGACAGGGAAGGGGACAGGACCATGCAGGGGGTGATTTCAGGTCTCAACTTCTGCCTGATCTGTGGAGGAGCTCCGAGTGTAAAAGACATTTCAGAGTTTATCCCTCCTTGAGACAAGGGAGCTGGGCTTTTACACTTACCAGTCATTGGCTACTGGTAACTCCTGGGGAACATCACTTCCCAGGGACTTCTGACTCTCAGTATGTCTGGGCAAATGATCTCCAATAGCCTAAGAGTAGGCCTATAAAAAAGATTAATTGCCAGATGTTCACATTAATCAACTTGTCCATCAGGTCAGCTATGAGGATACATCGTTGCTTCTCCTAAGGATGTTTGTTTTGGAGAAGATTCCTCCAGCCATACTCTTTCCAGCCCATCAGAACTTCTCCACAAAGACTACTGTGCCAGATCATAGACCTCCACAATTACTATTTGCCCATACTTCCAAATGCAAAGACACTATCTTTTCTGTATCAGGTTTCCACTCTCTTCAACCAGCTCCAGCTACATAACAAATCATAAACAAAATTTAAGTGTCTTAAAAGTATAACCATTTATTTTGTGTAGAAGTCTATGGGTTGGCCAGTTGGCCAGGGCTCAACTGGGTGGTTCTTCCAGTTCTTCTGGTCCTGCTGGAAGTTCCCTGTATGTCTGAGGTCAGCTACAGGTCAGGTAGGATGCTGTCCTGATCCTGGATGAACTCTATTTTATGTTGCAGCTGGGTCAAATGGAATGATTCATGTGTCCTCCACGTAGAATGTGTTCTCTCATCCTTCCACAAGCTATCCCAGACTTATTCATATGACAGTAACAGGGACACCTACCCAACAGATAGCATTGTGTAACGTCTCCTGATGTCTAGGCTCAGTACTTGCTCACTGTCACTTCTGCCACACATTTTATTAATCAAAGCAACTCACACAGCCAGGCCAGGTTCAAGAGGTGGAAATTAGATGCAGAGTCATATTGCAAAGGGCACGGATATAAATGTAAACAATCATGTATATGTTTTGCAACATAACACAGCCTCTCAACACACGACCCTCCTACTCTCAAAAACATTAACTTAATTCCAGAATGAGCTTAATCTTCCCAACAAAGTTCTAGGTAGAAGTTTTCTCCATCTTGTCTCCTGACACCCAAAGATGCTATCTCCCCCTCCATGCAAGGTCTTGTCTGCTATTGGGCAGTGTACTAGTCAAGATTCTCCAGAGAGACAAAATCAATAAGAAATAGAGAGACGTATAGAAAGAGATTTATTGTGAGGGATTCACTCTTCAGGAAACACCCTCACAGACACACCCTCACAGAAATAATATTTACCAGTTATCTGGGCATCCCTTAGCCCATCAAGTTGACACATAAAATAAACCATCACAGCCCGGCTGGGCGTGGCTCAGCAGTGGAGCATCAACCTAGGATCCAGGAGATCGAGGTTTGATTCCCGGTCAGGGCACATGCCCAGGTTGTGGGCCTGATACCCAGGCAGGGACGTGCAGGAGGCAGCCGATCAATGATTCTCTCTCATCAATAATGTTTCCATCTCTCTCTCCCTCTCCCTTCCTCTTCCTGAAATCAATAAAGATATATATATTTTTTAATTTATGAGATAGTCTTTTAGAGTACAGTTGAAGTAATATGTATATAAAAAGGATTTTATCTAGTTTTAACTCCAAGCTCACCTCCACCACATATCCTTTTGTTTGTTTTTATTTTGATGTGAAACATTTTACTTGGCTTTTCTCTTTCTAATGCTGGCTTCCCCTGTGTGAACCCCTATATTTAGAACTTCATGCCTACATCTGAGGGCATAAAGAAAGTAGAAAGGATTAAGACACAGTTGGATTATATGATAAAGAATCGGACTGGAAAAGAAATTTCATTATCGCCACCCTGGAATTTGAGCTTCTTTTTTTACATCAAAAGGTGGGGAGAAAAAGGAGAGAGAAATCTTCAAAATGGATTTTTCTCTCATTTCCACTTCAATTCACTGTGGTTGGGTGTTCAGTACATTCCACACTCTTAGACCCTGAAAGAATTTGAATTTGACTTTAACACATTGGAAATTTCAATTCAAGCAGATCTGACAGGAGAACACAGATGCCTAAACAGATGCAGCTTGTATAGAGAGAGATTATTTTTTCTAACCAAAAGTTGCTGATATTTCTTCTATAAAAACCTTTTCCCTGGTGAGATAAGTTTTAAAGTGTGAAAATTTTGACATTTTTCTTTGCACATCACAGGTTTACTGTGTTTATCTGTGTGTGTGTGTGTGTGTGTGTGTGTGTAATATAATTGTCCTGCGGTGGGTTGAGAAGGCAATATTCAGATTCTGTCAAAACCCCTGGGATGTTGCCATGTTCTCAAATCTTCTATCACTTCACTGAGCCTACCAGGGGCCCGGTTTCCTCCATGTGTGAATTGCTGTAAAAATTAAAATGTGACCAATGCTGGAATCTCTGTTGACAAGCTGATGAGGTCCATGTCCCTGAAGTTTCTCTCTAGTCTCACCGATTCTGTCAGAGAAATCACTACACCTGCTCCTAATTGCTACCTGAGGAGAATACTAGGACTTTACAGGCATCCGAGAAGGTTGTGAAAAAGAGGTGAGAATTCTGGTCAAAGAAAGAGGAATTTCATACAGCTGAGGGTGAACTGAGCTGATGTGAAATGACTAAATGACCTCATGTTCTATATCTACATGAACAAACATCCAAGAAGAACAAATACAGACATAAAGACAGTGGAGGAAAATGAAACGAGTACTCTTCCTACCAGTCCTACAGTTTCTGTAACCATGCAACAAACCATACCACGTATGTTGGCTGACTGACCCCGAGTGGTTGACCAACACTGGCCCTCAATATTTCTGAGACAGGAAATCCGAGAGAACAATCCAATTATCTGCACCCAAACTCCTCTCTTCTTCTCCATGACATCACTCCCTCCTTTCTCTAGAGCAGTAGCCCTCAGGGGGTGGTCACCAGACCAGCTGCATCATCATCACTTGGGAACCTGCTAGAAATACACATTCTAGGGCTTCATCCTAGCCTTACTGAATCAGAAACTCAAGGATGGACCTCAGCAATGTGTGTTTTCACAACCTTGCAGTGTGTCCCTAATGCACAGAAACGTTTGGAAACCACTGCTCTTGTGGAAAGCAGCATCAGCCTCTCAGTCTCAACTGATCAACCCTCATCTGTGTGCAGGATGTTCTCATTCTTGCTACCTTTGAAAAAATCCTCTCTTGTCTTCATAACTTCCAGCTATCTTCCCTCTCTCTCCATCATAGTATTCGTCCTTTTACAATCTTGCCTATAGAGCAAGATAACAAAATAGGAAGCCCCAGACCTTGTTTCCCCATAGATACACTGAGTTAACAACAATATACAGGCAAAAAGGCCATTATGAGAACTCCAGAAAGAAATTGCTCTACCCAGGCATGCTCAAAGCCAAGAATAGCTACACGGAAATAGGGTGGAAAACCATTTCTTCTCACCCATGTAGCACCTTTACTAAGCCAGTACAGCTTAGCATGACTGAAAGTAAATACTCAGTTCATGGCTTTTCTATTAGCAAAGGGGAGAAAGGGGAAGAATACAATGTATGTCCAACTTTTCCGCTTTTCAGAAGGCTCCCTGAAGGACTAGTTCCCATCATGTCTGACTCTGAGCACTGATGGAAATCTGGCATAATTTGGATGTCTGGGTATTGTCGAGAAAAAATTTAAAAAGAGCTCCTTGGCTTGTTGCAGCACTAGAGAACCTTCAAGGGGCCACAGCAAAACACGTTATAATTAGGATGTCAAAAGTTAAAGACAAGGAGATAGTCTTAAGAGAGAAAATTAATTTGTTACATACAAGAGAACCCCTATTAGACTATCATCAGATTTTCTGGCAGAAACTTTGCAGGCCAGAAGGGTGTGGCATTACATACTCAAGGTGTTGAAAGCAAAAGAACTTCCAACCAAAAATACTGTACCCGGGAAAGTTATCGTTCCGAATTAAAGAAGAGATAAAGCTTTCCATACAAGCAAAAGATAAAGGAGATCATCACCACTAAGCTGGTCTTACAAGAAATGTTAAAGGGACTTCTTTTAGCTGAAAAGAAAGAACATTAAAGAGTAACAAGAACCCATATGAAAGAATAAAATTCACTGGAAAGGTAACTATATAATAAAGGTAGTGGATTAATGAAGGGATAGAGGTGAAAAGACAAAAGTAGCAAAACTAATTGTAACTGTAATTAGCTACACAGATAAAAAGATGTAAAATGTAATATCCAAACAAAATATCAGTAGGCCGAGAGAATAAAATTGTTGAACTTTAAATTGGAAAACTGGGATCTAACTTAAACTGTTATCACCTAATAACACATACACACATACAGAGTGTACCTAGGAAAACTATAATTCAGAGACACGTAATAACAAAAGTTGGCCAGAATGTGGACAAATCATAATCCTCAGATATCGCTACTGGGACTATACAGTGCTGCAAAACTCAGTTTATTTATACAGTCATCCTTTGGTAAACTCCAGGGGAGCAGCTATGTAAGCCCTTCATGTTCCAGAAGTTTCCAGTGAAATCAGGCCCAGCTAGATTCCATTGGAGCCTACACTCCTGCCTGACTTCTTTCCTGTCCACCCTGCTCCCTTCACCCCTATGCAGAACCCTTCTGAGAACCCTCTGTCAGTCTATCACTTGCACCAAAATCCCCCGCACAGGTTCTTTCTAAGGACTCAACCTAAGATAGTTGTCATTTAAAAAGAATAAAAAACCCACAGTATAAAGATATCATTTTAAAAGTACAATAATTCATTTTCTCGGATGTTTCTTTTATATTTTTGCATAGTCTCCAGGAGAGGTACAGAAGCTGACCTAGAAATCCTGCCCAAGTGAAAGGCTGACTTGTCTTCTGAACCAAGACTCAGGAAAACAGGTGTGCCAGCCATCTGTTGGTGGCTTGGGGATGATCTTCCCCTAAATGTGTCAGTCCATACATCAATTCAAGTAAGACTCAAGACCTGTGATGTGTTGAGGGACATGAGAGAGCAGGAGCAGCTTTGTTCCCTCTGTAAACCAAGGCAGATGAGGGTAGTCGAACCCTCCACAGCCAATTTAGAAAATGGCACTTGGACCCAGCTATGCTTTTTCATTAAAGAGTCCTTTCTTTCACTTTATCCCCAGACAGGAGAGAGCACAGGTGGGCAGTGAAGACACCTGAGCTCCCTAAGTCATCGGGGCCACCCCACAGATGCCATCCAGCACTTCGTGGGCTCCTGTGAGGTGCCCAGGTTGGACACCTCGCGCTGTTCATTGTCAGACAGATGCCAAGGCTTCTGCGTGAATGCATGTCTCCCGTGTTCATGAAACAGTGTGCAGACTACAGAAAACACACTGCAGGCTCTGAGCGAGAACAAATGGAAGATTTCAGGACCCGTCAAATGCAGGCCCTGGGAAACGCAGGCCAGGGAAAGAAGCGCACCTTAGCTGAACAATTGGGCTCTTTCGCTTGGAGTTATTTATTTGTAGAGAACTCATCTCTGGGAGGCATTTCAGAAGGCTCTCTTTGTTTTCTACAGTATTACCAGGCTGAAATCACCAGCATTTGCTGAAGGTTTTGTAGATAAAAAGAAGAGGAAAGGACAAAGGAACGGGAAGAGGCTGTGATGGAACCAAAAATAGAATTCCCAGAAACTCAAAAAATACCCCTCACGTACCAATGAGTAATTAACCTGATATTCTGCACAGAACAAGAACCCCTCATTCTCTGGCACTGTCCTTGCTGATTAGAAACCAGTTGCCAGGATTTGTTAAATAAATTCTGGTTCATTCCCGTAATGGAACAAGACTCAGCCATTTATGTAAAAGGAGACATTGTATGTTTGAATACGAAGGCTCTCCAAGATAAAATGCGTAATGAAGAAAGGGAAGATGCAACACAATATGCAGAATATTTATGGCAAAACAATGAAGACTCATTTTATATATGTGCGTGTATACGAATGCATATATGTGTACGTAATATACAGAACATTATATATACAAACACACACCCATGTGTATTTGGAAGGAGATTGGGAAGGGGCTATAGGACAGAGAATGTTTTCACTGTTTACTCTTTTCCTAAAATTTTTTTCCATGTGCATCTACAACCTACTCAAAAACATTTTAAAAGATTACGACCCAGGAACCAAAACAGGTGATAAAGTGCTAAACAATGCGGCTTTTTGGTGGAGGGTAGATAGTTAAGTACTGCTATTCTTACCTGCTAAGTCAAGTTTTTATGATGTAGCCCTGGCCAGGCATTCAGTTGGTTGGAGTGTTGTCCCATACACCAAAAAGGTTGCAGGTTCGATTCTGGGCAGGGCACATACGTAGGTTGTGGTTCTGTCACAGGTCCAGGCATGTGCTGGAGGCAACCAATCCCAATGTTTCTCTCTCACATAGATGTTTCTCTCTCTCTTAAAAAAAAAAAATATATATATATATATATATATATATATATATATATATATATTATATACACATCAAATCAATAAACACCCTTGGGTGAAGATTAAAATAATTATTATGTATACATTATTCCTTGGGATTCCCACGGAAAACTGTGATGATTGTAACTTCCTGGGCTACCCTGTTGTGCTCTTAAGCCATAATTGCTATGTCCTAACATAGTGGCCTTAAAGACACATCTGTGCTTACTGATTTCAGATTTGAGCCCTTAGGGGAAAAGTATGCACTGGGAGACCCCAGACTTCTCCACCCCCAACATAGTTCCCAAGGCTGCCTTGGAGGGGGATTATCTGGAACAATGGGTCGAGTCCCTGCTAACTCACAGGAGGAAAAGACTGAGTACCTTTGAATAAACAGGGTATCTATCCAGCAGTAAGAAAGAGCGGTCCTGAGGTAGATAAAGGCTTCAAAGTCCAGACGAATTCTTTGGCTCCTGTAATTAGCAGCAGCAACTTGAATCTTTTCAAAATATATTAGGAATGAAAACACGAATCTCTAAAATGTTTACTTGAGAGCAAAGTGTAGCATCCTCCCAGTAATTCTCAAGGATGTAGCTGCTAAGAGCTAAAAATATCTCCTGCGGGAGGGCTGTGCAGATGGGGCGCTGAGAGCAGGGGGTGCACCGAGAACCCAGAAAAGCAGCCATCTGAGCAGGTTTCACAGGATTAATAGGGAGCTTGTTGGCTGGTGGACTTTAAAAATAGACCCTCATTTCTGAGGGGTGGGTGCCCTGCTCCAGAGCCCTAGCGGGAGCCTGCTGAGAGGGATGATTAAAATGAAAGATTGTGCAGCTTTAAGGAAATGTTGGCATAAAGAAATGGCAACAATTACTGATGCTCCAGCCACCTTCTAAAAGGTTTCTGCAAATTGCTTTCCTTGGATGAAATACCAAATATCTGTTCCCAAATGTTATGAAGCAAAATAAATCACATTCCATTGACACATCCAATATGTGGTATCGGAGACCCTGAGTCCAAACAAAGCAAAGCTGCCGTTACCCTGGCGCTATTACGCTCCCTTCTCTTGCTCCCCTATTAAGGCTGCAAGATGAAAACTTGCTCCTTGTAAACAAAAAATTATCTCTGCCCCCTCCCCGCAGGAAAGGGGAAATCAAATCAGCCGCTGACAAGTTTTTAGAATTCAAAACTCGGAAATCGTTCACCCTCCCCCCTGACTTATTTGATGAGCGAAGACGGTGAGGCCGAGGCAGGGCGAAGCCCTTTTGCAAGGTCGTATCGCTGGAGCCCCTCCAGGCCCATGCACTGGAGCAGGATCTCTCAGCTCGCTCATCAATAAATATCCCTTCTGCCAGACCCTGTGTACCAGAAGGTTCGAGGTGGTGCTTCCCTGTGAGACCCTGCATTTTCACTAGCATCGGAGTTCTGGAATCAGGGAAAGGACATTTCTCGAGCAGTAGCTGGTACCTAAAGAAGGCTTTTTTTTTTTTTTGAAGTATGCAAAGAAAGAGTTAGGGTTTAATTTCTTGATCTACAGAATAATCCCGTGTTAAAGTTACATGCCCTGCGGGGCTGCGTTGCACTTGTCAGATGTACGTGCTGAGTCCCAGGACAGCCAACACTGTTCCCCGAGGTGCAGTACCTGTTGCTGAGTCACCTGCCCAGCAGGTGCCCCCACCTCCCAGCTGCTGGGAGCGCTGGCTGCTGAGAACTCAGGGCTGTCCCCCTCTCCAGAGGGTTTGCCTGCCCTCCTGAAAAGGTCTGAGAGAATTACCGATGAGGAGGAGTTGACATGGGGTGCAAAAGGCCCGCCCCGTTGCGGCAAACGTGCGGCTTTACTCACTCCAGAGCTCCTGTGACATCCGGCGGAGGCCAGGCTCCAGCTGTAACACCTCCTAATTCGGCTCCTTCCCCTGTGTGCTTCCTTCGCTACCTGTGTTTTCCTGGGAGCCCACCTTCCGTACATCAAGTACTTTCGGGGATTGTGGCCTAAAATACCAAATGAGGGTGTAGGAGAGAGAATAAATGCCTGATAGCAGCTCGTAATACCCTGACTTTTCACCCATTTCCACTTTGGTCTCCATGCAAATGTGTCTTTGAAACAGTTCTGCATGTCTGCTATAACCAGACGCCTGTGGTCTCCTTGTCTGTTGATAGGGAATGTTTCCCAGCTTTTCTGCTTAGACTTCTGCTTTCCGACTTGTCCATCCGACTGTGGAACACCCTTTCACGCATCTTTACATTTTTCCTAAACACAAACAAACAACAGATTTTTAGGTGTGGTAATGACTGACCAAGCAAAGAAACAGCCCAGAAGGTACAAACATGAATTGTCACCAACCCCTTTAATAGGAGCTTGGGCAGTTCTCCTGCCTTCTGTCTCCAGAGTTTTACTTCTGTGCTGTAAGGGGCGTGACACCAGGTGCTGGGACCAGGATCGACACAGCAAATTTGGGGGGCCTCAGCAGATACACAGAGTGATGAAAAGCTCATGGATTATCTCCATGGAGATTCTTTGGCCATCAGCTTAAGTAAACAGGGTATTTATCGCTAAGGTACAAGGAAGCTCCAAGGATTAGAATGACAGAGGCAGAGAGCGCAGGGTAGAGAATGCCGCCTGCCCTTGGGTGCAGCTGCAGAATGGTTCCTCCACCTGCCATCAAGACTCAGGGTTGGGGCGGGCGAGTCTAGCCGGCCAAGCTGAGGTCACAGTCCCATTGTCTGATGGTGCTGGGTTAATGTGACTGGGGATCCAGGGAAGGGGTTGTCTGACTCTGGCTGCACATTAAAATCATTTGTGGGAAGTTTCATAAAAACCTGGTCCTTAGGCCACGCCACAGACCAATCATGGAGGGCAAGACCCCTTTGCTTTCCACTGTCTGTAAATTTATCATGCTCATTAAGATTAAAAATGAAAAAAGAAAAATCATCCTTAGGTATAGCATGGAAAAACTGCTGATCTCTAAGGAAAAAAGAACATCTAACACTCTTCAAGGAGGGAAAAACAATCCCTTATAAAAGATTGTCTTATCACCAATATTGTATAAAAGAGAATGGTGGTGCATAAAATTATATCCAGCTAAAATATCATTAATCTCTCAAGGTGAACAAAAGCTATGTGAGGAGAGGAAATAATCTGGGGGAATAGCAATTAAGAACCCCATCTAAGAAAAGCACTTAGAAGACTATTCAGACAATAAATGAGAAAATTCAGAAACATGAGGAAATGAAGAATCGTGAACAATGATTATATATGATACACATGTTGTGTATACATACATGTGTATGTATGATATACATACGAGCTCATATACAGCTATTATTCTATATGGACACATATAAACAGGATTCAAAAATGAATACGGATCGGTTATATAGCAACGTGTAATATCAGAAATTAATGACACTAAGTACAGAAGGACACATTTAATATATTATCTATACTATACTCTCTGTCAAGCCCAAGAACGCAGTAAAAAGACTCCAACATCTCCTTACGGAAGATGAAAAAGGAGGGGAGGAGAATGGAAGAAGGTTTTTAAAATCTTAATTTATTGGAATGGAGAAAAGTAGGAAGGAAGTGTTTGGTTTGGTTTGGTTTCCCTGAGATGGAGAGTGAATCTCTTTTCAAAAGAGCAGTAGACATCGCTTTCCAATCTGTTAGATCAAGGGACTAAAAATTAACCTTAAATGACAGGAAGAATACAGTAGACTTTCCAAATTAGTAATGGGAAAAGAGAAAAAACAGGAAAAGTGAAAGGAAGAAGAAGCAGCGATATGGCCGCTAGTAAACATAAACCGAGATAAATGTAACACACCAGGTAGATCAGTCCCTGTATACAGTGTAAAATAAGAGGAGTATCCTATCATGAAAGGCAGACCGACATATTTCTTTATAATACCAAACACTTCCAGATGTTATATATAAGGAACACTCTTTAAAATAACAAAGATAAAGGGAGTGAACAAAGAAATGCCAGAAAATTGAAAAAAAAGTGAAGCAAAAGTGGCAGTATTAATATCAGCAAAGTGTAATTTAAGGGTAAAAGAGCCAAAAACAAAAAACAAAAGGGACATCATATAATGATAAATGGCACAATTGTAGAAGAGGCAGCCAGTCATAAGTGGTATCAGCCAATCACCATAGCAGCTCAATACTTAAATTTGTTTTAAAAGCAAGAAGAACTTGCTAGAAATATAAAATTATGGTGGAAACGTCAATATACTTTTGTCAGGACTGAAAATCCAGTTAAAAAAATAAAGGAAACAAACTGAAAAATACAGTTAATAAACAAATTGATATGTCACCTTATCTTTGAATGTACTTTTTCAAATACTCCTCAACATTTGTAAAGGTTGGTCACAAATGTGGCCACTGAAGAAAAAAACAAAACTAGAAAACTATGTCAGTGGACAGCTTTTATAAGCTATATTCTCTGATTAGAAGCTAATACAATTAGAAATAAATAAATGGTAACTAAATATATCTTAATCACTTAAAAATGAAGTAGTTTGCTTCTAGATAATTTTTTAAAAATATATCATTATTGATTTCAGAGAGAGGGAGGGAGAGGAACAGCGAGAGATAGAAACATCAATGATGAGAGAGTCATTGATCGGCTGCCTCCTGCACGCCCCCCTCTGAGGATCGGGCCTGCAACCCGGGCACGTGCCCTGGCCGGGGATCCAACTGCCATCTCCTGGATCCGAGGTCAATGCTCAACCGCTGAGCCATGCCGGCTGGGCTGCTTCTAGATAATTTTGGAAAGGCAAGAAAATTAAAACCTGCCTAGAAAGCAAGGAAAAAAGAACACTCCATAACAAAACCTACAGAACACATCAAAAGCTATATTCAGAGGAAAATTTATAACCTTAATTGCCTTCATTATTAAAAAAGGAAGCTGTAAAATAACGTAATTTTTCATGGAAAGTAAAATTAAACACAGTGAATAGAAGAAAATTTAAAAGGATTTTTAAATGGGGAAAAAATAGAAGAAAGGACAAATGATTCCAAAAGCTCTTTCTTTGAAAACACTGATTATATAGATTAACTATCTTATGATTCTGATACAGGGAAAAGACAAAAGCAAAAGTAAATGGAACAGAGAATGGGCATGAGACACAGCCAGGAAAGGAAGAGATTCACACAACTCAAGGGCTATTGATGAAAATGAATAATTTGTTAGCAAAATATCTTTAGCTCCCCCACTTTTCATAATTTCTACCCTATTTCACCATCTTACTCTACTTTTTGTAGATCTCATTTTGATCAATGACCTTCTCTTTCACGCCCAGCTCCCCACCTTGATGGACGTGTTTCCCTTCAACCGAGGGTCGTTTTAGCTGTACTGGCCTGTGTGGGTCTGGGAGGAGACTTTGTCTATTCCACCTCCAATTCAATGAGGGTGGATTCTGTACTTTCATTTTAATACCTTACTTCCAAATTTTTGGAGCATGTCTCATGTAACCCTTTAGCCCATACATGGCAGCTCCCTTGTTTCTTTTAATATTTCAAAGCTCTTTCATATTCCTTAGGGTAGCAATTTTTTAAATTTAGAATATGAAGAAAATGTTACCACTCCGGGCAATAGTTTTATATGAAAAGCAAAACAAATTGTTCTTATGAGCTGAGAGAAAGTTTTTCACTAGTTTTTAATTATTCAATGTATTTCACACACACGTACACACACACCTGCTCACACATACACATACATAATATAGTTATAGTGTCTCACCAGGAAGGTAGACCAGCCATGATTCTCAGCCTCAAAAGACTTGCAGTCAAGTAAAATTCTACAACTCAGTAGGATTCTAGAAACTGTATACTGTAACAGTTTATGTAACTGGTAGGGAGATAAGTGAAGGGGTGAGAGTTTAGCTCTGAGGTGCCCTTTCCCCCCAAACCTGGACGCTCTCTTAAGCAAATCACATACTTTTCGGCTCAGTCTCAGAGAGTTAAAAATAGCCTCGCCCTGGCCAGTTTGGCTCAGTGGTTGGAGTGTGGGCCCGTGGACTGAAGGGTCCTGGGTTCACTCCAGCCAAGACGTGCCTCGGTTGCAGGCTTGAACCCCGGCCCCCAGTCGGGGCACCTGCGGGAGGCGACCAATCAATGTGCCTCTCTCACATCAGTATTTCTCTCTTTCTCTCTCTCTCCCTTCCACTCTCTCTGAAAAATGGAAAAAATATCCTCAGGTGAAGATTTTTTTTTAAAAAGCCTCATTTTCTAGACAGAAAAAAATCCAATATAACCAAAATTAAGTGTTCACTCTCTGTATCAGTAAGCATTTGCTGTGTAACAAACCACCCCCAAGTTAGTAGCTTACAACAACAGCTACTTATCTAGCCTACAATTCTGTGGATCAGCAGTTTGGGCTGGGGTTGGCTGATTCAGATGGTTCTGCTGCTCTCCCTGGGCTCCCTCATTTGTCTATGGTCACCTGAAGGTCAACTCTGTTCTCACATGACTGGGGATTTGGCTAAGGCAGCGGGGCTGGCTAAACTCTGGTCTATGCAGTCTCCAATTTTCCAGCAGGGTAATGATTCTTATTCACGTGGCCCATTGGGAAGGGTTCTTTCGAGAGTCAGTGTGTTCAAAGTCCCTAGAGGCATAGACTGGGAACTGGTGCAGTGTCACTCCCATGAAATTCTGTTGAATGAAGGGCGTGACAAGGCCTGCCCAGGTGCAGTGGGTGGGGAAACAGACTTTATTTAGAGAAGAGGCTGGGCAAGCACACTGCAAGGGTATGGATACAAGAAGGAAAGGATCATGGCCACTTTGCAACCCCAACTACTTAAATCTTGCGTCCTTCCTGTGTCCCCCACCTTTAAATGCCAAGGACATATGTGAGGTTTCTCAAGGAGTGTTCCACAGCCTCCTCACTTCACTTCACCCTTACCTCTCCCACACGGTGGAGGGAGATGCACGCTCCCCAGCAATTCTCTCCATAGCCATCCTTACTATCAGCCTTTCTCAGCCTCTCCCCAACTCCTTGTCTCCATGCATGAGTGATGTGCTAAGGGATGAAAAACTGGTTTCATGTTTTTCTTGGTTTAGGCTCCCCTAGAAACAATGGGAGATGTGAAGGCAAGAAGATTAATTAGGGAGGAGATCCCAAGAAACAGATGAGGGAGCAGCGAGGAGAGACAGGGAGGGGAAGGAAGCCAGCACAGGGTATGTTTTTCAGTTCAGTTACCACTATGGGCAAAAACTCTGGGAGTCAGTGTATGATGCAGACCTCAGAGTTATCCCACTCAGGGGTGAGGGAGCTGGGGCATTTATGCTCCAATCTATCTTTATAAAGATGCACCATTTATACGATCCCTCCATCACTGACTGAAGCTGCCAGGTGAGCCATGGATTCCCTGGCACTGCCAGCCTGCTCTGAGTATGTGCAGGCAGAGCAGGCACCAGCCGCCAGAGAAAACCGTCTGGCAAGAAAGGCAGGTGCTGGCGGCTGTGAAGTCCGGCCCTTTAATCCTGAAGTGGTAAGAACAGGGGTCAGAGTGACAGCTCCTGGCTGTCATACCTGCCCTAGTGGACGGTGTAGCAACTTCATCAGACTCCAAAATAACAGGAAATGCTGAATTCAGTATTCTCCTACACAGGCAGTGCTCTCAAAATGTCATTCCCTTAGTCTCAGCTCCTCTCAAAAATTTATTTTCTTCTTCCAGCCAGTCTCTACCATTTTTATACATATTTATTTCCATTCCTGTTGTTCAGAAAACCTTTAACCGTAAGATTAAGATTCATTGTCTCATCCCCTGTCCTCTACTTACCATCAGTTCTCTATTACCATCAATTCTCTCATGCCAATATCTTCTCAGGTAAATGTCCTGCATCTACTACAGGGTCTGGTCCATAGAGGAGACTCAACAAATATTTCTGGAATAAATAAATTAATAAATGAGATTCACTATTGTTGCAATCACCTAGGGTATTTTCTGTGCCAACACCAGGTTCAAAATATTCTTCTATTTCCTCTTCTCAGCTCCCTTGAGAGGTGGAGCTTCTCTTTTGCCCTGGTTTTAACCAGCGGTTTCTTATGCAAGAAACTCAACCTGACACCTCCCATTTGCCACAGTCATTCTGTTTCCTGCAACTTCTAAAAAATTCTTCTGAAGATCTATGCCTATCCCTTTCCATCCTGTGAGTACAGATTACCATAAGTTTTATTCGTGATGCTCTAAGAATAAAGAACCGCACTTCTCTGTCCCTCCCTCTGCCTTTCCCTTCTCTTTCTCTCTCCCCATCTCCCCGCCACACATACAAACACAGCCCTGAGTTATGCTCTTCACATTGTCCTCTCTCAAGAATTCCATTCCCCTCATCATCGCCTGTGCACCTCGATTGTTTTCAGTAACTTTCTATTGAGGTGAAACGCCCAAGGAAAAAGTGCAAAAATCATAACACTCGGCTCCGTGAATTTTCACCAGTGCACACACAGGTACAGCCGGGCTCCTGCCTCAGCCCCGGGGAGGCCAGCAGAGCCCCTCTAGCCTCACTCAGTGGGGGGCGGCTCACTCTTCCACCAGGACCCGTGACAGCCCCACAAAGGCTCTTTCCCCACAATGGTCCACATCCAGGCTGTGGAAATCCCCAAGCCCCCACTGCCTGTGGAAGGCAGATAAGAGATAAGCCTCTACTCTGCTTATCTCTGGTGGAAACACTTCTGGAAATCCATGGTGCTATTTTTGTTTTCAGGTTTTGAGGGCTCCCTGCTTACTTTCTAGCCCCTTCTTTGGTCTTATTGCCTGTTGTTTGGTCTTCTCTTATTATATGAGTTTCTTTGTGCTCTGTAATTGCTTTGAATGAATAGAGAGGAATTCACTCTGTTTCACACTGTAAGTTTTCCATGAGCATTCTTCACCTATCCTTTGCATATGACATTCATTTCACCCTTTTGAAAATAGTTGGTGGTTCTGAGAATATTCGGGCTGGCAGGCTGGCGGGGCAGACATATATGGCCAGAGCCTCTCAAAACCCATCCCAAATACAAGAACTCAGACACCTAAACATCAACCTCTTACTGTCCTGCTTTAATTTATTCTATAGAATATGTGGCATTTTTGCCACCTCCCCCACAATCTTACATTCAAGGTTATTGAACATCACTGCATACTCTCCTAAATACAAATATCAGCAACACTTACAGGCTCTGGATGAAGTATTACAATGTTCCTTCGAAAAAAGTGCTCCACATCCATGATTACATAATTAAATGGCCTAAAATAGTTTCATGGTGCTTGAAAGAAAAAAGAGCTGAAATCAAGTGTTTATTACTAGCCAGAATGTGATAAATCTATTTTTAAATTGGGGATGGGGAGATATGTGTGCATGTGTATGTTTATCATAGCTATTAAACTTAATTTGGTGCTCGCTGAATTGTAAAATAAATGAAGAATCACACGACACTTTATGTCAGCCAAATGCTGGGAGACTAAAAATCATTGGAGGTCTATTCGAACAGGTGCACATGGAATTTTTCTGACACTGAGATACATCTGCAAGCAACAAAATTTTGCTTTGTACCCAGTTCTAGCAAGAGGGACTGTGTTTTTTGAACCTTGACTTCAGCTCAAAAGCAAGTGTCTTGGGGCCTGATCTAATGAGATGGCTGATAGAAAAGACTCACATAGGCACACACTGCACACATACACATACATAGAGGCAACATCTATGGATAACTCAGGTGTCACCTCACAGGACCTCAGTCCTACTCCCATATTTTTAGCCGTAGGAGAGTAAGAGGAAAGGAGCA
This sequence comes from Miniopterus schreibersii, assembly GCF_964146895.1. Taxonomy (NCBI): domain Eukaryota; kingdom Metazoa; phylum Chordata; class Mammalia; order Chiroptera; family Miniopteridae; genus Miniopterus; species Miniopterus schreibersii. The sequence continues at coordinate 69,941,628 of NC_138110.1, forward strand.
TGATCTTCTATAATCTGCTTTCAAATAAAGCAGCAGATTCTTACCACAGAAGAGCATTCGTAAATAAAGCTTTTGAGAGTGGTTTGTGGCTTCTCTAAGTATACATACACAAAAATAGAACGCATATTTTCGTTATTTTAATTTTTGTGTACATACAAAAATATTTTATAATTCTAGCATATGTATATTTTCAGCAAAGAATGGAATATCACTCTGGCTTTCAAATTCTGCCCAGTTGTGGCAAGTTGAAGCTTCAGATCTTAGTCAACCCAGAAGAACAAGCATATCTCAGTTAACCTGGGGAAATTCTAGATTGAGGTCTTAGCTGCCTTAAGATCTTCTCCCACCAGAGTTAGGATGGCCCAAGTAGGACCAGAATCAATGGCTTATTAAATGCACTGAAAATGGTATCTGTGTTGAATGATTTGAAGACCACCTTCCTCCAAATATTCAAAGCACCATTGCTTTATTTTTCTTTAAATAGGTATTTAAATCTTCCTTTTGAAATATAAGTGCCCATAGGGAAATGGTATATCATGGAATAAATTAGTTTTACAGACCTACTTTCTCCATCCCTGAAGTCTAGATGGAAAAATGGAATCAAAGGGAGAAGGTGAAGGTTCTGACAGAGAAAGATGGTAAGAAAGGATGTTGGGTCAATAGCAATTACAGCTCCGTGTCGGTTCTGCTTAAGTCTGTCCCAAGGCTATCTAAGCTAGCTTTTTGCTCCCCAGCAACATTGTCCAGTTTTAAAATTCATCAATAAACATAGAAGCTGTGAAGATGCAAGCCATCCAGCAGAAAGACTAAACAAATAAATAAGAAAGTCTAGTTTATCACCGAGTCTGCTGAATTTGCCTCCTAAATGTCTCCCGACTTCTACTTCTTTCCACCTTCATCTCCACCAGCCACATCTAAGTCATTATCACTCTCCAGCAGTCTCCCAAAAGGCATCCCCATATTTATTGCCCCCCCAACCCCAACTCATTTTCACAATGCAGCCAGAGTGATTTTTTTCAAGATGTAAATCTGACCAGGTCAGCTCACTACTTGAAACTCTTCAATGGTTTTACAGTATCCATGGGGTAGGATTTACATTCCTAAATGGCCTATAGGCTCTACAGATTAGGGCCCCTGCAGTCTCATCCTGCTTTTTCCCTATTGTTGTGTTTCCTTGTGGCCCCTGCTCACCATGAACTGTCCTTCCCAGCATCTTTGCACTCTTCCCTCTTTTCTTTTACCTACTCATTTTTGGGATCCCAGTCTCACTCCTTCAGGGAAGACTTTCTGGCCTCTCTAATTAGGTCAACCAGCTATAAGGAATAATTCCTCTCCTTAAAAATAACTGCCACAGTTGAAGTTGTCTATTGGTTTGATATGTTATCTAATTAATGTCCATCTTCCCTACTATATTTTGAGGGTCAAATGAGCAGGAAGAAAGTATGTTTTATTAGATATCTGGGCACATACCTAGCCTACATGTCCCAGCAAGTTGGGTGTAGTCATATATGACTAAGCTCTGGCCAAAGGAATGTGGGCAAAAGAGATATGGACCATTTCAAGAACAGACTAATATAAATTTATACTGAAATGCTCTACTTTTTCCTTAAACTGAATTGGACAGAGAAAGATCTTAGAAGCCATGAACTGAAGATGTTGAGAACCTGAGTCATGAACAGGAGAAAATTTATCCAACCCAGACCGTCCACAATGGGCTTCTCTTTGTATTAAGCCATGAATATTTGAGAGTTTATTTTTTGTGATAATCAGCATAGTCCTAATAAAACATGATTCTATTCCTCATGCCTAGCACAGTATCTAACACATAGTAGATATTCAATAAGTTTTTATTGATTAAATGGAAAGTATTGTTTCTCAGTATATGTAACATCCTTGGAATTAATAAAGGCAATGGGGTATTATCTGCATTTGTTTGATTCACAAACTGGACCTCATACACAGAGGTCAAGGAGAGACTGAAGAAAGGGACAGAACACTCCAAATTGATAGGTGGTAGGTTTAAAAGGCAAGAAAATTTATATGGGAGGCTTATCTGGGGTGGCTGCAAGATGAGTAGATTTCCACATCCACCCTCCAGAATCTTAAAAGTTTAGACAGAGACCTTGCTTAACTGGGTTCAGCCAAAGTATACCATCCAGATTGTCTTAACAACACATTGCTCTCAGGGCTGTGTCCTTGAAAACAGCTCCCATTGTGCAAACTGTGAGCAGAACCTACATTACTACAACAGGGGAGGGAGTAAGGAGCCTCAGATTGTCTGGGTCCAGCTACCAGGTCAACAAACAGTCACATCCTCTCAATTACCTCTTCCAACAATTTGATCAAGACTTGAGATTGTCAACTACATGGTCACCGGGACCATTTCAACACCAACACGAATCCCCAATTTGGGGTGTGATGAAGGAGAAAACTGCATTCAGTGCCAAACAACTCAATTGTGATACAGCCCTAGGGCCAGGCCCCTCTCTGGCCAGACAGCTCTGCTCCTCACTGGTTTGCTCTTCTCTGTGCCAGTCTGCTTTGTGCTACGTGGTCTGCTCCGCTCTGCTCTGACCTTCATCGGTCTGCTCGAGTGAGACATCTTCAGTGTTTCAGCTCAGCCAGGGAAACAGTCTTTGGTAGAAAGGAGAAGTGCACTTGCAGAGCCAGAGGTGAGCTGCATTATGTAGACAGAAGTCTCTGCCCCTGGTCCCTGATTGATCCATCCTCATGCAAATGAGGACTCCACATTCTCACAGTTTGATTGGTCTAAAAGACACAGTTCTGATTGGTCAAAATGAGCTGCTCTTATTGGTCAGTGATGGGGATGTAGCTGCGCAGCTTCCATTGGATTGGAAAAAATTCAGTCCTATTAGTTTAAATAGGATTCCAGGACCTCCTTTATAAGGGCTGGCTCCCTCTCTCCCCCCCCCCCCCCATGTACCCATGCCTTTCAACTCCTACTAAATTCCTTCTTTTGCCTCTGTAAATTGTTTCCCCAGCCCACGCAGCCAAGCTGGCTCACTTTTTCCATGGCTCACTTCTTCTATCTCCATGACTTTCTATACAAACTTTTGCTTGTATTTGAATCTTCACTCTGAATTCTTTCTTGGCCAGAATTCAAGTACCGAGGTTGCTTTCTGTAACATTCTGGTGCTGTTTCACTGCAAACAGTATCATATTGTTCTCACTTGTTAAGTGGAGACAATATGATCTACTTCGGAGAATTGTTGGAGGCTTGCATGTGAAAATCTATCAAATTTAATGCAATGGCTAGCACTTCACATTCCATAGATAGGTATTATTGACCATTCTTTATCCAAGCTGCTTATGCTTCATTCCTCATATATATTAATGGCCTTCTGGTTTTGATTGTGGAAATATTTGCTCCCATGCTTCCCTTCCTTCCTTTCTTTTGTTCTCTTATTTCTCTATTTCTAAATTAATCATTTATTGATTTAGAAAGTTTAGACAAAAAGCCTGAGAATTTAGAAAGTCAGAAAAGATTGAAAAAAAGAGGTATGTATCTCAAACACACATACACACATACTCTCTCACACACTCATACTCAGTGTAACCAAAATAGCATTATCATTGGTTTGGGGTTTTCGAAAACCTTAGTTCACTTCTCAGCGCAACCACTCCCCATCTACATAACTTTGGCTATTGTTTAACCCCATGAAAAATGCAAATGGACCCATAACCCCAGCTCTGTATTTACATCTGAACAGATTACTGTTCTGAGCCTGAATTTCCTCATCTGGAAAACAGCAGTACTAATGGCACCAATTTCACAGGGTTGATATGAGAGTTAAATAAAGCAATAAACTGGAAATTAACTGTCACATAGGAGAAGATCAATAAATCATAGTTGCTGTTGTTTTTATAGTTTTAATGAAGCTTAAGTGAGCTAATATGTAAGTGGCCTTGCACAGAGTAGGAACTCTGAAACCTCTATTCCCACTTTCCCTTTTTCCCCCTCTGTGCTCAGTGAAAAGAAGCCATTTAAATGGGTTGGTGCAAACACTTGTCATTGATAATGTATACTATTTTCTAAAGCTGAGTAAACTGGGTTATTTCTTGTAGCTAGTGCTAGTGATAACATCTAGTAGAAAAACTCTAAATCAAAACCAGAAGAGCTGACTGACTCAACTGAAGGGAACCAGCCAGCATTCCTCCCTGCCAATGGTGGATGCCAGAACCCCACAGTCTCTTCTTTATTTTTGACTTTGATGCCTGTTAAACCATTAATCCTCCTGCAAGAAATACTTCTGAATAAGTATCCACATCTTCTCTAGAATATGAGAGTGGGAGAGATTTACAAGCAGATTTTTAGAATTTATGTTTAACGATTTGCATGAGGGAAGTGGGAGGAAAGGAATGCTGAATTCCAGAGGGAAATGGGAGGACTCACAAACCTGAAAGTAAAAAATATTGAAGACAAAGAAAACGTTGCCTATTTCATACATTTGTCCATATTTGATCCTTAGTTCCAGTGTAGAGGGAACTTCCACTGTGTTTGAGATGCCTGAATGGGTCTCATCCCCGGGAAATCACACCTTTCCTGTGTCCTTGCTACCTTGGCCTTAGAAACTGGTAACCTGAAAATGGACTGTCCTAGCTCTTCAACTCTTCTCTCATCTGGTTGTTCTTTTGGGGGGTATATCCTTGTGAAATTTACTTCAGGGATTATGGGACCAAAATACACGCTTGGTTCAGAAGTCCTAAAATGAAAGGTGAAATTTCTTTCAGGTTTAACTAGTGATTTCATGGAATAGCTCCCCAGGAACCGACAAGGAAAAGAGAAAAAAAGAAAGGAGACATAGATTTCATTTTAAAACTCTTCCATATGAACAATTATCCCACAAGACAACACAACAGGGTATTTTAAGTGAGTGTTTTTGTTTGCTTTTAGGATATGAACACACATTCTACCCGGATATATGTCGTATTCCAGGAGTGGGGAGGGAAGACTGTTGGAAGCCTGGGTAAAGAAGTCGTAATTTGCAGCAAGCGACAAGATAGAAAACCCTTCTTATGGTTTCAGATGTAGACATAAATTGCTCTGTTCGGTTTTGACGTTTAAATGGAAGATATCGAATCCCATGTTTACACGCGACGTGCAGCATGGAAGCACATATATTCCTCCAGGCAAAATCACACGTGTGACAATACTCTCGAGACCCAGCTGTGAATTCCTCTTACAATGTCTAAGGAACCCTGGCTGAGCGAGAGCTCACTTTCTGCGGATTTCTGCCATCCCTTCAGTTTCTCCACACCACGGAAATCTCATTGTGACACTCAGAACCCGTCTTCTCCTAGGGATCACTTTCAAAGCATTTCACTGCCTGTGGCATGACAGGGGAAGGGAAATGCTGATGGGTTTGAATTCTTTCCCCAGTCTCTCAGCGTCCCTGTCGCACAGTTTGGCATTTCATTCCTCTGTTACAACAGAGGCCATGTTAGAAATTCCTGCTTGACCTTGAGATATTTTGAAGGTGCTGACTGACAAGGCATTCGGGGCAGCTGAAATTCAGTCTTTAATCACTTGCGCTTTAAGACATTTATTGTGTAATTAGGGAAAATTCGGAAAGCGTTTGAAAACTTCACATAATGATAAATCCAGATTTTAATGAGCTTGTCAGATGTTACTACCCCATTCCTGACACCAGTACCAGAAGGATGAGACAATTTCTCAGTATATTCAGAAATATTATTTCAGACTAAAGTATGACCTGAATACCCTATTTTAGTCTGTTCTTTCTCATTTGTGTGTGTTCCTTTCTCATTTTCTTGAAAGATGCTATTTAATTTTAAAAACGACAGTCTTCCAAAGTTCTTCCATTTTATTTTTTTATTTTCGTTTACTCATTTATTTTATTGAATTTATTGGGAAAACAATCTTCAATGTTCTCATTTAAAAAGTAATGACATATTTTCTTAATCTGGGAGAAAGTCTTGGGAAAGAGGAATTATTTTCTGGATCAAAAGATTAAAAGGATTTATTTTTAAACCTATTCAATGTAGACTGATTAGTACTCCATTCAATTTTCTAGACTGAAACAAAACCATTAGTAAGGCATTTTAGCATTTTGCATTTAATAAATTTTCTTTAAGAAGCCCCAGATAATCAGACTATAAAGAAGAGACAATGTAGGCACATATTTATTTTTAATTAGTAAGTTTCCTAAATAAATCATTCTGTATATTGAGAACTTTTCTTCAGTGGGAAAGATGCCACACTTATTTGTGTTTATTTCATTACTAAATCAGAGCATGTTCAATAAAAGAAATAGATTGCATATTATATTAAATCAAATCTACTAATAATATTCACTAGAAAACTATGATGATTCTCCTGGAGGGTGAGATTCGGAGTGACTACTCTCCAAGAAAATCATGTTTGTTATGCTGTGTTTCTTATGCCTTTCACAAATCTTTAATTTTACTTGAAAACCGATGTTGGATTTTTTTGCTCCTACAAAGACAGAAACCTGGATTTCCAAAAAGAGGCACATGACATGAGATACACTAAAAACATTTTGCAAATAGACTATGCCAGAGGTAGCAGAAAAGTCTGCTTTTGGGGAAGCTTCTATTATGGATAAAATTGTTGTTAGTCGCTTTTATTTTACTGGGAGGCAAATTAGTCATCGCATAGCCTGTTCCATTTTTTTCTTGAAATCAGGTCATTTAATCCCTTCTGGGATGTATTTAGAATGAGAGCCTATATTTTCCTCTCAGATTCATCTGGAGAGAATTTCAAGTGGCAGGTCTTCATATAATGGGGCATGTGGAAATGGAGTCTAAAGTGTCTGACACTTTTAATGATATAACTTCATTCACAATGGCATTACCAGCGAATAAGAAATTGAAAATGTAGGAGAACCAAATCCCCATATGACCTCAGCAGCTCTAAAATTATGCTGTTCCTGTAATGTGCTTTATACCTGCTGTATGGAGGTATAAATACAGCTGGCAACCTCTGAAGGCCGGCATCAGTGGATGAAAACCTATTTCTGAGCACAATACATCATCTGTTACTAGGATATAACAGTTATTACTTATTCGTTTTGGACAAGAGTCCATGTTTAATCATATTTATGATTTAAAGCTAGAACCAGCTAAATGCAGGAAATTGAAAAGTTCTGTTGGACAGTCAGTTCTTTCATTCGCCAGCTATTCGGCTCTCTTTGGGTTCCTAAATACAATGGGAGCCCCAAGGAGGGACATGAGGCTGCTTAGCTCCCTGACTAAAAGCTGAAGAAACAGAGCATAATTATTGAACTGATATTGTCTCTAAGAGAGATCTGCAAGGTATAATTTTCCTGTTTCCATAAAAGAATCAAAATATGGATTTTAATGCTAGCCTAGGCCCTAATTGCATAGGAAAGAAATCTAGAAAGAAAATCAAGATAGACAGATAGATAATAATTAGATAGGTGATGGAGTAATAATTCTCAAATGCTCTGAAGTGAAGGATCAACTTGTTTTGGTTTTAATTTCCAATCTGTCGAGGGGGCATACTTTTGTAAAAATAAAATAAAAATGACGAGTAAAAAAATGAAATAAAAATTAAGCAGAGGCACACAAACTACAAGCCCTGATTTCCATTATTAAGTTCAACAGTCAAAGAAATTACATGGCAGTGAATGCTCAGAAGGAGCGTGACGGGGGAAGCTGGCACAGAAGGTTCTAAGAGCTTCCTCTTAGCTCCTGTGCTTTCCGCATCACAGGCTGGCACCAGTTCACGGACCGCACTTCGCGAAGCACTGAGATCAAACAGATATTCTTGCCTTGCCTTTTCCCTGATTTATTTGGCATTTGGTACATATCTCAGCATTTCTAAGCAGTGTGCTAGCAGCAGCATTTTAGTCAAAAGAGGTTGTTTTTCCTATGTCTGCCTGTCCTTATAGGGTTGCTGGGGGTGATGCCAGGAGGCGAGGGAAGGGGGCATGGTACAGAAAAAATGTAAGCTGTGGTTCCTCACCCAAAGAAATATAACCCAGCAAGAAAGGAACTGTTTGATGAAGTGTTTCCCCACTGAGGTCATGGATAAGTGGGGTGTCACAGACTTTTTTCAAGGGGCAATTCCTGTGTGCACCAAATAATGTCACAGCAGGCTGAATAAATGCTTTGTGTGTATGAATCCTCCCGTATTCCACTCAACGGGTGCAGTTGTCATTAAAATACCTGTTCCTTTAAAAACTGATAGCAACTATATGCCATCGTGTGTTCACTCTGCCAATAACTTGTAGAGAGACACTACAGCTGCGGGGGGTGGCACCAGAGAGGAAGGGGACACCAGCAGGCCTGTTCAAAGCAGGGGTGGCCATGGGAGAGCTAAGGCGGCTGGAGCAGGCACTGGGTGTAAGAGAAATTCGAGTTTGTGCTGGAGGAACGGGTGTGACTCTGTCTCGCAGAAGTCCCTGTTGGTGGAGGGGATAATACACGTGAGAACATAAAGCCATGACGGACCCTCCCGTGAAAATGAAACAGGTTGTGGGGGCGCGCTGGGGGCTGAGAAAATATGCAGCTTGGTTGTGAAGGACCCGGAGCGTTAGCCAAAGGTGGACTTTCATCCGTTACCCCTGGGACAGCAGAACCTTTTCAACAGAAATGTCGCGATCCCTGACTGGCAGGCTCTAACTCCCCGAAGCTCAGCGCCGAGGCCCACTCCGAGGTCGCGCCCACACTCACAGAAGGAAAGTACTGTGGCGGGTCACCGGGGTCGGCCACGGGGACACGCGGGGAAGCAACAGCAGCATTTGTTATTGCCGCCCCAGAGCTGGGCTTCCCAAACCTGTCTGAACGTTGAAAATAAACAAACACGTGGGGTTTTAAAGATTCAGCTCTACAAACCCCACATAATTCAGCAACTGGTTCTATATAGTGGAGGCAAATGAACGACTTTCGAGGACATAAGATGAAAAGCTCTGCACTGGATGCAGATTGGGCAAGAACAGGAGCTGATGGAGGGTTAACAAAACAAAACAAAACAAAACAAAAAATTTCATTTGAGAAGCATTTGTAAAAGTTATAGAAGATTAGAGCTGCAAATTAATTTTAACATTCTACAGCCAACTTTCATTTAAAAAATATAGGGACCCAGACACATAGATGTTAAGCTTATTGCTCCGAAACATCTGTTTGCAACTTAAGGGGCAGGAGCTAGAAGCCCCGTCTCTCGTTCCCCAGCTTCCCTCCTCTCCATTTCTGACATCGATTCAACTTAGCAAATCATTAAATGGGAAGGTCAAGATGGAAGAATCACAGATAATCCCCAAATGCTGAGGCTAAATTACCGAGATAGTAATAGATTTACTGTTAACAGAGGAGTTCTTTGGATTTTAACCTTGATAACAAAATATTTGTCAATGAAATGGGCCATTGAAACAAAGCCTTAAGAACAGTGCTGCCACAGGGCCCAGCAGTCCCTCTTTTAGGTATCTACCCCAAATTTTTGAAAACATTTATTCATAAAGATATATGTACCTCTATATTCATTACAGCATTATTCATGGTGGCCTAGACATGGAAACAGCCTAAGTGTCCCTTGATGGATGACTGGCTAAAGGAGATATGGTACATGCATACAAGGGAACACTACTCAGCCATAGACAGAATGAAGTACTGACATTTGCAACAACATGGATAGATCTTGAGGGTATCATGTTATGCAAAATAAGTCATACGGGAAAAGTCAAGAACCCTACGATTTCATTCATATGTAGGATACAAAACAGAAAGCAATAAACAAACCCATAGACAGACAACCTTATGGTGGTTACCAGAAGGGAAGGGGGCTGGGGAGGAAGGAGACTAGATTTTGGGTGGTGAGCACACAAATGCAGTGTACAGATGATGTATTATTAAGATTGTACACTTGAAAATTAGATAATCTTATTAAGCAATGTTATCCCAATAAATTTAATTTAATAAAAATTATGTTATCTTATTAGTAGATGCATTTCTCCCTCAATTATACTAGATGGTGTAAACCTGACAGACTAAGTTAGCCTGCAGCAAAAAAGATCCCTAATGAAGCTTATCTCTTGCTTTCAAAAAGTATACTTGTGGGAACAGGTAGCTTTCAAGGGCAGCTCTCCTACACCTACAATGTTAACACTGCAAGGCTGCCAATCCCAACAATTAAATGCCCCTACCAGAAATAACAGGTATCACTTCACTCACATGGGTATGCCAACTTCAAGGCAGAGGCAGGGTATTAATCTTCCTACGTACGTGGAAGAGAAGATGCTGGTGAATAGTCATAATGCTGCGAACAATACCAGGTGCAGTAAGATTTAAAAGGTGATAAAAGGGCTCCAAGTGACAAATATCTGATATATCAGCGAATGTGTCCTGCTGACTTTTTGGAGCCAAAAGTCTGTGTGGTTTTTATGGGATCCCTAAGGGATTCTCGTTCACAAGAATTTAAATAATTGATAAAGCTGTGTTTTCATACTTCTCCATATGGTACATAGCTCAAAGGAAAATGCTGGGAAGGAAAAGTAAGTTTTAGATCAAGAGTAGGATACATTTTATTACAATATTATGCCAAATAAACATAAATTTAAAAGATATCCTCTTCAGCAAAATAAAGTCCTAACTTACCTATAAAGATTTACTGATTTTCCAATTTTAATATCTAGTTAAATATGTGTGTGTGTGTGCATGTGTGTGTGTGTTTATTTGTTAGCATGCTGGTGTTGGCAAGTTATAATCCTGAAAAAAATTTTAAGGGATTTAAAAAAAAAATCTGTCCAAAATACTATGCCTACATCAGCTCCATTATGTCTAAGCCATAACCTCACAGGGCAATTTTGGAAAAAAGTAATTGAAGTTTTTTTAAAAGTTGCAAAGCTTGAATTCTCAAACCCCAGATATTGTTGAGTAGCCACAAAAGTAAAGCAAGTGATTGAAAATTGAAAAACCATTCAGCTCAGCAAGTTATTTGTTGCCATGGTGCCAACAAATAACTTTATAGAATGATGTACATTCTATAAAGTTAATGGGTTATTTTGTATGTCCTTAATCTTTTATTTCCATTTCTCAAAAATGTTTGAAACTACAATGTTAACAGAGAAAATGTTGCCTGGTTATTTAGAGGGACTTTATATGAGGATGAGATTTTGTGAATTTCATGCCCCAAAATTGGCTCTCTGGGGACCAACGTGAGGAGCAGTAAAAGGGCCCTTCTCAGATCTCTGTCTGTGAGGGCTGCTCCTCTACAGGCTGAGAATGACATCTTTTTGTGTATTGCCACCTCACTGACATACAAAATGTCAGAGCAAGGACCCCTCCAGTGTACCTGTGTGCAAATTTCTCCGGGGCAGAATTTCCTGGATGCAGGTATTGTGCGTGTGGATTAGCAGTGCTAATTTACTCTCCGAAGTGGCTTTGCCAGTTTTCACTCCATCCATTGATGTCTGAGAGGCCCCTTTTTTACAAGAAGGGCAAACAAGGGCAACCGACCTTGCGGTGCCTACATCAAGCCTGCTGAATGTGTTTACCTGCAGGAACCTCAGAGATGGGATCTGTACAGGTGAGGGATCTGGGCCCTGCAGCTCGCCCAGACGGCCCCCAGCAAACTGGCATGGCCAGGAGTCAGATCTGCGAAGAACTCCCACATTTGGCCCGAGGGTTTTTAAGAACCACGGTTGAGAACACGCTCCTCATACGACCAGAGGCTCCAACACAACACAGCAAGACGTGGCAGAGCCTTGGCCCAGCCCTATTTGTAGCTCAGTGCTGATAGCTGGGGATGTAGCAGAGGCCCTTTGCCCGGCATGGCCTGAAGGCTGGCATCTAAGCCTCCGGTGGACCCCTGAAGTTTCCACAGAGCTTTGAAGGAGGCCAATTCCTTTTCTAGAAGGCCAGTCTCAGGGTACCCGTCTTGGACATATTTACCCTCACCTTTCACTCCCCAATCCCTTTCCAGCGCCCCCCCTTTTTTTGGTGTCACTTTTATTATTATTATTAATCATGAAGTTAGAGTATGTGGTGGGTATGATGGCATTTTTTTTAATCCCCACCAAAGGACTTGCTTAGAGAGAGGAAGGGGAAGAGAGAAGGGGAGAGGGAAACATGGATCTGTTGCGTTCCGTACACGCCCTGACCAGGGAATCCAACGGGCAACCTTTCGGCGCACAGGACGACGCTGAGCTAACGGAGCCACTCCAGCCAGGCTGACTGCAAATCCTTTAAAGTTAAGACTTGCTTTCTGGTCTAGCGTATCATTAACTCTCATAAATCTCCCAGCTTTGCCACGAACAATGTTTTAAATATATCTATTATATCAAACTTGTTAATTATGTTGTTCAAAACTTCTGTAGCCTTAATTTCGCTTGACTAATCTATCAATCACTTAGAGACGTATGTTGAAATCTCCCAAGATGCTGATGGAATTTTTTAGCTTCCTCTGTGTAGTTTTATAAGTTTTTGATTTATTTATTTTAGGCCTGTTTTGCAAGATACGTACAGGTTTATAGCATATCTTCCTGATGAACAAAAACTTTTGCCACTATGTCAACGGTCCTCTTTCTCTTCTATAATTTGCTTACTTTAATTCAGCTTTATGTTGTATTATTATACCCCTAATAACTTTCTTTTAATTAGTATTTAACATGTATTTGTTCTCCACTTTTACTTTTCAACTTTTCTGTGACCTCTGTCTTTTTAAAAGCATTCATTTATTTACTTATTTTTTTATTCAGAAGGAAAAATATCATTGAAATTCTTCCAGGAGTTTAGTTCTTTACTTTATTATTTGTGAGTGCTGATACATTTTTTTTTTTCTTTTCCTTTTTTTTTCTTTTCTACCCAGTTGTTCTGGTTTTTTGTTTGTTTGTTTTTGCTTATGTGTTTGTTTGCCCTTTCTCTAAGACATTTCAACTGAGATTTATATTCCCCATTCCATTTTTTTAACATCTACTAGTTAAAAATTCTGCATTCAATTACTATTTCTTTTAGGAATTCCTCTGGAAAGTTTAACCTGCATTCTTAGATTAAGATGTTTGAAGTTAACCAATATCTTAAGTCTTCTCCTAAATATGAGATGAACTTTTAAAACATTTAGTTTCCGTTACTCCTCCTTTCAAATGAGATTTAATTATTGTCCAGAATTCAGGTCTATTTTGTTTAACCTCCCAAATTAGATATTATCATTGTTACATCTAATTAATGTTTGTTTAGATTTACCAACATATTCATTATTTTGATTTTGATTTGTTTCATTTTCATTTCAGACATACCTTCTGGACTCATTTTCTCTTTACCTAAATAAATTCCAGATGCACTCCTTTTGTGAGGGAGGGTCTTCTGCTTGTACAATTTTCCAGTTTTTGTCTGAAAATGTCTTTATTTCACTTATGCTTTCTCAAGGTATGCATTTGTCCATTGACAGGTATTTTCTCTCAGCACTTTATATATCTTACTTCCTGACTTCTGCCTTCCACTGTTGCTGCCAGAAGCCAGATGCTGGCCTAATATTTATTCCTTTGTAAGTGATTTTTGTCTTCTTTTTTCATAACTGATTGTAAAATTTTTTGTCCTATCTTCAGTGTACTACAAGTTCACTACCATGTGTCTAGATGAGTTTCTTTTTATTTATTTTTCCTGGGATTCACTGAACTTTGTAATCTGAAGACTGTTTTTTTTTTATTAATTCTAGAGACATCTGAGGTATTATCTTTAGGAACATTTCTGCTCCCCTTCTTTCTTTGTCCTGTTTAGACATATGCAATTGTATCCTTCATGAGTCTTAATCACTTGCATTTTCCATTCCCTTGCCTCTCTGTACTGCATTCTGGGTAATTTCTTCGCATCTCTTCTCCAGTTCACTAAGTAGTGCTTCAGTTGTGTCTAATCTACTGTTAAAACCATCCATTGCATAGCAAGTCCATATCTAAACTCTATGCCTTGGAAATACACAAGTTCAAGTAGGTTTTGTATAAATGATGCTCCTTGCATACTTATTTGAAATATGAAAAATAAAACTAAATATCTCAGTACAAAAATGGCTCAATAAATTATACACATCTGTTCAATTAAATTAACACTACCTAGGAATCTAAATCAAGGTTTTTGCCTCATTTTGGACCAATGCCCATCTATATACACTAGAAAAATGTAAGTTACAGTGTGTGTGTAGAGAATGTTCTAAACATCACTACTACAAATTGATATGCTTTCAGTATAAAACACAGTCTACATTTCAAAGACTTGTATGAAAAATGTAAATTATCTCATTAATAATCTTACATTGATTGGATGTTGAAATTGTAATATTTTAAGTTTATTGGGTTAAATGGTATTAAAATTAATTTCATTTGTTTATTTTCACTTTTTGTGTCTAGTAGACATTTAAAATTACATATTATTTTTAAAAGGTTTTGATTTTCTAATTTAAAATTTACTTTTCATCTCTAGAATTACTATTTGAATTTTTTACTAATAAGTGCACTATTGATACTCCCGACTTCTTAGTCGCATTTTCGATACACCTTACTTTTCTGAGCATACCCATCACACTTATTTCATATTCATTACCTGCTAATTCTAGTACTCACTGTCATTACACGTGTGATTCTGAAATATGGCGTGACTGCTCTCCCCTGGTGGCTCATTTCCTCTTTATTTATTAATTCTTGGAACTTGTGAAAATTCTGAATTTAATTTACATTCCTCCAAAGCAGATTTGCCTTTTTTTCTGCCAGCAATGTGGAACTCTACCACCCCACACAAATCACAGCAAATGTTCACCTTATGAGTTTGGGCGAAAGTCACATAGGCAATAAGACTTTTTTTATCAAAGTATAAGATGATACTCAAAATGTGCACATATCAAAAGTGAAGGGCTCAATATACTTTCATAAGCATATCTATGAGGTCAGCACCTAAGCAAGAAACAGAATAGTAAAGGTCTCCGTGTCAGAAGAAGACCTCCACAGGCTCTGCACTGTAGGGCTGTATCATACATGGCAGGTTTTGCTTTGCTCTGCTCTGACCCCTTGGTACTCAGAGCAAAGGCTGAGTTTACCAGATACCCTTAATATCTCCTCCATGGGCAAATACCCATTTCCTGGGGCTTCGTGCTGCTTTCTTACTTGTTGGGGTTCCAGGCTTTGTCCCCTGTCCTTTCTGTGACAGGCTCCAGGCAATTAGGGATGCGCAAATATCCCCAGGATAAGCGTTGTTTCTAGTACTTTAATATTCTCCAGGGCTGAGCTCTTCTCTTAATTCTCACCTTATTTTCCCACAAGCTGAGGGATGTAGGAGAGAGAAGAGAACAGAGGAGGAAAGAAACAGAGGGAGGGGAGGGGGACGAAGGAAGGGAGAAAAGTCCATTTTAACATGTAAACCAGCAATAAAAGAACTAATTCGATAAATTATCATAAATAATAAAGACAGAAAACCTACAGCAGTTAAAAAAACCTTGCTTTTTAGGGAGCATTTAACATTATGAGAAACTGCCCATGATGTTGTTAAAAAGAAAACAGTGATTCGAACCTGTACAATACGGTCGCAGACTTGCAAAACCACTTGTGTGTTTGTACAAACCTAAAAACACAGGGAAGGAATGGATTCAAGTAGTAACATTGATTTTCTCTGGGGAATGGCATTCTTTATGGTTTTCTGCATCTTATGCAAGTTACAATCCTCATTTTATAACATCAACAAAAATTAGGAAGAATTCCAAGAGCCTGCACCCCCCTTCGCCCCCACACACACCTGCACTCTCTGTCACACACTCAGCCCATGTCGGTGACACGCGAGAAACGGAAAAAACTGAATCGCCTCAATAACGCTCAACAAGAGAAATCTGCAGCCAAGCGGGCCGACAGCGCTCTGCCTTCCGCACGTGCTGATTGCCATCAAATGGAAACCGCGACTCCACGGAAGAGGGGGCTGCTGACTCCTTCCACCCGTGGGTTTTCTTTTATGTTGTAGCATTAAGCCGCCTTCCGCCAAGCAGCACAATCAGGTGCAGGAGGGATGTAACAAAACTCTTCATCTCCCCCCATTAGAGACTCCATTTTTTGGTACTTTAGCTTGATTGACTCTGTGAAATACTGGAAGGCATGGCAGTTCAGGGAAGGAGGGAAAAGCAATAGTAGCTTTTTACCAATTTATATGATTTGAGAAATAAATTATTACGAAGGGCTGTGCCTTTTTCTCCAACCCTGCATTGTTGCTCTGCGCTCATGCTTTTCGGGAAGTAACTAGAAAGTAGGACCAGTTATTGAAGACCAATTGTAGGGCATGGCTAAAAAAAATTAAAAGATGGAAATCACTTGCCTAAGAGAATGCTTTTATGATTCTCTCTCTGGAGTTGTGAGTAGGGGAACCTCAGTCTCTATGGTCTTGCCACTCAAAAACGGGGTTCACAGTCCAGTGGCATCAGCATCGGCTGGGAGTTTGCTGGGAAGGCAGAATCTTGGGCCCCATCCAGGCCCACTGAATCAGAATCTCCAGGGACCTGGGGTTTAACAACCTCCCTAATGATTCTTATACACATAGCCGTTCAAAACCACTTGAGAGCATGCAAAAATAATACGAAGCAATCGCAGTTCAGATCGAAAAGAAAAGGAGACGGTTTTATTCCCCTGAATATCTGGATTTCTCTCTCATCTGAGAGGGAAGCTTACTCTAAACCTTCACCCCAGCAGCCACAATTAAGTGTGGGAACTTGATGTACATCAATAAACAGAGGTCAGGGCTGCATTTAAGCAGCCTGGGCCATAACTGGTTGCTTTCACCACCAAACCCCAGGAGTGGACTTTTTGTTCAATTTCTCTCCTTTCATCGTCTTTGAAGAGATGCAACTTTGAAGTCACAGTGTCGCTGTTGGGAACGTTTTGTGCCTTCCATAAATTGTGTCTTTCTGTGACTCTCTGGTGAGCCGGTGCAAAAATAGGGACAAAAGCAACAAAAAAATTCAAGGAAAAGGAAACTCTCTGCAACACAGAAGTTTGCCAGCTCAATTTTTGCTTTTTTGTTCTTATGCATTGTCCTGCTGTTTGATTTTCTACCTTTCTTTTTAGAATCATGAATTATCGAGCACATTAAAAAAAAGGTTTGACAACAAGCATATGACATACTCTGAAAACTAAGTGAAATACCTAAACTATGTTATTGGAAATGTCTTTCTTAGTATCATTTACGACTAAGGAGCAATGCTCTTATCAATCTAACTTTTGAAAAATGTTTGCTTGTCATTTACCATGTGTTAGGAAGGCTCCAGGGTAATAATTCCCTCCCATCCAAAGGTATGTATCCAATTTCCCACTCCCTCAGAATGCTGCATTATGATAATATAATATATTAAACTCTGCTATAATAGTAATGGTATATGAATGACTATGTTCCAAATATTTTCCTCCCTTGTTCCTGTATCAGTTATCTATGACCATAATAATGCTAAGTAACAAACACCATAAAACCTCAGTGGTATAACACAATAGCACGTATTGCTGGCATGGCGAGTGTCAGCTGGGGACATGTCTGGGGGCTCTGTGTCATTTGGCTGGGCTGTTCCCTTGCCTGTGTGCCAGCTGGCTGTCCACTGATCTAGACCAGCCTCAACTGGGATGACCGGGCACTTCAAGTCTCCTCCACATATCTGTCATGTTCCAGCAGGCTACCTCGGGAATGCCCTCACGGAAATGACAGAGAGGCTGTTGCAGACTTGAGTTGTCAACTTAGAATCACCACACTTGCACTTCTGCTTCATTCTATTTACAAAAGCCAGGCACATGGTCAAGCCCAGGGACAGAAGCAGAGGATATGTCAAAGTTACACGCCAAAGGGGATGGATGCAAAGAGGGCAAAGGATCAGGATTGTGGTTGCAGGGAACTTGCCACCCCCCCTCACCCAACCCATCAGCAGGACCTGCCAATTCCACCTTAGAAATATGTTCCACATCTGTCCAGTATTCTCTATCTTACTGCTACCACCACTTCAGGTCACCAGGACCTCTTGCCTATCACCAACAGACTGTTCCTTCCAAATCTCTCTTGTCCATTGCTTCCTAGCCAGTTCTCAACACAGCAATGAAAATCAACTTAAAAAGAAAACCAGCTCTGGCCACTCATTCAATTAAGTCCACCAAATGGTTTCCTATTATTCTCAGGATAAGGGTGGGAACCTTGAGTAAGGCCCTGCCTCATGTGGACATACAGCCTGCCTCTCTTCGACCTTATTTAGCTCCCCTATACCCTCTTCTCTAATCGCACTGGGCTTCCTTCACTTCCTCCAAAGCTATACCTCCCCACACCACAAGGCATGTACACATGCAGGTCCCCCAACTTCAACTGGTCTTTGCCTATTTCAATCCCATGCACCCATCAGCTCGCTATTCAAACATCACTTCCTCTATTCCTTACCCCACTGACAAAAAAACATGTCCTGGTTTTATGCTCTCAAGCCTGCTTGTAATTTTCCATTACTGTCCTTACCACTGTTTATAATTAACAATTATCTGTCTCATTAATTAATTAATATCAACTTCCCCACTAAACTATAAAACTCCATGATGTCAGAGGTCATGCTTACAAGTCCAATGTGGTTTCCTAAAACAGTTACTGAACTATAAATATATACATGTAATTTAATTTTGCACACAAGATATCCCATATCTTGAACTTAAATAACGATGTACAATTATTGTGTATAAATAGGTTCCTTAAAAAGGCATTCCAAATAAATGCAGCAAAACATCAATCATTTCTCTGCCTTCCAAATGTATCAGCCAAATCCTTTCTTTAATTTGAGCACATATGCTTTGCCCCTGGGAATACAACCATGAAACAGATTAGCCAGATTGCTGGTAAAATTATTTTTGAAGGTTTGTGTTTATTTTTTGGTGATTTCTTAAATGATGGCCTACATTCTCTGCAGGGAGAAAGCATAAACCCAAATCTATGCCGAAAGGTGTAAAGCAAGTGTTAGGTTTGCATTCTGAAAACTGAGAAGCGCAACATAAATAGTATTCCATCTTTTACAAAAACCTGAAATATAGTGACAAGTGTGAAAACATACGCATGCAACCGTATTTAACTGATTTGGTGTGATCGAACTTTAAGTTGATGCATTTTCATTTGTGTTGATTTGAGGAACCAATGTAAATAAAATAGATTGTCCTAGAAAAGTCACTCATTAAATTCAGGAATCATTTCCCCCAGTTCCGCACTTTATTTTTTGTGAACCCAATTCTCAGATAGCACCAAAGGGGCAGCCTCTCCCGCCACCGTGCTTTGACCCAGTTAGACCTCTGACTTGGACTGGTCCAGAGTCTTCCTCCTGGCAGTTTGTAATTAGGACACAGAGATTAAGCCGTATGCAACTGGAAGGCCACGTAAAGTCTAGAACTCAATTGCCCTGGAATTTAGCCAGTAGGCTACTGAACAATCAGAAAAAAGCAGCCTGCATAAAGGAAGAGGGAAGGAAAATTAAACATACAGGGGAATCGGGGCATTCTCGTGGGGAGGGAGGCAAGGTGAAAAGGAAATATGTAAGAGAAACCCAGACATCCTTGGTCCCGGATGCCATTCATTTCCAAGTCCATGCCTGGTAAAGCTTGGCTGTGTTTCCTGTCCTACATTCCAAGAGAATTCTTTAAATCCATGTAATAAAGTCCTTTACTTATTCGATGAGTTTATATTTCTTATAAGCACATAATTTTTGGCCAACATAAAGATCTTCAAGAGAAAGGAGGAGGCCAGGAAACACGTTCAAGGCCCAGGGATTATTGCCTTTTCAAAGCTTCCATATATAATCTGGGTCCCTTCACTGTCAGGATGGCCTAATGTGATTGGGACCTTATCTGCTCATTTACTTCTTATAGTGGATTACAACCCTAAAAGGGGGCCCCCTATAGGAGAATCACTTTTAGTGCCAGGAGAAAACATTCAAGGAATTCTTTTCATTCTACCTGTGTATTGGTGCTACTTGTGAAATCTACAAGAGCATAGGAATTGGGGCCCAGCACCCCCTTCAGTGGATTTGTAATGGAGACAAAGCCATTAGATTGATATCCACAGGTGATAACTGTGCATGACCTCACTTAAAACTACTGTGCTTCAGAAATCAACTCATCAACCCTTCCTTTAGAGAAAAACATGATTGAGACGATTGTTAATTAACTATTGCCATGTAACAAACAACTTAAAACTCAATGACTCAAAATAATAAGAATTTTGCTCATGAGTCTAATGGGCCACCTGGGCAGCTTTTGTGGTCTTGGTTGGATCCACACATACCTATCAGGTCACATAGGTGCTCTGATGTCATAACTGGACTTTGTCACATGTTTAGGGTTCACGGGCTGGCTGGTCTAGGATGGCCTGAGCTGGGACAACTCAGCTCTCTGCTGTGTGGTTGTTGTTTTTTCAAAACATTTTTTTATTGATTTTAGAGAGAGAGAAAGGAAGAGGGGGAGAGAGAGAGGGAGAGAGAGAGAAAAACATCGATATAAGAGAGAAGCATCGACTGGCTCCCTTCCATACGCACCCCCACCAGGGATTGAAACAGCAACCTTCCAGTGCATGGGACTACACTCAACCAACTGAGCCACACCAACCAGGGCTGCTGTGTAGTTTCTTATGATCCAGCAGGCAGCTTAGGGTTGTAAGAAAGAAGAGCAGAAGTGTGCAAGGCCTCCTGACACATATTAAAAAGAATGGGCACATATTATATCCACCGTATTCCACAGGCCATAGCAGGTCACAGTCTAGATCTAAGAGGTGAAGGTATAGACTCCATTTCTGGAGCGGAGGAGCTGCACAATTTTGCAAGTGATGTGGATACAGAGAGGTGTGAATCATTATGGCAAGTTTTTGTAATCAATCTACCAGAGGCCTAGAAAGAGTTAAGCAAAGTTCAAGGTAGCACAGAAACGGATTATCTGATTTATGTTGAGTGTTCTCTTACCATCCACACTTAAGATCCCTTTTCACAGGTTATAAATACAGGTTCTTCTTCCCAGTTTCTCTTGGCCAAACGCCTGAGAATATCAATGGTAAAGGTTGGCTTCAGTTCCCTTTCTGTGCAAGGCGCCAAGTGAGCTTACATCAGCAAGCACTGCCTGAAGAGACCCCCGCCTTACTGCCCCGTGGCTTAGAAGGACTCAGAACACAAAGCCAAAAATGCTTCTCAAATTCAGCTTGCATGACCCAGTCACCTCCATTAGGATGAATGCATCTCGGGATAGTGCAAATTCTGAAGATTTCATTCTGCTTTCAAATGCAATTCTTGGGAGTGATTGCTGTGTATACTAAGCAGCCAAATAAGCTCATTTCAGCAGAGGCAGAACTGGATGCAAATCAAGTGAAGGCTGGATGCAAGTGCTGGAGTAAAGTGGAAAAAGCTAGTGAGGAAAGAACAGTAAAATCAAAGGGAACAAAGAGCTTATTTCACACCTCCTTAGTTCTGTCATGCCCAACACTGAGCCCCATCCTCTCTATCAGTGAGTGATTTCTTATTTCACTGAAAAAATTTTTAAAAAGATTTTAAATCAAAGAAGAACTCCCATCTTCTGCAGTATCCAATTTACCAACCCTGCTGCTCAGAGCCTGTGTGCTCTTCCTCCCCGACTGGAAGATGCTTCTCTTCTCTTTGACCCACATGGATCCTAAATCTAATCACCATTTGGCCACCCAAGGATTTTGTTCACCCATGTATTTGTCTCTTTCCTGCATCATCGGTCTCCTCCCTTTCTATTAAATCCTTGTTAGCAGCATATGAACATTCTGTAATGTTCCGTACCATCTCTCAATATCAACGAAATCTTTAACCCAGATCTCTCTTCAACTACACTACCATGACTCTGCCCTTTTACAGTAAATCTCCTCAAAAAAGTTACCGACTTTTTTTTTTTTAATCTCTACTTCCTCTCTTTTGTTCAGGCACTGATTTCTGCCAATCCACTAAATCGCTCTTGTCAGCATCACCCGTGACTTCCAGGTTGCCAAACACAATAGTCAGATTTCATTCCTAAACTCCCTGGATCAATGAGCAGCACTTGAATCATCCCGCGACTCAGTGCTCTGTAAATCATTTTCCTCACGTGGCTTCTGGGTTATTGCAATTTCCTGGTTTTCTTCCTGCTTTGTCATTTCCTTTGATGTCCGCTGCTCCTCTTCATGTCGGAGCATCTAAGGGCCCAGTCTGAGGACAGCTTTTTTTCCTAACTATAATTATTCCTTAAATTATGCCGTCCACACATACGACTTTAAGTATCATTTATGTTTTGATATCTTACTTAGGTTTCATTTTCCAGTTCCACTTTTACTGTAAACTGCAAACACATATAAGTATCTCACAACACTGCCATCTTCACCGGGATGCTTTAAAGTTATCACAAACTTGATGTGCTCAAAATCTGCTCCTCCCTCCATCTTCTTCACCTTCACTATCACCCAGGTGCTCGGTCTAGAACCCTATAGTCATCCTTGACTTGTCTCATTGCCTCTTGGCCTGATCCATTTGCAGACCCTGCTGGCCTGATCTTCAGGCTTTGTCCAGAATCCCACCAAGTCTTCTCTCTTGTGCCAATAACACCCTACCCAAACTACCATCATCTCTCTCCTAGACAACTACAACGGTCTCCTAACTTTTCTCACCATTTCCTATAATTTGATCTCCATAGAACAGCCAGAATGGTCCTCTTAAATTATAAATACTATCATATTACTTTCCAAGTCAAGATTCCGTGGCTCAGAAATTCAGATAGGAAACAGAAGGAATGGATTGTCTGTTTCATGATGTCTTGAGCCTCAACTGGAAAAACTCAAAGGTTGAGGTGATTTGATGTCTGGTGGCAGGAATTATTGGAAAACGTATTCACTCAGTTGAGCTAGTATGACATAAAGACTAGGACTGCTGACCAAAGCAGCTGCTTATGGTCTCTCCATATAGCTTTGCTTCCTTATGTATGGTGGCTTTGGGGATATTTTCACAAATACACAAGCAAGGCAGAATGTGTATTGCTTTTTATTACTCAGCCACAAAAATCATACAGTATCACTCTCTCCATACTGTATTCATTGAAGCAGTTAAAGCCAGACCAGAATCAGGGGACTGGAAGTTTGACACCATCTCTTGATAGTAGAGTGGCAAGGTCACATTCTGGAAGGGCACTTGGGATAGGTGATATGTTTGCTGCCAGCTTTGGAAAATAGAATCTGCTATAACCTTCCCATCATACTAAGAATAAAACTCACAGTCCTAAAGGGGTTAATCCAACAAAAGGATAAAATATTGTAAATATTTATGCAAACAGCATAGGAGCACCTAAATATTTAAAGCAAATATTAATAGATACAAAGGGAGAAACAGACAGAAATATAGTAATAGTAGGGGACATCAATATCCCACTTTTATCGATGGATAGATCATCCAGACAGAAAATCAGTAAGGAATCATTTGACTTCAACTTCATGTTAGATCAGATGCACTTGGGTATTTACAGAGCAAAAGAATGCACATTCTTCTCAAACTCACATGGAACACTCTCAAGGATAGATCGTAGCTTGGATCACAAAACAAGTCTCAACAAATTTAAGAAGACTAAAATCATATCAAGCATCTTTTCTGACCACAGTGGTATGAAACTAGGAGTCAATTTACAAAAAACAACAACAATACAAAAAACAAACAAAAAAAACCCTGGCAAATTCACAAATATGTGGAAATTAAATGAAGTAACCAATAGGTCAAAGAGGAAATCAAAAGAAAAAGAAAAATCTAGGGACAAATGAAATTAGAAATACAACATACCAAACTTATAAGATGCAGCAAAAGCAGTTCTAAGAGGAAAGTTCACAGCAATAGACATCAACATTAAGAAACAAGAAAGACCTCAAATAAACAACCTACTGCCTAGGTCTTGTTCTGAATACCATTATCCAATAAAAGGAGCCAGAGCTCCTAGGAGAAGTGACTGATTCTGTAACTGAGGAAGGAAATACACAAGATGAGCCTAGATATCTTGCAGTGCCAGAAAATAAAGAGGCACGCCAAACAACAACATACCTCACATTCATAGGAGTATGTCAAGCTGAAACAGTCTTCAGTGGTCAAGCCTGGAATAATCTGAACAAAAAATAAAATAAAATAAAATAAAATGGTGTTGTATTATTACCCAAAGTATAAAATAAATATACAGGAGTCCTTACCAATATAATTATTTTTTTAAAAAGAAAGAACTTTACTGTGGAGAAATCTGAGAAACACTGCTTCAACCAAATGATCAAGGTCAAAATCAGCAGTGATAAATCATGTTAATAGTGTACACCCTTCATATGATGTAATTATCTTTCTGTGTAATATTATTCCCCCAAACCTATAATTCTAGGCTTATCAGAAATTTTTAGACAAATCCGAACAGAAGAGCATTTTACAATAAAGCTGAACCAGTACTCCTCAAATTGTCAAAGTCACCAAAAACAAGGAAAGTATGAAATATTGAATTTACTTAATAATAATGTATTAATATTGGTTCAAGAGTTAGCAAGGATCTAGAGAATTGGAACCTTCATGAACTTCTGGAAGGAATGTAAAATGGTGCAGACACTTTGGAAAAGAGTTTGACAATTCCTTAAAAATTGAAACATAGAGTTACCATATGACCCAGTAATTTCACTCTTATGTGTGAAATTCAAGAGAACTAAAAACACACGTTGATTCAAGTATTTGTGTAAGAAGATTAATGGCAGCCTTTTTCATAATCAGCAAAAAGTAGAAACGATCCATATGTCTATCAACAAATAAATTAATTAAAAAAGTGACATATCCTTACAACGGAATATCAGCCATAAAAGGAATGAAGTTCTGATACATGGTACAATATGGAGGAGCCTTGAAAACAAGTATCCTAAATGAAAGAAGCTGCGTATTGTATGATTACATTTATATGAAATGTCCCAACTAGGCAAATCCATAAAGAAAGAAAACCTAGAAAGTGGATTGCCAGGGGCTGGGAGGAAGTGGGAATGGGAGGTGGGGAATAGCTGAAGTGTATGGAGTTTCTTTTCGGGGAGATGAGAAGGCCCTGGAATCAGGTAGTGGTGATGGTTACTCAACCTTGTGATTATACTGAAAACCACTGAATTATACACTTTAAATGGGGTAATTGTGTGGTATTTGAACTGCATTTCAATAAAAATGTGTGGAGTGTATCTTACAGCACATCTCGATTCAGTGTTTAATATCCACCTGTAGCCATCACACACTGAATTAGATAGTACGATTATAGACACTTGTTATTCTGATCCCTGTTTTGAAAATCAGTAGCACCAGCGTCACCTGGGAGCCACTTAGAGCTGTGAAATCTCAGGCCCCAGCGCAGACCTGCTGCATCAGAATCTGCATTTTAACAAGGTCCTCAGGTGATTTCTATGTCCACCCAACTCAGAAGCGCTGCTTACGGCCCTGTTGCTGGCAGCCGACCCCGCTGAATAACTCCATGACTGCTCAGCAAAGAAGAAATCATTCTTTAGTTAGATTTAAATGATCTAACATCACACAATCAGCATTTCAACTCTTTTCTACTCACCTCTCACCCCGCATGTCAGAATCCAATCTTGTTATTTGCCCCTAATTGCTCCTTAGACTTCAGTCCACCCCTGGCTGAGACTACCAGTCTGAAATCATTCCAAGCTCAGGGTCACTGACTAAATTTTAATGACAGTCTCTTTGTGTCTGTAAATCTACTAAGGATGACAGTTTTGAAAGCCATCCAGCTTTGCTTACCCAGAGCGCCCGGTAGCCAGGAGGCCGCAGAAGTCCAGCTACTGCATCCTCGTGTATCTACAGCACCGAGGAGACGGGCAACCTGATGGGACGAACGTGTGCTAGGTTTATAAGCAATTCCTGACGCTCACATCTCCCTTTCTCCTATTATAGGACACACACACACACACACACACACACAAGAAAAAGAAAAAAAGAAAGAAAACACAGAAGTACAGAGGGAACACACCACCTTTGTTTTTTCTTACATTTTAGTTTTGCGTGAAACAAGCCACAGCACACTCCTTCAAGGGCGTTCATTATTCATAGAGAACTATTCTAAAAAAGTGGAGAGTAAGTACGTTTTCATATTTGCCGGGAAGCGATGCTATCTCTAAAAAGACTCTGGGCTCTCTAGACCCTTTCCTGTTACTATGCAGTAGGAAATTTCAAACGAACAAAACATAATTGATATTTACAGCCCTGAGGAGTTTCCTTCTTTTCTTGTGTATCCTGAACGTATTGCTTTTTCTATGCCACCAGGACTTTTGCATCCTTCTGTAAAACCTGAGAAATACAGAATATAAAGACTATATTAATATTACAGTTTCAATGGAAAAACTAATAGATATCTAACCGGCCCTTATCCCCGATGTACCGGCATACAGAAAAGAAAAATACACCGTGAGCATCGTAAACATAACGCTCGTTCTTCACCCATATACGAGGGCTTATTTTATACAATGACCTTCTCCAAACGGAACGGGGAATACGAAATTGCACGAAACATGTGCTCTCCCTTCCAGAAGCGTGCAATGTGCTAAGAGCATATGCATCACGAAACGGAGCCGAGAATGAAGGGAGGAAGCTGGGCCTGCACAGAGCAAGCTCCGCGTTGTAACAGCGAAGGGCCGGGAAGCCACTCTGGCCGGGGTGGCTGCTGAGCGAAGGTGGCCTCTGAGCTGAAGTCGGGGGGTGAGAAGACGTTGGCTGTATGATCGCCCCGAGATGCCGCGTTCTCTGAAAAGGGAGGACGTTTTCAAAGAGCCAGGGAAGGGGGTAAATAAAAGATGAGCTTCTGTCCCAGGAGCCACTCGATGAGCAGCATCCTGCAGCAGCTGTGGCCACATCGGTTCCACATTCCCAAGACCAAAGAAGAAAATGAAGTTGCATTGCAAGAAATTAATTCCTTCCCACTGAAACAGCCAGGGGAGAGGCAGAATTAGCAATTTTATTTTAAGGAAATGAAATATTTTCCTAGCTTTGGATAACCTGCTGAGCAATTAAATGTAAATGGATGACTTTTACAAGATTTTATTCTTTAATCTTGTGGTAGAACCCTGCATGCAATCAGTATTAATTGATTAAATTAATATTAACGAGGCAGCTCTAATATATGCCCAAAAAAGTTTTATTTTAATAGAATTTCAAAATTGTTTTCCTTTGTTTTTAGTTATGTTACAAAAAAAAAAAAGAGAGAGAGAGAAGGAAGCTATTTGATCAGAAAGAATTTGCAAGCACATCTTTTTAAAGCGTAAACTATGTCCTTATAAAAGTAAACACAGTAATTTAGGGAAGTAGATGTAACTTTAAAGTTAAGGATGATGACACATTCACTGGAGAGTTTTCTGGAAACTCATGGGTCTTTATGATCTTCCAGGAAAACTAACTTTTGGCAAAGGCAGAGCTCGGGAACTGAGATAAGCAAACATTTTATATTTTAACACCTGTGGCTGTGATTCACAAGCACTTCTTTGGTGTTTCCCCCCACCCCCCATAAGAGTAATGTAATGCTAAAATGAATAGATTTTTTTCAAATCTCCAAATGTATTTATTTTTTCCCCTCTCATAATGTCAGACATTTCGGGCAGATGATATTGAAAACAGAAAGTGGTTCCTTTAACCAGTTGGGCAGCTGTGAGTTCTTTCCAATTAATGAATAATGGCTTCCTTCCAGCAAAAAAGGGAATAGAAGTTAACATTTAATTGACAATGTAACAATCTCAAATAAAAACAAGTGTCCGAAAGGGAAGAAAAACACCCTCAAGTAATATGTTGGAGGCCGAAGCCACTTCTGCACCTGTCTTCAGATGGGCAGAATTCCAGGTCATCTGCAAGAAATGAACTTCTCAAGTTGATTGTTTCTAAATGTAGCTCAACATAATGGATCCTCAGTTTGTGTTTTCCTTTCTACAAAACAAAACAAAACAAAACAAAAAAATCAATAAGGGTTTTGGTTCCTATGTCCAGTCACCCACTCAGAATATGTGTACATCTTTCCTCTCAAAAGTGTCATCGTTAATGATTAAAGTCAGTTCTCTCTCCCCTCTGATCGTTGACACTATGCAGTTAACATCACTTCTTGCCGAAGCCGTTATTTTCTTGGGGGGAGGGCAGCAGGGAGGGATCCTCTCTGCTTAAATAAATGGCAAGTTCAGCAGTGTATTCAGGGTCACCCTCACGGTGTTCTTCTGGGATGTAGATTGAAGGCTATTTGAATTTACAAAATGCTGCATCGGCAAAGAGAAATGATGCCAAAAAGGACACTACCTTAAACTTGATTAGTCTGAAAGGTCTTCCTTGGCAGTTTGGAAGATGCTACCAATAATTGAGGAGTCTCAGGTTCTGCTTTGAAACATGCCTGGGACTCAAAACTTTTAATATGTACGGGGCACAATCTCTAAGGGTCGGCGATCGCTTACTGTCCACAAAGCTATTTGGGGGCAAATGCTGACTGCCCGCGGGCTAGGAGCACATACAGCTCCAGATTCGGTGTTGTGATAGAAGGGGATTTCATCTTCATGGGGACAGTCATCGCCGCTGATCACCAGTGGACCACTCAGCATTTGTCACAAAGCCTTGAGGCTGCCAAAACTTTATAACCCCTCCAGCAGCAGGGTTTGTACTACCCCCAAGAACAATTATGCCACTTGTGAAAACGTGGCCTTCGGAAATGTATAAAAGACCAAACTCCACAGCTGTGGGAATGGTTGGAAAAAATATAACTGAAGGAAAATGAATGTCTAGAAAGGGCTTTCTAAGAATATTTGGGTTGTTACTTCCCCCTTTAAGATGAAAGAATGTGAAAGCTGGGATGGAGCATCCGAATTTTAAAAACGGAGGAAGGACCTGTGAAGGGGGTTGAAACTTTTGTTCAACTGAACACAAATGTTCCAGAGCCTGTAGACATGCTCAGAGCAATGTGTAGAGGAAACTGATATCAACTCCCCAGCCCGGCCCCTCAGAGATGACTGTAGTATTTTGAGATGTTTCCCTCCAGCACTTTTAATGCATATAATATATACGTTTATGTTTTCTTCTAAGATGTTTGGGATAATTCCTTCCTCAAAAACTTGGGACTAGACTGATGAGCAAGCTGCGTGTAAACGGTGTAGCATTTCAGTCCTGTGGAAATATGAATTTTGTAGCACCCCACAAACCCAGGAACTGTCCCCATTTGCTGCAGGAAGAACACGGTTTCCTTTGACAGAGTGAAAAATGCTAAGCTAGGGGAAAAAACCAGCTCATGGTTAACACATCTTAACACAGACTATGTGAATTGTTTCATTTGAAAGCTCATAAAGAGCTGATTTTTTACTGAGCTCTTGTTTAGTTGCTAATCAAGCAAAAGAGAATTTGCCAAAGTCCTTGGCTGATAAGTGATGCAGTTCTTCAATGTCTCGGTGACCAAGCACAGGCCTCAGAGAGAAATTCTCAGGTAAAAGGGACCAACAGAACAACTTGAGAACAGGAACAAAAATTGTGTGTGTGTGTGTGTGTATGCAATCTCCATTTTAATGAATTACTCAGAAACATTTTGTTTTCTTTTTTTTAAATGTGTCTTTATTGATTTCAGAGAGAGGAAGGGAGAGGGAGAGAGAGACAGAAACATCAGTGATGAGAGAGTCATTGATCGGCTGCCTCTTGCACGCCCCTGACTGGGGATTGAGCCCACAACCCGGGAAAGTGCCCTGACCAGGAATTGAACCGCGATCTCCTGGATCCTAGGTTAATGCTCAACTGCTAGGCCACACCAGCAGGGCACATTTTTCTTAAGTTATTCCATTAGTCATTTAACTCCAAGATATTACTCTGTACAGCTCCCATTTTGACCAGAAGACAGATGTTCAAACTGAAAGAGGTAAGTTTCCTTCATCCATTTATCATATATTTACTGAGTGTGTCTATGTGCCAGTCTGTTCTAGGTGCATGGGATATACCAGTGATTAAAATAAAACAAAGATCTCTCCCTTCATGCGATCACATCCTAGTGGGGACAGAGGGAGAAGAAAACAGAAAGAAGTTAGTTAATAATCAATATCATTGTATATTAGAAGAAGGTAAGTGCTATTGAAAAAAGTAAAGTAGGATAAAGGAGATTGATTGTTAGGGTTGGGGGACAATTTTAAATTTTAAACGTCATGTAAATATCTTGAGGAACAGCATCCCACGCACAGGGAACGGCCAGTGCAAAGGCCATATTGTAGAAGCATGTCCAATGTGTCTGAGCAACAGCAAGGAAGCCAGTGTGCCTGGAGTGGACAGAGTGAAGGGAAACGGTAGGAGGAGAGATATCAGAGAGCCCATGGGAGGTGGCCGGGCACATTATACAGGGTCTCGTGGGTCAATGTAAGCCTTGCCTTTTACTCTGAAGGAAATGAGAGCCAGCAGAGTGATCTAACTTACACATTGAAAAGATTCCGCTGGCTGCTGTGGAAATTAGCTACGTGGAGGAAACAGCAGGGAGAGGCCAGTTAACAGGTTAATGAATTCTTGCCCAATCCAGATGGGATAACGGCAGCTCAGGTCATGGCGGTAATGGTTCAGGTTGAGAGAAATGGTCGGATTCTGACTGCATCTTGAATGTAGATAAAATAGGAGTGATTCTCTGATGGACTGGAGGTAAGGCAGGAGAGAGCAGCCATCAAGGGTGCCTCCAAGGGTTCGGGCCTGGGCAGCTGGAAGGATGGAGTCGCCATCAACTGAGCTGGAGCAGGGCAGCTGGAAGGGAAAAGAAGGTGCTCAGATCTAGGTATGTTGAGTTCGAGGCTTCTTGGGCATCCATGAAGTTACTGCCAGCCTGGAACCAGCAATTCAGATATAAGACCCGAGCCAGGGTCGCCAGCATGGTGTTGGAACTGATGGGAGAGAATTTTAACTATCCCAGCTACCAACTCTGCATAAAAACTACATTAAGAAATAGCTTGGTCAAGGTAGAAAAGCTGAGATTTGAATCCCAGTTCTTTCATATATGAGCTGGGTTACCTTCACCCAGCTTCTAATCTCTGTTAGATTCCATTACATTATCCCATCAATAAAATAAAGCATCTTGAGTCAGGTTCCCAAGAAGCGGAGCCTGAGATGGGAAGTTTTGTGTGAGGAGAAAGGGAGTGGAGAAAGCAGGGCAGGGCGGGAGAAGGAACTAAGAAAGTCCGGTCGAGCTAAAGCCAAGCTTCAGCTCAATACCACGGGCAATTCTGCTGCTGGGATCACCGCACAGCTGGTCCCGCCTTGAGGCAGGGGAACCAACAGCATTAATGCATAGGGGTCCTAATAAATACCATTCAAGTCAATTGTGCAATTTAGGAGAGTGTAGCGACTGCCACACACACAGCAGGGCTTTTGTGAAAATTTCTGGTCTTCCCTCGTTATAGCTCTATGTCAATTCTAAAGATCTAGTGATAAGTGTATTCCTTCCTCACTTTTCAATGAACGGTTTGCTGGACGTGCTTCTGATTAGATGCAGATCTCTTGCTGCTCCCCTCCATTAGAATTTCCTTATAGAGCTAATTACTCACATTTTTTAAAACACAGCCCTTCTCTTCAGTAACGTAGCTTTGGGTATGCAAAAACAAAGGCTGGCGAGGCGCTCTCCCACCAACGCTGGGCACAGCACTTTAGCTCCAGAATGGAACATCTGCTGCATATCAAAAACGTTTTGTTTTCTTACGAGAATTCTGACTCACAGCACAGAAAAGAAAATGTAGGTGAGAAAATGGGGGGATGGATTCTAAAGCACTTTTACATGTTCCTGCTAATCTAGAAACCTAGAAATCTGGGCATTTGATCACTACATTAGGAAAGGGCACAATGGAACATGTTCACAGCAAGATAAAGGAATTGAACAAGCAGAGTCAGCCCTGATTTATAAAAGGTTATAATGCTACAGATCAGCTTTGTACTTTGCCTCTGTCCATTTTCCATGGCAATGGTGGAAGGTTTTGTGTTCTGGTTACCTGAGAGGAAGTGTTTACCAGAGAACTATTTTTCTCCCCCAGATTTTATTGTCAAAAATCATTCTAGCCTGGTGGGCGTGGCTCAGCGGTTGACCATTGACCTATGATCTAGGAGGTGGAGGTTTGATTCCCCATCAGGGCACATGCCTGGGTTGTGGGCTCGATCCCCAGCAGGGAGCGTGCAGGAGGCAGCTGATCAATGACTCTCATCATTGATGTTTCTATCTCTCTCTCTCCTCTCCTTTCCTCTCTCTGAAATCAATAAAAATATATTAAAAAATCATTTTAAAATCACCCCAAACTGTGTATATTTGCAAATGGATAATTGGAATATTTATACTCTAAGCCACAGGGGGTACTAGACGGGCTGTGAGCCAAGCAGAGCAGCAAAGCCCAGTCACCTTCAGCTGTGAGTGGCTTCATCCATTTACCCCTGTGGCCATAGAAATATTATTTTTTTTTGCTGTGAGCCAAGGTGCACAAGATTGAGAAAGCACCCAACAAGGACTGTAGGTGAAGGAAGGAAGGGTAAGAGACTGAATGGAGGGCATCGTGACCCAGTGTCTTCAGTTGGTTCCTTCATCTGTAAAATGGCAGAAATATCTATCCAGGATCTCGCTAGGAGAAATAAATCAGTCAAGCCCTGGCTGGGTAGTTCAGTTGGTTAGAGTGTTGTCCCAATATGCCAAGGTTGTGGGTTTGATCCCCGGTCAGGGGACATAGAAGAGTAAACCAACAAATGCATTAATAAGTGGAACAGCAAATCACAAGTCAGTGTTTCTCTCTCTTTCTCTCTCTCTCTCTTTCACTTCCTCTCTCTCAAATCACTAAATAATTTTTAAAAAATCAGTCTGTATATGAAAATCACTTAGTGTGGTGGCATATGAGAATTCTGATTACTCTCACTGAATAAGAATCTTAACAAAGCACTTGGCACATAACAGGAGTTTTACATGGTATCTGCTGTAAAGATGATTCAGAAACCCCAAAATCAGATATTTTATAAAAGGAGATCTACACAGAGTAAGAGGAAACTAAACTGTACCCTACTAGGAATTGTACAAGGTTCTCTACACTCATTACCACATTTAATATTTCAATCCCCCTGGGAGGTAGATGTTGTGGTCTCCATTTTACGGAGGTGAAAACGGAAGCTTAGGGAGGTCAAGTAACTTGCCCAAATTCATACACGCATAGAAAAGATCTCTGTACCTGGCTGGGAATAGGGGCCACAGAATGGCAGTTGAACAAACCATACTTTCAGATTGTCTTGGTCCCTCACGCACAATTTCTGGTGACTTACTGGCCACCCTCAAATCTCCTTTGACCACAAGTTAAGGTGCCCTTGCAGTGTTGGCTCCTCACTGACCATGTGGATGAAGGAAGCCTAGAGAAAGGCCTGTAGGGCCCACAAAACCACAGGTGCCCATGCCTAGGGCAGCGTATGCTAAATGCTTTTATATGATAAAGACAGCCGGTGATTATAGGATCCTTGCCTTCATTCTGTCACTCAACAAACTTCTGAGAGTTAGGAGGGCGTAAGGTCCCTGTGACAGACAGTCCGATGTTTTGCCTTATAGAGAAAGATAAAGGCTATTTACCGAGAGGCTTCGAAATGGAGGGGAGATTTGATGAACCAGGCTTCAAGAAGGCAAGGAACCCCAGCTTCCCCTGCATTAAATGGGTCTGCCAGAACAAATTTTGTAAGATTCAATATCCCAGCCTGTTTTATGGCCATCACCCAGCCAGCTGTTTGGGGGAGGGCACCCACCTGAGAATTCCAGAAACCCTCCAGTACCACCTCGGATGGGGGTGGGGCAGCCAAAGGACAAGCGAAGAGCTGTTATCAGTCACAGAGGGGGAGGGAGTCTGTAAACTAAAATCCAGAAGATATCCATTCTAAGCAAGGCCACTAATGCTGCGTACAGACAATAAGATAGTGCCTTATCTTCAAGATTTTAGACTGAGAGAGAGAAAATATGTATTCAAATATGAAACCTTATAACACTGTTCCAGTGATCCCTCGCAGGTCACCAATGACAGCTAGTAACCTCTTTCATTATTATCAATTATTAAAACTCTAATTTTAATAATATTGTGAAATAATGAACTATTGGGTAAGAATGTTTTTCAAAGGACACAGAAATGAGAAATAATTGCTGCTACAAGAAACACGATAAAACCACTATCCTCAAACAATTAAATAAAGGGGAAAGTCTGGAATGTAATTATAATAAAATAATAAACACAACGGAAGAGAAAATTCCCTTTCTGTTTTTCCCAGATGCAATCACATAATCACATTCTCCTCACAGAATTAGAATTGCACATACACACACACTGCTCCTCAAATTCTGTATCAAGAAGCTATATCAGAACAGTGTTTAAAAGTGATATATTCTTACATTAAAAATAAACCAGAGGAATTATTCTCAAGTTCAGATTCAAAGTTATGACAAGTGTTAAATTTACAAAATGCAATTCTGATTGAATCACTCCAAGGATTTAAGGTTTTTAGTGGCTTCCGATGATTTACAGAATCAAAATTGAAGTCATGGGACAGGCTCCCTAAAAGCAGAGTCTGAGATGGGACTCTCGTGCCTGTGATTTGGTGAAGTGACTCAAAGGGAGGGGGGTCAGGAAAGCCGGATGGGACAGGTGGAAGGACCTAAGCAAGGATGTGGTCTCAGCCGGAGTCCAGGCTCAACCTGCTCAGGGCATGAACAGCAACATGCAGTGGCCTCATCTGGGAGCAAGGAGAGGGCTCTTACACCCCAGATGGGTCAGCGATTGGCTGCAGGTTCCCCAGGAGGCCAGGCCCACAGCTCTCAAGCATTTCTGGGTGAGGTGGCTTCTACAGACCCATATATTGGTCCAGTCTGCTTAGGAGTAAGGAGAACCATACAGGGGACACTTTTGTATCTGGCTTCTTTCACTCAACATTATATTGATGAGATTCATTCACGATGTGTAAAATTGTAGATCTTTCATGGTCACGGCTGGGTCGGAAGCCACGGTATGAATATGACACAAATGATTTTCCACTCCACTATCTGTTGATGAGCATTTGGTTTGTTTCCAGTTTGGGGCTATTAAAAGAAGTGGTGCCATAAAAATTCTTATACATACTATCTAGCAAACATAATATGCATTTCTGTTGAATTCATTAAGTTAATGCACAAAATGTATTTGTCTCTTAGCCATCTATCTTTGTCAAATTACTAGACTGTTAGGTAGAAAACAAAACCATCCCCATTAAAACAAATAAACACGTTATAAAAAAAAAAAAGACCTGACGGGGTAGTTCTGTTGGCCGGAGCATCATCCCATCCACAAAAAGGTAGTGAGTTCGACTCCCTGCCAGGGCTCATACCTAGGTTGTGAGATTCCATCCCACACTGGGGTGCATATGGGAGGTAATTGGTCGACGTCTCTCTTTCATATAGATGTCTCTCTCTCTCTCTCTCCCTTTCTCCCTCTCTCCCTTCCTTTCTGAAAATCAATAAAAATGTCTCCTCAGGTGAAGATTGAAAAGGAAAAGAAACAAAAATTAGGTAACCAAATGTAACCAAATTTTGGAGAAAAGATTCAGGTTAACAGGCATATGGGATTTATTACACGAGTGACTCTAATTTTTTGAATATCTGATTTATTTTCCAAAATAAAGTTTAAACCATGTACTTCAACGGGATCATTACAAAACTTCAACGACGATTCCAAATAGATATAAAATTCACACACATTTGAAAACAGAGAAAGTAACTTAACTAGTACCAAAGGTGGGAATCTAAATAAAAAATTTAAAAAGTATACATTTCTGTTGAACCCTTACCTAGGATCAAAATGGACAGATTAGAGGGCATGTGAATATTTAGCTTTTGTAGATACTGCCAAAGAATTTTACTAAGTAATAATACCAATTTAAACCAGAACGTTTGTTGAGAAATAATTGATATACATCCCTGTACAATCTAAAGGTGTACAGAATGATGGTGTGATATACACATATCGTGAGATGATTACTACAATAGGTTGAGTTAATATCCATCACTTCATATAGATACAATAAAAAAAGGGGAAAAATTCCTCTTTTGATGAAAACTCTAAGGATCTACTCTGTTAACAACTTTCCTATATATCATACAACAGTGCTAACTATAGTCATCATTTCGTGCATCACATCCCAAGCACTTATCTATTTTATAAATGGCAGTGTGTGCCTTTGACCACCTTCCTCCAATTCTCTTCCCCAGGGCACCTGCACTCCCCACCTCTGATAACCAAAAATCTGATCTGGTTTTGAACCTGAAATTTTAAAATCCAGAATTTCATTGTGCAAATTGACCGGTACATTCCTGCTAAGAGATCCAGTCTGGATGACCAAATGTGTAAGACAAAGAACGTCTATGCTCGGGCTCTCTAGTGGTACACTGATCAATACGAAGGCTGAGAGTACATGATATGGCAGATTATTTACTACATATATTTACCCTGGGTCTGTTCCCCTTCTGTGTTTCTCCTTTGCTCAAAAATCTTCACTCCATTTGTCAAACTACTTTTTCTTGCAATAGAGCACCCCATCCTAATACGCACATGTGACCTGGGAGCATTATTGCATCAGCAGGAAATAGCCAGTGTCTTATCATTGGGAACCAAGCTGAGGAAATGGATTGCTAAATTTTCCTGAGAAGAAAGAAGAGTTCAAAAAAACCTGTGGAAAGGAACTCGTGAGTATTTTTAAATTTCTGTTTTCTCTGTGGTACCACGAAGTCCAGGAATTTGACGACCTGGTTCGCTGCTGCCCAGACATCTTACAACACGCCTGACACAGAGGAGTTTCCAGTAAACATTTTGCACTTAATTGCTCATGATATTCATCAGAGTAAATAATTCCTATGTACTCAGGGGATAGTCCTTAGGGGCGGACAGGTGGGTACATTTCTTAAAGAAGCAGAGTGTGTGTGTGTGTGTGTGTGTGTGTGTGTGTGTGTGTGCCTCTAGTGCTATTTTTCACATGATCCGATACAAACCAGTTTGGATCTCCGCTGGGCATAAAAAAAAACACAACAATGACCAAGGTAGCAACTCAATGCAGACCAACACTGAGAAACTGTAGGTAGCTGAGTGTCCACTGTGTACTAGATACAGTACTGTCTTTAACTCCTACAACAATGCCACAAACAGGCTTCATTTTTCTAGTCACTCAGCTGAACATGAGAGGGGCGCAGCGGCTGACCAAGACCACCTGGTTAGTAAAATGGCAGAGCCGAATGCAAGCATGGTCTGTTCGATTCCAAAACTCTTCTACTTCTGTTAGATTTCTATTCCCCAGAATTTATTTAGTGTCAGGATAGGAAAAAAAACAAAGCGTTAACTAAATCGAGACTCCCAAGACTGAGCTGGTTTGGAGGATGCAATGCGAGATGTCTCCCAGGTGGACAAGCCAGCTAGCAGCCCTGTTGTGGTGCCATGGCCACACGTAGCATCGCTAGCAGAGGCACCTTAGATGATGGAGGCCTGTTTTTCGTTTGGTGGAGTGTGTCTTTTTTCAAAAAAACAAAAACAAACACAAGATATTAAGAGAACAAAAATTTTTTTTTTATTGGTGTCTTTATTTGAAACTCACTCTGTACACGGACCTCTGGGGAAATGCTGCTCCATCTTTCAAAGCCAAATTTGCATTTTTTACACTTTGAAAAGGGTTATTTTTTGTGATTTGCTTTTCAGTGGGAGCTCTCCAAGGCCCCTTCCTTATTTTAAGTTTTAAAATGCTATGATTCTAAATCTCATCAAATATAATAGAAAAGTTCAAGTTTAATATATCTTACAAAAATTGCGTTCCTGTAGATTATGCCCCTCGGCTATCATTTAAATTGCAATTTGCAGTTCTGAAATTATGTCATAAAAGAAGATGTTTTCTTTAGTCAAAATAGAAGTAACTTAATTTTTATTGTCTGGTTAAATTGATCCACTTTTCTATTCTTGTTTTGTTTGAAGGAGCCATCATGAATTTGTAGTCGCTCCATTTTGCAGGGAAATATATGTATTCTTTGGGTCTCAGAGAATGAAAAAAATGTGACTTTAAAATGTACTTAGGACAAAATGGCTTTAATTCTGTTGTAATTTTTTTACTGAATCTAGTTTTTAAGGAACAAAAGATATTGATTAGTTCAGGTAGCCTTCAATAGAATTCAATACATATTTTGGAGTGTGTAATAAATATGAGGCTCTGAAGACACGGAAATAAAGTATAAAGTGTTTCTTCCTAAAAGAGGAGCAGGGTTATTTTTGAAAGCTAGTTAGAGAAACTAAGGGGCCATGGAAGGGTTGGCTTAGGACTGATAAAATGAGTACTTTGGAAATTGCATAAGTTGCCTACCTTGTTTCCGTTAAATAGTTCAATATCAGCGATAAAAAACTATGTTGAAAGAATGGATCGTCCTTGTGAGAGAAACCTGGTGACAGCTTTATTTCACCCATTTCTTTAGTGAGCTCTAGAAAACCTAAAAATTATGTATGTCGTATCTGCACTTCCTTCAGATCACCTCTTTTTCTTGGATGAATGTCAAAAGCATTCTGGAATGAAAAGACCAAAGCTTTTCCTGTGATATTGCAAAGTCCTTGCAAAAATATTTTTAAGTGGTGGTTAAACTGCAACTCTAAAGGTAACAAAATTATTTACAGTTGAAAGAAAAGTAAGGCAGAGGGAAAGTTCATTTAGATCAATGTAAATGATATGCAATGAAATTAAATTGAGAGGAGAAAGGTACTTGTCAGACATAATTCACATCGATCATTTTAAAATTGACCCAAAAGTAGTTACAATTTGGGAATCTCTGCCACTGCTCACTTACCTTGAAAATTTTTTCTATTGATTGAAAGGAGAGTGCTAAATGATACTGACATATGATAAAGTGCTTGAAATAGCCACACTCAAACTTGAGAATTGTTGCTGTGTGGGTGTATTAATCTGCTCAGATCACCGTAACAAAACACCAAGGACTGGGTGGCTTAAACAGCAGACATTTATTTTCTCACAGTAACGGAGGCAAGAAGTCCAAGATCGAGGTGCCAGCAGGGCTGGTTCCCTGTGAGTCCTCTCTTCCTGCCTCGCAGATGGCTACCTTCTCACGGTCATGACCTTGCCTTTCCTGTGTGCATGTGCACCCCTGAGGCTCTTCCTCTTCTTATAAAGTCATCAGTTTCATTGCGTTAGAGCCCCGCTCTTACGACCTCATTTAAACTTCAATACTTAAAAACCCTATTTCCAGGATAGCCACATTATGGGGCACACAATTCAGCCCATAAAAGTGAGTCTCACTATCAATCTCAGCACTGAAATCTCTAGCATCATAGACATCAACTTCAAAAATTAGCCTACGTGCCTGGGCCTAGATCCTTGAGAAAGAAAACTTTCAATAAAAATCATTGCTCCAAAAGTTAGCCTCTCTCATGTACCAGCATGATTTCATTAGAAAGGTACCATCCTGCTGGCTAATTCTATATTTATTCTATCTATCCAGAATTGGTTTAATTTTTATTTAGACATAATTGGGTTTGTTCTTCACCATCATCCAATTCATAAAATTCACCCAGATTGTTCCAGTGTTGACTACCTTTCCCTGGAACAATTCCAATGTCAGCAAATCCCTTTTTCCTGTAAAATGGAGGCTCACAGAGGCAATTATCAGAATATCAGCTTTTATAAGTAATTTTCTGTTCCCAACATAGGTAGATGAATAGAAAGTAATTGTTACTGAGGCTATTGTACCCTAAACTGCCACAGTAATAGCCTCATGGGTCAGGTTTCGTTTACACTCTTTTGCGCTCTTTTCCTGCAGAAAAATTTCCATCATCAGCTTTCTCATTGTGATTTTGTAGGACCTGACAACCTACTAACAATAGAAGCCCCTTTTATAATTGTTTCCTTTGATGTTTGTTGTTGTTGTTGATGTTTATGGGTCTTCTTTGCTCACTCTAAATTGGTATCCAGGGACTTTGGAGGTGCAAAATAAGAATTGTGCTTCCTGTTGGTGGGAATGCAGACTGGTGCAGCCACTATGGAAAACGGTATTAAAAATGGAACTGCCTTATGACCCAGCAATTTCACTTCTGGGTATATATCCAAAGAAACCCAAAACACTAATTCGAAAGAATACACGCATCCCTATGTTCATTGCAGCATTATTTACAACAGTGAACATATGGAAGTATCCCAAATGTACATCAACAGATGAGTGGATCAAAGAGTGGTGATAGATATATACAATGGAATATTACTTGGCCATTACAAATGAAATATTACCATTTGGGACAGCATAGATGGACTTGGAGGGTATTATGCTAAGTGAAATAAGTCAGTCAGATAAAGACAAATACCATATGATTTCACTTACATGTGGAATCTAAACAACAAAATAAATGAACAAAGTTGAAACAGACTCACAGATACAGAAAGCAGACTGATGGTTGACAGAGTAGAGGTGGGTTGGGGGACTGGGTGAAAAATGTGAAGGGGTTAAGAAATACAAATTTGTACATAGTCATGGGGATATAAAGTACAGCATAGAGAATATAGTCAATAATATTGTAAAAACTATGAATGATGCCAGGTGGGTACTGGCAATATCGGGAGGAACACTTTGCAAAGTACATGATTATCTAACCACTATGCTGGACACCTGAAACTAATATTGAATGTAAACTATAATTGAAAAATAGAATTTAAATTCAATTTAAAAAAAATAAAAATATCCACTCTCTTAGAAAAATAAAAAGTAAAAAACAGACAAAGAAAAAAGAAGTGTGCTTCCACAGATGCCTGAGGGAGGGTGTACATGAGGGATGAAGACAGCTTGGGTGAAGAATCTGAGTTCTGATTCTGGCTCTGCCAAATACTAGGTGGGAACTACTTACCCTGTGTCCTGCTTTCCTTGTCTACTTAATGTAGAGAATAAAAGCTGCCTTAGAGAATTGCTGTAAACACCGTAGATTAAAGAATATTTATTGCATTGTTACACATACAGGAAAGGCTCAATAAGTGGGGATTATTACCATGTCTTCAACCCTCATCAGTGTCACATCCGTAGGAATAATTCAGATTTCCCCATTTGGAGCATGATGGCATATTCTAGGTCCTCAATGCCTCCCCTGAGCCTCAAGTAGTTAATTCCAGGATTCCCTACAGGTGGGTCTCACTTGAATTCACACACCACTCCTTTTACTCTTTCCTGCTAATCCCCCTGACTGATGGCCTCCATCTGTCATAATTCCCTGCAGTACAGTGACAACTGTGCCAGCTGAGCTTCCTCTGCGAGCTTCAAAAGCTTCAAACCGAGGAGCACTCAACATTTTCTCGAGTCCCCACAACCTGCAGATGGGGGGAAATGCTCCTCTTCCAAACCCTGCCGCCTGGGCACATATGCAGGGCACCTGGGTCAAATGAATCCCATGGCCTGTTGCATTTCCTCCAGGCATCCTTGTAAAAATCCACCCTTTTTTGCTTCTCTCCAAACAAAAATAAAATAAAAAGTCATTAGGCCAATCAGCTCCTGGCAGTATAGCCCACCATTCTCAGACTTGTCTCTTCCTGTCTAACTTCCACTGTCAGCCAAAAGTGGCACCTCCGTTTCACCGATAAATACAGATACCCAGCCTTGCCCCACTTAATCTTTAAAACCACTGGATCTATCACCCATGGATTTTAGGGCAGTAGCGTACCATGGATTATTAAGAGCTTTTGTTATTTTAGGTAACTTCCTATTATTTTAAAAATTAAACATTCGGTGTCTCTATCATGCTAAAAAACAAAAAACCACTCTTCTATCCACACTTCCACAGGTGTTTCCTCACAGAGCTCATGCTACCCAGTTAAAATGTTTCTCTCCTACACAGAAGGGGGGCAATGTTTTCCATTTATAAGGTGTGGGTGAAATGACGTAATTCAGGAGGCTTCTGATTTCCTCCTAGCTTTTCTCTCTTCTAACCAAAACAAGCTCCCATTAGCAAATGGACTATGGCCAGCCACAAGCTCCAGAAATGGGATTTAGAAAGAAAAAGAGAAGTAATGTTTTCCCCCTCAATTAGGTTTTTTAAAGTAAAATACGTTAATTTAAAAAAGTTTCAATTGAAGAAGACGCCCTAAGAGTGATTTCGTACCTGTGTCATCACACTAAACCTCTTTCCAGTGACTGCTGCCCCTAACCCTAGTTTTACTCCACCTGCAATGTGCTAGCTGGGGGCTTGAAACTCTCTTCACTGGTTACTAGTTATTGTGTTAAATCTTTGAAAGTACATCTTAAGTCCTTTCCTCAGTTATCAGTGGCTTCCTAGGGTTGCTGCATCAAATAGTCTAGTGTGCACTGTGCTCCAAACATGGATGTATAAGGAAAGCTGTCTCGGGGAGGAGAGGACAATGATAATAACAACTAACACTCATGCTTACATGCTCATAACACAATGTATGCCCGAAACTCTTCTAAACACTCGATATTCACGGAATCACTTACTGACTAAGCTCAGGGATTAACAGCATGGGTGTTTACTCTGAGATTCCTGAGTTCAAGGCTAGCCCCAATGGGGGAGCCTGGGCCTCACTGAACCGACTCTCCCGCAACTGAAAATACAAGCAAAACAACCAGACTTCATCATCTCAGAACTCTTCAATTTAACCAAAGGCACAGAATGAAGAAAAAAAAAATCTAGTCAAGAAAAGCTACTAAATCTGCCCTAGCCTGTTGGCTCAGTGGTTAGAGCATCGGCCTGTGGACTGAAGGGTCCCGGGTTCGATTCCACCCAAGGGCACATACCTTGGTTGCAGGTTTGATCCCCGGCTCCGGTAGGGGCATGTGCGGGAGGCAATCGATGTGTCTCTTTCACATCGATGTTTCTCTCTCTCTCCCTCTCCCTTCCACTCTCTCTGAAAA
The DNA here is from genome assembly GCF_964146895.1 of Miniopterus schreibersii. Classification (NCBI taxonomy): domain Eukaryota; kingdom Metazoa; phylum Chordata; class Mammalia; order Chiroptera; family Miniopteridae; genus Miniopterus; species Miniopterus schreibersii. The sequence goes on from NC_138110.1 coordinate 69,984,524, forward strand.
GCAATGGAAAAAATACCCTCAGGTGAGGATTAAAAAAAAACACAGGAAGAAAAACTACTAAATTCCATTTAAAAATGGTGGAATGTGTATCATTTTCACTTGTGAATGTCCCCCCCCTTCTCCCTCGCTCAGGGGTGAGGTGGCCTTGAAATGCCTCCAGCTCCCCACTGACCTCTCTGCACCTCCCGTAAAAGCTCCGTCTCCAGAGACAGTCAATCTTTTGATAAATTTAGCAGCTCCCTGGAAAATCCTCACGCTCAGGTGCTTGCTTCTATTTGATTTCACTTGAAGCTCCAATCAGGTGAAAAAAAGCCCTATCCCGAGGGCTTTAGTGAAAACAATAGCAATCCACCGGGTACTGCAACTTCAAAGCTGCCTGTGCCTGTCACTTCAGTTGAGACTAACAAGCACCCGCATAAAAGTTTAAAAGGAAGATTTGGAGAACGAGGTGACCACAGAAAACTTCGAAGAGCTCTGACATATTCCTAAGAATCTAGGAGATGTGCACACGTGCAGGGCTGCACCCGTGACTAGGGATGTCCCTGAGCACAGGAAAGACACCAAGGAGGAAGCCCCGTCATTCTCTCTGACTGCGATGCCCTAAGCAAGCAGGAAATGAAAGCTCAAGCTACTCCCACAGGGCCTGAGGGCTGAAGATGTGTTTCAAAACAGATCCCCTTGGCAAAAGGTGGCAGGAAGGCTGGCTCAAGGCCATGAAGGAAATCTGATTGGCAGTGATCCATCTGACCACTAAAATATTCTGACTCTGGGGTGACCCGCAGGTCCCAGTCTTAAAAATACACACAAGAATATATTTTTAAAGCTAGCAGTGAGCTCAAAGAACACACGGTAGATAATGTAGAATCTACCGATTTAGTCTAGGAAAGTTACTGAACAAATAACCAGCGGTAAGAAAAGCAAAAACAAACAAAAAGACCATCATCAACAACACATAGGAGTGGAAGGGAGAGAGGAGGACTGTGTTACAGGGTTGTTACAATATATTATTTACAATGTCCAGATTTCAACAAGAAATTATGAGGCATGCCAACAAACGGAAAAGTGCTTCCTATACAAAAGAAAACAGCCAATAGAAAATGTCTCTGAAATGGCCTGGATGTTGGTTTAGCAGATAAGGACTTTGTCTATCATAAATATATTCAAAGAACTAAAGAAAATCATGTCTAAGGAATTAAAGAAAAGTGTGACAGTCTTGTCGCTCAAAATAGAGTATATCAATAATGAGATAGGGTTATAAAAAGAAACCAAATAGAAACTCTGGAGTTGAAAAATTAAGTAACAAATAAAAAATACACTAGAAGGGCTTAACAGCAGTTCTGAGCTCAGCTGAGAGTATTCAGGCTGAGAAAGACAATCTGGCAGTTCCTTAAAAGTCAAACAGAGTTACAACAAGATTCCACTCCTAGGTATATACTCAAATGGACAAAGCACATATGTCCACATAAAAATGTGTACACGAATGTTCATGGTAGTATTTTTTAATATCCAAAGAGTAGAAACCACCCAAATGTCCATCAACTGATGTATGGATAAGTAATATGTGGCAATCAATGCAATGGAATATTATTGAATCATAAAGATTAATGAAGTACTCACACATGCCACAACATGGATGAGCTTTGGAAACAATGTGCTAAGAAGCCAATCACAAAAGACCTCATACTGTGCGATTCTATTTTTATGAAATGTCTAGAATAAGCAAATCTACAGGGACAAAAAGGGGATTACTGGTTCTAACGCTCAATTCTGATACTTGTGCAACTCTGTGAATATACTAGAAACCACTGAATTGTATGTATGCTTTAAATGGGATAATTTTATGGTGTGTGAATTGTATCTCAATGAAGCTAAATACAAAATTTACTTAACCTCTCTGAACCTGGGATCCCACATCTGTGTAATACTACACGGTGTAGTGAGGATTGAATAACATCATGAATAAAGTGCCTGAAACAGGATGTAGTAAGTAATTTAGACCAGCAAGTGTCCTAGGAAATGTAAAAGGAAGAAACAATATAGTGGGTATGTTTTGTTTCTTATAATTGGATCCAATTAAAGTCATAGTTCCCTTTGAAATGAGAAAGTATTTCCCTTCAGTAGATATTAAAGACTAAATTTTAGCCAAAATCATTCACAAGCTAAAATATAGCTCTTTATTCATATATAAACAGCTTTCTTTATAACAAACAGGTTTCTTTAAGGGATGTCAACCGATGGTCATTGGCACCCATTCAACCCCAACAGAAATCCCCAATTGGTGTGCAGTAAGGAAGTAAACTTCATTCAGTGCAAACAGCTCAACTGTGATTGAAAGAAGAGCCTGTGAAACAGCTGAAGAGTGTTGAAGGAGCTTATGTTAGGTGTTGCTTTTCTCTAACTGCTATCAACAATTTTCTTACTTTGGTTTCCAACAGTTTATTATGCATCTGATAACTGCTTTCTTTGAGTTTATCTGTGTGTTTTCTTTTTAATTCACTGAGCTTCTTAAATTTGTAAATGTATGATTTTTGACAAATTTCGGAAGTTTTCCTTCATTATGACTTCAAATATGTGTGTGTGTGTATCAAACTCTTTCTCCATCACTTCTGGGACTTCAGTGATATCAATGCTAGACCGTCTGATATTGTCTCATAAGACTCTGAGGCTCTGGGTTTTTTTTTAAATACTTGTGTGTGTGTGTGTGTGTTCTTCAGATTGTTTAATTTCTACTGGACTCTTTGCTTTCTCACTTCCATTATGTTATTGAGCCTGTCCAGTGTATTTTTCTATTTTAGAAATTGTGTTAACTACACAAAGTAATGGACCAACCCATTTTGCCCACAGGAAATTCATTCATGATGGTCTTAGGCAATATCCTGGACTCTGGCACTGGTTTCCCTCTTTCCCTGTGCTGTTTAAGAGAAAAGAACCTAACCTCCCATGAAACCAGTTGTAACTGGGCTACCTAAAACCCTAAGCTGTTGGGAGACTGTGTGTATTAGGGGATGGGAAGGGAATTTTGTGCAGGACAACTTGAATTTGAATCCCGTATGACCTTGGCTACTTAACCTCTGGACTGTGAAGCAAGTGGTTCAGTTAATCCTATAGAAGGAAGAGCTTGAAAAGACCATATGAGATTAGAGGCCAGAATCGTGCTGACATAACCAATCTGATCTGGGTATTTTTTAAAGCCATATTAAAATGTTTCCAGAAAAAAAATCTGGACTGCCTGGGAATGTTGCTTTGAGGAGAGAAGTTCAAGTATAAAAGTCATAGAGCTCCTTTACATCTAAAACACCAAAATCTTCCTAGTGATGATAATACTAGTAGGAGAGTACCAGTAGTTTATTTGGATGGTGGGAAGTAGGGCCGGTGGGGGGGGGGGGTTCCTGGAAAAATCATTCAGAGAGTGAATAGGAAGACAAGGCAGGGACATAAGCCAATGCTGGGTGCATTATAGGCAGGTTATCACTGCGAACACCTGGAGCTCCATCCAACGGAGGACGTCAGGGGAAGGGTGTAGGACACATCTCACTGGGAGTTGTCTCATCTGAAGGGAAAAGACTGAGGCCTTCCCAGGACCCTCAACCCGCCTTTTGATGAGCTGAGCCTGGTTCCATTGCCAGAGAAAGCAGTGAGGAAGAAAGTCATGGATGCCTATGGTCAGAAGCAGTCAGCACGCAGAGGAGCTGAGGGCCCGGGGACATGGGCGGCCACCATGAGCTCTGGTACGGTCCTCTCGGTCTCTCAGTGAGCATGACAATTAGGAAGCTGACATGGCCCTCCATGCGGGCCTCAAAGGGACGGCTAGGAGGAAAGGGGGGCAGGATACTCACTTAATTGACTTCACTCTGTAATCTTGTTGAGTATGAAATCAACTCTAAGATTGGACTGCTTGTCTTTTCTGTTTTAATATATGCATTGCCAATAACCAACACAGTTAACTACGGGTCCTTTTTCTTTCTTTTTCTTTGGTCAGTGGATATTTTTACTGCGGTTCAGTTGTTTAAAAGCATCACTTACAATGTTTCTATTCTAACTCAAGCAAGAAAAAGAGCAGTTTGCTCTATCTTTTATCTCCATTATGTTGGTTAAAAAGATCATCTCTCTCTATACCCTACAGCTTCCCTTAGTTCTACACTTATTGGAAGCAAGCAACCCTAGTGGAAGCCTATTTAACACCAGTACAAAACCCAGAAGGTTTAATTGAAAGCCCTGGCATTCAAACTGTACTTAGTAGCTTTCAGGGAAAAAAACAAAACAAAACAAAAAACACCTGTGAATTTAAGACCAGTACTGAGTGAAACCCCATGGGTCTCAGGGCACAGAGACCAGGGAGCGAGCTTTGAAAGACTCCAAAGGGGATGCTTAGTCATCAACAACTACAGCTGGTGACATACCCTAATAATGTAAAGAAACTGTTAACAGTTTAGGTAAGCGACTTCACATCAGATTAAAACAGCCTCTCTTCCAATTAATAATAGAAAGGGATTATAGCACCGACCTGTTCCTTTTTTTAATAACTGGTAATTATTCAAAGAAACAATGAAGATCAGCAAGGTGATTTTTCTGTCACTGAGCTGCTTGACAGCACCTCTCAATTATTACCCATTGTTTGGAATTAATGTCATTTTCCTCCCCATAATACACAGAGTTAGAGGGGTTTTACTGCTATAATTTCTGCCACCAAAACTGAAACAAAGCCAGTGCATTTAATATAATTATACTTTCAATGCTTAGAACGTCCATTTCTGAGTTGCTAAAGTGATACCACACCTTAAAAAAAGAAACGCAATGCACCGAGAGCCTTGGGAGATGGATAGAAAGAGGGATCGCCGTGTCTGTCTTAAGTAAACCAGGGGGCTGTTTCTGTGTTGACATTCCATTCCAGGCGAATGGTTTTTAAATCGCTTTTTTTGGAGGCACCTCACATATACCAAAATGTTAACCCTTGTTCCTCAAAATCATTCTTCAGAGGAATTACAATTTACTTCTAACTGATCACTTCGCTGACCTCAGCTTTCAACAGATGGAGCTGCTAAACAGTCCTTAGTCAGTAATAATCAAACTGGTTAAAGTAACAAGAGCCACAGACACTCCGCAGAGACGCAGTACATTCCTACCTCTGGGCCTTTGCACATGCTGATCTCTTCTTGATATCTTTCCTGACCTACACTAACTGAACGCTCCTTGATGGATGTGAAATACCCAGTGAATAATAAAGTGGGCAGCGATGCTCTCTCTAGTTATACATTTAGTCAAAAGCATTTATTGACCCTTGACTTTGTGTGTACAACTGCTTTTGGGGTCTACAAAGAAATATCCGACTTCCCTTCTTTGTTTTCCCCATTGCGCCTAGGACCACCATACATACCGCCTGCTCTATTTCTTTTCTACATGGGCACATTTTCCCTGCAGAGTACAGGCTGTTCATCAGGGATTACATCAGATGCCGCCAGCATCCCAATTTTATCCTCTGTTATAGGTTGAATTGTGCCCCCTCCAAACAAAATCCTAACCCCTAATACTGCTGAAAGTATCCTTATTTGGAAATAGCGTCTTTACCAAGATAATCAAGTAAAAATAAATTCACTGAGGTGGGCCCTACTCCAATATGAACTGTGTCTATCTCTGTGCCCAGATTTCCCCCTTTTATATAAGGGGATAGACACGCACAGAGGAAGTGAGGGCGCGGGGAAAAGGCACGTGTCTTCAGAGGACTGGAGTGAGGCATCGACGAGCCAAGGAAAGCTGATGGTTGCCAGCCAGCCAACAGAAGCCAGGGAGAGGCACAGGAGGCTTCCCCTGCCGGTTTCGGAGGGAGCATGAACTCACCAACACCTTGATTTCTGACTTCAACCTTCCAGCAGAACTTTGAGACCAAATTTCCATTGTTCTAAGCCACCCACTTCGTGGTGCTTTATTACGGTAGCCCTAGGAAATTAATACACCCTCTTAACCTATCATTTCCATCCACACTGGCCCACCTTTTCCCACACACAGTTATTTGCCTGGGAGCTTTCTCCGGCTGCTGGAACCCACTTTTGCAGAGGGACCCAGTAACTAACACGACCCCCTTCCTGTGAGCAGCCCTGAGGGGAGCTGATAGGGGTATAAACACCCGGCTCCCTCGCCCCGAGTGGGCGAACTCTGAGGAAAGTCTTCTGCACTGTGTCCCAGGTCCCCCAGCAGGATCAAGTTCCAATTGTCCGCAGTGTTTCACTTGCGGAACAACAGAGCCCTTATTGGCTCCATACTTTGTTGTCCCACTTCCTCACCCCCCACTGTGCTTCCTGATACCACCTCCCAAACCTATGACTTGAGGGGAGTCCCCGTCTCCAAAGCTGCTTCTGGGGCAGCCCAGCCTAAGACAGGGCATGTGTGCAGCTCACTGTGAATTCTCGGGGCTGAGAACAGCGCCTGGCCAGGGGTGGGTGTTACACACATATTTGTAGATGAAGGAATTAGTGAGGCAGAACATGTATTCCTTGCCTTCAAAAATTCCACAACCTGTCAATGAAACGCAGAGCTTGAGGGGAAGAGCGGGTGAACAGCTGAAGAGAGCAGCGCAAGGGAGGCCACGGGAGAGTTTGAGGTTCTGTGCAGAAAGGAGCACAGAGAGCAAGCACCATCGGGGCGAATGGCAGGAGAAAGTGAGGGGCCGCCAACGGGCCACAGGCTTCGCTGAAGGCAGCGGTCTCCCTTTGGAGGACATACGCCAAGCACACGCAACTACTGAAACAGACCTCTACTGACAATCTTAACCAATAAATCTTCTGCAGAGGAAGAGGCCAACCTTAAAGCAATATTATCGTTGCACCAAATGCATAAAACTTACCAGTGCCAAGTTCCACAGTGATTCACGGACTGAACCAAGAACAGGACTGAGGTATAATTTTTCAAGAGGAGTTGATTTGATTCTGTTTAATTCAAGCCAACGAGCATTCATCAGATATGCATGAGTTTCCAAGCCCTAATGTTTATGAGCTTGGATGGTATAAAACTAAAAGAAGCCTACTTACTGTGGAATTCAGGGGAGCAGCAGAAAAAAAAAAATCTATAGAGATGATTCAAAATAGACATTTTTAAAGTACTTCACTGATATTACTACTATTAATTTCTATCTCCATGACTACCACTCTCCTCCAAACCCAGCAGCCATATGGCAGGTATTCTTCTCAGGGTTTAGATGAACTATCTCATTTAATCACCATAACTACCCTGAGATAGGGAGTCATGCCTTTTATAGAGATCACGTGAGTTGGAAATGACAGAGCTGAGATTCAGACTCAATTCTGTTCGATTTCAATGCAAGTCCTATGAGCAAAAAATGCTGGGTATGGTTTTCTTAATCTTTTTCCTCATTTTTAGTCGTCTGTTCAAGGAACCAGATTCAGGCCTTGAACACTGGGCATTATTTTGTCTATTAGACAGTGAGAGAGAATTCACAGGTCTGCAGTTCAGCACACATTAGAGAAAGCAAACTATAGCAGACGGTATTTGTTAAAGATGGGCAAATCCACGTCTATCATATCCCACATGCTCTTCTTACAATGTGACATTGACACTCCTCCAGGGAGAGTTGGGATCTATGTCTCCTCTCCTTCAACCTGGGTGGACACGTGTAACTGTATCAATCAATAGACCTTGGCAGATCTGCTCTGTGATTTCTGAAGCCAGGTAATAAAAGGCAAAATGGCTTTGCCTGCTATAATCGTTCGGGGTATGCACTTTGATAATCCTGAGTCAATAAGTAAGAAGTTCAGCTACATTGAAGTTGCAATGCAGGGGAGATCACATGGAGACTTCCCAAAGAGATTTAGAGGAATGCCCAAGGAGCCCTCGCCTTGCCAGCCCCAGCTATATGCACTTTCTCAGCATCAACTACTAGATGCGGGAGGGAACTGGCCTTTAGATGATGCAAGCATCCAACTTGCTTTCCAGCAAAAGCCAAGCAAAGCAGAGATTGCCATTTTCAAATGAGCCCTGCCCAAATTGATGATTTGTGAGCAAAATAAATTCTTCCACTGTTTTAAGCCACTAGGTTTTGGGGGTATAAGCCACTAGGTTATGCAGACATGATCACAGGAACACAAAACAAAGATATGTAACTAAGAGAAAGCTAATCTAATGCAAACTCTCGCAGCAACTTTTAAGTATACAGTACAATACTTTTAACTGTACTATTGTGCTGTGTATTAGATCCTCAGAACTTCCTCATATTACAACTGAAAGTTTATATCCTTTGGCTAACATCTCCCTATTTTCCTCCCGCTCCTTTCCCCTGCATTCTAACCTGTTTCTATGAGTTCGATATTTTTAGATTCTACACTTAGTGATATCATACACTCTCTGTCTTATGCTGTCTGGTCTGTTTCACTTACATAATGCCCACATGGTCCGTCCATGTTATTGTTGCAAATGGCAGGGTTTTTTTATGGCTTAATAATATCCCAAGGCGTGTGGTAAATAGATATACATATAGAGATAGAGATATTGCTCCTTTATCCATTCGCCTTCTGACAGACACTTAAGTTGTTTCCTTATCTTGGCTATTGTGAGTAATGCTGCAAGCACATGAGAGTGCATCTCTCTCTTCAAACTCCTATTTTCATTTCCTTTGGACATACACCCAGAAGTAGAATTTCTGATCCTATGTAAGTTCTACTTTTAAATTTCTGAGGAACCTCCATCCGGTTTTCCATAGTGGCTGTACCAATTTACATTCCCACCAACAGTGCACAAGTGTTCCTTTTTCTCCAAATCCTCCACAGCATTTATCTCTTGTGTTTTGATAACAGCCATTCTAACAGGTATGAGGCGCTATCTCATTGCAGTTTTGATTTGCATTTCCCTCATGATTACTGATGTTGAACTTCTTTTCAGTTACGCATCGCGTAACTTAAATCCTGAAAGTCTACCTTTTTTAAAAAAATATATCTTTATTGATTTCAGAAAGAGGAAAGGAGAGGGAGAGAGAGGTAGAAACATCAATGATGGGAGAGTCATTGATCAGCTGCCGCCTGCAGGCCCCCCACCGGGAAATGAGCCTGCAACCCGGGCATGTGCCCTGACTGGGAATCGAACCTTGATCTCCTGGATCATAGGTCAATGCTCAACCGCTTAGCCACTGTGGCCTGGCCTGAAAGTCTACCTTTAATCAGAAGTCGAATGGATTTGGAGACACGTCAAAAATCAGGGGACATTCTTCTCAAAGTCACTGAGACATATAGATTTTGACCCATTCCAAGATAAATGGCTGTCTCATGTCAAGAATGAAATCTATTTTTTAACTCTGCAGAAAAGGTCATGGCCTCCAGTAACAGATAAATCTGGGTGAAGCTAATGCTCTTATCTCTTGGTTTGGGGGGGATTTATATCAAGATTTGGGTTCTTTCGTCTTTGAGATTGGTTACCGAGAATGCAGCACAAGAAAAGTCAAAATTCAATGACTGGTACATCCCAGGTGGAAAATGGCTTGTACCTCTGCCCAATTCCCAGACTGTCATTTTGACCCCTTCACAATACCCAACCCAACAACAGGTGCTGCCTTTGTATCTGTTTAATGAATAAATATATAACCTGGAACCTTGTTCATGTATCCAATTTTCTATTTTAACAAGAAGATCTTAAGGTTTCAAATTAGCTTCACTATGTGTATTAATAGCAATAAAATACAGGGAGGAATGGCTTGCGTGCATCGATAATATATTTAAGACCCATTAGACATTGATGACATTAATGAGAAATATTACATTTCCAAAGCCACTGGGCTATAAACATTCTCTGCAGCCATTTATTCTCATCTTCACCCTCATTCCCTATTTGAAGAAAGGGAGAGTTGGAACTTTCCTACATGAGCTCATCTCCAACCCCTGCCACTCCTACCCTTGCTCACTTTACATCAGCCCTGCGGACGTGTTACTATTCTTTAAGCACACCGAGGACACGGTGGCTTCACGGCCTTTGCGCTCGCTGTCCTCTCTGCAAATATCCTCTGCGTAGCTCCCTGTCTGCAAAGTTTTCAGTTTAGCAAAGTTTTCTTTCAGAAAGACAGCATGTGCATGATAGAAGGAAATACTTGCTGCCTATTTTCAGGTTACCCCAAAGCAGAACCTGAGACAATTATTTGAGTTTATTCAGGAGGGGGCCCCAGGAATATCAGCAGGAAAGTCAGACAGGGAAAGCAGGCAATCAAAGGTGTGTTATCAGGCCAGTTAGCACTGTGAGCACCTGGGGCTTCATCCCAGTTTGGGATTCTGGGCAATCAGCAATCCCAAAAGGAGTGAGGAAGCTGGCGTGTTTCTTCATCACTGATGGACAGCTATACCCAGCACTTCTGCCCGGGCAGAGCAGCCTCTGGAAGGCAGAGAAAGCCTCAGACAGGGAGAAGTGGCTGCTGGCAAAGAGGTCAGTGTGTAAGGCAATGCCAAGCGCCATATGGACAGGGCACCAACAGCATCTGCCAGAGTGCCACTGGGAACGATTTTCAAAAGTATTGTGTCAGTTTAAAGGACTAGTGATTATGTGTATTTGGTAGGAAAGTCAAGGCTTCCTGGAAGGGCTGTCATTTGATCTGAGTTCATTAGGACTTTGAAGCTCCATCCGCAACCACAGTAGGCGATGTGTCTAGAAAGTGGCCTTCCAGGCAGGATGAAGGGGACAAGCGATGTAGAGGAGGTGCGGAGCCAGAGGCCCTCTGCAAACAAGCGAGAAGACTGACTTATTAGCGGCAGAATACTCAGATAGGGGAAAATAGCTTAGTTATTTCAAGAAGCTAAAAATATTGAGGAAATTAATTAAGCAAAATTGCAAAAATAAAGGAAACAAAATGAGAGAAAGAAATATGAAGAGACTTTTCACTGAAGAGGGTATAGGAATAGCAAATAAGCACATGAAATGCACTCAGCATCGCTGGTCATTAGGGAAATTAAAATTAAGCCCGCGATGAGGTATCACTACACACCTATCAGAAGAGTGAACATTTTAAAATAAGTGCTGGCTGGCGAGGAAGCAGATAAACTGGATCTCTCCTACAGTGCTGGTGGGAATGTAAATGGTCCAGCCGTTCTGGAAAATTGGCGATTTCTTTTTAAAAACTAAAACTATATTTACCATACAACCCAGCAATTGCAGGGCTGGGCATTTCTCCCAGAGAAATGAAGACTTATGTCTGCACAAAAAACCTACACATGGTTGTTCACAGAGGCTTTATTTGTAATATCCAAAAACCAGAGGCAACCAAAACGCCCCTCAAAAAGTAAACCGTTAAACAAACCGAGGCACATCCTACTGTTGAATACTTCGCAGCAACAGAAAGGAATGAACTATTGATACACACAACAGCTTTAATGGATCTCTCAAGGGCATTATGCTAAGCTAAAAAAGCCAACCTGAAAAGGTTGCATACTTCACATACTGTAGGATTCCCATTACAACATTCTCAAAAAGACAAACCGATAGAGACGGAGAGCAGATTAGCGGCTGCCAGGGGTTAGGAATGGGGAGGAGGAAGGGGCTGCATTTGGGTAGCAGGGGAGATCCTTGACACAGTGGAATAGCTGTGCGTGTGTGGTGCTGGTGGTTACCAAAATCTACACGATATTAAAATGGCATACAACTATACACACACGTACCCATGCCCATTTCCTAGTTGTGATATCAGAACACAATTATATAAAGGGTAACCGCTCAGGGAAACTGGATGAAGGTTACATGGGACCTCTGTACTCTCTTCGGCAACTCGCTGTGAATTTATAATTATTTCAAAGTAAGAGTTTTAGAAAGAATAATACTGAGGGTAACCAGCCAGTGCATACAACCTGATCTAGAAGTGAGCAGCACTGTTTGAACACACCTGTAAGTTTTCTACTCTCGTCACTGAATTAGAAGAAACGTTCTAAATGTGAACAAGAGAAGTGTAGAGTTTGCTGGATCTTCATAAAGCAGCTCCCAGACCAAAAACCAGGATGTTATCTGTTCCCATCGTGTCAATATCCCCACTCCCACAAGGAATACCACTGTCCCTACTTCTAAGAGCACAGATAAGTTTTGACCATTTTTAAATTTTGTATAAATAAGCACATTTATTTCTAATGAGGATTCCAGTTTACACCTATTGTATTTTTGCATAACACTGTTAATACCCCACCCCATCCTAAACCCGTATCTTAAAAAGAGAAACGATGCCTGTGCTAGGATTAAGTATTAAGTGATTCAATGCCACTTAAAGATGTAAAAGTTATTTGCACTCCCAAATGCAGGTCACACCCATTCCGTATTCTTCCCACATGGCAGCGTGGGTGAAGGCAGATGGGCTCAAGCCATGGTGGGAATTCTCGTAAGCTGGGTTCTAGAAATGGCTTTCGAATCAGTGAAATGCTGTTTTTCTAAATAATTATGTGTGAAATGTGGTTATTTGTGCCTTCATGTTTTTTGGTTCAGTGACGGAAAGTGAATCTCCAAAGCTGTTCTGATTGCTGAAACAAGATCCAATTTCAAGCTCATCTTGGTGATGTGTCTATTCTAGATGCAGACATAATTCCTTTTTGAGAACTGACTGCTAATGGGAGTTCTCCAACTTGACATGAGGGAATGTTCAGGGTATGTCTCAACGGGAAATGGAGGCTAATGGTGCCGTCCCTTGTCTGACCCAATAACCCGAGTTGTAAACAGCCTTGGAGAGGTCTCCCCGCAGCCTTCACTAGGCCCGGTGTACCTCATTTTGAGATGAAAGACCTGTCAAGGATCCTGAAGGCTGCTTGCAAAAAAGATCCTTTCCCTTGGAGCTAATATTAAATAAGATGGGACTTTATGACCAAATAACATTTCCAAGCACATTAAAGGTTTGCACAAAGAACGTGTTTCACTGATGTATGCAAATAGATACTAGTGAGACAGAACGGAGGTTTCGATGGCCTTTTCTGTTATAGCCTGTAATGAGAGGGACATTTTATACCCGCCATAACTCTCTTCCACATTTGGGCTGCATTTGTTTCACAGGAATCAAGACTAACAGGAAACTGCAACTAGAGGTGCGCATCCAAATGGTATAGTACGTGCGTCGGGAAGATAAGCTGCCAAATGAAGTTTCGTCATGAAATCAGAACAGCTTTGATGACTCACTTCCTCCCCCTGTCCCCCAGCACTCACGTTATAAATAGACATATTTGGATATAACAGTGTCGAGAAGGCGTACTCCAGTGTCAAATTGACATTTTGATTTTAATTTTTACGTTTTCACTTTGGTGTGATGTACTCATGTAGAATAATCAGTACTTCCCTTTTGTAATTTACAGTCTCTTTTAAAGTCTTTAACAGCTTACTATAGCTCATTAATTGTTCTGAGTTTAAGTTTTGCACACCCCCTCCTGCCACCATGTGAAAAATCGCTGCGGTTTATCTGCCTTTGAGGGACATATTCTATGCAGTTGACAAGCCTAGATTGCTCTTTGTGTTTTTTTTTCTTCTTACTTCCCCTCCTTGGCATTTTGAAATAAATTGAATGAAAACAAGCAAAAAGAAATACCATAGCAATGGATTAATTGGTAGAAAACTTTTCTCATTATCAAGTATAACCAAGAGTACGTTAGGAGCAGCCTTATATAGTACAAAGAAAAATGGTCCTGCAGAATACATTTCTTTTCATTGCTCATGAAGGAAAAAAAATCTAGTTTCAAAAAAAGAGAAAGGAAAATCAATGTCAGTTCTGCTTTTTACTGCCGCACTTTAATTGGAATGGTGGCAAAGACAAGTTGGCCTTTTAGGTCCACTGGCTTCATTTGGATCTATTATTGTGTACAATATTAGCTATCTCCTAAACTCCAATGAAAATGATAGCTAATGAGATGGATACTTGTGATTCGAAAGGTTTTCCAGTTGAGAAAACATAATAATAATTGAGAAAACAGTTATAGTTATTATTACTATTATTTATGACTATTATGTGTTTAATCATTACTTTGTGAAAAAATAATCCCACCCCTTCACCAGGTTTCTCACAGGGGCTTCCCTCTAATGAGCCATAAGGAAGTTTGGGGCTCCCTAGAAGGAGCAGCAACCTGATCAAAAAGACACAAAATCCAAGACACCTTCAGGATATATTTTCAATGGAGTGTAAGAAGAGGAATTCCGTATGAATTATGGCTTTGAATCAAAAAAGATGTTGATGGTTCAGTTCTGTTTTTGTTCAATAGATTTGGAGAATATATACTTTGTTCCAATATTTTCAGTCCAGTTAAATATATTTGGTTTCATTTCAGATTCATTTAGTGTGCTTTACAACATGTCTGGCTGATGTTTTGGTTTCATTAAGTATCTGTTTAAAATATAGGTTCAAATGACCTTTCCAAAAGTTTGCATTTTTATAAGGATCTGAAGGAAATGTTTTATGTTAATCTAGTCATCAGTGAAAAGTGTGTGTGTGCGAGAGAGAGACAATGTGTATAAAATTTTTTATCAGAGAAAACCATTGTATTTTTAGATAACGTTATATTTAGGCTTCAAGGTTTCATCTCAAAGTCTCATGGTTACAAAAGCTTTAGTTCTTATAGCTCATTTACAATTCTTGAGAACAATTTCTCTTCTGTATGCAGAACTGTAAGAACAAAAGAACCACGATAATAATAGCTGGATCCCATGGTGGCTCTTCTTGTACAGAAAGAAGAGAGCCTTGACCCTCCCACATAGCCCTGGAAGTCTCCTGGGCTGTATACAAAACTATTGCATTTTGAGGTTTCTTTTTGGTATCTTTTCAACTTTCCTTTCCTCTTTCCCCCACATTTCGCTCTCCATTACGGGATGATTTCACTTAGTGACATGAAAGGAAATCGAAATATTGAGCTTTGTGACACATAGCTCAGCTTAAAATAACTCTCCTAATTTTATTATTTTTTTTATTAAAAAAAAAAAATTAAGACATTTGCAACTTTACGCAACTAGTACATGGGCAGCTCAGATCGCCAGGCTCCCACGGCGCCTGCTGCCATGTTCACTTCTGGCCACTATGCCCGGTGGGCAGCCCTCGCCTCTGACCCCCGTGTGCAGGCTCTGGCGGAGCCCGGGGAAAAGCCTGGCCCTCCAGACAATTCAGCACCTGCTGCCTCCCCCAACCCTCCCAGAGGCAATGGAGTGTTTCTGACCCTCCTGATGGAGCCTCACACACCTGAGTCAAAGGCACAGGCTTAATTGAAGGAAAAGGTCCCGCTCTGCATTCAGAGGGGCTGCCAGACGGACATTTCACCCCTCAAATGTACCATTCCCAGCCATCCAGTCTTCAGCATCCGCTGCTCCGTGTTTTGTGAAAAGCGCGCTTGAAGAGGTAGGAATGCTCGGGAGGTATCTCCCTCCTTGTAGGGGTGGGAGGGACGACTGTGGAGAAACAGTCTTGACAAGAAGTCAGGCTTAGCAGCCCTTGGGGTGTCTCACCGTGTCCCTGAGCAACCGTGGTCCTTTGTGAGGAAGCCCACACCATGACACATGTCCCAAGGGCCTGAGGATCCTTTCCCAAAGATTCTTCCAGGCATTGGTCTGATTCCAGTCTCTAAACAATTAAGACTCTGGGAATGGCTCCAAGAAATCAGAGACCTCAAGCTGTCATTCCGATGCTGCCTCCAGCTGCTTCCTCCTCTGTAAGACACTAGTGGGGAGGATGCTCAGCCTGACAAGTTAAGTAGGGGAATTTGGAAGGATGCATGTAAACATCAGGTGCTGCATAAATGCAGAAGAGCATGTGCCTGACCATGGGCCCTATTAACCATGCGAAGCCAACTCCCAGTCATGCCTCTTCCAGAAGACAAAGGAGGAAACAGCGGCTGAGTCCTCTAGGGGCAAAGGGGGTGAGAACCACAGTGTCAACCTCAGCAGCCTGTCCTAGCCCTGCCCGCAGGGAGCCAGTGCCTCACTGACCTGCCGATATTTACTCTCATTGCCCCTGTGGAAAGCAGTGAGGGCAGCTGTCACAGGAAGGAAATCAGAGAGGGGAGAAGGGACAAGCCCGAGGTCAGACAGCAAAGGCAAAATGGGGACCAGACCCAACTTGTTTGGGTCTCAGAGCCTGGCGCCAGACTCAGCAATCAATCCTGGCAGCTAGTTAATTTCTCTTTACTTGAATCTTTGTATTTAAGCATTTCCCGTTCTCTACCAGCAAGGACATCAAATGTAGAAGGGAAATGATATAACTTTTTAAAGGTCAGGAGAAAAATCTTAGCATTATCTTGAGTTACTCAAATGTAAAATGTCATCTCCACCATATCATCATCATCATCATCGTCATCATCATCATCATTATCGTCATCACCACTAGATGCTCCAGATATGAAAGGATATGAAGATAAGAGCATCCACCAAAACCTCTGAGAAATAACCTATGAGGATATCTGGGACATCTACTCAGCCCTGGCTGTGGCTGGAATGCCCAAGGCGGTAAACAAGGTAAACAAAGAATAATCCTGTTTAGCATCAGGGGAAGGAGCCAACAGGTCCAAGGAGAAGGGGCAGAGAGCAGAATCTGCTTCCCATTATCACCTTTCCCTGCCAAGAGCAAGGGAAAGTCCGAGGAAAGAGAAGAAAAGGGATAGGGAGGAGGCTGCTGTTGCAGAGGCTGATCCCGAGGGTCCAAGGCCTGGGGAAGGCCAGATTCACTTTTATAACTCATTA
Source organism: Miniopterus schreibersii (assembly GCF_964146895.1). Lineage (NCBI taxonomy): Eukaryota > Metazoa > Chordata > Mammalia > Chiroptera > Miniopteridae > Miniopterus > Miniopterus schreibersii. Next base: position 70,001,180 of record NC_138110.1, read on the forward strand.
ACAGTAAAGACTAAGGGACAGATTTTTCTAGAAAGCCAAAAGGGGAGTAACTTCCTTTTTGAGAATGAAGAATCACAAAAACTGAATGCAATGTCTGAATCAGGATTGGATCCTGGAACAGGAAAAACAATAGAATAAAGGACATTTATTGATGTGATTGGATACATTTGGATAAAACCTGTTGATTGGATATTAGTACTCTACCAACATCAAGTTCCCTGTACTTGATAACGTACTGTTGTTACTGAAGTGAATGACCTTGTTCTTAGGAAATGTACACTGAAGTTTTAAGGCAAATGAGTATAGCTCCTGGGACTTGTCCTCAGTAGTGCAGGAAAAAGCATCTGTGTGTGTGTGTGTGCTCATGTGGAGAGAGTCGGGGACGGAGGGAGGGACAGAGGGAGACAGGAGAGAAGCAAATGTAGCAAAACATGACTGATTGGTAAATCTGGATAAGGCTATATGGGATTTCCTTGTACTAGCAACTTCTGTTAGGAATTATATAAAAATTATAAAGTGCCCGGCCAGGTGTGGCTCAGCGGTTGAGTGTCAACCTAGGATCCAGGCGATAGGGGTTCGATTCCCGGTCAGGGCACATGCCCGGGTTGCGGGCTCCATCCCCAGTCGGGGGCGTGCAGGAGGCAGCCCATCAATGACTCTCTCATCATTGATGTTTCTATCTCCCTCTCTCCCTCTCCTTTCTTCTCTCTGAAATCAATAAAGATATATTTAAAATAAATAAATAAATAAAAATTATAAAGTAAAAATATGAATACCTCTACTTCTTAAAAAATATATATTTTTTATTGATTTCCGAGAAAGGAAGGGAGAGGGAGAGACGAGATAGAAACATCAATGATGAGAGTCATTGATCGGCTGTCTCCTGCACGCCCGCCACTAGGGATCAAGGCTTCAACCGGGGACCCAGGCATGTGCCCTGACCAGGAATCGAACAACCGGGGACCCAGGCATGTGCCCTGACCAGGAATCGAACCGCGATCTCCTAGTTCATAGGTAGATGCTCAACCACTGAGCCACGCCGGCAGGGCTGAACACCTGTACTTTTTAAAAGTGTAACTCAAATGCATTCAGCATTATACTTGTATACTACTTAGTTGTTCCAGTTGTCAGCAGGAGCAATCATTATCTCCAAACTTAAAAAATATATGTTTATAGTAATTAACTTCTCTCCAGCTGAGCTGGAAGCCTTCATCATATTCTCACAATAGCAGGCAAGACTGGCTATCCAATAAAGTAAAGTGAGGTACGTGGCCTGAGCAACTCTTCTGTTCTAGTTACTATTGTTCATAACAAATCACCTTAAAATTTAGCATTTTAAAACAATTAATGTATTATCTCTCATGGTCTCTGTAGGTAGAAATTCAGGAAGGGCTCACCTGGGTACTTCTGGATTGGGGTTGCTAGAACAGCAACAGCCTGGAGCAGCTAGGGGCTGGATGGAGCTCTCTCTCTCTCTCAAAGTAGTTTCAGGACTTTCCATGTGATTTATCCACTTGCGCTAGATTGGGCTTCCTCATAACATTGTGGCCTCAAAGCAGTTTCACTGCTTATATGGTAGCTCAGGATTCTAAGAAACCATCTAGGAGAACCAAGTAGAAGCTACACCACCCTTAAAAACCTCAGAAATCCATAGCATTCATTCCTTCTGACATAGTCACAAACCACCTAGATTAAAGGAAACACAAACACCCTGCTGGCAGGAGTGTCAAGCTCACATTATAAGAAAAGCATGTGGGAAGAGATCTTATGGTCATCTTGAAAACTACAATCTGTCACATCTTTCTAATGTGCATTTGTAAAAGCAGATGAGTACAGTTGAGCTCATAAGGCTGTTTCTCATAGAAGTAGTCCCAGAAATCTAAGACCTAATACTAGGTCACTGAAGTTCCCAGGTTTACAGAAAGGCAAACTTATTGGTCTCAATACCATATAATACCTAAACCACTGCTTTTTGATCAGTTTTATTTCTACATTTCTAAATTTCTAGTCCAAATATAAGAATCATCCTGTTTTAAAATGTGCATGTGCATGATCCAAATTACTACAGATACCCTTGAAGCACATAAGAATTTCTAGTATGGACATGCAAGAACATATGGCTGGTCAGTGACTTAACCAAGAGGCCCCTTGAAAATGGTGCCTGGGACAGGGGTGTGGCTATAGGTACTTTATTGGGAGGTTTTCTCAGAGATCACAAGTGAGAGGAATTGAGAATGTAACAGGGATAGGGGGATATTCAATCCAACTGTCCATTATGGAGTTGCCACAGCTGTGGAAAATTGAGGCTTGTTATCAATGAAGATCAATAGAGAGAAGTAATGCTCCATCACATTCTCTCCCCATAACTTAAGGGTTTATTCCAGGGGGTGTAGCCTACCCCACACTTGCACAGTAGTCTAAAAAAGGCCTTGGGCATAAATCAAAAGACAAAAACAGTGTTACGATCTTGAAGTCAGCAGCTGCATCACAAGTGCGTCAGAGAGGGTGTGAGGTAGGGCTCAGAGGCATCCAGAACACTTAATAATGCCAAACAACCCATTCCATACTCTGAGCAATAAAAGACTGTGTTCCTCTGGGTCAGGAAATAGTTATAAAACATTAACAATTGTAGTCAAAATATTAACAACTGTGTTGTGCTGAGAGCCTATTGCTAAATGTTCAAGAATTTTGTGAGCCGGTTAAACAAAACCATCATTAAAAATTAAATGACGTAAACTTACAACTACGTAAATTACATTAAAAACAAAGTTAATAAGCACTCATAATTCATGACTCTAATTGGTTTGCTACATTCACTCTTACATATGCTCTTGAGATTACTTATGTCTTTTATATCTATATGGCAAAAATACTACATAGTGGTGCACCACCACCCGTCTCTTCCCAACTCTTGGTTCAGTGGTCACATTGGTAACTTGAAATCAGCCATGGTAAAAGCACTTACACCATTTCATTCCTGCCACTTCCTGATAACTTCTGTCTCTTCCTCCACTCCCATTCCAGCAGCAGCATGCCTATGTGCATTGCCTCAAGGAATGCAAGATATAATGAAAGGAGGGAAATAACAACTGTTTTCCAGGCTTTTGCGTTTTAAAAGGTTGGGCCCTGTTGGGGAATAAACAAGAGTTCATGTTCACAGATAATTTGGGAGAAGGTAAGAGGTGAAAAAGCAAAGCTTACCAGTTTACTCACCTCTCAAACAAAATAAGGGATTTAACCTGAAAAAGGAGCCTGAGGGTGGCTGTGTAAGAGAGGAAAACCATGAGATTCTAGGCTCAACTCCTTGGAGCAAGAGTGATTAAAAGCAAAGATTTGGAGGAGTAAAGTAAGGGAAGGATTAGACTTCCTTTGGTAAAGTTCCAGGTGGTCAGCAAGACCCCAGGATGGAAATGGAAGCAGACTGTGTCTACATGTCCAGCATGCCAGAGGTGGAAGACAGGAAACTCCATCTGGGATCTTGCATACAGAACCTTAGGACTATGCAACAGTCGGAAGGACCAAAGACTGAGAACTTGGACATCAGCAAACATGATGGCACAGATATCAACACGACAGAGGACTCCATATCCCGGATCCCACAACACTAAAGCCACGATGCCATGAAAACCCCAGCACTGACATCCCTGGGAAAGCATGTGAAAACCCTGAATTAACTAAAATCAAATGCATGCTTTATTGCTGCATAGGGTCTCATAACAGAACTCAATTAGATTTCCAGAAAATAAAAACAGCCGAATTTCTTACACACTTGAATCTGTGAACTTGGATTGGTACTCACTATACCCTGACTGGATGGGAAAACAAGTTTTGAAAATATAACCATTTTCAGGATTTGGGGCGGTTGTTATTGTACTATTTTCCAAATGAGACAAAAAGAGCATGCCTGTTACTTCCAAAGACCAGATTTATAATAGGCTGTATTGACTGAATTAGAGATTATTACAGTGATGGTCCCTTAATGCTTAGGGACTTCTAAGGGACAACCATTTGAAACATAAATGGGTATTATTTACCTTCTCACGTCTTGTCTAACATCCAGGAAACATCCCCATGCCAGGACAATGTCTACCCCAGGAACTAACACACTTGAAGAAACCTGTATTTTCCCCTCATTTTTTAATTATTTGCAGACTATTATTTTTGTTGTTGTTGCTGTTAATCCTTACCTAAGGATATTTTTCCATTGCGTTTTAGAGAGAGTGGAAGAGAGGGAAGGGGGTGAGAGTAAAAGAGAGAAACATAGATGTGAGAGAGACACATCCATTGGTTGCCTCCCACGCACACCCTGACCAGGGCTGGGGATTGAACCTGCAACCCAGGTTATGTGCCCTTGACTGAGAATCGAACTCGTGACCCCTAGGTGCATGGGCCAATGCTCTAACCATCAAGCCACACTAACTAGGGCTACAGACTATTATTTTTACAAATATTCATTGTCCTTCTGTGACAGAGGATTTTATTTCCCTACTCCTGTTGATATCTGTCTTGGCCATATGACTTGCTCTCTCACATATATATATATGTGAGAGAAGTGATGTGTGTCACTAACAAGATAATATTTCCCATGTTCTTTTCCTTTTTTGATCAGCAATATTCTTGATTTTAGGAAACTGATTGCAAAAATGACTTTAAATCTTTACTTTTCCCTTCGTAATATGACTTTGTAGCAACTCCCATCAAAGGTGGAGTTCCCCATCCCTAGAACCTGAGCTGGCCTATGACATGATTTGGCCAGTAGGATGTGGTGGCAGCAAGGATTTGGGAACCCTGAAACCATCATGTGAACAAGCCTGGGTTGGCCTGTTGAAGAATGAGAATGAAGAATGAATGGACCATGATGATTTATCCCAACCGAGATCATTCTAGACTAGCCTAAGGCAAGTCAACCACAAAACATACCAGTAAGCCAAGCTGAGATCAACAGATTCTAACCAGGATCACCAGAACTGTCTGGTGGGTATGTAGATTCAGGAGAAAAGGTAAATGTTTATTCCTGAATGCTGCTGAAGTTTTGTGGTGATGTGAAATTGCAGCATAAATGGGGCAGCAGATAACCAGTGCCCGGATTGAGGATTCTCAGCCAGCCTGCACCTCAGGGTGCAGAAGATGTGGAACGGAGCTACAGCCAGCATACAAAGGGCATGGAGTATAAACAAGAAAGAAATCTATGTTCACCAAGTTAAGTACTTGAATGATGACAGGCAATATTTCTTGAGCTTGTATAAGGTGCCAGGTCCTGTTCTACATGCTTACATACTTTCTACATCACAACTCACCATTGCACAGGTGAGGAAACAGAGACTCTGAGGTTCAGAGAATGTCCCAAGGTTGTCCAACTTGCAGATGATGAGGCAGCTGGCTCGAGCACCTGAAGTCCTAATCATCACAATACGCCAGCTCTTACATGCTGTATCATTTAATCCAGCGCTTCTCAAACATGCCTGCATGGGAGTCACATGGAGGGCCTGTTAAACAGATCTGAGCACCTCATCACTAGAACTTTGGATGTGTGGGACAGAATCAAGAATCTGAATTTCTAGCAAGCACCTAGGTTTTGCAGATGTTGCTAGTTCAAACACCACACTTTCAGGAGCAGTCATTTTATCCTCAAGGCATCCCCCTGAGGAAAATGCTATCACCTCCCTATTTTCAAGGGAGGCATAAGGGTTACATTATCTGGCGGGTGTCAATCAATGGATTTTGAATAAAGCCATGAACTGACTTGCTCAAGACCACATACGTTAATGGCTCTGTGAGGATTTACATTTACACTGCATCTTATTTTAGAGACAAGGCTTGCAAGGATTTCACAGTTTTCTTTTTACAAAATGTACCTCTCACATACTAGAACAGCAGGCCAACCAGGGAGCCAAAGCTCATGCATTCTCCAATCCCCACAAACTCTAGGGCAGCTTCCTGCATATAAAGAACACCCAGGAATCATTCGCTAAATTGAACTGAAGTTAGAACACAGTGCCTTCCCCCACTTTCCCTGGAGTTAAGATTCAATTCCCTAATTATGTTAGATTAGGAAATACTTGTTTGTTTTCTTCAGGTCCCTGGTCCTTTCTCTCATCTATCACAATTTAGTTTGTTTGCTACAGTTTGCTCCTGTGTATATTTTAACTGACAGCAGTTACTGTTCTCATTTAGGCTAACCCTGGAGGCCAGAGAAAATGCATAGCGGTTTCTTGTTCATTCCTGTTTAACTTGAGCAGTGTACTAATGTGATCAATATCTAGTTCAATTTCCATCGTTAGTAGCAATAAAACATTGCTGTCCAATTATATGTTTCCTCAGAGTAAGTGGAGGCATTTAATAATGCTTTGTTTCGATCACCCTCAAGAGGGAAAGTGAGTGAGACATTTTGGGGAAAATAAAAATCAATGCATTGAGGTAGAAAATGGAACCCCATCATTTCGGGAGCTTTGAGTTCATACAACGTTAGGGTTTTTGCATCACTTGGAAACTGTTCTAAATAATGCATTTATGGAAAATATAGTTTTCCACACTCTATTTCCAAAGCCAACCCCACCATCTTCCCTGATTTTCATCACTTGACCTAACTTTCCTTCTGGGTGTTCCTATTTCTATTCGTGGTAGCATCATGGGCCCAAGGGAAAGGGCTCAGACATTGGTGCTGCCCTCACTTCATTTCCACCTTCCTCACTGTCACATCCCACCACCGCCCTGTGCGCAAGCTGTACCATCTCCATACCGACACTGTTGCTGAGCTCCCAGATCTGCTGTGTCTCTTCTACCGGTTCTCCAGGTCCATCTCCCAGCTTGTGCCCATTTGGTTTCCAATGGTTTGTGCCTGAGGCCTTCTTCAGAGAACTGCCCTGACACTACTGGAACTCTTACCCCAAATGCCTAAGAGTTTTTATCACCCTGGGGCGGCCTGTACCAAATAAGTGATCATTCAGAAGTATGAAAGCCCAGCTCCCTTGCCTTCAAACTAAACAAACTCCGGGGTGACGTTTGTGATCTAGCTCCTTGTGAGATCGGGCTGAGGTTGGGACTTTCCCTGAAAGCTCACTCTTGCTTAGTATCTTCACCTTCCCTGTTCTGCTTCCTCCTACACCCTTACTGACTTCTCCTGGGAGCAATGCCTCTGCGAATTACTTACCCGTGGACCTTCCCCTCAGGGCTGTCTCTGGAGAACCCGACGTAAGAGTCTCACCTTTCCATTCCCAAAGCGACTACGTTAGCTCACTACCTATTGTATCAGCACTTCCCCTGACCATCTGGGCTGGGATTCTTCCCATTTACCTCCCTGATCACATCATTTGTATAGTCAAAATCTACCAATTGCTCCTCATTTGCTGTGGAGTTAAGGACAAACTCCTTGGCCTGAGATTTAAAGCCTGCCCCACCATGATTCCAACCTACCAATCCTTAAATCCCGCAGGTAAATTTCTAATGTTGTACAGGACTTGTCTCTGACAACCCCCTCCCTGTATTCACGACTCCCTCCTTTGTTCAAAGCTGTTCCTTCAATCTGAGAAGACCTCCCATTTTATCCAAGGAACAAACTCCTGCCTGTCAATAGAGTCCATCTCAAGTGCCTTTTCTATTATGAATATTTTACTGCTCCTCCTTTCTATTAGTTTCCTACTGTTGCTATAATAAATTACCACGAACTTAATGGCTTGAAACACCGCATATGTATTACCTTGCTGTTCTATAGGTTAGAAATCCAGGCAGGCGGCCTCTAGTGCCAAAGCCAGTACTTCTAGAGCTTTGATTGTTAGCTTCCCATTCTGTGGCATCTCCTCTGCCTCCAGCTTAAAGGGATCATGTAAGTAGGCTGAGCTCACCCAGATAATCCAGGACATTCTCCCTGTCTCAAAGTCCATAATCTTAACCATATCTGCAAAATCCCTTTGCCACGTAACATAAAATATTCATAGGTTTCATGGTTTAGGCTGTGGACATCTTGGGGGGCAATTCTGTATACCCGACTTCCCCAAATAAAAATGGTCTCTTCCTATTCTGAAATCTAATAGCCCTTCCTATCTCCCTTATAGTTCTCCTCACATACAAATTAGTAATAGCAAACTTGCTTTAATATGTTCCGGGCACTGTTCTAAGCATTTTACGTATATTGACTCACTTAATCTTCATTACAACCCTATGAGGTCAGGACCGTTACTATCTCCATCTTACGGACGAGGACACTGAGATAGAGAGTTTTATAACTTTGAAGCTATTAAATGGGAGAGCCGGGTATGGCAAAAATGATGCTATGGGTTTGCTAAACTGTTTGATTTTCCCTCCAGTGCCACAGGAAGAATTCACTTCCAACTGTCCCTTGCATCAAGGTAGGACCATGTGACTGATTCTGGACAACAGAAGGTGGGCAAAGGTGATGAAAAGCATTTTCCCAGCCTGGGACCTCCAATATGCAGTGTGATTTTCTATGCTCACTCTCTCTGAGTGGAAACCAATGACCCCCAAGTGGCAGAGCCACACCATGAAAAAGCCTGGACCTCTGAATCACCACCTGCAAGAGAGCACGTCTGGAGGTCTTCCCAAGTCATACTGGACATGGCAAGTGAGCTACGTCACAGTGTGTTAAGTCACTGGGATTTCAGGGATCTGTTACAGCAGCTCGTATCACAAGCCTAGGAAATCTGGTTCTACAGTCTGTGCCCTTAACTGCAGTGTTACTTCTTTCACCTTCCTTTTCTGATGATACTTCTAGAATTATTGGTTGAACCCAACATTCATGGAGATATTATAAGTGTGGTATAATGTGTTCATGGCATACCTTATATGGTGGTGGCTCAGATACTTCTATTCCAAGTACAGCAGGCTGGGGTCTGGTGTCACTGCCCTTTCTGCCCCCTGCTGCATGTACGCACTGTTTAACATACAGGTGATAAACACTTAATGAATTCAATGTAGAAAGTGAGATTTTTCTAAACAAATTAGTTATATAAAATATATATCAGAGAAAATACTCAGTGTACTTAAAGAATTAATCAAGCATTAAGAAAAGCATCCTATTGACACAATGTGTACAAGCTAAAGGGATCTTTCATGTTTTTTTACACCTGCTGTGGTACCTCCTCATAACAAGTCCATCAGGAAGAAGCTTACGTCAATTGGAAATATCAAAATATAGTAAAGATGTGATAAAGTGTTTTACTTAATGGTAGATGTGGTTACTTTATAAATTCAGTGTCTTTCCTGGGCAGTGAAATCAAGAAGGTCTTCTTTTCTAACAATGAAGATCATTACATAGAGTGAGCTCTTCTCTCTCTCAGCCAGGGGAGCATTCAAATAGAACTTTTATAGCTATTTCACTTTGGGCTTTTCAACAATTTACATGCAACATGCTGAGATTTGTTTTGCAGGAAAACCAGCAGAGTGGGATAACTGAACTAATCCTCGTCTAATTCCCCTGGCATCATACTACAGATTCTCGGAAGGGCCAAAGAATAGACATAAAACCAAAGGAACAAAATGCAAACTGTTTGCTTCTAGTAGTTCTAAGCAGAGGGAACAGCCAGTACCAAACTCAGCAGAGGGTGTTGCTGGGTGAGTTCAGGGAACAGGACAGCCAGTGTGGATGGCAAACAATGACTAAGGGATGACAGCAGAGAGGGAGGGGAGTGACCATGGAGAGCCTCAGTTCAATCTCTACAACCAAGGGGATCTATTAGAGAGCTTTAAGCAGGGAGCAATCTGGTCTGTATTATATTTTTAAAAGAATGACTGTGGTTGCTCTCTGGATAATGCAGCCACTGATATACACCCTGTTTCTATGAATTTGCCTTATTTGGGAAATAAGGGGAGAAAGTTGGAGGTTATTATCATCTTCAAGGCAAGGAATGGTACTGGCTTAAACTAGAATTTCTGCAGCAGAGGTGGTGAAACATTGTCAGATATGGAGCATTTTGCTAGAATGCTGAGGGTACTTGTGAATGGAGTATATGGGGAATGAGAGTGTGTGCATGCATGTGTGTGTGTGTTGGGATGGGGGTGGGGGTGACTCCTTCATTTTGGGCCTGAGCAGATGTTTCCCTCCCCCATGGTGCACACTTTAGGTAAGGTTCTCAATATCTCTAGCTTGGACAAAACTGCAGTAGCCTCCTCCTGATCTCCAATTCTACCCTCCCCACAGAATCATCTTCACAATTATCCTCTATGTTATCCCATAAATCTCAGAGTCATTTTCCCTAAAAATTGGGTTAGTCAAGATCCGGTTAGGAAAAAAGAATCCACACTATGTATTGTCAGAGAGGACTTAACAAAGGGGACTTCTTACTCAGGGCATAATGGGGACACTGGGGTAAAACCAGAAATTAGCAGTTTCAAAGCCATCGTCACTTCTAGGGTTGAGGTAATCTAGATCATTGACACCTGAAAGATGCAGGTACTACCCTGAAGGCTGAGATAAACAAGGGAGAAAAGTGAGGATCCCAGAATCCAAAGCTTGGACAGGCTCCTAAATATCCTGGATTCTAGCTCCATTATTCCCTGAAGCCATCAGGTTTTTTAGAACCTTTGCACCTGTCACTTACTCTATCTGGATTTACATTCCCCCTGCACAGGAAACAGCTCTGGAAAGCAATCCTCAAATCCTCCAAGCCAAGTAAGCAACACCCTCGCCTGTGACCACCTCGTGCTTGCACAGCTCTATCTCAACATGAATCATATTGCATGGTCACGAGTCTATTTACAAAGCTCTCACCCCCAGGACTGTGAATTCCTTCCAGGTAAGATTATGTCTTGAAGGCTTCTCTTCATTCCTCCGAAGGTGTTTATTGAATTGACAGTAGCCACAGGATCCACACTTTTTGAAGTTCAAATTGAAGTGAAAGATTAAATACTACTACTTCATCATCCATTAAAAAAAATGCAGAATAGATGGTGGTTATTTTGCATATATGCAAAATAGATGGTGGTCATTTTGCATCTGTATCAGTTAGTTTTAATGCCATAATAAAACACTCCTAAGCTTCACGGGGAGCTCAGATTCTCCAGGCCTGCCTGCCAGAGATTCTGAATCAACAGATCTGGGTGAGGCCCTAGAAGATGCATTTCTAGCAAGCACCCAAGTGATGCCGATGTTGGCAGCTTAAGGTCCACACTTTAAGTAGCACAGCTCCAACCATCTGGGGGTACCTTAATTGCATTGTATCCTTATTTTTATAATGGCAAGGTGTTAATAAATTAAAAACCCATACAAACTAAAGCCACTCTGTGAAAAAGCCCAAAATTATACCTTAGGACTTGACCAATTAACAACTGCAACCAATTTTAAGTACTACAAGGTTCCTTATAGATAATTCATGTTTATATACAGGAGGAAAAAGTTAATCTAGGCCAAAGACAGTAACCACCAGCCAAAGTCAGATATTAAAACATGAAAGCAAAATAAAGAATATACATTAGGCTTTAACTATTAGCCTGTATGCAAAATAAAAAAATCCATCTCAAGGTTTTCTTAAATTAGAAGGTTTTGCTTCTCCTAATTGTGCCATTTTCTAATTCTCTCTAAAATATCTAATAATGGTACACTCATACTCCATGGCTCAAAATAATTTTTATTTTGAACCACATACTCTATGGCTCAAAATAATTTATATTTTCCCCACTAATAACAGATTGCAGATGCTCTCCTGGCAGTCCTCAAGACTTCAGTCTGATCACTAGGGAAGCAGCTTACTACTTAGGATGTACCAGGTCAGATCTGTTGTGATCCAATGAGTGATATTTGAAAAGCATCCTATAATGAGCCTTTGTAAATTATTATAATTAAGCTGGTTATTAGCCTGCCCTTCCTTGATCCTAATTTAATTTCCTTTGGTGATTTCTTTCTTCTCCCCATCTTTCTACTTCATTGCTTAAAATAAAAAGAGCAAAGCACTTCCTTTTAAAATTGCATAATGTACCTCCATTTTATCTCGATCATTTAGATCATACTCCTGTTATTAGCAGAAAGCTGGCCTGAATAACATGTTGAGTCTACTTTAGATGTGGAATAAGCCTCAGAGGCAGGAGACTCTTAAATGGCTGTGGGAGAATTTACATTCACTTCAGTGTCCAGTCCGAAGTCACTGGGGTAAAAGTTAAGTGCTAGCCTCTGTCGTGTGGGACCGCAGAAGAGAGGCCTGGAACAAAAATCCCACACACTCCATGTGCAGACTCAAAGACTTATGAGCACTTACAACTAAACACACACCCACATGCTCTAGCAGAATTGTCCTCACATCTGGTGACATGTTCCTGAAATAAATCCTGTCTGCCAGCCTGGAGTATTAGAATAATGACGAAGTGCTTTGGATGTAGAAAGATCTGGTATACTTCCTGATTCTACCTCACTCTTTCTTCCTTCCTTCTCTCTCCCCCTTTCTCCCTTGCTCCTTACCTCCTTTCCTTTCTTTCTCTTTGGTGCAATTCCTTGAGTAACTTTCCCACTTTTTAGAGCTATAGCTCTTTCATTTTTAAAACAGAGATTGAAAATTCCTACCTTACAAATTTCCCAAGTTCTATTGGGATCACGGTTTGACTGAAACAATTTTCTTTCTACTTTTCTACATTTTCCAAATTTTCTACAATGGATATGCATTTCTAACATACATATATATATATTTAAATATATCATTATTGATTTCAGGGAGAGGAAAGAAGAGGGAGAGAGAGAGATAGAAACATCAATGATGCGAGAGTCATTGAGTGAACCCGCAACCTGGGCATGTGCCCTGACCGGGAATTGAACCCCGATCGCCTGGATCCTAGGTCAACGCTCAACCACAGAGCCACGCCTGGTTGGGCTGGACATGCATTTCTAGAATAAACCTGAGAAGCAATATATAGCATAGCACTGAGCAATATGGTCCTCTTCAGAGCTCCTGGGATTGGGTTTTGCTCCACTACTTACTGGCTGTGTGACACTAGGCAGCTAAGTAATCTATCCAGGCCTTAATTTGTTACTTGGTAAAGTAGGAATGAAACAAGCATTAAAAAGATTAAATTAATTAAATTAAGTGAAAGCTCATGGAAAATGCCCGATAAGTATTAATCATCATCATCACCACTTTTGTTACTTTGGCGATTATAAAATAGGGTGCTATGCATTTAATCCTCTTTGTCCTTGGCATATATCTTATCATAATGTAGAGCCCAATTCTTATTTACCATGTCCTCTGCCTCCTGGAGAGTCACATTAATAGTCTTTTCATAGTAAAGCCTTTGGTTTGATAAATGGTCAAGCTTTCTGCAATCGCCTACCAAATAAATACATACCTTTGAATCCTTGTCTCAGGGTCTGCTTCTGGGAGATCTCAGATTAAGTCATATATTTAAAGCTAAGAATATTAAATTGAAGGAAACACAGAAAAAAATAAAATTCATAAAAGACTACCTAGAAAATAGAAGAGAATTCACTGGAATGAAACAGATATTACTTAACTTGAAAAACAGCTTGAAGGCAAGAATGGGCTTGTTTAGTAAGTTCCTGTGTGCAGGGAATGGTGGGGGGGTGTCACTTTTGATCTCACTAGTAGTTCTGAGATGTAAACTAACTACCAGAGATCACAGTGAGTGGAAATATCATCAGGACTTTTCCTAGAGTACACTTGGTACTATTATCCAGTTTTTTTAAAAAAAGCAGGGAATGTTAATAGGAAATTCATAAAAGCAAAACAAGATGAGTTCATCTGCAGAAGTCATGAGAAACACATAAATTTATCATAAATTTAAATGCCTTTAAAAACAAATGCCTAATTCTTTTCCTGGCAGTATTGAAACTTGTAAAACCAAACTGACCTTAACAAAAACAATTTAAAATGCTAACTAAAATATAAATAACATATTTGTACATGTAAGAATGAATGGGTGAGAAAGTATGGCATTCTCAAGGGCTAAACACTAATTAAGAGCAGAAATCTAGACAGGTTCAGGTGAAGGACATTTGCAAGTCCAAGAGAACTTGAGAACTGGTGGTGGCTTTCACAGCTTGCTTTAGGGATAGGGTTGGCTGGCCTTAAGAGATAATGCCAGAGCTTACCCATATAAAGTGGGGTCCACAAAGGACTACTTTTAAGGTGAAGATAAATGAAAATAATTGTCCCTCCCAAACCCTCCCATGCTTCACATCACATGAATCAGCAAGGAAAGTGAACATCTCAGACTTTGGTATTGGGTGAGAAAGAAAATATCCCCTGAGAGACTACAGTCACAAGATGTTCCTCTCATAGGTTTACAATCTAATTCATATTACCAGAGTGGTCTGAATAGCTTCAAGCTGAGAATTTAGCTTAAAGTTGTATTTTTAGGGTAAGATTAGCAGCTTTAATAAATAAACCTTGAAATATCAGTGGCTTAACACAACCCATATTTACTGCTTGCTTATACCTCATCCAAGTGTCAGAGGGCAGAGGCTGGAGGTGAGGAGCTCTCTAAAAAGCTATTCTATCTTCATTACATGGCTCAGAAGGCTCCCTTGAGCATCTGTATCTACTTGTCAATGAAATAGGAAGAGGATTCTATGTGAGTACATTCAGGGATGATATGGTAGAATATTAAAAATGGCCTCCAATGAATCATGTCTTTTTGTGTCCATGCCTCTTTACAATGTGACTTTGAAGCTCATTCCATGAAAAGGTAGAATCTACTTCATGACTCGTTTTGTAACCAAAACCAAGGTTCAACTGCTGGCAGCCCCAAAAGCCAAACTCCTGAGACAGGTGTTGTTGAAAAAGGAAAGAGATTTATTCAAGTGCCAGTAACCTGAGAAGATGGGGGACTTTTGTCCAAAGCCCATCTCTCCACTTCAGTGCAGGCAGAGTGTTTTATAAGGAGGGAGAAGAAAAGCAAAACAAAGAAATCAAAGAGAGGAGGTTGAAAAATTCTCTCCATGCCAGCAAGTACAGTTTATTTTAATAAGGATCTTGAAACTGGTCAAGTGATGATCCTGGTCTTTGTTATCCTGATTTCAAGGTCGAAGGTCAGAAAATTTCTCATAACTGAGATGACTATAGTTAAGAGTCTGCATTTTCTGAAATTAGTTCCTAGGATTCTTATATAAACATGCTGCTTATCTACAAGCTACATATTAGTCAGAGCCAGCATTTACAGAAACAATGTCAAAAGAATGGTGAGATGGGTTAAATTCCCCAGTGTTACACTTGAATCTATGTTGAATGTAAGATTGTGATAGCTGATAGAATGTGATGGAGGCAACCTTCTGGGGTTTCTGAGCTCAAGCCTTAAGAAGCTAGGCAGGATCCACATTTTCCCTTTTGAAGCCCAACTGCCATGTTGTAAAGATGTCCAGGACATCCTGCTGAAGAGAAAGACCATGTAGAGGCTATGAGGGCTGGGATGTCACATGGACAGACAGACCATAATGGGGAGAATAATGGCATTCCAGACCACAGTGAATAACAAGGACCCTGGTATATGAGAGAGACCATCTTGGGCTTTCCAGCTTAGTCCAGCTTACAAGCTTAATGTAGTCCCATAACTGAGCCCAGGCAAGACTGGCAGAATACTGCCCAGACAACTGACAGTTTCATGAGAAACAATAAAATGGTTGTTGTTTTAAGGCACTAGATCTCAGTGGTTGTTTGTGACATAGCAATTGGGTATTCATTCAGTGGCAAGGTTTTTATGGGCCAAGGTACATGATTCTACTCATATTCCATGGGCAAGTACTTGGGCTCATGGCCACACTCAGCTCCAAGGATGGCTGGGTAATAGAGTCTAGCTCAGTGTCCAGGATGAGAAATACTATATTTTGGTGAACAATTAGCCAGTTCCTACTGCAGAAATGGTCCCTATTCCATAGTTTCCAAGCACTTAGAATAGGCAGAAAGAGAAAGTACATGAAGAAATTTACCTTTACTTCAGGCTTCAGATAATTAGAAAAAATGTTCTAAATAGACATAACTCTAGCTATTACAGTTATTTAAAAAGAATATAAGAGGTTTTCTGCAAAAAAGGAAAATAAACCAATAAACCAATTCCCCAAAATATGATGCATCAACATGGACTCTGAGTGGCCCTAGGATCATAAAGATAGGAATTAGCACTTAAGAGCTTTTCCACAAAGAAAATTCCAGATCCTGACAGATATGTGGGCAAGTTCTAACAAACATTTGGAAAAAATGATAATTTAAACATTAGTCATATTCTTCTAAAGAACAGCAAAGGAAAGGATATTCTTTAACATTTTATGAGGTGAATATAATGATGTCACAAAATCAAAAAGATACTTAGGGAATGAAAATTTATAGTATATTCTTACTCGTGAACATATGTCTAAAAATCTGAAAGAAAATTTGAGCAAGTTGGATTTATTCTAGGAAAGTGAGGCTAGTCTATATGTATATTATATTATTATATTATATTAATTATATATAATTTTTATATATTATATAATTTAACTACATTAAATTATACTCACATAATTCACTATATTGACAGATAAAAATAATCTGGTTTCTGATCTAGCATGTAAAGAGCTTAGAAAACATTACTCTGTCCTACTAATAAGTAAAAAATTAAACAAACGGAAAATCAACAGTTGTTCATAATCCATCAGAGAATTGAGGTCATAGGACAAACTGCTGCCCTAAATATTGGATAGACGGGCAGGTAGAGAGAGTCACAACTTATAGGAGTAGAGACTTCTTTGGGAACCAGTTCAGTGGTAGGAAACCTCAATCTCAACTGAAATTGATGAATTTTTGGAGGCTCAGTGTAGAGAAGACTGAGAGTTAAAACCTCCAGAGAGACACAGTCTTGGGCGAGGGGGAGGGGTACAGAGACCACTATGAGTTCCACCTCCTGGAACTCTACTCATTCTCACAGTGAAGAAGGGAGAAAAATCCCCTGTACTTCCAGCAGAGAGAGAGAAAAGTAGCCATTCTGAAATACAGCAGAACATTTCGTGTTTAACAAGGTCTACCCTGAGGAGAGGCTATTTAACCAGAGCCTAACCCACTGGGGTTTCATCCCAGCCTAACTGACCTGGAGGAAGGGAAATACCCATCTCCAGGCCCCGCTAGCCATCCTGCCCCATCTAAGTAAGGGAAAAAGTGAGGAGCACTTGTGAAGTTCACAGGCCAGGGGCACAGGCTCATTCAAAGACTGAGACCCATCATAGGTTTATAGAATGTTTTCTCTCCTCATCGCCACATTACAAAGGTCTACCTACTGCAGTTCCTTTTACCCAGTACATCATGTCCAGCTTTCAACAAAAATGACCATGCATATTAAAGGCAAAAAAAAAAAAAAAAAACCCACAAAAAACCCACAGTTTGAAAAGACAGAGCAAGCATCGAAACCAGAGTCAGATATAGCAGGAGTATGGGAATTACCAGAATAGCAATGAAAAGTAGCTGTGATTAATATGCTGAGGGCTTTCATGAGAAACAAGATGGGTAATATATGTAGAGAAATGGAAATTCTATGAAAGAATAAAGAAGAAATGCTAGGAATCGCTCATTAGTAGACACGACATGGCTGAGGGAAGAATCTCTGAACTTGAGACTATGTCAATAGAGACTAAAAAGCAAAGAGAAAAATGGGGGAAAAAAACAGAAGAGAATATCCAAGAACTGTGGGACAGGTTCAAAGGTATAACGTACCCATAATGGGAATGCCGGAAAAAGGAGGAAACACTGGAAGAACTACCTGAAGCTAAGCTGATAATTTCCTCAAATTCACGTCAGATACCACACCACAGAGATTCAGGAAGCCCAGAGAACCTATGGGAGTGTCTAGCTCAAAACCATTGCTCCAAATACACTTGAGTAAATGTATGACAGATATACAGGAGTCCCCCCTGATCCCCGCTTTCCAAGTTTCTGTTACCAGCGGTGAGCCATGCTCTGAACATGTTAAACGGGAAATTCCAGAAATAAATAATTCTTAAGTTTTAAAGTGCCCACTGTTTTGAGCAGTGTGATGAAATCTTGTGCCATCTCACTCTATCCCACCGATGATATAAATCACCCCTTTGTCTAGTGTTTCCACACTGCAAGCCCTACCCGCCCCTTAGTCACTTAGTAGTCATCTCGGTTATCAGACGGATTGTCTGAGTATTGTAGTGCTTGTGTTCAAGTGACCTTATTATACTTAATAATATCACATTCACATAACTTTTATTACAGTATATTGTTACAGTTGTTGCATTTTATTATTAGTTGTTAATCTCTACTGTACCTAATTTACAAATTATACTTTATCATTGATATGTGTGTATAGATAGTACTAAACCCTGCATATAAACAGCCTAGGTAGGGTTTGGTACTCTCCTCGGTTTCAGGCACGCCCTGGGGGTCCTGGAATGTATCCCTTCAGATAAGGTGGGACTGCTGGACACCTGGACACCTGTCTGCACTCATTCTCTCTCCCCTCTTCCAATTCATGGCAGCAGTGAATAGAGACTAAAAAGCAAAGAGAAAAATGACTGGGGAAAACAAACAGTCAACCAACCAAGACCAAGCCCTCAACCCATGCTTGAATTCCTAGCCCCTGCCAGTTTTTCGTTTACTCTTTTTTTTTTTTTAAAATATATTTTTATTGATTTCAGAGAGAGGAAGGGAGAGGGAGAGATAAAAACATCAATGATAAGAGAGAGTCATTGATCGGCTGCCTCCTGCACGCCCCTTGCTGGGGATCAAGCCCACAACCTGGGCATGTGCCCTGACTGGGAATTGAACCGAGATCTCCTGATCCTAGATTGATGCTCAACTGCTGAGCCATGCCAGCTGAGCTCTTTTTAATCCTTGTTATCATTACTCATTATCATTTACTCTTTTCTCTTATTCATACTATAAACCACATTCTTCCTTGAATAGTGTTCAAGTCTGTCCCATTCAAAACACAACTCTCCTTAAACTGACATTTCCCCTCCAGCTTCCATCTTTCTCCCTCTTGTCTGCTTCAAAGAATTCTTAAGGAATTATTTATATTTGCCTCCATATGCCCAGGAGAGTCTCCATCCATCCGAGTGGTACCAGCTAGCATCTCATTTTGAAGATCACGGCCTTCCCCCACTGCAGTCTGGCTTTCTTCACCACGACTTTGCTGATACTGTTCCTGGGTCAGGAATGCCCTACTTGGGCACAAATCCAGGAACTTTTTTTAACACCTCATCAAATATCACCCTCACACTACTCGGAGCTCTGGACTGTTTCCTCCTTCTGAAAATGCTATCCTGCCTGCACTTTCCTGGGTTTCCTCATACCCTTGGATTCTCCTTTTCCGACAGGTTCGTTCCATTCTCCTCAGCCAGTAAATACGGTGGTCACGAGGCTCCAGCCAGTTCCCCTGTAGTCCTACTCAAGCCTTACAGTCACAGTCTTAGTGAGTACTTGCAAGTAAGTGACTCACAAGGAGTTTTAGCCCCAGTTCAGGTCATCTCCTGACCCCCAAACCTGAATATGCCAGTGTCTCCCTCCTTCCTTGCATGCCCACCCGCATGTCGCCAAATCCCCCCAAACTCTAAAATCTTTGAGAATTTTGTCTTAGCCAAGTCAGTTCTAAATCAGATAATATATAGTAAAAGTAGAAGAGTCTATCCCTTCTCAGAGTATATTGAAATTTGCTTACAAAATATTGCATGTTGCAGTTTGCTCACCAGCAATTAGTGAAAATTGAACTGATATTAGCGGGACTGATAAACCAGTGTTAAAAGATTTCTTGGTAACAAAGAATATCCCACTCACATCAAGCCTGGGAAGTCCTTCCATCAGGAGCATGGAAAGGTCAGTAGGAATCTATGCAAACCTCACTCCCCATGTTTCATGTCACCAAGTTCTACAGCTGGTTCTACTTCCATCACCTCCTTGCTCCTGAAATCGACAACAGTCCATCACTCACTTCTTTCAGTGACAAAACTGAAGGACTCTGAAGCACTCTTCAAATTCCCACCATAGAAACAAATCTAGAAGCCAAGGGGTCCGTGTACCCTGCTTTCCTTTCTGTTAATTATGGATGACATTTCTCCTACTTTTACTTGTGGTCGACCCACTGCTTGTTCACTAGGTGCCCATAATTTTCACCCTCTCTCCTGTATCCTGCCTTTGCCATACTCTTTATTGAATCCCTCTCTTCAGCATTCAAACGTGCAATTTCTCCCACCTTAAAAACATTTTCTTGGCCCCATTTCTCTCTCTATGTAGCATCTCAGTTTCGTTCCCCTTTGTAGCAAAACTCTATGAAAAACTTGTCTGCTCTTCCTGTATACTGCCTCCAATTTCTCCTTTCTCTCTTGAACCATCGGAATTAGACACTCAGTGGCCAACGATACTGGTATTACAAAAGTCACCTGTAAAGTTTATGAAGCAGAGCAGCATCCAGCACAGGAGAATGACATGCCGGTCAGGTAGGAGAAAAAGCAGGCCCGAGTGCTGTCCTAGAAACCAAGAGAAGAAAGCCGTCCAAACGCAAGAGCGTGATGACCTGATTCAAAAGCTGCCGAGCGGTAGAGGTGACCTTTGGGCTGTGCAGCTTGGAAGTCATGGGGGACCCTGACAAGAGTGGGTTCCACGGAGACACTGGAACGATAAACTTAATGGAGGGCAGTCAAATGAGAATGGGAAGTGAGAACGACAAAGAGCCTCCAAGGCCCCCCACTGTTTCAACCATCTGCTGAGAGTATTCATAGGGCTCAGCACAGTTGTACTCACATCTGTGACTTATTGCACTGAAAGGATACAAAAAATCAGCAAAGGAGAAAGGTGCAAGGGGTGAAGTCGGGGTGAAACCAGGCTCAAGCTTCCAAGGGTCCTTCCCCAGTGGAGTCACACAGAACCACGTTTAATTCCCCCATCAACGAACTGTGACAACATGTGTGAAACTGCCAAGCAGAGCAGCTCATGAGAGGCTCAGAACCCACCGTTTTCAGCAGAGGCTGACCACGCAGCAGTCTCCCCCTGGCGTGTACCAAAATCCCAGGCTCCCAGAGTGAAAGCAGGTGTCTGGTGTAAAACATACTGTTTAAGCAAACAGTTTAGACACAGTGAGCCACTCTTGTAATTAATGGTGGAAGTAACCCCCCGAGCACCAAGCTCCCTTGGAAACAGGCCTTTTCAAGTCAGGCCTGCTATCTGAACATTCTTCACGAGGACAGAGACTCAGCAAGGAGATTATTCCTTTCCCGAATTTGCTGAACAGAGGATAAGAGATATCAGCTGGCGGCTGAAGGGAATATAGACTATCGAAAGCTTTTATTTTCTCTTTCACAGGTGAGATTACAGGACGTTTCAATGCTAAAGAGAATGACCCAGTTAGGACAGACAGTCGGATGATGCAGAAGAGAAAGGGGATACCTAAGTGGGAAACAGGCATGAGATTCAGCACAGACCTGAATAGGGGACCATGGGAAGTTCACCCATCCTTTGAGAGATTATGATGGTTGATTGACATACTAAAGATGCTCATCTTAGTTATAAACTTGATTAACAAGAGAGTTCAGTATGATGACAGCTTATATAATTAAATATACAAAATCATTAGCTGTCCTATTTCAAAAATTTTATAAGAAAAAGCCCCCATCCCCAGTACCAATAAGAAAAATCCATCTAGATAGCATAGACACAATATATGAAGGGCTTTTATGAAAAACACTATAAAGTGTTACAGAAGGGCATACAAACAATATATGGAGAGACATATCAACCACTGTTCTTGGAAAGAATAAATATTGTAAAAGAGTATTTTCTTCTCAAATTAATTTAATCAAAATAAGTCATTCAAATCAAAACCAATTTCATTCTCTCTCTCTTTCTTCCCTTCTCTCTCTCTTATTATCACTTTCATTTTAACAAAAATGGTACCATAACAGAAACGTTGTTTTGAACCCTACTTTTTGGCTTCGTATATGATATATTATTTCTATGAAAAATATCTCATTGACTGACTGTGTCAACGTTTATATAATGACCCATATTTAAGAAAACCTTTAAGTTGTTGCTTTTTCTTGATGGTATGAACACCTCTGTATGCTAAGGATGCTTCTAACTTTGGAATCCCCAGAAAACAAAGCAGGGATTAATAGACACTGGTTAAGGGATGAGGTTTTTCTTTTTTTTTTTTTCTTTTTTTAATTTATTGATTATGGAGAGAGAGGAAGGAAGGGGGAGAGAGGGGAGAGAGAGAGAGAGATTCGTTTTTCCACTTATCCATGCATTCATTGGTTGATTCCTGTATGTGCCCTGACCAGAGATTGAACCTGCAACCTTGGTGTATCAGGATGGTGCTCCAGCCAACTGGGCTACCTGGCCAGCACAGGGATGAGTTTTTGTTTTTGCTTTTTTAACTCACCTGAGGATATGTTTCTATAGATTTTAGAGAAAGAGAGAAGGGGAGAGAGAGAGAGAGAAAGATTGACATGAGAGAAAAACTGATTAGTTGCAAGCCGGGATGGAACCAAAACCTAGATATGTGCCCTGACTGGGAATTGAACCTGCAACCTTTTGGTGAACTGGGTGATGCCCCAACCAAATGAATCGCCTGGCGGGAGCCAGGGATGAGTTTTACACAAAGTAAATAAGCATAACACTGAGAATAGACAGATAGGAGAAAAAGAGTCAATATAACTTAAAACTAAATAATAAATCAAATTTATTTCAATATCAAAAGGTTACTTATAAATCTTAATAGAATTATAACATCAAAGTTAAGCAATAATTTCATGCTTTATTCTGTGGAGAAATGATGTCCTTACTATTTATGAGGTTAGGCCAGTACAGTGGTTTTTAAATAATTGACAAAATTTTAATACTAGAAGTGTTCAAATTGCATTTTTTCTTGAATCCTCAGAAGGTCTGATAACACGAGCCCCTTTATTTCCACATGGCAACTAGAGACAGGGACTGAACAGTAGCTGCTTCCTTTATGAAGGGGCAAACTTCATAGTCCCTAGCTCACCTTCTTTATTCATTTATATCGCCTGCCTACCTTTTGCTCAGGAAAGTAAATCAATCTTGAATTTCCCTATACATTTATATTACTAGGGGAAAGAAATGAGAACTTATTATGGACTCTGATTAACATATCCATTATGGGACAGCAAATATGTTTATCACTCTCTTTAGACATTTTATTTCAGGAAATTATTTTTTCTTTAATATTGCTCTGTTAATTTCTTTCTGACTACCTGCCCAGACAGATGACCTCATGCTGAAACGCTGAGTTAATGCACCATGTAAGGGTTCCATAGATGCCCACTGAATTTTCCATGGTCCTACTGGAAGCGCTTATCTGACCTGTAACATGTAAAAGGAAGCCCTCATCCAGGGGAACGAAGATGATATTCAGGTCTGCCTGAGGAGGGGCTTCTTGATGTTACTTGGTGCCCCTGACTGCCTGGTACCTACTTGCGCTGCCCTGCTCATATGCTTCCCTTTCCGGTACAAGGTGCCTAACTTCCAATTGCCAGCAATTGAGATTCTTTCACTTTATTTGTGGCCACAGAACCACTTTCAGCTCAGGAGCAAGGGCTGACTGAAAGTCTAGGGGAACTGAGTTTCCCTGGGAGCAGCCCTCAGCCTGTGACAGACTAGACAGGAATTGGTGGCCAATGACTCTGGCTCTCTCGTCTGGAATGAAAGGGGGTGAGTGGACAATGGTCCCAGCTCTCTGGACCCTCCGCTGGGATATCCCTGGGGGAAGGGGGTGCATTCCACACTGGCTCCCAGAGCTCCCCTGCAGGACTGAGCCCCATCTGGTAACTTGGCTGCCTCCCCTTCATTGTTTCACTTCCCCACCTCATCACAGTGTTTCCTCAGATCACTTCCAAATAGACTGCTTGTGCCTGAATTCTGTTTGGAGGCTTGGTCCCGAAGAAATGCAAGAGGGTCTGGTGGGATAAGGCTTTGTGCTGTCACTTTAGGTTCCAGAGTATTGCAAACCCACAAAGCTAACCTTGGGAGAATTAAACCCACAGGCCTTCTCCTGGTCCAAGTTATTGGATCAGAAAAATACCTTCTGTAGCTTTCTGGGGAGTTACACAGTAATAACCCTTTTTAAAAGGGCAAGCAGCATAATATAAGTAGGTAGAATCTCTCAGTCTATTTTTTGTCATTTGCTCATGTAGGCACAGAATGTTGCAGGGTAATTCAAAGCTCTATGAACTGTAATTTACTCATGTGAGGTTATAATCTAGCAACAAACAATTTACAATGCCTGTGTAAAGGAAAAAAGAAAAAGGGTTTCTATAGGACTCTGAACCTCCACAGATGCCAAACATGCAACCTCAAAGAAGAAAGTGTACTTGTTTTATTTCTTAAAATATAGTTTAGTCATACACCCAACTGATAAAATACAACGCCTTTTACTTTAATGTCTGGGTTTAAGAATCTCTCCATATATTGCTTTTTAGTGTGTTCTCCTCAAAATTCAACTGAGAATAGTTTGACATGATGAAATGAGCCCTCAGCTGTGAAGGAATGCAGTCAAAAACACACGTGCGAGCTACAGGTGTTCAATGGACAGTGGACAAGCAGGAAGTGAGTGTTTATCAATATTGCATGTATATAAGCACTTATTTACTTGATCTTTTGAAATCAAATTTAGAATTTTGACAAAACATATAGCATTTAAAACCTTTTTGGCTCTCAAGACAATGCATAGTCTTTTAAACTCATTGTATCTGTTTACTGATTGTTTCGTCGATCACAAATTATATTCATTTTTATTTATCCATATAATCAAGTTTAAAAAGAAGTTTAAAAACATAAAATGACTAAACCACGAAGAAACATTCTAAAAAACAGGACACTAATGAAACTTAGAGAGAGATCCCATTTACAACAGGGAGAGATATTCAACACTGCAATAGCTAAATACATATATATATATTTAATGTGGCTGAGTAAGAACAACTGGAAAACAGACTAGAATATGATAGGGCTAGTCAAATAAAACACTGTGCATGGCAGATTGAATGCACTCTGCCTGTCTCCAAGCCCTTTAGTAATGCCTCCTGCACTGACTCTGGGCATGCCCATGTGGCTTCCTTTGGCCAATGAAATAAACACTGTCAACTTGATGCACATATCCTCAGGTGAGGATTTAAAAAAGAAAAAAAGAAAAAAAATATATATATATACACACACACATATATATAAGTTAAATCCTCACCTGCAATTGTCCATGTTACATTTGAACTCATGGAAAGATTAATCAAAGCTTTGGAATTTTATTAGCAATTATTAATTATATTAAAAAATACTAGTGATGTGCATATGCCATGTATGTGATATAGTCTACACCATTAGTATGTTTCAGCATGATTTTTAAATGCTACTGGTTTCAAATGGAAAACAATTGCCACTGGTTTCATTATATTAAAGTTTTGATAATGCTTTTTAAAAATTAAAAATAAGTGAGGCTAGTGATTCCCAAACTTTGCTGCATATTTGAATCACCTGAAGATAGTTGTTGTTTTAATTCCAATACCCAGGTGACACCCCAGAACAAATACAGAAGAATCATGAGAGCATGACCCAGGAATCACAATTTTTTTCAAGTTTCTCAGGTGACTGCAATGTGCAGCCCAGTTCGAGAATCAATGACCTAGTCCTAGATCTGTGCTGTCCATCCAGCATGATAGCCATTTGATTAGTCAAAATTGAGATGAGCTGGAATTGAAAAATACACACTAGATTTCAAAGATGTAGTATTAAAACAAACATTACATATGTCATTAATAATTTTTATATTTATTAGGTTAAAGTAATATTTTGGATACTTGGATTAAATAAAATGCATTATTAAAGTTAATTTCACCTGTTTTGTTTTACTTTTTAATGTGATTACTATAAAATTTAAAATTACATATGTTCCTTGTATTTGTGGCTACCATTTCTTTCAATTAGATAGCACTGTTCCACTAAACTTGAATATAAGGTATGTAAATAATTATTTTGATATTCATGTGACTTTACAAAACCTTGCTTAAGGAAGTGTTTTCATTCTAGAAAACAGGATGTAATGTTCTATAGGAGGCTCATTTTTAAAGAAAAAACCCTCTGTAACCCAATATTGGGTTTGTTGCACTGTTTTTGTCATTGCTTATGCAAAATAATTTATTGGTACTTAATTTTATGATTATAGTCTATTTTCTATTTTAAATGCCATACTGATGTAGTGTATTTAGAATTCAAAATTACAGGTATAACTAAAATGTGCAAAAGTAAGCTTATTGAAAATGTGTGTCAATCAATCACATTTTGTCAGTGAGATAAAATATTAAAGGGGAGAGGGAGGTAGAACCTGTAAAGAATAACCAATATTTTGCCTGCTAACCACCTCATTAAATTTTCACTTCTTCTGATCAAATATGCTTGTAGTAAGAAACCCCTATATTTCCATTCTCTTTACTGAGTAGACAACATTCTACTTCCGATATTGTTCAGGCTGAATTCTTTTGAATAGCATTAATTAAAAAATCGTGGAAAAGAGAATGCTGCATATGAATAGTGTTGTTAGTCTAATTTTAAACCATTAAATTTACAAGGCACTATTGCAGGACTTGTAGCTTTTTAAAAAAATCTGGCCTAGGATGTATTTTAACTTATTTCACATCTATTATCATCATTATTATTCATCAGATGATAATTAACATCCATGGCTGGAGGCCATTCCTTTTGATTTTATTAAAACTTTTCCTTTTCTGGTATAGAGTTTCATTTAATCTCAGATTAATTTATTTTCCATTCACTGTGCCAAAGCTCCTGAAATTAATATCTGCAAAAATTCTCAAAATAATATCCTGGTTACTTAAAGTTTACTAAAATGCTGTGTAATTCCCCCAAATCACTTTCACTTGCTTTTGTCAACCCTGGAGTTGGTTTACTCTCATCCATGGTGGAATATTTCACTCAGCCAAAAGGAAAAAGGTCACATTATGACAACACAGGCACAGAACAAACATGACGGTCATTTTTGTCCACCTGGTTAATGGTTTCCAACTCAGTCATTCCTTGTCCTTTTATAAACCCAACGCCCCACCTTTTGTTATTTTCGTGTTAGCTTTTATGTACTTTCCTCATAAATCTTCATTAGGTCAGGGAAATTTATCTCAGTATTTTTGTAACTCTAAAGTTAAATTTTCCTTTAAACAAAACAAAACAATACAAAAAACCCAGCCAGGACAATAAAGAGAAAACAAAGAACAAAGGAGCTTTTACATTCCAGTGGGTTGTAAATTCCTCTCCTGCCCGTCTCTTACTGTATCCTATAAACTATAAAGCAAGTGAGTCCGTGGAATGAAAGTGTTATTTTAATTGGCATTTATCAACTTTGCTTGAAACATCTTTAAAATCCACTGTTTTGCACTGTACCAAACCGTGCAAAGCTGGTGGCAAGAGTGGAGGCAAGACTGGGAGAGTGAGCCCCCATCACCAGCTTCCTGAACAAGATAAAATTGGCTCATTCCTTTATGTTCCTCCCCTGGCACTTGCCACACTCCGCCTTAAGTTACTGTTAACGGTCATTCACTTTTTCTAGGCTATTTGATAAATGCCCCACGGGCAGGGATGTTGCCTAGGACATAATAAATGGCAATATTTGTAGACTAAATGGAATATTTTACCCATTTTTACATGCTTCCAAAAGCTACAGGCATGCCCCAGAAGAAATTCAATAAACACACTGATTGAGTGCTATATTATGCACCTACTCTGAGACTGGAAACTATTTCAAAAGTAAGCTTTTCTTAGGTTTCTCTTTCTTAGTAGCAAGTAAAGTAAATTGAATTGGCACATATACTGGAATAAAATGCTCAGATGTGAATAAAAATGTTCACATGTGCTTTGCATGTTTGGTGTTTCGAGCGTACAGCTAGAGTCTGTATTTACTTAATGACTCGTTTGGCATTTATTTCCAAATAATTAAAATATTCATACGTTACTACCTTTTTAGCATGTCAGAGCTAAGGAGACCAAAATTTTCTGTTATCTTTTAAATCTGTGTTTTAAACTTAATGTTATTACTCAACAAACTGAGAAAATGCTTTCTTAGTGCTAATATCCATCCTATCGCCTCTTTTGTTTTTGCCTCTGGTATTGGTTCATACATAATAGTTGCCATTTATTCAGCCCCTACTATGTATTGGATGCTTTATGCAGTTTTGTTTAATTTTTCATAACCTTACAAGTTAAAGATTATAATCCCCATTTTTCTGATTCAGGTGATAATTAATTTATATAATCTTTTTAATCTTGCAAGGTATATTAGGGTTCTCCAGAGAAATAGACCAACATCTTTCTTTCTTTCTATCAATCTATCATCTATCTATCTATCTATCATCTATCTATCTATCTATCTATCTATCTATCTATCTATCTATCTATCATCTATCTATCATCTATCTATCTATCATCTATCTATCATCTGTCTATCTATCATCTATCTATCTATCTATCTATCATCTATCTATCTATCTATCTATCTATCTATCTATCTATCTATCTATCTATTATCTATCTATTATCTATCTATCTATCTATCTATCTATCTATCTATCTATCTATCTATCTGTCATCATCATCATCATCCATCCATCCATCCATCCATCCATCCATAGAGAAAAGACACTTATTTTAAGAAATTGACTCACGTGATTATGGAGGATGGCAAGTTCAAAATCTGAAGGGTGGGCTGGCAGGCTGGAAACCCAGGGAAGAGTTGCAGTTCAAGTCCAAAAGCAGTCCACTGGCACAATTCCTTTTCATTCATGGTAGATCATTCTTTGTCTATTAGGGCCTTCAATGACCCAAAGTCCACTGATTTCAATGTTAACTTCACCATAAAAAACTTCCTTCACAGTAATATCTAGAATATGTTGGACCAAATATCTGAATACTGTGGCCAGCTAAATGGACACATATAATTAACCACCAACAAGGTAAACATTATGGTTCCATGCCACAGATGAGCACAGTAAGGCTCAGGATATTAAGTAATTTGCACAGTATCAAACAGTTTATTTTGAAGCATCTGGACTTTATAAAAGGGGTTTCTGTTTTCCAAATCCCTTTATAAAAGGGGTTTCTGTCTTTCACTATATATACCGCCTCTCAAATTAAGTTTTTTGATTGAGTAGAGATAAGTTCTTCCAGGGCCAAATTCATGTGAAAAGAATAATTTAGAGACTGTAGCTGAGTATTTTAGAGGTCTAATTTTATCCACTAATAAATATTTACCAAGGATGATGACCGAGAAATAGGGTCTGTCATAAAGCTAGGAAATCCTCCTGTCCTTCACAATCAGTGAAAACTTTTCCATGTTTTCCATTCCTGGTGCCAACACTTAAATTTTTAACCCCTCTACTTCTTACCTAGAGTATATACGAAAGCATTTCACGTCTCTAGTCTTTACATTCCTAAATTCTGCATTTAATCAGACCACCACAGGCCCCTCTCTACCCAACTTTAGTATCTCTCAATTATCCACTAAAGAAATGCTAAAATTTTGAAGGTAAACATTAAGAATCACTGCCAGGTGAAATTCAACTGCCCTTTCAGCTGTCATTTATGCATTCACTATGGTTAAATTTGTTCCCAACAGGGTTCATGAGCTCACCTATTATTTGATGTCTGGTTGTTATTATTATTATTTTTTTTGCCATTTATGGCTTTGTATTCACCTTTCTTCCCAGGTGGTCTTATCTTCGGACTCTAGCTCTGAGTCCTTCAGGCTTCTCAAGTAAGTCTCCCTCTTCGCCCCGCGAGCAGCAGCGCCCAGACCCGCAGGGCCTGAGCGCAGTTGGGGTTTGCAGCTTTGGGGGCCAGGCATCTCTACTCAGGCGCTCTCCCTGCCTGCGCAAAGGGCGGGTTAGGGGGTCCGGCTATGGGCCCCGAACCCAAATGGAACGGGTTCCCCGCTATCAGAGGGTGCCCTGTATCCTGCACACAGACTCTGCCGAAGTAGATGCTCAATAAATGTGTAACAGGTTAATTAATGAATGAACCACGCCAGGGAACTTCAGTCGGTGGGTCCAGGCAGACTCGCCTCTCCGCGAGGCGGACTCCGGCCTTTCCACCTCCCTCGGTTTCACGGGTCCAGGGTCACTTGCCCCTTTGGCACTGGACCCCCGAAGGGGCAGGCAGCGCGCATGCCCCGTACCCGCATCCCCCTCGGGGAACCCCGCCCGCTTGGCCCCGCCCCGCCCCGCGCTCGGGCGCGCGCGCGCGGCTCCGCGGAGCGTACCCTGCGTGCGGGTGCCCGCTGAGCCCGCCGGGCGCTAGATTCCCGAGTGCCCGGGCCGGGGCCTCAGGAGCGGGCACCGGGCGGGTGGCGACCGGCGGACCGCGAGCGGCGCGGGCGTCGGCGGCGGCGGGGAACGCGGGCGGTGAGTGCGGGCGCCGCGGGCGGGCGGGCGGCGGGGCGCCTCCGCGCGTGCGCAGCGCCGGACCGCGGGCCAGGGGCGCGCTCTCGGCCGCGGGCCGGACGGGCCGAGCGCGGTTCGGCTGGGACGCGGGCCGGTGGAGGGCCCGGGGTTCAGGGGCGCCTGGAAGCCCCGCCGGGGCGTCGGAGGCTCTGGGCGCGCGGGCGGGCTTCCCTGGGGTTTGCAGGCGGGACAGCGCGGGGCCCGCGCGGGGTCCCGGCGCCGCAGCCCCAGGGCCGGCTGCAGCCCCGGGGAGGGCAGAGGCGAGCCCCCCGGGCTGCCGCGGGGCTCGGGCTCGGCTCCGGGGGTGCGCGGGCTCGGGGGGGGGGGCAGGTCCAGCGAGGGGGCGCGGCCGGGAGCCTGGGCGCCGCGCAGGTGGCGGGGCCGCGACCCTCGCCCGGGGAGGGGACTCGAGCAAACTTCCCGCAAGTAACTTTGTGGAGGGGCCCCGGGGACCGCCGCCCAGCCCTGGTGGCCGCAGCACCCCGGTGAGGGTGGTGGGACACTGGGGGTGCGGGCTCCTTCTGGCCCGGGGCTGGTCCCCCAGGCTCTGGGCGCCTCGCGTGGCCCGTTCGCTGTTAACATCGGCGGACGAGCTCGGTGTTTCGGGAAGAAGGGGTTTTGCTCTCTTGGGAAGGAAAGACTGAAACTGCCCGGTCTTTTTATCACAAAGAAAGTATTGTTAGGGCGTGCTGGGGACTCCTGTTTATGAAGCGACCTATTGTCCTGTGCGTGCTGGGGAAAAGCTGGCTAATTCTATTATTAGCCTTAAAAAGACAAAGGGAGATCATCGTGCTTCCTTCTTCTTTTTTTAAAAATACTCTCAGCCGCCTCGCCCCATGATGGGATACAGGAGTCCCCAAACTTGGCTGCCAGGGGGACCACTCGGGAGTTTTGAAACTCTGCTCACGTCACGCCCGTGAGACTCAGAGTGTGTGCGAAAGGTCCCTGGGTGACCCCTCTACGCAGCAGTTCGGGGACCACGGGTTTAATAGAAGAAAGTCAAGGTTTTCGCTTCATGAAGGGTCCCTCGGTTTGTGGTCGGTGCGATGGAACTGCAGCTTCGTTCTCCACGGACAGGGACTCACAAAGGGCGGCTTGTTCCCCACGGGGACGGGGGCAGCGTCTCCGCCGCCCCAACTTCAGCTGCGCCCGGAACGGCGTGCCCACCGGGGTTTGAATTTGTTGGGGTCCCTAAGCCGCTTTCCCGGGCCCCCGCCACAGCCCGAGGGTTTCACCTTCCTTCACCCTCCCTGCCCGCTTCCCTCACGCCCCCCACTCCCCTCTGCCCTGGAGGGTCCCCCCCCCCCCCCGGGCTGGCCTGGCCCTCGGGGCTTCGTGCGCGTCCCCCCAGCCACGGGCTCTCCCCGGGCAGTAGTGGGCGGGCCCGGAGCTTTGGGTTTCTGGAAAGGGCTACCTTTCCCGAAGGTTTTGAATCACCATTTTCAGTTCTTGGTCTCAGCGCAGGTAAGGGTGAGCTGATCCAGGTCTGGTTTTTTTCCAGGTAATCGCAGAATTATTTAATAATGCTGTCGCGCGAGGTGGTGTGCTGGCGGCGGTGCTGTTTCTTGAATATTCATCTCCCCCCCCCCCCCCCGTCTTCGCTTTGAAACTTGTTTAACAAAGTTCCAAAATAAAGTGGAAACAATTTTTTAAAGAAACCAACAGTCTTCCTGCGCGGCACACAGACCTAAGAATGGTACCGTCATTTCTCTAAAGTCCTAAAACCTTAACATTTAAGACATTGTAAAAGTGAAATGTAATCCTGCAGCCATGCAAAAAAAAAAAAAACACCTTTGATAATGTGTAGCCACCCCCCCCCCCGGCCCCCCAAAAGGCAATGTCAGTATCAGCTTTTAATTTGTTTTGTTCCTAGAAAGCACTCTGCCATGATCCTTTACAAAAAGTTAAACGACTTGTAACGTTGTACTCTAAACTAACAAAGGAAAGGCACAGTTTGTCCGCAGATGCGCCCACTCCTCTTCCCCAGGGCGCACACATCCAAACAGAGATACTTTAAAAATGTTAATTCTTTCATGCTCAAAACAGGTAATTGGTAGTCCTCTAATCCCAGTTTCCATTGCAAGGAACGCTTAAAACTGTTCTCAACAAAATAGTATAGAAATATGTCACTTGTCTCAGGCTCATTGTTTTTTGAAACCTTTCTAACTTTACTGTGTAAATAATAGTCGGAGTTCAATCAGTGAATTCCAATAGGCTTCTTAGTAGTCCACTGATTTGGAGCATGTATTGGGTGTTGAAGAGGTTTTTCTCTTGCTAATCTCTTGCTTTATGTGCTAGTTAAATTTCAGTTAACTGGACTGCCAAGCAAGTTCTGTAAGGCTAATTTTTCCAACTTCACTCTGAGAAAAGAATAATGATGGAAAATCCTCTCATTTGCTGGACCTCGTAGTTCAACAGTATTGCCCTCCTGCTAAGATAGTAACATCTCGCCTGATCTTCCCTGTTTTCATTGCTTGTTTAAAAATTAAGGCTTTCTAAGCAGGCACAGTTAAGAATTTCTGTTGTTTCTGTTTTTTAAACATTTAAAAACAAAAAGCATTTATCCCTGTTGTAGACATTTTTCAGAAGTAACCCCCCCCCAAAAAAAAAGGTTAAGAAAATAAAAATCACAACTGCTCATGGGATGAAGTTCTTCCACTTGTCCATTTTTATTTGTCTGCACAGACATATTTTTAAACAAAATTGGCACTTTAATTTCACCTGTAATTTTAAATATTGCCTTTTCATTTAATCTGTTACAGATTTCCTATGCCCTTAAATCTTCTTTGAAAATAAGTTTAATGATGGATATGCCCACGTTTAACTTGTTTCCTGGTGTTTGACATATTTCCATTTTTAGTAGTTGATAATATGGTATTAAACGCTGGTTGCAAATTCTAGCTTGGCTACTTCTGATTGCTACTTACCTTAATTACCTAATTTTTCATTGCATTTCTTTATGATTGCAGGGTAGATTGAGAGTAATAAAGGTGGCCACAATGTAGAGTTTTGGAAAGAGGGAATGAACAATACAGGAGGGTCCTCCACAGAGTCTGACAAAGGAGGTAGGCTCAGAAAGTAACAGACATGCAGGCAGAGCTGGGATAAATGCCCTTGTCTGAAAGTCTCAGTTTGTCTGACCTATTTGGGTTAGATTTAAAGAGAATTCCTCAGGCAGAGGTGAAGTCTTTCATGACTCCTGAGGCATGTTGCCAAATTGCTTATTCCCGGACACACTGATTCCCTTGAGCGCAGAATGGTCTTCCCATGATGTCACCATTCCAGTGTTAAATCTTTCCTAATTTTCTATAAAAATGGGGTCTTATTTTAATTTATATTTTTTGGTAGCTAGTGAAACTAGTATTTCGTTTTTTGTTTTACCCTTTGAGAGTTTATTCAGGTACTTTGCCCATTTTACTCTTAATTGATGATTTTTAGAAATGATTTTAAATGCCTGTTTTATAAAATGTAGAAATGATTTAAATGCCTGCCTTTATATTTGTAGTGATCCCCCCACCCACCCTCAGGTCATAATTGTCTTTTACTTTATGGCATTTTCCAAACAACAAAATATTTTCATTTTTATATAGTCAGCTCTCTATATCTTGTCCTTTATGATTTTTCCTTGTGAACATTTGTTTTTGGAAAACCCAGAGGTGAAGTAAATGAAACAAAATTTTGGAAATATATTGTTTTTACATTTAATTCTCTATTAGTGTATGGATATGAGTTGTCTTGTGCCACCTTCTCCCCTTCCCCACTAGCCAAGTCTATCAGCACCATTTGTTAAATATAAATAGTGTATCCTTTCCTCACTAGTTAGTAGTCTTTCCTTTATTATATTTTAAGATCTTAACTAGTTTTTGGGTCTAGTTCTGTTTTGGGCCTTACTCAAATACACATTGATCTCTACTCTTAATCAATGCCAGATCTTTTTAATGTAGATTTAGAATACATAGAAATACCTGGTAGAGCAAATCCCACCATTTAAAAAACACACAACATAGTTACATGCATCTGTCCTGAGATAAAGAATATTGTCTTGTTATCATTAACACATGCATGAAGTTTAAATCTAAGAATACTAAAAGGGAGGCATCTGTCTGGAATGCTAGCAATCTCTTTGTATAGTCACTTTGGGAAGGTTCCCATGCTTTCAGGGTTGAAAGACTTACCTGTTTTATCTACTCTCTCAAGAGTCACTGTGCAGTCTTGCTGGGTTTGGGACTGTCATCCAGAGCTCTACAGTGAGGAGGTGGGAACGGCAGGCATCCAGGGATGTAGGACTTCTGAAACAGCCTTTACTAACCTTTTATTAGCCTACCCCCTTTCCCCTCCAGTTTTTGAGTAATCTGGAGTGCTGCTCAGCTTTCCTTACTGAAGAGTAGTAACTTCACTCTTTGGGCTCTGCTAAGTTGCTAACTTGTCCCTGCTTTTCACTTCCATGATTGTGTTTCAGTTTCTACTCCAGTTCTTTAATTTCTTGGGAGATGTCCTCTATTGGGTCTGTGTCTTCTATAAAGAACTCTACTGCCATTTTAGTGGAGTTTAGAGAGAGGATGTACTTGAATATTTTGTTAAACCTCCCATCTTCATCTGGAAGACTCTGCCAATAAATCCTTGGAACTAAGAAATGCCCAGTTATGTTGCATTTTTATTCTTTGGCAAGGACTGTCGTCTACAAGTAGAGTAGTCAGTGTTTCTATTAAGGGTCATAAAAGGCTATTCAACCTATCGCTCCTAGCAGAGGTATATATACCTCTTTTCTCCCCCCCATGTAAATCCTAATATTTCTTGTCAAGATTCTTAGGTATTTAAGTTTTTGTTGCTGATGTGATGGGTGCTTCATATTGGCTATTGCTGGTGTAAGATGGTGGTTGATTCTTGTGTATTTATTTTATAGCTGGCTCTTATTCCAAGAGCTTTGCAGTTTACTCTCTTGGGTTTCTAGTTATATAATCAATTACAGATATTGACACTCCTGTCTACTTTCTAATAATCACACCTTTTATTTTGGTTTTATGGCAGGCTGCATTAGCGTTAGCATTTTGGAACATAATCAAACAGTAATGGCGATAATGTACAAAATTGTGGTGTTCTTTATCTTAATAGGAAAAACAGTGCTATAATACTGCCTTTTGGTTTTATCATAACTCCTCATGAGGACAAAAATTATTCTTTTATGTCCAATTTACATAGAGGTATTTTCATTTTTTTTAAGGGACAGGAATTGCATATTAGCAAATTGCTGTTAGTATCTGAAGTTTATCACTGATATTTCCTAACAAACTGCTGATTTGAGTCCCAAATATTAAACTGGAGTGAATCCTTCCTTTTGGTTAATTCTTTAGAAAAACAGATGCAATTCATGCAAAAATTGAAAGATAACACATTCAGTGCATAATCATGTC
The DNA here is from genome assembly GCF_964146895.1 of Miniopterus schreibersii. Lineage (NCBI taxonomy): Eukaryota > Metazoa > Chordata > Mammalia > Chiroptera > Miniopteridae > Miniopterus > Miniopterus schreibersii. Next base: position 70,036,979 of record NC_138110.1, read on the forward strand.
TTTTGGGGTGGGGTAGGGTGGATTGGGGTACAGTCATCGGCCTTTTTCCAAAGACAAGATTCCAAGTTGCTAAATCTAACAGTGAGTTCTTCATCTGTACTGTTAGCAGCATTGGATACGATGGGTCATCCCCTCTTTTTTATGACATGCTTTCTTCATTCAATTTTGAGGACAACACACTCTCCTGCTTTTCCTCCTATACCACTGGCCTACTGGTTTCGTTTCAGTTGTTTCTTAAAATTTGTGTTTTCTTTTCTCACCAACCTGTTATTTGAGAATGCTTTAAGGCTCAGTTCTGGTAGGATGCTTGTCCCAGTTGTAAGACTTCCATAAAATGCATGTAGTTGCGTAAAACTCCCAAATGTGTATTTCCAGCAGGGATACCTCTCTTAAGCTCCAGTTGCACGTACCTAACGACTTTTTTTACTTCTTTACTTGAGTACGTAAGAGATACCTCAGTTTTAACTGGACTAGACCTGAATAGTTCTGATCTTCCTCTGCAAACCACTTCTTCCTGCAGCCTGCTCTATCTTGGCTTCATTTTTCAGTTTATTCAGCCAAAAACCTTGGAATCATCCTGATTCTTCTTTTCCTCTCTCACTCTACATCCAGGCTGTTAGCAAATCCTGCAGTTTTATCTTCAAAATGTATCCAAAATCTTGTCTTCAAATAAGTTCAGGAGTCCAACCCCTTTCCACCTCTGCTGCTAGCACCTTTGTCCAAGTCTCCAGGACCTCTTGCCTGGATTACTGCAGTGGCCTCTTTCTCCTCTCTGGCTTCCTTTTGATTTATTGCCAGCGTAATAACCAGAGTGATTTTTTTTTTAAGAAAATATAAATCAGATTACACTTAAAATCATCAATGGCTTTCCATGTCACTAAGAATAAACGATTTCTCCTAAAGGTTCACAAAGCCCGATACAATCAGGTTAGCAGTAATTCTGATCTCTTTCCCGCTTCTCTCCCTCTCACCCTCTCCATTCCAGTCATCCTTCCTTACCTCCTTGCTCATCTCCAAATGCGTCAGGCATGTTCCCACTTTTCAATGTTTGGGCTTGATTTTCCCTTTGCCTGAAATATCTTCTCAGATATATTTGTGGCCAATTCCCTCACCTCCTTTGAGTCTTCACTAAAATAGCACCTTGTTAGTGAGATCTGTCCTATTTAAAATAGAAAGCTTCCCCTTGTATCCTTATGATACTTTTCCCATGGCATAGGCATCTATTATTTTCTAAATTATTATATGACTTGTTTGCTTTTGGTGAATTGTCTCTTTCCACCACTTCTAGACTGTAAATTCCAAGTCTGTTCATTAATGTGTTTCAAGGGTCTGGTATGTAGAAGTTGCTCAGTTAATATTTTTGAATGAATAAATGTAGTCTGCCTTCTTCCCCCCACCCCTCACCCATGAATTTCTCATCAAGCAGCATCATAGTGCTTTGGCATTTGTGGCTCCAACATTGATTATTTAGCATCCCACCGGCAAGGGAGAAGTTCCAGAACATGTAAAATTTATAATGGATATAATACATAGAGTGGTTGTGAGGATTAACTGGGATCCCATCTGTAAGGTGCTAAACGGTGCCAATATGTAGGAAAAGGTCACTTAACTGTCAGGAAAGCGTAGCCAGTTGCCTCATTTCACATCTGAATGATGTGAATTGTATTCTACAACCTGCTCTCTTTGGATTTCAGTTTTTAGCCAAGGGTGGGCAGTGGCCTCATCTTGGGAACTTTTCAAATTCATGCCTGAGCCTCCTGGTAAATAGCAGTGATTTACCATTACAATATTTATTCTTTAACCAGCCTGTTAAAGTGGAATGTGACCATTTGTTTTCTCCTTTTGTGCTTTCTTGCTGTTCAAGACATCTCTCCATCTCTCATGTCCCCTTTAATCCTTTTTTCTACTGAGGTTCTAGCTGAAGTAAGTTCTTTTATTAGGTGATTTTGAAACCTTTCAGAGCCACAGAGAATCATATAACTGTACATGAAACTAAATCCACAAAATCAAAGGCTCTCAGTTCTTTACTTTCAGTTTCCCAGACAGGAGTACATTGCAGTCATCCATCCCTAGAGCGGTCATTTTTAAGTTTTGCTTACTGTGTTTCTAGAGTCTCCTTTTGTGTCCTTCAAGCCCAAGAATATCTCAGAAACATCAGACTCCCTTTCCTTCTTTTAATAGAGCAAGAAATGTTTGCATGGTTTGTACAGTTGCAGTCCCTGTGCAAATAAGTGGTGTCGGTGTGCAAGAAAAGATGGTTATTAGAGAGCGTGTAATCGTAGAATAGACAGTAAACCAAATGTGTATCACTATAAATGCAGTATAGCTGCTACGTTAAAGCACAAAAATATGAAAATTACCACTTTTTTCCCTCAAAGCATGTCTAGTTTCTTATTTTTTAAATCAATTTAATTTTTCTGTAATAGTATGGGATGGGGCAAAAGTAGGTTTACAATTAGTATGGAAAAATAATACAGTAGTAAATAATAATACAAGAATAAACTCTGGTGTATTCACAGCTGTAAACTGCTTTTGCCCCACCCTGTGTATGTGCAAGAGCAGCCCCACATTCAGTTAGAGGGTGTAAACATTCTAGTCATGGTTACCATACAGCACCACTATTTGAATGCATCTACATTATGAGTTTGCCTTGCCTTTGAAACTGATTAGCATTGTATCTGGGTTTTGTTATTTTGAAGACTTATTCTTTTGCAAATATCCTTGTTACTGTCTTATTTTATTTTGAACACTTTACAATCAGTCCTATTGGCCAAAGCTGAATGGAAAGCACTGACCTGCATTTCTGTGGCTGAATCACAAAATATCCCTTGTTTAGGCTATTAATGGGTAGCCCAGTTAGAATACACACCTTGCTTTTATAGTTCTATACCTGGTTTGGGGACCTGTGTAAGTATTTGTTTTGTATGTAGATTTTTAAAGATTGACACCTTTCTTATATTCACCCAGTTTTTTGGAAGTGTGATCTTTCCTAACCTGCACCAGCAAACATACCTACTCTGTCGTGAGGGGCTACTTTCGGCCATCACCTATTCTATTTCAGGCGCCTGGATAGACTAGGGCTTTCATATATACATACAGACTGCTACCTATTTTCATACCTTCTGTTCATGGAAAATGTAGTGAAAAGTTGAGTGTAATAGTCAAACTACATTTAGATGTGTTATTTAGGGGCTTATTCGGGAATGAGCTATATTCCTAACTCTTAACTAAGGTTACAGCAGGCATCTCTTCCCAAAATATCTTATCGTCAACATTAAAAATGTTAAGAAGCTACCCAGTAGCACCTCCTGCTCAGTTCAGGCTCCAAACAGCTTTTGCTAGCGACCCCCCCCCCCCTTCTCTTGCTCAGCCCTTGCACCCACTGCCGTGTAAGATACCCATTCTGGCAGGGGCATGTCCCAGAGTATAGCTCTCCCTTCCCCCTCTCCTGTGGCCTCAGGAGACCGAGGAAATGCTAGGAGCCGGCGCCCCCCTGTGCGGAGTGGGCACAGCAGCGGGGGAAGGAGGGAGAGTGCACAGGTGGGTCACTTCGATGCCCACGTCCTCTCTGGGGAGACTGCGCCCCTCCCCCAGGTGGTTCCAGCACATTTTCATAAACATTGTAGACATTCTTTAAGTTAACTAGTAGATTTGCTAGCTAATGTAATGCTATTCAATAAGTGTTTCTACTCAAAATCCTCACCAGGCAGTGATGATAATACACTCTTACCACGTGGACGTTGGCCAGGGATGTCAGCGTGCAGTGGTGGTTGGGTTGGGTTATAGGAAAATCGGGCGCTCAAGATGGCGACAGCCTGTATTTTGATTTTACAGTCTTTCTAAAATAATATATAATTATTGAGTGTAAAGTAATTATGAGGATAACAATCCTACTGACATGCACATCTTCTAAAAATTTTTTAAGAATAAAGCTAAGAATGTGTTTGAACACCAGCTCTTTAGATAAAGGCGACTTTAAAATGAAAAGTTCTATTGACAGATTCAATATTTCTTTTGTGTGGACTTCTGCGAATTCCTAACCTAAACTGTATTTCCAACAAACTGTTTTCTGTTTAATAGGAAGGTTTTGATGTTATATAAAATCAAACATGGTACTATATAGAAACAGTTTATAGGAAGTGTTAAAATGATGTGGAAAAGGCAGGTTCTACCTAATGTGCCTCTCTTAAGTGAAGGAAAAAGTGAACAACAGATTCTTTAAATGTTAGCAGCCTTGCTAGGGGGACAGAGAGGTTGCTATGGAGATGTGATACAGGGGAAAGTAAATTATCAGAGAGAAATATTTGCTTTTTTGCTGGTTTATGTGAAGTTTCTAGGGATAGTTGTCTACTCAGTGTCCATTTAAATTTTTAAGGTCTTTAAAGAAGGTATCATCTGTTGCTGTGTCTTGTACCTTGTAGCCTGTGAATTTTCTGAGGTTGGGGCTAAGCTAAGATACTAAACAATGTCATAGATCAAATAGAATTTAATATGTGCGGCAGAGATTGTCATGTCCCTCCATTCGGTCTGCCTAATGCACACAAAACTCTTAGGATTGAATGGTTGAGGACTATGCTTTGAGAATCAGTCATTGTTTTGTAGAAGAGTAAAACCAAAACGCAGGGTAATGTGTGGAAACCTGGCTCTGATCACTTACACTTTTTATATTTTGTAAGAATCTCTTTTGAAAACCCCTAGTGGCTTACCACCAATCACACAATAAAACCCAAGCTCCTTATGATATCAGTGGTTGAGATTTGATGAAATCAACAATTTCTGCTGCTTCTCTTCCATGAAACAGTACATTGATTATGGCAGAGGAGTGCACAGTACGTAATCTGCACTCACCTACGCTGCTTCACCACTGTTCCTGAATCCCCCATGTGATTGGGGAAGGAAAGGCGACTTGACTGGCCCTTCAGTGCCTGTGTCCTTTGGCTGCTCAGGGTCCTCTGGAGTGACCTTCAAGTGGCTTAGAAACCAGTAGCTTCAACAGTAAAAAAGAAAAAAGCACAGAGCCAGACCATGGACCAGTCCTTATACATAGTTTGGAGCAGAGGGCTTTTCCCATGAGGGCTTTGGTTATATGCTTTACCACTTCCACATGGCATTGGGAGATGTCAGAGGGCTTCAGCCACTTGTGCCAGCTTCAAATACCTTCTTAACCATTGCGATGCAAAACCTAACGTGAAAATCATTCACAGTTTAAACAGCAGGCACAAAGCAGATGTATTTACCTCATTGCACTTTCCAAAACATACACTTTTATAAAAAACCAGTTAAGCTTATTTGGAAATTCACGCTGCCTTTTATTTTTTGCCAACACACAATTCAAGCCATTACTTTACAATAGTTTGTTTACATTATCAACCTTACTAAAATTTTAAAAAATCATTGCTGGTGGTAAAAGTTTCCTTTCATAAGTACGTCAGCCAAGCAAGAGACTTTCCAGTCATGGCTAGGATATTCAGCTATTGATACTACTATTGATATTGCCACCTCCTTTGATTCTTACTCTAATATTTTTAGAGAATATATAGATGGAAGTTGAGAATCCCTTATTTTGGGGGAAAAACACTTGATTACTTAACACTGGTTCTGCATGACCTAGACATACCTGTGGGTGTGCTTTGCTACTTGTGCTGTGCTCTGACATAATTAGAAATGTGACATTGCCCATCCCTGGCAGTGAGGCTTGTTGGCGGGGTAGGTGTGAGTTTCTAGCCTATTCATGTACTCAGCCCTGTACACACAGCCTGCTTTATTACTTTGTTTGAAGATGAGGTGTGTCTAATGTAGTGGAAATTCAACCATTCAATGTTAAGGTCAGATGAAACACATTTCAAAGCCACATATTAAAGTCTCTTTAATTATCCATTTTTTTAGATTATTCATATGACTGTTTTCCTCCTTTTACGTGAATTGCATTTATTACCCTTTCCAGTTCATTAAATCACTAAAATTATCTACTGGTGCTATAAATAAATATGCCAGACCATGAATAGAGACTAGTTGATAAAGGCAGCTTTGTCCTAGTAAGGGAGTCTTGCTCCTGATTTACCCACACTTCTCTTTGAATGTGTGAATATATTACATTAAGTTTTAGACTTCTGATGAAGCAGAGCCTTGCTTTGAGTACATGTGGAGACTTGCTTTAAGTCCTGCTTTAATACTTTCAGTTGGCCTAGCTGCAAGTTCAGTGCAATGTTATAAAACCACATTTGTGTTTAGACGTGTTCAGGAGAGCCTCAGGACACACTTAATAGATGTCTAGATTCTTTACCACTGTACCTTGTGTAGACCTGTGTCTCAGACAACTGGAAACACCATAAACCTCAGTTGCAGACCATTTTAGCCCAGGACCAGTTGCACTCCACAAATGCAATCTGGGGTTCTAGGTGGACTTGGAAGTATTGGCCTTGTTCCTTCTTCCTGTTACTGATTGGAAACCAGGTATGGTTGTGGTGCAGTTAGCTCTTGTCGGGAGATAGGGAGATGCAGCCCTCGGAGAACTCAGTCTACTCATAAGGCAAGTTGAAGATGAAGTGCTGCAGGAAATCTGAAAGTGCAGGAAAACCTTCCTTGAGGTGTCTTTGGACTGCACCGTGAAGGATGCACAGGCTTCTGTTAGGTAGGGCCTGTAGGGAAGGAAGGGCAGTGAGGATGGCAGGAAGCAAAGGGCTCATTCACAATATGGGAATACAGTTGACCCTTGAACAACTCAGGGGTTGGGTACCTGCCCTCTGTGTAGTTGAAAAATCTGGATGTCACCTTTGAATCCCCAAAACTTTACTGTTGACTAGAAACCTTACCAATAACAATCAAATAACACATGTATGTTAAATGTATTATAAACTGTATCATTACAATAAAGTAAGCTAGAGAAAAGAAAATGTTATTTAGAAAACCGTAAGACAGAAAAAATAATTTACGGTATTTATTGAAAAAATCCACATATAAGTGGACCCACGTTTTTCAAACCTGTGTTGTTCAAGGGTCAACTGTAGTCTTGTTTGCACTGTGACTGAATAAAGAGCTTAGAGCCAGGTCATGGAGATCCAAAATTCATTGCAAACCATGTGTCTTCCTCTCCCTGAGAGGTGAGGCAGAGTTCCTTCTCTTCCTGGGTAGATGCTGATTCTGCAGTCCTGGCAAGCGCCCGATAGAGCAGGAGAGACCCCCCCCCCTCACTTAACATGGTAACCTCGAGGAAGAGCAGCATGCAGTAAGTAGTTGGTTAAGACTTGGCCACGTGACCCTTAATAAATATCCTCTTTTATTTCCTTTTTGTTGTGATATTTTAAATTTTATGAGAGAGTGTTATCTTACGAAAATTGACGTCAAACAGGTCTCCCATATGAACTTTTATAGTGGATCATGGCATCCTGACTGCTGGCTAGTAAACAGAGACTGTTCTGCCTTGGCCTTGTTCCACCCATCAGCATACAGTGGATCTTGTATGAGTCCATGTAGCTCATGACTGTGGTGAAATGGTTGCTTCTCTGTGTGTGATTTTTTTAAAAAGTGCTAACAGTTGAGTTCCAGTTTTTTAAGATATAATTTGACTTCAACCCTTTTATCCTGGTCATTATAGTTAAGGCACATACACATGTAAGTACTGTTTGCGTATGGTTTGTTACATGATGCAGAGATTACTTCCATGAATAGTTTTGACTTTCTAAGTGAGACTTATTTTAACATTATTTTGCGAGCAATTGGATTATTTCATTCTGTACCTCTGGGCAGTTCAAGTGCTGACCTACTTATATAGTAGCTTTTAATTAAAAAGAAGACTTGCTGAATATATTATTAGAATTGAATTTTTGTTTGAAAAACCTCATTTTCTTTGTTCTGACACATGCAATGAAGCTAAGTATAGAAGCCTCTCCGTTTTTATTCTGATTTCACTAGCATGAGGATGGAGGCAACAAGGGGGTACTAATCAGTGCAAATTATTTCCTGCAGCAAGTGGGGGCAGTCTCCGAATGTGACTTGGTGCTGAAATAGTTAAGGTTATTCCAGCATTTACAGGACAGTGTGCCTTTATATTGTGTCTTTCACAGCAGTCATGGGGCATTATATACTTTAAAGCTAATAAAAAGTAGCATAAAACATTTTTTAATTTGGACTTAGAACAGATTTTACTTCGAATTTTTGCCAGGAGCTGGTTTCTATAATAACCTTCTGTCACAGGCTTTTAATTCTAGTTGAATTTTTTTGTTAGGCAATATTTTTGTGACTCAGTTTAGAAATAAATGCATGTGCCTTTTTCGTTTTCATTTGGTGGCTTTCTACTCCAGAAAACAATGTCTGGAAATGGCTGTAAAGGTGCCTGTAACCTCATGTGTGTGTGTTTTCCTGCAGCACAAGTTTTCTCATGGTGGTAGATCTCTAACCTTTAGATGTTGTATTGTTTGCTTAAAACAGCTATATTCTAGTCACAGACATTATAAAAATAAAGGAAGGTATTTTATTAAATAGTAGTTAATCGAGGCCCTTTGGTGCATGTGCGCATAATGGTGGTCACATGGCTAAATCGGTAACTGATCTGTTCTATGTGGTTTTGCTAAAATAAGAAATGAAAGGATTTTTTTTCCTGACTTGCTTTTTCTAAGCCTATTTTCTTCATTCTTCATTGATAAAAATTTAAGTCAAAAATAATTTTGTGTCATCCTGTACACCAAGGGGTTTGTGGGTTCAGTCTCCAGTCGGGCGCATGCAGGAGGCAGCTGATCGATGTTTCTCTGTCACATCGATGTTTCTCTCTCTCTTTCCTCCTTCATTGCTCTATCTAAAATCAATAAAAAATAAAAAGACTTTTCTCTAAAAAAGAAAGACTACATTAAAAAATAATAATAAAATAATTTATGTCATAACTTCACGTGTTTTGAGGGGGTGGCACTAAGTTAAATGATAGGAGAGCAGTGTTCATTTCTAAGGCGTGACTAAGAGAACAGCACACACTTGTATTAGGGAGTCTTTATCTTGTAGAGCTTTTTCTCTAAGAGTGGTGGATGTTGGGAAAATTGGTCTGTGACACCCCATTAATAATCAGGATTGATATAGAATATCTGGTGGTTTGAGGGTTGTCTGGATTTTTTTTCTTCCCATTCCGTGTGCTCACTGGAAAGGGTGCCTTTCTCAAATAAAGCTACACATTCTTCAGTTGAGTAAGTGAAGAGGCTTTGGATATTAATGATCTGATTGTGAAGATGTTGTTGTTGGTTATTACCCTCCTAATATCGGAAAAAATAAATATCTCCAGCCAAAGTAAAAAATATCTATGAAAACAATTTTGACTAAAACACATTATTTCCCCATCAACTAAAGCCAAGAAACAACCAGGAGGAAGCCGCAGCAGGTATTGGCAAAGTTGTTCCATTCTAGCATTTCCAGTAGGATCATGTACCCATTGGATCAAAACAGTCTCCCTTTTGGCTTTCTCAGGAGAACCTCCTGAGGCCTGATTTTACTTTTCTTTGGGTAAATTGTTTTCAAGTATCTAGGAGGAAGTAATACATACAGTGATCATTGTAACGTGGTACTATTTCTCCCTCTTAAACTAACATTTTAATATACATTCTATTTGTTTGAAAATAATAATTTCTAAGGAATCCTTTAGCTCCAGGTTTAACCTATGTGTAGTGTTGTTGTAAGTTAATCTTTGATAGATAAAATATCTTTAGCAATATTACCCAGAGAGTTAATAGGCTTTCATTAATCAGTTTTATATACATGTATAAGCTGCATGCCATGAGAAAATATTAGAAACACATTGTATTAATGCTGGCTTTCTTACCAGTCCTGGCAATGGAAATTCTCATTTTGAAATTTTCATCTAGATTTTCTACCATATCATTGGTTGTCATAGTAGCAGTCTCAATTGAGAATTGTGAGTATGTACTTTATCAAATGACTACTTGATGAAAGCTCAATTATTCTAATGCTGTTCAGTCGGAATTCTAAGCCATCATCTTGCCTGGTTAGAGAAATAATTAACCAACCTAAAGAAGAGAGTCCTTTCTATCTCTTGAATTACATATTTCACTGTCTGTGAGGTGCCATCAGTTGTAAGACATGCCATTATTTTATGTACCAACAAGAAAGGCAAAAAAAAGCTTAATAGTTATACTCATGAGATGCCATCAGTTTTAAGAGAAAATCCAATTTCAGCTATATTAAAAAGATGGGGGAGAGGGACGATCTTAAATCAATAAAATATGGCACATATATACACAGTTCTAGTTGAATATTGGACATAATCATAGTATTAAAGTGTAAAGAAAACTATTTTAAATAAATTATTATTTCTGCTGAACATTATATAGATTCTTTAATTCTAGAAATCTAGAATTGGGAAAGATAAGAGATTATGTAGTCAACACTTACATATCAGGAAACTTACTGTGAGATCCTCTAGAGAATGTAAAAAATTTCAGTTGATTACTTTGTTTACCAGAGCATCTTAAATTTTGCAAAAGAATTCATAGTAGCATTTCTTTAAATATATATGTATATATACATATATGTGTGTATATATATATATACATATTTGTATATACATGTATATATACATATATTTCTTGACAAATTTTATGTATTCCTTTTCAAGATAACCCCTTTTAACATTCATGATAGAGAATGATGGATTTAGATGAGTATTCCAAAAGTATACAGACACAGCTATAATTACCAAATATCATGTTAAATACCATATAGAATTTTAAAAAGAGTAGTTCTTTTAAACAATTGTCACATTCTACCTTTGGGCATTTTTTCCAAATTTAAAGTACAATTCAAGGTTAACTGGAGCTCTGTGTGGTGAAAAGGAAATGACTTAGTGAAACTGCCCATGAGCCTGGTCCTTCCAGCCAGCACTGAGGTATGCCTTAGTCAGATGTTTGTCTGTCTTACCACTCTTGATGGTAGAATTCAAACTGGGTCCTTGTTGAGAGAGGCCAAATTGAGTGCTAGTGGAGACATTGCTGGGCGGCTAGATGGACTACCTGCAGCTCCGGGCTCTGAGGAGGTGGGTACAACAGGGTACCTGCAACCAGGTGATCTCATGGCGGTTTGAATGAAGCCCAGGGGACACACAGCTGGAGTGTGACTTCCAGGTACAGATTCAGGCATTGGGTGGGACCTGATCACCATGTACAACACAGATCTTGATTCTTGATTCTTGAACCTCCCCTGCAAAATCTGAGCAACCTGGGACCTGTTTGGCCCTTGGGTGGGGCTGGAGCAAGCCTGGGAATGGATGATATGTCAGTAGCTGTGAAGCCTGGAAGATTACAAGGGCAGGGAGCCAGATTAATCTTTGGGGTTTTTTTTTGTTTTGGAAGATTGTATCACAAGTGCTTCCTGCTTTGGGTACAATTGTTGCTAATAGTGAAAGCTTACCTTTGCAGAATGTTTTCAACTTTTATCAAAGTGCTTTCACAGACATGTAATCTTTCCTTGGAAATAAACCTGAGAGGGGTGAACTGGGTATAATTACCCCATTTGGCAGATGAGAAAATGAAGCTCACAGATACTGAGTAACCTTAAGGTAACTTGTTACTGGTTCTTGCCTTTTTTCACTATACCATGCTGCCAGTGCTTGAGTCCATATTTATTTTCAAATTTAGAAAGCAAATAGTCTTTTCCAGCAGCTGCTGCTCTCTTTAGGGACTGCTAACACTTTGCCGCTTATCTTTTTTACCTCCCATGGCACAAACATAACTTTCATGCAGTATTAAAAGCACAAAAGAAGCAAAAACAAATTACTCCATCATGACTTAACAGGTTAAATCTCTCTCCGCTGTTATATTCTATTAATGATTTGTGGGAGTGATAACTCATTTCTCCAGTCCGCACTCCCTTGTTTAAACCTCAGTGAACCTCACTGCTGCAGCCCTGTCGGTGTCTTGTAGTAAGCCACATGCAAGTCCAGGCAGAGTCCAGAGTGAGAACAGGTTAAACAAGAGCGGCCAGCATTGTCGACTTAGGATTTGTTGGTGTTAACTGGGAATGGCTGGTTTTCAAACTTTCATTTTACCTGGAGAGCCTCTGCTGTTTTTGAGAAGCTCGCTCCTCATGGCTCCTGCGCTTACATGGTCCTTGTTACACTTCCTCTCCATTTCTTTCCAGAAAGTGTCTTTCTAGCGTTCTTCCTACAGGGTGCCTCCTGCAGGGTGCCGAGTATGTATGGTCATGGTTTTCATGTCCCTCAGTTTTGCACATCTTTATTTTAAAGTAGAATCGAAATATGAAGATATAAAGCATTATGTAAAGACGTAGGGTAATTACTCTGGGTGAACATCCGAGTGAGTGGAACAGACAGAATTGGGCAGGCAGTCAGGAAATCTGCATTCTAATCCGGACGTTGTCCCACTACTTAATTGTGGACTTTTCACAAATCTTTTAATCTTTTGGACACCCAGTTACCTTATCTGTGGGCAGAGTTGCATTAAATGATTTCTAGAGTCTCTTTTAGTTCCAGACCTTATTCAAGACCCCAAACTGAACATACAAGTTTCTACTAAATAAAGGTAGATGTCTGGCACACCTCCCGGTGGTGGAGAGGATGATCTAATTAGCTTAAATTGATAATTTTGTTATTATTGGGAATTGAATGAAAAGAGATAAAGGTGACTGAACTTTCTTGCAATTATAACAATCATCTGAAACACTGTTATTAGCTAATAACCTTTTAAGCTTAGTTCCTAATCTTGCTCACCATAATGTGTCCAACACCTAATACACTGCATGATCAGCATGTTGTGTTTTGAGAATACTCTCGTAAAAGATTGATGGGCTTCTTGACCTATTTACTTCATTAGAGCAGATTAACCATGTCTCCTAACAGCCTTAAAATTAAGGACATGTAGGAACAAGTGATACAGTGTTAGTTGGAAAGAAATTTTAGAGGTGACATTTGACAATAGATACAGGGCTGGTATCTTTTCTTACCCTTCAACCCAGTGGGCGGTGTTTCTGGGTTACAAATTTCGTAAATGGAGTTTTAACTATTTATATTTAATTCCAAGAAGAGGGAGAAGAGGCCATAGTTTGTATTTAATGAGGTAGACTTATAGAAATTAAAGCAGAGAGTAAAGTGACATGGATATTTTGTATATTCAAGTCAATCTTAGATGTTTTTATAACATTTTATTGTGTCATAGATTACTCTGAAAGACAGATGACAGCTATGCTATGGCTTTTCTTCCAGAGAAATAAATGTAACGCTCCCAATTTTGCATGCAGTTTGAGGGTGTGTGGGCTCCCCTCAGTTGGTGCAGGCCTGCCTTGTTCCTCACTGGCTGTCCCAAGTGCAGGTGCTTCGTAGAAAAAGACCCTGGGATGTTAAACCTTAAAAGCCTTTAGAAATAATCTAGGTCATTGTTACTTAGACTGTGCTGTGTCATGAAATCAGTGGAAGGAACCAACAAGACCAACATTAAAAAGAAAATGAAGTAGAAAATTTCCGAGTGTATCATAGCATGTTAGGAGTTAATTTTGTGAGCGGTCCTTCTATTTGTGTGTGTGTATTTGTGTGTGCACATGCCACACACACCTTAGTACCAGGTCCAAATATAAAATGTATGTCTTGAAGGTAAAGTCAGAGAAACACTCATCTATTCTTGATGAACCTCTTTGTTTTGTAGCTGAGGAAATTGAGGCGCTTACAGGCTAAATGATTTTTTCAGGACCTCCACCCCCCAACACACACATACTTTAAGTTTCAGTGGCTGAGCCAGGGCTGAAGCAGTTACTTGATTGTTAATTTTGCTGTGCCACAGCACTAATTGTTTAAAAGAAAATTGTGAAGTAGATTATTTTAAAATATTAAATAGCATCTGTTTCACACTTGGCATTTTTTAACCCTTTTATTTCCCACTAAAATCATCTTGGTGGTTGTCCTGGAAAATAATCTAGGCTTCAGCTTCTTCTCCAGAGAATTGAAAAATGTTTGGGGGCCTCTCAGCTGGCTGTTTACACACCTGAATTTTGACATTTAGGGCCTAATCGGAAGAATTTCAGAACAAGACAATGAAGGTGGTTAGGTTTCATGTACAAACCAAATTAAATTATTTTGAATTATTTCTTCATTCACTTGATAATTGAATGCAAAATGTGATGCCAGAGGTTGATACAGGATAATTGGGTAGACCCAGTGACATTCCTTAGTTATCTATAAAAGGTTTTCTCAAACGTGAGTGTCCTACAGTTTACCTGGAGGGTCTTGTTAAAATGCAGATTCTCATCTAGAACCTGGCAGAGACCTGGGTTCTAACCGGCTCACAGGCCGTGCTCCAGCTGCTGTTCCTTGAGCTGTACTTTCAGTAGCAAGGACCTTGGTACGTTTCCTATTGCCTCGATTTTATTAACATTTTCATGCTTTTCAAATTGGCTACAAGACTGTAAATGTCGTTCTTATTTTTTAATTGGGTTACTTTTTGTAGTCAAGACCGTATCTCTGTCAACAACCGAGCTCATCAGTCCCCACATCCTGAGTAATCATGTCCCTCCTCATAGCACCTTTCCCGGGCTTTCGCATTCAGCACTAATTCATGTAACTGGCAGATCTGAGCCTTTCCACAGAACTTAACTTTCTGCTTTCAGAAAGAGCATTTTCTAAAATAGGTAATTTCCTTTCTTAACGGGCTACCTGCACATTTTTCTTTATTTTACTGGAGTCAGGTAACACCGGTGGCACTTGTCGGAGGCTTTCTTAGTAAAGAGTGTTGAACTGTATGCAAAATGAATAAAAATCACAGAGCCTTCTAAGTTCATGTCTGCCTTTTATGCTGTTTCTATTTTGTCTGTCCAGCTGCCAGTTTCAGTGTGTCAGTCTCAAAGCAGCTCATTTCCCTTTCCATTCTAATCGATGACTGTCTGACCTGTCAGAAGGCCCTCCCTGTCATTGTGGCTTTCCTAGGTGGGTAGTGGTCACAAAGTTTTAGTAGCAGTTAAGTAAGAGAGAAAGCCTTTGATTTTTAAAAATCATATCCTCAATACTTAGCTCAAATAGGAACTCACTTGTTTCTTTTTCGTGGTTTTAAAAACTAGTTTCTATATCTCTCTCTCATTGAGTATTAAAATGTTTGAAGGAGACTTGGAAGTGTGTATTTGTGTGGTAGGTAGCCCTGTGATTGGAAACATAATTGTAATAAATAAGCAGCTTTGTAGGGTCCGGGTAAGATGGGGATGAATAACCTGCTAAAAAACCTCAGCCCTTTTACATAGCAGTGGCTTTGCAGACAGTTTTAAGAGTAACAATGACAATAAAGAGGGTATTCCCTGGATCAATTAATGATTTAGGGTCCCAGGGATCTAAGGTCTGATTTCTGGTGTGTTATCTTTGGTAGGTCATCAGTTACAATAGCAGTTGAAACTCCTGCGTGTTGAGCCCTCACTCTGTCCTGAACGCCTTATTCAGATGAATGTGCAACCAGCAGGGCTGTGCTTGTGAAGGGTACATTCAGTTGGGGGGTAGAAACGGCTGTTGCATTGGGGACAAATAGATAGGGGTGAGATTAAATCTCATTAGTCCCTCTTTAGGAAAGAATAAGCATGTGTGGAACCTACAGCAGGTGTTTTTGTTTTTTCTTAGCCATTCTTGCCTATAAAAAGCACATAGTAGTTTATAGTCTCTTGAATCAAAGCAGAGAGAACCTGTTTGCATTTTAACTAGGCACCATCAGAACATTTATCATGTTGAATTAGCCATGTTACAGTTTGTTCTGTTAGAAGTTGTGGATTATATTATTTAAAATCATGACAAGGCTAAATGTAGCCATAATATTTCAGTTGCACTTTGAAACCCTGAAAAGGGGCCCATCTGACATATTTTTAGTGAATTACAACCTTTTTCCCCCTTTATTTTCATTTTATTTTATTTATTTTACTTTACTTTTTCCCATTGCCATTTGTCCCCCCTGTACTCTCTTCCACCTCCCCTCACCGCCCTCTGCAGTCACCACACTGAATTACCCCCTTTAAACACTGATCCCTGGGTTTGGATTCATCTCACTTCAAGCTTATTTTTACATCTAGAATTCATCTGTGTTTCAGTGCAGTTAAGCCTACTGGTATAATCTTAGTCTAATTAACAGTATGTCGTGATCTGGGACTCCTGTCAAAAATCATTACGGGAGCTAGGAAACACCGGGAGGTAAAGTGAATACATGACCTCATCTCTTAGTTTGCACTAGATTATAACTTACATTCAAAGAGGCTGGAAAAAGAAAAAGAACAGTTTTTCCATTAAGCTGTGATAAATGTGTTTAGTATGGTTTTGCTGTTAATAATTCCTCCTAGCTGGTAGGGTGGAGGATTTTGTTTGAAGTATTTGAAAGTAAATGCTGCCGGGATGAAGATTTTACCGGTGATAGAGAGTAGACATCGGCCCCTACCCTTTGTTAACTGAGCCTGCTTGTGTAACTGGGGAAATAAAAGTGTACTGAAGGAAATCTGTGAGCACAAAGTCTTCCTGTTCCCAAATGTATTTCATAGGTTGTTTATCTTATTTAAATATACAGTAATATAGTACACGAGAATGCAACTACTGTTTCTTTAATATCAGAACTGTGCACGTTACAATAGGTGTCACTGTTTTGCTTGGTCCAATCATGATTGGTGACTTCAGCTATTGGCTCCGAGCACTGGCTGTCTGACTCCATCTGCAGGGCTGTAATACCTACTCTGCTCTGAGCCATTCCCCACACAACTTCAGCCGGCTGAACAGACTCGCAGACTCGCGCCGCTCCGGCACATCTCGCTAACCTAATTCAGAAAACAAGTGTTGCGGCTCTCTGCCTGTCGTCTTCGCTCACTGTAGCCTTTTCAGGTGATCCAGGAAACTAGGCTGTTTTTATGAGCAAATAAGAGAAACAGGAATCATGCCGGGCATGTATTTAACAGACCCGGTACTGGATAAAACTTAAAGCCAGTAACTATTCAACATAGTGAAAAGGTCACCTTGCCTGGCTGAGAAAAGAAGCAAAATACCAGCTTGTTGGTTTCTGTTAACATCTTAGCTCGTGCCGGCCTCTTTTCTTTGATGTTTGTACCATCCTGGGATATCTAGCTCTAAAGAGAGACATACTGTACTCATGGTAGATGACAAGGAAAAGAACATGAAATGTCTCACCTTCTTCTTGATGCTTCCAGAGACGGTAAAGAACAGGTCCAAGAAAAGCTCGAAGAAAACAAATACCAGCAGTAGCAGCAGCAGCAGCAGCATCAGCAAGTTGCCTCCAGTTTGTTATGAAATAATTACCTTGAAGACTAAAAAGAAGAAGATGGCTGCTGATATATTTCCCCGCAAAAAACCAGCAAACTCCAGCAGCACCACTGTCCAGCAGTACCACCAGCAGAACCTCAGCAACAACAACCTGATTCCAGCCCCAAATTGGCAGGGGCTCTATCCTACCATCAGAGAGAGGTGAGTGCCGGCCAGCCTGCGTACTTTAAAAGTTTTCCTGTGTTGAAGTTTCTGCTTTTGCACAACCCATACTGTATTTTAACATAAACCTGTGTTTCCTCTTTTCCCGGCAGCTTTATTGCTAATGGAAAACTGCCTTGTGCCTTTTCCAAAACAGTACAGCTGTTTTCCTCTTAGATAAAAATGTTTTTGCAAGCTGTAACATTTAAGTGACAGGGGTATGTCTGTGGGCCGTAGAAGACAGAAACCTTTTATTTATCCTTAGTCTGATGAAAAGTTTGGATAACTTTTTTTTTTTTTTTTTTTTTTTTAGCTTTAGTTACTTCCCATGTGCTTGCAATGATTACAAACACAGTTGTTCAGTTGGAACCTTTATGTGCAGTTTTACCCTGAACTTATTAAACTGTTGCTCAGCTTGCGAATCTGTTTTGGGTTTTGTATATTGGGGAGGGGGTATTAAAAACGCATGCTGCTGTGAATTAATGATTGCTTCTGTTTATAGAAATGCGGTGATGTTCAATAATGATTTGATGGCAGATGTACATTTTGTGGTTGGGCCACCAGGTGGGACTCAGCGGTTGCCAGGACACAAAGTAAGCAACAGCTGCATTACCGGTTTAGTCCTGAGATTTACCGAGAGGGACCCTCTCCTCCCGCCTAGAATTTGGGGTGGGCAGCTTGCTGATGGCAGGCAATGCATGTCTCACCCGATGGTTATAAAAGCTCAGCCTCTCCAAAGGGCTTTGGCCACGCTTAATTTTTTTCTTTGTTCCTTTTACCCTGCCTTATAGCTCACACAAAAACATGCCCTTTTAACTCTCCAGTCATGGGGACTTGTTGTGACAGGTTAGGAAAGTCATATGTTTGCTCTTCCCCTAGAAGTCAGTCAGATAAGCTTTTCTTTTATTTATTTATTTTGTGATGAGGGAACTTGTGCATTAATCTGTTAAAGCCTGGAGATAATTAGCAGCATAGAGACTGATTTGCATGAACATCTATCTTATTACTGTCACAGCAAGATACACTGTACCTTGGCTTTGACAAAAGAGCAGGTTGAGGTGCACTGTGTCTACTAAACCTGATTGTTTAGAGTTGTTTTTCTGGGTTGATTTGCTGAAAATGCTTCAATTTAGAGCATGAAATAAGATTTCCTTTTCTCCACAGTATGTTTTAGCTGTTGGGAGCTCTGTGTTCCATGCAATGTTTTACGGAGAACTTGCTGAGGACAAAGATGAAATCCGTATACCAGATGTCGAACCTGCTGCTTTTCTCGCTATGCTGAAGTAAGCATCATTCGTATGTTTGTAAAGAGTTTGTTTATGCTGTATTTGTACTCTGCCTATTTCACAGTTACATTTAAGTTCTGTGTAACAGAAAAGGGAGATTGATGAAGAAAGAAAGAGGGAGCTGCTTACCTTGTAAATGTTTTTGGAGAAGACTGTGCATCTTTCATTGGAAAGCATGTGGAATGATGCCGGCATTTATAATCACACCTTGGCATAGGATTTGGGCACGAGTGGGTTGTGATTTGATTGTTAACAACTTAGAATTAAAGAAAAATAACTTTATGGCATAGGCATTTTCTAATAGAGGATATCATCTCTGAAAGCATTGTATGTGAAAAACTCTAAAAAGACTAATTTTTTCTTCACAATTCTGGAAATATATACCTTGTTTAAATACCACCAGTTAAGAGATTCCTAAGTTTTTTAGGAGTTAGTGTTCCTCCCAGCAAATGTGAAACTTATTATCTGTTGAAATCATCTGATCTTTGTACACGCACATTCACACACTCCTGTATAAAATCGGATACCCTTTCTCAAGGGTACGGAGCACTTGCATTTGATAGTTGAGGGTATATTTTTGAGAGAGATGAGTAGTTTTCTATAGTTTTCTATGTATTTAAACAGAATAACTTTTAAGTGGTAATATAGCAATATAAAGCTATAAGGTATGTATTTATTAAAAAATAGTTTTATATCTCATGGGTCTTTGAGAATCCAGTACATGTTAATGAGGTAAATAGAACCCACTTCTTTACATGTACTGGGGCTAGGCAGTGATAGCCTACCGTGTTGCTGAAGTCCAATGATTATTCTAAATCATATTTTTATAATTTTTTGTTAAATACTCTAGCACACCAGGTATATAGGAGTTCAAAGTTATCAGCTGCTATAGGAATTTTGGTTCACTAGAAAATAAAAATAATGTGTGTGAAAAAAAATTATTCAAGTTGGTCAACAAGTTGGACAATAACCTCACAGATGGTTAAAATGTTGTTGTGTATCGTCTGCTGCCTATTGAAAAATAAGCAGTATAGTTAATTTTGTAACCAAGTCAAGCTTGGTGCATGGCAGCCAGGGATGCGAGTGACAAGGAGTTAGGGCAAAGAAAGCGACTTTATTCAGAAAGCCAAGAAGATGTCAGACTGACGTCTTAAAGAACCATTTTAAGAAAGTGCAGAATTCGGGCTTCTTTTATGTCTAGGGAAGAGGGAAACAGGAGAGCCAAGAGGTGATTGATGACTATAGACATCTAGGTACCAGCAGGGGTTCAAGAAAGATTGTGAAACTTCTTTTGTTTTTTTGCCTGTTGACTCTAGTTGATGTGAGTCCGGTCATAAGGTTAGGTTCCTGCAAATCTGTGGTAAACATTGTTTTTGTACATACTTCCTTTATCTCCTCGGGAGAGGCAATTTCTGGTGAGGGGCTGTTTTTGCACAACTGAAGCCACAGCCAAAGTCCTCTAATGATTAGGCTGTCTGTATGCAAGACCAAGCAGAAGCTATTAACCTAAAAGCCATGGGAACAAAGCAGGTTTGAACACGATGGTGTCAGAGATGCCAAGCAGTTCACTGTTAGAGTTCTAGAACTTAAAAGTATTGAATTATTTATTTGCATTATAGTTTTGAAATCTAATTGCTCCTGACTTAAACTTTCACAGTGGAAGGTAGGGAAGTTAAAAGCAAGTGAGCGTGTGAAGTTCCAAGATGTAAACTAATCTACCACTTTTTTTTAACCAACCAATACTTTATGATTTCTGCAATTTTTAGAGATATAAGTACAGGAACCATTTTTCCCCCAGTCAAGCCAGCTTTGTATATTTGACATTGTTTTAGAGGGTAATGCCAACACTGATTCAGCATGTTGGCTTCACTACAGTTGAGTAGAGTGTTGTGTCATTCCAGATATATACACAATTGGGAAACATGAGTGATAATCACAGAATTACATTTTACCTAAGTCATTTGACTGGTCACTTGACAAGCATCTTTTCTCACAAATGTATTGCCTAGAATATATCTTGATACAGCTTTTTAAAATTAGACAGGCCATCCACATAAAATGAGAAAAATAGTAAGGTGCCATTTGCTGCTGTTGATCAGTACTGCATTGTCCCAAGGATACAGGAGGCCAGGCTTTCCTTATGCCTGTGTGTTGGGTGAGTAGCTAGCCTTTCTGGAAAGGGGTTGTAAAGAAAAAGGGAAGACTGCTCAGGTGATAGAGAACTCCAGGGTAAGAGCTAGAGTGCTGACTATGCTTCAGAATCCTCCCCAGGGTTCTGACTTTGGCTGGAGCATCTCTAGTGGGGTTTTATCAAGAGGTTCTTACCAGTGGTAGATGGCTTAGCCTATCAGAAGAGAAGGGGCTTCCTGGGAGTAAAAATGCCAGTTCAGTTTGGGGTTGTGGACATTTTTCTTATTGCCACTGCCATCAGGTGTGGGTGTGTGTTTCTACCTTACAGAAGCCACTGCTAATTTTTTGTTATGTGTATTTCACTAAGTTGAGATATAATGAATGATTAAAGGAGGAAACTTCATAGTAGCTAACCTTAGCCAGAAAGATTTTAAAGTGAAGTTTTATCAGCATGTATTTTTCACCCACATGTGGTTCTCTCTGAACCACAGCAATGTAAAAGCAGCAGGTGATTTTTACCTTTACATACCATCCTAGGACTGCACTGCCCCTGAAACATTACAGAATCACAGAAATAGTACATATATAGGCTTTCCTACTTTTTCTCAATTAAATACATCCTTTAATTCTGAAGGTGGAAAGAATGTGGGAGGGGAAACAGGAGTTTAAGAGTTTAAAAAAAAAAAAAAGCCAACTACCAAACCTGTATTAGATTCTGTACAAAGGCAACTGGAAGATAGTGTTGAAGTCCATATTTGCTAGCCCTTTGAACTTAGAACTACTTGAAAAGTATCTTATTTAATCTCAGGTTTTATTTTGTGTTTAGGAGAAATCCAAGTCATACTTAGTTAAAAGTATCAAGATGGAATCATTGCTAACATCATAGTATTAAAGGCATTTTTTTCTGTCTGTATGTACAGAAAGTTTTTAAAGTAAAACATTTAATGCTTCTAAAACACTGGGGTGTTGTTCTTTTCATTAAATATAAAAAAGTACATGTAATAGAATTTTGCTGGGTTTTTTTTCTAATATTAACTATCTGATATGCCATCTTATATTTTATTAAATGCAGCTTATAACATAGAGTCTAGAATGATAACACAAAGTTAATGTCTTTATACAAAGTTACTACTGAGTTGAAATACTAATTTATGAACATATTTCAGATGTTTTTTTAATCCCTAATCATTTTTGTAATTGCCACCTAAGATGACATTTTTTGAACTAGCTTGAAAGTAGTTGCGTGTTTTCTTGCTGGACACACTCATTTTGTGAAACTTCCATTTACATGCTTGCACTTTTTTCTTCCAGATACATCTATTGTGATGAAATTGACTTGGCTGCTGACACGGTGCTGGCTACTCTCTATGCTGCCAAAAAATACATTGTCCCTCACCTCGCCAGAGCATGCGTTAATTTCCTGGAGACCAGCCTGAGTGCCAAGAACGCCTGTGTGCTCCTCTCCCAGAGCTGCTTGTTCGAGGAGCCAGACCTAACCCAGCGTTGCTGGGAGGTGATCGATGCCCAGGCCGAGTTAGCTCTTAAGTCTGAGGGATTCTGCGACATCGACTTCCAGACACTAGAAAGTATCCTCCGCAGGGAAACTCTGAATGCCAAAGAAATTGTTGTTTTTGAGGCAGCCCTCAACTGGGCTGAAGTGGAATGCCAGCGGCAAGATCTAGCGCTGAGCATCGAAAATAAGCGCAAGGTCCTGGGAAAGGCACTTTACTTGATTCGCATACCCACCATGGCCCTGGATGATTTTGCAAATGGTGCTGCACAGTCCGGAGTCCTAACTCTCAACGAGACCAACGACATCTTCCTCTGGTACACTGCGGCCAAAAAGCCCGAGCTGCAGTTTGTGAGTAAAGCCCGCAAGGGCCTTGTCCCCCAGCGCTGTCACCGTTTCCAGTCGTGTGCCTATCGGAGCAACCAGTGGCGCTACCGGGGCCGCTGTGACAGCATTCAGTTCGCAGTGGACAAGAGGGTGTTCATCGCCGGCTTCGGGCTGTACGGCTCCAGCTGTGGCTCCGCGGAGTACAGCGCCAAGATTGAGCTCAAGCGGCAGGGCGTTGTCCTGGGCCAGAACTTGAGCAAGTACTTCTCAGATGGCTCCAGCAACACCTTCCCTGTGTGGTTTGAGTACCCGGTGCAGATCGAGCCAGACACCTTCTACACAGCCAGCGTGATACTGGATGGCAACGAGCTCAGCTACTTCGGACAGGAAGGCATGACAGAGGTTCAGTGTGGCAAAGTGACTGTCCAGTTTCAGTGCTCCTCAGACAGCACCAACGGCACTGGGGTGCAGGGAGGGCAGATTCCAGAACTTATATTCTATGCTTGAAAACACTTTCCGAAGCAGTGTGAGCTCTGAGGAGCACATCTGGTTCCTACTTGCTTGATGCTTAGCTCATCTGCAGATATGTGATCAGTGCAGGTAGTTTGTAATGAATGGAGCTGTAAGCAGTTTCTAATTTCTTCCAACCTTTTAATTATGTACAGGCAAAAATGCAGCATTTGGCTTTTAACTATACGCTTAAAAGAGCCAAGTTCTTATTAGGGCTTTGTGGTTTTTAGAATTGCATTCATCTATACAGCTGGGGAGAATGTGCTTTTTTCCCTACTGCCCCCTTGACCTCCCAGTTTTATCCCTCTTAAGACAATTTTTGAATCACCTCAAATTTCCTTCAGGGCTTTATTTTGACAAATAGAAGTACATAGTCTAAAATAATAATGACAAGAGTTATTTTTAAACAGTACCCCCCCAAAAAAGAAACAGATAAACCTCAGTGTACAATTTTGAAAGAAGTTTTGTTTTATAATAAGTAATAATTTAGAAAGTAGACAGTAGTCATGTTTAGCTTTTATTTCTTTTTAAATATTTTACTTCTGGGCATGGCTTTTTCTTAAATCCCACATTCATAAGATTGTTCCATATTAACCACTGCAAAGTGTCAGTTTAAAGCGGGAAAATAGGAAATTGGATGTTTGTTCGGCCATGACTTCTGCCACAAGCAGACTTGTTCTGTTAGATTAGAAAGAATATTGCAGTACAGACACTTTTTTAGAAGTAACTAAATTCTAAAGTTTTGTTGTCATTAGGAAAAAGTTGCAGGCCTATTATTTTAAACTAAAACAGTTGAAAAAGGAAACCTAAAAAAGCCCCATCCTACACGTGGATTAACTGGTGGCTCAATAAAAGGAACAGTTTGAAAAAGTCATGCTTTCTGCCCCCTTAGCGCCTGACCCCCACCGCTGGCTTGTGCTCGTGCGTCACACTGTAGAGTCCCGTTCCCTTTTCATGAAGAGAGGACCAAACGACGCTTCCGGTGAGCAGAGACAATGCGTAGCTCTACATGCTAGTACAGCGAGACACCTTTATCCACTGGGTGTGTTTTTTTTTAATGTGGAATATACTTTACCTGTTCTACTTTGACCACATACTGTCTTCTGAGTTGATTGTAGTCCTGTCTTGTTCCTGGACTGCTAGAATCTGGCCTCTGGCCATCTTCAAGTGCCAATGTGTTCCTGCAGGGTTTAAAAAAAAATAGTCTGGAGCGATACACCTGATCATACCTAATAGTCACTGCATCAGCATCACATCCAGCTCTCATTTTTCCATGGATAATGTAAGCAAAGGCGGGAAAAGCTCATCAAAACAATTCTCCTTCAGTGATGGCTTATGATGGTTTAGTGCCCCTGACCCTGGTAGTGTCCCATGTGCTCACTTCCAGTTGAAGCTTCTCTGTGTTTCTGGGCAGCTTTTCTGCTCAGTGTGTTCCTGAGATGGCTCGCTTGCCACCCAGAGTGTGGTCCCTGGCCGCCTCCTTCTCCTGCTCTGCAAGCCCGAGGCTGGCTTGTCTGGAGCAGGGGTTAGTCCTGGGGTGGGGTGTGTGCGTGGGCGCCCATGTGCACGCAAGCTGTGTGCCGACTCAGGAATGGTCTCCTCCCTGCCTGGCCAGTGAGAGGGGGGACAGAAATGTTCCCTCCTCTGGCCCCAGCAAGGCCCGGTGAGTGGCTGCCCTTACCGTTTTCACTGTGTTTCTGGGCCACTTCTTCCCCTGTAGACAAGGGCTTGTTGCTTTTGGCCGGCTTCCCTGATGGAGGAGAACACTGGATTATGGGAAATGTTTTAATCATCTTTGCCATTACCTATGTGTGTTAGCATAGAATCTGGATGATCAAAAGCTGTTACTGGCGATTATAAATGAGTACTCCAGGACAACTTTCTAAAATGACCTAACAATTATTCTTATTAGGGAAATGGCACATAGTAGTGTTGGCAAAGTTTCTATGAAATAAAGGTACATTTTCAGTTTCAAAAATACTTGTACAAATGAGTTTGTTTTTAAATTATGATTAAACATTTCAAGAATTCACAGCTACCGTGCAAATTGGTAGACTATATACCTGATTAGAAGGCACTCATTTTTAAGCCAGAGGAGAAGGAACTTTATTTAGCACTAATGTCATCATATCAGATTGTGAGGTGGGTGTGGTAACCTTAGAGTGAAGATTGTTCATTCAGTAACACTCACTGTCCCTACCCGCTAGCCTGCTGCCCTCCCTGTGGCTAGGGACCTGCTGGGTGAACACCAGTGAGACCCTGTACACTGGGTGTAGAAGAATTGCGTGTTAATTCCTATTACCTAAAGAAAAAGACACCTTTACTACCTGATTGGCTGGTGCTGAGGGCTTGTGGGTTCTATTTGGAAACTGTATTTAAGAATCAGAAATTTTATATTTTAAACCCTATTCTCCCTTCTGCATTTTCAGCAGCGTGGAATGAAGGCTAATGTGCTTGCTTTATTTTCTTCGGTAATCTTAAATTTTGTAGCTTTTAAAACTAGAAACTATTGTTCTGACAAGGCAGGCAACTCTAGTGTATAAACACAGCTTTATAAAATGCTCTGTAGATGCTTTCCCCAATGTACCTGGCAGTCTTGGTCGTCGTTCATACTGGGGGTAACGGGGAACTAGGCTAGCAGTTCTGATGTAACATTCTTTAAGCATATCTTAATATAGTATTTAAGTAAATGGTCTCCTTTCTACATAATTATTGCACTGAACTGTCTTTTTTGTTTTTTAAGGTGTTGAAATAAGCTCCACTAATTCAAGCCACTTGTGCATCACAGTGCTTGAATTTAGTAGCTTACAGCGTTATTTATGAAGGAAAATATATAAATATGAAGTACCTCATGTTGAATGTTATTGTACTGTATTTTTAATGTCACAGTGCAGACCTTGTTAGACACATGAATGTGTATAATCATGTTAAATGCAAATAAAAATAAAAACTGGTTCATAGATTTGTTTCCGTTGGCATTTTTGTAGGGCCCTGGAAATAGTAAAAAGTTTCATTCTGACACTTTGAGTACCACTACATTTTACAGAGATGAGTTGGGCAGGAGCAATTGTTTGCTAAGTATTCAGATATCACGGATCCCTAAAGAAGTAAAAATTTGAGGCAAAAGCATGAGAGAAAAATGCTTATGTTAATTAGTTGCATTGTCCAAAGCCTGACTCTAAGTTAATGAGAGGGAGGGCGTGGATGCATTTATATTCCCCGATGGAATCTGGGATTGGCTGGCATTCTGATGCTGTGATTGCTCAAGTGTCTGTGGATCTGGCTGTACAAGTGGGTGATAGTGCGTCACGTGTAGCTTTAGATGACCAGTGCTGCTTGTTCCTGCCAGGTTCTAATGGCTTACGTCTAGGAATTAAAAGAAACAGTCATATGAGAATTTTGAATACAATTTTTATGTGCTCAACTAGTTCTCTGTTATATTTCCTCATATCAAGTACATTAATACACACATTTATACATAATTATATACACATGTACATATACTATTTCTTTGTTGCTTTCATTCTAGAATTTACTGTGAAACCTTGTATATTTGCTTAACCACCTAACCACTTCAGTTTCTGTAGCATCCCTGCTGAAAGGACTTCTGGAATTATTTCCAAGAATAAGGGAACTGGAAGTACACATTCTCATCAGCTTAATTACAGATGCAACCTGAATTGCAAAGATCTTTAATCCAGGAAAGTCTTAACCCATTCTCTCTTCTCTGTTGCTATTTAAACTTAATCCACATGTGTTTGTTTTTAAAATCCCAAGACAGTTGGAAATTATCTTGCTCCTTTATTGGCACTCAGGATCAGCATGTCATTGAAATAACACTTTACCAGTTGACTGGGGCAAGCCTGCAAAAGTTATGGACTTAAACTTGGGCGGGGCGGGGGACACACCAGAAAAGAGGAAAGCATTCCTGGGAACTAAATAGTATGAAACTTAGAGGCCAAAACAAGAGCAAGTGGCCCTGAAAACCTGTAGTAATCATGTGCTAGAGCAGGGCTTTGCCTGACATTGAGATGCTTCAGTAGGCGATGACTGCACTTTCGATTTCTAATTCCTACATTTCAGCCTTTTTTTCTGAGCCATTTATATTTATTGACCAGCTACTCCCTTTGCTCAACACTTTGTCTTATGCTCCACTTGTTAGAACATATCATCTCACAAAACTAAAACGGGCAAATTTTCAAAAATAGAATTTTCTCATTTATTCAGCCATAACCAACATAAGCACTAGTGAAAAGAGCTTCTAAACCAAGACATTGTCAGGTAAGTGAGATGAAAATACCTGTGAGGGAGATGAAGGAAACGAATGGTTGATTCTCATGTGCACCCCACCCCCAAGCAGTGTCAGACACCAGCAGCTGTGGATCCACCTCTGAAAAATCTTTGGGTGCATTTCCCCAACTTGGGCAACTTGCCTGTGTTGCCTCTTCTGCACCTTTACTGAGGGAGGGCCATGGGGAGGGAGAATTCTTTTTCATGCAGACTCTATCTTTATAATCATTGTTTTCTATTTACCTATTTACTTAAATGTCTGCTGGACAGCAGTCTCCTAGCAGACACTGCCATTTTATATTATACCATCTAAAACATCCCTAACCTCAAGATACACAGGTATATAAAACACACACTCCTTACTTCCTCAAATCTGTACTTAATCTGTATACAGGATATAATTAAAGTATCCTATTAGACTGCTAGTATTTAAGCATTAAGTTTATTCCTACTGACTTCCCTTTAAGCTGCTCTTGGCAGTAACCAGTCTAAGTGGTGTGGAGGAGGGGCTGTGTCAGAGACTTCGAGGATGATGTCCTTCATGTAACGAGTACATAAAGTTATTTCAAAATTAAGGCATACTTTTTTTTATTAATTTGGTGAATAGTTTAATAGACTATCTCTTACATCAATTTGTTTTTAGAGGGGCAAAATTATACCTGAATATTTGAAAAATAAGTCATACTAGTGGTCTTGTTAATTCTAACTTGAAGTGCTGCAGAAAATATTTATGAGCAACATAGAGCATAAAGACTTCTGAGAAACCAGAGAAGTCTATGAGATAATAGTTTGATATGTAGCAGGCTTTACTGTGGCTGTGCAATTTGCATTTTGCTCCCTAACCTACTATATTCAAGATATAGTCGAAAGAAAATTACTGTTTAAAGAAACTGCAAATAATCTTTGAAAGCCTGAAGCAGAGGCCATCACTTTCTACTACACAGTACAATACATAAAAATGCACTTTTGAGAGACATTCTATGCATCTTAGGGAACTTTCATTTTTGTGCCTGTCTTGGCCACCTCTAAACTTTAAGTTATTGCAGTACTCCTTATAATAGGGCTGAAACAAACAGTGTACTTGAGTCTTAACCAATTCAAAATTAAAGAACTGTTCCAGTTCTGAGAATATCTGGAGGCATTTATGGACTAAAGACTATTTAGTGTTTTACTGGATAATTTAGCTGCCCAGGAAGGAAAAGTAAAACAACATAATTTACTGCATCAAAGGGTTAACCCAACGTTTGTTCATTGATCCTTTGCTTTATGCCAGGCAGTGAGAGATGTACTGGGGAGCCAGAGACTGCTAAGGAACATGCTGTGTGCTTTTAGAAGCTTATGGCCCAGTGCAGCGCTGCTCTGCGCTTAGCACACAGGGCCATGGATTGCTGGCCTCCACCCCTAGAAATTGTGATTTGGGTGGGGCCTGAGAAATTGCATATCCAATCAGCCTCCACGTGACAGTGAAACAGCCATCAGCAGATCAACGTTTGTGTAGCCCTGGGGTCTGAGTGTGTGGGGAGGAGCCTGTATTGCCAAGGGGCAGAACAGAAATGCCTTTTACTACATGAGCACGGAAAGGGGGCATCTAGATCCATTCTTGGGTGGAAGAAAAAAAATGACCCTTGCTCTGGATTGTGAAGGGTGCGTTAGAATGATCTAGTGAAGACTGGCTTTGCCAGTTGGAGGCAGGGGCAGGGATGAAGGGAGCTGCAGAAGGGAACAGCGGGAGGGAGAGAATGGCAAAGAGCTCAGCTCAGGATGGCTCGAGTAAAGGGCACCCGTGGAACAAGGCCACCTGCTGTGTGCCAGGTTGGGGCAAGATAACGAAGGGGGCAGGAACAGAGAGTGCTTCATCTGTTAGGCTAAATCATCGGGCTTTTATCCGCAGAATAAAGCCGCGACATTGAAGAGATTTGAGACCGACCAGACAACAGTTTCCTGTTTTAGAAAGATCTTTCTTGAACTCGGAGGATAGACTGGATCAGTCTGGAGGCAGGAGGAAAGCTGAGGGCTGTTAGGAACACAAACGAAGACCAGAGGGGCCAGGGAGTGCAGGGAAGAGAGAAGAATGAAGATTCTGGAAATGAGGCGGAATTCCCGGGGAACGGGATCTAACAGCCAGTTACAAGGGGCCTTGCTAATGTTGGAATGAAACCTCTTGCATTTCCGTTTCCACTCCATCATCTTCTATAGGTAATTGGTTTATAGGTACCCGGCCTTGATTTTAAGATTCTCTTAGGAAGAAGGAACAATGAGTGGCTCAGTGTGCTGGTTATTAACAGACTAGAGCGAGACGGCCCGGGTTTGGAGCTCAGCTCTAGCTGTGTGTGATGTCAGGCAAGTTACTTAATCTCTCTGAGCCTCCGTTCTCTCAAGAAAGACAACAGCAATACCAGTGCCTTTCTCGCAGGCTTATTATGACAATGAAATAAATCAGTATTTCCAAGCACTCGTAACAGTACCTGGCAAACGGGAAGAGCCATATAAGGATTCAGTGAAACAATATAAAAGGCCCCAAATTAAGCCCATGCAGTTTCCTCTTAGCTCGCACCCACTTTTAACATATTGTCAATACAGACAATTAAAAAGAGTCATTTTGTTGCTGTTCCTTTAGTTCACTATGGTCAATAGCTAGGGAGTATATAAAGCTACCAAGAGCCGTATTGTTGGAGAATTCTCATATTTTAACTGAATTCCTAAGAAGTATTTCAACGCTGCCATGTTAATACGAGGCAAATGGCGTAGATGGATTCTAGCACATCAGGTGCCTTCTGTGCCAGGATATTACCTAGATTTTCTCAGAAAATTACTCTGTAAGCACTGGCTGCGAGAGCACATAACGAGTTTTTGAGAGACCTTTTGAAGACGTTTTCCAAGAAGAGTCTATTTTGCAGGTAAAATAATAGCCCTTTTGCTAGTGCTAGTTCTGCTAGAGTCGAAATAGGCTCTTTTTCTTGGTCTCCAGTCTTAGACAATTTTGTATATAATCTCGTCTCAGAATATTTTGGGATTTAAATCAGTTTGGGGATGAAACGCACGTTGAGCTTTGTAATGAGCCATGTGACTATTAGAAGGACAGTTGTTTTCATTCAAGCAGACAGGTGTGCCAGAAGTACTGGTAACTCTCGGTGGCACTTCACCTCCCGTCTGCTGCCCACCCCGTATGTGGTCCTCCATCTGCAAGCTCATCTTGTCCTGAGCTGGTGCTGGGGCCTCATCTGACAAAGGCCCTGAGTTCCTGGATGTTAACTTCTGGTTGCTTGTTCTGGATGCTGTTTTGCAAAATCAATTTTCAGGAGCCTCGCCCCCTAGAGATCCCCATGCAGGGGCAGTCACTTTTATTGGAGCTCAGAGTGGGTACATGGGGATTCAGATACACATGAAAGGTTGAGAGCTGCTGGTGTAGACAAACCTCTTGGAGCCTTTCCTCACACCCACGGGGACACCTCGCTTAAGCACTGTGTTCCCTGATGGGGACCCTGGTGCTACACACTCCAAGATACCAGCCTGGTGCTTATGCCTGAACCCATGAACCCTGGAGTGGACTCCAGACAAAATCACAGTCTGCAGTGGATGAAATAAACCAGGCGTATCTGGGGACCCAGCCCCTGACTCCCTAACTTCTTGACCCTGACCTCTGCTTGCCACCTCGCTTTTGTAGGTCTCCCTGTACCCCAGTCCTCCATCTGCACCTCAAACGCCCGTAGATCCAGTCCGTGCAGCAGTGTCCTCTTTCCAACTCTGGTCCCCTTGACCATGTTTAAGTCCCGATCACGATCAGCTGGTCTCAGTGTCGGCCCATGTTTGGGACTCTGGTTCTGAGCCGTCTCTAACCATTCTACTTCCTTCAGATATGTGCTGACCATGTCCAACAGACCTTCAGGGTCTCCTCTTTTAGCCTCCAAAACCAGGCTGATTCTTCTGCCCACTGGTCTTAATGGAGGCCCCTGCCCAGCCTGTTCATGGCCCCCACTCCCTGTGTATTTTCCTCTGACCTGACCCCCAGAAGGGCATGCTTAAAATACATTTGTGACAGCCCTCTGTTGCCCAAATGACATGTAACAAACACATAAAACCTCAGTAACACCCAGCCATGCATCGAAGCGCTCACATCTAGGAACAGCTGTGGCTTGGCTAGGCGGCCCTGCGTACCTGACCCAGCTCAGTAGTGTAGGGTTGCCTGCCTTTGGTTGGGGTGACTTTGTTCTGATTGTCTCTCATCCGAGACTAGGCATGGTCTCGTGGCAATGGCCAAAGCACAAGAAAACCACCTGCAACGGGGGGAAATGTGCAAGGCCTCGAGGTTTGGGCTCAGAACTTGCATGCCCTCACTTAAACACTGTATTCTGTTGGCCGAAACAAGTCACAGGCCACCCGGATGCAAGGGGGTGGGGAGTGAGCATTTCACCGGAGCGCTGGAGGTGCCTCCCTGTAGTGGCTGTGCTCCTTCTGAACCTGGACCCCAAAGTCAGTACCACTTAAAGATACCCACAGAGCATCTCCATGCCCCCAAAGCCTTAGTGAACATGAAGATTTCACTGACGATGTTACAGCGAGAGCAGGAGGCATCTCTCATGCAGCATAAACTGCCCAAATGCCCTTCTAGCAGGTCCCTTCCCATGTAACTAGTTTGTTCTGCTAACAAGCGTTTCTTCTTGGCTCCAAACTCCCAGGCACAGCTGTATCTTCTCATCAGGTCACATCTCACCTCCTAGCTCCAGCGTCTCCAACTGGAGCCTTCACCGGCAGTTAGCAAACACCTCGTTGGTGTAATATTTTTGTCTTGTCATATATATGATTTCCACTCTCATATACTGTCAGGTGGCATGCTTGTAAAGTTTCTCAGGAAAGCAGGCCTAGTATGGCAAGAAAAGATGGTGGAAGTGGATGGGAAGGACCCTTCCTGCTCTGCGTTTCTTCATCATCATTAAAGGCCTCACCCCTAGGAAACCTGAGATGGTCCATGAGCTTCTTCCAGGTACAGGACGGTAGGGAAAGGCTAAGTGTTGGCTCTCAGAACATCAGGAAGAGAAGAGGGAGATGGGCTTTGCTATAACAGCTCAGCCCACCCTTGGGGCCAGGGGACACTAAAGACAGAGGGTTGGCCAAAGCTGGGAGGAATGATGGGGTCTCAAGTAAGCAGAAAACCTCACACAGCTTCTCTTCTGGGACCTTCTCTCCTGCTTCCTGCCTCTTCAGGAATCCCTGACCTGGCACCCGCCCGCAGTCCGAGCTGAGGGAGCTCGCAGGTGGAAGGGTTCAGAGCAGGGTTCTTTGACCTCCCCAGCACGGCTGTGTTACCTCACGCGTCCCCTGGTCTTTGGGGAAATACGGCAGCGCTCTTGACCCTGCTTTTCTCCCACCCTGCAGAAACCTTTAACTGCGGGAGTGTCCCCTGTCCTGCATTCCTGCCTGAGGAATCATCCCTGCCTACAGTTAGGAACCCGGAGAATCTGGCTGCTGAAAGGGATGCGCAGCGTAATCACTCCACTCTCCAAATTTCACACTTACTTGCCACATGGCTTTATCAGAAATCAAGAAGCAGCCCAAGCCGTCTCATTTGCTTGTTTCCAACATTTATTTTCCTTAAATAAAGAAATGCCAAAAATAGAAGGGTTGTGATATACTGTAAATATTTCCTTGTTCACCACTTAATGTTGTTTCTCATTAAAAAAAAATAAATTCCAGGGGAATGGAAGAGATTAATGAAAGAACTTATATGCATATATGAGTGGCCCATGGGCCCAGACAATAGTGTGGTGAAGGCCTGGGGGGGGAGGGGGCAAAAGGGGAGAAAACTGGGGACAGTTGTAATACTGTCAACTATAAAAACAAAATTCCATGACTGTAGGTGTAGTTTGGGTTGGAGGTAACATTTGGGTTGGAGGTGAATGGGAGCCATGAGACATGGTGGCATCCCAGATATTGGCTCTGTCATCCACCCCAGCCAGAAAACAGGCTGAGTGAGAGCATCTCCCAGGCCAGACCTGGTCCCAGGTACAGAACATGAAGGCTTCTCACCCCTGGTACTCCCTCCTCCCCCTGCAGTAGGAGGAAGGCCCCTCCCCGTGCCGACAGCCCCCCAGGGGAGCATAACCCAGCCGAGTGACAGCATCCATTTCCAAGAGGACTCCAGTGTACAGACTGACTACATGTGTAAGAAAGCTCCGTGTGGGGTGTTTCCAGATGTCTGCGGTGGGTTTCATTGCCATTCTTTAATATTCCATTTATTCAGGCAGAGTTCAGAAATCAGGAAGGAAATGAACGGAGCTCTTCCCTGTAATTGCAAAGAAACACCCATGTCTTCATGTTGTTATTTGATTGATAAAACGCAGCTTCTGACTATGCAAGTTACCTTGGCCTCCAACTCCAGCTCAAGAAAGCTTCTGAAGAGAGTATGGAGGCGACTAGAGAGAGGATAGTGCAAGGAAAATAAGTCAGGGAAGGAGAGGAAAGGGGAGAGAGAGATCTTGCCTCGCCATTGCCTTTGAGATGCAAAGTCGTTGGGAGAAGAAAAGGAAAGGAGTGGCCTTCCTGTGGGTGAGGGAGTGACGTTCAGTAGTGACAAGCCACTGGGGTAGGGAAGGGGGCTCTGTTAGAACTCCCTGATCTGCCACCCCTACTCTGTAAGGAGTCTTAGTATGTTTGCTAAGCCTTTTACTCAAGTCCCATGAATGACCTTCTCAGGTTTGTTGCTTGGGAGCTTTTCAGCTTCTGGGCCTCCAAATAGATCGCTGAGTGCAGGCCAGACCCACCAGCCATTCCGGCTTGAGGAGTGCGGTAGGAAACCAGGTCATCCTAGACTCTTCTGCATGAAGTATTGCCCTTAGGCCTTGGGGCAGCTGAAAAATGAAAGGGCATTGCCCTTTGCCAGAAAAAACAAGTCTTGCTCCTGGTGACCTCAGACATACCTGGAGGCCAGAGGATGGTGTCCAAGTTTCCTTACTGTTCTGCTTTGCATGCCCCTCAGGCTGGGTGAAGTCAACCTCACATGGAGAGCCAGAGGTCCTCTTGGCTCCTTCTTTCTTTTCTACCCTTCTTGCCTCAGTGAAATCCTACTGCTGCTCAGTGGCCTCCAGCTATAGCCCTTGAACTTGGGCAATCCATCTATTTCCTGCACCACCCTCAGCCCCACATTCATCAGCAAAGATGTTAAAAATGAGGAAGCTTTTCTCTTGCAGAACCGAGTTCTTCTCACAACTAAAAGACTACTTCACAACAGGTGGGAGAATAGAGAGGGACACATCAGGTGGAAGAGCTCATGGATGCCGGGTTGTCACTGTGAAGATGGGTGGGAACAGATTGGCAACTGTGAGCAGATCCCTGACCCCTGACCCGTAGACAAGAAAAGACAAGACAAGTGTCTTCTTAAGCCTATATAAAATAAGCCAGTTGTCAGGATTTGCCTTGTGATTGCCATTAAACAGGAGCTGTGCAGTTTTCCCAAACTCCCACCAACATGTCCTGGTTAGAAAAACAAATTAACGGTGTGCGGCCAGAATGCAATCTTTCCTAGGTCATTATCAGAGGGGTCTCTTGTCAATACCATGCCTGATTGGGAGCATCTTTCAGACTCACTTCGTTTCTCTTGTCAGAGGAAGGCTTTTAACTGCTTCCCGCTGTCCTGTCATTTAGTGCTAACCCCAAAAGGCTGCATTAAATTGATGTCATCTTTCCTATTTCATCCCAGAAGCATTTCCCTTTCTGGGTAACAATGGAAACATTTGCACAATAATCGGGGAGAAGACTGGCCAAACTTGAATGCTGTGAAAGCTCCTGACAGGGATGCAGGCATTCATTTATCAGCAGGTCCCCATCCTTCCAGATGACACAAAGAAGAAGAATGAATCTCATTCAGGCAGCAGGATCAATAAAGAAAATAAAAGCAAGCCCAAACCAAGAAGAAACCCATTGCCTTTAGTCAAGAAGCAGTTTTGATTTGAGACTATTGTAGAATTACCACCAAACACGCAATTGAAGGGAATGTTGATAGTTGTTGAACTGGATGATGGATACATGAGTCTCATTGTACAACCTATGTTTGTGTATGTTTGAAATTTTCCATAATAAAAAAATTTTAAGTTGTGGTAGGAATTGGATCAAAGAGCTTATGCATGTCATGTAGTTCCTAGGCAGAGAAAAATTTTCTCCTAAATTTAATTTGCAATGCAAGCAGAACCCATTCCCATCATTTACAGCTGAAAGCCTGTTTGAAAGTAAAACTAGTCTGTCTTAGACACACATGTGGACAAAGTGTTCTCTGGGATCAGCCCACCTCTGGCATCATATAATAGAGACTAAGGTTTTCACAAATGCTAGACTTCTGGGTTTTAGGCCTTAAATTACGCATCCTCCTAAATGCAGGAATTGACATTTATGCTTAGCTGCTTAAATGAAGACTCCTACTTTATAAAATTCCTAATTAAATGGGAAAAGCATTCTAAAGTCTTGATCTTGGTTAATTATATCTGGGAGAAGCCTGGATGTTTAGATCATGATTTCATTAGGGCATTCTTACAGTTCCCCTGGTGGCAACAAAATCTAATTTTAGCAAATTTTAATTGCAAGTGCAGTGAGGGTTTATTCGAATTGGAGTTGAATCAGATATTCTGGCTTCTGGAAGTCACAACACCATTCACTCTACCTCAGACATTTAGCCATGACTGACCCTGACAGTTACAGGGCCCAGAGCAATCATACAGATGGCCATCTACACACTATATGTGTAAATATTAAAAGTTATAAATCAAGCTAACAAACCAGGTCTTGGAAAGATGTAAGTGCTCCATGAGCAAGTTTTTCTGCAGAGCCCCTGGATTGAAGTCATAGGCTGGGAGTGGTTTCCCAAACTCATAAAGGAGGTGGAAAAGACCTATCCTACTGCCTCTCATTATAGCTCCTGGAATGTGCAGGCGCTGGGAAGTAGATGGAACAGACACAGCCTGAGACCAAGAGCTGGGCCAAGCCCCCACTCAGTCTGTACCACCATCTGAGATCTAGTTTTGAATTGTGGGAGTGGAGGTACAGGTGAAGGCAACTGTAAAAATATTAGGTAGGGAGAGGTGCACACAAAAGGAAGTTGGTATGCATTGGGAGAGAATCTCCCATTTAAAATAAGCCTATAAACTAAAAGTCCCATATATATGAAATAATTTAATGCTAAAAAGATAATAAAACAAAAAGTCAGAATGTAAATTCACTCTTAGAAGATCTATGTATCAGTTAGCTATCGCTATGTAACAAATCACCCCCAAACTCAATAACTTTAAGGCACTAGGTTTATAAAATATTCCAACAAAGACTTTCAGATCTATCTATCAAGCAGATCTATCTTATTTGCACTAGAAAGCAAATAAGAATTTATGAATCACAATCAAGTTTTGGATGTATAGAGACACAACAGACAGACTTGAAGGTGAGGCAGTTGAAATCAGAAAGTGTCATTGGGGTCAAGAAGGGAAAGCAAAATAGCCATAAGTAAAAAAAAGTTATTGGTCATTTTCAGGAACTGGGCTGGGAGAGAGGAGCAGAAGTATTAGGTTTAGTGTGAAAGCTCCAACCAGTAGGGGTTCCTCTGTACCATGTTTAGGAGGGAAATGCAGGCTAAAATGGGGAAATATGTTCCACTAAGGGGCCATCCAGCTTCTTTTACACACAGCACTCATGCATGCACAGATGTGAAGAGAAAGAGAGTTCCTTTCCTTTTTCAGCCAGACAGGTGAGCAACAGAGTTCAAAGAGTGGCTGATGCCTCTGAGAACATGACCCACAGGAAGCCTGTTCAACAGGAGGGCATCGGGAGGCCTCTGGGGGTGGAGGTGCAGGTGGCAGTGGCCGCAGCAGCAGTGGCATCAGAGAAAGCAGGCGCCCAGAGCAGTCTGTGCAGAGATAGCTTCATGGAACATTGAGGTCAGAGATGCAACTGCAGGTGACGGAAGCAGAGATTAGACAAAATTAAACATGAGACAAAGAAGACTAGCCTCTGCCTACTCTGGTTCAGCTGGAGAGATAAAGCAAAGGGATGGGCTGAGATCCTGCCAGTTGGCTCTGGTAGTCAATGAGTTTGTAGACTTTAGGACAAACTTTTTTTTAAATGGATTTTTGAGACAGAGATCGATTTGTTGTTCCATTTATTTATGAATTCATTGGTTGCTTCTTTTATGTGCCCTGACTGGGGATCAAATCCACAACCTTAGTGTGTCGAGACGATGCCCTAACCAACTGAGCTACCCAGCCAGGGCGAGCTTTTAAGTACTATTCCCTTGGAGCTGCAAGCTGGTGAGGCCGAGAAGACATTCAGGTAACACAAGACACCGATCTGGAATGAAACATACAGTTCTTTGAGCACCAACTTGGAGATCTAAATCTATAAAATCATTTATGGTAGTCGGCCTCCAGAATGACCTACATGATCCCCATGTCTGTGGGGTTCCACACAGGTTGAATGAGCTCATCTGTGAAACCAATAGGATGTCACGCAAATAAAGGTATGATTTTAGCGGCTAGGCCATACAAGAAATCATAGCTCCTGAGCTACCTTTATGGATCACCCACTCTAGTGGAAGCCAGCAGCCATGTGGTAGGACACGCCAGCCATCCTAAGGAGAGGTCTGAGTGGTGAGGAACTGTGTCCTCACTCCAGGCTTGTGCGTGAGCGGTAGTGGAGGCCAATCCTCTTGCCCCAGTCGAGCCTTCAGCTGACTACAGCCTCAGCCCATATCTTAATTTCAACCTCATTAGAGACCCTAAACCGGAACCACCTCATTAAGCGGCACCCAGATTTCTGACCCACAAAAACTGCATGGAATAATGTTATAATAAGAATTGTTTTCTAAGCAGCTACATTTTAGGTTAATTTTTATGTGCCAAGAGATAACTAATACAGACGTTGGCATCAGAAATGAGGTCAGACAAAAGATACTTTAAATATTTTTAAAATGTGTCTTCTCACAGATTCTGTAGATTCAGAAGTCTCATGGGTACAAAATGCTCTCTGCTCCAGGTGACTCCAGCAGGCAAGCCTGGGCTTGTGAACTTGAGGGTGACAAGAGAGAAAGAGAAAACTTACACAAGCACTTTTCAAGCCTCTACCTGTGTAAATTTGCTGCTGCCCAATTGGTGAGAGAGAATCACATGTCCAAGTATAGAATCACATGGGGGGTTAATACTCAGGGGCATGGATATGGGCAATTGTGACAAATTGGGGTTATTAATACAGTTAATGTACCACAGTAATCTACTGAGGTTGCTTTAAATATGTCAAGTTATAGAAAAATGTTCAGGATGACAAACCTCTTATTAACATGACCCTGTTTTCCACCACTGTTTAATCTAATCCAATTTCCCTCAAGTTTTAATGAGTGATTCCTTAAATGTACACAGAATTTTTCTTGTTAAATCCTCTGAAATCTATTTGGCCAATTTTCACACCAAAACCCCTTAGAGTTACCTTCTTTCATCAGTTGCCAGAGGTTTCCCCTAAGCTTTGATATGCTGTCTAGTAATAAAAGCTTGACTGCTTACAAATACTATTTTTAAAATGCCATTAGATTATTTTCTTTGGACTTCAGATCACTTCTCCCAGAACACACATTCCTTAGCTCTTTTTCTTTCAAAAGCAGAAGAGAGATTCAAAAATGAAAATGCAGGGTGTTTGCTAGCAGAAACCCCAAGATTATCTCTTTCCCCAGTTGGAAAGAAATATTATTCCCCTTCCCTTAATGGTAACCCTTTGCCCTTTGAAGTCAACTGCCATTACTGATTTCATGCTGGATGATTCCTTTGCAGCATAACACCTGTTGGGTTAGCATGCTTATAGTACATGTGATTTATTTTCTTTTTTAAAATTTTATGGGTAATTTTTAATCTCTTTCCAGTTGCATTTCAAAAAACTTAGAACACAAAATTAAAAAGCATATTTAATCAAACCTTGATGGTGCTTTAACGTAACTGCAACCACAGTTACAAGGGGTTGTCATCACACTGACATGTATTGCGGGAGGAATCCCTTGTTACAGAAACACCTGGAGAAAACACAGAGTTACAGGCCTTGAAAGTCTACACTGGATGATTTGGGAAAATGTGCTTCTACTTAGTGCAGTCAGCTCTCTCCTTTGAAGACTTTCTGAGCTTCAAAGGCTTGGGATTTGGTCTCAATGTTTTTGATGTGGAGTGTGAAAAACCATTAGTACTTAAAACATGGGCATTGGTGGATTTGACATTGTGGTTTTAAGAATTTTCAAGCAACATGAAACTTCAGAGCAGTTAGTAATTTGTGATTTTGTTGAGATAGGGCATTTAATCTGAATGTGCTGCTTTAAACAAGAAGCATCGTTATAACTCTACAAGTCAGCTGTGTGGTCCTTCTGATCTCAGCTGGGCTTACCTGTGTGTCTATGGTCAGCTGCAGGTCAGGAAGTGGTTCTGCTGCTCCAAGCTGGACTCTCATGTGTATGGAAGTTGGTTGGCTGCAGCTTGACCCAGGTTGGGCTCAACTGAGATGGCTTGTTTCTGCTCCCTGTGGTCTCTCATTGCCTAAAGGAGCCAAGGCTTGTTCTTACTGTGGAGATAGGATTTCAAGTGAGAATGGAAATGTGCAATTCTCTTGAGGCCTCTGCTCAGAACTAGCACCTTGTCACTTCCGCCAGATCCTGTTGGCCAACTTAAGTCCTGAGGCCAGCCCAAATCCAAGGGGTGGGGAAATAGACTCCACTGCATCATGAGAGGAACTACGGGCTCATATAGAAAAGGGCATGGTTTGGGGGATAGGTGGAGAGTCAGGGCCATTTTTACAACCACTTACCAGTCAGAGTGAAATGTTAAGATCGACACTCTCTTTGGCTGTCTCACTTCTAGATGTGAACAAAGAAGTGGATGGAAATCCTCAGAGCTGCTGGCAGCCTTCATGAGGGAAGTGAGTGTGAGGACAAGGTCAACCTACAGGGGAAAACAGAATC
Organism: Miniopterus schreibersii; assembly: GCF_964146895.1. Taxonomy (NCBI): domain Eukaryota; kingdom Metazoa; phylum Chordata; class Mammalia; order Chiroptera; family Miniopteridae; genus Miniopterus; species Miniopterus schreibersii. The sequence continues at coordinate 70,077,421 of NC_138110.1, forward strand.
ACAAGAACCACAGAAGAAAAGTGCCACAACCCTCATGATCATGTGGATATCTGGATCATGCCGGGACTTACCCTGGACTTACAGATACTTATGCCAGTAAATTCTGACGTCGTCCCAGCCTATGTGATTGGAGTTTTCTCTTTGAAACAAAAAGACACCTGAATTATATTACAATTCAACAAAACAATAGCATTTTCTTCTCCCCGAAAATTGCCCCTCCCCCAAGAAATCCTATGGAAGTGAAGATTGGTAAGATTAGTAAGAGACTTTCTTAGAAGAAAGTCGAAGTTTCACATAAATTAGAGAGTGAAATATCGTCTTCAACAGAAATTCACATCTGTGATTCTAATCCTATATTTATGGAATATTCAAGAGTCTGAAAGGGTCACTTAAAACTTTCAGTTATAATTTACTGTCTCTTATAGAAAAAATTACATGTTTCAGTAGACAGTTACTCAAGCTGTTTTTTTTTAAAATATGTCTTTTGAAATTCTCTCTCAGTTTATTTTCTCTTTATTCCCACCAGTGAAGATTTGTTGACCTTTGTGTTCTATTTTATGTTAAAACTACTACTGGTATGTTGAATGTGCTTTTCTTAAACTATACACCATCCTTCATAATTCCAATAAAAATTTCTAGGGGGCAATGAACTCGTACCATTCTCACCCAGTCTGAGAATTATAGCTTTAATAGTATTTGAAAATGTGTAGACTCACAAAGGACCTCAGACTATATCTTTCCCAAATGTGGAGTGCCTCCTCTATTCATCATTCATTTAAACAATGAATGGATATATAAAGCTTAGTGTAGGCACCATTGGCCAAGTAATGTATTAACAGTTTCAAGTTCCAGTGGAAAGAACCCTGAGAAGAAGCCCAGATATGTTGCTTCTAAACCTAGTTGTGCTCCTGAATGGCTGTCAAGCATGAAGCAAGTCACATAAAGACTGCCTAGGGAAGTTTTCTTGTTCATTAAATCAGAATCACTCATCACCTTAATGTATTCACAGGCCTCAGCAAGTTCAAGTAAAAAATCAGTACAAGTACCTTTGATTGACTTGAACTCAAGATGCAAGAAGTTTACAGTACAGCATTGACACCAACAGTAGCAGTCAAGTTGTGTGATACAACTCTGAAGACATGGTGTCATTTTCACTCCTTTCTGATGGGAAATCAAACATGGGTGGAAACACTCTAAAAGAGCATGGGGAATCATGTACAATCTCAGGTCTACCCTAATTTTCAGGTAGAAAAAATAGTTTGATAGGAAAACCACCCCAAATTTTGCATCAAATGTGTTAGGCCTATTCTACAGTAAGTTGTCAATGTTTCAAAGACAAAGGACGAATATCAAGGGATGTCAGAGAATTTCCACATTAGCTTAATAATTTAGAAGTTTCCATCTAAGCAGGGCAGCCATGTACAGCTGCATAGTTAGCATTCTGCACAATATCATAGAGTACTGTTTACATAGTCTACAATGTGAATGGCTCCCTCACGCCTTATGCAGGCACAACATAAACACCTGTATGTGGCATCCTTGCTCTCAAGTCCCTTGTGTCATTTGTTAGTTGGGTTGACACATGTCTTCTCCAATTTCAGAAGCTGTGTATACATTTGCCCTGGCTGTTCAGTCTTCCAGCTTTTCCATATTAAGGGAAAAGTAGGCCTGGAACATCATTATACTTAGTTGCCCCAAGTCCAAGGACCCAATGCCTGAGGTCTTTTTTCATCAAGCCTTTCCCAGGAGGCACACAATAGAGAGCTGGGAAAGGGGAGGGGCAGCATCTATCTGAAATCAACCAATCAGCAACTCCTTCCTTGGGTTGTCATCAGTCAAATGCATGCAGTTCATCTTCTTCTTGAGAGCACTGTTTCTTCATCCCAGTCAAGACTATGTTTAAATATTCATCAAGCCTTTCCCACTATCAATTAATTAGTTCTACTAATACCTGTCACTGCTTATGTAGTTCTTTGCCCCACTCTTTTTATTCCACCCACTCTTAAGGAATGTTGTCCTCCCAGATTATGATAATGGGAAACGTTATCGTTTACTGAGCACTTACTCGGTGCTCCCCAATGTGAGAGAATTGAACTTGAAGACACCAAGTTGGTTAGGTCAGAACTAGCACAGGATCCAGGAATTGTTGTCTCCAAAGCCTTGGCTCTCAGTCCTGTCACTGGGGATTTCATGACTGTCTTGGCCTGGAGAGATGGAGAACCAGCCCTGGACCAAGACACTTGGGCAACAGGGTAACCTCATAATGTTTTTCCTTCAATATGCTTTTCTCTAAATATTGGGTCAATGTTGATTTAAAAGAGAAAAAGGGTAGAGTGAGTGGCCGCAGGTAAAAGTTCTCAGTTTCTCCTTGGTTGTGTCAGGTGACTCGTTATAAGTCCCAACTTGCTTCTCTCAGGTCCTACTGCCTTAGAGGGCAGGTCAGCGACAGGGATGGATTTGATTCCATTAAGCACTCACACTGCCTCTGCACTCTGCCACACAATCTCTTTAGCCAATGGAATGGTAGCAGATGGAACACCAGCCGAGACTTGAAAAGCATGTGTACATTTCTACTCCTCTCTTTAATCCCTAGTACTGCTCAGAGAACAAACCCAGGCTACCCTGCTGGAGACATCTGAGAAACACATGGGATAGAGGCAAGTCATCACAGCTGAGACCATCCTGATGACCAGTTAGCAAACTGTGGACACATGAGGAAGCCACGCTGGGATTAGCTAAGCCCAGATTGACCCATAAACTCATGAAAAATAATAAATATGTATTTTTTAAAATTTATCTTTATTGTTGAAAGTATTATAGGTGTCCCATTTTCCCCCCAATTGATCCCCTCCATCTCGCTCCCACCCTCACCCCAGGCCTTCACCCCGTTATTGTCTGTGTCCATGGGTTAAGCATATACAAATATAACTTCTTTGGTTAATCTCTTCCCACCCTCCACCCCCCTTTCCCCCTTCCCTCTGAAATATGATCGCCTGTTGCATGCATCAATGTCTCTGAATCTGTTCAGTTCGTCAGATTCTTTTGTTCATTAGCTTCCTCTTAAAGGAGACCCTTCAACATTTCATGTAGTACTGGTCTGGTGGTGATGAACTCCTTTAGCTTTATCTTATCTGTGAAGCTCTTTATGTGACCTTCAATTCTAAATGATAGCTTTGCTGGGTAGAGCAATCTTGGTTGTAGTTCCATGTTTTTCATCACTTTGAATATTTCTTGCCTGCAAGGTTTCTGTTGAGAAATCAGCTGACAGTCGTATGGGTGCTCCCTTGTAGGTAAGTAACTGCTTTCTCTTGCTGCTTTTAAGATTCTCTCTTTGTCTTTAACCTTTGGCATTTTAATTATAATGTGTCTTGCTGTAGCCTCTTTGGGTTCCTCTTGTTTGGGACTCTCTGTGTTTCCTGGACTTGTAAGTCTATTTCTTTCCCCAGGTAGGGGAAGTTTTCTGGAATTATTTTTTCAAATAGTTTTTCAATTTCTTGCTCTCTTTTTTCTCCTTCTGACCCCAATAATATGAATGTTGGGCCCGTTGAAGTTGTCCCAGAGACTCCTTACACTATCTTCATATTCTGTATTCTTTTTTCTTTTTGCTCTCCTGGTTGGGTGTTTTTTATTTCCTCATGTTCCAAATTGCTGATTTGATTCTCAGCATCCTTTACTCTACTGTTGATTCCCCGTAAATTATTCTTCATTTCAGTTCATGTAGCCTTCATTTCTGATTGGTACTTTATTATGTCATTAATGGTTTCACTCATTTTCTTAATAGTCTTACTAATATCCTTGAGCATCCTTATAACCATTACTCAGAACTCTGTATCTAGTAGCTTGCTTGGTTCTATTTAATTTAGTTCCTCTTCTAGAGATTTCTTCTGTTCTTTCCTTTGTGACATGTTTCTTTGCCTCCACATTTTGGCTGCTTCCAGGTGTTTGTTTCTATGTATTAGGTAGAGCTGCTATGTCTCCTGGAATTTGTAGAGTGGCTTTGTGTAGTGGGTGTCCTGTAGGGTCCAGTGGCTCAGCCTCCCCAGTCACCTGAGCTGGGCCTTCTAGGTGCTCCCCTGTGTGGGCTGTGTGCTCTGTCCTGTTGTAGTTGAGCCTTGGTTGCTGTTGGCGTCACTGGGAGGAATTGACCCCCAGGCCAATCGGCTGGGAGGACCAGCTGCAAATACAGCCAAAGAGCTGCTGTGCTGGAGACACCCCGATGGAGCAGGATTTACTTCAGTGGGGCTTTGGTGTTCACCAGGTGTGCCCTTTGAGCGTGTCACTCATGGATGTGGTAGGGTTGTAACCCAGCGTGGTCGAGTCTGACCACCAGGTGCACTGTCTCTGTGGCCTCCCAGGAGATGCAAAGTCAGCCTCTGCCAGTGCCTTGCCCAGGGCCACCCAGCATGAGCATGAGCTACACAGCAAACCGTAGTTGGCTGCTCCTTGTGCTGGGCTTGGAGGTGCCCAGGAGAGGCCAAGCTATGAGCCAGTGCAGCTGCTGCTAGTGCCAGGCCTGGGGCCACTTATCAAGCTGTATGGGGCAGCTGCTGCTTGTTTGAGAGATTCTAGGAAAGCCCTAAGCATGAGGCTCGAGAGGCCACTTGCACAGAAAAGCCCCTGGAAATGGCCCGGATGAGCTGCAGGTGGGGGGGGCGGGGCCTCCGGGAATCACGGGGCGGGGCCAAAGGTGTGAGCCAGGTGCTGGCGATTCAAACACGGCGCCTGCCTGCCGGCTGTGCGGGAAGGACTAGCTGAAGGAGCCATGGCCTTCGCCAGCCCTTCTGCCTGGGAGGAAGCCGCCCCGCCAGCTCTCGCCCCGACTTCAGGCAGGTTGGTTCCTCCCCGAGTGTCCCAGGTCCTTTCAGGCTGCTGCCCGGCGCTGGGCTCAGAGGGAGTGCGACCGAGTGAGTCCCTGCCGGGCCCTTTAAGAGGAGCTGCTGGGGCTCCCGCAGCCTCCGTGACCCTCAGGGACAGTCCCCGCTGGTTTCACAGCTCCGAGGTATGGGGACATCTCTTCCCGGCCCTGGAGCCCTGGGCTGGGGGCCTGCTGTGGGGCTGGGACCCCTCACTCCTCCGGGAAACCTCCGCCACCGAGATTCCCTCCTGGGTTTACCCGCGGCACCGGGTATGGGCCCTGGGCCCCGTCTCCAGGATTCAGCCCGATCCGCCCGCGTCTCCGCCCCTCCTACTGGTCTCGGTGCTTCCTTAGTTCCCTAGTTGTGGGGCTTCTGTTCAGCCGGATCTCAGGAGCCTCTTAGTGACGGTGGTTCTGTATTTTAGTTGTCATTTTCATGTGGTTGCGGGAGACGGCGGGCACCACGGTTACCTGCGCTGCCATCTTGTTCCTCCCACAAATATGTGTTTTAATTCAGAGGTTTTTCAGGTTGGTTATGTAGCAATGGGTAACCGATACAGTTATCATGCGTTGGAATGGACTTTAGGCTTCGAAGTGTCTTCCCCAAGTGGCCATTGGATGCTCAGATGTTTTATGGGAACAAGGTGCACAGCACCTTCAGCATTCCCCAATCACACTCCCTTGATGCTCCTCCAGGTTCCTGGACCAGTTACTACAGTTTTTCAGGGGTGGATTGGGGGAGGCAACAAAGAGTATCCCTCCTCCCACCCAAGTTTTGAACCGAGAAATAAAATTTTAAAACTTGCAGATGAAGTAGAGTTTTTAAAATGGAGCTGATATGGGAGAATGTAGCAGGTATCTGCGGGAACGTGGGTTCCTGGATCCTGAGCCCTAGTGGGATGCGCTGGGCAGGCTACCTACTCCAGTGACTGAACGAAACACTTGCTCCTTTTAGCCAGCATTCCCTGTTTCTGGAAAGCATTTCCCCCACATTGTTGTGCGGATGGCTTTTTTATCATGTACATCTTAGCTCATAATTGACCTTCTGAGAGTGGAGCTTTACAACACGTCTACACATTCTTTGGCACTCCTCACTCCTGAGATAGGGCCCAAGTTCCCAGTCCTTGAATCCGGGCCAACCTGGAAGACTGTTAAAACCAACACAACGGCAGAAATGACTGCACAACTCACGTAACTCCTGAGGTCAAGTTAGTAAAGGTGATAGTTTCCCATTGCCTGCTGGGAACTTGCTTTTGGAGCCCTGAGCCAGGGAGTTTGAAAACTGGCCACCCTGAGGCTGCCAAGCTGGGAGGAAGCCCAAGCCACACAGAAAAGCTACAGGCTGTTGTTCCAATCAGCACTCAAAGTCCATGTCCCAGGTGACAACCAGCATCAGCCACCAAATGTGCACATGAGACACATTCAGGTGATTTTATCCCGTAGCCGTCGAGCACCCCAGTCTTATAATCCTCCCAGGTTAGGCCTAGATATCATGATGGAGACCATCTATCTCCACTCTGCCGTGCTGACTACTGAGTCCATGAGCACAGTTAAATGGTTTATTTAATTCCATTAGCTTTTGGGGTAGTTTGTTATGATGCAATAGTAATTGGAACACCCCATTTATAACGTTTTTCATAGTGCTGTCACAAACTACATTGTTGATTGATTGATTGGTTGGTTGCCTATCAAATGTAGGTGAACTCTGCCAGTACAGGGACTTGTCTGTCTCAGACCTGGACCGATGTTGGCACACAGCAGGCAGTCAATAGATATTTGTCGAATGAAGGAATGAATAAATGTCTTTTCCCTTGTAGAACAGAAATAAGAGTTTTTGAGAGAGTATTTCAGTTTTTTTATTCTTCATCTCCAGGCCCTGGGCAATAAAACTGAGGCTGTTTCTGTGAAATATAAAGTAGATCGTTCCTTTTATAATATCCAGGTGAACTATCCTGTCAAACATTCAATTATTCATTCAGTGATATGGACTGAGCTTACCCCACAAGCCAGGCATGGAATTCTCAGTAGGGATACTGAGGTAGAGAAGACTGAGGCAGTCCTCAAGGAGTGACTGTCTAGAAGGGGTTGGGACAATTTAGAGGGTGGGGAAGCAAGCATCTTTAGCAGAACTGGGCCTCAGAGGCAGGCCCCTTCAAGGGCAGGACAGTGACTGCTGTCCTCATGCCACCATATCTCCAGAGCTCCTCTGGAAGCCTGGCACAAAGCAGGGGCTCAAGAAACATTTGTTGACTTGTGCACAGAGGATATAGAGATTGTTCTGAACCGGGCAAAAAGCAAAGATGTGTGTCAGAGAGAAGGGCTACTATGCAAAAGGGAAGTCTTGTTAAATGTCTAAGTGACATTTGGTTCTCACTCCAAGTATTCTGCCCTCATAAAGAATCATTACAGAAACCAATTTAAAATACCAAGGAGCCCAGCACCAACATGCTGCTGGGTGTGTGTGTGTGTGTGTGTGTGTGTGTGTGTGTGTTTAGGCAAGCCCATTAAAATGACATGAAAAAATAATGGCATCTGCCTCATGTTTCTGCTTGGAGATAGATTCGTGCAATCTCAGCATTTTATCCTGAGCTGCTCCCCTCAGAGGAGGCACTGGGGAAGCAATTTGTATGTATTTCTTTTAACGAAGGCAAGAAGCCTTGAAGTCTATGGGTTGTCCACTTCCGTGGATCCCAGTCCAATCACGGGGAAGGTGTCAGATCTGAAGGCTTTGTGGGCTGTTAACTGCATGCAGTTTTCCCCCTGGTATTTACATCTAAGGCAATGCAAAGCCTCTGATTTTACAGCCGAGTTAGGATGCTGAGAATATTCTTGAACAGAATGTGCCTCAAATTAATTATGATAGAAAACTGAGGCCCTTCACCAGGAACAGAGGAGGTATTGAATTATTACTTGTTGAAAGAATGAGTGAGAATAACTCATAAGGTTGCTTTATGCTGTCTGTGGTTTTGTGCATTTCAGATGCAGTCTCATCCAGCTAGGCTTTATCAACATGATTTCATAGAGACAGAAAGGAAGTTTTAAAAACACAGCTCGGAGAGCAGTCACTCAGCACAGCAGGGACACAGCAGTCACTGAATTACTGAGTCCCCACTCATGGTGCTTTTTTGCCATATTGCACTTTGGTGACTACTTTTCTGGGCCTTTCTGTCCCCAGAAATATCACCATCAGAGAAGTCAAGGTGCCACCCAGAACACAGACAGAAGATGAATCAGTGGGCAGCGTTTCCTGGGGAAAGTGTGAATATCAAAATAGTGATCTCTGAACGTCCTCAGCATTTCAGCATTGCTCTCTCGTGCCATTTAATCCTCAATAACATGCCTGACAGTTTTCATGTGTGCCTCTCATCTCCCTTCTATGAAGTAGTATAATGTCTTGGGGAAAACACAGGCATTTAAGTCAGAAGGTTCCGTTTCCCAGACTTTGTAAGCCCCGGGTTCCTTATTTATAAGCTAGTGACTATCCTCTTATTGTAGAGTAAGTGTGAAGATCACATGTTATAATGTCTATAAAGGGAACTTATACATGGTCTTCCACAGAGTAAGGCAAACAAACATTAGTAGCCTGTCCTTATTGTTAAGCCAGCATATAAGATCCTTGAAGACAGAACGCTGGCACAGCGCCTTGTATATGAGAAGATTTTATGAATATTTATTGAATGACTGAATGCGTGACTAACCATGGGATGAAATAGCGTATTAATCAGGGTAACTCGAGCAGCAGAAACACATTTCAGTGGGTTATCAGAATAGAATGTTATTGCTTACTCACCTAAGAGTCCAATTTGGGTGTTCCAATCAGCAGATGGCTTTCATACACATGTTGATTTATGGACCCAGGCTCTCTCCAGCTGATATAACTTGGGCCTTGGTGTCTTTGTAGATCAGACCCAACTGCTTCTTAACACCAGGCCTGGAATAGAAGGAACATTCACCACTTCCACTCACATTCCACTGGGGAGACCTGGTCCTATGGCCACATGGGGATGCAAGGGAAGCTGAGAGGTAAGATCCCTCATTAGGCAGCTGCCTTTCAACTGTACACTGGGAAAGAGGGAGCCAATTGTTGCTGCCAAGATAGTTTTAAAAAGAAAGAGCCAGAAACTTAGAGATGGGTGAACAGATGATAATTTGAGTAGCAGGTACTTCTATAACTTGCTTTAACAAGAGACCTTACTTAATAATTAGCAAACTTAGATGCCTATAGGAAACAGGTAGCTAATATAATGAGCCAGGTGTAGGTCAGTGGGGATAAAGGGAGCTAATTGGCGAGTGCTTACCTCTCTATCTCAGGCTTCTGGAGCAGGGAGTTAGTTAAATTCATCAAACTCATGTCATAGGTCCAGACTGAACAAGAGCCCTATTTTAACTTATTTCATCTTATTTTTACTCTTAATTAGAGTGTAACATATCTACAGGACAGGGTGTAATTGTAAGTGTGCAGCTTGATGAATTTTTACAAACTAAACACACCTAGTACAGCTAGCACCCAGATCAAGAAAAAGACCATCCTCCCTATCCCAGAGTTCCTAATGCTCCTTCCAGTCAGATCTTCTCTTACTTCAAAATAAGCTAGAAGTCTGAAATTTAAAGTAAATTTTTCCTGATTTTTTAAGGCATTGTATGGTAGCCATAGAAGAGACATTTGTAGGCTAGACCTGGTGCAAGGCAACCAAGCTGCCTGCAAGTCCCTCCACTCAGACTGAGTGTCTGTTGTCCCTTGTACCTAACAAGCCACCACAAAATGTAGTGGCTTAATACAACAGGTATTTATTATTTCCCATAAGGCTGGCTAGGCTCACACAAGCCTTTGTAAACATCTAGAAGGTCATCTGGGGCCATCTAGTCTGGGATGACTTCAGTAGATGGCTCATCTCTGCTCCATGTGATGTCTCAACCTCCAGCAGGCTAGCCCAGGTTTGTTTACATGGTTGCTGCACAAAGTGTGAAGCCTATACTTAGAGGCAGGAAGGAGGTAGGAAGGTCAGAGTCAGAGAAGGAGATGTGATGGTGGAAGCAGAGGTCAGCTTGATGTGCCCAAAAACCAAGGAGTGTGGGCAGCCTCAAGAATCTGGAAAAGGCAAGGAGCAGATTCTCCCCTAGAGCCACCAGAAAGAACACAACCTTTGACTTTAACTCCATAGACCCATTTCAGATTTTGGACTTCCAGGACTATAATATAAATTTGTGATGCTTTAAGCTGCAAAGTCTGTGGCAGTTTATAATAATAGCTATAGTAAACTGATATGCCATGTTCTTGCCATGTTGCAGGCTCTGCCTTTCATAGGTCCCTGTGGATGTTCTTATGTGGTCGAGACCATTACCACCCAAGAGCCAAGCAAGCAGGCCATGCTTTGTACCCTGCATGTCAGAGACAGTCCCTCTCTGGCCCCCTTCCAGCTCTGCTCCTCCTCATGGAGCCAGGGTTCTTCCATGTCCATGCTGTTCCAGTAGGGTCTGCACAGCACTGTGGTAGCACCACCTCGATGTTTGTTAGGTGTGCCAAGTCATGACTCCCACCCTAGACCTACTGGGATGATGCCCAGGAATCTGCGTAGGCTTTTGAAATAGGCTTATGATTGATAACCACTGCTACAGGGTCTGTAGGTCTTTCTCCAGGGTTTCTCCTCCTAAGGGTAGACCATGCTAGAATGTATACAGCCTGGATGCTGAGAGACAGCTGCCTGGAAGAGGGTTGCAGAGGGTCAAACTTAGTTATATGGACTGATGTGTCTTTCTCGTTGCACAGCAGGCCCTGGTTGTGCTGGAAGGAGCCAGGGGAAGCAAGAGAAGAGAGGTTGGACTGGATTTTGTACTTAATCTCTTGTTTCCAGGGGTATCTAGTCATAACAATGAGCTGTTAGAGGGAAGATGCTTTGAATAGTACTGAATTCTGTAAACTTGGAAATTATGATCATCACCTCATTTAGGAATCAAAATCACTTTTTATGGCATGACTGTAATAATACAAATAGTTATAATAATAGTAATTATTGTACTTATAATAGTTACCATCTAATCCTGGTTCTGTAGAAGCAGATAAGGATTTACTTTGTGTGAATGGTTTATTGAGGATGTGCTCTCAGGAGGAACCTGGGAGCAGAGAAAGCAGGGCAGACGAGGGGAAGAAGCCAAGCAAGGCCGCAACTACAGGCAGAGCCCCAGCCCCAGCCCCAGCCCCAGCCCCAGCCCCAGCCCCAGCCCCAGCCCCAGCCCCAGCCCCAGCCTGATCCCAAGGGAAGCTCTGGAATGGGAGCTACACTCAATGTCTGCTACCCAAAGGCAAGAGAGTCAGGCTTTATGACTGCTGACCCCAAACTGTCTATTTGGGATGATAACTGGCAGGTGGATTCCCTGTCTGTGCAGGCAAAAAGGCTCCAGTAGCCCAGGGAAAAAGGTTTGAGGTGCAAGCTGTTAGCAGCAAAGCACACAGGACCTGGTGGGTAGGTGACCAGAAGCACTACTCTGGGTCTCGGAGGACTGGATAGGGCAGTGAAAAGTCCCTTTGGCTCTCATGAGCTCTTGTTCCATGCCAGGCATGGGCACTATTCTCAGGGCTTCCCTTGTATTTATTCAGCAAATAAATAGAAGTTAAGAACAGTTGGCATCCTCAAAAAATGTGATGCTTGAGGCATAGGGAGATGAGGTAATTAGACCAAGGGCCCACCCAGTTATGAGGTGGCTGGACTGGGGTTCAAACCCGGGTCGTGCAGTCCTCAGTCATTGCTGCCCATGTCCCCCTCTTGCCTCGGCTGTCCCTGGGATCCACCTGCTGCCCCTGCCTTGGGCTCCTTGCAGGGAAAATACTTTGAGGGGCAGTAAGAGGGTGGTTCTCCAAGTCTCCTTCATCTAGGAAGTCAGAATGAGGCTTGTGAAGAAAAGGGAATATTTTATCAACCAAGAGAAAAAGTCTCCATCTATATGCTTAATTAGGTTCGATACCCGTTTTCCTCTGAGTCTTTTCTAGTTCTTTGAAGTCAGTGAAAGCCCTGGGCATTGGAGAGGGGAAAAGAGTAGAAAGAGAATTGGGAGGAAACCTCCTACGTACATGCATAGAAAAAAGAAATCAATCGTCAATCCTTTTTAAGAGTTGAATGCAGATAAAGTCAGCTATCAACCTTATCAACATGGAAAAAGGTGCTTAAAATAAAAACTCAGGCAGTCCCCTGAAGGAAGGAAAGCTTCCATCATCGGAAGACTTTTCCTACCTTATTAAGAGCCTCCCTGCCCGCTCTCTTACTAAAATACTGAACTTGTTTGTGGTCAATTCAAAGATTCTTTGATGATTTAGATATTTTAGGGAAAGCAGAAGACTTAAAATACAGATTTGAAAATTTCAAGGAGAGATGAGGGTCATTGCTGTGGAGCAGAGTGTGCTGGGAGGGCAGGTGCAGCTGTGGTGGGTCAGGCCTGACTTTCCTATGCTTGTCCTTGGAGACCAGGCCAGTCTATCCACAGGTCCTTTCTGTGACCACATAAATATCCTGTACTTGCTGTCCTATACAGTGGCCACTAGCCACATGTGACCATTAAGCATTTAAATGTGGCTAGTGTGACTAAGGAACTGAATTTTTACTTCTACTTTATTTCAGTTCATCACGTTGACATTGTGGCTAGTAAGTACCCTATTGGACAGCTTAGCTTTAGGCCTTAACCTTTTTTGGACTTGGTATTTCAAAAAGCACCTAAAAAATAAGATCTTTATGTCCCAACTCTTTATGTACAGACGAAGAAACCAAGTGAGTCAGTTAAATTTGGTGGCATAACAAACCACCCCCGGATAGTGGCTCGAAATAACAATCACTTATTTAGTTCATGATACCATGCGTCACCAATTTGGCATGGGCATAGCTGGACAGTTTTTATTGTCTCCTAGGCTAAATTTGTGCATTTGTGGGCAGCTCCCGCTCAGCTGGGAACTGGCTGGTCTAGGATGGTGTCAGCTGGGAGGGCTCATCTCAGCCCCATGCGGTCCCTCACTCTCTCAGAGGCTCGCCTGAGCATTTTGCACATGATGGTTGGACAGGGTTCCAAGAAAGGGAGCCATAGTGTGCAAGCTCCTGAGGCGTAACCTCAGAACTGGCTCACTGTCACTGCGGCTGCATTCTATTGGCCAAAGCAAACCCCAAGACTGGGCCAGATGAAGAGGTCTGGAAATAGGGTGCTCCTCGTGGTGGGTGCCCTAGCAGAGTCACATGCAGAGTGTGGACATGCAAAAGCATGAATAATTGTGGCCACTCTTATAATCAACCATGCTGAGGCCCCAAGGGTACAGTGATGCCTGAGGTCACAAAAGAAATGTTTAGTAAGCTTGACTCTCAGACCAGGGCTGGCCCTTAGTTAATTTCTTGGATTCTCTGTATAATCCTTGCCTTTCAGTTTACCTTCAGAAAGATGGAGAGACAATGATTTCTCTGACTTCCTTCAGCTCTCAGTGTAAGTGTTGAACTTGGTGGTTGCTTGTAGGTAGGGTCTCAGCAAGGGGCAAAAACATGGGTGTGGCCAGATCTGGAGAAGTCTATGTGGAATTTCTGAGGGCTGCCTGAAGTTTATAGAAGGTCCAGTTTGGAAAGGATGGAGTTCTTCCCAGGTTTTTCTAATTTATAACCCACCTACTTCCTTTTCCTCTCATAAATATGATGTACGTGAGTGGAGTGATCTAAATATCGTCCTAGTTCCAGAGGCTTGACAGTATTTTCACATTGATCCCCCGTTTGATAAATCAAGCCTTGCAGACCTGTGAGCTGCGACGTGAATAAAATTCTCCTGGTGGAGAAAGGCCACGCTTCTGCGTGTCCAGTCCCCGCGAATCTCCGTGATGGCACTCCTGCTGAGGCGACGCCAGGCGGCAGCCACCGCGCGACTGGACTGTCAGTGCGGATTTGTGTGCTGGGCCAAAGCGCGGGCTCACCGGCCCTTACTGTGAAGTTGAATGGAAACTTGTAGGAGGGAAATTCTTCAGAGTGAAGGGGCCTTGGAGAAGGTGGCGGTAAATATGAAGGTGATGATGAAGATGATGAGCTGGAGAGAGAGGGAGAGGAGGGGGAAGGGGAGTGAGAGAGAGGGGTGCAAAGGAGAGAGGAAGAAGGTGGGGAGGGAGAGAGGAGGGGGGAGTGAAGGGGGAGCAGGAGGGCCAGCGGAGCAGGGCAGGGAAGAGGGCCTCACGGCTCCTGTTCTGAAGGCCAGGTCTCCCGGGATGCAGACCGCTGCTCTTTCCCCTGCACGACAGGCTTCCCTCTCTCAGGGCTGTGAATCCAGTGGGAGACCCCGGTTTAGAGATGGAATTGAATGTGACCCAGAGGGAAGGAGCCCTGAATTTGTTCTGTCCTCTGGGACTGTGTGGCTTCCGATGAGTTGCTTCACTTCTCCTTGTATTTGTTTTCTCACCTATAAGTAAAGGCTGGGCTATAAGAGGTGTTGCGTTTTTTGTTTGTTTTTAACTCTTCCTGGCTAGGAAATTCTACCTTCATGTGAACTTTTATGAAGAAACCTGTCCCGCAGACGAACAAGACTGCTCTGTGCTCAGCTTGAAGACAGTTGGGTTAGATCAGCTTTCTTAGGTTGGGATCTTTGGAAACAGACCCCTGGAGGAGGTTCATGAGCCAATGGTCCCTTCAGGAGGTGCTCCCAGGAAGATGTTAGGAAAGCAGGACTGGGCTGGAGAGAGGCCAAGCAAAGGTGCTGTTCAGACAAATTCCCAGCTTCAGCCTGGCCCTGTGGGTCTTCTGGAACGTTAATTATGTCCCAGAGTTTATCCCCATTGAAGTGAAGAACTGGGTTTTTATGTCCTTGGCTAGAGACCAGCCAGGAGGACATAGTGCTCATCACCTTCCCACTCTCCCTGCTGGTGAGGAAGCTTCAGCTGCCCAAGGGCAACACCCTGGAAAAGGTTATGGGGGCCACTCCTTAGCAGCAAAGCACTGCTAACCTGGGGGACTGGCACAAGCAACCAGCAGAAGGGATCCTTGGGAATTTGGCCAGGACATCAGTGAGGTCTCTTATACCATCTGTATGAGTCTTCCCAAAAGCTAAGGTCTGTGGGGAGCTATGGTCCTCAGAAAGTGAGACCATCCTAGATCCATGAATGCCTAGGCCGCCCACCAGCTGACCACATGATGGAGTCACATGATAGAGCCCAGCCCAAATCAGCAGAACGGTGGGATAGGCCCACAGAACTGTTAGCTAAATAAGCGATTGTTATTTTAAACCATTGAATGTTGGCATGCTGTGTATACAGCGAAAGCTATTGAATACAAGGGGAAGGAAATTATCTAAATCATCAGTCTAATTGCTATCCCATTAAACATCTGTAGGTAGAATCTGAATGGGGCACTGAACTTCATGAGACACCGGAGAGTTCTGCCTAGAAGGAGGCAATGAGACTGATGTCTCCCTAGTTATTGCTGAATTGATACTAGACAATCGGTCCTTTCTTTCAAATCATCCTAGCATTTCGCTGCTACTGGATTTTAACCTACTGCCTTACATTCCTCGAGGTCACTCCTATAATGGAATTTGTTCTTGAAAGATAACTCAGCTTCTTTAAAAAGAGGGCATAACATAATATGAAGGAGGAAAGAATAAAATAAAATTACATGGCTAAGCCAAAAAATGAAGGGGAATAAAAGAAGAAAAAAGGAGAAATTAATTGAACTGTGCTTCAAATGATTGGCTTGGTGACCAGCTTCTTATACAGTGAAGATTCCAGTAGGGAGGTTAGGCCAATAACTCATACATATCTGTGACATCTCCGAGGACTTTAATTAAAGTTATTTTTAAGCTTCAGAAAAGTCCAAAATACAAAAGTTTAGTTCAGTGTGACCTTTCTGGAGATTTTGTAGCTCGTGTGTGCATTAAGGATGTATCCTAATTTGTCTGAACTGAGGTACCTAACACTCTGCTTGACTTCATTGCTCCCTTGAATCACCATATTTGCATAAAAATTAACATGAAAAGTGTGGTGAGCCTCTAGGCAGATGGAGGCCTTTGACTAATTAGATGAGAACGGGACAACTTTGGAAACATACTTCAGAACAGATTTAGTGCTGACAATGCTCTGTGAATATGGGAACACAGTGTCATTTTCCTGGGACTTGGAAGGGAGGAGCCACCAGTCTCAGAAGTCTGGTATCTTGGCTTTAGAGGAGCAACTGAGAGTCTGGTCAAGGCCCCTTTGGGCTCCACATGTGACAGTCCTATTTGAAAAGCTCCCAGAATGCCTTCTCAGTTCTTGT
This sequence comes from Miniopterus schreibersii, assembly GCF_964146895.1. NCBI lineage: Eukaryota > Metazoa > Chordata > Mammalia > Chiroptera > Miniopteridae > Miniopterus > Miniopterus schreibersii. Next base: position 70,093,528 of record NC_138110.1, read on the forward strand.
TAGCACCTTTCTTTGTCTTCTCCCTGACTCTGAGGACCGGAGATTTTCTGTCCTGTCAGTCCCAGACCCTGTCCTTGATTTCTTACACATACCAGATGCATACCTGGTTGTTCTCGCATCTGGACCACTCATGTCTTGGTGTGTAAAAGAATCACCTGAAGGTCTTGTTAAACCCAGAAACTGGGATCATATTCCCAGGTGTTTGGATTCAGGGCATCTGGGTTGGGGCCTAAGGTCTTACATTTCTAACCAGCTCCCAGATAGCTCTGCTTTAAGGAAGTAATACATTGACCTAACCACAGGGTTTCAAACTGGCCCCTTACACATCAATTCTAGCCCACAGACCAGTTTTATTTTCCTTGTTAATATTATAAAGGGAAAATTACCCCCAAATATCTAGATGTTTTGTCTTCTTTCGTAAATAAAAACATCTGTCATTGTCAGTGGTGCCAATTGCCTTGACATTAGTACCAAAATCCCCGTTTAGAGGGGAAATGTATTCTTGAATTTGCCACAGTCCCCACTAACCCCTCTCATACTATACCAGGCCCACTTCCATTGTTTCTTTTATGTGTTGGTCTCCATTTGCCCCTAAGTTTGCGTACCCTAATTTAAGTTTTCATAATATTAACTTCACAGGCAACATACTTGCATTTTTACAAGGCTTTCAGGTGATGATGCCTTAATTCAGAGGTGTGATACTGATGGTGGAAATCTCAAGCTGCAGTGGTCAGGTGCTGTAGAGGATGTGGGGCTTTTCTAAGGACCTTGCAGAACAGTCATCTGCCATGTCTCCATAAGGAGGTTAACCAGGTTTTCCAAAAGTTGACATGTAATACTGTGGAGATAGATAAGAAAAGTCTATGTTTGCCTTCTTGGGAAGGAAGAGCCTTTATAAAACCAGGTTCTTTTTTATACAATGAACCTGGGTTAATAGAGACTTACACTCTAGGGTTCTGCTCATGGAAAACTCCATTTTCTCCTTCCATTTCTCTTTCCTCAGTTCTTTGAAAGGTGCCATGTATAGTTGACTACAGTTTCTGGAGTATTGCCTGGGTTCAAATTCTGGCCTGGCAATTTACTTTCTGTATTGCCTTGGTTAAATTACTGAGCATTGAAGTATTTTGGCTTCCCCACGCATAAATCACTCCAACCTCATGGGGTTAAATGTGATGATTAAATGAGATAAGGCATGTAAAGGTCATAGAACAGTATGATGCCTAGTGAATACTTGATAAATGTCATTACCATCTGCTTCCCATTGTAGAAAGTACATTGGCAGAGGGATCAAGCCAACTTAAGCTCAACTTTCTATCCTACCAGGTATTGGTCATGTGACTTTGAGAAATGTTGCCCTTTCTTTTATTCATTTCTTCAACAGATATTTCTTAAATCTGTATTTCCTCATTGGTCAAATGAAGATGATAGAGTCTACTTTATAGAGTACCTGTAAAGATTAAATAAGATAATCCATATATAATAGTGTCCGACATGTGAAAAGCACTTAATAATGTTAGGTTGGTTGACATGAAATGGGTATTTTTGTAAGTCAGAAGTGGCTGAACTAACAGCTTTCTTCAGTTTGAACTATACAAGCAGTTGTATTATTGATTTTAATGCTGTTGTTGCTGTATTATTCCTGTTAACTCCACAAGGGGTATATCAGTTAGCTATTGCTGTGAAAAAAATCTCGAAACTCAGAGGGATAAAACAATGAACCTTATTACTTATTAGTAGTCTGTGGACCAGCTGGGTGGTTCTGCTATTCTAGGCCAGACCTGGGCTTGCTCATGAGTCTGTAATCATCTGATAGAACGAATGGGGCTGACTGGTCTTGCCTGGCCTCACTCACTTATGCACTCACTTATGTGGGACGATAGGGTGACTGGGCCATGTGCCTCATCTTTTAGCTGGCTAGTCTGGGCTTATTCCTGAGGGGATGACCAAGTTCCAATAAGAGTGCAAGACCTGTTCAGCCCAGGCTTGGTACTAGCCTAGTACCACTTCCGCCCAAGTCTTTCAGTCAAAACCAGTCACATGGCCAAACCCAGATTCAAGAGTTGAGGAAACAGATTCCACCCTTTGATAGGAGGGGCTGAAAAGTCACATTCCCAAGGGCAGGCATACAAGGAAGGGAGGAGAATTTAGGCTGTGCGTGCTTGTTATTGTTTATCAGTCTAAGACAGGTACAAATAATATTTGTGTTTCCTTTGCCTCATCACTTATATTACTTCTTTAACTGAAAGAATGATTTTTGAGAAGCATTAAAAATCTCCAGCCTTGGATTGTTAGGTATTTTTATCTTCCTGTCCTTTGCCTCTCCTGCAGTTTTAGGAGGTCTGGCTGGGACATGTGTGGGCGGTCTTCTTTAGCACCTTGAAGACTCTCTCTCTATTAAAATACAAGAAGCAGAATCACCACTATAAGAAAATAAAGTAACTACATAACAACGTGGTTGGATGAACTCAGGGGCCACTTGCAGATGAAAAACACAGGTGCTCTTGATATTCTTTTTACCCAGCACCTCTAATCACCAGAAGCACTTTAAAGAAGACACTGCTAAATGCATAGTAGTCATCATAAAGAGGGGAAAAAGATATCTGGTTTCTCCAATGTTTAAGGCCTCGGTTAGAATGAACTTGTTAAGACTTTAGAGATTGAAATAATAAAGGCCAAAATTGTTGTGTGATTCTGTATCTGCATTAAACTGTTTTCTTCTCTCAACATTCTGATGAAGTTATTAATACGATTCCCATGCCAGTGGTTTAAGAAGATGGAGGCACAGAAGAATTAGAAACTCTCCCAAAGTCATACAGCTAAGAAGTGTGAGAGTCAGGATTTGAGCTAAGGAACCCTCGGTTGGGAGCTATGCACTTAACCAATATCAAATTTGCAGTAAAGGAAATGATTATCCTCTTTCTACCCAAATGATATTTAGTCTTTTTCAGTTCTCCTAAAGATTCAGAATCCATGACTAAAACCAGTGACTTGAGAGAGGCAGGTTGCAGCTCAGTATAAAAACAAAAACATATCCCAACTTTTAAGAGTTGCCCAACAATGAAATGTGTTGTGAGGCAGGGGCTCCCAGATACAACTGAACATCACTGACATAAGAACTGAAGTCTCAGAAACTGGGTTCAGATCCTGGCTCTTCAGTTTCTTACTGTGTGAAAGTGTCTAGGCACCTAAGTCATCTTTAGCCTCAGTTGCACCATTTTAAAGAGCAAACAACAAAAACAACAAAAAATAACAACAACAAAAAACAACTGTAAGTAACTCCATAAATTGGTGTGAGGCTAAAGTAATATATTTAAAGCTCATGATTCATTATCTATCACTATCAACGATTCATTTCCTTTCATCTACCATCATAGGAGTTACCCAACAGAGCTTACAAGACCTTTTACATGAACAGGAGCCTAGGGATTCTGTGTCAGGAAGGGGTTAGTTTAGCTACTTGGTACTAAAAGCATCACCTGAGAGCTTGTTACATATGCAAATTCATGAGCTCCAGTTTTGACCTTCTGAATCCTGTCATCTTGGGGTGGAGCCCAGCAATCTGTGTTCTTCAGGTGATCCCCATACTCTATACACCTTGCAGTACACTGGCCTAGGTGACCTCCGGGAATGCTTCCAGCTTTAATTCCGTGGTTCCTGTTAACCCTCCCTCACAACCACCCATCTAGTAATTGCTACCATTTGTTGAATACTTCTGCTCAAACATGTGACTAAATACTTTGCATGCATTCATTTAATCTTGCACCAGTGGAGCTATTATCACCCATACTCTACAGATCAGGAAACAGAAGTTAAAGAAGGCAGACTAGGATTTTGACCTGAGTCAATTTGGAGCTCTAGCTACTAAACAATCTGCTAAATTAATCATAATTCTCATAACTCTAAGAAGGACCCAGAGGGGAGCTATTTGTCTTCAAATCTATTCATCTGATAATGGAATGAGATAAAGAAATTAAGCTAATGATCCCAGACAAGTCATAGAGAAGGTCCATCTGGAAGGTCACTGGCTGATAATCTGAGTCCTCTCTAGAATCGAAGATGCTGAGAGGTCACGGGGCTGCAGAGAAGGGGGCCTGGCAGTTCCTCCCAGAGGATGCTCAGGGAGGAGTGACCTGGTAGATGGAAATGCTGCCTTAAGTGCCCCACAATTGAGAAATGCAGATATAGGCAATTGTTTTTTCCTAGCTATAAATAAAATAATCCTAAAAGAAAAGGGAGAAATAGCAGTTGCGGGGGAGCTTCACTCCTGTTCTCCCCTCCTCCATCAGCTGCTCTGGATGACAAAGCGAGGAGTTGGTTTAAAACGCTTCCCTCCACCTGCTCCCTTTTCTGCTGGTGATGTCTCTACAGGGAACAGGTCTGCAAGCCGAATTATGCTCAGCTGAGCCTGCAGAGGAGGTGCCTGCCTATCTTTCTGCTCTGTGGTCCTGATGTCAAAGAAACCAGCAGCACAGATCCAGACAGTCTGTGGAGGGAGAGAGACCTTGTGTCCCATCACCCTGGGGTCCTTACCTCCCCTTTGTGTCTTTTAGCCACATGGGTGTATGTGTCTTTATTGTGGTGCTCTTGAACCGAACTTGCAAGTGTGTTTGAGGTCTGCCTGTATAGACAGTGGTCAGGATTTTGGACGATTGGAGAAGATGTCTGTTGGGCCCAACTCAAACCATCTCCAGCACCAGAATTCCACACGAACACCATCAGTCCTTTGGCAAAGCATTCTTAGGCTTGTAAAATGGCAAGTACTCCTGAAGATGGAAACATACCAAGCCTCCCCTCTCAGTTGAATCTTCATGGTCAAAAGTCACTGTCAACAAAGATGATTTTGATGGCTTTGAGGAGGAAAAATAAAAAACTGTAGACTTTTGCTCCTCACTGTGTGATTCTGGGTCAGCAGCGTTGAGCCTCTTGGGTACCTGTTAGAAATACAGAGTGTTGGGCCACTGTCTCAGACCTCCTAAATCAGAATGCATGTTTTAAAACATCCCCAGGTGATTTGTGTGCATACTAAAGTTTGAGAAGCACTGATCTAAACGTCCGAGACTGAAACGGGGCCACCTAGCAGCCACATGGGGGAAAGGAAAAGAGCCAAAGGAAGAGCTAGTTCAGCCTGGTGAGCACACATAATCTGGGAATGTAGGCAAAGTCCTTAAAATGTTTGCAGAGCAGAAAGAAGCTGAAAGATCAAAGCTGAATCTCTAACCATGGGTCAACTTTTAGATCAATAGCAACATCTCTTGGTGGCCTCACGGGGACAAAACCCTGTACCTCCAGTGAACAATAATGAAGATAAGGATGCCATTGCCTAAGTAATCTTCTACAGCAAAATGCTGGTTAACAGAACACTTCCAAGTGTGGTGCTGTGATAAATTGTAAGTCATCGAGGCATCCACCCAGAACACATTTTGGTTTGCAGCCTCTGTTGAATGTTTTTCATGAGGAGCTTGACTTAGAACCAACCTATGAGCTTCCTGGAACCTTGCCTCGATGGCTGAGGTCCAGGAGTCTTCAGGTTCTTGATTCTGAAGGTGGAGAAGGATCATTGTTTTGGGCACTGTAGGTGGAGGAGGTATGGAAGGGCAGGGCTGGAAAAGCCTGTACTGAGACCTGCGGACCCTCTGTGGAGTTTCTTCTGATTAATTCAGCCAAGCCTGCCACAAACCCTTGAGAAGGGACTTATCTACATGGACTATGTTGCCTCTCATTGTGTGGAATTAGAGATAAAAGTTCAAATTAAGTTATATTCTTGTTCTTAAAACATTACCATAAATCAATATTTTAGTAATTTCAGTTAAATCTCATAGACATACACTCAGGGTTTGTCATGTCCAGTGGAACTTGAGCTGATTTAGATTCTCTGGTACCAACTTCGTAATCAGCGACTTTGCAGGTATGATCTGAAATGCACAGGAACGGGGGCCCTACTTTATGGGAGTCCACAGTGCATCCCACTGCAAAGGGAGGTGACTTTGTAATTCAGATCACCCTCAGGATGAGTTGCGGTTCCAGGTTAGAGTCTATCATCTTCCATGAAATGGAACATACCTACAGGATAATTAACATAAATAGAAATGTTGAATCCTAATGAGATACACAGAGACTGCTCTGGACCTATGGTATCTTATTGCTGATGTCCTCCATGCTATTTATAGAAGATATAAACCTCTTCACCACCTTTGATTCGGTCCTCCTGTATTTCATCCTGTTTTAAACTCTTGAAGATTAGTCTCTCATACCCATATAGAGCAAAAACTAGAGACCCTGGAGGGTGGCAGCAATTTATAAAATGAAAATAGGTAAGCTTTAAAGTAAATAAAATAGATATGAACTACTTAGTGAAATGAAATGAGAAAATTCAAATGAGGTACTTATCTGGTGCACAATCTCATCAGGTCTAGATTTTCAGGGAGAGGCCATCTCTCTTGTTTACAAGCAAGGTTCTTATTGCACAAGGTTTACCATGTGTACCTCTTCCCAGCCATGAGGGCCCACCTGTAATAACCTCAAAGGTTGTATCTGAATTATGAACATTTGAGGGCCCATGGACGGGTCTCTGTCCAAAAGCCTGGATGAATTCCTTTAATCACTGCCCTTCACATTACCAAGGAATGAGATCTGCCCATGTTCCCTTTCCTTCACTCATTTACGCAGATTCTATTCTAGAGATAAGGCAGGTCCTGCTTTTCCTGGGTTTACAGTCTAGGATACAACCAACATACATTCCATAAATCTACAACTAAAATCATGAGAATGGAAGAGGTTACTAAGATAAAGTGTAACTAGGGTAGGTGGGCTACCTATTGGCCATGACAGTCAAGGAGGGTGAGGTCTAGACAAAACAGCAAGAACAAAGGCCCTGAGGCAAAAATGAGTTTGGCATGTGTATTGTTTTTTTTTTTAACAAGTTTTTATAGCTTAGTATAGTACCAGGAACTGATCTAAGCACTGTGAAAATAATATATCATTTAATTCTCAAAGAAACCCTGTGAGATACAGTACTAGTATTATTTGGAAGATGCTACATTTTACATATGAGAATGTTGTAGCACAGACAGCTAAAGTAGTTTGCCCAAAGTGACAGAGCTGGTTAATTGTGGAGCCAGGACTCAAATCCATGTCCAATCCCAGGGTCTGTGTTCATAACCTCTTTTCTGGTGGTTCCCCAACTGCTGAACATTGGAATACTTTGGGGATCTTTATTTATTTAAAAACTTTTTAAATTACAGTTGCTATACAATATTATATTAGTTTAGGTGTACAACATAGCGATTAGACATTTCTATAACTTATGAAGTGACCACCCTGATAAGTCTAGTGCCCGCCTAACACCATACATAGTTATTACAATATTATTGACTATATTCCCTGTGCTGTACCTTACATCCCCATGACTGTGTTTATAATTGGCAATTTTGCACTACTTAATCCCGTTCACCATTTTCACCCACCTTCCCAATCCTGCGTCCCATCTGGCTCTCATCAGTTTGTTCTCTATGAGTTTGTTTCTGTCTTGTTTGTTCACTTAGTTGTTTGTTTGTTTGTTTTAATTCCACATATAAGTGAAATCATATGATATTTGTCTTCATCCGTTTGACTTATTTCACTTGGCATAATACCCTCTAGGTCCATCTGTGTTGTGGATCTTTATAAGCTACTGATGACTGGTGACCTCCATCAACCATTTGGCTGTAGTCGGGGTGGGCTGAGAGTTGGGCATTGAGATGTTTAAAAGCTCCCAGGTGATTGGAATGTATAGCAGATTTGGAGACTAAGGACACTGTGCTGTCCCACTTAGCATTTGAGCATTTGAGAGCCTGTAAGAACACCAGGGTGTCCAGGCTTAATGAGCAAGGGAAGGACTTGCATTCCCTCTCAAAAGTCACCCTGTTGGTTGACTTTTGCCTTTTTATCTATTTGCCAGAATCAAAGGCATCCACACTGAAGAAGTCATGGTCTATTTTGAATCAAGTGGACCATGGTTACATCCTTAATATTATTCACATCAGTGGTGCATGCTTGCTCTTCATGCCAGCTGCACAGCCACCTTGCTGCCTGACGTCAGGAGAGCATCCCACAAAGCCCATCAGATGCCTCTGGCAGGAGCAGGAGCAGGCAGAGCTAGATGATGATATTAACCCATCATCTTAATAGTCCATTTACTATTTTCTGCAGAAGTTGGTGCTCAAAGTTGACCCTGGTTCTTCCTCACTCCACCAATGGGCTGATTTGTACTCATGCTACAAATTGCTGTTCCCATTCACCATAAAGTTGGGTGAAACTGGCTAATAGCTGACCTCTGACAGTGGGGGAAAGTCCATTGTATCTGCATTGTGATCACAGCATGAAAACCTAGAGAGACCCCAGGGAATTTATTTTGTCTATAGGCACCATGGAACTAGGTAGGGACAAGAATTATGTCATTGGCTCTGATATGTAGCCCAGACACATTCCTAATATCTCTCCAAGGTGGGAGCTAAGGTATTTTTCTGGTGTCAAAGTTCTGTTTGGTAGAACTCAGAGCATGATCAGTGCTTACTGTGGGCCTTGGCTTCAGTTTTGACTGGGGTGTGGGGAGATGGTTTGGGCATCTGCAACAGGCCTTCTGGAGTGTCCTACACCTGCAAGAGGGAAATGACTGCTCTGGAGGCTGAGGAAATGCTGATTAAATAAGAGCACAGGGAAGCTGAGAGAACTTCTCGGCACCACCTTTGCTGAGTTGCTGAACTGGAATTGGAACTGGAATTGGAAACGAGGGAGTCTTTGCCAGGCGTGCCTGATTAAACTCCACACCCCTATTCACGTGGAAGGAAGCCTTCCAAGGACTCTTAAGTGAGCAGTGAAGCGAAGAAAGGAGGTGATTAAGGCACAGATGCCAAGAGCAGGCTCTATATTACTTACAATCCTACAGCGTAACATTGTATGTGATTATAATGTTTCACGAGGGTAGCAAAGGCTGCACTGTAAAATGCCCCATCAAAGTCCCAGCTGGCGAACCAGGGATTATGAAACAAAGCTGCAGGTCGGAAGCCAGTGTCATCCACAGTCTCCATTCATGTTGTGTACAATTAGCATTCACATGTAATGGCTCACAGCTGACTCCCAGTGTAAGGATTTATGGGGCTTTCCACAGAGCAAAATGTCAGATACACATCAAAGACACTTGATTTGTGTGTGTCCCTCCAAGAGTCCTCAGATTATGACATACTTAGGACCAAGATGAGCTTTATTTGGTCCTAACTTCAAACACTTTGGAGAGCTCATGAAAAGTAATATGTTAAGGTAAAGTTTTAAAATGTCGGTGGTATGTGATAAGCATTAACTAAGTTAATTAAATGACAGACATTTATGGGTTCCAGCCTGTGAGCTGTGGAGAAGGGATTGTGGTGAAGGGGAAGTGGGACGATTCACACTCTTGGCAGGATTGGAGGAGCCAGGCATCTATTACATGGAGTATAAGTCTTTGTGTGTTTGTATGTGCATGTGTGTGTACTCATGTGCTACTTAATGATAGAGATACATTCTGAGAAATGCATCATAAGGCAGTTTCATCCCTGTGTGAACATCATGGAGTGCACTTACACTAACCTAGATGGTATAGCCCACTACACGCCAAGGCTATACAGTATGCCATTCTTGTATATGAGGTTCATTGTTGACCAAAATATTGTTAGGTGGCACAATTGTGTACAGGGTGTCCCAAAAAATGTATACACACCTTAAGAGCTGATAGCTCAATTTTGAAAATGAATTTTAACAAACACTGCCTTTATAATTATTCAAAGTGTGCAAAAACACTTTTGGGGACATCCTATATACGTGTGTTTGTGTATATATGCATATGTATGTATATACAAATGTTTTTAATTGAATGTATATGCTAATCAGTTGAATAAAAAAGTTTACTGATTTCTCATTGGCTTTCTGCCATTTTCTATTTTTTTAATCAACGAACACTAGAACATTAGTAATAACTACCAGGGTCCTTCTCTTTGAAATTAAAGGAATTAATTCCTGTGTTAATGACGGGGTGGTAATGAAACCAAGCACAGACAATGTGGGAGAATGTACATCTGCCCTGTCTTTCTCCTGGCTGGGGAAATTCTAGGTGGAAAATTCTAGATCTGCCACGAGATCCTGGTCTGAATCAAGCCATTGGCCAGACTGATGGGACTCAGAGGGCCAGGTCCTGCAGGGCTGGTCCACACTGGGGGGAGAGGAAAACTCTCACCTTAGGATTTTGGAAGAATGAATCCAGGGAGGGAAAAGTTTGGTGCTGACATTTCTGAAGTGCAATGGGTCTGGTTGAGTGGAGAATGAAGAGAGTTGTAAGAAAGGGAAGAGAGAGAAGACAGTGGGGAAGCTACTATAGATGTGAAATGTAGGGAAGGACAAAAAAAAGACAAATATTAGCAAACAAGAATTAAAGGTGTCTTAAAAGTTAAAATGGACTAATGGAATCCCCTTTCAAGAGAATTCTGGAAGGATTCACCTTGCATTGCAGATGCTGTTTGGCTGATGGGTTATTATTTCCTTGAGTATAACACCAAGCAGGAATGAACTTTAGGGTAGAAGCCATGGGAATCCTTCTCTTATATAGGTTACGATGACTCTGCAATCTCTGTCTTTTCTCTTTTTTCTTGCCAGACTGATACCCCATGAGACTGGAGAAGCCTTTTGGACCTAAGGGGCTAGAATCTCTAACACGGCAACTAGATTTGGACCTTGTCATTCTTAACCAATGAATATTAAAGACTTTGGTTTTAGTCAGTGTAACTTTCTGCCAGTAGCTGAGGTATAATTCTAGGTAATAGATCAGCGAAAGAGGTCGTGAGAGGAAAGAAATTAGGGTATTATATTTGCTGTCATTTTTGAGGGAAGGGGAAGTGTTGACCAGAATTTGGGAGTGAACAGCTTGCCTTTGCAGATGGTCAGAGCCATTATTAAGGGGAGCCAAGGGTCAATCATGACATGAGGCAATCCGATATTAATTTGGAGTTATGGAAGCCCAGGATGTGCTGCCAACCGTAAGCTCCGTGCCATGTTCATCTTCCTGCCAAAGGTGAGTGTGGCCATGAAACACCAAATGCACACTGGTGCCCACGGTCAAGAGGAAGGTAAAGGGCGTGAGGGACACTTCTAATAATCTGCCTCACCAGAGAGAAGGCTGAGTGTATACAAAACTGAGAAACTCACGTGAAGTAGAAACCTTAAGACTCAGGGGCCTTGGTTGTTTTTTTCCTTTTTTTTTAAAAAAATATGTTTTTATTGATTTCAGAGAGAAGAGAGGGAGAGAGAGAGAGATGGAAACATTAATGATGAGAGAGAATCATCAATCAGCTGCCTCCTGTACTGGGCCCTGACCTGGAATCAAACCATGACCTCCTGTTTATGGGTTGATGCTCAACCACTGAGCAATACCAGCTGGGCAGTTTTTCTTCATTTGTTCTCAAAGCATCCTCTAATTTTCATTCCTAGTACTCTTTACAATTACAACTGATTTTTGAGTAATTATTTGTTAAATGTTTTTCTTTTTATATATTTTGGAAATTTACCCTTTCAGCTGTATCATTGGCAAATATGTTCTCCCATATAGTGGGTTCCCTTTTCATTTTGATGATGGTTTCTTTTGCTGTGCAGGAACTTTTTAGTGTGATGTAGTCCCATTTGTTTATTTTTCCCTTTGTTTGTATTTCACAATACATGCTCTAGGAGATGTATTGCCGAAAATTCTGCTACGTGAGATGTCTGATATTTTTCTGCCTATGGTTTCTTCTAGGATTTTTATGGTTTCACTACTAACATTTAAATCTTTAATCCATTTTGAGTTTATTCTTGTGTATGGTGTAATTTGGTGGTCTACTTTCATCTTTTTGCAATTTTCACAACACTGTTTATTGAAGAGACTGTCTTTACTCCATTGTATGTTCTTGCCTCCTTTTGTCAAATATCAACTGACCATAATGGTGTGGGTCTATTTCTGGGGTCTCTGTTCGATTCCATTTTTCTGTGTGCTGGTTCTTGTGCCAGTACCAGGCTGTTTTGATTACAATGGTTTTGTATGTAGTACAGCTTGATATCTGGTATTGTGATCCCTCCAAATTTGTTCTTTTTCTCAAGATTGCTGTGGCTATTCGGTGTCTTTTTGGTTCCATATAAATTTTGGGGTTATTTGTTCTAGACCTGTGAAGTATACTGTTGGTATTTTCATAGGGAGTGTTGAATCTATAGATGGCTTTGGGTAGTATGGACATTTAATGATGTTAATTCCTCCAATCCATGAACACGGTATATGCTTCCACTTGTTTGTATCTTCCTCTATTTCTTTTTTCAATGTCCTATAGTTTTCTGAGTACAGGTTTTTTACTTCTTTTGTTGTTGTTGCAATGGTAAATGGGATTGTCTTTTTAGTTTCTCTTTCTGAGAGTTCATTATTGGTGTACAAAAATGCCATCAATTCATTTTTTAAGTCTAGTAGTTTCTTGGTGGAGTCTTTAGGGTTTTCTATGTACAATATCATGCCATCTGCAAATAATGATAATTTTACTCCCTCCTTTCCAGTTTGGATACCTTTTGTCTTTTCTTCTTGTCTGATTGCTGTGGCTAGGACTTCCACTGACATCACTGGATAGATCTGGCAGACAAAAAATCAACAAGGAAACAGTGGCCTTAAATGATACACTAGATCAAATGGATCTAGTTGATAGTCACAGAGCATTTCATCCCAAAGTGGCAGAATATACATTCTCCTCCAGTGCACATGGAACATTTTCAGATAGATCACAAAACAAGAGGTTGCAAAAACAAGTCTATACACGTTCAAGAAGATTGACATCATATCAAGCATCTTCTTGGATCACAATGGCATGAAACTGGAAATAAACTTCAATTAAAAAACCTCAAAAACATTCAAATACGTGGAGACTAAAGACCATGTTATTAAACAATGAATGGGTTACCAATGATGAGCATTATGTCCTCAGTCTCTGTGTTTTGTTTAGGTTAAAACTATTCCCATTGACCATACCCTCTTTTAGTCATCTATCTGAAATAGCAGACAAGCCAATCCATGTCCCCACTGTACCACTCCAGTACTTGGTAAAACCCAGATATATGAAACAATTCTGTGGCCGAATATGGCCTCCTGTTCTGTCTCATCCTCACCTCCCTCACCCTTGTGTCATCCCCTGAGGGACCCCTCAAATAACCCCAAATTCCACAATACAGAGTTTGAATATCACTGACCTATGTATGCCATTAGTTTAACCTCCAGCTTCCATCCCAGGGCTCATTTGTCCTTGCTCATTTCCTTTTTGCTTTTCCTCAAATTCAGTCAATCGGTATGAATAAATTGGGCACAAACAGTCCCTACACTTCAGTCTTTCCATTTCCCTGTTTGGATGGTGTAATTTCCCCCATGTGAGTCAATGATGTTTATAGCCCTAGAACTTGGCATGCTTTGTTGTCTTTCAGTCACGTGAGGGACACAGACCAAGTCAGGACGGGCTATGATAGATAATTCTACATTAAGTTGCTTCATCTTTCTTGTGCTAATAGCGAGAGACTTCCCTATCTGAAGACGGAACGTCACACCAGTTGTGTAATGGTTTCAGTGCGGCAGATTCCTCACCTTTCCTCCATTCTCCTTAACCACTGTTGCTCCGAGTGCCTGCAGCAGTCTCATTGTTATGTTAGGAAACAGGATATTTGCACATACCGTAGAGCAGTGCTTTTCCGCCTTGAATGTGCACACAAATCACCTCGACGTCTGTTTAAATGCAGATTCTGTTTCAGCAGGTGGGACCGAGATCTTCCATTCCATCAATCTCCCAAGCGATGCTGATGCTTCTGGTCTAGGGGCCACTATTTACCAAGCCAAGTTCTAGAAGACCCAGTCTTACCCACAATGGTGGAACTTACCGCTTTTCCTAGAGCTCTAATTGCGCAGTTTCTTGCCTCTGTCCTTTGGAGCACATTTCTTCATCATCCATCCCCTAAACATGGGTGTTCACTTCTGCTATACTTGTGATCACACTACTTGTACTCATTCAATGAGCCAGTCATCATTGAGCGCCTACCATGAGCTTGACACCATGCTGGGCACTATGGATACACCCATGAACAAGATTATCCCTGTTCACATAGAACCTATAGTCTAAAGAGAAAAACAGTTTTTTCTTCTTGTCTGATCTCTGTGGCTAAAACTTCCAGTACTATGTTGAATAAGAGTGGTGAAAGCAAACACCCTTGTCTTGTTCCTGTTCTTCAGGGAAACACTTCTAGTTTTTGCCCATTGAGTATGATGTTGGCTGTAGGTTTGTCATATATGGCCTTTATTATGTTGAGGTGTGATCCCTCTATTCCCACTTTGCTGAGAATTTTTATAAATGGGTGGTGGATTTCATTGAATGATTTTTCTATGTATATTGATATGATCATGTGATTCTTATCCTTCATTTTATTTATGTGATGTATCACATTTATTGATTCGCAAATATTGTACCAGGCTGCATCTTCAGAATAAATTCCACTTGGTCACAGGGTATGATTGTTTCAAAGTATTGCTGGATACAATTTACTAATATTTTGTTGAGGGTTTTAGCATCTATGTTCATCAGGGATATTGGCCTGTAATTTTCTTTCTTCATAGTATCTTTATCTGGTTTTGGAATTAGGATAATGCTGGCTTCATAAAAAGAGCTTGGAAGTGTTCCTTCTTCTTGAATTTTTGGGAATAGTTTGAGGAGGATAGGTGATAGCTCATCTTTGAATATTTGGCAAAACTCTCCTGTAATCCATCTAGTTCAGGACTTTTGTTCGCTGGGGTCTCTGTTCTGTTCCACTTGTCTATATGCCTGTTCTTGTGCCAGTACCAGGCTCTTTTGATCACAACGGCTTTGTAGTACAGTTTGATATCTGGCATTGTGATTCCTCCAATTTTGTTCTTTTTCTCAAGATTGCTGTGGCTATTTGGGGTCTTTTTTGGTTCTGAATTATTCTTTAAACTTTTTTAAAATTGGTTTTACTAGGTATAGTTTGCATATAATAAAATTCACCAATTTTAAGTTTACAGTTTGGTGAGTTTTAATGAATGCATGTGGTCATGTAATGACCATCACAGCTGAAATATAGCAAATTTCCATCACCCCTCAAAGTTTGCTCATATCATATGCACCTTTAACTAAACTTTTTATTGAAGCAAAACATACATGCAGAAAAAGCACAAGCCATCCTGGGATTTTCATGAAGTGTGTCCATCATTTAAATCAAGAAGTAGAACAGTAGGGTTCCCACATGTCTCTTCTCCCTAGTGGTAACCACTAATCTGGCTTTCATCACCATCAATTAATTGCCTGTTTTTGAATGTTAATATAAGTGGAATAATATAATGAGTATTCCATCGCATCTGGTTTCTTTTGTTAAACACTGTGCTGTGAGATTTCCTCACATCGTTACATCGAGTTGTAGCTCATTTATTCTCATTGTTAGTACTCCTATTGTATGAATATGCCGCTATTTATTTATCTATTCTATTCTATTCCTGGGGAACACTTGGGTTCTTTCCAGTTTGGGACTACCATGAACAGACCTGCTCTGAACATTCTGGTACATGTTTGCTTGCATTTTTTGATAGCTTTGCTTTTTATAGGGGATAGTAGGAATACAATAGAATAAAAAACTGGCCATTCATCTTGACTCAATTAACTATTTGGGGCAAAACAACAAGAGTTTTCAGAGGAGATTTTACCTCATTGAAAATGAAATCTCAGTTTTGTATTTGCTCCACTTAATGAGAAAAAGAAAATAAAGAGTGTAATATAAAATTTGAGAGGCAGGTTACTGAGATGGTCAAATTGTTCTTCACATCCGAGCTCTGTGTATCTGCCTTTCCTCCTTCCCTCCCTCTTTCCTTTTTTCTTCTGCCCTTTTCTCCCTTTCTCCCTTCCAATCATTTAAAAATGAATATTAATTTCAAAGACTGAGTTAAGTTATTTTCAGATGGGGGTTATTTTTCATGAAAGTGAAGATAAAGTCAAGTGATTTTTCAACTTGCTCTACATGGCTACTTTTCCTAGGAAATAGTTTTGGGCTTTCATAAACATCAAGTCATTTTTGCTATCTCAAATTTTGTTCTGCTTATTACATCCTTCCAGACAGGTCTCGATAAGCAGCAGTGAAGGCCACGACAGCCACCATCATCCACATCCTCTCCATTACTAAAACCTGGGTAGCCCAGCCAGTAGTGGCAACCTAACATTTCATCTGCCATTGTCCATGGGCAAGCTTCAATTTGAACTGCCCAGGCCACAAAGTGATCTACAAATGGCAGGTTGCAGGCTGTTATTTTACAGACTGTAAGCTAGTCTGAAAGTCTTGGTCCTTCTAAGGAAGGCCCTTTGTCCAAAACTGAAATTCTTTTATACAAGGAGACTGGAGGACTGTCTTCCTATGTCGCATATGCCACATGCATTTTAAGAGGGGGAAATGCAAATTCAAGTTGCTTCTGGTTCTTTCCTTGGGCAAGCCACCAGTTAACCCATTTTTGAAAGGTCCTTCCTACCCGTGTAGGCCTGTAGGGCACATGTGGGGTCAGCTCTGCAGTGTCCACCCCCATTTGTCCTTTCTCAAGAACCCTTAATGACCCAGTTGGGCTGATCCCCACTCACTGCTTCACAGTGGCCCCAGATGGGGTAAGTCAACTGTACCTTAGCCTCCCATCTGATCATCCTTGGCCATATGTTATAAGTCGGGCTGATCAGTCCAGCACAGCTCATTTCTGAACTTTTGGTTTGAGCTATTGGAACAGCAGACCACCTCTCTCCATTTGGTAGGATTTGGGACTGGATGTTGGATCCGGGGGTTGCTGGCAGCTTTCTCTCTGCACGGCTGTGGGCTGTGGCGAGTAGAAGCAACACCAAGGAAGCGGTGTTGCCATGTTTAGGCTCTGCCATGTCTCCACTCTTCCAAGGGAAGCTGGAAACAAGTTCCTTCTTCCTTCCTTTCAGCTGTGTCCATTTCAGTAAACACAGGCCCACTTTCAGCAACTGCACCGAGGACCTCTGAGTGCCTGGAGAAGCTGACTAAGCCTCCGTTTAGGGTAACTTCAAATCCAGTTTGCAAAACAAGCCTCGAAGTGGAACTGCGGGTTGGGGTTTGTGTTTATTGCCCTTAGTGCAGATTGGACTCTGAACCACACAGCGCTTGGTGCTACAATCTCATTCTCTTTGAGGCAGAAAACTCACTCAGTAGAAGTTGTTTGCATTTCTATTTGAGCAGCCTGGAGACAAATATAGTGAAATGAATAGCCTTTTAATTTAATTGGCTTCCCAGTGTGAATCCAAAAATAAAAGGCACGATCCACCTTGGAGCTACTGCAAAAATCACTGAGATCCAAAGCCCAGCACAGACCCTACCCCCTAGAATGTAAGCATCTTTCTCACTGATGCCAGACCTCCCACAAAAACTTGGGCAGGGTGGGAGTCTGGTCCCAAATCAGCATTTGTGTCTATTTATTGTTGATTAGTTGCAATTGTCTTTTCTTCTTAAAATATAAACTGTGCATGATAGAAATAAAGAAAAAGTGCTATTAAATATTTGTGTACTTTTTAATTATTAAAAAATATGTTTTTATTAATTTTTTTTTAGAGAGAGAGAAAAACATTGAGAGAGAAGCATTGATTGGCGGCCTCCTGCATGCCCCCTCCTGAGGATCGATCCTGAAACCCTGGCATGTGCCCTGACCAGGAATCGAACTGGCCATCTCTTGGTGCATGGGACGATGCTCATCCAACTAAGCCACACTGGCCAGGGCTATTTCTGTACTTTTACAAGTCAAAATAGAGCCCATGAAGAGAAACAAATCTAATACATTTTAACTTTTAACGTGAAAGTAGGAGAGGATATCATGGCATGGCTAGAGTGAGAGCCGGGTTCCATGCTGCCTGGAAGTCCTTCGGACATCTCAATGTTCTGCCTCTGAGAGCTAGATCCTGTTGGAAAGTCCTGGGGTTAATCTTGCCTTTAGGTTGGAAGTGAAGAAAAGGGGAGTGGTAAATCGTGTCTGGGTTACAGACCAACCTTCTAAGTTCTTTATGCAATGGAAACACATCTAAGAATACCAGCATCTCATGGTCACCTCTGCAGCAGGATTTTGGTGAGAAGGCCTGTGAAGTGGTACCTGATGTTGCTGGAAAGGGAAAGAAAAGCTGATGGGGAGGAATAGTAGCCTCCGAGGAGAACAGATATTTCTCCAAAAGGCCTTTCCTTGCTCTCTGACTAAAAGGGCCACACGTGTCTAATTCTCTGAAATTTCTGCCTTAGGTTGAATAATATGTTCTCCAGAATTATGGTGGAAATCAAATGCTGAAGGAAAAAATAATAGAAACATCATTAAAACAAGTCCTTTTTTTAAAAAAAAATAAGAGGACAAGTTGCACGATTTGGCTGAACCGGGGGTGGCAGTGAGGAGATCTGTCAGCACCTCCTGCGTAGCTTAGAGCCCCCTGCTTGATTCAACTCCTTTCCCTCCAGTAGGAAACGCAAGCTGAGCTCCACCTCACAGCCCTTCCTGGACCTGTCCTTGCGAGGAGCAGGACCAATTCCCTTCTTGGAAGGATCGTCTTTTAACCCAGGTTTTATTCTCTCCCCCAAGACCACAGTCCTGGGCAGACCTGTATAGGAGGCTATAGTGGATTTTGGTTTAGTCACATACCCCACCAGGCTTTCTGGCTGTCTCTCTTGCCTCCCAGCCTCTCGTCTGGTTCCCTGCCATCCTCAGCTCACTCTCTACTTGTGTTCAGCTCTCTAGCGCATTGTCCCATTTAATGCTCAAAACACGCTCATGAGGCAGGCAAAATCATTTGCCCCATCTTACAGATAAGAAAGTGAGCCTTGGAGAAGTCACCATCCCCGGTTGCCACGGCGCTCACATTTTAGTTGGAATTTTCTGAATACGGAGCTGCTGTGTGACCCTCAGGACTGTATCTCTATTAGACAAGTTCCAGGTGCTAGGAGGGAATGGGGACATTGATGTTCCTTAGGTGAATCACTGGTGCATGGGCCCCACCTGCACAGGCTCGTGCTAGTGGAGGAGGGAGGGAGTCTGTTTGCCTTGGAGAAGTGGTGATAAGCTTAGGAACAGTAAAAGTGGGGACTGATTCTCAGACTTTGCAAACAAGTCCCTTTATTTTGGAAAACACTTGTCATCCCCCCTTGATGTCCAGTGTCACATTGAAAGAGGCATAGTTAGAAAGCAGGTCTGGCAGTAAAAAACAGGTTTCACTGCTCTACCATCCCTCTCTTGTAACAAAGGCGGGCGCTGCTTTGGGCTTCAGGTTTTTTCCATCTGTGGCATGAGGCCTTTTCATGAAATGTTTGCTAAGGTCCCTATTTTAGCTAAATTTCTGCCTGCTCCTTGAGAAAAGGAATTGAATTCCATTTCGTATGCATGGTACAAATTGGAAACTTTGGGCAGAAAGGTTTCCGATTCCCACCTCCCAACTATTGCCTTTATCTCTCTCACCTTTGGGATCGTTCCTGACTTCCTTCTTGGTCTGTTAATAATTAATAGCACGGGCGTTTATAAGCCAGTGGTAATATGTTTTGATTTTATTGTTTCCTTTCATGAATTATGGATATCATTAAAAAGTGATTTTATTAAAAGTCCAAGGAGGAATGGAAGTTGGTGGGAGGTCAGAGGCGACTAGAGGGCACACGATCTTGCTTTGCCATCATCTGTCAGGTTTAATAAACAGCTTTCAGCTTGAAGGAGTTTGAAGCTGCTGGTAGCTCCCGCTCTTTCTGCACGTCTCCCTTCATGGGTGGGAAGACACAGCCACAGCTGGAATACAAATTTAAACTAAAGCCTAGAAATCCTCCATCTGCCAGGGGAGCAGGCTCCACATAAAGCTGGTCTCTCTTAGATGCCATTCAAGAGGGTAAAGCTCTGAATTGCTTCTAAGTCAACACACTGGAATTCTGTACAGATCTACAATCACAGAACTGAAGGTCTGCCATGGACGTCCTCTCTGACCAGCCATGTGACTTTGAGCAAAGCAATGAACCTACATGTTTCTTATCTCTAAGTTGTTAAAATGATACCAGACTCATCCAGGTAATTGTTTTGAGAATAAAATGAAATTGTAAATGTTAAAGCAAAACAAAAAATCTGTTACTTGAAAGACACCATTAAGAAAATGGTCACAAACTGAAGGAAAATATTTGTTAAGCATCCCTAACAAAGGACTTGTATCTAGAATATATAAATAACTCTTCCAGCCCAATAAAAAGAAAAAAAAGTAAATTAAAAATGGGTAAAGTGTTTGAATAGACACTTTACAAATATATATGAATGGCAAATAAGCATACAAAAATGCTCAACATTAATCATCATGAAAATGCAAATTAAATCCATGAGATATTATTATATAACTATGAGAATGTCTAAATTTTTAAAAATAGGAAAGACTGACAATACCAAGTACTGGCAATGATGTGGGACAGCTGGAACTCCCCTATGTGTTGTTGGGACGCAAAATGAAACAGCCACTCTGAAAACAGCTTGGCAACTTCTTATAATGTTAAATATACACTTACCATAGGACTCAACCATTTCATTCCTAGGTATTTACCCAAGAAAAGTGAAACTTGTTGACACAAAGGCCTGAATGTGAATGTTCAGAGCAACCTCATTCATAATTACTCAAAACTGGAAACAGCCGGAATGTTCATCAACTGGTGATGGATAAACTACTAATGACACATTCATACAACTGAATACCCTTGTATTTTCCCTCCTCTCCCCTTAACCACTACCCTGCAGTTAGTATTTCCTGGGGATAACCTCCCAAATAAGCCACTTGTAATTAAATCCTTGTCTCAAGGTCCTCTTCTGGAGGACCCCTACCCGAGACAGTAACCAGCTCCACCTAAAACAGAAGCAGGCTGCCCAGTGGTCAGCCGTTCCCCCCGGAGCAGAATCAGGGCCCCACCAGCTTAGGGAGCCCTCATTTCTCTGCGCATCCTTGCCTGTGATCTTACACGTGTATAATGCAGCACATGCCTTCTGTCGGTGGAAGTACTGAATGGTCATTTGTTTCTAGAGGACAATTTTGGCAGTAAATATAGTTTCAAAGATGCCTGTTATTTTCAGTTTAGTTCTTGCATTTCTAGAAATGAACTGAAAGAAAACAAATGAGGTTCTGTGCAGTATTTGGCTCTGAGACTTTGCATTGAAGCTCTATTTAAAATATCAGAGAATTGGAAGCAACCTGGCTGTCAACAACAGGATATGTATGGGAAGACGATAGCACACTCACATAACGGAATACTTTGAAGTCACTAAAAATAATGTTAAAGGGTAACATTCTTATAGAAGATGTTTGTAGTCTATTATGAGGTGCAAGTGACAGGTCATAAAGCAACGAATAGAGATCTTATTTATTTCAGTTTTGTAGTAAGTAAAGGAAATTTCTGCTAGAATCTTGCCCATACACAGAAAGGCCTGACCCCTGCATAACCCGTAGCCTGCGTGAGCCTTCAACAACTTACACTGAGCCGGGTTGAGAACTTCACTCCAGTATTAAGCTGGAGATGCAGATGCTATCTTGTGTGTGACGTCATACAGGGATGATCGCCGATACCAACGGGCGACTTTTCAATCCAGCCCCCATCTGTAACCAATCGCAAAGTGCCTTTGGGATCCTCTCTTATTTGGAAAAGCCTTCCTCCCTCTTGCCTTCTGTGTGGCTCTCAGGCTACCCATTAGGAGGCCTGATTAACTCCCCCAGAAGGATCCAGCTTTCCTAGTCCAGCATGCTAAGGTCAGCCTCCACAGAGACCATTTTTAGGCTTTAGTTATTCTTTGACGTATTTGAATACACTTGTTCACCAGCTATAGTCAAACAAATATTCTCTACAAGTCTTCTCTGAATACCTTTCGTGTGCCTTATACCTGTGCAGTGGAAAACATATAACTCTGAGTAACTGGCCCGTGGGGACAGAGGGCCTGGAGGAAATAATTGGAATCAGAAGTGAACATTTTTCTGCCTCCTACCTGCTCTCCTCTCTTCCCTCTTTCACTTTTTTTGTGTGCCTGTGTTAGGTACCAGATGAGCCATGGTCAAAGAGAGTCATCCATCTTCAAAGAGAATATTGTAAAAGTGGTGGGGCTTTGGGAAAGAGCTGGAGAAAAATGAAAATAAATAGTTCAGAGTCTATTCCATGAATGGGTGTACAAGAGATATAAAACTCAGAGAGTTTTTGAACCATTTGAACTAATCTTGCCAATTAACAGCTGGGGGATAAAGCCTAGAAAGATTCAATAATTTTCTAAAGTCTAACAGCTAGCAAGTAATGAGTAAGGATAATTAAGTATTTGCATTAAGTAGATCCTCAAAAGTTTTCTGTTTATTAATTCAAGGGAGAACCACCCTCTCGTTGCACGTCCCCCCTTTTATCTTAATTTAAAGTAGGCAAAAGTAGGTGGGTTTGCATTAAAGTCATTCATGAGCTTGGGGGAATCCTTTTCAGAGTGATTATAAATCCAGGCTATGGACTAAGATCACCTGAAGGACATTTACAAAATACCAAGTGTCACATTGCATCCTTTGCAAGTTCTGACTCAGCAAGTTTGGGGTGGGGCCTAGGGAAAAGTAGTTTTAAATTGCTAGCCAGGTTATTCTCCAGGCAGCCAAACGGCTCTGGGCTCTGGGTTTGACAAACCCTCGGGCAACCTGGGACCTGGCAGGAATGCAAAGTGGGATAGACAGGAAATTTACTCACAGGATTCAGATCACTTCTTCCTTCCAGAGCAAATTCATTTTCTGCCCTGGTTGGAGTATGCTCTCAAAGGAACAAATGGAGTGCACGCCTGCACAGGAGTTTGCTGGTTTGGGTGGAGATGGATTTGGGACCTGGGAAGCAGTCTTCCAGCTCCTCTTCTACAATAAAGAAAACAGAACAATAGGCTGGAACATGTTTCTGTCAGAGATGAGCACTACTGTGACTTTGCTCTTGTTTTATTGTAGATTATGCCTTTCACCGTTCCCCATTTTACTTAAAAGCCCTTTTCCTCTCCTCTCTAATATAAGCTCACATCACAATATTTTGTCTTCTTTTCTAATAAAAAGCGGGGCTTCACTGTTCAGTAAGACTGACAGGTTTCCTCATCATTTGTTTGATTAAAGACTCTGGAAACTTTTAGGATTCCTGCTGATGGATTCTTCCCACGTTTGAATGAAATGCAAAACAAAGGCTTCAGGTGCCAAGGGGAAGGCAGGTGTGTTTATATTGATGCTATCTATAGCTGCTGTTTATTTCGCTCTTCGGGAATGGGTTTCTTCATGCTGCAAACTTTAAGATTGTGAAACATAAGGATAATATTTGGTCGAAATGATCTTCTGCCCTGCCAGTGTGGCTCAGCGGTTGAGCATCGACCTAGGATCCAGGAGATCGCGGTTCCATTCCCGGTCAGGGCACATGCCCAGGTTGTGGGATCCCCAGTAGGGGGCGGGCAAGAGGCAGCTAACCAATGATGCTCATCATTGATGTTTCTATCTCTCTCCCTCCCTCTCCCTTCTTCTCTCTGAAATCAACACAGGCAGGTTTTTTAAAAAATGACTTTCTGTCTTCTCATCTTTGCCCACTTTGGACCTTGAGCCGGTCATGTTCCTAGAGGTATAGTATGGTGAGCCTGAATTGGAGGTCCCATTAGTGGGCAAGCTGGAGACCCTGTCTATCTTGAAGACCTTGGGATTACTGGTAGCAGAAGGAAGCCTCTAGGCCAGGGGTTGGCAAACTTTTCCATAAATGGCCAGTTAGTAAATATCTTTAGCTTTGTTGTTGGGCTCTGTCACAATTACTCAGCTCTGCCATTGTAATGGGAAAGCAACCATAGACGAATGAATGTGGCTGTATTTCAATAAAGCTTTATTTACAAGAACAGGTGGCTGGGATGGATTTGGCCTGTGGGCCATAGTTTGCTGACCTCTGGTCTAGGACATTGGGAATGTTCATGGTTAACCTACAGAAGGGCACCATAGTAAGTGTGATCACCGGACAGTTCTGAGTGTGAATCCTACATTGTCCACTAACTAGCTATGTGACCTTGGAGTAGTTCCCGAAACTCTGTGAGCCATAATGATTGCGGCAGTTAAATGGTAATAAAATCTCCACCTTGTAGGTGTGCTGGAAAGAGGTCTGGTTCAAGTCCTGGAATGATCTTTAACCACTTGTGGGAACCTGGCCAAGGCATTTACATCACTAAACGAGAAATCAGACGTCAAATGCTGGGGCCCAGGGGCCGTGTTCAGGTAGCTGATGGGTTTTATTTGGCTCACTCTGTGTTTTAAAGACTTTTTTAACACTGAGTATGGAATGTTTTTACATATATTGTGTGCTTTTGATTCACGTCTCACTACTACTCTGTCGCCTATGGCCGGATAGCTTCACTTTTTAAAATGTTCTGCCTGGTGCCTAGAGGCATTCCAGTTTGTGACTCCATGATTGGAAGGACTCTGAAGACTCTTCCAACTCAGAAAGAACATGACTGCCACTCTCAGAGGATGATGCCAAATGTGGTTTTCAGTCTATCTTTCTGAAGAATAAGCCATCCAAAACAGAGTGGTCAAAAAACACCTAAACAAAAACATGTCTTGCTTCTCTCGAGTGCAGGAGCTGGCCAGGCTTTTCTGCTGATACAGGCCGGGCCCAGTTGATCTCTCTGGACTCTCTTATGCATTTGTTGTATAAAAATTAATATAGGAGACCTCAACCAAAACTGGAGTAGAGAGGGACTGTAGAGGAGTCCTCATGCCCTAACGCTCATCATTGGTTGCCCCAAACAGCAACTAATGTGCCTTGCATCTCCAACAGGAAGATGTTTTCTACTCCACTACCCCAGCAGGGGGAAGGAGGATTTTCTTCTCCCCCAGCAACAGCCCAGCCAATGAAAAGCCATCACATATCAACATGCCTGTTTCCTCCAATGGACTCTTTGTTTATAATAGCTCCTCTCAACTTCCACTTTCTCTATAAAAGGACATTTCCTTCCTTTGTTCTCCAGACCTGCCTCTGGTTTTGCCATCACTTGCATGCTTGAATTGCAATTCCCTGCTATTCCTTGCAATTCTCTGCTATTCCTGAGTAAACCATTATTTGCTGGTAAGATAACTTTTATTTTTAGGGTCAGCAGTTATCAGCTGGGGAATGGCTGGCATAGGTCTGCCTCAGCCGAGATAACTCCAATGTCCTCCAGGCATCTCTATAAGCCTCTAACAGAACAACTAAGGCATGTACCCAGAGAAGAAAGGGAGAGAGCAGATACCATGCTTCTATAAGCTTCTGCTTGCATCAAGTTTGCTACTCTCCTCTTGGCCAAAATAAGTCACACGGCCTAGTTTAGAGTCTGTGTGGGAGATCACTTCCAAAGGAACAAGGAGGAGTGGAAAATTGGGGCTCTTAATGCAATAGATCTATCACAAATATTAAAGTGATGGTCTGTATGAGAGTCATGGAGGCACCATTACTCTCTTTGTCATTGCTGAAAAATTTGGTAACTTTCAAAAAACAGAATGGGAATGTGCTCAGATAGCATTGAACTTAGGCGTGATTGAGTGTGTGTGTGTGTGGAAGGGGTGATGTTGCTTAATTCTTTTTTTTCCCTTTAAACCAAGAGGAAAGAGAGTTTTGGAGACCTTTGAAAATTCCTCAGTCCTCTTGGGAACTATAAGAGGATGATATTAAGGACTCTATCAACTAGCCAATCTTTTCCCAAATATTTCGATTTTGACGTCAAGAGCTGTCTGCTTTCTTAGCTTGGAATTCATCTTCCGAAAATTGGTCATATTTTTTAGACACAAGGCAAGAAAAAAGCATTTATTTTAAAAGTAAGAATGACTAACAACAACAGAAAATAAAAAAAGAAATAAAACGTACCACCACCACCAAAACATGGACTGGCTATTTTTGGAAAACAAAAATTGTGAGTTTTCCACAGACTCTGTTCAAGTAAAGATAGTAATAGACATGAACTAATTCTGATTCTGTAAATCTTTTCCTTTGCATACAAGTGCTGCCACTGAAGTCCCATAGGTAAGCATCTGAGATGAAATGGAAGGCTGAAATGTGGAGACTCCATATCACTTCCATCTATTTTTTAGAGTACAATGAGGAAAAAAAACCCCATATTTTTACAAAGCATTGTTGACAATTTTTTAAGGGACGTAAACAACGCCAAAGCACAGAACTTTCAGTCTGTTCTCACAGCCACTTCATGTTGCTCAGTGCTTAGTAACACAGAAAAATAACGAGAAGAATTCCACAGCTGAGAAAGTGGAATCCACCAAATGTCAGAGCTGAGAGAGCTGAGTCCACTGAGGTGAGGCTGAGACCCTTGGTGCCCAAAGTGTGGTCCATGCATAAGCAGCACCCAGGAGCTTGTCTTCACCCAAACTTGGGTGCACCTGACCTGCTGAATCAGTCGGCATTTTATCAAGACCCCAGAGATTTGTATGCACATTAGCATTTGAGAAGCACTGGTTTATAATTAATTATGTTATAAATTAGAGGCTACATCTGGATTTGTTTTTTTTTGTAATGAGCACATCTATCACTTCACATAGTTAACTTTGTGTGTGTGTGTGCATGTAGATTGCTTAAGATCTACTCTCAGTAACTTTCAAGTATACAGTATGATATTATGACCCTCTGGATTTAATAGAGACGTTGATCTTACACATTAATTTGTAGACCGCTTTAATAAAGGCCCTGGATCTAATATCATCTGCAAGCCTCAGTGTTTGTAGCTGTTGAATGGGACTTATAACTCTCTCATAAACTTTTCAAAGGAGTTGAGGCAATCAAGCTGTAGGTATAACAAAGTGATCCAAATCAAATGAAGAGATATATAAGTATTGGGTCTGGTTATTTTATTAAGGAAGTGCTTGGATCTAAACAGTTCAGCTAAGTACAAGTCCTAAACACCAAGGAAACTAATGAAGTCAGGACCTGCTGTCCTGTCTTTATACTCTTATGAATGTCCAACCACCACCCAGGGTAGCTGGCATTCTAGAAAACTGTGGCATCTACAAATCTGCTCCATCTGTCAGTGATGACCTTTCATTTCAAAGGAGGCTCTTAACACCTGGCACTTGATTCCTTAAGATTTTGTTGCTGGAAATGTCCTCTGACCAGTAATATCAGCACCTCCTGGGGGCTTGTTGGCTATATAAGACCTCCAGCCTGAGCTCCAATCTTCTGAACCAGAACCTGCATTTTGACAAGATTCTCCCTGATTCTTGGACAAGTAATGTTTGAGAAGCACTGATCTAAATGAGTATTTCTCAGTCTTGGCTGCTCATTAGAATTCCTTAGAGGACTTTAAAAATACCAAAGCCTAGGCCCCACCCTAAGCCAATTAAATTAGAATCTTTGGGAGTGACTGCGGCATTTGTATACAGTTGACCCTTGAACAACTTGGTTTGAACTGCACTGGTCCACTTATACGTGTATTATTTTCAATAAATACATACTGTGCTATAAATGTATTTTGTCTTCCTTATGATTTTCTTAACATTTTCTTTTCTCTACCTTACTTTATTGTAAGAATACAGTATATAATACATATAACATACAAAATATGTGTTAGCTGCTTGTATTATCAGTAAGGCTTCTAGCCAACAGTAGGCTATAAGTTGTTTTTGGGAGTCAAAGTTATATGTGGGTTTACAACTGCATGGGTGTCAGTGCCCCTAACCCCCACATTGTTCAAGGGTCAACTGTATTTTTAAAGCTACTAGATGGTACTTTGAGATACTATTTGAGGGTGCACAGTGAGACCTGGAAAAAGGCCAGGAAAAGTCAAATTGCAAAAGCCTTAGAAATATTTGGCATTTGAAGTGAATTGAAGTTTGGGTGTGAGAGGAATAGAAAAAAAGAATGATGGCAGAGAAAGAAAGTTGAGTCAAGTGGAATCTCAGTTGTGGAAATGGCTGAGGGACTTTGGGGAGAAGCAAGCCCACACATTGAATGTGAAGTTACATGTGTTTCTGTGATATAAAAACTTCTGTCTTCCCAGAACTGTAGTAAAGACTGAAACTGGACACAACGGGTCCAGGCTGCCTGTCGCCATTTCAGCGAATTAAGCAGAGACAAAGTTGAATCAAATATGAGCATTTATTCCATTTTTGCCAGCGAATGGGAAAGCAGTGGGATTTGTCCACATAAAATCTGCTCTGCCCTTCCCGTATTACCTGGCTGGTTATATGGGGCTGAATGCAAGGGAGAAGGGGGGGGAGGTGAGGATGGCTGCAGGGTCTGTGGTCCTTATGTCTCCTTCCAGGATCTTGAAATCTGATAAAAAGGCAGTGAATTTTCAATGCTGTTAAAACCCAGTTCCCCCAGGTCCTAGGACCTGTGAATGGCTGGCATTCCTCAGGTCAGGTCCCAGAGCGGGGGTCAGGCTCCAGCCACAGCAACCAAATCAAAGCGCATCCTGTCCTTTGTTCTCAAAATGTATTTTCTTTTCTGAGCAATGGACCCATCCAGGCCCAAAGGTGTCTCATCTTTTTACAGCTCTGTTTTTCTTCTTGCAACACATCCCCCAGTTTCCCAGGGTCTGTTGGAAAACTTCTTGTCTGTAATTAATAAAGAGAATAATTATTAAACAGCTACGGTCCTTTTCCTATTAGGTGCCCTCCCCCCTTTCACAGTCACTGTTAACAGCATGAGCAACATCTCTGCCCCCAACAAGATGACAGGTGGTTGGCTTATTTTATGGAAAATAAAGACAAGGGCTGAGCCCAGTGCCTGAGTTTATATAGAAAATATACATTGAAAGTGGGCAGTGATATAGATTGCCAGATAAAATACAGAATGCCTGATTAAATTTTAATTTCAGATAAACAATGAAAACCTTTTTAGTGTAAGTATGTACTATATGATATCTGAACTACCTGAAATTTAAATTGAGCTGGGTACCCTGTATTTTTATTTACTTAATCCAGCAACTTTATGATGAGCCCTAAAGTGGTTCATGAGGAACAGAAGCTGAGGTCTGAGGCCATCATAAAAGAATGGTAGTGTTGAGTTGGCAAAAATCATGCCAAAGACATTGCGCTTAAAAGTAACTGAGGCATCTTACCTACGTTTGGTTTGAATAAGAACTGCTTTTTATTCACTCTCCATTTTCCAATTCTCTTGGGTTTCCTCTCCCCCATTGGCCTTTGCGTTCCCTTTGTTTATTTTTAAAAGTGAACTTTTCCTTGACTTGGTGTTTGTTGTTTTCCCAGGGACCTCCAGTTCTCACAAAAGAAAAGCTCTTATTCGTAAAGTTAATTCACATTCGTTGGTATTTTGGAATGACTCTTATTTATTTACCACCTTCTAGTGCACCACAGAACTGGAAATATGTCCATAAATTTACATCTGTAAAGTGCTCCCCTTCTTCTCTGTTTTGTGATAGACAATTTCCTGGGGCAATAAACAGAGTTTGCGCTGGGTGTGGTGAGAAACATGTGGGGGTGGAGATGGAAAACAACAGCAAAATGAAAACAGGAATTCTGTCAGAAACCAGCCCCACCAGCAACCCTCTCTCCCTGTGCTGGCTACAAAGAGCTTTTTCAGATGGGGCGGTGCGCAGGCAGGGGATGGCTCTCAAAACCACCAAGTCTGTTTATGTAGATAGTGTATTCTTTTCAAAGCTGCCTGAAGTGGAGCCTGGCGAAGTGCTTCTCGAGAGCTCCGAGGGTTCATTCCTTGCTTGCGTGACAGAGAGAGGAATGGGACAGACCAGTGGTTCTCAAGGTGTGATCTGTAGATCAGCAGCATCAGCACCACCTGTGGACTTACTCGTGTGGACAGAAAAGGGACCACGGACTCAACCTGAGAAACTCAGGGGAGCCTGTGTGGTGGCCGTGACACACTTAGAGACCCAGAGCAACCACACAGGATGGTCCGAACAGAAAGATTCCTGACTAAAAGCGGGTCACGGTGGGTAGTCATGTCCTAGGCCTATAGCTTCCAGGCAAAGGTAATTTTTATCTTAAGTGAGCCTGTGTTTTTGCATCTAAGATCACATACCTTTGAAATGTTGATCTTCTTTTCCAGACCCGTCAACGTACAAGCGTAGGCACCAGAGCAGAAGATCTCAGAACCCCTCGTTGTTAACTTGTTAACCGCACCCCCCCCCCCCATGTGCCGTAAATGTTAACTACCCTGTACCCACCTGTGCAAAAGGAATGTGTTTCTCCATTTTGCTTTCTTTCCGATTGCAGAGATTTCCCCACTTTGCCTTCTCCGGCCTCCTTAATCTACCACCAGTGAATTTCACGTAACCCCCCTTACTCTGCCTCCTTTGATTCTAATGTAAAAAATAAGCTGCAAAACTGCTGTTCTGCAGAGCATTTTCTCAACCTGTTGAGATTTTGCTTCTTGGCTATTGTTGTCCTTTGGGTCAAATAAACTCATAACAATCCTCTACAGGTTTGGACATTTCTTATGTTGACGTTAGAATGTAGACTCTCAGGTCTTCGAACTCAGAAACTCGGAGTGGGCCCAGCAATCCATTTAACAAGCCAGCCACGCAATTCAGGCCCTCAGTGTACCCTAAAGTTTGAGAACCACGAGGACAGACAACTTTACTTTTTCACCCTTGCTGAAAAAACTTGATCTCTGCTGCCAGGGTCCTCCGTCTTGGGGAACGTGGATACCCTGGGCCGTCAAGACAAGGTGGGAGGAGGGGTCCTTTTCACCTGGGATCTCTTTTCCTTTAGTTGGATGACAAAAAAGGGCCCAGGATAGATAAGGACGGAAGGAGAACACAGAAATGAAACATACAAAGCCTACAGAAATTCCAGGTAGATAGTAAAATTTATATCCAGAGCAAAAATTAGTTGAAATAGAGTTTAACATTTTTATTTAAATATTGCATGGACCGATAATAATAATGACTACTATTTATTATTAACAAATGACACACACTGCACTAAACATGATTCAAACCTATGTCATTTGTTGAGCAGGACACTACTCAGTAGGTACTATGGAGATTCACATATAAGTGATGGAGTGAGTCTTGCCCATGAGTCCACAGCCCTGGAATCGGGCTTTGAACAGGCGAACTCTCACACCAGTCCTTCTTGGCCGTGGCTGTCTTCTGGACTCACTGAGGGAGCTTTAAGAAGTATGGATACTTGAGTCCCAGCCCCAGGGATCCTGCTGTATTAGGTCTGGGGTACAAGCCTGAGCATCAGGATTTTATAAGCTCTGCTGAGGTTCTAGTGTGAAGCCAGGACTGAGGGCCACTGTCTTACGGGGTCTGTAGCTAAGTAGTTCTGAATCCCAGATGCAAATTGGAATCACCTGTTTCCTCTTTAAACCACACCAGCTGTCAGGGCCGTTTCCTGAGCTGGGGCCCAAACATCACATTGTTCTGTGGGGCCAGGGTGGGAATCACTGCTCCAGCTCTGAACTGTGCTGGGAGCAGAGCGGGTAGACAAGCTGGGCTTGCATATGGCCCAGGCCCTGACCTGTGACTCCTATAAAGTCCTCACTGGGAATCAGCCTGGGCTGCCTCAGAACAGCAGGAGTCAGACGGTTCAGTTCAGGATTGCTGACGATTTAAATCAGTGCCGTGTGTGGGTGTGTGCGTGTATGTATGTGGCTTATAAGGAGAGAGACGTATTAAAAATAGGCTTCGTTCCCCCTGTTGAAAATAAGGGAAGAGGTTCCCTTCTCTCCGTTTTTGCCAGAACATTTACTTTAGAAAATGTCAGAACATTTACCTTTAGAAACTAAATAAGCCTTTTGTCAGCTTTATGATCCAGGCATGTCTTTCTTAAGGACCTGGAAACCATCCCTTCGGAAGTGAACCCCCTGCCCCCCGGGCTCTGTGGGCGGGAGGAGTCTGGCTTCTGTGGGCACCCGCACAGGCTCCCCGCACAGGCTCCGAGGCTGTGAACCCACCTCCTGTCCTGAGGAGCGCAGTTACTATTTCCCTCTGGATGAAGTCAGTCAGCTGACACAGAGGGTCCCCCCCCACCCAGTCAAGTTAGGATGAACTCTGTGGCCAGCAGTGCTGTCAAGTCCCCTTACCGGAGGCCTGGCTGCTGTTTATCTTGAAAATGGGCATGTACTTGATGATGGGCTTGGCTATAAAGGGGGAGTGCAATTTCTTTCTGCCTTTGCAGCCTCTTGGAGGGTGCCTGTGGTGAGGCTGCCTTTTCTCTCTACTGAACTTCGTAGAGATGATTTCTGGACTGTGAGAAGATTTAAAAATAAACAACTATATTTCCCCTACAGTGTGTGTGTGTGTGCACACATGCATGCTCACATGTGTGTATGCTTTTGTTTGAATGTGCCTGTGTTGAGGGTGAGGGACTTAGCATGTTAAGATTCCCATCCCCCCTTCATTTCCACTCTATGTCTCATTTCTGCAGCGTTTATCACTTTTTTTAATTTCCGCTTTTCATGCAAAGTTTACTTGAGAAGAGGCTTTGCTCTATTTTAAAAACAGATTTGAGCACCAGTGAACTTAGTTTGTCTGGAGTCCCCTCCAGCGCTGACATTCCAGCGATCTACGGCTCATGCTAGGACCTTAGCCTCCACCCTCCTGGAGATGCGTGACACACCAGAGTACCACGCGCCAGGGGAGCAGGAAGGGGGCCCTGTCCCACCCCCCGAGGAGAGAGGGGTGCTCCTGGAATTGCTCCTGGTGCTGGTGTATCTGGACGGCAGAGGACAGACACACAGAAGAGACAAGGAAGCAGGCCGCAGAGAGGCGGTGGTAGAAGGGGAATGTTGAAGGATCTTCGGTTTGGAAACAGCTCTATCTCTTCTGGAGCCTGAGACACATGTTTCTTGCCTCATGTATAACAGTGTTTCCAAAGTCCACGGATAAACAGACTGGAATAATATTTGAGCTGATGAGAATGGATGCAGCTGAGTTTGACTTTTAATAAAATAGCCAGACACAGTGACCTCCAGAACTGCTTCTGATGGCCCCAGTAGACGTACAAGACAATTATTAGTTGATGGGTGCTCTGTTTTCTCATTTCTTGTCACTCTCACCATTGCTATCATAAGTTTAGTGACTCAGTGGGGATCTGTGTTGGAGAGAGTGAACACCAGACCTCCCAGATTCTCTACCCTTCCACCCACCACCCCAACAAAAAGCCTCATTGTGCTCACTGAACCCTGTACCATGTACCATGAATGGAGCCTTTATCCCAGCCGCATTTCTGATTGTGCTGCAAGTTTCCCTAAGTGCAATGGTTTTGACGTCAACTTATAAAATCATAAAACAGAAGAGGTAGGAGGAATTCCTGAAATGGACTGATCCAACTTAATTCTGTTCCTTTTTTTTTTTTTTTTAATAGAAAAGGTGAGGGGACCAGAAAAGTCAAGAGACTTGTCCAGGATAAAGCAGTTGGTTGGCTACAGAGCTGATCTGCTGCCCTCAAATCTAGAAACACTTGGCCAAAACTCTGCAGTTTATTTTTTTCAATTTTGTCTTGTTAATATTCCCACGGGAAAGCTAATGGGCCTATAATCCCATTAAATGATAAATAGTTCTCTCCCATTTAGGGGTCAGGGAAGACTTTAGAGCTCGAGCTCAGAACTCTTTCCCTGTCCCTTCTCTCCCATCCCCAAATCCTCAGTCCACAGTGAGGTTTGCTATAAAATTTTTTGTTCAACTGATGGATTTCCAACTTGAAAGATTTCTGCCTCTTTATCACTGTTGAGCCAAATGGAGGAATGTGGGATGAAGTTAGAAACTTAGCTAGTTAGAAGCAAGCGTTATTTATTTGTCTTTTTTAACCCTCACCTGAGGATATTTTTTCCAATGCTTTTCAGAGGGAGTGGAAGGGAGAGAGAGAAACATCGATGTGAGAGAGACACACCGATTGGTTGCCTTCTGCACCTGCCCTGACTGGGGCCGGGGATGGAGCCTGCAACCCAGGTATGTGCCCTTGGCCGGAATCGAACCTGGGACCCTTCAGTCCATGGGCCAATGCTCTAATCACTGAGCCAAACCGGCCAGGGCCCAAGCCTTATTTTTACGAGGGGCCAGAGTTGCCAGCTTTTAGATGCATGCATTCTTTTTACTTGAGTCTTCGAGTTGCAGGGTTATGTTTGCCTTGGTCTCTAGACTAAAGTATAGGAACCTTTGCTATTTAGTAGCTTCTCCTTTAAGGTAAGAAGCTCATTTGCTTGTTTTAATGTCTCCTCATCTTTGGGCATTGGCTCCTCTACCTGTAAGGTTCTCTCTTTACCTTCTCAGTGGGCACTTGGCTTTTTTTCCACCTGAGTCAAATTTTTCTTCCTCAGAGAAGACTTTGCCCACCTGTTTGCAATATTGGTGGATGTGTCTACGGCTCCCTGGACATACCTAGTAGAGCGCTTGTCACAGTGCCCTGCAACTGTCAGCTAGACTGAAAAAGCAAAATGAAAATTTCACTCTTAAATGCATTATTCTAAGTGAAAGACATTGGGCTAAAAAGCTAGATACTGTAGGATTCCATTTATATGACATTCTGGAAAAGGCAGGACCATAGGGACAGAAAACAGATCGATGGTTGCTGGGGGTAGGTGGAGGGATTGACTGTGAAGGGACAGGAGGGAGTGTTTTGTTGTGATGGAGCTGTTCTATATCTTGATCATGGTGGTATTTACAGGACTGTATGTGTTTGTCAATACTCATAGAACTGTATGTCAAAAAGGGTGATTTTTATCATATGTAATTTATGCCTCAATAAATATGACTATGAAGAAATAAACACTCAGTGTATCTATGAAGATACCAGCTCTTTAAAAAAAACACAACAAGTTACAAACCAGTCAAAATTGCAAACACTCATTTAATAACCAAAGTAAAACAAATACAGCCTTCTTTATTATGCAAACCCAGGTGTTATGCTTTATTAGAAATAAAACTTCACTTAGTCTCAAAAATTATCTGAGTTATTTTGAAAGGTAACATGGAAGTCTCCCCCAAGATAAGCATGAGGATTCTTTCCCTGGAGCCAACTGTCTCACACTGCCCCTCAGGGGGCCCCTTTCTCCTCCCAGAGAGGTGGCCCAAGGTCCAGCCTCACCTGTGTAAATGGGCATACTAAACACAAGCTGGGTGGCCTGAGGACCTAGGGGGTTTGGTCTGGCGACTGAGCCATGCTGCAATTCCCCAGGTGTTTGTACAATTTGATGGAGGACCCCTCCAGAAGCTGAATGTGAGGCCTTATCATGGCCATAAAGTAGAAGTGGCTGCTCAGAGCCCCACACACAGAAGAGATAAGACAGAAGAACCAAGGGATTTAGGTAGCACTTAGCCCCACACTCAGTGTAAACACAGCAGGGGTTAGACGGAGACGAAAATTCAGTAAGTACCTGGTGGATCCTGTGAGATGACAACTTGGAGAATGTGATTTTCTGCCTGCCTTGGTCAAGAAAGGGACTAGATTGCATCCAAAGGCTGGAGAAACTAGGGACAGGAGCTTGGAGAAACGAGCCCACAGAGGCGGCTGACCTACCTTGGGAGGACCATTGTCTGGGATGCTGATGGAGGTGACATGTTTGAGTTGCAAGACTGGATTTTTCAGAAATCTACCGGAAATTTAGGATTGAAAGTGGACCCTTCTGGAATTCTTAATCATAGATGTATAACCAAGTGAGCCAGTTATACTTTTATAAACCCAGCCATATCAAGTAACTACACTATGTTCTATTAATTGGCATCCCAACTTCATGACTTATATTCACCCTGATTAAATGCTGACTCTTTCCAAGCTTCAAATTCATTAGAGCTGCACTGTCCAATATGAGAGCCACTAGCCAAACATGGTCATGTAAAGTTAAATTGGTAGTAATTGAAAGTAAGTGCCATTTAGAATTCAGTACCTAAGTTTCATTAGTCACATTTCAAGTGCTCCCCAACCCAATAAAGCGGCTGCTGTTGGAGGCAGGGTGTGTGGACGGGATGATTCCGTCTTTGCAGAAGGACCTGTCGGCCAATGCTGAGATGGACGTTACTCCCTCAAAAACCTGAAACCTAACGTGGTTCCTAATTGTCTACTGAATATAGACATTTAATCCTAAAAGATCAAGTGGACCTCATGCACCCCAGCATCCAGGCCCCCCTCTCTCAGTTCCCAGGGTGACTCTGTAATGATAGAAGTTTTGAACTTACTAAGTCTGTGTCTGGTTATTTCTGGCTCATGGACAATCTGGTTTATTTCCGTCTTGAAGATCATCTGGACTTTTCTATTAGTGGCAAATGCTGAGGGGCCACTACCAGTCCATTCTGGGTTGTATGTCTGTAAATCCGGGAAAGCTCAGAGAACCGAGTTCCACCTCCTTCACGGGGACTCAGCCACAGGGGGTGCAGGGCAGCCTAGGTGAGAAGGTTCCCCTGACTTAGATCCCACACCGCAGGCATTGCTGTCAGCCTCAGGTTGCCTTGTGTACATCGGTCTTCCCTGCAGGCTTTTCACAGCCATGCCTGTGCCCGTGTTTGCTTTGGTTTAACCTGTGGTTAGAGGCATACTGCTTGCAGTTCTCTGGGAGGAAATCGTCTTCCCCAGTTCCATGCTGGGAAATGTTCAGCATCTGGCTCTCTGGGTTCAGAAAGACCTGATCTGTAATGTTTGCTAAATATCATGATGTAAATACTCCCACCATGGCTGATTCCAAGTTATCAACCTGATGTCAGGAGCACAGAGCTGGGAGGTTTTCCCACTAGCCAGATACAGCAGCTTCGAGTAACCTCAAGAGCATGATGCTCGTAAAATGTGATAAACTAATTAGAGAGTCATGATCTGAGTCTTTGTTATTATTATTATTTAATTTTAAGCTCATATAATTAAAATTTTAATATGGCTGTGTTAAAAACTGACTCACCGAATTCCTGGAAATTTAACAATCGGCTCTCAGGAGCTGGTTTGAGCCGGCTCCGGCACACGCCTGTCCTCCTTTCCACTGGCTTCGGGAAAGCGCAGCCGCCAGCCTGGAGTGGGGCGCTGGAGCTGAGGTTCCTCTCTCCCAGCCCTTTCGGTTCTTTTCCAATCCCTCTCTCCCATCTCCAAGCCCTGAAATCTTTCTACTTTTTACTAACCCTTAACAATTCCTGGCTGGAGTGAGAACTGCTGAGGGTTGCACCATTTTCCAGAATGCTGTTATTTTCATAGGCTTCAGTTGAATACCAAAATCCTCAACAACTGAAACAAAAGGTCCTGGAGAAACTTTTGCAGAAATGGAGAGTCCGCCTGCTTTACACCTTCTAAACTGCTCCGTGGAGGTAACTGCATACCTCATGTGCAATGCAAGCTGAGTCTTCTTTGCTTTAGGGGGGCTTAGCATACTGGAGACAGGCAAGAAAGGATGACCAGCAGCCTCAACACCACCTGGGAGCTTCAGAGAAATGCAGAATCTCAGGCCACCCCAGAACTGCTGAGTCAGAAACTGTGGGGTGGGGCTCCGCTCCAGAAGTCTGTCTCGTCAGGCCCCCAGGTGATGCTGATGCACACTGAAGTTTGAGCAGCACTGCTCTAAATCGCTAATTCAGACTCATTTTTCCTCAACAGTATCGTTTGTAAAATATTACACATAAGGAGATTACAGTGAGTATCTACCCCATTCCTCAATGCACTTTGTGCTGAAATCTTGCATTGGGAAATGATGCCAGTTCTCTCCCCCTGTGCTCCAGTGCTCCCCTTCCTTGCAGAGCTTACAAAAGAGAGCTTTTGAGACAAATCTTATTAATAATAATTATGAGTGATTCAGGAGATAATTTTCCACAGTTGTCTTTGGTCCAGAAGAAGTCGGCCATGATTCAAGAGACTCATGCAGGCTCTCAAACTCCTCAAGGTTGTATATAGAATGGCATACCTGTATGAGTAGAAATATAAAATGTAAAGAAAAATATACCAGGAAATTAAATAAAAATGAAGCAAAGGTGAGAATATTAATGCTAGGCAAAATAACATACAAGGACAAAATGTTAAACAGGGAAGAAAAGAATAAATAATAGTAAAAGTTTTATTCAACACAAAGGATACAGCCTGGCTGTTGTGGCTCAGTGGAGTGAGCGTCATCCTATGCACCAAAAGGTCACCAGTTCGATTCCTGGTCAGGGCACATGCCCGGTTGCAGGCTTGATCCCCAGTAGGGGGTGTGCAGGAAGCAGCCGATCAATGTTTCCATCTCTCTCTCTCTCCTTTTCTCTCTCTCTCTAAAAAAAACAATAAAAACATACTTTTTATAAAAGATACAATACTTGCTAGAATTATGCATTAAACATCACATCTGCCAGATACCAAACATAAACAAAAAACACTCTAGATATTTAAGGAAAATTTGACAAAGTACAATTATAGTACAGCTGCTGATAAGTAGCTTTCTGAATTCCAAATATCGAGTAAACAAAAAATAAGAAACAATATATGAAGAATATAACTATTAAGCTTAATTTAGTAGAAACATGTCAGAATATGGACACGACAAACAATGAATATAGACCCTTCTCTTTGTAAACTAGAAACACAAAATATGCATTCTTATTTTAATGGAGCAACTACTAGTATTGATCATGTATTTAGCCACACACACAACAAATCTTAATAAAACATCCTAAATAGAGATTTCATAGACCATATTCACTGATTAGATGCAATTAAGCTGGAAATTACTAATAAAAAGGCCAGAAAGAACATTCACTACCTAGGAGTTAAAAGTATTTTTCTAAGTAATTATTGGGTCAATAAGGAAATTAAACTAAAATTACACAGCATTCAAGGTATTCGAAAAAATAGTGAAAAAAAGAACACTGTACAAAAAACTATGGAATGCAGTTAAAGCTATATTATGCAAAAATATGTCTTTATTGCTTTTATTATTTATAAAGGACTATAAATAAATAAACTTCATTTTCAAGTAAAGAAATTAGGAGGACTAATGAAGTGAACCAAAAAAAAAAAAACACCCCAAAAAACTGAGGAAGAAAGATGCAATTGTAAATGCTCAAAGAAAATAGAATTAAAAAAAAAATAACAGAAAGGAAACATCAAACTAAAGCAATTTCACTGAAAAGCTGAAGAAGAGAAATTGATAAGCAGGATTGGTGGAAAAAGGCAGAAATGTGCAATATGTGGCATAAGGAAAGAGAGAAACCACAGGTCCATGAGAGATGTAAAACCTTATTGGAGAGTAATATATATAAGTATATTGTAACAAATGTTGTTACCTGGAAAAGTATAATCAAATAAAACAGGTCCAATAAAAATGAAAATATTTGGTTAGGCCAATAACCAGTAGACTGACTGAGAACTGGTCTCCTCCAGGGTGGCAGAAATGGTCTGTTGCTCCTGTCTCTTGAAGCCTTGAATAGTTACTGTTTGCTTCTTTGAAGGTAAATAGAAACTTCCAGAATCCCATTATCCACCTCCGACACTCTACTGTGATTCTTTCCAGTCTGAATTCCACGGGCATGACAAAAAGTTCCAAACGCTTCTACCAAAACCGAGGAAGGGTCTTAGAGAGAAATCCACTGACCACACCGATGGACTAAACGGGCACGTGGAGCCCATAGACTGGCTGACAGCCTCCATGGGGAGAGGAACGGAAGAAAATATCCTGACAGAGGTTTGGTCTTTTAAGGATTAACCTGAGAGACACTGGGCAAACAACCGACTTCATGCTGGCATGCCCTGCACCTGTTCCTAAGTAGGGTTAACATTATGGGGATTTTTTTTTTCCACACGTAGGTAAGGGAAAATCATTTCCCTAATCTTTCTGAACTTAATATCAGACAACCAGGGAGTTCCCCATGGTCCGTAATTAGAATGTCG
This sequence comes from Miniopterus schreibersii, assembly GCF_964146895.1. Classification (NCBI taxonomy): domain Eukaryota; kingdom Metazoa; phylum Chordata; class Mammalia; order Chiroptera; family Miniopteridae; genus Miniopterus; species Miniopterus schreibersii. The sequence goes on from NC_138110.1 coordinate 70,133,376, forward strand.
ATCCAGACTTCTCCTTTTTGGTCTGTCACAAAAGCAATTTATACCTTGTAGGGGTCGGTGGGGAAGACTTCTTTTTACTTCTGAATCACAGAGCTTTCATGAAGATTTGGGCTGCTAGGCATGGGTCTTTCACGTGTATGGCTAAGCTTGGATTCCCCCCAGAAGCAGCCCCTGAGACTGGGGTTGGGGTGCAAATCAATTATATTGGCTGTGACTGCAGGAAGTACCTACTGGGGAGGGAAGAGCTGAGACAAGGGAGGGAAGGAAGCCCATTAGTGTGCGTCAGGGACAGGTTACACCGAGCAGAGCCGTGGGTCCACACCGCAGGGGACCTCTAGGGGGCAGCGTTGAACACAGCTAAGTGGCCAGAAGCTGGAGCCGGCGTCCGCCAACTCCCACCCTCCCTGGCTGAGGCCTGCTGGAGGCATGAGACTCTCCCGCACTTCTGACCAGCCCTTTGCGGTGGAGCAGGGAGAAAGCCCTCAGACCCGGAGCTGGCAGCTGCTTGCAGCAGGTCACCATTCCTGGGGCACCAACACCATCTGCCACGATGGCCTTCTAGAAAGATAGTTCGCGTCTTAATTTTCAACAACCTTATTTCATAAATAGGTTAGGGCTTCTAGCTTGACCTCATAAAGGTAATTTTAGCCTGCATTCTTAAGCAAAGCGCAAATAATAAATCCACTTATTATTAGCATTCTGTTTTTAGTTCTAATGTGGAGGGAAATAATATTTGTCATTAAGATTCTAAATCTTTTTTGCTATTACCTGAAAATATTGAGAGTGGCTGGGTCCTCACCAAGAAGTTAAAGACCCATGCAGTTCACTCCAATTAGGACATTTTAAGCCTATATTATCTCATTGGCAGGAAATGAGGCTCCCACAAACATTTGCTTTCAAACTGAAGAGCGATTAGAGCTAACAAAGACACATAAATTGAAATATTCAGTGCATTTGCATTGGGATTAAAAATCACCATAGTGATCCTGCTCACAAAATATGGCTAATGGGGATGGACGTGGTCCCGCTGGTACGTGCTTCTCTAAATCTTCCTCTAGCGTTGTCTTCTGCGCTTTTTACCTTTCCAGAGGCTAGACCTGAAAACAGGCATTAAAATCAGTTCTGTTTTGCCTTATGTGAGAATATTCTCTGGCAATGACAGGTCTCCTTCACACACACACACATACACACACACACACACACACACACACAAGCAAAAGTAGGTTTGCAGTTGTGAGTTCTCTAAACACAGTTTTTTCTTGAATTATTATTTTTTAATTAATGTATTATTTTCCATACAAACAACTGCAAACCTACTTTTGCCTCACCTTGTGTGTGTGTACGTGTGTGTGTATATTTATTTCAATTGCAGTTTACATTCAAAATTATTTTGTATTAGCTTCAGGTGTACAGCGTAGTGGTTAGACAATCATATACTTTGCAAAGTGTTTCCCCCAATATTCCCAGTACCCGCCCGCCCCCGTACCTAGTTATTACAATGTCACTGACTGTATTCCCCAGGCTGTGCTTCCATCCCCACGACTACTCTGTAACTACCGATTTGCGCTTCCTAATCCCGTCCCCCTCCCCTCCGGCCTTCATCAGTCTGATCTCTGTATCCAGGAGTCTGCTGGTTTATTTTCCACTCCTCTTATAAAAAACTGCGATTTTCTTCAACTCTGGATTTGCTCTTACATAATCAAGGCTGGCACCGTAATGTGCTTGCTGCATTGTCATCTGGGGCTTGTCTTGTTGCCAGCAGGTCTCAAGTCCTAGTTTTCCGTCCAAGATATAAGGGCGGAAATGTTATTTATGGGTAATTACAAAATCACCTTGCTCTATTTGATTTATTGGAGAAATTTCAATCAAAGTTTAGCACTCATCCCCAGCAGACAACTACGCTGATAGTGTTTCATGATTTATTGAGTGCTGTCAGCTCCAGCTCTTTCTTTCGGGTTTTAGTTGTGGAGTTGGGGAGGGTTTCGGAAGCACTCAGAGCTCTGCAGATATTTGGTAGATCCTGGAACACAGCCCCCACACAGCTCCTTTCCTCTTCCTTGCAGCTGATTTGATCAGGTGGATTTTCTGCTAGTGTACACAGATAGGAAGGCCTCGGGTACCACCTACGGTTTTCTAGTGTCCAGAATTTTAGACTCTACTGCCAAGATGTTGAGATGCTAACCTAACTGGAGGGGACAGGGACACTCAGAGGGACTGAGTTAATGAGGAACTTATTTAACAACAAAGTTGAGTTTACACTAAATGTATAAAAACCCATTTGGGTTATGGAATACGTTTTCCAGATATGCAATATTATATTTTTAAGTAAATATTTCTTATAATTAAGGTATGGTTTACAAAGAGTGTAAGGCATAGGTCAGTAAGTGTAACATATACCCCGACCAAGATATAGAACATTTCCATCACCCCAGGAACGTCCTCCCTCCTGTTTCCAGTCAGCTACTTCTGTCTTCAGTCACCCTTGTTTCCTATCACTGTAGAAGTTTTGTGTGCTCTTGAGTTTTATCGAAATGGAATCATATAGGGTGTGCTTTTTGTTTTTAGCTTCTTTCACCAGTATTGTTTGTTTTTTGAGATTCATCTGTGTAATTGCATATATCAAATTTGTTTCCTTTTATTGTAGAATAGTATTCTATTGTATGAATATATAAAAATTTCTTTCTCAGATCTCCTGTTGATGGATATTTGGCTGTTTCCAAGTTTTGGCTGGTAAGAAGAAAGCTGCTATAAATATTCTTGTACAAGACTTTTGTGGGCATGCTTTTTTTATTTTTCTTGAATAAAACCTAAGAGTAACCCTGGCCGGTGTGGCTCAGTTGGTTGAGTGTCATCCTGTTGCCCAAAAGGTCACCAGTTCAATACCCAGTCATGGCATATGCCCAGATTGTGGACTCAATATCTGGTTGGGGTGTGTGCAGGAGGCAACCAATCGATGTTTCTCCCTCACACTGATGTTTCTCTCTCACATTGTTTCTCTCTCTCTCTCTTTCTCTCTCTCTCTCTCTCTGTAAAAATCAGTAAAAACATATTTAAACAACAACAACAAAAAAACACACCTAAGAGTAAAATTGCTGGATCACAGGGAGGGTTCATGTGTAAATTCACATTATTCTTATGGCTTAGAAATGTTTGCTTAAGGTTACATAATGAAATGTAATAGATTTCCATAGACCACTCCTAAAATTTAGAGTCAGTTTTTACTTATATATAGTACCCCAACCATTTCTACCTACGTACAACAAAGGTGTACTTTGCTTTACTGGCATGTGAGGGTGGGACCTAACTGCCATTTCGAGCAGTATATTCAGCCTGGGATGTCTCCCAAATTCAGTTACCTTCCTGAGCAAGAAAAGGGCCCAGTAACCTCAATTAATGCTTATGGTGCTATAAGAAATGATTACTGCGATCACCCACAAATCATGTATATCAAGGGGTGCAGGGTAGAGACCTTCTAAATGGAAAAGGGAAATGCAGATTCAAAAAGGCTTTTGGAGGAGCAACTGAGAACGGAGGTCAGAGTGGCATTAGAGACGACGGTGATAGGATTTGAAGAACTGTGTGAATTGCTCACGTATGTAACGTGGTGTGTTGGGCCCTATTGTCTCTGCAGTGATCTGTAAGAAGTAATGAAGCCTCCAGTGGGGTGGAGGTGGGTGTCTTCTGGAGAAACCATGTTCTGTCTTGGGGACTGGAAAGACGCTCTGTGGGACAAGTAGATTTCAACAGAAAGGGACCGGGTCGTGGAAAGCAGCCTGGGGGGCCTGCGACCTTAGGAGTTCATGGCTCGCAGGCTGATGCTGGGTTGCTCGCGTCAGTTCCTGGAGGCTCTGACTGGAAACCATGACGCAAAACCTTCATCGGTGACTGTGAATTGACCTACTTCTAACATTGCGCTGGCCAATCAGCCTGTGCGGCTGTGTCTCTCACTGCTACCTTATTGTGTGACCTTGTCCACATGACACTGGGTTTTGGCAGGTGCCCCTGGGTGGTTTTGCTTGGTGAATGCAATGCTGGCATTTTCTGCTGTTATCCGGGCAAAGGTGACTTAACTCCTTAATTAAATGATTATATTTCGTTCTGGGCTCCCTTTTAGTCTATGAATTTCCTGCGTAAAGATCGCCTAATGTGATGACGTGGGAGTTCTGTTGCTCGGCCTGAGCTCTTGTTGGCAGCTCAACGTGACTGAAATGTCTGGAGAGCGTCTTCCAGTGTAGCGACCTTGGTGTTCCACTGTCATCTGATCCTTCCACCTGGCTCTCCCACTCAAACTTTATATCACTTAAGAAACACTGTGCGGTCAGAATTCAGCCTTACGGGAAGATTGGAGAGATTAATTAAGGTTTTATTTATTTGGAAGCTTGAGGACTGCAACTCCCCACTCACGAGACTGCCAGACTGTGGCTACCAGTGACAGGCTACCCGAAGAACAGGTCGCATGTTCTCAGGAAGCATTAGTTGTCAAGACTCCCTCCCCTCCAATTTCTAAAAATTCCATGTTGGATCCTAAGCCTTTTCAGCATTTTTTTTTCCTAAACCAGCAACCAGACTGAATATATTTGCTCGATCTTTTGTCACCATATGTCCCCAGTCACCTGGTGAGAATGGAAGCAGCAGGCTATTTAATTTGTTCGCAGTATAATCTTGGGCCCCTTTGAGTAAGAGCTTTTAGCTGCTCTGCCCCCTAATTGTGGAATTTACTACCAATTTCTAGTCACAGTGCCCTGCCTATTTCTACTTAAAGAAATGAAAGCTTTCTGTGGTTCCTGCGGTTTGAAACCCTCAGGTGAGGGTGGGGGTGTGTGAGAGAGGCAGGGAAAAATGTTTATTGTTCGGTGCCCAGAGTTTCCCCTGGAAAGAAGCTGCAGGGATTTTTTTCTCTCATTGCTCTTATTTCTGTTTCAGGAGTCTGGATAAAGAAAATAAGATCAGTGATGGTAAAACCAAGGAAAGCACTCAAGGAGAGGCAAGGAAAAGTACCAGAGGAAAATACCAGGGGAGAGCAAAGATCTTGGAAGTGCCAAGGAGGGAATGAATCATCCTATTTTCTCCTGTCCTTTCCTCCCACTTCTTTGTAACTGCAGTGAATTTAGTGGCTTTCTTAATTCAGTGATGCTCACATATATCAAGGACTGTTTCTTTTGCTGAAATATTTATTTGCTCTGAGTTGGACTGTGTGAAACATAAACCACAGACTCGTTATCTGACACACGTTACATTCCCTTGCTTTGCTGGAAGGCTTTGCCCATGGAATCAATACCCCAGGGAGGGAGTGGAGCCCCTCTGCACCCCCACCCACCCCCACAGCTGCTGTAGCCTTACCCCAGAATCTGGCAGTGGCAAACACAAGCTACCACTGTGACCCTCTCACCTTAAGTCTCTACGATGTATTCTGAGATCCAGTCCTCAGTTTTCCTGTGTTACTTGCTCCTTTAATTAATTGACTGCAAGTCAGAGAGAACACATTTACAAGACTTCTGGTAAAAGCAGAGTGGTGGGAAGAGTGAGCAGATTTATTAATATGATTTCGTTATCAGCTTTCCAGGGAGCTTGGAGGTCCTTTCCCATTGCTACACATGAGACTGTATAAAGGCCCACTTGAAAGAGATGTCACAGCCTAGGGTGCAAGGAACTTAGTGAATCCCAAGGCTCCCAGTGACTTGTGTTAGGGACATAAAATGACACAAAGAGTAAAGATTTTAGCTTTCAAGGAGGTGGAAGGAAATGAGTGATGCCACTAACACAGACACACACACACACAATTTTGACATCAATAAGTTAATAGCTGCTGTCTTTTTTTCAGTGAGAAGAGGGGTTATTCAGGAGGCCAAGCAAGTATGTGGATACGAGGCTCTCTACCCAGCCTCTCACGGAATCTGATTATTTATGAGCTTTGAGAATTAAAGGCGGCATCTCTTCTCTCAGCCGGGCTTGGAGCCTTCTTGTGCCTATTATAATGTGTGAAGAAAATCTAACACAGAGCTCTCCACTTTGCGCAGAGAAAGTCAACACAACCACACTGGAGGAGTTTCCTCGTTTGTAATTATGTTCAGAAGCGGACTATTCTTTCTAAGAGGAAGGAATGACCTTCATGCTGAGAAAATGTAACTCTCCACCTCTCCTAGGTGTCAGTGTCCTTTAGAAGGTGAGAAGGCGAGACAGGGAAACGTCTGAGAAATGGTCCTGTTCGGAGGGTGGACTGGTCACAGAAGTCGGAAGTAGTTTTGGCCATCAAGGTTTAGGTCGGGAGAAGCAGAGAACTGAGTCAGGGTCAGGCAGGACCAGAGGGGTTGAGAGAAGGGATGGATCGCGGGGCCTATAGTCTGGACTGAAGGTAGAACCTGAGTTTCTTAACGACTTAGCAACCTCTAAGAGAGTGGATGATGTTACCATTTTGCTCTCTGATGCCACTTTAGCCAGAGTCCAGCATATAGTTACTGCTCAATAAATCTTTATTAATTGAATGAATGAAGTAGAAACTGGAAGAACTGGGCAATATATCAGGATATATTCTGGGGAGCTAGGGAATGAGACCAACATACTATTGGTAGAGCAAGAGGATTGTACCACTGCTGGCCCCAGGCAAGGCGAGAATGCCTTTTTGGAACAAGTCATGGGTTCTAATCTAATGTGCTTAGATTCTGGTTATTTATCCAAAAGAATTGAAATCAGGCACTTGAAGAGATATCTGCATCCCCATGTTCTCTGCAGCATTATTCGCAATAGCCAAGATGTGAAAACAATCTGAGTGTCCATTGATGATGAATGGATAAAGAACATTCAGTCCATACAAACAATGGAGTATCTTTCAGCCTTAAAAAAGAAGGAAATCCTGCCACATGCAGTAACCTGGATGAACCTGGAGGACATTGTGCTAGGTGAAATAAGCCAGCCACAGAAGGACAAATACTGCATGATTCACCCTATATGAGGAATCTGAAATAGTCAAACTCATAGAAACAGAGAATAGAATGATGGTTTCCAGGAGCTGGGCCTGGTAGTAGGGGGCTGTGTTCGAAGGGCATAAAGTTTCAGTTATAACAGATGAGTAAGTTCTAGAGACCCGCTGTGCAACACTGTGCCCATATTTAACAATACTGTATTATGCACTTAAAAATTTGCCAAGAGGGTAGCGCTCGTGTTAAGTCTTCTGACCATAATGAAAAAATGTTAGCTTCAAGGCTGGCTTAATAGTGAATGGCCCATCTTCAGGCCTGTGGCCTTTTCATTCCTGCTGGCTTGACACAGCGCTGTTATCTGAGCCTGGTATGGAGGAATTAGCAGGGCAGGTGCAAAAGGCTCAGCAAAACAAATCTGAAAGGTGTAGGAGCCAGTTTTCCTTGATTCAACTGGCTCTGGGAAAATTCTCATTTCAGGGCCATGTTTAAGGGTATAGGCAAGAAAGGAGATTTTGTGTTGAGCTTTGTGCCTCCTATTCTTAAGTGGTGTGTGTTTGTGACAATATGTGTATGTGTTTGTGTATGTCTGTTAAGAGAGAACTGAGGTAGAGGGAGAGTGCATAGAAGGATGGATTAGAGAAACATTCCACACCTGGAGATGCACAGAGATAAGGAGAGACAGTGAGATAAAGAGATAAAAATATATAGGCACAGAAGAGAACAAGAGAAACCAAGGTATAGAAAGAGTCAGAGATAGGCCAGTTAATCATCATGGCTGGCATGATTGAGGATAGTGTAGTTCTTATTTTAATAGTTGAAACTCTAGTGGTCTACATATGTTAGATCTTAGAAAGTTCAGAGAAGTTGATATTGTCAAAAAAAGAAAAAATTCACCCTCAAAAAATAGAAAAAATCGCCCTCACTCTTTTTGTAAAAGAGTCCTGTCATTACGAAATGACAAAGCTGTTGTTCAGAAGCACAGAAAGTACATCAAGGTGGATCCCAGGCTCCCAGAATGTGAGCTGCATCCAGGTGACAGGCCTTACTGGCAGGCCATTGCCTGGCTATTTTGGCTAGGAGCTCTTTGCTGAGATTCTACATATATCCCCATATATTTATCTTCATGTAGACACCTGACACTGTGATGTCCCAAAAAATATTTATGGATCCAATCATGAATAAGCAGATGCCCTTTTCATTGCTCTTACTCTTACTGGGTGAGTTCTAGGCCAGTTTTCTTTCTGGCACCTCTGCCCACCTCTTGCATAAACAGAAATAATTATAAATTATACTGTAGGCTTGTCAATAGGAAATGTTCCAGCTCAGGCTTTAATTCATCCTGGGTGATAGTTCATCTCACACAGCTCCACCAAAGGAATAACTTATTTTAATTGGCCATCATTCGTGAACTGGAGCGTGGTCTCCTTTAGAAATGACAACGCCACTTGATTGTATCTGTATTTCTCTGGCTTACGGTTATCTAACTGAAGGGAGTAGATCAATATTTCATAAATCAGAAAAGTATGTGGAAAAATAAAGTGGATTTCTTTCCCCAGCCCTTTCTAGCTCTTCACTTAATGCCAAATAAATAAATAAGTAAATAAATAAATTTTAAAAAGACTATCACATTTAGTGACCATCCAGCTATACCTGAAATTCCCCTAAAGAAGATTCTGTTTCCACTTCCTGGTTACATGATCCAGACTGGCCAACTGAAGCTTAGCACCTTCCTGGCCTCAGTGATTGGTTAAAGATATGCACATAAACTGATAACCAGAGCTGAGAATGACCATGACCATGAATAAGGACCTCTTTTGCCACTGGAATTTCTGAAAAATAAACTGCAGACCTGGAACAGTGAGTGTCCACCTATGCAGATCACCTGCTTGAGGATGAGGCCACCTCAGGGAAAATCTGAATCGAGAAATGGAGAAAGGGGCACACTTTAAACCCCTGGATCATCACACGTTGGCATAATCTACCCTTGGCCTTTCCTTCATTTTTTTTAAGTCAGTTTGAGTTTTCTGTTATTTGCAACTGAATGAAATTTATTTCTCTCTTCCAAGAGCTAGTATGGAGAGACAGTAATACCAGGTGATGTTTGACCTATAGAGTGACAGAGACAAATGTGGAATGGGAGATATGCCAATGAGGGAAGGGTATCTGTGAAGGCTTCACATCATGGAGAACATGAATGAAGAGGATTTGAAGAGCCAGAGAAGGTCCGCATTGAATATTCCTCCTTCCGGTACTCTACCTCCCAGAAACATTTTGGTCTCTGCTGTGTATCTTCATTCTCCGTTGATTTTTTAATGCTCTTTTCTCCTCAGGATTCTTTGCTTGGATGGCTTCCCATCATGCTCTCCAGCTTTTCAATCAGTGGCCATAGTTTTTGATTACCACCTCTGTTCTGTGTTCATGTGATTCCCAAATCCATTTCTCTTACCAAGACATCAGTTTTGAATTCTAGACCACATTTCCAGCTGACAACAATTTTCACCTTGGTCTCAGAGGACTGTCAAATTTAATAGACTAAACTTAAACTCCACTTTCCCCACCCTTATGTCCTTCCTCTTTTCCAGGTTTTAGTCCTAATTGTGGCTAATGACACTATGACACTGTATTGTCCATGTCAAGGAATAAACCCCGTGGGTCACCCCAGGTTCCTCCCTCTTCTAAAAAATACCAGATTGGGCTTATTCTGCTCCTTCAAAGTGTTGGAAATCTCTGCCCTCCTCTCCACCCTTTGCACATTTTTGAAGCATTTCCTAGCTAGGATACTCACAACATTTGCCTTTCTATTGTCAGGAGTATTTTTTTTTTCAATTCTATTTTTATCGCATCATACCCATATTGCAAGTTCTCATTTGCCTAAGATTATATCCACATTCCTTAGCATGGCATATAGCACTCTTCGTGATCTGGCCCACAAATTCCTTCTCTTTCATCATCATTTACAAAGCACTAGTGTATTCCCAGCCATGTCAAGCTAACTGTAGTTTCCCAAACACAATGTGTTATGTACACAACCACTGAATTGGCAAATGGTAGTTTTTGGCATAGCTGGGCAGAGATATCCGGCATCAGTGCCGTTTGAATAAATCTGGAATACAAAAAAAAAAAAAAAGCACTCAAGGAAGAGAGACTAGCCACCTTCTCTAAGATGGATAGAGGTATAATCGTTGGGTTATGACATCCTCTCCAAGAGGGTACACAATGGAGGATAATGTATGAATAAGGGAGCCTCATGGTAGACCTTCAGGAAGCCTAACTACCCCTTGTCACGCCCATTCTTATAGAAGATTCGGGAGGTTCTTCCTCTAAGTTTAGATAAAAATGTGTCAGGAATCACCTCACTTAGGCCAAGTGTTCCACATAAATCTTGGGATTTAACAGTATAAATTTCACAACATTGTCACGGACAAAAGCTTCCCCCCCCCCCCTTTGCTTCCAAGGTTAATGCTGCCTGAGGGACTCAAAATCTTTCCTGAACTTGTATGGGTTATTCAGTCACCTCTGGAGAGTCGTGCTAACCAGATCCTTAGACCAGCTATAAGGATCATACTGCAAGATCCAATGGTTTCCACCTTTGGGTCTTTCTTTGCATGTCCCCTACTTCATATCTACCTGTTCTCTCCTTTACCTGGTGAACTGCTACTCACCTCTTAAAATTCAGTATGGACATCACCATCTTTGTAAAAATGTCTCTGCCCTTTCATTGTCATGAAGAGAACTGGCCTTTGTACTCTGGTTGTACTAGGATACCCATTCTTCTAGAGCTCACTGTGTTCTGTGATTGTCTTTCTCCTGATCATGTTCCATTTTTCTTGGCATCCCAAGGACATGAATAATTTCCAGCACACAGCAGGAACTCACAAACGGTTTTTGAAAAATACCTGAGTGAGATGAGGGATGGAATGAGCACAGATAACAAACCTACAGAGTCAAATACACTCGGCTTGCTTGCATGGTATTGTTGGGGATTTGATGGAAAATACAGTGATGAAATAGATGGAAGAGGTAAACTTTGTTTTAGTAGTGAAACATTGCTCTAAATATATAATATTATGAATTTGATTGAATAAAATGTGAAATGTCTAAACAAATGCATTAATAGGTTTTTCCATTAAAAATGATACTGTAGAAATGAACTTACTGATAAAAAATATGCCGCTTAAATATCAGTTGAACTGTTGATGTAGGACAGTGTCTCAGAGGGTTGACTCTGGGAATAAACTAGATATGTCAGTCAGTGTAGGTGGGCTGCTATGAAAAACAAGCAAACACTAAAGTCCAATGTCCCAACCCAATGGAATTTTGTTGCTCGTGCAAAATTAAATGAGGATATTCTTGGTTGGGTGGACATACTTCAAGCAGTGAATCCAGGACCAAGTTGTTTCTATCTTGTAGTTTCAAGGTTGCCTTGTAAGGTGACCTTGTTTACCACCCAGCTGGGAGCAGAGGTGGTGAGAACATGACAATTCACATGGGACCTTCACTCTCTGTCTTCCTTTGGTGGGGTGTGACTGACTAAGATTATGCATCAGAAATCAGTTTTTTGGCCCTACCTAGGTTCAGGAGGTTAAGAAATGTAGCCTTCCTGTATGGCTAGGGGGAAATGGAATGTTTTCATGACCACAGAATGCTATCCCCTCTGTACTGGGGAATAAAAAGAGGGAGGGTATGCATTTAAAACAAGCTGTATAGCTCAATGGAAAAAATATTCACACCTCAATTTTGTGTATCATAAGAAGTCTACCTTAAAAAGAGCTATAAAAATTACTAAAGGCATGTGGTATTATTTTTAACTTTGTAAGTGGTTATTTTGTACTCATCCAAGTAGACAGAATAATTTAACAGCAGTGATTGTATCATCATCATCATCATTATTATTATCACATCTTCATTGAGAACCTAATATGATGTATAGGTCACTGTAGCAGGTAATGGAGTTTCAAGACGACATAAAGGTCTTGAGGATCTTATAATCAAGTTGGGAAGTCAGAGCAACTATCTTTGAAAGGTAAATCTTAATGCAAGACTGCATGAGCTTAGTGCTAAATGAGTGGCAGTGATATTATGGAGAAATGGGTCTCCTGGAGATGTAATGGACTCCAAGAAATATGGGTATTGCCTGTAGCACAGAATCATTTTTAAAAACCATGAAGGAAGGCCTTTAAGGTTATAGACCACCTCCTTCATTTTATGAGTGTGGAAACTTGCCTCCAAAGATGCCCCACCCACTCCCAATCTTTTGTAATCCCACTGTTCTATAAGACCCTCTGCTTGAATCTAGGCTGGCCCTGTGACTTGCTGTTTATCCAAAGAATGTGGCAGAAGTGGTGGTGTACTAGTTGCCGGCCTGAGGCTTAAGAGACCTGGCAGCTTCTAGCTTTGGTCTCTCAGATGTACCATCTGGGGAAGCCAACCAGGTAAGAGGTGCAGCTACTCTGAGGTGACCATGCTGGGAGGAAGCCCAAGCTAGCCATGTGGAGGGGCCATGTAGAGATACCCAAACAGCTGCTAGGCATTTCAGTTTAGTGCCAGGCATCTGAGTGAAGCAAAAATCTTGGACTTACAGTTGAACCGATCATTCAGATGGCTCACCCTAGCCACCACCTGACTTCAACCACACGAGAGACCCTAAGTGAAAACTTCCCAACTGAGTTCAGCCAACTCACGGAACCATTGTTGCTCTTTTGAGCAGCTAGGTTTTGCAGTGATGAGTCACACAGCAGTAGGTAACCAGCACAATAAGGAAACAGATCACAGTCTGACTCGTTCCCCTGGGGGCCAGAAAGAGAGCCCTGTTTCTCAGCTGATTTGTAATTCAGTATTTGAGACCCGAGCTTCTTAGACTTTAGTGGGCATCAGAATCTCTTGGGGAGACTCAGATTTCTGGGCTCCACCCTCAGATACTCTGATTCAATAGGTCTGAGAATTTGCATTTCTAACAAGCTGTCAGGGAAGTTGATGCTGCCAATCTGTTGACTACACTTTGAGTAACCCCACCTTAGACGAAGCCAGAGCTAACCTCGCAGCACAGGTTAGGCAAATAACACCTGCTGGTTTACCATTGTCCTTTGTTACAATTGCCTGCTTGCTGCATTTCCAGGTAAGTAATTGAAAAATGCAAAGTGGCAGGCCTTGTTTCCGAAGTGCCCAGTTGCAGCTGAGCCCAAGTTTAGCTTTTCCAGCTGCAGGCTGAGGAAGCCCATATGGTCCGAGAGTAGGCCCACTTATCTGAATTCTGCTTTCTCTAGGTATGACAGCACAGGTTTCGTAACCTTGTTACCAGAAGCAATTAGGGGCATCGTCCATATTTTCAGATCCATTTTCCATGGAGACACATGTTAGGAATCTCCCACAGTGAATTTAATTAGCAGAAAACGTGGCTCAGCCACGACCTGCCGAGCAGATAACAGTCATGGCTGCCCAGCAATAGCAGCTCCCTTTTCTTGAAAAATGACAAGTTTCCTGAAAGGTGGTGATGAGTCCCAGCCAGACACAGGTGGGACACTGTGCAGACCGATTTCATGTAACCAAGCAACTCGCACATCTTGCTTCTATTCAATTTACAGGACTCACCTAGGCAGAGATGCTGCTGAGGAAGGATAATGGCTTGCAAATGACAGTGTTAGGCATTTCCTTAGTGTATCCGGGCCTAAGTTGGCCACTGGTGTATCTCTGCAGATGTTTTGGATGTGATACAATAATCATATTTACTTCAGGAATTGCTACTGGAGATAATCTAATGAGCATTTATATCCTACATCAGTGATGGGTGTGCTCTGAATTTGCTTTAGATATCTCTGCATGAAAAGGCATAGGATTATAGTCTTTCACTATGTGCTGGAGTTTAAACGTGACCTTGTTAAGCATTAATGAAAGTCAGAGGCAAACATTCGTCAAGCATCAGTGGGTGAGTAGGCTCCTCCTCTGCAGAATATTCATGCAATTACAATACCTATTAGATATGATATGAGAAATTGATTGAATATGCTCCTTGTAATATAACCCTATATGAGGATTAATGAATATAGTAAGTACCAGATGGTATAATTTGGCACTGACTGACGTTATTGGTAAACTGAGAATTTTTAATGTCCCCAGTGTTTCTGGTTTGGACTAATTGATTGATGATGAAAACTGAGCGAGGGCTTTTGCATTAATGGGGGCCTGTGGCTTAGGGTGGGTGGTCATGGTTGTGTGTAACTCTGGTAAGGGCAGAGTTTATTTACGGAAGGGGAGCTACTGGGTCATTTAGTGAGTTTCCCTTATTTTTCATTGTGATGCCAGTTTGCACTACCACAGCAGCAATCTTTTAAATTCACCCATTTTTCTTCATCATATTCAAGATGGAACAGGATTAAAATTACTGTCAAAATTCCATTATTTTCTACATGTAGAATTTTCTTAGAAATGTTCTGTTAAAAATTTAATATCCACAATAGTATGATTTTTAGAGCGTAAAGATCAATATCTTACTCAACTAATCAAATAAATGGTTTTCAGTTTCAAAAAAATCTTAATCTCACACCTCTTAAAAATCACACCTGTTTATTTTTGTTTACACTTAGCTGATCACCACTGAAATGACACATTTTTGCCCTCTGTTTATTGGGCGTTTGCTTCTCTCTGCCTTTCTGACCTGTTCGTGAACAATGACTTTTCCATTGGTATTTTTGCCATTCTTTCTTATTTATTAGAAAGATTTTACATACAAAAGGTGTTGAGCCCCAGTCCTTGATTGATGTCAGCAGCATGCATCCTGGGGGCACTCAGGACCGGGTAGGTTGGTTACGTAGTGGGGGTTGGGAGGCAAAGGGGGGTTTCTTGAAGAGTAAATGAAGAATATTGGTAAAAGTGGGACTAGCAGGCAGCTCTGTAAAAAAGTTGAAGTTTCTGGTAATGTATTACTTTAATTTATATTCACTTTACAGTCTGTGCACATGAGAATTATTTGGAAGAAGTTTAATTTTACTAGCTGCTGAAGGCAGCGAGGTTGCTAGTGACAGAGCAGAAAGCTACACTTGGGCCATCCTGCAACTGCGCAAGGCAGGGCTGGAGTCAATAAACATGCAGTTGCCTGGCTTGGAGGGTTATATGTTTTACTGAGCCAATATGTTTTTTCCTAGTTAACATTTTCTGTAGTGTTCTGTTTTTGCCTATGTCTGAAAGGCTTGTAAATACAGCTTGAAGGTGTTAGGGAAGGGAGAAGTATTGCCAATTTCATCTCAGTGGATTAAAGTCACTGCAGCCACATCTTTCCCCATGAAACCCAAACATGCTGAGCTTGCTTTCTTTTGAAATATGGCAAAACTGCACTAAAACCTGGACTTTTTCAGATGGGAGAGCCCTCATCCCCAGTAGTCCCCAAGGAACTCTTAAAATGACCAGAAAAAATCTAATTTCATTTTAGCATGACCTTCCCCTATTTTGTCACATTTATGTTTAGAGTGACGTGAATGTTTGGCCACTTTAATCAGTGAAGAAAAACTATATTTGGTTGAAAATGGAGTTTGTTACTACTGGGAAATTTGATTTATCTGTTTTAAGCAACCATCTGGGGTAAGTGTATTCGTATTACGTGTCTTGCATATATTTATGCTGCAGGATCAAAATCCTGAAATTGCATCCTTTTGAAATTTTATATATTATATAGTGACAATTGCCAACACCACAGTGAAGTGATTACATGGCTTTCAAAAAGGAAACACTGTGTAACAAAAGATTGCAATGTATAATGAACAGTTTATTTACTCAAATATGAATGTGTGGCAAATAATGAAATGCATCCACTGTGAGCTGAGTGGCATCTTCTGTCATTAGAAATACAATTACAGTGTATTGAAATATCCAAGGTCTAACAAAAGTAAAAATAGATATATTATTATCCAGCCCAAACCAGATCCAATTCATTTGTGAAAGTTTCCCTTAATTATGCAATAATTATAATAAATAACATATAGTTAATAAAGACTGCAAAATATTGATTATATGTGTGTGTGTGCATATGTGCATTTTACAGTCAAAGGGCAGTGTTTATCTGGGCCTGCTCTGCATAAAATTTGACATTTTACCAGGTAGCTTTTCAGTATTCTACTATTGTCCCTTTGCCCCACACCCTCCCTATCTTCCTGAGAACACCATTGCCTCCTCTTATGCCTTAAATTCTTTCTAGCAAAATTATTTTACAGGATAAGACCTTAGGAACACAGTTATAGAACAAAAAAGATGACCAACTCTACATGCAGATAGCATGGAGGACCCCTCCTGACATCGGAGCCATACCAGCTTAGGTTGGAATAGCAATACTGCCACTTCCTACTTAACCTCTCTCTCTGAGTTTTCTTTTATAAAATTCTCCTAGGGTTTTGGTGAGGATTACGTGATATATTTTATATATTGCTCCTGATAGAGTGTGTTGGTCTTAATGGGTTAAAAATGTTAGTTCCTTTCTTTTGCTCATTGCAAGGTGGACTTCTTGGCCTAGGAAATTAGCATCTCATGTCCACTTCCCCTTGTATCAGGTAGGATGTTTCATCTACAGGTAAACATAATACCCACCTAGAAGCAGCTTAAACAATGAGAATGTTTATTTTATCACATAGCAGCGAGCCTCGCAGAGGTAGGTGGTTTCAGGGGTGGGGCAGTGGTGCAATGGGATCATCGAGGATCTCTTTTTCTGCTCCCCGCTTTTACCATATTGGTTGCAAGAATGCTGCTATATTCCAAACATCACCTGTAGCCATGACAACATCCAGCTAAGAAGAATTTTGTTTCCTCATTGCATCTCTTTTTATCAAGGTGAAAAAGTTTTCCCTATCTCTTACCCCTCCCCCAGCAGACTTCCCTTCAGGTCCCATTGGCCAAAACTGTGATAAATTCCAATGTCTTAGTCTCAACAAAAGGTTGGGAAAGTAACTAGGATTTTTTTAAGCTTCTTTTTTGAGGAATAAGAGACAGAAATTTGGGAAGGCTCCCAGTAGCATCTTCCCCATCCTTAAGTCATATAAAGTACTTATCCTGATAGGGTAAATATGGAGGTGGAATGAAGTATGTGGCGTATATATGGTTATCGATAATGGGTCATTTGAAGGAAACCCAAAGGAATGTTTCTCAGAGAATGAAGTTGTGAGCATTCATCACGTGATTCATTCATGGGATAGCAATTGATTTGAACAACACAGAGTACCCTCCAGAGGTTCTTCCATTGTCCCAGATGGGTGGGAATCACCTTGCCCAAGGCCTTTGCAAGAGAGTTTTGGGAGGAGAGCCTGAGACTTTGCCTTACCTTAGTTATGAGCACAAAACTGCCATGTGGGGTCCAGCCTTGTGTGCCAGGGATAAATAAGGAGAAGCCGATGAGTGGTAATGCCTCGGCTCTACCCAAAGACCCAACAGTGATATTTTTGAAGTTCATGGAAAGCACCGTCCATTTCCAGGAGGGTCAACCCCAAGTATTTACATTTTGTGTATTCATTCTACAACTACTTATTGAGACCCTATTATGTATGAGCAGGCACTGGGCTAAGAGCTGAGAGTTTATTGGAAACAATACGGTCCCTGTCTTCAGGGAGCTCATGATCAAGTGAGAGAGGCAGCTGTGCATACACAGCTTAAGCTGGTTGGGTTGTCTTGGTAATATGTTCTATGGTGTGCTAGTGGCGAGCCTGGGGCATCTCGCTCTGTGGGGAAGAGGGGTTGTCGGAAAGTGTCCATGTTGATGGTGTAGGAGTTTCAATGTTAGTGAAGGGAGAAGAGGGCAGAAGACCATTCTAAGTCATGAAATAATACTAACTCCCATCACTGATGATATATATCATCACAGTCTTTACAATGGCCAGGTAAGGAGGCTGGGGATCAAACCTGCAATCCAGGTGTGTGCCCTTGACCAGGAATTGAACCTGCAACACTTCTTTGTGTGGGTGGATGTTCTAACCACTGGGCAACACCAGCCAGGGCTTCTTTATGCCTTTGAGCCACATGCAGATTTTCAATCAGGGAGGTCTGACATTTCCGGGTCTGTTGATTCAGGCAGGCAGGGCACAAGGTCTCTACCCAAACTATATATTAGCATCACCTGGGGAAATTAAAAAAAAAAATACTGATGCCCAAGAATCACCCTGGGCCAGTTAAATGAGACTTTGGGAGCATACTAGTGCTTTTGTAATATATTCCCAGGTGACTCCAATGTGCAGCCTGAACCCAGAACTACCAAGCCAGATGATTTCTTCTCAAACTTTAATGAGCATACAAATCTCTTGGGTTCCTGGCTAAAATTCAGATTTTGATTTGATAGGTCTGGGCTGAATTCTGATATTGCATTTCTGGCAAGCTCCCAGGTGATACAGATGCTGCTGATCCATGGACCATGCTTTGCATAGCAAGAGGAGCTAGGGAGCTAGGGGATAAGATTACCTGTCGACAGGAATGCTGTTTGCAGTATGGAAGATGGAGCTGGGTAAGTTTCCAAGCCCCGGTGGGCTACCCCCTACCTGGAATAGAAGTTCAGGTAAGTGGACTGCATTGAGATGTCCCACGTATTTTGCCTCCTCTATTTCTTCATATCACTAAGCCATAGTGGTGAAGTTGGAAGCCACAGAGAGAAAACTTAAGAGTTAAAGCATGGCAGATCCTCAATGGGTCATTTCTTTTCCATTCAGCCCCCAGGTGAAATGGAGAGAATTGGGGGTGACTCTGCAGGATACTGTGGTGCAGGTGTGTGTGAACAAAAGTCTGGAGATACCTTTTCAAAAGAAATTTAAAGAGCGTTTATTCAGATAATGATTTGTAAACTGGGAGGCGTAGCCGTTGGTATGAACTGAGAACACGTACCAGAGTGGAGCGGGTAGGGCAGTGTTTATAAAGGCAAAATTTCAAGGAGCTTTTGATCAAAGACATGGGTTGCTTCAGGAAACGGGACCCTAAACTTTCTCATTTGCTCTCTGATTGATGGGGCTACTGGACTTTGAATGGTTGGCTGACTCAGTGATCAACAAGTGCGGTGTGAGGTGAAAACAAGCATTTATCAACGTCCTGGTTTCAGCCCAGGCCCGGACAGCAGAAAAGGCTGCCTTTGATCACACAATCTTAGTCCGGGGGTGTTATTTAACAGTGATGCGAGGGGTACAATTTATCAAACAGTACAATCAGCACAAGGGGGCTGCTCGCTCTGCAGGCAGTTTCGAAGCTCAAAAGGGCCGAGTTATGCTCTGTAAGTAGCTTCAGAGCTCAAGCTGCAAACAAATCCCAGTGTTGGCCCACGAGTTATGCAATTTACGTTCGTCTGAGCCCTCAGCTGAGTTGGGAGAGGGGCCTCCTGACCATTTTCAGCTGTTTGAACAAGGATGGTGGGTGACAGGACAGCTGGTTGCCGGCCTGAAGGGTGCTCTCCTGCTTCTATCATTACTCTCCCCCCCTTCTGGAGGGCTGGTTAGACTACCCTGGCCGCTGAGTTACAACCACCCAGCCCTCTTGCCTCGATGGGGTGCCTTTCCCAGGAAGGTGGGGATATGAAGAAGCAGCTCATTCTCTGCAGCCGTAAAGGCTCTTCAAGTTGCTGTGATGGAGACACATTAGGGTGCAGAGAGGCAGCAGAGCAAATTTTATTTTATCAGTAACTAAACTCAGCTTGCTCATCAGGCCCCCATCTAAGGTAATTCAGATCCTCTGGTTTGAAATGTAACCTCTCTGGGGTCAATAGTCAGGTGATTCCAGCCATTCTCCCCTCTCCAGGGGTTCCCCCTTCTCTCCCTTCCAAGGCGGACAGCTGGGTTCAGGGGATTTGCACCTGGAATGAGAGGAAGGGATCTAGTACACGCTTATCTTTTAGTCTTCTCTGCCTTCCTTTTTGGGGGTCGGACTGCCTTCTCCCCCATTCACATCAACTTTGGCCATTGGCTACACTCTGGTATTTGCTGCTTATTTCTGTGGGCCTGGGCCTTGGCTGCCAGTTGGAAGTTCTGCTTTTCTTGCTTGGTTGAGGGTTGGGCTGTCAGTCCATTCTCTCAAGGCTTTCTGGATCTCCCTGTGCCACGGGTCGGGGAAAGTGGGGTACATTGAGGTGGGAGATCATGATCTTTGCCTAAACAGGGTCTGCCTGCCACCCCTGAGGCTGCCTTACAGATGGGCTCTCCTAGGAGATTCTCCTCCAACTTCCAAAAGGGAACCCAGGTGCCTCTCCTGCTGACAGATTCCCTGGGTCCTCCCATCAGCCCCAGCCCAGGAAGGCTCCTTTCAGAACTGGTAGTTCAGGAAATGTCCCCAAGTCACACCCTGTTCCGAATCTCCCCTACTGTATGACTTTCAGTTAGCAAAACAAATGAAAATAAAAATATTCCTTTTCTTCCTTGAGCCCTCCAAGCTTTTTTTTTTTTTTAAACCTTTCTGGTTTTGCAAATGAAAGCTTTGGTTGGAACAACTACTCTTTTCGCTCCCTAAAATGGGCTTCCAGAGGCAACTTTGGAAACAGGGCCTGAGCCCTGAGTTTTTCCCCTTCCTTGGGTTCAGCTCCGCCTCCCAGCGATGGGTTCCTCAGGGCCTGTGGGAGGGAAGCTGATCTAGGGGGTGGTGAGAATCACTAGGAACGAGAACATGCTGGTGATGTTTCAATCTGTCATGGCCAGTGCGCTCCCGAGACCCATGAACCCATGTAACTCTTCCACTAGCCCCTACGCGCCTCCCCTCCCCCTCCTTTCTATTCTTCCATCTCCTCCGATATGCTGGATTCCCTGACTTATTATAGCTCTGGCAGCAGGGGCAATGGGATTAAGCAAGATAAAGTCAAACGTATTTCCCCTTGTCTCCCCCAAATTCAAAGAAATAGCATTCTCAGAAAACCCATAGTCGGTTTTTTTCCTCAATTGTCAATAGCATCTAAAAGTTTCTCTTTTTTCTTGTTAAATTTTTTAAGCTAAAGCAAACGTTTGTATTTCCTACAAAATGCGAGAATCTCACTGTGACTTTCATGGAGTCCGTTCGTGTTTAAAGCTAGGGTATGACAGTGGGAAGAGTATGCGTATGTTGAAAGCCA
The DNA here is from genome assembly GCF_964146895.1 of Miniopterus schreibersii. Taxonomy (NCBI): domain Eukaryota; kingdom Metazoa; phylum Chordata; class Mammalia; order Chiroptera; family Miniopteridae; genus Miniopterus; species Miniopterus schreibersii. The sequence goes on from NC_138110.1 coordinate 70,154,331, forward strand.
GTCTCTGGAACTCCGCCTATGGGTGTAAGGCAAAGATAACCGATGCCGCCAGGAAGGAAGCTCTGATTCCCTGTGCTGCCTGCCTCTTCCAAGTGCATGCAGGTCTGTCTGCATCGAACATTTTCCCACCATCAGCCAGGGGGGAAAGCTGCAAATCTGAGATGCAAACTGTAAAATGCAAGCAGCTTAAGGCTCAGGGGAGGGACCTCATGAAGCCAGCAGTGGTGACAGCCACGAAAAGAAATGGGGTTTATTCTGAATGATATGTTGCCTTTGGATCTTTCCTAGGCGGCCAAATTAGTATGGACCTAACAGGATCCCAGAGATTAGCTTTGTAGTGGGTTTCAATGTGAAGATGATTTATTTTGATCCACCGTTTTGTTTTCCCCATCCGGAGAGCTTTTTATCCAGTTGGCTCTTCTTTAGACTTAGTTTTTATTGTTGTTGTTTTAATTAGAAGCAAAACCTCTAGGTCAACAGTTTCTTGTGTGTACTTAACAGATATTCTCTATGTACAGAAAAGAGACTGTAATGGTCTGAGGCTCTGGGGAGCTGGCAAAGATCTAGTCTTTGATTTGGATGGTGACTATACAGGTTACCTTCCAAAGTACTGAATTTTAATTTGCCATTTTTCTGTTTGAATGTCTCATTTCAATAAAATAGCTTACTTTAAAAACTCAGAAAAATGGAGATACCTCTGTGAAATCATTTTATATAACAGATTATATATTATTAATTTTGAGAGCGGGAAAGTCACAGAGCAATTAGTAAAATTTTATGGGTATATGAAATATTTGATATAAAAGGAATGTAAGAATACTATAACCCATCCCCTTCATTTTGCTAGTGAAAAAGAGGAGAACCTGAGAGTCACATGACTTAATCAAGACATCCTGGCTAAAAAGTGGTAGAGGCAGAATTTGTATCCTGGGCCATATCTTCCACTCTGCCATCTGTGTGGTACTGTATGGAACCGGTACTGGACAGCAGAAAATTTTCATTTATTGAGTACTACATATGTACATATATATATCATCTCATTTAATCCATAAAATACTCTTGTTGAGAGATGGGGTTTTTATTCCCTTTTTTCCGATCAAGAAATTGAGGCTTCTCTAGATAAGTGACTCAGTCAAGGTCACACAGTAATGTCAGAATTGGGATTGGAAACCAGGGCTCTCTGACCCTGACCTCCCCTTCCTAACATTCTGCTGTAGTCTTTTTACACACCTAAAATTTTGTATTTTGACTTGGTTATTTCTGGACTCCAGTTTCACACCTACTTTTTGTTGTGGAACATTGAACAGGGTAGGAGAAAGGACAGTATTTTCTGGGGAAGAAAGTAAATAACCAGAGAGTTTATTTATCAGTATATCATGTTTTGTACACATTTAAAATATGTATGTCTACTGTTTATTTCCTTAGGTATTAGAGCCCCCATTCTATGTACTTAAATAGGGATTTCACCAGCCTCGGTTTTTCTAACCATGATCTTGAGCCAGTGAGCACAAAGGCTGCTGGAAAGAGCCTGCTCACTGAACAAAGACCTCTTTAGCCCTTGAAATGGAACTTACAAGTTTCTGTGGTGGAGTAAAAATAAACCGGGAGTGGCCTCCCACCCAAAATGACACGTCCTTTACCCACATGAGTTTAGAGAAGCAATTAGTCTGCCTTGAGGATGCCAGCCACTGCCCTGCATGAAAGCCAGACACCTTCACTCCATGATCATGGGCCTAGTTCAGTGCTTCGGGAAAATAGGTACTTTCTGGACGATTCTGTGATTGCTTAGATGACGGGGTAGACACTTAAATACTGTCATTACTGAGCTATAATGGCCGGAAGCAATTTTCTCCCAGCATTGGGGACCACAGAAAACTTGTTCTGTGCCTGTTATTAGTCTACATTGGAGAGAACTCATTTGCTGGAGGAAAGTTATTAAAACACTGTAATTCAATATTTGTGTGAGAAATAATAAAATTGATAAATTACAAGTGAGCAAGACCGGTGAGCCCTTTTGTTTATTCCTTCTGGGAGTCCCTGCAGATTCTCCATGTTTACTGTGTTGCGGCTTCTACATGAGTGTTGTATCTTTTTGAGTGTGGGGTTCAAGATCCCCACATAAGATCCAAATGCAACCAAAAGACCTGCCACTCTGCTAGAATATTGCCACCATTAGTGCCTGTATTTTATCCAAAGGTGACAAAAGCCCTATTTTGTATAGAACAGTTGTGATTTGTCAACAATAAATAAGAGGCTATTCTTAGAGCTACTGACTCTAACTCTTTCCTGAATCCCTAACTGGTCCCACCACTTAAAATAATTTAACAATTCATCAGGAAGCTTAAAACAAGTACACAAGTATCATCTTTTCCCTTGACATTTACATGGATTACACCTAATTTTTATCATACCCCTACGGTATGATAAAAACATCTACGGTGTTGCTTTGTTTTCACTTTTCAGCTCCTAAAGGAATTATCTAGTATGCAAACTTCTTTTTTCGGGGAGTATAAACTTTCTTCTTCCATGATCTTATCTACTGTCTAGCCTAGTGCTTCTCAAACATTAGTGCCCATAAAATCACCAGGAGAGTTTGTTAAAATACAGACCGTGCACTCCACTTCAGAGACTCTGACTCAGTAGATCTGGGGTGGAGATCAAGAAAGTGCATTTCTGCCTGGCCGGCGTGGCTCAGTGGTTGAGTGCCCCCCCCCAAATGAACCAGGAGGTCATGGTTCAATTCCCAATCAGGGCACATGTCCTCGGGCTCCATCTCCAGTAGGGGACATGCAGGAGGTGGCCAATCGATGATCCTCTCTCATCATTGATGTTTCTCTCTCCCTCTCCCTTCCTCTCTCTGAAATCAATAAAAACCTATTAAAAAAAGAAAATAATAGAAAAGAAAGTGCATTTCTAATATTCTTCCAGATAATGCTCCTGTCCTGTGGCCCACACTTGGAGCAACACTGCTCTGGGACTCAGATGACCTTATCTAACAGATGATGCCACATCCTAGGTCTTTCTCAAAAGCCGAAAACTGATGTTTCAAACTCCCTTCTGCAGGGCGCTCCTGGCTGACCTACCAGAGTCTCAGGTGTAGGACTGCCCTGAGCATTACCACCCATCTCCTTACCTTCCTGTGCCTAGGAACAGTGCCTTCCTTAACCCAGGTGGCCAAGCTTGAGGCCTCAGAGTCCCCTTGCTCAACTGCTTCATTTTTTTGGTTGTTTTTTGTTCCACTGGGCACCAAATCCACAGAGCCCATCTAATCGGACTCTCAGTCACCTCATACCACGCACCACAACACTTCTGTAGCTCTGGGAGTCTCTTCCCGTGCCCGCCCCACTTTCTGATTTAGCTACAATCAAACCAAACACTAAAATGCCTTCGTGTCTTGAAAGGTGCTGCTTCCTCAGCCTGTTTCCCTTTTCCTCACCTGTAACATGGGTGCCACTCATGGGCCGTGGATGGATGGAGAGCAGAGTTACATTATTTTAGAGACAATGACAATTCAGATTTATAAAGGAAAACCTGAAATCATCTAGTTCAATTTAGATAGAAAATTCTTGGGGTAAGTCGGAATAAGGGTATATTTCTTCCTTTATCTCCTCATTTTTACCAAACTGCTTCTGAGACCCATATGTCATCCACGTGAACTGACTGGACATGTTGCCACATTGTACTTGCTAATCTTAGTCTTTCCCTTCCCCCCACTCTTGAGTAATAAGCTCTTTTTAATAATTATGGTCATCCTATCTTACAAGTAAAACCCTTGTGATCTAATAGGAAGTCTGGGACATCTTGGTGACAAGTCTTTCAGGCTTGTGTGGAGAGACCATCGTTATTGAGTGATTTTTGTATACCAGGTACTGAAGCTGGTGATGCTAGAGTAACTGGCTTGTGTATCAGCCACCGCTGCAGATAGTGTTAAAGGTTGTAAACTGTATGATTATTGAACCCCAAACAACTGAGGGCCTTGCACAAGTATTTAACTGTTCTGGGCTTCAGAGTTCTCACCTGTGAAATGAGAAGAATGTGTTGAAGGAACCCTCCAGTTCTTATTGTCTTTGACTATATTCTCTTAAGAAACATCCTTCTGATGGAATAGCATGATTTTAAATCTCTGAGAACAAACCCAAAATCAAAAAGTATGTCATGATTCTTCTATTTGTCTAGTGCCAGTGCTGTTCGCCTTCATCTCAACACGGTTGATAATATTGAGGTTCTCAAGGTAGCTCTGTAAGATGTTTACCCAGAACATTATCCAGCATATAGCATCCTACCTGTGATCCTGATTTTGTTAAAACAACAAGAACAGAAGTGTTTAGTTCTTCCTGACTGGGCTAATCTACAGGGCATTCTGTTGACTCCTACTGCACAAATGTTCCTTTGAATCTGCCCAGGAACATAATGTAACATTTGGAAATTTATCAGTGTTCCTGGTTCCCTCAGACTGAACAGCTGAGTAGCAGAATGCTTGTTCAAGCTAATCCCAGACCTCAATCCAGAGCCCTTGGCATTGTCCCCAGTGGCAGACAGACCCTAACCCCTGTGACTCAGGAGTGATGGCCTGTTTCCTTCCAGACTCACCTCAGTTGCCATCATCATGGGGTTCACCTTGCCCCACTTTTTGGAGGCTGTCCAGCTTTATAAACTTCCGAACTGAGCACTTTGATAAACTTGGCCCCAAAGCGTGAACAGACTCTGCCCCTCACATTGGTGTGTTAACCTGCTTAAAATGTCGGCAAGGATGATTTCTTGCAGTGCTCATCTTTCTGAGCCTCTCAGCACCCAGAAACACTTTGCCTCTGGAACAGCAAATGCTGTCCTCCCACAGGATGAGGCGAATATCTCCATGACAGATGGGCCACGCTGCAGTCCCTCACAGTCAGCAAACTGAAGGCTTATTAACCGAGAGGAAAACGGAGTCCAGAAGCCTCCATGGAAAGCAGCCTCTCTCTTACCCCATTTGGTCATCTCTAGGCCCGAGCTGGCTGAAAGCTACGTCTGCGTGGAGACTGGAGGCTCCCAGTAATGAGGCGGCGGCTGGCCAACATTGTCCCAGCATCCTGAGGGCTAGTGCTCACCATAGAGGCACGCGTTACAGTTCTGTGACAGGAAACGGGCTTGTCAGATCAGTCTGTGAGCGAGTTTGACACTGTGAATGCAAAATGTGGGACGAAGGAAGGAAGGACTCTCTCTTGGAAAAAATTCTCTGCCCCAGGGTGTTTAGGAAGACATGTGCCCTCTGGAGGCTGTCTTCTTGATGATGCCTAGGACTCAGAGTGACCAGCATTGACTTGCTGGTCCATCTGAGTGGAAGGCAAAGGATTTGCAATGGTCCATAAAACACTTGAAGATCTCCCCCCTCCTCTCCTCCCACTGCCAACTAGCTCTTACAACAGTGCCTTCCTCACTTGTTTTGGTTACCTAGCCTTACCTGTGTCTGTCCCTAAACAGAGTGGTTAAAAAGAAAACAGCAGTCATTGATTTTGCTTACAACTCTGCCATTTGATCAGGGGGCACTGGAGAAGGCTCATTGCTGCTGTACACGGTGTCAGGTGACAGGGCTCTGGAGGACCTGCTCCCAGAGCTGCTCTTTCACACGGCTCAGGCTGTCTCCTGGAAGCGTAGCCTCGGTCCCCTCCACCTGGGCCTCCGTGTGGCCTGGCCTCCTCACAGCATGGTGCCTGGGTTCCAAAGGCAAGCATCCCAAGGGAGAGAGCTGAGTAGACGCTGTACCGCCTTTAATGACCTACACTGCACATCACCTGGTGTGTCTTCTTTCATTCACGCCACACTCCACAGGCTGGGGTGATCCCAGAGGCCTGTCCAGGCTCAAGAGGACGACACACAGATCCCACTTCCTACGACAGGCCAGGGGAGGGCAAGGCTCTGGAAGGTCAGATAGGTGGGGTTTATTGTAGTGGCCATTTTTGCAATTTAAACTCTGTGACTGTCCCTGCCTGACACCAGGCATGTTTCCTCCCAGTGCTGGCCTTTGCTTTCTCTTGGTCTAGAATGCTCTTCCCTTAGGTATGGCCTTGGTTCATACCCCAACAGTTTTCTGCTTTTACCCCAATATTTCCTTCTCGGCAGGGTCTCCCCTGCACCTCCTTTCTTATCCTTTCCCTGCTTTATTCTTCCCCAGAGAATTGACACCAGCGATCCACTGTTTCCTTATTTGTTCTACTTTTGCTTTTCACTCTCGCCTCGGCGAACTGTAAGCATTCATTACGGGAAGACATTTGTCTCTTTTATTCATTGCTGTTTCTCCGGAGCTGGAAGAGTACCTGGCACACAGTGTGGACTTGGTAAATTTTTGTTTGAGGAAATTAAGGGACATCTGCGCTCAGAAGATGTAAGATATCACAATGATATGGCCGTTCGCTCTCATTTACTTCGGTCCTTAGGTTCCGAGGGCAGTGCCAGGCCTCTGGACACCCTCTGATAATTTAATTAGTGAACTCACGAAATAAATATAGTGGTTTTAAACGTTCTCGATTGCAAAAGTCAGCAATGTCCCAGCAGCATCCCACTTGCAGCACTTACTCACAGCGCGCCCCCTCCCTCCCCGGCGAGGCGGCGGTGGCGGCCAGCATGGGCCTTCAGTTCTGCCCTGAGGGCGCCGCTCCTGCCTGCAGTGAGCGCGGGCGCCCTAAGGACGGGAGGGAATGTCACGGGCTTGTCCTGGGGCCCGAGGCGTGGCCGGGACAGCCAGCCCCTGGGCGGCAGCTTAACCTTTCCCTGTTTGTCATCCAGAGGGGTTGACCTGCGAATCTACTAGAAGGTGGCTTCCCCCCAGTCCTCTTCGACGCTCACAATTCAGACGTCTTAGCAAATGGGAAGAAGGCAGGAAGGTGGTTACTTTAAATATTATCCCGCAGTCCATCGGGCAATTCTGCTGCCCTTGAGGGCTGACCTCTTGCTTCAGCATCGCTCTTTGCACGGGTGGTCACCGCCGTGTGCTTATTAGTGCATTCTCCAGGGGTGTTGGGAGTAAAGTAGTGACATTGCAAAGCTGCTTAATAAAGGGTGCTCTCAACTGGATGTGTTCTTGAATTTCACTTAAATATCATTCACTGAAGAATACAAGTTGGGATTAGGGCAGAACACCCTAGACCCCATCATCAGATATATTATTCCAGGAGTTCAAAATGAGCCTGTTCTTAGGTGAACTTATGATGACATTTCAATGTATGTAATTGGCTCATATTTTTCTCCTGCTAAAATAAAGAGAAATAAGAGCCATGGATCCAAATATCTCCAACTTGGTGGACAGAACTGTGACGCCACTTAGATGTGCCCCTCATCAGTGCCGCTGGGCATTCCTCGGTACAAGGGTCCATGTGGCTCCCCTCGCATTAGGACCCGGAACCTGGGACTGTCTGTGGCCATGGAGAGGGTGGCCATTCTCCACGGTGGCAGGGGCGGGGCTATGGGGCAACGGGGATGCCAGAGCCAGGGGTGCTTCCTCCGCCAGCAGAGGTTACAAGAATGAAAGGACTGAACATGCCTTGAGCTCCTTCTGAGACTAGGTAAGGAGAATATAAACTATTAATGTAATTTACGGGCAGAAGCACTTTGAATATAAATGAAGCAGCCAAAGGCTCTTTTGATTGGCATTTATATCTCTTTTTATAGGGATCACATAGAGTAGTGTTATAATTCTTGACAGTTTTGATTGTAAAATATATGGGACATTAAGCTCCTTGGAAGAAAGCAAAGATGATTAATATTAATAATGGGCAAATAATACACAGTAGACACGAGTAATATGTTTTGTGTTTATATAGCTATTGTTTTAACTCACTGGAAAACACGATGCTTTACTGTTAGGAATGCAGTAATAATAAGACACTGTATTATCCAGGTCACATAAAAGCAGGCATTCAAGCTAATCCCTAAATCCTATTAATTTCTTTACTCACATAACCGGAAAAAACAATAGCCATTTGACTTCACCATGCACACTAGTGTTTTCAAAGCAATGTGCCTGATTAAAGACAGAACAAAATTCGAACAGCTTGGTTCAAATGCAGCTGGTCCTGGAGTCCTTTGGAAGTGTCAAGGAAGACTGACGCTCTAAAAAAAGAAATAGGAGACCAGACACATCAAAGCGTAGTTAGCTCTCAGTGATGAGCAAGCGTCCTGTTGTTTTCCCCTTTCTGTATGCAGGCTGCTGAGTGGAGCAACCCTGGGCTCTGTCAACAAAAATACGGATCTAATAAGAGTGCGCATTGTTATGCGGGAAACTATTTCAATAAAAACATGTGCATCTTTTAGATTATTATACCTAGCACTTGGAAAATTGCAAAATGTTTTACCACTTCTCTTTCCCACTTCCTCCTCTCTTCTCATGACTATCGATGGCTATGTGGAAAAAGTAGAAACAGAAAACAAAAAAGAATGACTCTTGTGACCGGCTCGATTTAAGGTTTCCTTTTCAGTCAAAATAGAGCAAATCAGTAAGTACATGTTACATGTATCAAGTCTTCATTCAAAAGGCATTTGGAACGCTTTAAAGACAAATATAATAGGAGAAAGAGGAAAAGGCAGTGGAATAGAAGTAAAATTTGCATAACATGTGGCAATTGTGACCCCCCCCAAATAAATGACCAGTACATTGAATTCTGCAAAGTCCTCTCCACTTGTTAGAGGGAGGCTTAAATTGGATTTGAATTTTTTTAAATCAAAGAAGAAGAAACATGAATAGCCACACAGTTTACATAACTACTCTTCTCAGCAAAAAACACCTGTTCTATTTTCTAAGATTTGAGAGAAGGTTTGGTCTTGATTTTATTATGTATTTTTGTTGTTTGCTTTGCTTTTCTCCCCCTGTGGGCTTTTAAAATAAGATTCTGGTGATGGAGACTGAAATAAATTATCCCAGCCTATCCCCTTTGCAAATTACTGTGGTTTGGAAAGCCCAACTTATACAAGATGTTATGAGTCCCCACTGCACCATTCACCTCCGATGTTGTACACCTTATTTTTAGTGATGCGCCCATTAGCCTTTGCTGCATACACAAGCTATCCCGAAACTTTGTGGCTTACACCAAATAATCATTTATTTGCTCATGATATTATGGGTTGGTATTTTGGGCTGGGCTAGCCTGGGCCATTCTTCACCTTGTTTTACCCAAGCGCTCTTGTAGCAGCTACACCTTGCAGCTTGGCTGGAACTGGGTGGGTGAGAATGACCTCACTCACTCCTGGCCGTTGGCAGGTGGAAGGCTGGGGTGCTTTGATTTTCCTCTGCTCGGCTTCTCCAGCAGGTTAGCTTGGGCTCCTTCAAGTTGCTATCTCCTAGTTCTAAGAAGAGCACAAAAGAGCAAATCTCAATGTGCAAGCACTTTTCAAGCCTCTCTTTGCCTTACATTTGCTTCTGTCCAATTGGCCAAAACAAGTCATAAAGCCAAGCTTAGAGTCAAAGGGTGGAGAATTAGACTTTACTATGAAAGGCAAGAACAGCTACAAATTTGGGGCCTTTTTTGTTTGCTTTCTACTGCCAGTTCAATATGACTGCTGCTGCTGCCGGAGGGAGGGGGACACTTTTCCCTTGTTTATGCTGTAGCTTGAAGAAAAGAGCTCTAGCTTCCATTCCTTGCATAAAACCTTGTGTTGTATAGTGAGGTCAACTGTGGAGCCTATGAAATGCTCTTTCAGAAAGAGAGAATATATCTCTCCAGTCCATGTGGCAGGAAATGAGAAGCCTTATGATTTAAGAGGTGTGGGGAGAGTAAGTAGAAATGTGTAGAAATGATGCAGGTGGAAATTGTGTGTGTGAATGCCTGAGCATGCACACGTGTAAGGCGAGAGATGAATACACTTGTATTTCAGTGTTAACCAGTTTTATTTTTTTGAGGGCAAAGGAGAATTATGGAACAATTTAGACAGTCATAAATCCTTTTTTGCAAGTCCACACCAGGACTTGTTGTGGGATAAGATAGAGCCAAAAACATCATCACAAAGCACCCTTTCTCTGGCAGGTCCTTCCAAGGTGCCTTCTTTTATTTCTGGCCGTCCCCGGAGGTGTCTCAAACATTCTCACACTCACAGTCTTCTTAGCTACCATGTGGTGTCTCTCCATTTTCCCTGCTTCAGTTCCCTGCAGGGATGTCAGCTGCCAAGAGTGCTGATGCTGGCAAATGCCTTTGACGACTCCGAGGGTGCTCAGGTGCTGATGAAGGCTTTGTTTCCACCAGTGATGAAAGTGCTACCACCAGCATTGTGGGTCTGCAGGTGCTGCTTTGTGTTCTTGTAATGGTTTTCCTACAATGGCCACCTGCAGACTTTGTTGGCTTCTATACTTGATTCCTTGACTCAGTTGGATAAAGTTTTCCTGCAGTAGCTTTTTTGTTTATCATGCAAATAGACCTGCTTCATAGTCCTTCCTGTAAACCTTGTATCAACTACCTATGGCCATGAAATGCTGTGTAACAAAAACTACCAGTCTGTGGGTCACCTGAGTGGCTATAGCTTGTGACTCTACCTGTGGTCAGTTGTGGGTAGTTGGGTGGCTTTGTTGATCTTGGGGATGCCATCTGACATGTCTGATGGGCTTAGCTGGAGACAGGTGGCTCCACCCCATGTCACCTCTCATCCTCCATCAGGCTAGCCTAGGTTTGTTCTCATGGCAGTGGCAGGATTCCAAGAGAGAGAGCAAGTTCTCAAAGCTTCTCGAGGCCTAGGCTCAGAACCTCTACAATGTCACTTCTGTTCAGAGCAAGTCACCAGGCCAACCAGATTCGAGGGGTGAAGAAATGGATTTTCTCTCTTACTGGGAGGAGCTGCAAAATAGCATCACAAGGAACATGGGTATGGCAAGGGCAGAGAACTGGAGCAATCTTTGCGGTCAATCTAACTACCACACACCCAAACACCCCAGAGTCCTGGGGTGAGCACAGGTTGGCAATCTAAAAAGGTGGAAGATACATTGATTTAGGTAATGATTGGAGAGGTTGGTGTTAACCAGCAAAATGGCTTTTGGCTTAACAAGTGATAAATCAGAAGGGTCTAGAACAGGAATGGCAAAGGGGTTGCCCATGGTGTGACCGATGTGTAGTAAATGCTTGGAGTGGAATGTTGACGCAAATAATGTGGCCACTTTGCTGGCTGAGCTGAACACACAAGGGAGCCTGGCCGCCACCTTAATTGTGACATTCTACTCTCTGGAACAGTGAGGCAATGTGTTTTTGTTGTTCTAAGCTACCCAGTTTATGGTACTTTGTAACAGCAGCTCCAATAAATTAATACAGATGGGTTTGGTTTTAGGTAGTTTTAAAAGCGGCCCAGGTGATTTTAACGTGCCAGGATTGGTTTGCACAACTACTGAGGGAAAGAAGTGTGTGGCAGGGATAACCTGAGTAGAAAACAACATCACAATCAGTTTAGAAGCCATGCAAACATAATTATCACAGTGTAATATCTAAAACTTAGTAACATGGTTATATATGTCTTCTTAACTTGGGACTTCACATTATAAAAGAGCCACCTGCTATCTTGCTCCTGTGTCATTTCTTGCCTGGATGTTCATTTTTCATATGATTTCTCACCTTGAGCTTCTGGATTTCCACTCTGTGTGTGCTCTACAGGTCTCGTGGTGTAGCCTGCAGTTTTCATGCCTAAGGGCACTGTCTTGCACCTATCTCAATTGGACTTTATCCTGTTCATTTATAACGTAACATTTCTCCAATTTGTCAAAGTTACTTAGAATTCTGATCCTGCAGCCCAAAATTCTAATTCCCATTAGTTGAGGAGAGTCCCCAGGACAATTGAATTAAGAATTATATGAACTCTGGGAGGAATCGATTTGGAGAAGATCAGATAATGGAAGGTTTATTATATTATGTACTGCATTAAAGTGTAAAGATGTATGAAAGATAAATGGTCAATGCATGAATTATACAAAGAGTTCCTTAAACAAGACTGTGAGATCAGTTCCTGCCCGAGCATAGTGGGAGATGTAAAATCTTGTCACTGTCACTCGACGTGTGGTCCACAGACCAGCAGCAGTGACAACACCTAGGAGCGTTTTAGAACAGCGACATCTCAGACTCTATCCAAGACCTGTTGGATCTGAATCTGCATTTTTACAGCATTTCCAGGGAAGCACATGCATATTAAATTTTGCAACACAGCAGTGTAGAAATGGTTCCTGCCTTGAAGAGCTCACCAGGAGGCGAGATACAAATTGGGTAGATCAGTGCTCCTCAAAGTGCAGTCTGGAAGACCAATTGTATTTGAATGACCTTCAATACTTGGAAAAAGAAGATACATTTGGCCCCTTCACGGCCTGCTTAATTTGAATCTTTGGGGCTGGGACTGAGAAATTTACATTATTGACAGGTTCCCCAGGTGAGTTTGATGCACCTTAAAGTTGGAGAGTAACTGGTCCAGAACAATGGAAATTAATTTTACTCCAACATATCTGAGGAATGACACCCTTCCATTAGTAACAGCAGTTGACGCTGGCAGTGCTCTGGAGCTGGCAGCCGCCTTCTCCTAGACCAGTGTCATTCAAAGGATGGGTCACAGATCAAGAGCATGGACATCCCCTGGGAGCTCGGTAGCAATGCAGAATTTCAGACTTCATCCTGTATCTACTGTTATGGACTGAACTATGTCCCCCTTAAATTTGTATGTTGAAGTTGAATCTCCAGCACCTCAGAATGTGATCATATTTTAAAACAAGGACCTTTAAGAGGTTATTAAGTTAAAATGAGATCTTTAGGGTGGGCCTAATCCAATATGACTGGTGTCCTTATAGGAAGAGGAAATTGGGACGCGATGTGTGTGTGCACAAAGACCATGTGAAGACAGGAGAAGATGGCCACCTACAAGCCAAGGAGAGAGGCCTCAGGAGAAACCAATCCTGCCCACACCTTGATTTTGGACTTTGAGCCTCTAGAATTGTGAGAAAATAATTTTTTATTGGCTAAGCCACCCAGTCTGTGGCACTTTGTTATGACAGCACCCTAGCGACTACTATGCCTACTAAATTAGAATCTGCATTTTTAAAATCCTCACCTGAGGATATGTTTATAATGATTTTGAGAGAGAGAGAAAGAGAGGGACATTGATAGGAGAGAGAAACATCAGTTAGTTGCCTTCTGCATGGGCCTTGACTGGGGATACAACCTGCAACCCAGGTATGTGCCCTGACCAGGAACTGAACCCGCAACCTTTTGGTGTATGAGACGATATACCAACTGAGCCACCCTGCTAGGGCAGAATCTGCATTTTTAACAAGATCTTTAGGTAATTTATGTGTATCAGAAAGTTTGAGAAGTGCTTGTGCAGGACAATGGCTCTTAAGCTTTAGAGTGCCTCAGAGTTAACTTGAGAGCTTGTTAAAATACAGATTTCTGGCCCCACCCCAGAGATTCTGCTTCGGTAGGCCTGGTATGGGGCCAGAAAAATGTGCATTTCTAACAAGCTCCCAGGGGATGCCACTGTCCTTGGCCTGCTGACCATCCTTGAGTGTTTGGGACCAGCAGCATCAACCTTATTTGGTAATTATTAGAAAAGCAAGTTTTGAGTCCCCAACCTGGCTTTACTATATGACCATCTTTTCTAACCCTGTAGAAAGTCTGGGGCTGGGCCCAGCAAGATGATTCTGAAGCTTAAGTTTGAAAACTGGTGGTCAACAGAATCTGTGCAAAGGGGCCATGAGCACATATGTTCCCTCTGTGGTGGGGAATCTGTGAATGTGATGTGGATTATATATATAAAATCTTAAGGTCAATTGTGACTTGAAACAGCCCTTGTCCCCAGATAATTGTTTTGACACGTTCCTAGAAGGCATGCTCTCCCCCTTCCAATTCAGAATCACTGCCAGGACATGATTCTGGGCAGTCGCTAAGGCAGCCGTTCTCTGCATCAGAACCACCTGATTACTGGGCACCACCCCAGCTCCTGATTCCCGTGGTTTAGGTTAGTGGCCCAGACCTTGCATTTCTTAGCAAATTCCAGTCGATGCTAATGCTGCTCGTCCAGGGATCGAGGCTTGTAAACTATCGAGATATGGGTCAAGCCTTGATTTCATGGATATTGCAGACACTGTTGGTTGGGAAACAAAGCACGCACTCTGGACCCATTCTTCCCTTGTCTTTCTCCAATATAGATCCGAAGGGAAGGTAAAAGCTCACTTTCTCAGAGAATTCTTAAGCTAGGAGTGAGCATTGACACTATGACACAATTCCAGCTAATGGGACCCAAGCAGAAGTCTGCAAGGGTGAGGGGCAGTTCTGGGGAGTTTATTGCTCTACCTAGCAGCACTTCAAGCACTGTCTTTTCTCCTCTGGTTTGAAGCACAGATAGGATGCCTGGAACTGAAGCAGCCTTTGTGGGACCACAAGCCTATACACCTAAAGGCAATGGGCCAACAAAATCAAGATGGCAGAGTAGCCAGTTAGAAACACAGAACCAACGCCAATAACCCTCTACCCCAGATGCTATATTATGTGGGACTGTAATCTTTATTGGTTAGGACACAGTGAATACCATTCCTAGCTGACAACAAACTTATCTATGCAACTAAAAATATAACAACAACAAAAACCATAGCAAGCAACCTAAGGTAATCAGATTCCGTTAGGTTAGAACATAAAAACAAACAAACGAACACGACCCAATAACATAAGAAAACTATAAAACTACCATGTACCCTCATTATCATGGTATAAAATAAAGGGCATTTAAAATGGTAGAAAAATTTAATTGACTAAATGTAGCTTTCAGAGCATCTTTATTCCTTGTTTTGATGTTGGTCTGAAGATCTCCAGACACCTTCAGACAAACATTTGGTAGCTGTTAGTGGAGACTGGATACCTCACTTTATTCCTGCAGGAATTATAGTTCAGGCAAAGATATTTATTTATTGAATATCCTCTATTTAGCTTATATCACTAATCGTTAATAGATAAAACTCATCTAATATGTCATACATGTGTTTGAACTTGACTATATCTCCCTGGCTCACACTAGGCCTCTAAGTTTAGTCAACACCTTCCCATCCAAGTTCCTTTGATCAGTTCATAAATTGCTCTTACTTGCTGTGTCCTGATACGTGTGTCTATATAAACACATATATGAGCATTTATCCATCAGCACTGAAAGAATTAAACAATGATAGAGACACAGAAAAACTAAAAAAATGGCATGTGTATCTTAAAATATCCTTTACAGATGTGCTTGTTGCTGAGAAACTGCTTTGCTCAAACTGAAACCCAGCCTGATTTTTTTTTTTTGGTTACAAAATAATTAGCCTCTAAGTCAGCTTTTCATCTTATGTTAATGAGACCCCCTACAGTCTTGGCTCCTGCTTTAAATTAGAGATTGATCCATAATTAATAAGGCTTATAATGGCAGTACCTGAGACAAAAGGGATCATTGGGCAGCTGGGAAGAGAGAGCTGGGAAGTGTTGAAAGGGCATTTACAGTTGCATTCTTGCCACATCCTAAGTTGGCTCCTGGTGACAGAAGCAGGTGTCTCGGAGTAGCCAGTCTGCTGGCTCAAGCTCCTCTAACAAGGAAAGCAGCTAAGTTGCCCCTCTGAGGTCTCAGGAGGGACTGTGGGTGCTGCACCTCGTATGTGCATTAGCAGAACCATTCCTGCTTGCCCCCTGCATGAGGTTTTCACCCTGGCTTAAAAAACTTGCTTTGAATTGCCTTTCACTTCTGATAAAAAGCATCGGTGAAAGAATCATGGTTCTGTTTTGTTTTTCTCAGCCAATTTTGGAGACGTGTGACTTCTCTACACTAGTTTTACAGCCTCAAAATTCCCAGTGATTGGAGAGGAGCACTTGCTGATTAATTAAAATCTAATTTTCTATTCTATCATAATTGCAGCAGTAGAGGGGGAAAAAGTAAGGCTTATTATTCCAAAAATGAAAATGATCCCTAGACCGTTTGGGCTTATTATGAGCTCTGTGTTACAATTTGTTTTAAATTGAATCAACAGAATAAACATGGAAATGAGCTCTGTGAAATCATTTATTTTTAAAGGATCTTAATGAAAGCCTGCATCATTTTGTTTAAAAATTTGTAGACTCTGCCTGGATAGACTTCTTAATAAAGACAAAGGAAAGATGATTTCAGGTTTTGTGGTAGATCGGAGCCAATTCTCCAGGTCAGCCTGTGTGTGTTTTTATGACCACAATTTCTAACTCTTTTAAGGACTCCACAGTGACTCCCTGTTAGCTCAAAACACAAGTAATTTTCATTCACTTTGAAATTTTAGGCTCAATATAATACTGGAGAATTGGGTGACTGAACTGAAACAGGCAGGAAAGCATGAGAGAGGCTGGCTGGCTTGGCTCTGTCTCCTGATTTGGTCCCGAGCATGTGGGCTGGGGTGTGAAGGACGGCAGTGTGACAGGTGGTGGCCGGGCACCCTAGGATCAGAGCTGGCTCTCCCGATGTAATTACCTGGCTCACTGGTTCTAATGGGAAGGGTTGATTTCTGCCGAGTCCTCATGTAATCTGCAAATCTATAACCTCTAGTTGTGGTGGGAGATGAGAGGGGAGTGGTCAGTAGGGGACACCTGGGGAATTTAAAATTTGCACTTTGTAACTGTTCCACTTAAGTTGGTTAAGTGCAATAAAGTGCTAAATGTAAAAGAAGTAGGTTACAAAGTTGTATATGTATATTTATAGAAAATTTATTTATATTTATAGTATATATTTGTATATTTTATATATTTTATATTTATAGTATATATTTATATTGATATCGGTGCATATATATGCATGTATTTATGTAAAATATATATTTTATATATAATAGATGCATATATTTATACAAATGTTATATATGTATAATATACACATATACAAATATTTATATTTCAAAAATATTTTTATATATGTATTACATATGAGTATTAAATAAATATATGTCTGTATATATGCATGTGTACCATATACCATAAGTGTGTATACATATTTACATTTTATAAGTAACATATATAAATATGTACATATGTGTATATTTACATTTAAAAATATTTCTAATCTATGTAGCAGTGTTTATATGTATGTGTCTAGATAGGATATAGAATATATGCCAAAATATCAAATGGAGAAAGTGGTCTGGTCATACCTGGAAAGTAGGATTGTGGGTAAATTCTATTCTCTTTGTGTCTTTCTATATTCTCCAAATATCCTATGCATATAAAGCATTGTTTTTGCAATCATGGGAAAGTCACTGAAAGGAACAAGAGGAGCCCTCCTGCAGGTCCTGCACATGCTCAGGCCAACTCTGTTCCTGCCGCGATGCGTGAGCTCCTGCCCCCGATCGCGGCCCCTTCCTTCCTCCCAGGCTGCTGTCTGGGTCTCCCGGGACCAACAGCAGGCTGCACGGGTTTGGGGGGCTCTGGGACTGGTCCCTGTCCTGCCTCCCTCCCCTTAGCATGCATGAGCTCACTCATCTGATAGGACCACAGACTCGCGGGGGTCCCTTAAATGTGCCTGTTCTTGGTGTCCACTGATGCTATTCGATTTATCACATACATGTCTTCCTTCCCTCAATGCCTCATGGCAGACAGGGGGAAATGAAGCTGTATCTAATATGCACACGCTACACAAGTTCCAGGCCACTATTCTCGTGTGTGCAAGAACTGAAAGACCTTGTGAAAACACAGTTCCCCGGACCTCCCCCTCTCCCTTAGATTTTGATTCTGTAGGTCTGACTGGGGTCAAGGAACTGCATTTCCAACAAGGCCCCAGGTGAGGCCCAGAGTGCTGGTCCCTGGACCACTGTTTGAGGGGCCAGGTCAAATGTTTCTCAGGGTGTGGACCCCATTTCAGCGGCATCAGCAACCAATGACTGTTAGAATCACAGACTTTCAGACTTCCTATCAGAGGTATTGAGTCAGGATTTGCTTTTTAATAAGGTTCCCAAGATATTCAAGCACACATGACAAAAGTCGGAGAAGCACCTGGATGGGCACTAACAAGAAAGGCAGGGGTGCTCTTGGAGGGACGATGCCAGGGCATGGTGGTGGCGATGCTGTGCCATGCCTAAGGCCAGGTGGCTGCGGGGCAGTGGCCAGCCTGAACAGGGAGCAGGCGACCCTGCTGAGGAGGAGAGCACCAACACCACTGAGTGCGTCCCTGTGCCCAGCTCCGTGCGTGTCGCTGAGACTGTTGGTTGACAGGGTTAAAAAATTGAAGCACTGAGAGCCAAGGCAAACACGTATATCAAGACACCTGTTTGTGGTGAAGAGCCCAGTTTTGTTGTCACTGAATGGATAGATGTTGCCATGGCCAAAAGAGACATCCTCTCTGCTGCAGAGCACTTCTCCGTGATTTGGGCATCTGTTCATGGGCTCTTCCTCAGAACCACCGGAAGGGCCAGCCAGGAGGGGCCTCTGCTCTAAGCTTGAAGGACTAAGCTTTTGTCTAGATTATTCTTCAGATACCCAGGGTGTTAAAATTTCTTTCCAAAGGGCCACAGAAATTTGCTTTCAGGCCCACATGTGCCTCTTCCTGAGGCCCACCTTTCCAAGGTGTGCATACCCTGAAGCCCAAGGGGTGGCCGAGGCTGCTCTCTGGAGTACTGGAGAATGTGGGTAAAACCGAACTTGCAGCCTAAAGTGTCTAAAGATGTTCTCTCAAAACACCTTACAGGTAGGACAGAGCTGGGGGGTGCGAAAGGAAGAAGCCCGACCCCTAGGTCTGGGACTGGGCTCGGCTCTCCTCGACCACCATGTTCTAGCATGAAGCTCCAAAAGGATTCCAGACATTTAAAACTGCAATTTTACTTTTCAGGTCATAGGATGGCATCGTATTTTCCAAGGCATGAAGACAAAACATTTTATTTAGCAGTTTGTAATTTACTTTGTAAGTTTTAAGACTTAGGCATATGGTATGTGGGCCACTGTTACTATCCTGCCCTGGGCCTCACAAGTAATAGGAATGGCCCTGCTCTTTTCTTTTTTTTCCCTCTCACCCCGCTTGCTGAATACGACCTCATTAGTCCAAATACCTGAATAAAGAGGAATTAAACCCAGGAAGAGTTACTGTTTCTGTGATAAGAACCCTGTTGTCAGGCAGTCTCAGGATTGGTTGGGCAACTCAGCATAGTATCAAAGGCTCAGACACTTTCCTTCCTTCTTATCTGTCATCTTCAGAGTGAGAGGTGGCTGTCCTCATGTCACAAAAAGGCTGCCTCTGCTCCAAACATCACATTGTCCCATGATAGTGCCCTGAGCAAGAAGCAAGAAGGTATCAGAAAGGTTTTCTTTATCTAGTATCGTCTAATTGGAGTGGAAAGTCTTACCCAAATGCCCCAGCATAATTCTCCTTCCATTTTATTGGCAAGAATTTGTTACATTTATTTACTTCTAGACAAATCACAGGTGAAATAGAAAGGGTTCTTTGATTGGCTTAGACCAATTAGGGGGGAAAAATCCTTTTACTCTCAGCATAAAGGAAGAGAGAGCTTGGTTTAGGCTGGGAAGCCATAGCAACAGATAGAGCAGTTACTTTCCTTAGAATTGTAAAGGAGGATTAGTAATTAGGAAGTAAAGAGGAAAGGGGATTTGTCACAGAATAGAAAAGGCAGCTACAGCTGAGCTTGTAATAAGCAGATTGTGAGAATTTTCAAATGAAGTTCTACGGGCCTTCATTGTAAACGGTGAATGATTAATGACATTGCGTTTCATTAAATTTATGACTTGTATTTGTTACATAATACATCACTAATAAATAATGTGTGATGGATGATTATTGCTGTTCTCCATCAATATCTTCATGATGTTGTTTCACCAGAATTAACTATTACCAGGAGAAACATCAACCCTAAACCCTTCATTGCTCATGAAGTAAAATGACTTAATCAGCTCATCCTAGAATAGATGAAAAAGAGTCCGGAGTCACCATTTAAAATCCTGACAATGCATTCAACTCCTGACATTCCAAGGAGAGGCAGCTGGGTTTGACTTCCCTTTGTCTTATCCCCGAGACGAGCGTAGATATATCGTAGGAAAGTACACAGATGCCGACAAGGGGCCATGCATCTGAAGGCTGCTCAAGTGCTTGGCTGACCCCAAGGTTATTTCTTATGCTGACCTGTCACTTGCCTGCCACTCAAAGTTCAGATCCCAGGGTTAGCAGGGTTATGGTGTCCTTTTTCTAGGCAAAGAATAACACATTTCTATGGACCATAAATATTTTGACCAATAAACTGGTCAAATATATATCAAATGGCCTGGAAGTCAGAATTATATCTCAGTAGCTACATTTCTACACTATCCTAATCAGTGGCGTTTTTGGTTAGGAGGGAGCCATGTGGATCAATGACAGAGGTGATCTCCACTTTTGGAAGTGACGTGTGGCAGGAAACCACAACGTGGGGCTGACCTCCGTAAGGTAGAATGTCCGTGGTGTCCTGCTTGGGCTGTGTCACAGCATGGTGACCGAATCCAAACGCAAGCATCTCCCCAGACACAGGAGCTGGAAGCTGCCAGTTCCTTAAGGCCAAGGCTTGGGAACCGGCATGATGTCACTTCTGCTTTATTCTGTTGTTAAGCATCTGTTTGTCAAACAGCCAGGGGGCCCAGATTCAAGGGAAAAGGAAAACGGAGGCAGACTCCATATCTTGATGTAAAGGGTGTCCAAGAACTCGGGAGCCACGCTTTGAAACCTCTGCATCATCTTGAACGTCAGCTCCTCAGAGATTCCCTGCCAGGCCATCTATGAAGCAGCCCTGCCCGCTGCCCAGAGTCACCGTCGCTCACAACACCTCTCCGATTCTCTTCATAGATCATTACCTGGCCTCTCTGTGTGAATGCATCTGTTTAACGGCATCATTTTCATCTCACTCCCTGCCCAGTGTGAAATTTCCAGAACAGCAGGAATGTTAGGGACTTGCCTACAGTTTTATCACCGCATAGCATTGTAGGTGCACAATAAACATTTGTTGAGAGAATGAACCTTTGATGACATAACTCCTCTGACGGCTCAAAACAGGATGCATCTAATTCTCGCCACTAATAGTTGCCCCTCGGCTTCCTTTTACAATCTGGGGCTCTCATTAATAGGGCCACTCCCAGATCTGAGGCTCCAGCTGACGATCGCAGGCTTGCCCTGTGAAGCTGCAGTTCCAAGCTGCCTGGACTCGGCGCGAATGGGGCTGATCCCTGCTTTATGGAAATGCACCCCATACCCTGTCGCACAAATCCCTAGCTCTGACATGAAAAAATTAGATTAGGAAATAGCTAAGGAAGAGATATTCATGAAGGTTCAGCTTTCTGACGGGCAGAGAAGAAAATGTCTCCGTGTATTTGTTACCGTCCGTGGGTATGGAGTTATTGGGAAGCAAACAGTAACAGTGCAGCAGCAATTCCGAGTAAATGGGCTGAGTGACTTATTGCCCGTTGGTTCAGAGCCTGCAAATCTGTTTTCCGAAGTGCAGCCAGGATAAAGCTACAGAATAATGTGCCGCTTTTTACCTGCTCCCAGGTCCTTTGTTGGGTCCCAGGAGGGGGTGAGCTGGGTGGGGAGAGAAATAAGAGAAACTCACACACCAGATTCTGTGTATGTTGCGGGCCGGGAAGCTGCAAGATGGATATTTACCAGGCTCCAATTTTCATCTTACATCAGTAATGCGTCTCCATTAATGGGGGCGGACCTCGCCATGATTCTGCATCTCTGTTTCTTTTTGGAAGAAAATAAAGTCAATTAAAATCATTATATGTATTTTTGAGGGGAAGCAATTCGCACTGTTTTATTAGTAGCACAATGGTGTGTTTCCCTTTGTTACCAAGACAGCCATTAACAGGTTTCCGATGACACAAAGGTGGGTGACAAGTAAAACAGGCTGTTAGGAAGGTGGCTGCTTTCAGACCTCCAAATAGAGTAGGAGGCCTGAAGGATTTAAAAATAAAATAAAATGTATGGTTTCTTCACGTGAATTTGTAGACCTGCTTTCTATCTCTGGCCTGGCATTGTCTGGCTGAAATGTTTAATGTATGGTGTTTTCCTGGTGCAGCTCAGTATTAAAACAATAGAAAGCCAACATTTAAGTCATTTCAGGGAAGGAAGGAGTGGCTTTAGAAGATTTGATTGCTATAAGTTTCTATTGGGAGTTTCAGTTGTTGTTTTTATATGTTGTATATTTTAATATTTATTATTTTTATTTTTGATCCTATTTATGTGAGATTATATATATATTCTGTTTTGTTTGCAAAAGTAACGCGTTTGGCCCCAAGAGAGAATTAAAAGAAATATTTTGTTGAAAGTTGGTGACATTTTCCTCAAGAAATCCCTGTGAGACTGAAGAAAGCAGAAATCAAAGGGGTAATATGTGAAAAGATCAATAAGAAAAATAGGGAAGGACCCCAGGTCTTCCCATACATATAAAACTGATACATAGTACAGAAACCTAATACAAAACAAATCAGGCCTCTTCATGGTGTCTTTCATCCTTAAATTAGTTTCCTCCCAACTCCCTCCACTCTCTCCAAATGTGCCCCATTCTGCAATATTCTACCGTGATTCTTTCTATTCTTTATTATTTCTTACGTCTGAAAGCTACTCAAGTCACCCTTACTGTTGTCCTGGCCTGGGCTTCCCCCTGCCCCTCCCAGACCAGAGCCCAAGGAAGGAGCTTGAGTGCGGGAAGTTTATTGTGGAAAGTGGTCCAAGGAACGGGAGTGGGGCCTGGGGACGAGTGAAACAGAGAAGACAAGAAAGTAGGACGAGGCTCTATTAGAGAGCCCATCACACAGAGTCTGTTGGCACCTCAGGGCCAGAAGGAGGGGTAGACGCAGGCTGGCTCCCCACTTCTCGCCCTTGATTCCAAAGCCTAACGCTTCTGGAGCTTTTGCTTCAGTGTTGCTGGAGAAATATCTGGCTAGAATACTCTCTACCCACCCGACAGCCTCACAAATACTCTCTACCCCCCCGACAGCCAAATCTAATGAGATGTCGGCTCACAAATACTTGCACCCACCCACCTCTCCCCACCTTCTTCCATAGCTTAGGGGGAATGTTAGTTAGCTCACCTGGACAGGAAAGTTCCCCGCTTCTTCAGGTCACTCAGTTTCTTTCTTCTAATCACGTCTCCCTCGTTGGATTTAGGTCTTTGGAGACAAAAGCCAGAATTTCTTTCAGGCAGCATCTACATATTTCTAATCTAAGACAGCCCACCCCAGAAACACACACACACACACACACACACATGCACACACATGCACCCCCCCCCCACACACACACACACCCCACAAGGCCAATGAAGCTGGTGGGTGAATACTCCCCCCTTCCCTTCTCTGGAGCGCAGTGAGAGATGCTTCTCCACTGCACCTCACCAGGTCCCCTGCAGGTTGGAGCCCGTCCATTGATGACATGCCCTTGGACTGACCTTCCCCCTTTTCCACCTCAGCCTGGCAGTAATTGAGGGAGACAAGGGAGGGAGAAAAATAAAGTGGGGAGCTATAAATGAATATCCTAGGGTATTATATTAAACTCTTAATGCCTTCAAATTAATACTTGAGAGGGAGAAAGGAAGGGCAATAAAGTGAGAGAAAACCATAAGTTAATAGTTTCACTGTCATTCAGCTATAGAAGTTTAATTTCTTTCTCCTTAGCTTGGCTGTAACAGTTAATAAATTCATTGAGAGTAGACGCTATAAACTACTTATATTTTATCTCCTTATATTGACCAACATGACGCTGGGCATGTAATCATCACTGCAGTATTTGTACATTGGTTATATCGTTGACCCTGAAAAGTTATTAAACCCAGAACTCAAGGCCAGCACCTCCCCCTTGACATCCCAATTGAGTGAACTAATAAATCCCTAACTTAAGTTTGGTTTCTGTCACTTTTAGATTTAAAAAAATCTTGACTATTATAAGAAGTTTCTAATTAATATGGTGAGCATCCCTTGTATAATTTATTCTTTCTCTGCATTCACCCCATCATTCCAAGGACACTTGTTGGAAAGTACCTAATTGGAAAAATACCATTCTTGGAGCTATAAAGGAATACAACTTTAAAGGTTTTTATTTTTTCCTAAGGGATTCTAGAACCTATTGATATAATTAGCCAGGACAAAGTGTTTCTCAGTGGCTGAGATTGTGTACCCCAGCAATTCTGTGTCTCCTTCCACTTAACTTTCTCAATTTCATTAGACTACTCTTACAAGTCTGAGAAGAAAATATATAACTATCCCCCAAAGACGCATTATTCATGATTACTTATGGTTATTGGGACCATTTCCATGGTTATATTAGATGTTATGTCATATATATTATGTGAGAATACTCTTTGGGAACATTACAGATTTTCTAAAGGTATTTTTGCCAAGATTATTCCTGTCATTTCAATGAAGTGCAGTATCATCTTATTAGAAACTGTTTCCCAGTAAGATACCCAAAAGTCATTCCAGAAACAAGACTCCTTTGCCCTTGGGAAAAATTGGACCAAAGATAGGTCTCTCTGAGACCATGAACCAGGGAATTTGTTAATAGCAAAACCAAAAGAACAACTGTTTCACAACTTTTTATTAATGTCACAAGTTGATACCAAGTTCCTAGGTGATGCCTCAGGAAGTGCCAGTGCTCTTCCTTGGGAAATAAAGTGTGCAGTTGCTCCTAATGCTCACCTCATCTTCACTGACACAGAAGAAAATAAGGTACCTTCTCTTCTTCCCTCTCCTGTTCAGAAGAACAGCCTGTACAACTTTTCTCTGGGGCTGTTAGTAGGTCATATCAAAAACACTGCTTGAAGGCCTGGCCAGAGTGGCTCAGTTGGTTAAGTGTCATCCTGTGCACCGAAGGGTTGCCGGTTTGATTCACCGGTCATTGGGGAGTATAAGGAGGGAGGGCAGCCGATTGATGTTCTTCTCTTGCATCAATGTTTGTTTCTCTCTAAGCATGTCCTCGGGTGAGGACTTTTTAAAAAATGGTATGAGTGACCCCCTTCAGATATAGAACCCTTTTTCAATGTCTGTCCAGATTCTAGGTTAGTTGGAGACACGTTTTTTTAATACACTACATGTTTTTAATCACTGAAATATTTCCTTGCTACTGTTAACTGTGGGTGCCTTACTTGCTGTCCAAATGGAAACAGAGGGTTGCACTAAACCATCATTCAAGGCCCATTCCAGTGTCATTAATCTGTGAAAATAAGACCCAGTGGAAATAGCCAAGGGTGTTCAGTGTAGCCTGGTTACAATGGAAAAGAGATTTGTTTACTTCACACAAATCTCTGGAATGGTGGACAACAACAAATTTAAGTTAGAAAGGCTTTCTGAGAATATTAACAAGTGATCTTAACTTTGGGAGCATAAAGAGAAGGCACTGAGAAGTGTGTGTGTGGGGTGTGTGTGTGTGTATGTGTCCTGGCATTTCTTACACACTAAATAAGCCAGAAATTTTCTGATGAGGACAGCAGGGAAGAATTTACAGCATAAATAGCTAGAACTCATTATACGAGCTGTACCTACCAAGGAAAGTCTATTTAAAAAAACAGGGTCAAGGGTTTTCCTATAGTGGAGAGGGAGGTTAGGCTGAGAGAAGAATTCAGGGCCATTAAATTTGTTAGACCCCTTTAAGGAAACAAAAGCCCATAGCACAAACACCATGTGTGACACTTACTTCCCCCCTGAGGTCCTAAAGGGAATGGTATTTAAGCTGAGGGTCAGGCCTGGCGACTTTCCTCCACCCAGGATATTTACTACTCCTTTTTGTTCTTGTGGCTGCTGACTACCTAAGGAAGCCTTACATGTGCAGCATCTGTCTCCAGCCAGAATGAGGGAACTCATCTGCTTTAGTGGGTATTTAAAAATTAGAAGATATCTTTACCCTTTGGGTTTAATCTCATATAGGATGACCTATGTGTTGGGAGAAAGACAGGTCATATTGTGGTTACCTAGTTATCCTGAAAGTGTGGGTCCTTATGAGCAACAAAATCTATTACACTTATTTTGATGTTGCTAGAACGTTGCCAGGCTTACAAGAACACATGAATAGTAAGGCAGGCGATTTGCTCTCCTGAGCTACAAAGCCTGGTACCCAACCTCAGTGATCCTCAGTCTTGACCATCTGAAGAGGCACATAGTGAATTTCTCTAAAGTGAGACGTGCCCAGGTAGCCAAAGCATAAAATAAACTGATTTTGGTGTTAAATGGCCAGAAGACACAACTCCAGGTAGTCTCTGAGGTTTAAACATCCAAATCTTTAGGAGCTTGATTCCTTTCTTATTTTGAGAATTAGTTAAAAGTTAGTTTGTCGGGCCTTCCCTTTTTCATTCTTGAAGCTATGGTGCTGTGTCCCCTGTAACTGCAGCTCAACTGTTCACCTGCCTTAGTCTTCACTTCATTAGCTTCTCTTTCCTATTATTCTTTGTCATTGGGCTAAACACTTCCCAGAGTGAACTAACCTTTTTTGTCATTAATTCCAATTTCTGAGCTGCCTAGAAAGTGCTGGTTCCTTGTACTTCAATTTTCCTGGGATGTTTAAAACACTCCTGGCAGCTGACTTTGTATGAGGAATTGAGTTCTAGTCTCAAAGAGTATTTTCCCGGGAGTGGAGCTGAGGCACCTCTCATGCAACACATGCAAGGCTAGCACTTGGTTTATTAATTGAAAAAAATTTTCATTGGAAGCAAGGGGTCATAAAAAATGATTCATATATACCTTGAACATTTTTATTTTAACTTAAACCATATAAATTGATATTCATTTGCCACTCTTTCCTCCTAATTGGCATTATGTGTTGTTTCTCAGTAAATCACATTTGTAATGCTTCCCCTAAGATTTTCAACTTCACTTTCCTTACATTTGAACAGGAATTAAAGTGACTTGCAAAGCAATCTGATTGAATGATCTCCCTTGATTGCTAACACTTCTCCCTAAGCCCTTCACAATTTTCTCAGCCCCACCTAATTCAATGGTTTGTGTAAATTTTTAATGGCTTGCTTTCATCAAATCATTCTGAAAAAGTCAACTGATATTTCATTAACACATCTCCTTGTGCACTCATATTTCATTGATTACATACATTTAATTTATATAAGATTAATTTGCTTACATAACAACAATGCCAATTATAACTCTAACATAACTCTAATGTGTTTGGTCATAAGCCCAGCTGATTCTTGGTAAGTATTGCTAATTTATCAGTCAAGTCAGAATAGAAATGCATTGGTTTCCTAGAGAGAGGCCTTTGAGTGAGGTGTGCGGATGTTTGGGGTGCTGATGCAGATGCTGGCTGTGCCCACCCTTGGTTCCTTGGGTCACGTTAGATGTCACCTGCAGCTTTAGTGTTTTCCTCCCTCCAGTGTTGTTTCTCTTTACCTAGAGAGAGACGGGAAGTGCTGGAGGGCCACCCATAACGAATGAGACTCACAGGTGATGGGAGTTGATGGATGAATACTCCAGCTTTCTTGTGCCCAGAAGGATGGTTCTGAGGCAAATTCTACTCATTTCCAGGTGCCCATGTCAGCCACCTGCTTATTAATTGCCCCTTTATTGGCTCCTTTGCCTTCTGGCTCTCCTTCCCCATTCCCTCACAGGCCTTCCTAGCGTGACCTACTGAGTCACCAACTTGCACCCAGCTTCTTGACTCTAGGTCTTTCGCAGAGTGTGAACTAAGACAAGCACCACTCAATATGCTGCACAGAGACACCTGAGAAAATCCATCAGGCGCGTGGATTAAGTGGAAGCTACAGAAGAACCTTCCACTAATTCTGGGAAATTGAATCTGGTCTCTCCCTCCTCAGGCTGCTCTGCAATTTCCACCCATCTTTTCTACACAAGTGGTGCTTCCTTGCAACCAACTTATTGCCTTCCTTTTTGCAAGGCTTAGGAAGACACATCTTGGGGAATATGTTACAAGTTTATGGCTGGGACAAGAGTTTGAATGGGGTCTTGTCTCAGTCCTCCTGCCCCTAGTTCATCTTTTTAACTCTCCATTTGCCTTGAACTTTACAAACTGGCCATCTTGGCCCTTTGGCATCATCTATGTTCCAATTTCTGTTTCTATCCTGATTCCTAGCTCTGCCTCACCCAGACCTTCGATTTACCTGTGGTTCTGGGCCCCTGGCTTTAGGAATCCACCACTTTGCTGAGACCTATGTTCTGGACTTAGGCCCCGAAACTTCTGTTCCCTCTTCCATCTCTCTTTTTCTCCCTTCCCTTCCTCTTGCTTGTTCTGTGGTCATGGCCTCAGGCCCCTGTGTCACATGTGGACTCCGGGTGGTATTTCTAATGCGTGTCTTTATGAGTATCTTCCTGTAAAACTTACCTCCCTACCCCTTAGAACCATCGAAATGTTTTTCTTCAAAAGTATACAATATTGAGTTAAAGCTCTTTCAGAAGCAGAACAAAACTATTGTATTCTCTCCCCCATTCTTAAGAACAAGTGTTTGGATTGTAAAGTAATTGAACTGCACTCCATTCTCTCTTATTAATAGAAAATTGGCCATAAATTGCTGAGGCGTGACTAGCTCATTTCCCAACACAGCTGCAAATGTTTTATGCTGGGATCACTTTTGATTTCCCAGAATGAAAGGAGAAGACTCTGTAGAACTGACACCTCTCTAAACAGTACCTGGTGTCACTCCCTACAGAGAACAACTGAGGAACAACTGATTGAGAGCAATGCCTCCTTCAGCCAAGGCCGTTTCCTTGGGATGCTTTTTTTATCTTCTTAGTGTGATGGATGCAGCTACAAACTTTCAGAAGGCAAGCATTAAACATTTCCTTTATTTTCCATTTTAAAAACTAATCTAAAATGCATATGTGTCTGGGAAGTGCTCTGTATTTAATGCACAGTACTTTATAATTACGCCTTATTATAATTTTTAAAAGCATATTACATTTTTTTAAATATTTGTGCAAAGATGTTTTTCATTGATTCTAGAGAGAGAGGAAGGGAGAGGGAGAGAGAGAGAAACATCAATGTGAGAAAGAAACATTGATCAGTTCCCTACTGGCTGTGACCAGGCATTGAGCCTACAACCTGGGTATGTGCCCTGACTGGGAATCGAACCCACAACCCTTTGGTGCACAGGACAAAGCTCTAACCGACTGAGTCACACCAGCGAGGGCTAAAGCATATTACATTTTACAAAGCATCTTCACCCATAAATTACCTATTTTAATCCTCAAACAACCTGCGAAATACAGATTAGTGTTCCCACTTTGTAGATATTAAGATAGATTTATTGATGTGCTCAAGGTACACAGTACATTAAAATAGACACTTGAGCTTATATCTTCTGACACCACATCTAGTACCCCAGTGGATATCCATTTTTTATCTCCCCCAGGTCTTTTTTCTCCTGGGACCAGCCGTCCCTTTGGGAAAGGATTTCTTCCCCAATGACAAATAATATCATAGAGTAGCCACCAAACACTGTGCCCTACTGCCATCTCTTTCACAGCTTTTACAATCCGTGCAATTAAAAAGACTTCTAATCAGCAATTTTTTTAGTAAGAGCCAAGAGAAGTTTCCCTTCACTGTCATGTTTACAGTCCATGAGAAAGAAGTTGACCTTGGGAGAGGAAGAGAGATGAGACATGGGGAGAGGGAACCCTCATGGTTTGCAAGCGGCTGGTGCCAGCATGTGTGGCCAGCTGATCCCGTGTCCTATGCAGCTATGGTGTCAATACAGCCACTCTTTCCCCTGGGCCTGGGGACTTGGGGTCTGTCTCTTGCATTTGAAAGACACAGGTTTCCTTCCAGTGCATTAACTCATTTGAGCCTCACAAGGACACGGTGAGTCAGGCATCACAGTTATTACAGTTTCCATTTTGAAGCTGAATTAACTGAGATTCTGTTCATTGAGACTAATCTACAGAGATACACTTTAGTAGGTGAATAAGCTGAGGTTAGAACTCCCCTCTTTTCTTATACCAAGTCCAATTCTTTTCTTCCTTACTGCACAGTTTATCTGGTGCTGAAGGAAGAGAGGTAAAAGAAAACAGAATCCTGTAGCATGTGACTAGGTATAATTTTCCTTTCTTCTTGAAATAAACTCCTCTGTGTTCCATTAACTCAGATGTCCCCACTTTGAGATGAATAACTATTTCTTCTTCCAGTTCACTTTATCCCAAGTAAGTTGCTATTTAATTTAATCATTGATTATCTGTCACTGAATATCTATTTTACTGAAGGGTTGCTATTAGTGACGGAGATTTTAACACATGTATAAGATATAATCTCTGAATTTAAGGATTCTATAGCTTTTTAAAAAAATTCCTCTGACATTTCCATTATTTTTATCACCAGGGTTGGTGCCCACACTGATCCCTTTTACCCGATGGGGTTGGGGCACCTTCTCCCAGCTGCTGGAGTGCTGGCTGTTGTTGGCTCACAGCTGTCCCTGCTGCTGGGAGTTGCCTGAGGCTTCCAGGAGCTGCATCACCTAGAAATGTCTACAGGTTGTGCCCTTCTCGTGAGGCAGCCTGCAGCCACCTGACACACTGATTCACATCTTAGAACTCCCCATGGGCTTGAGCTGAGACCACACTTCACCTGAAACTACGCATTTGCTTCCCTTTCTTCCCTGTTCTGTCCTGCTTCTCTCACGCCTGGCAGGTTCCTCCTGAGAACACTCCATCATTTGCCAGGAATCCCCATCTCATGCTCTGCTTCTAGGGACCCCAGACTAAGACATCATCTTTCTGGGGGTTTTACTTTTTCATTTATATCTTTATATCCATATCACATTTGTCCTTCCGACCTGCTCTTGCACCCACCTAGTTACACTCTTGCTGACTCTATCGCAACCTGGAGTAGGGAGAGCAGCCTGGTGGCTTTAGGTTTGGGGCTGGACCTACATACTCTATATTGCATACAGCTCCTCGCTGGTTAAGCTGTTAGGTCTGAAGAGCGAAGGATGTCCTGAATTTCCTAAAATAGCTTAGCAGCAGCTGCGCTAATTTTAGACAAGAACACAAAATGCCTGGGGATATAAAGATGTGATTTTTTCCCCCTTACAAGATCATGTTCTATGAAAATGCTTGCGGGCAGCACAGGGTAAGTGAAGACTGTCATGATTTTCACTTGGGTTGAACCGAAGCTGGAGCTGGGGAGCCGAGGTCAGGCGCCCCTCTCTGATGTTGACATGCCTGGCTAAGGGAGCCCTGAGACCACTGGGCGGCGGAGTGTGGGGCCTCTCATACCCATGTGTGATGTCAGAATCTATGCTATGAAGAAAATGACAAAGAGTAAACTGTAAAAGCATTTCAAAAATTGGTAGTTTATCAAGGACATGGGAGTGACCAGGTGAGCGGTGAGGACAGTAGCAGCCAGGAGATAAGGAGAGGTAAGGCATAGGAAGGGGGAAAGAGCTTCCTTAGGAAGCACTGGGTGGGTTGCTTATGGACATATTTTATGAATTCCAGAAAAAGTTTGGTTGGCAAATGTGCCCAAAAGGAACTGATTTTTATTGAGCGCATGCCTTATTATTGAGGCAAAATAACAATTCCATGAAGTATGTACAATTATTGTCTCCTATTACTATTGAGGAAACCAGACTCAAAGTTAGGAGACTTGTCTGAGGTCACACAGATAGTGAGGGGTAGGGAGCCAGGGCTCAGGCTCCTCTGTCTGGTTCTGAACCATTCATTTCATGCTGTGGTCCCTCCTATGCCAACTCTTTCTCTGTTCAATACCCTTACTGGATCCCTTTGAGATGCAGGTAATTTTTCCATTTTATAAAGTTGGAAATCTGAGACTCAGTGTTGTCACTGATATCACACAGCTAATTTTAGAACGATTTTTTTTTCAACGATAGTGGTTTTTAAGGTCATGTTCAGTAATAAGTTCTGAATACCTGTTATATAAAGAGTTATTTCCTTTGCATAGTGTAAAGTTGAGCTTCTTTTTGCTTGTTCTCAGTTTCTCCCTGTTTCGAAGCTTTGAAAGATGCTTTTCAGCTATTGTGTGGCAGGAAGTAGTGATTGTGTCTGGGTCCAGTGACTCAATCATGATTTATCAGTTTTTGTCATGGTTCCTCTCAGCTCCCACTTTTCCCACCCAGAGAACAGACATTCCTCAAATGTGCTCTCCTTCGGCTCTTCCTTCTTTCCCTTTATTTGACTGTGTTGCCCACATTTCAGTTTCACTCAGATCTAAGGTAAAAACACCACTTACGCACCACAACCTTCTGACTCCCAGTGAAGCTCCCTTAATCATCGCCTTTGGCCTTAATCAGCTGCTCTTCCTCACTGCCCAGAGCAGTAAACCAAGTGAAGACCACTCACAGGAAAAGAGCACTAACCCTTCCAGATCCCACTGGGCATGAGATCATCTCTCTAGGTGCATATGGCATATGTGATTGTGTATCAATATATCACCCCTTCCCATGCATACATGTAGCATATCTCTTTACACTAGGAAAAGTTCCCTAGAGGTCATCTTAGGCTCAATATCCCCATTTTATAGTTGAAGAACTGACATGCAGAGTTGAGACTTTGTCCAGGGTTACTCAATGACATGATAGAACCTACCCTCAACAACGATGTTTCCCTCCACAGCACCCACTGCCACTTAGAAATACCAGGATAATCCACCATGAGCCACGACATAGTTTCAGCTGTTCATACTGGAGCACAGGATGCATTAGGCCTTCCAATGAGAATCGGAGTGAAGGTGACTCATTTGAAATGTGCTCCCAGGAGAAAGCAGGGAGGGCACAGAAGAAGCAGGTCAAAGAAGAGGAAGGAACTGAGCAAGGATATGATTTCAGGCAAAGTTTCAGCCTCAGCCTGATTCCATGGGGATCTCAGGGATGCAAATTGCACTGCGAGACGTCCCCCTTCAGGGGCACGGGGCTGGGCCTTCATGCCTCTGTGTCAGCCACTGCCTTCTTCAGGTCCTCTCAGGAGACATAAACTTCTGATTTGGTGCCTAAAGTGGCAGCAGTAACCCAAAAGAAGGTCTCTGAAGAGAGCTGTAGGCACAAGGTGTGAGAAGTAAAGAATGCAGGAAGCTGGTGTTGGGCATTGGAGCAGGTTGCCTACAGTGTCCACCACCGAGAAGAAGGTCACGGAAGCCACACATCTTCTCAAACCTTTCACAGCCACCAGGGTCTTCCATGTCTGTGTGTCAGACACTCCTTCCCCCCATGTCCCCATGGCTGCCTCTTTCATCCTTCATGTCTCAGGACCCCTTCAGAGAGTCCTTCTGTGACCACCCTGTCTAATGTAGGCTCCTCTCCAGCCCTCACTCTCTATCCCATTGCCCTGTTTTACTTTCCTTGGAGCACTTACTACTCCCTGAATTTATTTATTTACAAGTTTAATACCCCTCTGGCCAATCAATATAAGCTTCCCAAGGCCTGAGATTTTGTCTTTCTTGTCACCACTTTATCTTCAACCCTAGAAGAATGATTAGCACACAGTAGGTATTTAATGTGTAATGAACAAGTGGGTGATGAAATAACTGAGCACGAAGTATCTGTAGGGAAATGCGGGGCTATTATAAAGCTCTGGCAGTGTGGGGCATGGCAAACAATTTGTTGTTATTCTCTTCTGATCAGTATGCAAGGGAATATACATGAGGGATTGTATTCAAGTTCAATCTAGAGTCTTCCAAATCACTGTAGACAGTATTAGTCTTAATGGGTACATTTTACAGTGGTGAAATGCTTCCAGGAAATTTTTGAAGAAAATTATGGCATTGAAGGGAGCCTTTTAGTTCTCTGATACATTATGTCTCTCAATTGAATATAATAGCTTCTCTTTTCCCCCAGAAGATGTGCGCATTTCATTATATGTCATTATCTGATATATGTTTGGCGTAAAAGGCACTTTCCCTTTTTTTCTGCATGGGACACATATAGTGGAAAATTTCCATGAGTTGGCATCTACATTACATCTCATTTGGGATCAGCCCCAGCCCCTTTTGTTTTCTGCGGCAGTGTGGGAACATATTGATTCATTACATAATTTATACTCTATTCTTCAGATCAGAAATTGGCCTAGGCCTTCAGACTGCACAAATTTCTCCCCTGCACCAATATTTTTTTTCCCCTTTAGCCAAATACCATTTTCCTGAGCAGCTATTAGAGTCATTACTCCATGATATAAAAGACATGTGAAAGCTGTCACAAGGAAGATGATGTTGTGACACAGGGAGGGATCCTCTGGGAGGTTTAACCAGGTTTTCCACAAGATTGAAATGAATGAGACACTATGTTCTGATTCACAATTAAATTTATTCTTTTTTTGTGTGCATGTGTTCTTCTTTCCTGTGGAGAGAGTGAGAAAGAGGAAATGTGGCTTTGGCTATAGACTAAGGACAGGAATCAGTATTAACCTTAAAAATATCAAATGTGTAAGTTTTGCTTTAAATTCCAAAGCACTGGATGTAAAGCATAAAACTAGCTGTGACTTCAGGTTTGGGCTAAAAATAGGTGGCTAATGTAATTGCTCGAAAAATGGTGATTACCTGTTAAATGTCTTTCTTCTGTGCTAGGCGAGAGAGTAGCAGACATGGCCAGTCTCTTCACTGCAGCATTAGCACATGTAGGCACCTAATAAATATTCCTTGGAATTGGAAAGATAAATAGATGTGATTGAGAGGCGAGGGGGAGAGAGAGAGAGAAGTGAGAGGAAAAGAGGGAGAAGCTCCTGAAACATACTCCGGAGGCTCAGGACCCTGAGGACGGTCTTATACCCAAGACACAGATGTACCAAAAACAAGTGAAGCAGCTTGGAGATGCAAGATGCCAAAGATACTGTGTAATCGGGTCATACTCAAATAGAATGGGAAAATATAAGAGGCGAAAAATTGCAATTATCATCCCCACTATATCCATTTTCTTTGCCATATGGCTGTGCAGTGTTCTCTAGACTATGGGGTAAGTGACTTGTTTCTCTCTTTGACATGGGTTTAACAATGTGGTTTTTTGTTTTATTTTTGCCAATAAAATGATGGTTCATAGTTGTGCCAAGGGTATATGGGACTCCCAGCAATTTTTTTGTGTGGGCCCTCTGTCTATACAGGCAATTTGATTTTTTTTTTTTAATACATCTTTATTGATTTCAGAGAGAGGAAAGGAGAGGGGGAGAGAGAGAGAGAAAGAGAGAAACATCAATGATGAGAGGGTCATTGATCAAGCCCTCAACCCGGGCATGTGCCCTGACCGGGAATCGAACCCCAATCGCCTGGATCCTAGGTCAATGCTCAACCGCTGAGCCACGCCCAGCCAGGCCAGGCGATTTGATTTTAAAATATGTTACAAAATTCATGGTCCCATGTGACAGATATAGTGATATATTGATGAAGATTTAGACTAATAGCTGGAGGACAGCTGCTTATGTATTTGCTGTCCACTCAGTGCTTGGAAAGATGCTGCATAGCCCATCTCTTTCTGTTCAGGTCCGGACACCATCTCTTCCTGTTCTTTATTGTTAGATGTGTCATTCTGGGTTTATTTTGTATTTCTCATTGGAAAAAAGGGTAGCCATTCTCAGAGTACCATGGCTCCTCAGGATCTGTTTGTATAGTAACATTTTGAAGCAATATAGACCTTTTTTGACTCTGCAGTTTCCTAATGCCTTTTATCTACTGGTGGTTACTTCATCACTCCGTTGTGTTTCACTGCCTGTTGTGTTTTCAGTGGCTCTCTCACAGGTTGCTGTGCTTCACTGAAGACAACCACAGCTGTAAGTCTTACCCAGAGACTGCAGGGAAATACGCATGACAGTTGTTTTCTGGTCATGTTCAGTTTACAGTTTGGAATTTTGTAGATTAAAAATAGAACAACACATCTTCCCACCATCTTCTCTTGAACTCTTTAGGCCATAATCACTGTATTTCTAGTATGTGATCTTCTCCTTTCTGCTCAACACAGCAGGAAGGGTAAGTGAGGGGCCCATAGGTGGAGCAACTAGAGTCGTCCCATATAATGTGCGTCTCTTGTGAGGCATGGCTTAAGACTAATTCAGGAAAGCATCGTTCCACCACATGGATTGAAACGTCCGTGGCATTGGAGACCGTGGCGATCTTTGCAGAAGATAGACTTGGCCAGCTCCAAAGAATTTCCTCATACAGGGCATGGAGCCTGAGGAGGGGGTGGTGTCACTACTCTGGGACTAGCTGCAAGGAGCTCACCAGGTACCTGATGGCTCTGTCACACCCATTGCCTTCAGGTGCTATAGCTCCTTGGAAGGCCTGCGATCAGAATGCAAATGGTGAGCACTAATCAAGCCCAAGGGTAGCTATCGATTGTTGGTAGCCAGCAGCCCTGATCCTGTCCTGTGTCTGATGTGAGTGAGATTCACCCAAATTTAGCAAGTCAGCACTGTTCTGGCGATTCTAATCTATGGAAACCCACAAAAGAAATGGCCAGGCAGAGCAATCTGCTCACTGTACCACCCCCTGAAACCCCCACGACAACCCTGCGGGCAGGGGTCCTGGAGAGCTTAGGGGCATCTTCTCAACTCCATGCATGGAGCAGAGGGGTAACACGTGCTCTGAAGGGAGAAACAGTGACTGGGCTCACTCAGGTCCTGTTCATTATGAACTTGGCAAGTTTCTTAATACCTCTGTGTCTCCACTTTACTGTTTGTAAAATGGAGATACTAGCAGTTTCTGTTTCGAGTACTTACTTTGGTGCGGATTCAATAAGATACTTCATGCAAATCTCTGAGAAAATGCCCACCACAACATTTAAGAGTTTGCCATTTGTCCCGAGCTCCTTCCCATGACCCATGTCATGCTCTGCCTCCTGGCATCTCCACGTTTTGTTCGGCGGCCACGGGAAGATGTTTTCCCGATTGGCAGGCGCAGCCTCTCCATCCCACTGCCCAGCGACCTTCCTGACTCATTAACCAGCAAAAGGGGCAGGAGAGTGAAGGCTTCAGAACAACGGATGGGTGTCATCAGAGACACGCATGTCATTCTACCAGGAAGATGGAGACACACTCAGAAAGTGCAGGTGACGGGAAACAGAAGTGACAGCCATTGTTGCAAGGGAGGGGAAGGTGTTAAAATGAGATTACAAGTGCTGTTATTTTTCCCTTCCCTCCCCGTCTGATACCACTGCTCTAATGCTATTACTGCTTTTATTGCCAGTTTTGGCCATGGAATAAATGTGAGGCACTGTACAAGATGCGTGCCATTGAAAGAAAATGAATAAATAATGCTTTATGGTTCCAGTGAGGGAACAACATGTCTAAATACTTTCAGAGTTTCACAAGAAATATCAGCGTAATTTTCATTGAGAAAAGGGCCCTGGGGTTATCTGGAAAATACTATTTTAAAAAATTATGCATCCATAAAACCAATAATGTATATATAAGTTAAAAATATTTCCTTTAATATAGTAAATGCAAAACAAAAAGCACTGATGTCTAAATGGGTGGCTGTCATATATCTGGATAATACTTCTTTATGGAACTGTTACAAATTCACCTATTAAGGAGCAAATGAAGGTAACCCTTCACGTTCAGTGAAAAGGCTTCTGGTCCTAGAGTCAGAAAATTTGGCTCTTTTGTCACTAACTGGGTATATTACTTCAATTCTTGCAATTGCAAAATAAGAATATTGAAATAAATGAAATCAGCTTGCGACTGTCTGCTTTAGATAAACACTAAGAATATTATTGTTGGCACTGAGTATGGGAAATCTTGCAATGTTCCCACATTTAAATTAGATATCATAGTTACATCTATCTTATACACACACGCACAATTCCTATTACTGCTAATCACAGTAATTGTTCATGATTTAGTGGGTCTTTGGGAAAATGATTCCCATCGATTATATTCCCATTCTTTTGTCAGAAAGCCTAATTTTTAAAGATCTTAGAACAGTTTTGACACTTGTTAATTCATGCTGAGGCAAAGAAAAGTACAAAATGCAAAAGGATGGGTGGCCATAAAGCATGTGAAAATATACTCATACTCACTAACAATTATAAAGATGAAATTAAAACTATACTAAGGTATAGTTTCACAAGCATGTTACTGGCAAAAGCATTTAAATTTGATACTACCAAGTGTTAAATAGATGTGGGAAACTATTGTTGATAGGATCATAAATTGATTCAACTGCTTTGGGGAAATGTGTATATATATACATATGTACATATATATATATATAACTTAATGATTATTTATTGAATGCCTGTCATGTACCAGGCATTATGTAAAGCTTCTTACGCACATGATTGTACTTAATCTTCACATCCCCCTTGTGAGGTTGGTTGGCGTTTTAGTAGATGAAGAAACTGAGACCCCTTAGAGAGCTTGTCCAGTTAGCTCAGCTGTGCAGAGCCTAGATTTGAACCCAGGCTTGTTGCATTCCAAGTTGTACACACTTAATTCTATTTTGTACTGCTCCCCACTATTTTTTAAAGGTTTCAGAAAAGGTTTAAAAAAAATTTTTTTTAAATTGAAATAAGATTCACAACATGAAATTTATCACGTTAAGTGTACAATTCAGTTCGTTTTTAGAATATTCACAATGTTGTGCAACCATCGACACTATCTTATTTCAGAGCATGTCCATCACCACAAAAAAAGAACCTTTACCCATTGGCAGTAACTTGCTTTGGGGAAATATTTAGTAAATGTCTTAAAACAAGAACCATTTATTGCTTCTGACGGGCTCACTCATCAGGCGTGTGTGGTCAGCTGAAGGTCAGCTGGACAAGTCTAACAGTCCAGGAGAGTCACACGGCTGATTTTCAGCTGGCTGAGCTGGTCTGGGATGGTTGATGGGATACCTGGGCTCTCCTCCGCATGCCTCTCATATGTGTCTGTTATATCCCTCCAGGAGGCCAGGCACATTCTCTTGTAAGTCTCAGAGAAGCAAGAGTGAGCAGCTTTAGTCATGCAAGGATGCCAGCAGAAATGCACAATCACCGGCAAGCCTATATTTGCATTACATTTGCTGCTGTCCAATTGGCTAAAGCCAATCACATGGCCAAGCTCAGGGTTACAGTTATAGGACAAGGAGTGTGGATAAAGGGAGGCCACTAACTGGGGTCATTTATCTAATCTATATGACTTATTAAGTAGCATGGAAGATTCACATATCCCATGACCCAGTATTTCCATTCATAAAATCTCTAAACCATATGTACAAGGACACAGATATAGTTATATTGATTGTGGTATTGTCTGTAATTGTGAAAAAAAATTGGAAAGGTCTTAAATGTCCACCAAGAGATCAGTTAAAAATTTAACAGAATCATATAACAGATACTATAATGGAGTAAAATAGGGTAAACAACATTCTTCGAAGCCAAATAGTAGGTAAAAGAAAGCAAATTGAGGAAGGACATATAGAACATGATATTATTTATGAAAATTAAAATAAAGAAGACACACACAAGTGATTCTCTGTTTATAGAAACTTATGCAGCAAAATATCCCCTGCCAACTCATGTCTTTACCTCTGGGAAGGTCAGGGGAAGACAAAGCGAAGTGGGGAGGGGAATGGAAGAGCACTGGATTCCTCTGTGTCTGAATTATGTCTTTAAAGAATGGGTAGTAGAAATATGTGTATGGTGACCTCTTCTCAATTTTGAAATAATTCATAATATTAAAAAATTTTAATGAGCAATATTCTGTACATGTGAAACACCAGCAAGTTCTATCTAGAAAAACATGGAGAAAGAACTCCTGACCATCTAAGAAAGAAGTGCATGTGTGTGAGTTACTAAATCGGCCACTGCAAATAAACTGACATGTTCTTGGAATGACAGGAGAGCAGGGTTGGTAATGTCAGCAAGTGTCCCAATGAACTGGGCCAAGGAGGCGTCTGCCCAGTACTCAGGCAGCTTGTCAAAGCAGGCCCACCTTTACTAATCAACACCAAGAGCGAGTCCACTTACAGATAGAGTGAGTGTAAAAAAATATCTTTGTGGAAGTGTTGTCACCCCAAAATGACAATAAATACCCTTCATGTACAATTATGGGCATATCCATGACTCAGTCGTGTTTTGGTGGCTCTGCCTTATGGAGTGGTTCTGAAATGGATTAGGGACAGAGGAAGGAACTGGCCCCTCAGAACCCAGCTGATCAGTGTTACTCCAGGGATGGTCCATGAACCAGGAGCGTCATCCAAGAGCTTGAAAGAAATGCAGATTCTCAGACCCTGCCGAGACCTTTTTAATCACCTCAGAATGGAGCCCAGCAATCTGAGTTTTAAGCAGCCCTTCCATTGATCCTAGTGCACACCCATCCAACTTTGAAAACCCCTGTCACAACCTCTTTTCAAATAATTAACAGTTAGGTGCATCTAAGCAGTGACTGTATCCACAAAATAGCAGTGACATGTGACTACTCCAATTTCAACGAGAAATGTGGACAGGAGGTTTCCACAAGCCCATGATGAGAAATGGGGCCTCTAAGGCAGGGATTTCAGTCCTTGTTGCACTGAAATATAATTTATTATTATAGTCAGCTTAATACAGTACCAAAGTGGGAAACTGAAGAACTAAAAATGGAACTGGAAAATAAATTCATTCACACTTTTTATTTCCCATACTTTGAACATCCTGATACCTTGTACAGTATATTGCTTTTTGATTTAAAAACTTATATACTTCTTTTTTGATACATAACATACACATCACTGTCTATTCCACAGGGATTTTCACAGAAGGATGAGGAACTTTTCGGCTTCGATTCATATTTTTATTTGCCTTGATGAAATAAAATGCCTGTGGAGCTTAATGGAATATACTACATAAAACTAATTTAACTTTTATTCTAGTGGCCACATCTGTAAAAGAGCAATTTTCAATAAAGTGTGAAATTCTGCAAATTTAATCACCAACTATCCAGAGAATAGCTAGAAAATATTTTAAAGTTTTCATTCATGTGTCCATTTATATCTTAGAGCCTCAACTTCTTTAGAAAAGTACATTCTCTGTTAAAATACTTTTTTTGTTCTCTTATGTTATTACTGATATTTATATATTAACTTAACAAGTAGATATTGAGCACTAACTACGTGCCAGCCACCATTCTAGGTCTTAAGGATAAATTAGCAACCAAGTCAGATACAGCTGCTGATCTCAGGGGCTTACAAGCTGGGTTGGGGAGACAGACAAAAGTAAACAATTTAATGCTGTGTCACAAGGTGACACATGGGGGAAAATCAAAGCACGGTGGGGGCGTAGAGAGCTGTGGGGTGCTGTCAATTGGGTGGTCCAGGAGTGCCCATAGGTGGCTGCGGGAAGTGAGGAAGTGAGCGGTGGGGCTCTGGGAGGGAGAGAGCTCAGGCAGAGGGAACAGAGAGTGCAAAGTCCCTGAGGAGGGCGGGCTGGGGTTTGAGAGAAATAGCAATTAGGCCAATTTGAAGCTGAGTAAGAGAGGAGAGTGACTGAGGAAAGTGGCATAAACCTGCCTGGTCTTGCAAATTGAGAGCAATCAGCTCTTTTCATGACAAAAAGAGACTTTGCAGCATTCTCCCAAATCAATCAACTTTACTTTCTATGCTGTATGCGAATTAGGGAGCTGATACCAAAATGCCATTCAGAGAATGATTCACACTCCTGTCAGTGCTAATGAACTCTTCATGGGCTGTCTGGAACGTGACAGCGACCACGCAGTTGGACAAGCCAGAAGGCGAACTGCACACGTGGCTGAACGATGCCCTCTCTGCCTTCTGGGAGCGCTCGCTGCTCGCTTGCCTTTCTCCCTTCATTATGTTAGAATTTAGAACCATGCTTCCGACTGGGCCAGGGCTCAGGGCAGGGTGGGAATAGGGGATTGTAAAAATGAGTTAGAAACTCCTTATTTTTAATCTGGGATGATCCTTTGAATTTTGCTGAAGTCTCTCTTCATATATATTGAATTCCTAGAGAGTACTTTTCAACACAAAGTAAAATGTTTGGAATTACTTTGGATGATAACATCCCAGAGAGGGCATATTCACATCCCAGTGTAAGCGCGATGTGTCTGTAGCTGTTGAAAACCTTGGGAGGTCCTGACTTCCTCAGCCAAGCCTTCTTTCAGCTCCTAGAATCTGTCAGGTACCCCGCGCCACAGGACCTCTGCACATGCTGATTTTTATCTGCTTGGATGTACATTTGCACGACTCAGAGATGCCCAGACCACACCCCAAATTCATTAAATTAGGATCTCTGGGGTGGGACCCAGGCATCAGTACTTTTAAAGTTCCCCGGGGGATTCCAATGGCAACGAAGCCTCCAAACCACTGTTTCAGCATCTGTTTCTCAGCCCAAGTCCCACTTCATACCTACTTCTCTTTGGCTTCCTTGCTTAATAATCCTTGCTCAGAGATACATTCCCTGTCCTAACCCTAAGTCAGATCCCCCTGTTAGGCATGTACCTCCCTCTCTGTAACAGTGTTTAATATTGCCCTTCTCCAAACTCTTTGAAGAGGGACCCCTAAAAGGCTTTACTATGACACCCAACACTTACTTGCAGGCCTGGTGTGTTAATGCCAAGAGTGATGACAGTCTGTGCGAAACTCTCTTTTTCTGAATTAATCAAATGGTCTTTATAAGCAAACCAAAGTAGTGCTGATCAAATTCATTTCAGGCAAATTTATCTTCCCCAATAGGACTCCGTGGATCAAGTACCTGAAACATGAGATGCAGCGCAGACATCTCAGTATTAGGCAGGTGCTTATTTTCTGCCAGATGATTTTTGTCAAAACGAACCTTGCCTTATGTGCAGGAAAACATATGGTGTTAAAAAAAAGTGTTATCTCCTACTCTTGACTGTGAGCCCCATGAGGGAAGTGACTATGTCTGATTGTATTTACCATAAAATGAATCCCCACGGCCGAGCACCTGGCACCCAACAACTATTTGTTGAGT
Organism: Miniopterus schreibersii; assembly: GCF_964146895.1. NCBI lineage: Eukaryota > Metazoa > Chordata > Mammalia > Chiroptera > Miniopteridae > Miniopterus > Miniopterus schreibersii. Next base: position 70,197,106 of record NC_138110.1, read on the forward strand.
GGCTGAACTGGAACGAAGAAAACTTCTCTAGAGGTTTATTTTCCAGCTGATTCCAATTCAGTTAAGGGTGAAAAAAGCAGTGGTTCTTATTCCAGCTTAATATTAACGTCACCTAGGATAGGAGCTATTGAAAAATATCAATGCCTAGACCGCAACCTGGACCAACCAAAAATCCAGACTTTTGGAGGTTGAGGCATCCATGCATTAGTTTTCTATTACTCTTAACACATTACCTGCTTTAGCAGCTTGAAAAAAACATGCATTTATTTTTTTAAAAGATTTTTAATTGATTTTTAGAGATCGAGGAAGGGAGAGGGAGACAGAGAGAAACATCAATGTGAGAGGGAAACATCGATCGGCTGCCTCCTGGACGACTCCTACCAGGATCTGACCCCAAAACCGGGCATGTACCCGGACTGGGAATTGAATTGGCAACCTCTGGCGGTTCATGGGGCAGCGCCCAACCAACTGAGCCACACCAACCAGGACATCATGCAATTATTACCTCACAGTTTCTGTAGGTCTTAAGTTGGGGCATATGGTGGCTCAGTTCTCTGCTCAGGTTCTTATTGAGCTGAAATCCAATTCTTGACCATGGAGGTAAAGGGGGTAAAATATATGGTGAGAGAAGGAGATTTGACTTTAGGAGTTGGGCACACAATGCAATATACATATGATGTATCATAGAAATGTACACTTGAAACTTACATAATTTTATTGACCAATGTCACCCCAATAAATTTAATTGAAAAATTAACAAAGCTAAACAAAAAGTTAAGCATTGAAATGACAGGAAAGAATTATAATAGGAGAAGGGAACATCAGCAGAATGAAGGTCCTGACAAATTCTGGAAGATGGAAGGTAGGTGTAATCATGCCAACAGGTGATTTGAGTGAGCTCAGGAGAAGCTGGTAGCCTGCTGTGGAGATCGTGATGCTGTGGCTGGTTGGGGAAGCTGGCTGATAGGAAGAGCATCCAAGAGAAGGGACAGAAAGAGGGGGGCTGCTGATTTTTTTGCTAAATTGCTTATAGAATAGCCTCTCCTGCTCTTTTTCATCACTCCCCGAGTGTAGCTGCAGAGTTCATTCCCAGGGTAATGTCAGAGAGATTCTCTCTAAGGAGACAGACGTTCTGGGCAGAGCTGGGGCACCCAGAACAGGGGTGAGCTCACTAGACTAGGACCCATCTTACCGTGCCATTTGGAGAAACTTAAAGAGGACACAGAAAGCATTAATAAGGAAAAATATTGATGAAATAAATTTGTTTTGTTTATTAAAACAAATTATTAAGAGAATATAAAGGGCAAGCCAAAGAATGGAAGAGAATTGCCACTCATGCAACCAACAAAGGGCTCCTATGCAGAATATGCAAAGAGCTCCTACGAATTAATTGAGAAATACAATCAGCCCAATGGGGAAATTGGCACAAGACTTGACCTGCCATGTAACATATGACCAACACAGATATCAAAATATACTCAATTGAAGTTTGAAAAACAAAATCCCACTGCACATCAGTCAGAATAGCTATACTCAACAGACTGACAATACCAACTGACAAATAGACTGATAGTAGCAACTCATATGTTGCTGGTAAGAGTGACACTGATATAAGTGCTTTGGAAAAATGGTGTGATGATACCTTCTAAAACTTAACAGATCACACTCTATGACCCTAGATGGAGTAATTTAGAACCCGTTAGAAATGTGAATGTATGTGCACCAAACAAAAATGATCTTAACACCTTGATTTATAATAGCCAAAGACTGGGGGCAAATGCTAAATATGTATAAACATTAGAAAGGATAAGTTTCTGTATATTCATAAAATGGAATACTATTCAGAAACGGAAACGAGTAGGTCACTTCTATAAGCTACAATATGGATAAATCTCACAAACCTAATGTTGAGTGACAGGAGCCGGTACTGAAAGAACTTAAAGTGTTTTGTTTCTATTTACATAAATTTCAAAAACAGGCAAAACTATTAAGTTACCAGGAATAAGAACAATGATGCCTTAAGGGGAAAAAGTGGTTTTAATTGACTATGGGGCACAAAGGGGGCTTCTGAGGCAAAGACAGAGTTTTGTTTCATGGCTAGTGCTGTGAGTATACTTACGTGCTCATTCTGAAATAATTCATCAAGCTATAATTTGTCCACTTTTCTGTATGCACATTATATACTTAATTTAAAATTTTTAAGTAAACACAACTGCATTACATACTAAAGATTAAGAATTGGATTGGCGTTAAAATTCTCACATCAGCAACCTTGCATCTTAAAAGATGGTGTAATTATGCCTTCAAACTTCTGAGGGGGAGAAACACACACAGGAGGCTAGAATTCTAGGAAATAAAAACTATATTCATTCATGTAAGGACTCATTAAATTCACCTCTTCTGCACCATTTCTAAAAGAATCCAAGAGAAATGTGAAGGCTTAGGAAACAATAGAACTAACCCAGGAGAAAAATAAAATGAATGAAGAAGACAGCTGTGCTTATGGCCTAGAAGCATATTACATCACCTAACAAGTAGCACGAAAGGAAAGTGGATGCTGTAAGGAATGAATGTGATAAAATAGAAATACTTTCTTTCTGACAACATGAAAAAAGGGAATGCAATGAAATTCTCTTAGAGATTTATGCAGTACAAGAAAATCATGTTACAAATGGAAGCAAACTGGAATGTGTCATGCTATCAAACAAGTGACGGAATGTAATTGCATATATTTGACCTTAATGTTTGAAATATTTATTCTCCTTTCAAGAAACTCAGTTAAAAGATGGAGAATTACCCCTCTGTGAGTCCAGTCCCACCACTGATTTCTGCATAATCATCATATTTCAAATAGTGTTCATTGGTCCCTGCTTTTCAAAACCAGACTATGAGTGTAGAACTTTATTGTAAATAGAGGTCAGAATATAAGTGCTACACGACATTGTCTAAGTGACACAGTGCTTGGCCGACTCTGGCGAGTGCTGGGGGTGCAGCTGTGAGAAACTGAGAGCTGCAGCCCGAAGCTGATGGCAGACGATTAGACTCCGGGCGGACGGAGGGCCCACAGGGCAGCGTACTAATCATGCATCGCAGACATGAGCACTTGAAACCTAAGTCATCTTATTAACCAATGTCACCCCAATAAATTTAAGAAAAAAAATTACAAAACCTGGTGGGTGTAAAATAGAGATTTTAGTATATAATTTAAAAGTTTTTCAAAATGTAGTCAGCAAACAGAAGGAAAGAGAGAAAGTGGATGGAAGAGATATAGGGAAAACAAACTAAACATTTCTTGCATCAGCACAGAGCCTGAACAGACACTGCTTACTGCTGATAAATCTGGACATAAGGGCGCAAACATTTACTTAGTATTACCTCCAAAGGCCTGAAGGGAAAACTACACACAGATCGTTGTTTGTGAGGAGAGGCGGAGGGGTGAGGGAACCAGAGAGATATGAGGGAGAGTCTTTTTTGTTTTGTACCTCTTTCATTTTTTCTTGTGTTTTCTTTCTCTATACTTGCATTATATCTATTAAAGTAATAAGGAATAAAAGGTCTCAATTAAGACAAAAATAATTATTAAAGGAATATCCAGAAGTAGCAGAAGAGTTTAAATGTGCATAAGCAGAACTTCTGATTAGAAATCCCATTTTATTTTGGTACCACTATGAAAAAAAGGCCCCTGTTTTGCCTTCTGTGGTAGATGGTGAAATTAGCTGCACACTCTGCAGCTCTTTCCATCCAGAGGTGGGATTTTTTCTGTCTCCTGGAATCTGTTTGGCTCTGTGACTTGCTGTGGCTAATGTAAGAGTAGCAATGTGCTATAAGGAACTTGAAAAATGCTTATAAATTAGGGCTTCTCTCTCCTTAATATTGATCCTGGGATTGCTCTGTAAAGAAGTCTGGGGGCGCCCGGCCGGGTGTGGCTCAGCGGTTGAGCATCGACCTGGGATCCAGGCGATCGGGGTTCGATTCCCGGTCAGGGCACATGCCCGGGTTGCGGACTCGATCAGTGACTCTCTCATCACTGACGTTTCTATCTCTGGCTCTCTGTCTCCTTTCGTCTCTCTGAAATCAATAAAGATATATTTAAAAAAAAGAAAGAAAGAAAGAAAGAAAAAAGTCTGGGGGCTGCTGAATGATGAGATGCACATGGTCCCCAAGAGTTGACAACCTCTGGAAGTGAGTGAGACTATACTAGATTCTCCAGCTGCTGGCTGACCTGCTTGCTGGCCATGGACCCCAGGGTGAGTCTGGCGAGGACCAGTTGAACAATCCCAGATCACATGAACTGTCCAGTGGACCCACAGAGTTGTGAGCTAAGCAAGTGGTTGTTGTTTTATATTTTGGAGTGTTTGTTATGTAGTAAACTCTGATGCATTTCCTAAAAATAGGGGCATTTTGACTACTACCATGTCATAGGGCACTTACGAACGCTAACAAGCTTGTAATGGATAAGATCCTTGAGATATGACTAGAAGAGCAAATTTAGAGTATCTTTTGATGTATAATGTACATCTCATATATCTTGAAATGGATGGTGAGTTTTTTAGTACACGAAATTTTATGTGACTCTCTCTTCATTGTTCCATGTCTTGTGGTAAAAATGTTATTGCTAAAAATACTTGCATCCATTTATGTTCCCATAAATCTGTCCAGGTAAGGCTTTACAATGCTTTGTACATCAAACTTGGCTTGAGATACAGCAGAACAAACACAGACTGGGTAGTTGAACTGGGATTAAGGATTGAAATGAGATTAAAGATTAGGTTTTGTCAACTGTAAAATTCATAAGAGCATTAGTTGGGACATACAGCTCTTCAACTAACAGAGACAAGGACATGCTGAGCAATATTCAAAAAAGTCAATGGATATTTCCAAGAGTTTTCACATTTTCAGAGATATTGAAAAGTATGTTTCTTTAGGAAATAATTCAAAAGCCCCTTTAAAGATTATGATTAAGGTGTTATCTTTGTTTTTTAAAGGACCATGAAATTAAAGAAAACTCTAAAGGAAAAATTTAACCATCTAGATTCATTACAATTCCAAACATCTACATTAAGTTATTTAGACTTTTTACAACCAGTTCAAGGGTCAAAAATTACTTTAAGGTGCCAAATCCATTCAATGGAGAAAGAAGTCTTTTCAATAAATGGAGTTTGGACAAGTGATATCCACATGCAGAAGAATAAATATGTACCTATTCTTCACACCATGTACAAAAAGTTAACTCAAAATGGATTGTAGAGCTAAATGTAAGAGCTAAAACTATTAAACTTTAAAAAAAAACATACGAGTAAATCTTTGTGACCTTGGATTGCTCAGTCTTCTCACATATGATACCAAAAGCACAAGTGCCAACAGAAAAGAGATAAATTAGACTTCGTCAAAATAAAAAACTTGTGCTTCAAAGGATGCCATCAATACAATGAAGAGACAAATAACAGCAGGGGAAAAATGTAAATAATTCTTAAAATTCAACAACAAAAAGGCAAATAACCCAAAGGATCTCAACAGACATTTCTCCAGTGAAGATAAAGGTCATCAATAAGCACATGAAAAGGTGCCCAACACCTTAGCCACCAGGGAAATGCAAATTAAAACCACAGTGAGATAACACTTTACATGCACTAGGATACCTATGATCAAAGGAATCGAATGACAAGTGTTGGGACTATATGGAGAAATTGGAAGCCTTAGGTATTGCTGCTAAGAATGTAAAATGGCACAGCTGCTTCGTAAAACAGGCTGGCAGCTTTCAAATGATTAGACAAAGAGTTACCATATGACCCAACAATCCCACTCCTAGGTGTATGCTCAGACGAAATGAAAATATATGTCTACATAAGAACTTGCATGCAAATATTTATAGCAGCATTATTCATAATAGCCAAAAAGTAGAAACAACTCACATGTTTGTCAATTGATGCATAAAAAACTAAAATGTGGTATATCCATGTTATTTGGCCATAAAAATAAATGAAGTATTGATATGTGCTATATACCATGGATGAACTTTAAAAGCATACTAAGTGAAAGAAGCCTGCCACAGAAGGCCACATATTGTATGAGTTCATTTATAGGCAATGTCCAGAAGAGGCAAATCCATAGAGACCCCGAAAAACAACTAGTGGTCTGCCAGGGGCTCTGTGGAGGAGGGAATGGGGAAGACAGCTAACGGGTGTGAGGGTTCTTCCGAGAGCCATGACAATGTTCTAACGTTAGATTGTGGTGATGGTTGCACAGCTCTGTAAATATACTTAATTCACTGAATTGTATACTTTAAGTGTGTGAATTGTGTGAAATGGCAACTGCATCTCAATGAAACTACCATTTCCTAAAATTATATCAGATGACTTACTTGACCTCATGTGGATAATTTGCCTAAACTGAAAGATCCTTTACCAAAAATGGATTCAAAGAATTTTTATATTTATGAGACATTATAGGAATCTTTAATTTTGAGACTATGTTTTCTAAAAAGCTAGATATATTAAATTCAATTCTGTTCACTCAGTACGAACTTCCTGCATATTAAGAAAGGAAGGTATTTGGTATTCTTTCCTTGGTCAAACCATTCCTATGTTGTTCTAAGTCTTATTAAATATTCTCCATCTGGTTTGTCAAAACTAGTATTTAGGAGAAGCATCACGATAAATTTTGAGGATTTAAAAATTATCAGGTATAAGTAAAAACAAAATAAAAAAAATAGGTTTTTTTGAAATTCTTTTCCCCCTAACATATTCATGTGAAACACACATGCTAATATTTCATCTTTGTTTTTCATCCTGCTGCCAAAGAAACAGGCAAGGTGTGATATTTAATCATCTGTGTTCCTTTAATATTCTAGTGACATATATTTTTTTGCTCTAAGTTCTGCAGTCATTTCTCAAACAGACGCTATGAGAAGAAATGTGAGAAACGTGTATCTTGTTTTGAATGAGAAGCTCATCGTATGAATTGATAAATACTTAATAAAAATAGTTTATGGGGAGAGGTAGGGACTGGGTGGTGGAGAGAATTGAAATCAAATTACTTTTTTTTTTTAAGAGTAACCAGATTGGGTTCAAATCATTATGTATTTAGGTTAACTCCTAATTTATGTTTGTTAACTTTTTTCCCCTCCCACACTGTAAACTTCTTAAAGTCAAGTAATAAATAACTAGTTTCTTATCCAAATTATCAGCAAAAGACACAGAGTGCTTAATAATAGTAATAATGGCCACTGAATCCTGTATTAGGTGAAGCAGCCTTATTTGGTCTTCAAAGCATTGTCAGGGATAGAGATGTATTATTGTCTCTCATTACAGAATATGAAAGGGAGCCTTATACAGATCAAGTTATTCAGTGGGTTATTTATGTAAAATTAAATGTGGAGTGAGGACTCAAATCCAAAACATTGCTGAATCACTTATTTAGCAATTACACAGTGGCCTGTACTATTGGTGGGCCTGTATTTTAGTGACTGGCCTATACAATGAATGGCTGATATTTCCATGGTCATGCTTTCCAACTCACTTAAAACCCTAATAATTGGTGTGTGAAAAGGTAGAGATAAGTTTCCTGGGGCAAATTAATGTCTCCAGTGCATTCTAAACACACAGTCAGGTGTAGAGGTGCCAACTGCATCCTCTTTACAACCCCAGAGCCTCTGCCTCATGCTAGAGCTGAATGTTTTCTCCTGACATTCATGCTCCTCAATTTTGCTCCATCCGTACTCTCTAACTTATAGCCAACCTGTTCCTTTTTTTTTTTTTTTTTAAGAAAACACCTTCCTCTTCATGAACCAAATGTGTCTCTCTGTTACTTCCACTCGTTAGCCCCATGTGCAACCTCCAGAGCTACAAAGACCAAGTCTACGCTCTTTCCCTATGAATCAACGTTCTAAGAGAGCTTTCCTGGGTGCTCCTTCAGAAAGCTGCTTTTCTGCACAGAGTAGAATGTTTTGTCCACGAGTTTTGATAGCTTGGGCAAAGGATGAGTGTTGTCCATGTGTGCCTGGCATTCATTCCTCCTCCTGAAGTGAGACCAGACTGGAGTAACCATTCTTGTCTCAGTTTCATTCTACATGTTTGGTTGTGTTGACTCTACCATGAGATTCATTTTCCTCAGTGTGGCTAAGCAGTGTTTTCCCTCCCCCTAGGTGTAGGAATGGAATTGCCAGGCCGATGTAAATTAATTTTAGGGCTTCTGTTGTAACTATTAAGAAAAAAGAAGCTTACTTCCTACTGGTATTGCCAAGAAAAGATGGTGAAATGTAATCCCAGAGCTGCTGGAAATTAACACCTGTAGGGGGACTTCCTGAGAGCGAAGCCCACACAGAGGAAGGCTGTGCTGAGAGACGGAGAGAGGGACACTGAGGACATCACAGGACCCTGGGCCATACCCAGCCTACAGCCAGATACACCTCAACTTCTCACATACATAAGCCAACCAAATTCTTTTTAAAGAATAAGAAAATTTGATTCCCATTCTATGGATTGCCTCCAAAATAACTTTTTTCAGAACTCCCAATTTCTAGATTCTTCACAATCTTTGTGACTATTATAAACACCTTTAGTGAAGGTGATGTGAATGATGCTGCATCCAACTAATACCCACACTATCAAGACAGCAAATAACACTGTGTGAGTAGAAGGTTTTACAGGAATGGAAGGATCTCATTATGATTAATTAGTTTCTGAAAATTAATGCTAAATTAAAAACCACTCAAAATGAGGGGTCATTCAACAAATACCATTCTATTAGGTTCATGGATTTCCTTGGTCAGGAATTCAGACAGAGCAGAGCAAGAATGGTTTGTCTGCGCTTCATGATGTCTACAGCCTCAGCCAGGAAGACTATGGCTGGGATGACTTGTCTGGGGATTGCCATTACCTGGGGGCTTCTGAGTTTAGGCTGGGATGACTTGAAGGCTGGGCTCAGCTTGCATTGTCAACTTGAGCACTTATGTATAACATCTCCAACTACCCTAAAATTATTTTCCAAGTCATCTAAAGTAATCCATCATTTTATAGGTAAAGATATGGAGGGGCAAATAGTTGGGTTGGCTTGTTCTAAGTCACGTGTATATAAAATTTGGCTCCATCTTCCCCAACATAGACCCTCTAACTCAGACATCTTGAGCAGACATAAATGTAGTGATAACTATCCCCCCCGAGCTATCAATTTCACTTGTAAATTAGACATAACGAAATAGCATCAACTGAAGATTAGTAATGAGCTCACATTTTAGAGGAGACTGGCAGGTTAACAAATGCTGAAATAAATGTATAATGTATATGTGAACATATAGAAGTGAGAATAACAAAAGTTATGACTAATTAAAATCTGTTCATATCCACATTTCTTATGAAATTGAGAAGTTATTAATTATAATATATTCAATGTATATTATCCATTCACTTCTTTGTGCATTAGAAATGTGTTCTGCCTGAGAAAATCTAAAGTGTAAAAAAGATAAGAAAAAAATCTGGAAGAAACAAGTTGCAAGTATAAAAAAATATTCACATGGAATGTCCGTTCCTAATTTATAATTTTAGACAAATTAAATATTTTTATACATTTAAATCCATATAATTTTTGCCCTTTCATCTATACTTAGGAAGTTATTGCATACTGTTCTCCTGTAAAAGAGGAAATGACAGAGAGTTGAGAGACAGAAAATCCAAGAAGAAGGGGTCATGACACACATAGTGAAGGGAAGCCCAGAATGAAGGAAAGACCAGTCCCAGAATGACTGGCCAAGAGAAAGACATTTGGATTGGAGCTTGGGACAAAGGTCTCTGCAGGACAAAAATAAGTAATTGTTAGATGATCTGTTATGATATGACACTTAGAGTAAAGAGAATTTCTAGAGATATATGATAGATCTGATACAACTTTTGGAAGAGTAATGAGCATAGAATAATAGCAATTATTAATTCCAGGAAAAATAAAAACTTATAAAAGGAAGGACATGTAATTATACTACAACAATTGGCTTTGTGACTGACATTTACTTAGTTATAATGAAATAAACAGATGTCCTTGGTTAATTGTAAATGTCAGTTAACAATATTAGGAGTATGGGGAATATGGTTTTAAAGTATCTGTTAGTTATCTATTGCTGCATAACAAATTTTCCCCAAAATTTGTGCTTAAAACAGTAAACATTTATTCTCCTCACACTTCCTGTGGACTAAGAACAAAGAAGAAGCTTAGCTGGATGGCTCCGGCTCTTTCATGAAGTGATAGTGCAGCTATTGGCTGGGTCTGCAGTCATCTGAAGACTTGGCTGGGGCTGGAGGATGGCTTCCAAGGCTCACTCACATGGCAGCTGGCAGGAAGCCTCGGTTCCTCAACGGTTGTTGAACAGGTGCCTCAGTTCCTCACCAGGTGGGTGTGGGCTCTTCTCACAACAGGGCAGCTAGTGTTTCTTAGTGCAAGTGAGGAGAGAGGGAGAGAGAGAGAGAGAGAGAAAGAGAAAAGGAGAGAGGGGACCATGATAGAAGTCAAAATGCATTTTTATGACCAGGTCTCCGAAGTCGAACAAAGTCACACTTCTGCGTTATTCCATTTGTCAGAAGCGAGTTACAAGTTCCAGCCCACACTCAAGAGGAGGGGGTTTAAGCCCAGAAAAGCATATCAGAGAATCTGTAAACATATTTTTAAAGTCCCATAAGAATTTTTATTAAAGTGTCAAAAGATAAACTAAATTTGAATAATCAAAGTAGTATTGCTTATACGAGTTTATTTGAAAGTATGAAGGTAAGTACTATTTAAAAACAGCTAAAAAGAGGTAAAGGTGTTTATCTTTGGGGAGGAGAATTGAGGGGGTAAGGAAGGAAGAGGTAAGGGATTATTTTTTGACTTATTTTTACAGCCATCTCATATATATTTTATTAAATACTTTTAAATTAAAGGCAAAGAAATAAAAAAGAGAAAAAACTTCTCACCATGTATTTCAGTGTTGTTTGATGCCATGTCTGTTTACCATTTAAGGCTCCCTGGTATAACAATAGTATTATTTGTTCCAGGCTTTGAGAATCACAGACTTAAAGAAAGGAAAAATGTTAATGAAATTCTCTCCCCAACTTATTTCCCTGAAAGGAAGGGGAGGAAATGGAAGGGAAGGAAAAATAAGGGAAGAGAGAAGAGAGGGAAAAGAAAAGAGGGTAGTTACAGTTTCTTTCGAAGTCACCATATCTGACAGCCCTTTCGTATGTTGTGAAATAAGGAAGCATTAAATTTAAAAAGAATCCTTATAAATCAATTAGCAAGGAGCTTGATTAATATTTGTTGAACGAATTAATGAATTTCAAAAGAGCTTAACACTCTCGCTGTTAGTTCTCCAATATTATTGATTTCCCCACAGGGATAGCAGGAGTGGTCCCGCCCTGCCTCCCACCCTTTCCCTTCCACGGTTTGAGTTATCTGAGGTTCACCAGGGTCTGAAAATATTAAATGGAAAATTCCAGAAAGAAACAATTTATAAGTTTTAAATTATGCACTGTTCTGAAATCTCAAGAGCCCCACTCCATCCCGCCCAGGGCATGAATGGCGCCTTTGTCCAGCACATTCTTGCTTCATATGCTCCTCCCCACTGGTCACTTAGCTGCCATCTGGGTCTTCAGATTGACTGTCCTGGTATCACAGTGTTTGTGTTCAAGTAATCCTTATTTTACTTAATAACGGCCCTAAAGCTCAGGAGTAGTGAGCTGGCCATTTGACTATGCTGAAGAGAAGCCTTAAAGTGCTTCCTTTAAGTAAAAGTGCAAGGCTTCTGGACTTTAAAAAAAGAAAAAGTATCGTATGCTGAGGTTGCTTAGATCTACAGTAAGAACAAATATTCTATTTGTTGAAGGAAAAAGAAATTGGTGCTAGTTTCACTGTCACACCTCAAACTGCAAAAGTTACAGCCACAGTGTGTGATAAGTACTTAGTTAAGATGGAAAGACATCACATTTGCGGGTGGAGGACAGGAACAGAAAACATGCTCTGACTGATGGCAAAGCGATGCCCCGGAAAGCACTGAGCCTCTGTGAAGACTTTCGCAAGGGATCCCCTGAAACAGGTGACGCTAAGCCATTTACTGCAAGAAAGGAATGTCACGCAGATTCTGGGACAGGTTTGGCATTTTACTAAGAAGAAGAATGCTCAGTATCACATTCACATAGCTTTCATTACAGTGTATGGCTCTGATTGTTCTATTTCATTATTAATGTTGCTTCTCTCTTACTGTGCCTCATTTATGGATTAAACTTTATCATAGAAATGTATATACAGCATGAGGCAACAGTAGGTTTACAGTAGTAAGTACATGAAACAGAGTTTATTCTTATATTATTATTTATTAATTATTGTATTATTTCCATATGGACAACTGTAAACCTATTTTTGCCCCACCCTGTACAGGAAAACACATAGTATATATAGGATTCGGTACTCTCCTCGGTTTCAGTTATCACACTGGGGGTGTTAGAACACATCCCGCATGAATTAGGGGGACTACTGTAGATGAAAACAATTCCTATAATCCAAGGGAAAAATCTTTTTTTTTTTTTAAATATATCTTTATTGATTTCAGAGAGAGGAGAAGGAGAGAAAGAGACAGAAACATCAATGATGAGAGAGTCATTGATCGAGCCCACAACCCGGGCATGTGCCCTGACCGGGAATCGAACCCCGATCGCCTGGATCCTAGGTCAACGCTCAACCGCTGAGCCACACCCGGCTGGGCAGGGAAAAATCTTAATCTTCAGGTTTTCTCATTTTTATTTCTATTTGTGTGCATGTTTATCTTTGTCTCCATGGCACCAAATGTTGCTTAAGTTACCTAATTTTTGAAACGGTGTCTCTCCAGTGTTGTTAGGCCGTTCTCTAGAGGAGGCAGCGCCCCTCTCACTCTCAGCTGCATCAGGGTGGACTTGTCTCCCCCAGCCTTGGGTCCTTGTTCTATCTAATGCTCTTTCTTCTCTCATGCACCCAAGGAGACTCAGGGAACCCACCCAGAAACATGCTTTTTATTTCTCTCTCCTGTTTGGTCCACACCATTGGGTATTTGTTGTTTCCATACCACAAGAGGCCTTTTTTTTTTTTTTTTTTTTTGTATTAGTGAGGATGTGCATTTAACACTGAGTGACAGAAATGACCTAGAGTGAGTTAAACAAGTAGGAAGTTTCATTTTTCTCATGTAAGAAGTGGTCAAGGAATGGGCTGTATTTGTTTCCATTTTCCCGACCGGGCAGCCCTCTTAGGACGTAGCTTCCATGCTCATCGCTGCCTCAGTTTTGGGCCTGGCTGCTCCGCTTCTGCTGTGGCCTCCACATTCCTGCCAGAAAGAAGTGGCAGATTCAAGGCAGAATGTGTAAGGCAGCCAGGCCTCTCCAGCATGAAGGAGCTTTCTCAGAAGCCCCAGCACCTGACTTTCACTTATCTCTCTTGACCAAAAAAGTGCTGTCTGACCACCCCTCCGTGTAAGGAAGGCAGGGAAATATAAAGTTCTTTTTCTTTTGGCTGTTGATTTCTGTTTGTTTGTTTTTAACCTGGACACATTGCTCCAATATTATACAGAGACCTAAAGAATCACCAGCTGAACCAAGCCCATATTGCAGTGTCAGAATGATGAATGGTGGTTGTTTTAAGCCACTAAGTTTCGGGATGGGTTATAATGCATCAACAGCTAATTGATACAGCTGCACGAAATAAAATTAGGGCTATATTAGTAAGGGGGAAGGGTATTAGTTAGGCATCTAGCTGTGTTTGTCATAGGGTGGACCAGTATTTCCCATCTCTACGGTTTCCTGGGGGCTCAAAGGAACTGATGTCTTTTTTAATAGATTTTTTTCAAAAATTTGATAAATGTGATCATTATTAACTCTTATTTAAAAGTACAGCTGAGAGATTCAGAATACCTATTGAGTGGGCATGTACTACGCAGTGGAGAGCAGATGAGCATGCCAGGGCACCGTGCCTCCCCAGTTTCTTACGTACAGGGACACCACCAGCCATCATTGTGTTTTGGGCCAACATCAGGTTTAGGTGTTTTTATTTTTAGTAACATATCTTTTAATTCATGCCAGGTAGGACTGATGGTTAGATGGGAAGACAAAGAAATGCTGATTTGGTAAACAAGAGACGCATAAAAATCTCATTAATATTGTCTTCACCAAGTCCCTTGGCTACAATCATGTTATCTATTTCTCATATAGCCTGGGAACATTCTATGATGCTACAGGAACCAATGCAAAATAGGAAAAATATAAACAATGACTATTCTATCCAGCTTGACATATTAAGTATTGAAATAATGAGTAGCCATACTTCCACAGAGTAGTTTGAAAAGAAATACTTCTACATATGAGTCAGAAACCTTCTCTTGCCTTTACTCATTTTGAAACATAACAGGAAAATGATAAAAATAAACCATTAAAATTTTTATGCAAAATGCAGGAATCTAGATATCAAGTTAAAAAAATTAGTATTTCATGTATACATTAAGTGCTATGATATGAAACTATTGTTAAAACTAGCTTTAAATATATGTATTACCAAAACTAATCATGATATATCTTTGATAATTAACTTAGAGTAAGTCAGTGTGTCTTTTAGTAAAATAGGTAATTTAAATATAATACTTTACACATGGTATATAATCATTAAATGCAAAATGTATATTCTAGGTATATATGTGTACATGTATATTAAGTATGCATATATTAAGTAACTATGAGATCTTCTATTTATATCTCATAGTTCCTTAATTTATATTTCACTTAATGTTGCTTCTTCAACACAAATTCATGAGGGTAGCCCTGCCAGGGTGGCTCAGTGTTGAGTGTCAGCCCATGAACCAGGAGCTCATGGTTTGATTCCCAGTCAGGGCACATACCTGGGTTTCGGGTTCGATCCCCAGTACGGGGCATGCAGGAGGCAGCCAATCGATGATTCTCTCTCATCCTTGATGTTTCTGTCTCTCTCCTTCTCCTTTCCTCTCTCTGAAATCAATTAAAAAAGCATATTAAAACAAACAAACAAACAAATTCATGAGGGTAAATAATAGTTCCCTGGGTGACAGAGGGTATAACCAATGGGACAGCAAAGATGTAACTAATGAAAAAAATCCTGCTTTGGAGATACGTTTCTTCAGGGGTGAGTTTTTCCAAGGACTAAGCCTTGTTATTTCGTTCACAAGCTTGATTCTGCTTCGGCCCATTGCCCCTGGCAGAGGATAAGTCATTTGCCTTGCTAACCACTGTGGCAGTAGGATCCCCCCCAGGACTCAGCCTCCTCGGTCTTGGAATCCCACTGTTCCCCATGTTTCACAGCAACATGTCTCTTCTTTGATTTCAAAATGACCTTCCCTTAGCAAATCCCTTTCACGCTGTGGACTTTTTGGTAGTTGAGGGTAAAATTAATTTGGCAGGCATGATTCTTATGAGCATTTGTTTCCAATAAGCCAACATCTGATAAAGAGGAACCAATCCACTGGAGAAGTGCTGAAATTTTCAGAGTTAAATAGGACCGAAAGTAATGAAGGCCATCTTCTCGATTTCTACCAGAGGGTTGATGAAAATCTGGAGTGTCATCTACTTTGATGTTCTCAGCCAAAGGGCCATTTAAAGTTAATTAATATAAAACAAGGATGTTCTGTACAGATGCAGAAGAGCCTCCAAATGAAGAACCCCACAACTTTCAGAACTCTGTGCTGACCTCATTCATGAAGGCTCTGCTCTGTGAACAGTTCCATTTGTAGCGGGCCTGTTTTCCTTTTCTAGTACCAGGCACCAGGGACAGAGAGAAGTCACATGGCTACCCCAGCTCTGAGAAAGTTGTAGAGTAATTGCCAAAAGGCCAACACTAAACTTATTTTCAACTCACTTGACATAGCTGTGTTTTCTGGATGCATAGCTGAGATTTTGCAAATAACAATAATTTTTTGTGTCCTGATTTTGACCTAGTGAACTGCCAAGTACACTTCTCAGGAGGCCAGACTTTAACATCTGTCAAGGGCCTAGGCTGTATTTTATTCTTCAATCAGACCACAAACCTATACGTATTTGTCTATATCATGGGCATACAAAAGTTTATTGATGGGAATGCTAAAGGATGCAATTAATATGTTCAGAATGAAACATGTAATACTTATGCATTAGAGGCATCTGGTTAGAATTTCAGAACCACTTAGGTTATTGGTACAAAGTCAAGATAGGTGCATGGCTGAGAGGGTTTTATGTGAGGTCTTAATAGAAGCAGGCACTTAGGGGCAGGGTGAAGACGGGTCTGTGGGAAAAGATGGAGGTGAGAAGGAGCTGGAGGAGGGATGGCGAGCTTTGTAACACAAGTCCTAGGTTTGGTGAAGCACCTCCATTGCAATGTCAGTATTTGGGACATCTCATGATATAATCCAGGCAAAGCCCTTAGCAAGTGCCTCATGCACAGCAAGCACCGGGAAACATTTATCCGCGGTCTCCTTTGGGGCAGGCATTCTGTTCAGTACTTTCTATGAAACTCATTTAATTTTCAGAGCAACTCCACGACAGAGATGCTACTCTTATCACCGCAGTACAGATGCGGCAACAGATAGCTACATCATCTAACATGCATATTGCCTATAATATTACTAGTTTTAAATTTTGTGTGTTTATATGTACATATGCTGGGTACAGAAAGTGATTTGTAAGCAACTGACATTTTAGTTTCAGGATTGATAAAATATTTGATTAAATCTTTCCAGGAGGAATTTTCTTTGGTACCTAAGCAACTTCTCTTAGTTTGTACAGAAGGTATCCCTTTGGAAAGAAGAGATTGTGGGCTCTTTCTCCTGGAATACTTAGTCATCAGGGCCCTTTGGGAAAATATTGTGTCAGGTCCTCTTTATAGGTTTAAGGGCACTTGAAGGGACATCAGCACAACTTTTCTGTGCCCAATTTCCACTTTCCTTCATTCCAGTTTATCCAAGAAATCCACCTTGTGGTTAAGTTATAATGCAAGGCATAATCATTTTGTGTATTGCCTACCACATAGACCTTGTTTCCACTCTGCAAAAGGGCAACTGTACCAATTATTAAATGTGCAAGATTGACTTTTACTTAATGGAAGTTTTGCTTAATTTCAAATCTAAACCTTATTTCTGTATGCTCAAATTTATTAGTTGGTTATACATGTCATGATGCCTAATAATTTGATTTTTTAAAAACACAAGGAAAACAGAGGAATACTTTCTCTGATACCATCGTCATAATTTTTCTCTTTTTGATGATGAACCCATCCAATGAATGGGACTATGATGCCTACACACAGAACTCTAAACGGGCTGAAGGCCAACCAGATTGCCTGCCTAGAAAATTGAATTCTGTTCCTTAGAAAACAGCAGGGACAAGCAGGATGTGAAGATCAATGAAGATTAATGGCATATTGCTTAATACAAATTAAAACAGAAAATGCAGTCTCTGGGGTTGATCAGGGGCTTATCAGGGTCCATATTTTTATTCGAAAATGCAGCTCCAGTAGCTCTGCTCTGAGATGCAGATGTTGTTTATGCAGTCCCTGCTGGCTGGCAGTGGGAAAGGCACGTGTATAATAGATCTTTGTGGCTTTGGGGGAACAGAATGTCTTACCAGAATTTGTTTGTAGAGGTCTCATCATGTGTATCAGACATTAGTGACAGGAAAACTTGTGCATATCTCAAAAAAATCCTGTGGCCAGAGTTCACAAAAGTATCATCTGTTTTGTCACTGCATGTGTTTCCTTCTTGATTTTGCTGCTGGGAAACTCAGAATTGAATCTGTGACACAGTTTAAACATTTTTTGCAGAGTTTAGAGTATTTTGGGGATACTATCCAGCCTTTGCTTTACTTTACCTCACCTCATACACTGTCTTCTTCTGTTAATTATTTCAAGACTTTTTATGGAACCACACAGGGAAGGAATAAATGAATAAATTAATTCATTGACATTCTTTTTTTTAAATTTTATCTTTATTGTTGAAAGAATTACAGATGTTCCCTTTTTTCCCCCATTGACCCCTTCTACTCCCCACCCCTCATACACCCCCCCAGGCCTTCACCACACTATGTCCATGGGTTATGCATTTATGCATATAAATTCTTTGGTTAATCTCTCCCCCACCACACCCCACACCCCTGTCTTCCCTCTGAGTTTCCTCAGTCTGTTCCACGCTTCTATGTCATTGGATCTATTTTGTTCATCAGTTTATTTTGTTCTTTAGATTTCACATATAAGTGAGATCATGTGATTCTTGTAGCTAAATACCAATCTTTAAAGTTACAGTGAGTGATGAGACAGACTTGCCAGAGGTCAAAATCTTTCATAAGCTGAAGGACACACAAACCTACAGCTATTTTTGAAGTTGTAAAAGTGTAATCTACTTGGATTGACTGGTGCTCAATCTCAGGGCTGTTGTGAGCCAGATATGCATTAGTTTCTCAAGGAAATAGGAGGAAGTATAGACAAGTTTTAGAGAGAAAAGAAAAGGCCAGTTGATTTAGTAACAAAATCCAGGATGGAATATTAGCGGGAAAATTTCTTGAGCATCGGCCTTGAAGGAAGAAGCCAATGCTTGATTGTGAGAAGAAATGGAGAGTTGTTATCTTTGTTAACAAACTCCTTGACCGTCTTGGAGAGCTTGCAACTGCTGAGGTCCTGGTGCAGTATAATTAACTCTGCTAGTGAACTTGCTGGAATGGAAGAGAGAGATTGTGTTTTGGATGGTGGGGTCCATGATGCATCCCATATAACCTATACTGTGGTTTGACAGGTTGGTGTCTGTAGCTCCTAGGAGTGCTCCTGAGGCTGGTGTCCCACCTTCACATTCATCTACTGGTGGTGGATGGTGAATTCACAAGGGGATCCAAAGGCACGTTGGAGAGTGATCCTTAGAGATAGAAAACAGGCCAGAGGCTCTGATTGGGAACAAGTAGCTGTGCTGTCCGTAGATAAGGAAGATCTTTCTAATGGACTAAGTGGCCATGGTTGGAACAAAGTGTGTGTGTGTGTGTGTGTGTGTGTGTGTGTGTGTGTGTGTTGGTGGACCTCCATTACAAGGTGGACTTGTTGTTACGGAAGGTAGGCCGGGTTGTGACAGAATCTCTGTAATGACATTCATGCTAGTTTGGGGTTTAGGAGGTAGCATTGCAACTCTTGGTCCAACAACTTATTAAACTACTTTACATATATTAACTCACTTAACTTTTCTTTAGCTCTGTAATGTAGACGCTGCTATCATGCCCATTTTACTGAAGAGGAAATCGAGACATTAAATATGAGTGTGTCTTTCCCAAAGTCGTTCAACTTCTAAGCCCAGTAACTGGGATTCAAACGCAGCAATGGGGAGTCAGATAGCCAACACACCACATCAGCTTTGTTGCTCTCAATCCCTACCTAAAGTGGCACTGGTGCCCCATGCAGCTACGATCAGGGTGTATTTAGGGGTGGCAGGGTCAGGAAGATCCACCAGCAGCAGCCAGACTGTGCTCATATTAGCATCTCTCCATTCTCCACCATCTCCTAATACCTAGGCCCTATTTTTGAGCCCAGCTCTCAAACACAGAATGGATTTCCTTTTCTGGAAAAAACAAAATTAATTGGTGGAGGCATTGCCTTCATTTTTCAATGAACTGGCCCATGAAGAACAGGCTCCTCCACTTGTACATCAAGTCCGTCTCTCTCCGTTAAAACAGAATTCAACAGAAAGCTGTACTCACTTCATAGTTAAGCTTGTGGAAATTAGACTGATTAGAGCCCCTAAGTGCTGGCACCGCCACTAGTTGTTTCATGACTCTTACAGCCTCGCTTTTGTCACGAGAGATCATGACCAGATAACTGCCTCCTTGGCAGGGGAATGTCCCTCCACAATAACTCGCCATAAAGTCCATTAGTGATGACAATCTTGCTCCCTCTGGCCTGCAATATGCTCCAATGACCATTGACAAGATGTCAGAAGATAATCTACTACCAGGCAGGACTACTGAACGCTTCAGCCCTTCTGTTTGAAAAAGGTAGAGAATAGGAAATATTAATTTTATCCAGGATGATATTTTTACTCTTGAAAAAAACAACCACCACAATTGAGGTGTAAGTGTGGAAAGAGAGTAAAAAACTAATAATAATATAGCTGTGCTCCTAATTGCTTCCTAGATTCTTTCTCACTTTCTCCCTTTTTAAGCCACTCTAGATCTGATTTTTTCCCTATGTTTATTTTAAATTGTCTTTATTTTCCCCAAGATTCAAGATAGCAATTAACACCTAGAACAGAAATTTAAGGGATGTCAGTTACCTAAGAATTCTAATAGCAATTAAAATGTTATCAGGAAAAATTTAAATTCCAACTGAAGAAAAAAGAAAACAATATCATTAAAAAACCCTCAGTGACATTTTAATGCTAGAAACAAAACTATCCCAGATCTCATGGGGAATGCTGTATGCATAGAGACCTTTTTAAATAAATGTCACAGAGGAGAGCGAGGGCCCACCTGCTTAGAGCAGACAGGACAGCTTTTCAGAGTCTCCAGGCCACCAGTTCTGGGCCCTCCTAAGAATGAAGATTTGCATATGGTCCCTACCTGGAGAACTGTGTCAGTCAGGGCTCAGCTGGGAAAACAGAGCTGCTACGAATAATAGAAAATGAGGACTTTATTATGGGGTTAGATCTGATGCAGATGTGGCAGCAACGGGGGAAGTGCAGACCTGGAAGGGGACTTGGAGAACCACTGCCAACGAGTCTGACTGCAGCTGTGGTGCAGATGCCATCAGAGCCGGCGGGGACATTCTGTAGCGCTGTCCAGACCATCCTCCTAAAAGGAGGAGCCCAAGGTGGGTCTATGGGGAGCTCCTGCCTCTTTGTGGATCTCATCTCTCCGGGCCCACAGCCAAGGACCTGGTAGAAAGAAGAGCAGGACAAGGGGTGGAGGAGGTGGGGACAAGCTGGGCCTGCCAGATGCATCTCCTCCATCCTGTCTGAGCACCGTGACACCCGCCGAGTTATGACTTCTGTTTCACTTCCTCTTTCCAAGTCTCATGTAAGGTCTTCCTTGGCCAGCCTCTAACCAGGGCCAAACAGGGAGGATTCTCGGAAACATAGTTCCCGGCCTCAGCCAAGCTGACATAACACAATCCAGGGTCCTGACTGTACAATAGCTCGCTTACCTCAAGCTATCCGGCTACTTATGGCTTCAATGAACACTTGCTAAGTACTCATCACTGTCCTAAGCATTAACATCTCACGGAAAAGCATGGTTTTGATCTTTAAGGAGCTCATAGTCTCATTAGCAGAGAGAGAGAAAGAGAGAAAGAGAGGTAAATAAAAACAAAAATTCAATGAATTCAATGTGATAAATACATTATTTCAAACATTAACAAAATTATTTAGGATTACCAAGGAAGAGACTCCTTCTGAGAGAGTCAGGGAAGGCTTTTGTTGAGTGTAAAATTGTGGCTAATACAACCCAGCAATTCAGCTCCTAGGCATCTACCCAAGAGAGATTAAAACATGTCCAAGCAGAGACATATACATAACAGCATCGGAAACAATATACCAAGACTCAACCAATAAACAAAAACTCATAGACACAGATACCAGTATGGTGGTTACCATCGGGAAAGGTGGGTAGGGAGGAGGTAGAAGAGGGAAAAGGGAGTCAGATATATGGCGACGGAAGATTTGACTGTGGGTGGTAAACACACAATACAATATACAGATGATGTATCATGGAATTGTATACTTGAAACCTATATAATCTTATTAACCAATGTCACCCCAATAAGCTTAATAAAAATACTATACCAAGCTGAAAACAATTCAGTGTCTGTTTACTGGTGAATGGATAAACACAATTTAGTATATTCACATGATGGAAAGCTATGGAGCAGTTAAGAAAAACAAACTACTGACATAACAACATGGGTGAACCTGAAAGACATTACAATAAGTGATAAATGCCAGGAATACTAGAAGCCGATTTGTACTTGCCTAGGGCTGGGAGAATGGGCTGATCACATGTAGGAATGAGGGAATTTGGGGGTTGATGGACATGTTACACCTTATTGTATAAATATACTAAAATCTTTGAACTGCACACTCGCAATAAGTGAATTATATGATATGTAAGTTAAACTTCAATAAAGCTGTTAAAAAGGTTACTCTTTTGTCACCTGGTACTAAGGTGATAAATACACCCCAAACACACTTTTATGTGTGAATTATTTTAAAGTATGGCTTTGTTAGTTGGAGAGCCACTATGTTAGATAGGCTTGTGCTAGATATCCCAATATCTCAGCAATTTAAAATAATAGAAATTTATTTCTGGTTGCTGTAATGAATGCTCCCCATTCAGATCTTTTTCAGGGACCCAGATCCCTCTCATCTTGTGATTCTTCTGTTTCTAATGTAGATTCTGAGATTGTGCTTACGGGCATGAAGACAAGGGAAGATAAAGGGAGCTTTGAGGAACCTGTGCGGTGGTGTAGGGTTTACAAAGCAGGCCAAGCTTCATTCTGACTCACACTCCATTGGCCACCACTCCGTCATCTGGCCACACCTAAAGGCAAGGGAGGTTGGCCAGGTCATCTAGTAGTGAGTCCTGGACAAAGAGGAAATGGGTTTGATGAAATGCCAGCTGCATTCAACCACATCAGCCAGCCGTGCTTCTCTTCTCGATCTCCTTTCACTTGCTCATTTGAGATTTGCAACTGATATATGGAGACATGCTGGGCAGACTCTGGGATGCTGTCCCTAGTGATCGACTGATGCTGAACAGGGAATCCTTCCTGATACCACTGGCCATGAGCATGGCAGTGCTGATCAGATAATACCCTTTTGTCACATCATTACACAACCCTTATCTTTATGTGGAACCGGCAGCAGAAATTGAGGAGCAAGATTGCACTGATACCTGATCTGCTCTGTGCTATAGATTAGACTGTGGCAGAAGCAACAAGCACCATCTTTTTATGACACTTCTTTACTCTTTGGGGGCTTGGAGTTTTAGCCTATTAGGTTATCCTTCAACAACTGGCGGAAAGGAGTGAGCTCAGCCTTCAAAGGGGCCTGTTTCTAGGGATGGAGCAGGCAGAACTGAGTGAAGTCCCGCCTGAGCAAAGCGATGGCTGCTGTTTAGAGGGAAGATCGATGCGACCACATATGCTATCAATATTCCAGCTAATTAAAGTTTTCCACCCGGGGACCACCAGAAGTCATAAAAACAATGGTGCCCCCTAAGTTGGCAGGCCCTAACCTATTTCATGCTCAGCTCTACTGATTTCCTGCCTCATAAAGAAATTATCTAAGAGGGTTTATTAAAGCTTTCAGCATCCTCATAAAACAGTCCTGGTGTGGCAGGAAGAGGTTATTGATGGATTGTCCATTATCAGCTGTGCCTGGGATCTCGCAAGAGAGCAGGATGCTTGTTGCATCGTGAGGCTGGAAGAGCAGAGGTGCTTAATTACACCGAAGCGCTATTATCCCAGCAGCATTTCTGTTATCACTATAAACACTTGAAATCTTTTGGATGAACTGCTCTGACTTGATAGTGGTAATTGACTGCAAAGGCGCATTTAAAGCCGCCTCTGCTTCTGCATTTGCACTTGTCTCAGGACCTCAAGCGTTCCTGCCTAAAACCTTCCGATACCATCCCTCCACACTGGAAGTAACTTCCAGCCTCGCCCTGTGTGTTCCGACCCCACCTGCCTCCCCAGTCTCACCACACTTCCCCATCTTCCCCCACTCACCACACCCCGCCATCCTGGGCCTTTCTGTGTTTTCCAAACAAAGCCAAGGCTACCCTGCCCCGTGGAGGTGGAGGTGCTCTGTTCCTTCCACCTGGGTCTCTTCCCCCTGCAGCTCACAAGCCTGGCTCTTCTTTATCTCTTAGCTTTTAGCTGAACTGTCACCTCCTCAAGGAGGCCTTTCTTCACTACTCAATGTAACATCCCTGCCCTCCCCCACCACCTCGTTACATCGTTCTATATATTTGCTTCATAATAACAGTGCTCAGTGAATTTCTCCCCTTGCTCATTCACTGTGTCTCCCCAAAGTCTGTTAGTCCCATAAGGGCAGAGGTCTTTCCCTACCTTGTTCACCGACATGCCCAACACGCAGAACAGCATTGGGTGCACAGAAGTATGGAAACAGACAAGAGCGCCCAAATGAGAACAGCAAAGGCTGGAGGTCAGGGCTTGTTTAGTAAGGGGGTCAGCCTCATCGCTGGCACTTGGCAGCGACTCAGAGGCAGACAGAGGAGTTGCAAAGCTTTGTTGGAGGGAAAAACCCAAAACCAAGAAAGCATCAAGAGTGCCCTGGGAGAGCGGGCCGCCTATGTGATGGTTAATGGGGCACATTTGCTTTCTCCAGTTGGCCCCAAGCTGGAAGTAGGGGCAAAAATGAAGGAAGCTGTCAGACACTGATCTGGGCCAGGCTGGTTTGCGCCGATTGCTGCAGAGACTGTGGGTGGGCTCCCTGGGCCGGTTGCTGTGGGTTGTGGGTTAGAGATCCATTTCTCAATATTGTCCGGTCATTGGCGCTTAGTCTCTCAGAGGCAACTCAATGCATGGTTATGATTTTAGGGTCCTTCTGAGGCTTTGATATTTCACGGGACATGCATTTTCTTAGTCATGCTCACACCTTCCTCTCTTTCCCAGAAAGGCCTCTCCTTTTTTATGGCCTCATCTCAACATTAGGCTGCTCGTTTATGCCGAGTGGCTGTTTACTCCCTGGGCTCCCATGACCATCAGGCTCCCACTTCCTGCGAGTGTCATCCCATTGTTCTCTGGGTGGGGGCCATACACCAGGTCCTAGTCTGGCTCCAAACTCTAGGTTCCCAGTCCTTCCTCCTATCGCAAACCCAGGATTTCCTTTCAACATCTACCCTCTATATTTCTTCTGCACTTTACACCACTCCCTCCGCCAAACTCTTACACACCTACTATGGATGGAGTTTCTTTACTTTCTTCCTTTGTTGGGACTATACCGCTCTTGGACTCTCTCAGTAATGTTCAGACCACAGGGTTGCATTTAGTTTCCTCTATAATGCAGTCTCTTTCCTCCATCTCTCCCTTCCATCTCGGCAAGTTCTCCAGACCAAGGGTAACTCCAAGGGTCAAATTGTCTCCTTCCCTAGTCTTCTTTTACCTGCAAGAGTAAAGCTGTCTTATAAGGAAGATAAATGGAAGTCAGCATACTTCCCACTATATGCCTTTTAACTCTTGAGATTCACTGGTTCTTCATCACATGGTGACATAGCGAGAGGGCTTCTTTCACTCATCAAAGACTTCCTTATGCAGAGATCCCCTTTCACAGCTGAGGTGAGGCAGAAATGAATTAAAGAATCTCTACATTATTAGAAGGTAAAAGCTTAAAAAAGAAAAACTCTGTGCAAGGAAGGCTTAGGGTTTCTCACAACACTCCTTACCTCCCAGGTTTAAATGACTTATTGCATGGCTGGCAGATCAGCTAAGCATTGCTTAGTCATAATTATCTTGATGAAAATGAAAACTGTATATATGCTCTCCCTTTTCCTCTTTAGAGTAGAGAAGTTGGAGGACAGGAATTAAAGTTGACATGGTTTATTTATAAAGCCAACTCAGGACTGGCTCACTGTGGGCATTTAAATGCTATTGATAAATAATGCACACAATGGAACTTTGGTTGGAATTGAATTAAACATTGAGTTCAAACATCCTCTCCCTCTGGTTGTATCTGTTTCACATCCTAGCAAAATGCATCAGTGAAGTTCGATATAAGTGACTAGAGGAGTGAGAAACAAGCCCCAGAGAAATAAAGTTTGTATGTTCCGAACCATTATAAATTGTTGCCCTAAAAACATAAAACTTTAGCCTGACACAAAGTTTTTGTGGCAGACACGATGTTTGCCTTCTTCCGGCTGACTGGGAACTGCAGGGCGGCTTTGTAGAAGAGGCTGGTGATTGCGTTGCAGGCAGTGTGTGCACAATTTTATAGCTGGCGATTCAGACCAAGTGATGTGTTAGAAAGATATGAAGAAGACCCAGAAATCCCCACCCTCAATGAGCTTGTAGTTTATTACAATTGGGTTCCAAGAACCTGAAAAAGAACCTCAACAGCCTGTCTTTACTCACCTTTCACTGTCTTATACCTCACCGCTCCCCAGCCTAGCATTTATGGTCTAGCAATATTCAGTTATGGTTCTTCAGCATAAGGCAGAGCCCTTTGTGCTTAATAACCATCTTGCTGTCATTTGATGGCTTGATTTCTCTTTTGTAAGGTGGAAATAACAATGGCAGCAATATTACGAGAATCAAATGCAATACATCCACTCACATGCTTTGTATCTTGTGAGAAACTATGTCAATGTCAGCAAATGCAGTCATTAATAATATTGTTTCTTTGGACCAAAAAATTAAAAAAGGAGAATTCTAGAATGGAGGTGGTTATATAAAGCTGAAAACCTGTATTCTGAAGACTTCTCCAAAGCACCAAGGTGCATGACTCCCAAACCAATCGTCTGACTTGGCAGAGAGATTTGAGAGAGGTTTGGGTGTGGGAGGGAGAGTGAGGTATCACAAAGATCCATAGCATGGGATTCTGATGACTCCTATTTATACTTAAAATTTGCAATGGCTCACCCTGGCCTGTGTGGCTGAGTTGGTTGGACCATCGTCCCATACATTGAAAGGTTGTGGGTTTGATTCCCAGTCAGGGTGCTTATGGGAGACAACTGACCATGTTTCTCTCTCTCTCCCCCTCTCCTCTCTCTCTCTCCCCCTCTCTCTAAAATCAATAAGCATGCCCTTGGGTGAAGATTAAAAAAATATTGCAGTGGCTCTAGCCATAGGTACCCACCTAAACTTTACATGTGGCCTAGTCTAGCCTGTTTTTTTCTATCAGAAAGAGAATCTGCTATTTTTATATGTCAAATGAAGGATCATTTTATATAGAATCAATGATCTCTCAATTACCTTTCAGCTGTAAAGCCACATCACGCCACTGCACTTTAGGCATTACCATCAAGGGCAGCAGAAGCGGCCTCCTGATCTCAGGCCCTCTTAGGCCTTTTGCAGTTATCTTTTTTATGTTAACCTCATTACCTATACTTCTATTTACTTACCTCACTGTCTAATTATCTTCTTTGTATATTTATTAGCTTGTTTCCCTGTTTGTCCTAGGATATTAAGTTCTATGAGGGACGTAGGACTTGCCTATCTTGATGACTTGCTGACATCTCTCACCCAGCAAGGGGAAGAGCCCGGCCAATATGCTAAAAAAATGAGTAGACTGAACATTCATGGTTATTTTCTACTGGTCACTAGTTACACGGGCTTTATATTTTTGGAATGAATAAATAAATGATAGAAAAATTAAATGACCCAAGTATGAATCAGAATAACACAACTTTATGTCAGCCATATTTTAATTTCTTTCAAAATCAATCTTTTTTAGAGTTGATTATGATGAGTGCAAAAGATCTGAACTAGGGAGTTCTCAGATACCTTTGATGCAAGGATGTTGCAGACTTTTAGATATAAGGCCAGTGGATTGTAGTTCAAATAAGAGATTGCTTATTGGAATCTGAAATACTTATTGAACATTTACTTCAACTATTACATAGCATGGACCCCCAAACTCTTCTTTCTCACTGTATCACAGGTTGTTAATATGGCCTAAAGGAAAAATGCTAATTCATTCAGTGCACCAATGTGATGGATTCTAGCTCTTTAGTGGCTTTAAATTTGCCTGCTCTGACTCTCCTCTTCTTTCCTCCCTTCTATTCCACTCAACCATGAGTGTTGACTGGCATTAAAATTGGAGGAGCACCAGGGTAGCCACCAGCAGGGAAAGGGAGAGAAGGGAGGGTGTGTATAACTCCCAAATTAGGTCTGCTTCCTCGGTATGATTCGCAACAGATGTTATGTGTTAAACTCACACAGCTGATCCTTGATTTAAAGATAATTTGTTTATTATTACACAAAATGAAACCCGTAAATCTCTATCGTAGGCTGATGAGCACTGAAGAAAACAGTGTATGCTGAAGGCACCCACAGTTCACATTTTTCTAGCTTCATCCCCCCCATAATCTGAAACACTGATAAGAAATATTGACATTTTCAGGGAGACTTATAAGCAATAAACAGTACAGGTTTTGTTGCATATTAAATGTCCCGAGTTATAGTTACAGGTGGAAATCAGGCTCGACTTGGGTCGTCTACCAAGCAGCATGTCTGGGGGCCGGCCGAGCCTTGTCCTGAAGGTCTGTGTTCTTTCAGGCCTCTTGTTTGCATCCAGCTCCACCCGGTTCATGTTCCCAGAGAGGAAACGGGGTGCACAGAGAGCAGAAGTTGCAAAGGTCCCTGTACATCCCAAGACGGCTATTTGCACAGCTGTAATCATTATAAATAAATGACTTCATACGTTTCAACAGATGAAATCACGTTATTTTGTTCTGTCTGCTTTGTTTCTCCTTTGTGCCGCCAAGTCGCCAGCGTCTCATTTATTTTGGCTCATTTTTGTTGAAATGAGATTTAAAGAAGAGCCCAATTATAGCATCTGAGAGCGCTCCTCTCCCCTATGCCAACATTTGCTTTTTCCGTGAGAGGTAAAAAAATAGCCAAAAAATAAGAATAGCTAACAGACTCACATAAGAACAGCTATCTATTAAGTTCCTGGAGGACATTTCCTTTTCGTTTGCTTTTTCTGTCAAGTATATTGAAGAATAATTTGCATGTACTAAAATTCACACTTCATAAGAGTGCAGTTCTTGGAGTTTTTACAAATGAGTTATCATATGACCACCATCACAATCAACACATAGACTGTTTCTATCACCCCCAAAAGCCCTGTACTCAACCCCCTTCCTTATTGCTTTATTTTCTGGCCCTATAGTTCTGCCCTTTCCAGAATGTCATATGAATGGAATCCTACGGTGTGCATGTGGCCTTCCGACTGACTTCTTTTACTTAGATTGATAGCTCTGAGGTGCATCCGTGCGGGAGCGTGTTTCAGTCACTCAGCCCTCCTTATTGCTGTGCATTGCATGGGTGGTCACAGTTTTGCATCCATTCCTGAGCGAGGGGCATGGGGTTAATGTCAGTTTTGCATTATGAATAAAGCTGCTTTGAACATTCTCGTACATGTCTTTGCATGCACATGTCTTCATTACTCTCGGGCAAATACCTAGCAGTGGAATTGCAGGCTCATGGGACAAGTAGATGTTTAACTTTGTATGACACCCCAACTGCTCCCAAAGTACCTCTTCCATTCTCGTTCCCACCAGCAATGGATGAGAGACCCGGGTGCCTCTGCCTCCTCCCAGAACCTGAGTCTGTCAGGTTTCTTTTTTGAAAGTCATTCTCATTGTATATAGTGGCGTTCCACTGTAGTAGTATTTTGCATTTTCTTAACGGCTAATGATGCTAAGTATATTTTTTATGTGCTTATTGGCCATTTGTGTATCTTCATTGAAAAAATGTCAGTTCAAATTCTTTGCCCAGCCAGTTTCCTCAAAAAGTTAAACATGGAGCCAGGCCGGCATGGCTCAGTGGTTGAATGTCACCCTATGGAGCAGGAGGGCATCCTTTGGTTCCCTACCAGGGCGCGTGCTGGGTTGCGGGCTCGATCCCCAGTAGGGGGAGTGCGGGGACATCTGATCAGTGACTCTCTCATTATTGATGTCTCTCTCTCCTTCTCCCTTTCTCTCTCTAAAATCAATAAAAACATATATATTTTTAAAAAGTTAAACATGGAATTGCCATATAACCCAGCAAATCCATTCCTATGTATATATTCAAAAAAATGGAAAGCAAGGACTTCAACAGATACTTGCATATCAATGTTCCCCGTAACATCATTCACAATAGCCAAAAAGTGAAAACAACCCAAATATATACTGACAGATGAATGGATAAATAAAATGTTCATACAAAAATAAATACACTGAAATATCATTCAGCCTTGAAAAGGAATGCAGCTCTAATACATGCTACAATATAGATGAAAATGGAAAATATTATGCTAAGTGAAATAAGCCGTACACATAAGGCAAATATTGTATTTTCCAGTTACCTAAGGTACCTAGAAGGGGCAGAAATTATAATGAAGTTACCAGGGTTGTATAATTGGTACAGGGCTTCTGCTTGGGTGATGAAAACATTTTGGAAATGCATAGTGCTGAGGACTGTGCCTCATTATGAATGTACTTATGGCCGCTGAATTGTACACTTAAGGTTAAAATAAAAAGATGCATCTTATGTATATTTTAGCACTATAAAAAAAGAATTTTTTTGCACATTTTATAAGTTTTATTTTTTTATTTTTTAACTATCATTCTTTATACATTCTAAATACTAGATCCTTATCAGATACATGATTTATGAATTTATTGCTTCTATTCTGTAAAAATGTCTTTTCAGGCACAACATTTTTAATTTTGTTGAAGTCCAGTTTATCTATTTTTACTTTGGTTGGTTGTACTTTGGGTTTCGTATCTGTAAAAACACTGCCTAATCCAAGGTCATAAAGATTTACCTGTAGTTTCCTCTAAGGAGTTTTAGTTCTTACATTTAGATTTTTGATCAATTCTGAGATGATTTTTGTACATATTGTGAGGTAGAAGCCCAAATTTATGTTCTGCATGTGACTATCCAGTTTTCCAGCACCATTTGTTGGAAAGGCTGTTTCTTTCCCCATTGAGCTGTGTTGGTCCCCTCATTCGAGTTCAGTTGACCATAGTTTATGGAAATATTTTTGGACTCTTAAGTCTTTCCCTTTGATCTATGTGTCTGCCCTTATGTCAGGATCACATAGTCTTGATTATTGTAGCAAGTTTTAAAACTGGAAAAAGTGAGTCCTCCAACTTTGTTCTGTTTGGATCCCTTGCATTTCCATAGGACTTTTAAGATCAGCTTGCCAATTTCTGTAAAAATGTATATTGGAATTTAGATACAGATTGATTGAATCTGTAGATTAATATGGGGGATATTATCATCTTGGCAATGTTAAGTTTTCCAGTTTGTGAATGTGGGATATTATTCCATTTATTTAGGACTTCTTTTATTTTTTTCAGTGATGTTTTATATTTTTTGGTGTAAAAATCAACTGCACTGGTTAACTCTATTCCTAAGTATTCTATCCTTTGGATGCTATTTCAGATGGAATTGATTTCTATATTTTATTTTTGAAGTGTTCATTGCTGCTTTATAGAAATATGACAGATTGTGTAGTGAGAGCGATATCCTTTTCTTAAATGCAGCAGCTGGAATTTGTTTTTGCTATGAGTACGAGGCAGTATAAAAGGAGACCTAACTTACCTGCTGGCCAGGTATAGAACTGGAAAAGCTCCTGGGACAATAACTCCAATGTATTTTGTACATCCCTAGGCCAATCCTTTTGTAGGGTGAGAGGCTTCCCAAATACTTAATGATTTGTAATAAGTACTTTTTTTTCTGTGATCACTAGACTCTTCCCTGAATTAGTTGTAGCTTGTTGGTCTTTAAAGGGTGATGGGATTAAGAAGTACAAATTGGTTGTTACAGAATAGTTATGGGATGTAAAGCACAGCATAGGGAATAGAGTCAATAAAATACTAATTACTATGTATGGTGTCAGATGGGTATGAGGTTTATCAGGATGATCACTTAGTAAATTATATAATTCTAATCACTGGTTTGTACACTTGAAACTACTATAATATTGTATGTCAACTGTAATTGAAAAATAAAATAATTTAAAAAATAGAGCTTGTTAATTCTATTTGATTCTAATACAATGGTTTAAATTAAGACAAATGAAGAGTTGAAATGTAAGGATGTCATTGGATTTTATCCATTAATTTAGAAAATGGGAGGGTTACTTTTGTCTGATCAAGGCATTATCCAAATGAATGTGACTGAGAACTACACTTAGTTGGTTTCTTAAAGAAAGACAGTGCCTTAGTCAGTTCTTCAGGCAAGACAACCCTGACAGTCACTGCAGCTGCTGAGGCTATTTGGCTGAAGTTCTTTCCCACTTCCAAATACCTAAGAAGAATCCATTTTCATTCGGGCCTCGTTATCTGCAACTTCTAGGGGACTTCTCTCATGCTTCTCATCTCCTTCTCCGTTCGAAGGCCTGTCTGTTCTGATGAGAAACTGTAACCCCTTATTTCACTCTTTGGGTAAACGCCTCCCTTTTCTTCCACGATGGGTCTAGGAGATTTGCAGTGTAGCTCGAAAGTTTGTTTTTTAATCATATCTGTAAGTAAATGTTTTTGTGTAAAACCCTATCAGTTTAGAGAGGAACAGAAACATAACCAGGAATTTTTTTCTAGATCAGACTGCCTCAGCAAGGATGACTTATTTCATGATGTTCAGCAAACACATAAAATCACACGGAGCATTAGAGGCTCTACAGAGAAGTGGAGCTGAGCATAGTGTGTGTGTGCTAATAGCTCTGCGACTGGCTTAGCATTTATGAAATGATGGTTCTGTCTCTGCTCCATCAACTGACTCAGTCTAAACTCTGAATAACCCAGACATGAATGAATTGCATTCATCCTGAAACCAGATGGCAAATGTGCACATGACTTCTGGTACTTACTGCATTGCCATTCTAGTAAAGCAGTATACAGCTGTTAACTGAATAATGTGCTTACCTGGGAGAGATGCAAAATATCTGGGATGCGAAGAATTTATTTGGAGTGTAAGTTCTTTGTATATCATTGCTAATGCCTAGCCAGAAGACACTATAGTCATGATATATTTGATCCAGTAATTGCTCCAGTCTAAAAGTCTAAATCACATTGATGCATAATCTATATGAATTATTGTTTCACTGTTGGTCACTTGCATTGCAAAATGTTCTGAACTAGAAGCTAGGTCAAATCATAGTATACAGGGGTGGGCAAAACTAGGTTTTCAGTTTTAATACAAATAAATAATAGAATAACTAATACATAATAATACAGGAATATATTCTCTTTCACATACTCACATCTGTAAATCTAATTTTGCCCGCCCCTGTACATAGCAGACCTAGCTCAGCTGGAGAGACCGCATACCATTCAATCACTTATTTACTTATTTAGTGAATATGTATTAAAAGCCTACTGTGTACCAACTGCTCTACCTGGTGCTGAAAGATAGTAGAAAGACTAATGCACTGCGAAGAAACAAAGCTTTGCCTTGTGTTTGGATCAGAAACCGTTAGAGGAACCATTAGTACAAACAAATCAAACTGCTTTCTCTCTCACCAGAATTTTTGTATGTTATACAAAGCCGCTCTGTTTAATATGGTAACCACTAGCCACATAAAGTACTTTTTAAAAAAATTAAAATTAAATAAAATTTTAAATTCAATTTGTTAGTCATTCTAGCCTCATGTTAAGTATTCAGTAGTCACATGTGTCTAGCGGCTACCGCACAAATACAGAACACTTCTGTCATCGCAAAGAATTCTACCGAGCAGCCCTGATATCGAAGATGGAAAGAGAAACAGCAAGTACTGACTTCATTTACAACTTAATGATTAATATCAGGCACAACGGATGAGCTAACACTGTTTCCTGCAATAGACACGTTTATGAGGACAAGGAATTTTCTAGAAGAGGTTTTACGAGCTTTGAAGTTACAAGGCAGACTTTGCAGTTAATTAAAACATTGTTACCTCCTGCGCCCTCATTTGTCTTTTCGTGGAATGTTAGGGAAGAGAGTGAGCCCGTGCACAGCTAATAATAAGGATTACGGCAGGGGCTGCTGACTGATTGCCAAAGACCACTTTCCTCTTTCTTTTCCTTCCCTGCGATAGTATAAATGCTGCTTGGCTGAGCAGCTGCACTGCAGCACCCACCCTTCCCCCTTACGGCTGGGTGCGCTGACCTGGCTCCCACCAATGGAATGGGAGCAGAAGTGGCATCACTTTGAACTGACCCTTGCAACGGGCTATTGTGTTTCCTTCACACTCGTTTTTACTTTGTAAGCCAGCTTCTGTACCATGGCTTCCAACATTCAGAAAAGAACAGGAAAGATGCCAAGTCTCTATGATTGTGTGGAGTCAAGTGGCCCAGTAACCCAGAGCCCCAACTGATATATAAAAGAGAAATAAAGTACCTTATTTAACCCATTGCATTTTGAGGTCTGTTCGTTACAGCAACTAATGTTACTCTACATTATATAAGAGCAGATATATGTGTGTATGTATATATATGTGTGTGTGTGTGTGTGTGTGTGTGTGTGTATATGTATGTGTATATATGTATAGCTTACTTTTGCTCAGAAATATTTTTTTAGCCTCAGATGTCAGAAACAACCATATAGTTATAAAAAAATAAATTTGTAGCACTTTCCCTGAATAAAAATCACTTTTATACATAATGAAATTGCTTCTTATCTTTATATGGCTCTTGTTTTAGGTTGGATTCCATAGAAGCATGGAATTAAATTCTTTATGTCTCAGTTTCCTCATCTATAAACTTAAAATAATGATAGCACTTTTGTCATAGAAGTGTGGTGAAATTAACTGAAATAATCATTGTAAAATTCTTTAAACAGTACCTAGTAAAATAATACACCCTAAATAAATGTTGTTAGTTGTTATTATTTCACAAGGAAAGACAGGGGGATTTTTTCCAGAGAATAGAGAAAACTTCATTGGGATACGTTCATTGCTTGCCTACAGTGGTTTTATGAGGCAAATATGACATCGTAAAGATAAGTAGAGGCTGAACTGGACATTTTTACCATGTAAAACTAAGAGGATTTGACTTGGTCCTGTAGGCACTATAAATCCATTGAATTTCAAATGTTTTCTTTAGTTTCTTTCAGAGTAAGAAAGTTGTACTAGTTAGCTATTCCTGCATAACAAATGATCACATAACTTAGTGTCTTAAGACAACAACCATTCATTTAGTTCATGATTATATACATGGCAGTTTGTACTGGGATCAGCTTGGAAATTCCTCAGGTCTCAGGTAGTCTTCCTTAGGCCCCTCTTCATTGTTCTACATTTGTTTTCTGGTCCTATAGTTGGCTCTGGTTTGGGGGGTTGGCTGAATGTTGGTTTGGGGCACCTGGGGTCTTCCTTGTGGTCTCTGAGGCTAGCCCAAGCTTGTGCTCATCACAGAGGCAGAGTTCCAATAGACAGTGCAATGGCTCATGAGGCCTAGGCTCTGAACTGCACAAAAATCACTTCTGAAAAATTTTATTGGTCAAAGCAAATGACAAAGTGGAACCCAGGGTCATTGTGGGTAGGGATACAAAATCAAAAGGAAATGAGCATGGATATAGGAAAGCTATTTATTGAGTTCATCAGTGAAAACAATCTAGCAAATTCTCCAAGAATCACCTCTTTAATTTATGAGAATGAGCAGAGGCAAAGTGGTCATCTTTTCTAAGGTCCCAGGAGGGGATGGTTTTATACACAGCAAAGAGGTAAGTCACCTTGACCTTACTGTCTCTCATCTTGTGCCTCTATCTTCTTGGAAACTGGATTTGATTCTGGGAGATCTGGTTGGGAAGAAACATTCATCATGGAGGGTGAGGATGCCTTACAATTCCACATACGATTATAAAAGAGTAAACAGTGTTGAGCCAGGGGAATCCATTATTGAAAAAAAGGAAAATTTTAATATATATAAGCAGAACTTTTTTTTCCTTTAATGTGCCCCAGGCGTGAACCAGCTCTGCCCCCCAACACAGGCATCAAGCTAGGATGAACTCAGGACTGCATGTCTGCTCTGCCCCTGACTAATCTAAGAGCAACACCACCAATCAGGAGTCTCCTTGCCCTGCCAGGGGTAAAAGCAGAACATTTAAAAGAAAACATTTAGGCCCTTCTACTTCACCTTTATCTGTTTATTCAGACAAGTAGATGATTCATATAATCTCCCAATTTACAGAACTAAAGCAATAAACTAGATAATATTGACTAAATATCATATATTTAATAAAGAATAGTATAGTCATAATACTTGAACTCTACATTAAGCCATGTATGTTTGATATAATTTATAGACACCGTTAATTTTCATATAACCACTTGATATGTAGCCAATAGTATATACTCTTGAGGACCACTGGCCTGTAAGAAAAGAATACATTGAGGATCACAGAATTTACTCACTTGTTATATGGAGGTTTCTATTGTGGCTTGTTCCTTTTAGTGCATTGTTTAGAATTGCCTATGCCCTTAGTAAGAAGTCATTCCTTCATTATTAAAAGAATTCTATTTAAATTTATCTTTAAAGAGAAAGAAAAATGTAAAATTTATGGGGAAAAAAGTATAACAAATTTTCCTTTGAATACCTTATGTTGATCTGTGAATTGAACAGAATTGTGCTGTGAATTGGTTTGGGTTGCCAGTGAAGCTGACCCTGAGATAAGGGTTTGAGAGCCAGTAGTTTTTCTAGGAAAGGAGCCCAGGGAACACTGGTAGGGAACTGAGGCAAGAGAGAAAGAACAGCTAATAGGAGGTATTGTTCAAGTTGGTTACCTCTGTGGGCACCTGGGCTTAAGCCCGCAGGGCAGGCCTTGGAGGCAGGTTAGACCACATGCCTCAGAGGCATCCCACATGCAGGAGAGGGAGCTGGGCGTTTATACACCCACTGCCTCAGTCTGCGGGTGAGGGCTGCTCCCAGGAGGTGCATCTTGGCCGGCATGTCCGTCCAGCTAGCCTGTGTGGCGAGCAGGCTCCTGCAACAGAAAAGTCTTCAGGCAAAGATATGCAAGTGAGCTGCATAGAAATAAGTGCTGAGCGAAAATGGATGTGACTTGCAGCGTCTGTTGCAGACTAAATTCTGGCTCTCAAGCCTTTTAAAAATTTTAACTAGCATCTCAGATCCTTCTATGGAATATAAAACAGCATTTAAAGCTGATAAATAGAGCTCCTGTGATTTCTGTGATGGCAAGTGTGTGCTTGGGTGCAGTGGTCTGTCTTTCTCCATGGCTCTGAAAAACCAACCTGTTTATATCTCAGAGGAATGCAAGGGGGCTCCTCAGGAAATAGTTTGAAAAGATACAACTTAGATCTTTAAGGACATTACCAGTTTGAAGTCTCTGGTTGACATCTTTGTACCAAGGTACCGTTTGTTAATACCTTCTGTATCTCTTCCCCTCCTAAAAACAAACCCAACACATGATCCTTCAAAACCTCATTTTTAAAAGTCTAATTGGATTTCATGGTGATAAGAGAGAGAGAAAAACCCCTCAAGAGGGGAAAACCACAACAAAATGTCAAAAATGTAACAAAACAGTTAATTGGATGGCTCTTTAAAACCCACAGAGACTATCTAGAATAGGGTAGCCATAGTAACCCACCTAGAATATCATCCTCAGGGTGTGACTAGGAGCTGGAGGAGGAGGGATGGGGCGTGGAGGGTAGGGGTCCGTGGGCAGGGCCCTCTCCCCGCCCAGATTCTCTGCTGAGACTGGAAAGGAGCAGCCTTCACTGAATCTGTGAATCTCCTCAATGAACAGAGAGGCTTATCTATATATTTGGCAACTTCCTTTTGGAATCAAAAGTTGGCTTCTGTAGAGATAACTTAAATGGAAGCATATTTTAAAAAGATCTTTGATGAAATGCACACTATGGGGGGAAAAACAGAAGACCAAATGGAAACTGTGGGTGGTAGCTGTGATTGTGCCTTTTCAAGCGGTTCCTTAGATACTGCTCGGGGTTTGGGCTCATATCGTGTTGATGTTCGCATTAAGTGACTGAAACTGCACGGGCGCCCATGAGGTGGTGCCGTTATTGGTGCCTGCCTGGTACGCTCTGCTCAGCGCCCCACCAGCTGCTGGGAGGGTGAAAGCTCATGGCTCCCAGATGCCTCCTACCCAGAGCACTGCCTTTGGAGAACAGGCTCTGCTGCTCCAGGAAAAGACTGGGAAGCTAGGCCTTCCCCCCAGCCCCAAATGCTGACTGATTGGTACTGGGGTATAAAGTTTTAGCCCTTTGCCTCATTTTAAGACATAGCTGTGGTACCCTTCAAGCTTCCCCCTGGGACCAGCCTGAAGCTAATCACCAGAGTGTATCGTTTTCCTGTTCATTTTCTCCCTCTGCTCTCTCTGTTTCCCTCACTTCCCAAAAGGTTCCTTCTGAGAAGATCACCCTCTCAATAAAACACTTGCAAAATAGTCTCCTTCTCAGGATCAGCTTCTAGGGAACCTATCCTAAAACAGGTGTCATGATCATAGCCCTGGAACAGGCATGAGCCCACCTGCCTCAAGCCCCGGTCCACCACTGGGAAGCTCTGAGGCCATAGCAAGTTTCTTGGCCTCCCAGGGCAAGGTTTGAGCAGATCATTGTTTTGTTTGTTTGCTTTATGGCAGCTCCCATGTCTGCCTCACTCCTTCCACGCTCCATTTTTCTCTTCTTCCTCTCTTATAGGTTTCCCCCGAGGCCACTTCACCCATACATTACTTGCAAGAACCCCAACATGAGGCGATATGGGGAATCTGGCTTAAGACATATGCTAATAGTTGGAGGAAAAATATACCCCCTGTAGTGCCCAGTGGGAGCAGCCAAATTCAACGGGGGATTGATATTCATTCTCCACCCTCCGACCAGCATGAGTCTCCTTTCTGTGGAGCTACACATTGGATTTCCACAGGATTTCTGGTGAATGAGAGCTCCTGGGTACCAATGTCAAAAAGCTACTGGACCAGAAGATCTTGGAAGCTGGGTGTAGCTCAGCAGTTCTGGGGAGGCTTTCTCTACTAGTCACTGAATAATAGATTTATTGGGATTGGAGAACGAATGGGGACAGGCCAGGTCCTAAAGAAAATGTGGTTGGCTGGAGGAAGCCTTGGACATCACTAAGAAATCCTTCAGACAGGTTTTCTAGAGGCAATAATTTCCTTCTGTAGCATTTCAAAGCCTGCCTACTTTGCGATGACTTCCCTCAAAATCTCAGGCCTTTCAAACCAGAGTAGATGCTGTCGTTGTCCTGCCCAGATCTCCTTTACTGGTCTTGGGCAGCCATCCCAGTTGTCCTTACCCAGTGGGAGTCGCCTCACCCGAGGTGCCTGGGTGTTTATCCCCTGGTCTCCATATCCCACCTACTCTAAGTCAGAGGTAGTTAGGGCCAATGGCCGAATGAGGTTGGAGTTTTACGGTTACCCTTTTGCTTCCAGCTGAGACCACTCTGTGGTTTAATTCGCACCCCAGAGCTCCTCACAGGATCAGGCTGACGCCGGACTCCAGCTGAGACCACTCTGTTGCTCAGCTCCTTCCCCAGATCCATCCTGTTTCCTTCACTCCCTTACCGGTTTCTCCTGGCAGCGATCCCTCAAAAGTTCATTGGCAAAACAACTCGGAGGTAAGGCTAAGAACTTGACATGCTGATAATTCAGATATCTGAGGGCCACAAAGAGTGAGATTTGGCTGGGCACCAAGCAGCAGCTGGTAAAAGTGAGGTCCATAGGAAATAACTCCGGGGCCCTTGATTTAGAAAGGCTTGTATTTCATTCCCGGTTCAGGTCACCCAAATAGCTCTTCAGTGTGTGGAAATAAATAGAAAAAGAAAGTTTTCTTATTAGTGTGTTTTCTTCTTGAAGAGGTTGGAGAGTTTTTTTCCTCATGGCTGTGTCCTCAATAGTCTGTGCTATCGAACGTATCTGAAGCAATGTTTCAAAATATCTTGTTGGTGGACTTTTACATTTCTGAGTGCATTTGGAATACAATAAAGACGTAACAATGGCAGGCTTAAGGGACAAGATAGAAGATTAACCTACTTTTAGATTTATTAACTTTGCTTCTTCTCACTGAAGTGGAGCAAGGCTTATTAAATACTAATTATCTTCCCATTCTGTTGCATTCTGATTGTTTTGCTCTTTTAGAGACTATGCTTCTTAAAGAGGAATTAGCTGTTTTCGGAATTGTGTATTCAATGCCCATCATATCTGAGCTTTAAGCTACACTTTCTATGGATTGCACTATGATTACTCAATACTAAATGCCATTTTAAAAGCCAGTTTTGACATTTATTCAAACCATCTGAGGTCTGAAGTCCTCTGGGAAGACTGGATGTGGTGCTGAATGACTAATAAGAATTCTGCTGGCTTTTGAATGATTTATGGAGCAGGACATGATATCAGGATCTCTGAGCTGTTCAGTGGGGTTAAATCTGGCTTCATCTTTGCTGTTTTATTTTCTTTATTACTATTAAAGACCAAGTAAACATTTTCTTGATGGATGGAGAGATAAATGAGAGGAATGTAGAAAAATCTGGTTCCTTTTCACCCCCAGAATATCTTTATTTTAATTACCTTCCCACCTCTTTAGTAACCACCCTTGGCTGTTTGGGGAGTGCAGAGTAGGGATTGGGGTGAGACACTCATAGAAAGTATAAATTTTAAGCAGATGCTAAAAAACTCAGTAATCAAGATAAATAGTCCTTTAATGCAATATTTTTATTGTGGTAAAAATTTATGGAATTTTAAATATACCGTTTAATAGTGTTAAGTATATTCACATTGCTGTGAAACAGATCTCCAGAATTTTTTCATCTTGCAAATCTGAAACTCTATACCCACGGAACAACTCCCCTTTCCCCCTAACCTCAGCCCTAAAAACCAAAATTCTACTTTCTGTTTTATGAATTTGACTACTTTAGATACTCATATAAGTGTAATCATGCAGCATTTGTCCTTTTGTGACTAGCTTTTTAGACTTAGCATGGTATCCTCACAGTTTGTTCATGTACTATGTGACAGAGTTCCCTTATTTTTTAAGGCTGAATAGTATGCCATTTTATCACCTTTTGGTGATTGTGAATAGTCTTGCTATGAGCATAGGTGTGCAAATATCTCTTCAACATCCTGTTTTTAATTCTTTTAGGTATATATCCAGAAGTGGGTTTGCTGGATCATACGGTAATTCTACTTTTTAAAATTGATTATTTCATTAAATTTTGAATTGAAGTATAATTAACATATTATATTATATTATATTATATTATATTATATTATATTATATTATATTATATTAGCAATTCTGTTTTTAATTTTTTGAGGAACTTTCATACTATTTTCTATAGAGGTTGCAAAGTTTTACAATCCCACCAACAGTACAGAAGGGCTCCAGTTTCTTCTCATAGTTATTAATGCTTGATATTTATTTATTCGATAGTAGCAATCCTAATGGATATGAGGTGAGTATCACATGATGATCTGATTTACTTTTTCCTGATGATTAGTGATTTTGAGCAGTTTTTCATATGCTCATTGACCATGACCATTTATATCTCATCTTTGGAAAATGTCAAGTCCTTTGCTTATTTTAAAAATCAGGTTTTTGATTTTTTGTCCTGTTGAATTATAAGACTTCTTTGTATGTTATGTATTGTTAACTCATTATAAGATCTATGATTCGCAAATATTTTCTCTTATTCCATAGGTTGTCTTTTCACTCTGTTGATTGTGTACTTTGGTATATAAAAGTTTTAAGTTGGCTATAGTATCACGTGTCTATTTTTGCTTTTGTTGCCTGTTATTTTCTTGTCATATCCAAGTATTCATTGCCAAGTCCAATGTCATGAAGTTTTCCTTATGTGTTTTCTTCTAGGAGTTTTATAGCTTTAGGTCTTATGTTTTGGTCTTTCATAAATTTTGAGATAATTTTTGTATGTTGAAAAATAAGGGCCTAACTTTATTCTTTTGCCTGTGAACATTCAGTTTTCCCATTGCCATATCCTTTCTCCACTGAGTGGTTATGACATCATTTTCAAGGATCATTTGACTATATATGTGTGTGTGTGTGTGTGTGTGTGTGTGTGTGTGTGTGTGTATGAACTTATTTCTGGTCTCTTTATTATATTCCATCAGTCAATTTTTCTGTGTTTATGCCAGTACCACACTATTTTGATTACTGCAGCTTTGTAATATGTTTTGAAATCAGGAATTATGAGTCCTTCAACTTTGTTCTTTTTCAAAATTGTTTTGGCCATTCAGTGTCCCATGAGATTCCATATGAGTTTTATAATTAAATTTTCAATTCTAAAAAATGCCATTGGAATTTTGATAAAGATTGCATTGACTCTGTAGATCGCTGTGGGTAATATGGACATATTGACAATGTTAATTCTTCCAATCAATGAACACAGGATGTGTTTCCATTTATTTGTGCCTTCTTTAATTATTTTCAGCAATATTTTGAAGTTTTTAGTGTAGTTTTTCTTGGTCAGGTTTATTTCTAAGTATTTCTTTTTCTTTTTCTTTTTTTTTTTGGAGGCTATTACACGTGGAATTATTTTCTTAATTTCCTTTTCAGTTTGTTTGTTGTTCATGTACAGAGTCACAACTGATTTTTGCATATTGATTTTGCATTTTGCAACTTTGCTGAATTCAGTGATGAATTATCACGGTCTTCTCTTTTTTATGTAGAATATTTAGGGTTTTCTACACATAAGATCATATCTATGAACAAAGTAATTTTGCTTTTTTCTTTCTGATTTGGTTGGCTTTATTTCCTTTTCTGGTGTTAATTACTCTGGCTAGGACTTCTAATGCTGTGTTGAATGGAAGAGGCAAAATTGGACTTTCTTGTTTCTAATTTTAGAGGAAAAATTCTGATTTTCACTGTCGAAGGTGATGTTAGCTGTGGTCTTTTCATAAGTGGCTTTATTATATTGAGGTGGTTTTCTTCTATTCCTATTTCATTGAGTGTTTCTGTTTGTATCCCAAGGGAAGAGCACCTGGAAGGGTTGGGGACATCTTATGCCATGTCGATGGAGGTGACAAATGCTGTGAATTGTCCTACCCTTTCCAGTGATATCCTGTCTTTGTTTTATAATGGTCTGATGCTATAGCTTCTCATTTGGTCTCTAGAGTACTGACTGAGGTATTAGGTATTTACATATTGTTATTAACTTGGTGTCTCTGTGGGAAAGGAGGACCTGTAACTTCCAGTCCATCATCCCTTTTTCAAATCTACTATCAGAAAGACTCCACCTTAGTAAGGAAAGTAAGCCATTGCTCTTCCTGGCCTGAGGCCTTGTGTTTAAACCATATTTTGGTGCAAGAGTGAAAGAATGAACAATATTTTTAAAAATCAAAATTAATGTGGAAAATCCCTAAAATTTCAAACTTTTAAATAAAGGTAGTGTCAGGGTATTATTATATTTTTAAGGTAATATCCTAAAAGACTACTGACTTGTTATAAAAAATGAGGGGAAAAAGTTATGTGTGACAGTGGGTTGTCACTATTTGAGACTCATAGGCTGACATCCTCCCAACTTGGAACTAGAACAAATATAATCATGTTTAAAGCAAGTGTGATAGCAGAGTAGGGCCAAAGGTAGGGAAGAAAGAGGAAACAGATGATTTTAAAAACCAGAGGTACACTTTGTATTGCTTACTAAGTGCAGATAGCCTGTGGTCAATGGATAAGCAAGAATAAAGGGAAATCTCAGACAAAAAAAAAAATAGAGATCCAATGTGTGGGTTATGCAATGCACTTCTGAAGTTAATGGAAATTTCCTTTTGCCTGTCCTTGTTCACACAAAAGTGGGAACGTAAATTTTGAAACCAAAAGCATCTTTTTCTTTGCAAAATCATCTTTCGTTTTGCAAGACTATTTGGAGACAGGTGGTAATTGAAGAGCAGTGCGTCAACTGTGTGTAAATGCAATTGCGTGTTTAAATTGTCCCTGGCTGGGCAGATAAGGCTGAACTTTGTCTCCAGGCCTCTCCTGGCTGTGAGGCCTCCAGGCCTCCTCCCTCTGGCCTCAGATCTCTCTGAGTCCACCTGCTCACATTCATCTTTATCCAAATCTACTCTCGGGAAGAGTCCGCCCTGCTAAGAAGTCAACCGGTTCTCTTCCCCTCCCCTGCCTGGGGCCATGCATTTGAACCTAACTTTGCTGCAAGAATGAAAAGAATGAACAGCCCTTTTCCTTGCAAATGAATGTCAGACCTACTGAGTGGGGTCCCGAATGGGGGAGTCACAATGTCAACTTTGCCCCTGCGAAGGATCTTCTTGGTCGTATTGATCGGGCAGAAAGGACTAGTTAAATGAGGTAATATTTAGTACCGAGATGAAACTTCGTAAATTGATGTGAGGGACCTTTATAAAGGAGGGATATGATAATTCGGTGCCAGTTCTGAGGAAAATGAGCAATGGGTATTTTCCAATAACCCCCTGGGTGGTTCAATAGGCGCGGAGGCATGCAAAGCTGAGCCCATTAGGTAGAATTAATGGTCCTCTCTGAAGTGCGAAGGGTGCTTCAGAAAATATTCATTCGTTCCTTTATGCAGCACACACTGATTGAGCTTATAATGTGTGACAGACATTGTTCCAGGCCCTTGGTTTTCAGAAGAAAACAAAACTTTGTAGATACTAAGATACCTGGGGATACCATGGGAGGAAGATATGTAGCTTTAGAAAGGTGATCTTTGATTTAAACGGTAGAGAACATGAAAACTTCTGAAAGGAATAAAAATTGTTGTATTTGATTCAAAAAACTGTTTTATCTGCAAGTGCCAATTGGAAAATTTGCTTAGCTGGCAATTAATTTTCCTAATAATGATGATTAAGTAGAACAAAAGGACAAGTGCCCTCAGAATCATCAAAGAAAATTAGAGTCTGTTTAACACAGAATCTGTGTTATATGCATTTTTTAATTATTTGAAAAATCTGTGTGTCTCAACTAATCAGGCAACATGATTAAGTAAAGAAGGCTTTCCCTCGGCCTTGCAGGGTAACAGTTTACTGTAACGTGATTGCTTAAAGCTGGCAAGTCTGTAAAGGTGTCAGGACTGAGCGAGAGGCAAATATTTATGAACTATTCAGGGATTGATGTAAAAGCCAATTGTGTGAAAAATTGAGTCCCAAGAATGCCAGTCAGACTGGTGTCAGCCATTCAGGCCACTTACGTTACCTGGGTTTTATTTTTCCTCTGGGAGTAAACAGAAGATTCTTCAAATGAGCCTTACTTGGTTAGATGGGGTTTGGAAGAAGTGAACAAATGGAT
Organism: Miniopterus schreibersii; assembly: GCF_964146895.1. Lineage (NCBI taxonomy): Eukaryota > Metazoa > Chordata > Mammalia > Chiroptera > Miniopteridae > Miniopterus > Miniopterus schreibersii. The sequence continues at coordinate 70,242,011 of NC_138110.1, forward strand.
TGACGTTGTTGCTCCAGGGTGTCCAGAAATAACCAAATGGAGCATCTAGCTCATTGGGTAGCAAGCCAATCAATATTGTTTATAGTTCAAAGTCCACAAAATTAGAAAACAAAAAGCTGTTCTGTGAAAGATGGGCCAGATGGGGACATTCAACCAGCAGGTATTTGGGTTCAAATGGCCATGACAATTAACTCACTGCTTTTTCATCCCTTAAGTGCAGGATATGTCCCTGAAGTCTTTTAGATGATACTATGTGGTATATCACTGTACATAGAGATAATTCCTGATGACCGAGTTACTGTGACAGGTTTTTTTTATTAGTAGGGCAAGGAGAACATTTGAGGAGTAATAAGGAGTTTTAGGCCCAATGCACTTGGGGTAGAAGTTCATCACTCTAACCACAGGGAAGAAAACATAGTAAAAGATCCACTTTTAATCTGAACAATAGCTTCATCTCAGAAAGTCCAAGAGTGGGAAAAGAAAAATAAAGGGACAGGGGAGAAAAGAGAATAGCAATCTAACTCATAGTAGAAATATAAAACTCATTAAAAAAAGTACCAACGTATTAAGGAGCTTGGAAGAGCTTCATCCCAACAATAAGTGAAAAACTGGACAGACTGAAAATCAACAACTCTTCTTAGATCTATCAGAAAATTGGGGTCATGGAGCAAACCACCGTCCCCCAATTGTAGAGACAAACAGGGAGATACAGAAAATAACTTATCAGAGCATTAACTCATGAGCAAAAGCCTCTGCAAGAGCCAGTGCCAGGGTAGGAGAATCACGACTGTAATTAAATTGCTTGAGGCTTAATGCGGATAAGCCTGTGAGTTAGAAACTGCAGAGTGACAACAATAGGGGCCCCCACTCTTTTATCAGTTTGATCTTTAGGGGCCCTCCCAGGTTCCTGCAGTGAAGATGGGAGAGAAACTTCCTCCTGGCCCCAGCGGGGAGAGGGGAAAAGTAGCCATTTGGAAATCCGCCAGAGCACTCTGTTCAGCATAACGTCTGCTCCCAGGAGAAACTATCTGATCGAGGTAGCTTGGGTGGCATAAAGCATACAGATGGCCACGCTGGAGGGCTTCCCGACCACATCAGACTTTGCCTGGGAAAGCCAGTGATTTTCAGGGTTAAATTTCTGCTGCAGCTTACCTTAGTATTACTCTGGCTAAAATATGTGCTAATTCTAATTGTTTGGAAGTGATAGTCCAGATTTTTATTTTTGGAAAGACGATGAAACTAAAGACAGCTCCAGAAAAAAGAGTAACATGATCAGTTAGCCTATGTACCATGGACAAGAGGGCAGAGTATTTGCCAACCATGAGATCCTAGCCTAGTGCTAGCCCTCAGCACTTTCAGCAGTGATGGAAATGTCCTGTATCTGCACTGTCCAATAGGGTAGCAACTTGCCATGTGTGCTAGTCAGTACTAGAAATGTTTATAGTGCATCTAAGAAACAGCATTTTTAATTTTATATAATCTTTATTCCATGTGTGGGTAGAGGCTACCGCATTGGACAGCACAGCCATAGTCCACAATATCTGCATACATATTCTGGACTTAGAATGGCCAAAAAAATAACACTTGGATCCTAAAGAGTATGTTTAACTTGTCCTTTCATCCTTTAAAAAATTATTATTTAAAATGAAATATAACATGATCCTTTTATGAACATGGCCTACTTCTTGAATTTCCTGAGACTGTAGGGTGAGGAAAGCTTGGTTAGTAGTTTTAGTCTTCAAAATAAAATTTAGTAAAAATCATGTTATTACATATGTATTTTATTATACCAAGACATTGTCCCCTACAAGTGTCTTAATGTGACGATTTACCTAAAACAACACTAAGATAATCATTTGAGTGGAGGCACCTTATATGATATGTGATCCCCAGATTCTCAATGAAGAACCAGAGAAGTGAGACAGGGAAGGAAGAAAGCCAATAGGTGGTATATTAATTAGCGAGTCACTTCTGTGGGAAATTGAGATTTGATCCTGCTGAGACCTTCTGGGAGATTGTATAAAATATACTTTATAATTGTTCCCCTGAGAGGTGGGGAGGCAGGAGTATTTATCCATCTAGTTCCATTCCTGATTAACTGAGGGTTGATCCTGTAGATGGTTGCTACCATTCCAGCACTTCTAGCTCCTTTAGCTGAAGCTTCTCCTGTGCCAGGGAAAAAAAAAAAAAAAGTCCTTAGAGAGAGGTAGACATAGAGGCTCAAGTAGAAAGCTGCCTGCATGGTCAAGACCTGTCCTCCAAAGCTGCAGATGACCTCCAGAGTGGGCTAAGGGGATATCATCAGTGCACCAACTGTTTCTTCTAAAATGTTCAAGAATATTGTAAAACTCATTCTTTGTCCTATTGCAGTCTGGTCTGCATTATGCACAAATATCTAACAGAAATCAGAGAAATGTGACCCAACTCCACCAATAAGACCTAAGTGAAAGTTTGTTGTGTGTAGCTCCTGATAAAGTGTTTGCTTTCTGATATAAGAACTGCCTTGGCTAGCACGTCCTTTGCTCTTTTAATCTCTTCCCTTTTCTCTGGAACACAGATGAGATACCTGGTAGTCTGGCAACTCCATTGTGACTATGAGGCAACAATAAGTCACCACGTTTAACCAATAAAGATATGTAACTTAGTGTGAAAGATAGAGGTTTAAGTGCTGCACCTGCACCTGCCCTGGACTGTGATTCTCCTGACTTCTTATTCAAGTTCTCTTTGTTTAACTCTGCATTCAAGGCTTTGGTTATGTGCAGATAGGTGCTCTCTGAAGAACAGAGCCAGTCCCACGTTCTCCAGTCACACTCTTCATCCTTCAGTTTCAAGCCAGCCCTTGACCGTGGATTTGAAGAGGGCATTCAAAAGGGTTTGCACTATAGCTAAGATCACCTGATTGCTTGGCTCCTTCCCCCACCCTGTCCTTGCCTCGTTCCCTTTCTCCAGAGAGCCCTCACTCAGGAAGTCACTTGCACAGGAGCTTCTGTCTCAGAATCTGCTTCTAGGGAACCTGACTTAAGACACATTTAATGTTATGTCTTCATCTCTTAATTTATGGAGAAAAGTTATATGTGCAACTAATGACATCACAGCATTTTTAAAAAATATATATCTTTATTGGTTTCAGAGAGAGGAAGGGAGAGAGAGAGAGATAGAAACATCAATGATGAGAGAGTCACTGACCGGCTGCCTCCTGCACATCCCTGACTGGGGATCGAGCCCGCAACCCGGGCATGTGCCCTGACCGGGAATCGAACCCCGATCGCCTGGATCCTAGGTGGATGCTCAACCGCTGAACCACGCCTGGCCGGGCCATCACATCATTGTTTGTAACAGCACCTGTTAGTAGTTGTCAGTTCTTTAAATGAATTGGTAAAAGTTAGGAATTTTCTACTGGATAATTCACAAAGATAATCTTTGCACAGGGGGAAGGCTGTTCACTCTGTAAAAGTAAGATGTGTGCCAAATCCTACAAATCTTTTGTTGCTCTGAACCTGCCTTCCACTTAAACATTCACACCACCTAGAAGGATACTCAAACTAAGCAAAATATCTTCACCTGAAGACTAATTTTACTGCTACCCCAATGAATAGACTCAAGGAACATAGATGGAAAAGTGGTTTGGGATTGTTATTAAATTGATTTCAGGCTCAACAGGGGCATGAACTATCAAGGAAGGTTCTTTGTATTATCAGCCAGGTGCCCAGAGGAAATTAATATGTAGATGTTGAAAGCATAACTAGGCTTTTAATACTGAGTCAGACACAGAATCTGGTGTCAGAGTGACTGGATAAGAGATTCTAATTAGGAAACGAGAAGAGAAGAAATGAGCCTGCTTCCCTGAGGACCCGACTGAAGGGTGAAGTTTCCATTCGTGTGGGGTATTGTAGTCTAGTCAAAGCTGGTTTTGTTCTGTCAGTCAGGGGGAACTAAATGTGCTTTGTGTCGCATTACCTGGGCTCTTTCTTTTTTTATATTGTCTGATTTCATGGAGATATGGATATGTGGAAACAATTAGTTATAGGTTTTAAGTTCTTTGGAAGAACAAATTGTATATATCAGAAATAAGACACCGTGGTTGGACATTAATATTATCAACATCAATCATTATAATAACATTATCACTAATGTAAAATAAATCTATCTGTTATCTCGTATCTATAAAAGATATATTACCTAGAGTATTTTACTGACTTGCTTTCATACAGGCACTTTCTGGACATTTTTCTTCTTTCGGGAGAAACTGGATGAATAAAAACAAACAGAGAAGGGAAAGAGGCTAGTCAAGGGTGCAGTTTCAGGTAAAATCCCATCTCAGCCTAGTCCCCTGGGGGAGCTCTGGAACAGAATTTATATCTCGGAATAAGTTCCATAGAAAGGCAAATAACTTGGGATTCCTACCCCTACACCAAAAGGTCATTGTCCACAAGCTGGCCCAAGGATATAAACTTCCAGAGACCTTCACATCTCTGTAAATATGGGTAAAGCAAAGCAACCGGCCCGATGGGGTACCTGAGAAAGCCTGAGCCCAGTCACTACCAGCAAAGCAGGCAGAGGCTGAGCTGTGACGGGTGTGCAGAACACATGCAGGGCGCCTGCTAGCGACGGGTGACAGTGCCATGACTGCCACTGGAACAGCATTTATTAGAATTAGAATTGTTAGAATAGCAGTAACTCAAGGGCATTGAAATTCTTGACTTGAAAACCATTAAAATCTCCAGACAAAAAGTGTCCTGTTAAGCACTGGTAGCCCCATGAGCAAAGATGACAGGCCCATAGAATTATGAGACATCAGAACAGAAATGAGTAAGACACTTAGAAATTACCTAACTTGGTGACGATTTACAGGTGGGGAAACTGTGATCAAGGAAGTCACCACTTAATTAGGGGCAGAGCCAAACCAGAGTATTTTTTTTCTGACTCCAAATAGAGTCCACTTGTTATTCTGCATCTGCAACTTTGGAGAGGCATTATATTTAAACCCTAATTGGGATATTGAGACAAAGATTTCTTAATCACTGAGGTTTTAAGTTTTCTGAACTCCCTTGCAGTTGGGGGTGTGACATGTAATTGAGTCCTGAGATACAAGGAGGGGTGCTGTTCCTAGAAGTATCACTTCCAGGCCTGCCCCATAAAAGTCACCCAAGTGGGCCTCTGTGTTCTCTTTTTGCATCTGCTGGTCATGTAGGGAGGACTCAGAGGAAGCAGAGAGAGGTAGATCAATAAAATGGAAGGGCCCTGGATCACTGGTTGTACGTAGCAGCTTGTCCTTACTAGCCTAACCACAATCACCTCTCATTGGACTCTAAAGTGAGCAAGAAATAAACGTTTGTTTTGGTCAGTCACTGAAATTTGGGGATTATTTGCTACAGCAGTTAGCCTATCCCGACTAATACATAAAACCATTGATCAAACCTCATTAAGTGATTTTGAGCCGTTTTAAGGTACCAGGCGATGCAGGAGGCAATCCAAAGACAGGTAAAATATGGCTCTGTGCTAAAGTGCTCTTCTGCATCATAGCAGGAGAGAGAGACCATGAACACATGAGGACTGTTCAAGACAATAGATGCTACAGGAACAAGGAGCGGTAACAGAACACTTGTGATTGCATTGACCGTGGAAATCTTTATGGAAGAGGTGGCAGCTCTCTGAAACCTTGAAAGGTCAATCAAGATTTTGATAAGATGGTAGAGTGAGGGTGCTCCTTAAAATGATGAACCGCCTGAGATAAAACACAGTCAAAGTCAGGATATGGGAGCCCTCTTGGAATAAAATCTACAGGAGTGGCAAGACATTGGCATTGAATTTTTGAAGACTTTGAATTTTAAGCTAACTGGTTGAATCAATTAGCTGTTGCTATGTAGCAAATAAACAGTTTTCTAAAGTCAATGCTCTAAGAAAACAGAGGTCGGTGGACAAGAGTCAGAAAGGAGCCTAAGGTTTAGTTAAGCTGAGAGGAATTGTTGGCTTTCTTGGTCAAGACAGTCCTTTAGAGTTTCTATGTGTTCTATCACTTTTATCTTAAACATAGAAATGAAAAATTCAAGCTTCAGTAGTTGACCAGTTACTTTTTATTTAATAATATTTCTGATGGGATTTTAAGCTTATGGTGAGTTACTACTTTAGACACTAAACACTCTTGTGACTATTTGAAATGCCTACTTCCTGGCCACAGATATGCTAAACAAAAAGTTTTACATAAATCAAGAGAAGGGCATTTAAAATTTTTAGAGCAAATAGCATTAATCAATAAAATGAACCAAAAAAAGGAAGATAGACATTTAAAATGTTTACAACATATTTTTATGTTTAGTTTGTAATGCATTTATATGTTCCATTCCCAGAATAGCATGTTTCTTGGAGCATAGTTTTATTTGGACCTGGTGGTGCAGATGGTGGAGGAGAAGTGTGAGTCCCTTGGGGTGCTGAAAAAGTGAGAGGGTTGGGGCTGGAATATAAAATGAGGAATAGAAACCTATGTAGAAGATACAGAAAAAGAAGAGCAAAAATAATATTAATAATGAGATATGAATAATGAGAGGTTCTTTAAAGAGTAGAATGGATATCATGTAATTATCTGTATCTGTCTATCATCTATCTATATCTATATCTATCTATCTATCTATCTATCATCATCTATCTATCTATCATCATCTATCTATCTATCATCTATCTATCTATCTATCTATCTATCTATCTATCTATCTATCTATCTATCATCTATCTATCTATCATCTATCTATCATCTATCATCTATCTATCATCATCTATCTATCATCTATCTATCTATCTATCTATCTATCTATCTATCTATCTATCTATCTATCTATCTATCATCTATCTATCATCTATCATCATCTATCCTCTATCTATCTATCTATCTATCTATCTATCTATCTATCTATCTATCATCTATCTATCATCTATCATCTATCTATCATCATCTATCTATCATCTATCTATCTATCTATCTATCTATCTATCATCTATCATCTATCATCATCTATCCTCTATCTATCTATCTATCTATCTATCTATCTATCTATCTATCTATCTATCTATCATCTATCTATCATCTATCTATCTATCATCATTATCTATCTAGCTATCTAATCTACATCCAGTCTTACCCCTAGTACCTGCCATTTCTTTGGGAAAACCTGGTCCCCTCCCCCTGAGAGGGTTGGACGTACTACCCAAAATAAGCAGAGTGGAAGTTAAAATATGTAGAGAAAGCTGGGTGGGGTTGGCAGTATAAGAACTGTCCTATGACTAAGGGTTTTCTCAGGAAGTGGGATTTTCAACGATGAAACTAGGATATTCCCAGAAAAACTGGGATGGTCATTCACCTTGGAACTTCAGATAATTCACAACCAAAATGATCCCGACTAATAAGGTAGGAAATTATTGTGATCAGCTTTCAAATGAAATATTTGGTAGAGATTTTTGCCTTACTATCTCACTCTCAAACCAGTTATGGATATGATTTTTGATGTTAAATAAAGAATTATAATTTTATAAAATGCAAAGGGGGGTGTGGCCAATAGTCTCTATTGAAAAAATAAAGCTTCATGGAGATTCCCTATTTAGAAAAGGCCACATCACATACTAATTATGTCATATTCTCATCTCTCTATCTCAGTTTTGCAGGTATACATAAATAGCTATTTTGAAAATATCATAGTAAATAGGAAAGAAACAGCTTAAAGGGGCTGGTTGCATATGCATGAATTGTTGCTGCATTATATACCATCCAATTCTGTATTCAGATAGTAGCACTTCTCTAAAGCCTATGTCTTGGTTCGCATCAGTGCAGGTAGTTTATCTGGAAGTGAGTCCAGGAAGCACAAGTAGCGAGATATGAAATAAAGCTAACGGGCAGTAATTGGAAACCCATAAAAATTGATTGTCAATATAATGACATGTTGACTTACTGTTTTATTTATTGATTGGAATTAGCACATGAAAATTTTATTAGAAAATAAATGCAGACTAGCCCAGGGAAGAGCAGCCATGTTTTCTCACAAAGAGGTGTGTGACACAGAGTTTAGACTTCTGTTCATTTGTTGTGCAGAGTGGTCAGCAGAGCCCAGTGGTCTTTGCTGTGGGCGTATTTGTTTGTGTGACTGTGTAGCTGGCTGCACAGCAGATCATGGAGTGTAAGAAAGAGCTCCTGGGGCTCCTGAAGAGGTTCCGGAGCTCCTGGGGCCCCTGAAGGCTGTCTTCCCTGGAACTCCTGAGTGGCTTTGATAATCAGCTTTGACATTATGCTTGAAAGGAAATCAGCCCTGTTCTTATCTGGCCCATCTTTTTTCTTAATCTTTCTGGTTAAAAATACTCTATTAGGTCATATGCAAAAAAGACTTTACCCCAGGGCAGACAGATTTCAATAAAGGGGGTCAAAAAGACCCGAGTTAAACTTACTGTACATCAAACTCAGACCTTGTAAGTGAAGATTCAGCTTTTTAATTTCAGGTTAACCCTTCTTATGCAGCTTACATTCCGTGGCCAACAATTATGATTACATTTTTGTCAACAAACTCAACACCCTTGTTGAAATACTTCCTCCACTAAGCCATGGCCTTTGCTAAATCTCATCTCTGCCTTCAAGCGCCAGCTCACCATAGCTGGAGAAAAGCGCACAGCCGTGCTGCTTGGCCTCACATTTATGTCATAGCCAGCAACCTCAAGCGTGGTTTACTGCTTAAATTACATGGCATTTCCATTCCCATTTGTCCATTCTCCCAACCTCCTACAAAACCTTTTTTTGCCATCTCATCTCTGCTCTCAACTTCCACAGCTCCCTCCTCCTCCTAATCACTCTCAGATGATCGCCTTGATTTTAACTTCACACTCCTATAATTTCTCCCATCACTTATACCCACCTACCTGCATTGATGCCCATATATTTGACCTCTACCTACCTATGCTCCAAGCTAAAGGCAACCCTTCCATTTGTCCACTAGTTCATACCCCTTCCTCACCTTTTCAATGTCATAAATCTTCTGTCCCTCAACATTTACTCCCCATTGTTGTTTTCTTTCTCTCACCATTTTTTTAATCTAGCATTTTTGTCTGTGTCGTTATTTTTCCTGAGATTTTCCCAACAGCATGGACTCATATTATTTTTCCATGTCTAATAATAGTTTCTCTGTCTAGTCATTTCCTCACTTCTACCCTTCCCTTTATATTAAAACTACTTGAAGTGTTATTAATGGTTGTCTTTTCTTTGCCTGTTTCCATTCTCTCTTGATCTCCCCACAATCAAGTTTTGCCCCCATTATACCATGAAAACAGCTTCTATGAAGGTCACAGGTGACTTCTGTTACCATCTTGTTTTAAACCACCCTCATCTCTGACATGGATTATTAAAAATATCTCCTAACCTCTCTTCGTCCTTCAACACAGTGTTGACACTTGCTGATCTGGTTAAATTACCAGCTTCAACATGTCCCTTCCCTGCTCAAGCCTTCTTTTCCCCTGGCTTCCTCCCCTCTTTACTTGGAATGAGATCCGTGCTTTGAGAGTGAGCCGCAAGATCCTAGAAAATCAGTTATTTATCACCTCTCTGATTGTATCTCTTACTACTCTCAGGCCTGCTCACTAAGCTTCAGCCACACTGGACTCCTCATAGCCAGGCATCTCTGCCTCAGGGCCTTTGCCCCAGATAGTCCCTCTCTCTAGAATGTTCCTTCCTGAGCTATGCATCGCTTGCTCTCTTTAGTCATTCATTTCTTTTCTCAAATAGCCCCTCTGAATGAAGACTTCCCTACCCACCTTATTTAAATCTGTAACCCTCTCATTTTTAACATTTATTCCCCAGTTTTGCTTTCTCTTATCATTTTTTTCTCTAGCGTTTTTTCATGTGACATTATTTTTCCTTTCCACTAGAATGCAGGTTTTATGAGGGTAGGGTTTGTGTGTTTTTGTTCATTGCTATATGCCCAGCACCTAGATCAGTGCCTAGCACATAGCAGTAGCTCAATAAATATTTATTGAGTGAATGAATGGTTAAATACCTGCAGGGGATATTAGGCTTTTACTTCCTGTCATAAGAACACTGTATAATCATAAATGCAATCTAAATATGGATCAGCTTCTTGTTTGTTTAAGCAATCATATCTCACTCTTATATATACCACGCTTATAATCAACTACAATTCCCAGCTCTTTTCCAAATGAGCTCCTACCAAGACAGGAGTTCCCTATTGTGTATTCATAAGATTATTTTTAAATTTTCATGCATGGCCCTTTATAAACTTCGTCTTGTTATTTTAAACTTAGCAGTCCAAGTCTGCCAAGAGATAATTCTGGATATTGATTTGATATATTTTACTTTAACATTCTCTTCTAGCTTTGATACTCTTTTGACTTTATTTATATTCATTATAATGTTTATTCACAGTAAAAATTGAAGAGCCTCATGAGCTACCAAAAGGTAATTTGTGACAGATTGCATTTTCCAAAAACAGTTGCACTAATACATGTAGATGCTCTTCTTATACTGTGAGGCTGACACTCCTCCAGAGAGACTGAGTCTAAGTTCCCTTCCCTTGAACCTGGACTGGGCCTCAACTGTCTCAATCTATAAAGTACAATGGAAGTAACTCTATGTGACTTCTAAAGCTAAATTAGAGATGGTGACACTGTTCCTTCCTGGTTCTTTCTTTCTTGAGACATGCATCTTGGTTCCATGAGCTGACATGTAGGAAGTTCAGCCACACTAAGGCCACCATTATGGAGAAACCACATGGAAAAAACATAGATATAGACATTGAAGCCTGAGGAGCCCCACATATTCAAGCCCCCGCTGTTTAAGCCTCTTCTGCCCTGTCATCAGACATGTGAGTGAAGAAGGCTTGAAGATGAAGCTAGTCTCAGACACCAGAGGACTCTGTCACATAGTAGTCGGTGACTACCACCTACTGCACTGTGGAGGATACGTGCTTAAAATTCCGTTGTGGGGAGCAGTCTGCTCTCTCCACTCAAGTCTTGGATGTTACATCTGAGAAACACTCAAGGTAGGGAGATGCTAACATCCTCTGTGGACAGACTTAACCGCTTTACTTTAAATTTATGCTGATTAGCAAATCTTCAAAACATAGGAATGTTTGAGATAAACTAGAATGCTGGTACAGTGAATTGAGAAAGAGCGAAGATGACTGGAAAGCAAGATTTGGGAAATTGGGGCAAAAATAGAGATGGACGCTGATTCACAATTTTGCTTAGACTGGCCCTACATTTATTTGAGGGAAATTCGAGGAAAAGTTTCTTTTACACAGTGTCGAAATCTCTGCTGATCCGAGCCTCATTTCTACCTTTGTTCAATCTCTTCATGGCCCCAGTGCACTTCCCACCGCTACCCCTGGGGTCTGATTTGCCAATAGGAAGACCATAGTTTGAATTCTAAGGCAGAATATCCCTCCGTACCTTTGCTCTGTATTTACATTTTCACATCTGAATGAAGAAATAGCAACAAGCAAATCCAAACTCTTTCATTTCCTCCACTAATGTCTGATATATTGCAGCCTTTGAATCGTTAATATCATATGGGACTTTAACTGACTTCTTATTGCCTTTTATTTCGATTGTAGGCAGCCTGGGTGTATTTAAAGTTACAAACTCTATCTCAGGTTTTTCATTTCAGAAGACATTTTCTGCCCCTCTGTGCCTTTGCTCATCTGGCTGTTTTCATACCAGTATTTTAAAATGATTTTGTTCATATTAATCACTTTCTTAACCTGTGCTACAATTTCCTAAGCGTGTCCTCTCCAAGAATAGACAATCTGTTAATCTGCTCTTTCCCCAGCACCTCTCTTTATGACAATTCTCTAAACCAGTTTAATAACAATATCTGAAATTTTGCCTGTTGAACATTTATTTAAGGAGTGGAGTATACAGAGTAAGGGAAATTAGCCACAATTGAGTTTTAATTAACTTAATTAGATTATATTTAATATGCTGTGAGAGGTCGGCTTCTCCTTACTCCTTTCTTCCCTGTAGAAGCTGGTTGTGTATAAAATGTACACAAGGATCCGCAGCCAGGCGAGAAGCACAGAACAACGTGTGGCCCTCAAGCGACTGACCGCTCAATTCCATATTCATGTTATAGCCGAGCTGGTCTTTGCTCCAGGGCCAAAGTGTGCTGTCACCCATCTCCTGTTCTCAATCTAAGTAATATTGTTGGACATTTTAAGATATGTCTCCAATGAAGTGATTCTGATACTTCCTTTCCAGTTGGTCACATGGGCAAAGATGGTGTTTACCACTATGTCACCAGTATAAGCTAATCTCTAAAATCCACTGTGATCATTAACTAAACTACTAGACCCAATGTGGATTGTGACTTGGGGTAACCAATTGTCCAGTGGTCTAGATTTAAAGGAACTTACACATATATATTCTTTATTTATACTGAAGTATCTTAAAGTAAACTTCAGACCAAATAATTTAAAGTGAAAACACACACTCCTCATACTCTTATATCTAATTCTCAACTATAATTATGACAGAGTCCATGCTTTTCCAAAGGCTGGTTTATATTTTTCTTGTTTAAAGTTTTACTAGGAATTTGTGGTTTTAAGAGATCTGTGGTAGGAAATGTGGCACGTGTAATTTTGTTAATTACAAATTTCAAATTTTGTTGATGTTTAATACATGATCAATTTTGGTAAGGGTTTTCAAAGAAACTTGGAAAAGAAGTGCATTTTTTTTGGTTGTTTATAAATTAGACATTTCAGTACTCTCCTAAAATTTTATTTTATATTATTTAAATTATTTATGAATTTATTTACCTTTTAATCTGCCTCTTGTGTACTTTATTTATCAAAACCTGAAAAACTTTAAAGAAAACCTCTTCTCCATTAGTTGTAATTCTGTTAATATCATCCTGAAGTTTTTAATTTATACATTTGGTAAACACTTATTTTATGCATACCATTTTATGACTGCTAATTTACATAGTGAGTATATATTTGAACAGTAAAACATGACACTTTAATTCAAATCATTTTTCATTCAGCAAGAATGTAAACTTTGGTGATTCATTATTGATATTACTCAGAGAGGGTGCAGGATTGATATAATTTCTGAAGACTTGCATACTTAAGACCTTATTTTCTTTCCTTCCCATGAAGGGTGACTTGACAGTGTATAAAATTGCCGCTTCACCATCTTGTCTTTTCTAGACTATGTTATCTCCTGGCACTTATTTTTTTTCTGTCTTTTGAGGAAACTTGTGTTTCTCGCCTTGTTCTGTTGGATTTTTGTGTGTCTGTGTTCTACTCAGAAATGCATCCAGCGGGTGTCTGTCTTGTGGGTTTCCTTCTTACAGTTTTTGCCTGTTATTATTGGAATGTGTAAGCTTTTTAAACCATCACACTTGGGTGCTTTCCTTGAGCTCTTTCCTTTTCTCTTAAACTTAGTCTTTATTGCATTTGGTTCTGATTTTCCTGGGTTTTGTCTCAGTAGATATGCTTTTAACTCTGAAGAGAGGTTTTTATTTTCTAGCTCCTTACATATAATTTTCTACCATATTGTTTTCGTTTCTTTATATTATTTATTTAAATTCTGAGAAAAAACTGGCAATTCTCTTCTTTGTAGTCTCTGTCCCATCACAGATTAAATTTTCATTGATGTTAGATCTGCTTTTTTACCTCTAGTGAGGATTTCACTGGGATTTTTCAAAATGTCAGTGTCCTTAAAAGCCTTCCCTATCTCCTCTTTCACTTTTTGTACCTTGACCCGAGCCTCTACACTGATCATTATGTTTTGTGGTTGTTAGCATGGTTTTCTGTTTTTATTTTATATAGATTGAGATAGGACTTTCCGTGTCAATAGGGAGTCAGTCATTCATTCAACAAATATTTGCTGAACACCTATTATATGCTCAGTAGAATCTTTATTAGTTACAGACATTAAACAAAATAACTACATAATAGTTATACTGAGAGAAATCACCAGGCACTCCGAGAGCGTGTAATAGGCGGCCTACTTTATTTTTTTATTTATTTTATTTTGTATATCTTTATAAAAAAATTCAGAGAGAGGGCAGGAGAGGGAGAGAGAGATAGAAATACCAATGATGAGAGAGTCATTGGGGACAGAGCCCGCAAAGAGGGCGTGTGCCCTGACCAGGAATCGAACCCCAATCGCCTGGATCCTAGGTCGACGCTCAACCGCTGAGTCACTCCCGGCCGGGCGGTGGCCTACTTTAATCTGGAGGTAAGGAAAGGGCTCCTTGAGAAGGTAACAGTTACAGTAAAACCGGAATGAAGAGCAGGAGTAAGCTAGTTATGGAGAAGGTGGTTGAGGGCCTTCTAGGCAAAGTGCTCACATGGGCACAGAAGGTCAAAAATTCTGCTTCCTTCTATAGTGCTCATCCTCTGATTTATTTATTCACTTTTTTAGGAAAAATCCTTTCTCTTGATTTGCAGACTTTTTAAAAGAGATCATGGGTTGACATTTTCTATGTAACTTTGGTGGAGGGGAGTATTTCTCGGACCCCGATTAGGGCACAGAGCCTGTGGATGGGCCTAAGCTCAGCATTCTTTCCTCTTTGGTGATGGTGCTGTTCCCAGACTGCCCCCCACCCCTGGGGAAGGTCCGGGGTCTTTTGCACGTCATGTGACCTCTGGGTCTTGACTTGGACTTGTGCTGGAAACATTTCAAGACATGGGTCTAGATAGAACAAAGCAAGTTTTTTTCAGATAAAAGTTTTGAAGTATGGACCTGTGTGGACGTGGGGCCAACTCATGAGTGAGTTGCCAGTGTGGTCAGTTAGGTCTTGGATTTTATTGGTCTCTAAGCAGGAATGGGTATCTCTAAGCTCGTGGCTCCAAATTCTGACTCCGCCTTGTTCTTCAAATCATCCAGTCCCTAAGTGTCATGGTGTTCGTCCCCTGTGGCTCCCCTTCCCCCTGCCCCTTCAACTTTTATTATGATGATGGCATAAGGAGCTTTCGGGCTGCTCTCTGGTTCGTTTCACCTCCGTCTTGGGTTAGTCTGACTCTAACTGGTTTTTGTTCTCTGCTTCCCTGACTCCGGTGATCAAACCACCTGCTCTTGGATACCTCAGGTTAGGGAGAATAGGGTTGCGATTTACCAGCTGGCTGTCAATCGCTCAGTGGTTCTGGCCCTTTGCTAAACCATTTGTCTCAGTTTTGTCATTCCATTTGCCAGGGAGTTTTCCTGGTTTCCTGCTAACCAGCCTCAGTGGAAACCCTGCCCCTTGGCAAAGCTGGCCCACGAGCTAATGCTGGTGGGTATAGCTCCCAGGCCAACTGCTGCTATCATAGGGTATTTCCTCTAGCGTGGCTTTGCTGGACTGGCCATGTCTCCTGCCCAAATTCCCTCATGTGGCTCTGTCACTAAAGAACACCCATGCACAGAAGGGGCTGCTGCCTGTGGTGGGGGTGGAAGGGAGGGTGTCCGATGCCAGGGTCGGACTGCTGGGCGTCCAACCATTTTCCTTGTCTTTTCTTCCTGCAAGTAGAGCTGCTTTGTCTGATGAAGCAAAGCATTAACTGCCCGATCTCAAGGACTTTATAGAGAGAGGACATTTGTTCCAGATTCTGGAGCTAGGTCACTCATCACCTTTTATTTTGGGGTTATGTGAGAATTTTTTTATTTTATTCTTATTTTTGTGTATTTATAGGTGTTTTAGTGGTATGTAAAAAGTTGTAACAGATGCTATTTTAAACTAGAAGTCTTTGTATGTGTTTTTGTTCCGTGAACTTCATGAGACCAGTTGATTTTAAAACCACAGATTTTTTGGGGCAGTTAAAGCATCTTAGCAGAAAGAAACAGCATGGATGAAAGCTAGGTCAGCAGTTTTATTAACTAGCACCTTCATTGTGTGCTATGGACCTGTGGGGATTTGGGTCATTTAAAGAGATGGGAAGAGAGAACATTGATTTGTGTGTGAGGACTCCCGGCCCTGATGTTAAATGTGACCTTCCTGGAGTCACATTCCCTCTTTGTAAAAGGAGGTACTCAGAAAAGTCAGTGTTTTTTGGTTGGTCTGCAATATTCTAGGGACTTGTCACTTAAAGTGTGTTCCTGCACCGGAAAACTTATGAGAAATGCAGAATTTCAGACTCCAATCCAGAGATGTTGAATTTGAGTGTTAACAGGACACCAGGTGATGCCTATATTGTTAAAGTTTGAGCAGCACTGATCCACGTGGGTCTATGGTGCTGTGGGGCTCTTCTGGGGGATGTGGGAGAGGGAAAGAAAGGGGCAAAGAGGTGCTCTCTTTACTGTGCTCCCCTTGACCTGCCTCAAACAGGGATGCCCTCTTTTTTGCCATTTTAAAAATTAATAGGCAGTGCCCAGGTGTTTCCTTTGGGGAAAGATAGGTCCTTCTGCAAATAAGAAAATTGTTTGACTAGATGATCATCAATATTTTCTCAGTATAGAAGTTTCACAAATACACAAATACTCTCAAAAACAAGAGAAAGGCAAATTTATCTTAGCTTTAGGGGAAATAATTACTATACTATGAAGCATAGCAACTTGATTTCTTGAAGCCCATGTGGGATTAGTTCGAGATAGGATGGACAAAAATCCAGGGGAGAATACCCTGCTTTCTACACAAGAGAATAAATTGATCCTGACCCACTGCAAGGCCCAGGAAACATTCCCATGCCTGGACATGTAACAGGATGAATACACTGCACTTATATAAGGCTCTCATATTAATCGTGGTAAATGTTAAACCCAGCCTGTTACTCTAACCTGATATTGTCCTCTTGAAGCTAGAGTTTATATGTTAAAAGTTGTTTTGTGTTTTTCTTAGTATATTTTACAATTCAGGTGTTTCAGTTCCTGTGTGAACCTAATGAGTAGCCTGACCTTCAAGGCCCTGGGTAGTGCTGACTGCCCAGAGACAGGAATTCAACCAGATGTCCAATTCAAGGATGCTGACCATGAGAATCCATATTGGGACCAGCAAGGACAGTGCCTGCATGTCTGCAGCCTCTCCCACTGACCTCTGTGTTCTGCTTTCCTTCTGCCTCATAAAAACCTCCATGTGCACTGAGATTTTTAAGATGGGTGTTTAAGGACTTGAAAAAGTCCCCCATCTTCTCGAGATGCTGGCACTCAAATAAATTTATTTCCTTTTTCACCAACACATATCTCACAATTTTGGCTTTCATTGCAGCAGGCAGCAGAACCTGGGTCCAGTAACAGATATCCACAGAGCTCAGGGGAGGGGCAAGACCCTTCCCCAATATTTCCAGATTCAGAGCCAAGTTTTAGAAAATGCCAAATTTTTTCATAAGGTATACGATTGTTAAAAGGTAAATTATTTCTGCAATGGCAAGATGCATTTGTTCTCATTTAGCAAGATGTATTACTAATTCTTATTTGGCAAAAATAAAAAATTCAAATATTCACTTCTCACCTTTCCTTATTTTTAGTGTCTGCCATAGTAATGCTGCATAACAACCACTCCAAACTTCAGTGTCCTAAAGCATTGTTATTTTTATTTTCTTACATATCTATGAATCAACTGGGAGACCTGCTAATCTGGGCTGGGCTTGGTCATTTTCTGACATGTGCCAGCAGGTTGATTGGAGCTGGCTGGTGTGAGGTGGCCTCTGCTGAGATGACTCAGGTCTCCTCCTCGAGGCTTTCACACCTCTCTACTAAGCTAGCCTGTGAGCCTCCTATCACAGGAAACAAAAGAGAAGCACAGAGGAAGCAGAAATGTGCAAGTGTTTCCATGCTTTTGCTTTCCTTACATTGGCTAACTTTCTGTTGGCCTAAACAAGTGACATGACCAAATCCAGAGCTAGAGTGGGAGGAATTAGGAAGCTATAGGATAGAAAGTATGGATGCAAGGTGGGCAATATTTAAATACATTATATTTAAATCAATTAAATTAAATGTCAGGTCTTAAATAGGAAGTGGCAGGAATCCAGCTTAAGAAATATTCTCACTTGAAAAAAGAGTCCTCAATCCTGGAACAGGGATACCTCAAGAGATGGCTCTCAATAACTTACAACAGTAAAGTCTAAGCACTAGTACAAAGTGGATATATTGATGCTTTTTTAATATGCTGGTTAGATTATGGTAATAGAGGGAAAAGCATATGGCAAACATTTTAAACATTTTTTTTTTTCTAGTTTGGAAGACACCATGCCCTTTTTCTCATATTAATTCATGAAACAAAAGCTAAATATATTACTGACCATTTGATTTATGACCAATTCAACTTTACTGGGTACCAGTGTGGCACTTATGTGTGACCATTTATCTCTTCCAAGTCCTTCATCCATGTCCATGGTCTACTTAGGACCTCCTGCTGTGTTCTGCCTTTAGAGTGCTTTTATGTCTGCATTTGAGAGAGTGGCTGACAATTACTGCAAGATGCATTTGTCTCCTGAATCTTAGATAGTCAGAAATAAGCTGCATAATGGAACTGGCCCTTTATGCCAGAGAAGGCTTTGCTGGAGATGTCCAGACCTGGGAGGGAAGAATCAGACTGAAATCTGTGAACTGCCCTAAGTATGTCGGCAATAACCCAAATTAATTTGAGTCTTGTTTTCTCCCTCTTGGAGCCAGGAGCATAGTGGGTGGGAAGGTTAATGCAGTGCAGTCTTATCTCCTCTGGGCAATTCTGCAGACTTGGAATAGATTTGTGCCCCCCTCCATAGGAAGGAAATGTGCTTTGCCATAGTGATAAAGAGAATGGTAAAGAGGTCAATCCAGGGAGATTAGAGTGCCTACCAAAATTTCCCTGAGCTGCAGAAGGTTATTATGAATCTAGGAAGTGAGAGGCTGCAGTTAATTTTAGTTCTGAGTAACTTAGTCTCTAAGGGGTTCTTTCAAGAGATGCAAACAACTCAACAGAACCTTGTTAAAAAGACCTCATTCTGTGCATCCAGGGAGAGGCCCACACGTGATTTTTACACAGGAGACAACTCAGCCCCAATTCAGCCAAAAAGAAAATCAGAATTTCTATACTTTTCAAGAATCTATTGTAGGGGAGGAAAAAGTTTTCCTTGACCTCCTTAGGGTCCCTAGCTGGGTATGAAAATTAAACTGACAAAGATAGTTTAGCAGGAGAAAAACATACAGGTTTATTAAATTTAAATTTTAAGTGACATGAGAGCCTTCGGAAGGAAATAACGTTCTGAAGAAACAGTTAAATCTGAGTCTTTATGTGAGGTTTGATGAGGAGTTGGTAGTCATGAAAAATATGATAGTGAAGGAGTATGATGTGAGTGATTCTTCTGAGCATCACCTCCTTTTCTTCAGGGATAAAGATGCTATTTTCTCCAGGTGTAGAGAAGGCACCTATTCAAAAAAAAAAAAAAAAAGGGTGGGGGTGGGGGTAATACCACTGTACTTAGCTAGTTATTAATAATAAGAAAGGAGCAAAAAAGGGAAAGCCAGACATTATAGGCATATCATTTGGACAGCTTCACCAGGAAGCTGCAATTTCATACTCCCTAGGGAACCACCAGCTCATTCCCCACAGTTCACTGGGGGAAGGGGTTCAACAAAGGGGAGGTAGACACATACACAGTGAAGTTGGGATGACTAGGGAAGGTGCCTGTCAGTTAAACCTGAGAACAGAGATCGTTGGCCAGAATGGGCAGGGCCACTACAAGACCATGAACATTTGGGGTTACATAATCCCCCAAACAAAAGAGTTCACTTTCTTGTGACTCTTAGCACCCAGCTCTTGGCTCTCTGGTCCTTTTGGCTTTGTTCCCTGCTCGTGTTCCCTCCATAGCCACATGTCCCATGGCCCGATGGACTGCAGCAGGAAACACAAACTAAGCTAGCCTGATGCTGGATTAGACTGTGCCCTAACATGGAACGAAAACTGGACACTGGCATTGATCTTAGCCCTGCTGAGGGCAAAATGGGATTTCTTCCTTGGTGGCATAAAAGGAAATGGGACCTTGGAAACTCAAGGGTGTAATTCCACAGAAATAAAGCTTTCTATCTCATTTTCTCATGAGGGTCTCTGGAAATTTTTATTCCAGTGGCACCTCAAGAACACTTCTATCAATAACAGGGGAAGTCAGGATGACCTCCCTGTTTCTGTTCTTTTCTCAGTCTTCTTCAGTTTAAAATATTCAGTATGCCAAGGTGCTGTATTTGGGGGTAGCAGGTCCTAAACTCCATCACTAGCATGCTAATCTTCTGTGAATTTGCTGCTAAATTAGAATAATTTTTCTCCCTGACTTGGTTAAAAAAAAAAAAAAAGCAGGCATTGGTAACAACTCTCTCCTAACCATTAACTCAGTTGTGTTTGTGTGTGGCAAAGCAGGAATTCCCACAGGCCTTGAAAGCTAATGAGGTGTCAAGAAGTGCAGAGGAGAAACAGTGCATAGTTAGAAGAGTTCCCATCTAACTTCCAGGCAAACTTTCCTTTACAAAAGCCTTACCATTCTACATGCATAAGAAATAAGGAGGAGTAAACTCTTGGGCAGAGACTGAATAATAGTCCTTGTCTCTTGCTCTCTTCTCTGTCTTTTCTGATCTCTTCCCTATTTCCCCTCCGCAGCTCAGAATGCTGTTTGTCGTCCTATACCAAACCTCTCCTCTTCAGCTCCCACTACCAAACTCTCTACATACAACTGGCTGTAGATAAAATGAAAATAATCACAGAAACTTGTGTTTACCCTCAGCATTCTATTCCAAAGTCAACTGAGGTTTAGACTGTTCCCAGAATTATGATGTTAAGGAACAAAATTCCACCAAGTAAATTTGAAGCTCTAATTGGCTTTATTAAGTGATTCCTGAAAGGGGCAGCATTCTATCCAGCAACTAGAAGGGGGCTTCTAGGGGCTGAACAAAATGGAAGGTATTGTGGGGATTATGCTATTAGCAACAGAAAAGAAAGGATAATTTTTAAGGCCAGGATGTCTTCTTTTGTGGGGAAGAGAATGTCAAGAGTTTTATCACACAGATTGCTTCTTCTTCTTCCTATGGTGGGGCCTGGGTTGGAGGGGTAGTGGAGGGTGGAGGGGACCCGTGTAACAGGTTACCCCGTTGGTGCTGACCTGAAAATCCCAGTCTGTTTGATTAAGATTGCGTATCTTGTGAAGGTGGGAACTGCAGTTAGGTCATTTTTTGTATAAAACCATGTTGGGCCTGTGGTTTCTTTCCCTTTAACAACAAGAACCATGATCATGTCATTCAATAGGCTGGTCAAGTTTCAGATTATTGGGACCCCAGGAAAGCTCATAACTTTCTTTCCTACCCAGTCTTCTTGCATACACCTGCACACGCCTGCCCCCCTCCCCACCAGACTGTGGGTGACAAGTAATTCTAGAGCAACTGAAAAATGATTTAGCCGGCCGGGTGTGGCTCAGTGCTTGAGCGTCGACCTAGGATCCAGGTGATCGGGGTTCGATTCCCGGTCAGGGCACATGCCTGGGTTGTGGGCTCAATCAATGACTCTCTCATCATTGATGTTTCTATCTCTCTCTCTCCCTCTCCTTTCCTTTCTCTGAAATCAATAAAGATATATTTAAAAAAAAAAAAAAAAGGAAAAATGATTTAGGCTACGTATGTAATTTTACACTTTCTAATAGCCACTTAAAAAGAATTAAAAAATTAAGTGTGTTATGGGTGTCTATTACAAAAAGAGATATGTTGGTGTCCTAACCTCCAGTGTCTCAGAGTGTGAATTTGTTTGGCAATTGGGTATTTAAAGAGGTTATCAAGTAAAGTGAGGTCACTAGAGTGGGCTCTAGCACAGTTTGAATGTTGTCCTTATAAAAAGAAGGAATTTGGATGCAGAGACAGATATGCATAGAAGGAAGGTGATGTAAGGACATCAGGGAGAAGACAGCCATCTACAAGCCAAGGAGAGAGGCCTAGATAGGTCACAGCCCTCTGAAGGAACCAATTCTGCTGACACCTTGATCTTGGGCTTCTAGCCTTTAGAACTGTGATACAATAAATCTTTGTTGTTTAAACCACTCAGTTTGTGGTAATTTGGCAGCTCTAGCAAACTAACACACAGTGGAAAAAAATTTTAAATATATTTTATTCAACCCACATATATAAAAATATTCTACATATAATCAACATAAAAAAAGTTTTCATCCTTCTAAACCCAGTGTGTACTGGACACTTACAGAACATCTCCGTTTGGACTCACCACATTTCAAAAGCTCAGTGACCATGGGTGGCTTGTGGGCCCCATAAAGAACATCATGGGTCTAAGGTGAACTGAGTCCTGGATATGACTCCTGTAACCCACTCTCCCAAGTTTCCACTCCTGGAAGCGGTACCAGTTGGAAGGGAAATAGGATTTGGGAACTTTAACTTCATGTCTGAAGATGGTAACTTAAAAAGAAAACACTTCATTTTTTTTTATTAGTGAGGTTCTGCTTATAAAGGGTGCGTGTATTTTAAAAACCTGGCAATGGGGTGCATTTTCTAATTGGGAAAATTGGCCATTTCAATGTTATTACTTTAATCATACAAAGGCAGACTTTACCAGTGACTTACCATAGAAACTGAGAAAAACCCACGTCCTTCCAACTAAAAATATGAGTCTCCATATAAATATGCACAACCATATGACAGATGGTTTCTGGGGCACAGTGCTACATTTATTTCTTTTAAAGAAGTCAATATGGTGCATCTTGAGCACTCTTTGAAAGCGTGACTTTCTCTTGCTGGTCAGGGTCTTTTTTATTGAGTTAGTCCATCACCTGTGATTTTTCTATTTGTTGAATGATGCTGGAGGAAAGGGGTGAAGGGAGAAGACAATTTTTATATTTGTCATCTGCTTTCTTTCCATACCTTAAAAACAAACACTGATAAATTAATATGGTTGATTTTGTCAAATACTGTCTCCAAGAAAAAGAAACACTATTAGATGGTGTCAACATAAGAAATGTCCAAACCTGTAGAGAATTTTTATGGGTTTATTTGAGCCAAATTTACAACAACTGCCTCAACTAAGTGAGAAAATGCTGTGGATAATGGCAGTTTTGAGGCTGATTTTATACATTAGAATCAAAGGAGGCGATGTAAGGAGGAATCTATTGGTGGTCGATTAAGGGGGCTGGAGAAAGCAAACCAGGGAAAGCTCTGGGATTGGATGAATAGTAAAAAGGGTGGACATATGCTTCTTGTACATCGGTGGGCTCAGGATAGTTAACAGTAACATTTACAGCACATAGAGATGATATTTGGGGAACGAGAGAACAGTGTTGCAGGGTTGCACAGTCTCCTGCTGCGGTGGGAGATTGTGCCCTGAGGGGCCTGGAAAATAAGGGGATTGCTCTTACATTCCAAATGTATGGTATAGTAGGTGAAAAAAGACAATAGACACACTCAGTTAAGGTAAAGATTGACCTGTATCAGGGAAGACACCGGCCTAGGACAGGACCACCCGCCGTGACTCGCTTTTAGTTAGGAAGTTTCAATATCAGACCATCCTCTACGGTTACTTTAGGTCCCTAAGTTTGTAAGGCCCCCCATGCAGGCCTCCCCTGAGCTTGTCACAGTTAGTATGTGGTCCCTTTTTTTGTTTACAAGACCTTGCCCTATGCATCTCTTCTTCTGGCTGTTGATTCATATCTTTTAATATCCTTTGTAATAAACTATTCATCTCATGAGTAAGTGGATTTCCGAAGTTCTTTGAGCTGCTCTAGCAAATTAATTAAACCCAAGATGGGGGTCATTGGAACCTCTGATTTACAGCCAGTTGGGCAGAAGCACAGGTGACAACCTGGACTTGTGATTGGCCTCTGAAGTGGGGAGGCAGTTTTGTGGGACTGAGCCCTTAACCTGTGGAATCTGATGTTCTTTCTGGGTAGATAGTGTCAGAATTGAATTGAATTGTAGGACAACCAGCGGGTATCCAAAAATTGCTTGGTGGTGTGGGGAACAACACCCTCATGTGAAACACACACATTGGAATTGGGTGCAGAATCCTTATGGGACAACTGGCAAAATAAATAGCAATGTTCTCCAGGTTGCGGTCTAGTAGGGGAGAGAAAGTTGAGTCCCATGTAGTTGTGAAAGGAATATGAGGATCGTAAGACTATTGAGGAAGAAGCTGAGACCAGCTCTGGTCTGATTGCTGGAGAGTTACAGGTGCTAGTCCCCTGTCTATCGGCTTTTCCCCAGGCCTCCATCCACACTCCAGTTTTCTTCTGACTCTGTGATTGCTCTTTGGTGTGGTCACACCCATCCCCATGGCTTCTCATGTTATGCATATTTCACCTGAAAATTCCTAAACCTTTCCCTGGCCTAGAGCATGCTAGAACCCTCTGTCTTGGTGGATGTATGCTGGACTCCTCACTCCAGGTCTCCAGCAGAACAAACTCCACATAGCAACAGTTTCAGCTTTCCCTCCAGGGCCTTTCCTCATTTTGGCTTCCCTTTCTTGCTGGAAAGCCAGGGGTCACGAGTCACTCCTTCCTCTTCTTTATTTCCCACCTTCAGCCAGCTGCTGAGTCCTGTGGATGCTGTTGCTGTACCACCACTGGAACCTCTGCTTCTCTTCTGCCATGAGCACCTCCCCCACCTCAGCCCAGGCTACCAGCATTTCTCACCTGGATCACCCAGCAGCTTCCTCATGGGCCTCCTGTCCTTGTTTGTCACCCCTTTCAATTCATTCTCCCAGCTTCAGTCAGAGGATTTCCAAATGAGGCAGATGTGATTAAGTACCTTCCCGTTTCCATCCTTCAGTAGTGCCTGAGATAAAAGTGTAAACCTATGGTCCTTCTCGTTCTGGCCTCTGCCTACTTCTCTGGTGGCCCTATCACTTGCCTCTCCCTCTCTGGTTCTATATCAGTGATTCTTAAAGTGAGGTGCTGGGTTACCAGCATCAGCATCATCTAGAAACTTGTTAGAAATGCACATTCCAAATCCCACCCAGGACCTACTGAATCAGAAACTGTGGCCCAGCATCCTATGTTTAACAAGCTTCCAGGGGATTCTGATGCAGCTCAAGTTTAAGAAATACACTCAACATTAAGAATGACTAGTGCACATGCTCCGTCATTCATAAAAACAAACACACACACACACACACACACCCCAAATAAAAACCAGGACTTAGAAAGGGGAGACATTATTCTAACAGATTATTGCAAGGGGCTGGAAGGGGCTATTGCAAGAGGGTGGATGATGTCTGCATAGGTCAGCAAGCATCTCAAGGGTTAAGCAAAAAGGTTTTTTCTATCACAGGGAAGAGTAAAGAAGGCTAGAAAGAACCTGGAGTGAGGAAATAAGATGAGGGGAGTGACACGAGAGGATAGCGGATCAGAGCGTGTTTCACCTTGAAGCCAGGCATTATCGGGAGGCAGTGCGAAGGAGAGGGTGTGTGCGAGTCCAGGAGAATCCCGGTCACAGTTTAGTTACCAGCATTTGGTTCCAGTTGATCAGTGGGGATAAGCAGTTTAGTCAATCATGAGGCAAAGAATGGGAGTTTGGCGGACCTGTGCGTGGCATATCCTAGGTGACCAAGGAGGACAGCTTGAGGCCTATGGACAAGGGTGGTCCTTGGCAGTAGGTGGTTCTGAAAGACAAGAGTGTGTGTGGGGGGGAGATTGCTTTCCTGTTTTCTTGGAGCTTGGGGCTCAGGTAAATCCCTGCTGTGTCTACTCTGAGCTCTAGCCGTCCATGCTTCTGGGAGCCCTCCTGTCCAGGTCTCTTCACCCACCCTCTCCCCGCCCTTACAGGCTCCTCAGGGCCT
The DNA here is from genome assembly GCF_964146895.1 of Miniopterus schreibersii. Classification (NCBI taxonomy): domain Eukaryota; kingdom Metazoa; phylum Chordata; class Mammalia; order Chiroptera; family Miniopteridae; genus Miniopterus; species Miniopterus schreibersii. The sequence goes on from NC_138110.1 coordinate 70,267,704, forward strand.
GGGGGCATCTTACTGAATCTTCTCCTCCCTGAGAGACCCTGCAAATGTCATCTCCACTCTACATCTCCAGTCCTGACACAGTGCCTGGCACCTAGCTGCGGTCAATCCACACTTAAGTGAAGTAGAGAAGTTTCTTGGAAGAAATGTCAGTTTGAGAAACTCTCAGTGCATCAGTAATAATCCCTCAAGAATTCTCTTTTTCTCTCTGTCTGTAGTGAGAAGGCAGTCAGAAGTTTTACATTGCCCCCTGAGAGCTCCTCAACACTGCTCCTAAAACAGCTTCCATTTTATTGACCCCCACAGGAGTTCCCTTTATCCAAGTTCAGCTGCTTGGTGGATTTTTAAAACATTTTCTATTATGTTCTTCAGGGCAAGATAGAGGTGTTACAGCTTTCTAATGTGCTACCAGGCTGTAGATAAAGAATTTAACAGCCCGTGGGAGGGCCAATTAGAGTCAATTATAATGTAATTGAACCGCCTTGTGTTCCTTGGCTGTTTTGAACTTCTTTTTGGAAGGAAGGTGGTGCTTCTGTTCACATCATGATAGGGCCAAATCACGCATCCATGGATTCACAGGAAATGGCTCTGACCCTAGATCCTGGAGTAGAGTTTTAAGGAGGCTATAATGTCTCGGGAGATCAGGGTCAGAGAAGCTCAACTCAGCTGCTATTTTTGAAAAGGCAGGAAAAATGACTTTCTTTTTTTTTTTTTTCTTTTCCCTTTTATTTTCTTTCTTAAGCTAAGAGAACTACTAAAATTTTTATGAAGAATTAGGATATATATGAACTACTTCCCAGGCAGTTTCTGGGAAGTTAGGAACACTCACCTCCTGAAAAAGGCAGAAAGGAGAGAGAGTGAGGGTCACACATTCCCCTTCAGTTTCTCCATTGTTGGATGCTGGCAGTTGGCAACCATAGGAGGGTCAACTCTGTGCTTGTCTACCAACCATCCCCTGGAAACTAGTCTTTGGACCATTGGTGATGGGAGCCAGAGATTTCCCCTGTCTCACTGCGCCAAACCATCATCAGCCTTCGGATGTGGCTTATATGAATTCCTAAAGGAGTGTTCCATGGTTGGGTCACCAGTTTCCCTGGTGGCAGCCACCCCCATAATGCAGCCCCCTCCTATTGGCTCTCCCTCCTTCCCTTCTCAGTTCTTCCTGATCCTTTCTTCTCTTTCCTGGGGTTATATAGCCTAATAAAATGCTATGATATATGCCTTCAACCTCACCCCTCAGCCTTCTGATGAACCAAGGGTAAGACCAAGTGAATTTTAACGTAAGCTATGGACTTTAGCTAATAATGTATCAATATTGGTTCATCAGTTGTAACAAATGCACCACAGAAATGAAAGCTCTTAATAATAAAGTGTGTGAAGGTGGGAAGAGTACATGGGGACTCTCTGTGCTTAATGTTCAGTTTTTCATAAACCTAAAAATATATATCATATGTTATATGTAATATCTAACATTATACTGTATATGTCATTATATGTAAATCAAATCAGTGAGCATTGCAGATCCCTCCTCAAACTTGGTAAATTAGACCTTCTAGGGGTGACAGCCAAATGCTGGCTTCTTTTACAGGAGCCTCTAACGTGCAGGGCACTGAGGTAGCTGAGAAGATGTGACCTCTTCTAATGGTCTTTGTGCAAAGGTCTTTCTCCCTAGATTGGAGGCAGCTGCTCTCTGTGTCATGCTGCTTAGGCAATAAGACAAATTAAACATTATTGTAGATTCTGGAAGTATTAATTCTCCATCTTCCAAAACCACAAAACATAGGTCACATACAGTTATGAATCACTGAATATTTTAACCACTTATCAAATGTGTTGCTTATAATTTCCTTAAGGTAAAAATCTAGCCCTTGTCTGCTCATAGGGGAGGTGCATCAGTGTCACCTGGGAGCTTGTTAGAAATGCACATTCTTGGGCCATCCTCTCAATCTACTGAATCAGAAACTAGGGGTTGGGGCCCTGGAATCTGGGTGGTAGCCACCTGTCCAGGCGATGCTTCCTGCTAATGTGTGAGAACCAGTGATCTGTTAAAAGGAAGAAAACCTGAGGCAGTCAGTGGTCCTAAAATAGCTGCTCATCAAACATCAAAATTGCTTGGGAAGTCTTTATTAAAAAAAATTGTGATATTTAAAAAATACTGATACCTGGGTCCCAGCCTCCAAAACTCTGATTTAGTTGATCTGGGTGATGGCCCGCACAGCGGGATTGTTCAGAACTCCCTAGGTGAGTCTAGTGTGCAGGGAAGTCTGAGAAACACTGATGCAAAGGCCGTAACCAGCAGACTCCAGAGCCGGCCTCTCCAGCAGGCTGATCCTCACGCTGACCTGGAAGCCCTCAGGCAGCCTGTCCCGAGCTGAAAGCTGTCACCCTGCCTGTCCCCATGCCCTCCATTCATCACCCGGCAGTCTGGGTGGTAGCCACCTGTCCAGGCGACACATCCTGCTAGTACCACATCTTTGTCTCTTCCTCTCCTCTTTCATGATCTCAAGGAGATCAAAGTGCATCATCAGAAATTAGGCAAATGCGTGTTTTTTAACTCATGGTTTGCTATTGATTCGAGGTCCCAGGCAGTGAAGTTATATGTTGTCTTGCAGCTTTTTCTTTAGCAGGGGTGCAAATTATCCCCAATCAGTGGAACGGATCACCTCAAAGGTTGTGGTTTATCACCCTGTTAGACCTGAGCCAGTCTTGTATCTATCCCAGCAACTATTCCTAATCTGCCTTTATTAACTTGCCTATAAATACCTATCTTTTCAAACGTCCTTGGGCTGGTTTTAACACCTTATTGTTCCTCTCAGTAGTTAATGAGTTGAATAAATCTTTGACACGTGTTCATTTGGTATTTGTCTGAGCGTTATTATGTTAACTTTTCAAAATCATTCTCTAACAATGGGATGGAAGTTTTCATCAGCTACACAGGAGAATAGAGGTTATTTGATTTTGAGAAATAAAAAAAAGTGCATTTTTAAACCAATATTGGGGGCTACAATTCACAGCCTCCAAAATCCTCTCAAATTCTAAGAAAAAATAAATTTTCTTGCCATGTTCTTTTGGGAGAAGGAAGGAAATCAATCCACCAGCAGCTACCTAACTTCCTTCTGTGCACTTATAAAAGCCTGCTCTATGGTCTCCAGGTTGGAGAGAATACAACTTAACTAGCGGGTGTGGGAGTGATGGCAGCCATGGTGAAACACTGAGGCTGGCGTCAAAGGTTCATCCTGAGAGCAAAGAATACAGGTCCGAGCCCTTGTAACAAATGCTTTGCTGAGAAATATCTTAGGCTGAGCACTCACGGATATGATGGAATTCCACCAAAATCCTCAAACACTGTTCAAGTAGATTTAATCTGGTTCTTGACATAGACAGTGTAATGCAATTAAATATAAATTTAATCTAGTAAATTAAATTTATTTATAAATATATGTACCATTTATTATGTACAGCTTATTGATTGTATTCATTATATGTCAGTGGATAGACACGTGTGTGTACATATACATATGGATGTGTTATGCATGGGAAGTCTGACTTCATGCCATTTTCACCTTCCATATTTTAGAACATGAAGGGACAGGCTTGGGTCACATGCCCCTCCCTGAACCAATTGCTATGGCTCTGGAACGGAATAAATACACTAGTTGGACAGAAGTGGGTTTTATGTCTTTTCCTAGGGTTGTGGAGTTCAACTCCATCAGAACCATATGCAATAAACAGGAATGCTATGGAATGTGGAAGCGATAATTTCCCCCCAAACACACAGTGAGATGACCATCATGTATACATTACAGTGTTGTGTGAATTAGAAAGCATAGTAAGTGTCAAACAGAATGTATCAAGCTGTTATTGATTCTCAGGAAGTAACTCACCAGTCCTTCTGGTGTATTGTACCATTGTGGTGCTTCATGTGGCAGGCAGAGTTATTAATAGCTACACCAATGTGCCCCATAAATATTTCCTATTTTCTTCTTGTCTATTACTGAAATGTTAATATACTTGCTTAAAATGCCACTTGGGTAATCTACTGTGGTCCGGGAATCCAGAAAGCCATCTCAAAACATAACTGTTTAAAGTAAGAGAATTTAGATTTTGAGAGAGACTCTCCTCTAAGAAAGCCCACAGCATTGTGGCATCACAACATTTCATTGCTGAGAAGCCATGTGTTCTTCACTGTTTTATCTTGTTCTGGTTTTAGGGACAAAAACAGTTCTCTCTACCTCAAAACACAGGGGTGGGAAAAAGTAGGTTTACAGTAGTGAGTACACAGAACAGAGTTTATTCTGGTATTATTATTTGTTAGTTATTGTATTATTTTCCATAGGAACAACTGCAAACCTACTTTTGTTCCCCCCCTCCCCCCCGCCATATAGCTAATGTTGAGGAATCTAGGTTGGAGATCTAGAGTTTGGGGGTTTTAGTCCATTAATATGAGATCAGGTGAATTTTACTTCAAGGGCTAAATTCAGAATTAGAAGACTTTGATTACATTTTTGTTCTTTGGTTCATCAGGTGAGTACAATGCTTATTATTAAAGCACTTTCTTAATGTAAGGCACAGTGGTAGATTTTAGAGATATAATAGGGGCTATAGTAAGTGACTTTGAATTATCTATTAGCATTCACCCCAAAACTTTGTGACTTAAAGCAACAACCATTTTATTTCCTCATGATGCTTCAGTCCTGGCTTGGCTTGGCTAGGTGGTTCTTCTGTGGGTCTCCCTTGAAGTCTTTCATGAGGCTGTGGTTATTTGGAGGCTAAATTGGGGCTGAGAGATCCAGGAAAGCTTTACTCACAAATCTGAAACCTCAGTGTCCTCTTCATGGTTTCTCTTTTCACATAGTCTCATCATATAATGGCCTAGCCCAAGCTTTATTATAGCATGGCAACAGATTCAAAGAGTGAGGGTACCAGGAAGCAAAATCGTATCTACGTGATGATGGCTTGTCACAAGGCAAGGCTTATAGTTAATGCTGGAGGTGAGTGCACAGCAGTGGGAAGGCCAGGAGGTGAGTTTCACTGGACGCTACCAATGTGCAGTCTACTACAAGTGGTTCTAAATCAGTCACTTTCCAAGTACAGCCTTTGGAATAGTTCCAAACAACCCTCAGAGTGAAGTGGGTAAGCCTCCCTTCAACGAGGAGAATTTCACTTACAAATAGATGGCATTAACAGTTAAGATTTCTACTGCGGAAAGTATTCCACTGCTAAGATTTTAAAATCACTGAACTGTATGATCCCTTGCAAGTTGAACATTTTATATTTTATGACTCCAGGAGTTCTTGGGCCACTTAGTGATCATTCTTGGATGATAGCATGTATTCTTATCTACTTCCCTGGATAACTACCAAGAGGAATGCAATAATGTCTCCACATCGCTTAGAAGTCTTCAACAGACACACTGAATGCATCCACTGAATTTTAATTCCCTTTCTGCATCACATCCTGCATAGGAAATACCTCCTTCATTTAGAAAGTTAATATCCATAATCATGAGCACTTATGAATTTAGAGGCAGGTGTGAACATTAAATAAATCAGCAGTGTGAACATATATTCATCTGAGATGTTCTGTCCTGTGCATGTGACTGCAGTGTCCCTGTTCCTCTGTTAGTAGCACACATTCTATTTTATTTCTAAAATTGTGTTTTGCAAATAATAACTGTGACAGCTATCCACCACTGAATATTGATCCTTTATCATGTTCCAGGCACTGTGCTAAGCACTTTTCGTCTCATCCTTTTAATCTTTACCATCCCATACAAAATTATTATTATTTCCATAGAATGAACAAAGAAGGAAACAGGCTTAGTAAATGGTCCAAATCCATACATATAAGTGTGTATCTACATCTATGTGTATATCTACATCTATATCTATCTCTATATATAGAGAACTATTTGATGACTTTAAGATATTTTGGTCCAGCCGGTGTGGCTCAGTGGTTGAACATCAGCCTATGGTCCAGGAGATTGTGGTTTGATTCCCGGTCAGGGCACTTGCCCAAGTTTCGGGCGTGATCCCCAGTGGAGGGTGTGCAGGAGGCAGCCAATCAATGACTCTCATCATTGATGTTTCTATATCCCTCTCCTTCTCCCTTCCTCTCTCTGAAATCATATAAAGATATATTTAAAATATAAAATAAAATAAAACATGCTGATCATGCCACAGAGAACTTGAGAATGAAAAAGCCTCTTTGAGATGGTCTGATAAATAGAAATGGAAACCATTTAATGGAGATGGGAAAGTCAGAACCGAGAACAGAACTTTGGCATCTTAATCTGGGTCCACACCGCCTCCTCCTGGCTTTCATTCACATCCATCCATCTCTAGAATGACACCCCTGACAGCACATTATGCAGCTGTCCGAAGCAGTCCAGAGCCAGCACGGGAGAATGGAACAGCCCCACTCACTAGCAATTATGGTTCCCTACACAGCCCTCTACACTGGAATTAATCTTTTCTGAAGAGAGAAAACAAGGTCCCAATGCTTCAGGGGCTTTTTGCTCATGTTACACATGCCATGGAAGCTCAAGCTTTTCTTGAGGGCCTCAGTCAAGGGTGAACTTCTACCATCTCCTCTAGAAGTTGAGACTCTGGGGACTACTATCATTTTTCCTTTTGGTTGTGTGTGAATGAGGAATCTGAGCACAAAATATACCTCTTACTAACTCCCTTCTTTTTGTACAGGCTGTTGAAAGAACCTTGAAGTTTGAGTGATGTTGTAAAGCCAATGGGCAATCTTAAAAAGGAATCTGGGAGTTGAGGTATGCTTGTGTTCCTCTGAGAAATCAGAGCTGTGTGTGCAGATCAGCAGAGGGAAGACACCTGAGCCTTGAGTGGAGATGCCAGAAAGGGTTGTAACATATCCAACACGCATGAGTGAGGGCCTGTTGCGTGCAAAGCCTCACCCTGAGCTGGGGCTCTCCCCTGGAATCTCTCATAATCAGTTGGAGGTGAAAAGATAGCCATATAAGTACTTTAAACAGAGGCTAGGATGCTTCTTGGGCTGAGCCATAGCGTTGAGTGAGAGGCAAGGGTGGGGCCAGGAGGTGATCTCCGGGGAGCTGTGATGAGGCAGGCTGGGCACGTGCAGGTCTGAAAGGCTGGGTGCAGACCTCTCATGAAGAGAGGAGCATGGTCCAGGACAAATGAACAGCTGCCCAGGGGAGAGGTGGCAAGAGAGGGTGGCTGCAGTGGCCAAGAACTCATAAAGGGGAAGCCATAAAGCTCTGGCACTCCTGGGAATGCTAACTATGAAACTGGGTGGAGTTAAGAATTAGCTATAATGCCTTCTTGTAAGTTAAACACTGCACACATATAAAGAGAGGGCTGGGTAGTGCTTGAGAGCACATGGTCAGGAGATTAATGGAGGCTTAGTGCCCAGCACTGTCACTCCTTAGCTGGTGGATGCTCGGCATGTTTCTTAAATTCTCTGTACAAAAATACTGATAATAGCGTTCTTGCAGGTGGAGAGAATTCAATGAGATGGGCACTAGTCGCTATAAGTAGGTTGCTCATTACCTGGCACGTGGTAAACAGGCAGCAGGTTTGACTATTGTGTTGTTATTATTTGGCCAGCTCCTCTGCCATCCCTAAGATAAAGCATCAGGATCATAAAAATGAAGCTAGTATGTAAGTATTACAAATAATGCTCCTTCCCTAACTTGCAATTCTGGTTTTTAGTTCATAAATCATACCCTGGGTTTTGGGAGAGATTTGGAAGTTGAGAAAGGAAGAGATTGGAGGTTTTGGTAGAATGTGGAAGAAAAGAACTCCTCAAGCCAGACTCATTCTGATGGACCCCGAGGCTGAGATCTGTGCACAAATGGGGAGATTCAGAGGGAATGGATTTTTAGCACAGCAGGAAGTAAAACTTTTCAATATCAAGGCTCTTTTTTAAAAAGAAGAAAGGAAGGTAGGGGAGAAAGAGAGGAGACCGTATAACGAGGGATGGTGGGAAGGAAAGAAGGAAGGAAGGAAAGATGCTGAAGGAAGAGAAAAGGAAGAAAAGAGGGGAAAAGGGAGGAAAGGCAGGAGGAGGGAAGGGAAAGGGAAGGGAAAGCAGCCATGGCCTTGTAAGAGGAGGGGATTTTGACAAAGGACCCCATGGACCCTTTCTCTCGAAGTATCCAAGCTGAGAATAAATACCTACCAGATATTCCTGAGTAGATAGGAACTTGGACCAAATGGCTTTTAAAATCTCTTCCAAGTCCATCATTTTATGAAATTTTGGATTTTGAATTAGAGTTTGAACGAGAGTTTGCAAATATGTAAAAGGAGCCTTTTGTTTTTGTTTTCTTGCAGCTAGTCTTTCAAATCCCAAAGAGCAAAACTAAAATGTTTACTGAAGTCACTACATACATAAAAGTTGAGGGATCATGACTGCACATCCGAGGCTGACAGATACAGTTTCTCTCTCTCAAATTCTTATGAAAACATGGCATTTATGATCCAATCCCTCTGGAGTCCAGCCTTCACTGAATCTTCAGAAATAGTTTCTTTTTCAAAAACAGCAACCAAATAAAAATTTTCTCTTAGTGCAGTTTAGTGCTGCAATATTAGTCATGAATGCTTATGTTTTTAGTGAAATAAAAAACAATGTCCCTTGTCCTTGGGAATCTAGACCTTCCAGGAGGCGTGACCAGTGCCAGGCCTCTTTTCTACAGAACTTGATTATTTCACATTAAAACAGCAGCTGTAACTCCCATCTGAGCTTTAGGTCTTGCATGTACTATTAATGTGGCTGTTGAAATTTATTATTATTACACTTGGAACACTTGTGACATTGCTGCCTTTGATTGAACTTGCATTTACCAACTTACTGCATATCCAAGGACAGAGTATGCTATTGATTCTCTCAGATGGGTGTATTCAGAGAAGCACAGCTCAGATCTTGGTGTAGATGGGGAGGTTGCACACCTGGTATGTATGTTTAGATTCTGCTATGGACCATGCAGTTTGGAAATTCTTATAAACACTGACATTTATTGTCATTTTATAGATCTGGGATAGTATTTTATTTACAGGCATACCTTGTTTTATTGAGCTTAGCTTAATTGTACTACACAGATGCTGTGTTTTTTACAAATTGAAGGCAAAACCCTCCCCCAGCAGACATCACAACTCACATTACTGCAGCGGTCTGGAACTGAACCTGCAATATCTCCGAGGTTCGCCTGTGTTGCTGAACTCTAGGGCTAAGCTCTGGGTCAGCCAACACCACCCGGGCTTTGTAGTGAGTGGCTCTGTGTTCTGAATAGAAAGGCTTTCCATAGGCATAATCTATTATGTTTTTAATTAGCACATTTCCTCACAAGTATGTTTTTTTTTCTTTAAAAATTTTATAAACTGGAAAATAATAAATGAATAACTTAAAAAATATATTTTCATTGATTTTTAGAGAGAGAGGAAGGAAGAGGGACAGAGAGAGAAGCATCGATGTGAGTTTGGCCACCTTCTGCATGGCCCTACCAGGGATCTAGCCTGCAACCCCAGCATGTGCCCAGGATAGGAATTGAACCGGCAACATTTTGGTGCCCAACCAACTGAGCTACATGGCCAGGGCTGTGTAATTTTATTTAAAGATATTTGTTCATGTAGGTACAAAGCCAAGACACACCATAGAATAGCTTTCTGCACAAAGGGCAGGTGTGCCTGAATTTGCTGTGAATTATGGAAATTGATGAGATGAAGAATTTCCACTAGATTTTTATTTAAGAAAAATACAAGGTCTCTAATTTCAAACAAATGTGAACGAATGTTGTTGCTTTAAGGATCTTGTAAATGGGAAAACTACCTCTAATATGAGGAGTGACTTTGTCTTGCTAGTTGGGAAGGATCAAAAGCATCACTGGACCTTTCTGGAAAACATGTTGGATGAATGACATGATGTGAAAATCATCCAGATGCTAGTTCCATAAAAGGAGGGTTGGGGTTTTGTCAAAGCAGAGAGTCTATAGACAAGGCTGTAGACATTCTCAATTAGGGTCTTCTTGTAGAGGAAAAAGAAATGGAGTCCTAGAGAGGAGAAAAGATCCTGAAGTTCATTGGCAGAGCATGAACTAGAACCTCTGCCTCCTGAGCTTAGGCTCAGTAATCTCCCAGCCAACCTGATGCAGGAGAAATTTTGTCAGTTGTGCCAGCACCCCCACAGATTCAACCTGAGTCAGCTAGGGTGGCCTCTCTGAACCTTTAGAGTAGGCAGCCTGGGGACATGAGTGAGGGCTAATATTGGCTTTGGGAGAATGCTGTTCAGTCCTAACTTAGGCTGGAGGACCATACTCATGAGTTCTGGAATGCTCTCTCTCTGACGCTGAGGCTGCAAGTGCTGGATTTATAGCTGGTACTGAATGCATATTTGTTGAATGGATGCATGTTTGCCCATCTTACTATACTTTTCTACCATAATGATCCTAATAAATCAATGCTTTTATTTTATTATATACTGCACCCATATTAATCTTCAGAACAACTCATTCCCTACTGGGTCAAGTTTAAACTCCCTTCCTTCTGCTTGGTAGAGTATCACATCCCTTAGCCTTTCATCTATCTCAATTAGAGCAATGTCTCAAGCCTTATTAAAATATTTTTAAATGATTTTATTGATTCTAGAGAGAGGAAGGAAGAAGAGAGAAAGAGAAACATTGATGTGAGAGAGAGTCATTGATCGGTTGCCTCCGGCATGAACCATGACCCGGGATGGATCCCACAACCCAGGCATGTACCCTGACCAGGAATTGAACTGGTGACCTTTTGGTGCATGGGACTATGCTCAACCCAGCCTCACTGGCCAGGGTCCTATTAAAATCTTGCTTCCTGTATGAAACCTTCTTTGATTAGCCTAAACTCATCTTTCCTCTAAAGTCATGTATATAGCCCACAGTGACTATGGCCAGGATGTGCTGTGGAGTTAACACTTCCAGAAGCAATAATTATGTAACAAGCAATGGAACTCAGTGGTACAATTCTGGATGCATTCCTCAAAAAGTCACCAGTGAGACTGAATTCCATTTGCCCAAGTGATTCCATACTATACAAGGGTTTTTTACTACAGTTCACAATCTGTTTTGGAGTAATTTCTTTCTCCCTTCCCTGCCTCACTTTCTCTAACCCTCTCTTGTGCTTCCTGGAGTTACTTCCCAGATATGCTACCTGCATCCAACTCCTTGTTTCTGAGTTTGCATTTAAGGGAACCGAAAGTAAGACACCCTACATTGAATACTTAAATGACAATGCAATGCCCAGCTAGAGCTATGCACATCATAGGGGCTAAAATGTTACAGATTAAATAAATATAGATGAATGAAAAATATGCCTTATGTTAGCATATATTTTTGTCTCCTCTAAGACTGTCAGCATTTACTGAGCTGTGTATCCATGATTAATAACATGTAAGTTAAGAGCAACTGTTCACTTCCAATAGGATCCCCTTGTAGCCCAGTTGGTGCCCCATCCAACTGATGCACCCACCTTCTGGCCGCTGTGTTGGTAGTCACAAGGGCCCCTTCTCTGGAGAACAGCTCTTGGCCAAGAGAAGCTGCCTTATTCAGGAGGCTGTGTCTACCTTTTCCAGGCAGTCAATGACTGTCTGGCATGGAGACACCACAGTCTACTCCACTTGCCTCAAAAGGGACTCTTTGGTGAAATTCATACTCCAGATTTCCTTGTAGGATCAGGTTGAAGCTAGATACCACATCAGCTTCTACCACATTGCTCATCTGCTTTCTCTGCCCCATCCTGCTTCCCTTCTCCCCTTTACCTAAGGACCCTCCCTCAATGTATTGCACACATCTGAATTTCCATTTCAGTCTGATTTTGAGAACTTGATTTAAGACAATTCCTGATATCCATGATCTTCCTTATCTTCCAGGGTCAAGATCCCTGGACAACCTACTACTTCATATCTCATACAATGTGACAAATCTCACATATTCAATAAGTTTCCGAAATTTCACCTGTGTCACAAGGTGAGACCTGACGCCCAATATCATCATTTCCATCTCTCCCTATTAAAAGTCCAAGAACAGTGTTTGGCATATCTTTTAAGAAGCAGCCAAAGAAGATGTAAACTCTTCAGTATATGGAATCACATGACTATGGAGTTTCTCTAGGAAGAATAAATAACATTTATTGGGAGGGGGGGAAAAAACACATGACTTTTCTCTGTTTCTTGCCATAGTAATTTTACTACGACACTGTATAGAATGATATTTAATATAACTCAGCTAATAGTTTATGAGGTCAGTTCAAGGTTAGAATATTTTGGCTGCCCTGTTGCTATGTAAGTGAAGGGAGCAGAGTAGCTAGAAAGACCACAAACAACCTCTTAAATTCCCCCAAGGCCTTGTTTAATGGAGTGAATACAATCAAATTTCAACAATCCATGGCTATATTATCTATGGCAGCGCTTGTCAGACTTGAATGTGAACATGAATCATCAGGAGACTCTGTTTAAATGTATATTCTGGTTCAGTAGGTCGAGGGAGATGCCTTCTACACTACATATATGAAAATGTCTCATAAAATAGCAATGCTAATTGTCCTCAGACTGTATTTTAAGTAGCAAAATGAAAGTATTTTCTTTCATTCTGTTAGTGCTTCTGCCCACCCCTCATGTGACCTTATAGATAATAGAACTGAAAGATAAAATTGAAAGTCTAGCATTGAGACCCTTTATGACTATGTAGCATAAGCAAGATTGTTCTCCTGGTCCCTGATGATAAACTCTGACTCTAAAGACATATATTGATGTTGCACATGATTTGAAATATAAAAAATGTTGACTTTGGGTCAGTTACTCTTATAGATGGGATCAGGCTCAGGCTAGATTTCTCCCGAATATACATCCTTACCTAAGGATATCATCTTAAATGATAACCAAAGGAAAATAAACACAGTCAATACCAGGATCATAAGCAGCCAGGATAATAACAAAGCTATACTGATTGCATCCAAGCTTGCCTGCTCTTTGGGGACACCACTCCACACTGGGAAATTTTAGTCTCAGCTCCTACAATGCTTCATTAAATTCCAGGCCATGCCTTGAACATGGTACCAAAATCAAGGCTTATTTTAGTGTATTTCTTGAATTCTAAGCAAGGCTTGAAGCCATTTACTTTTCCTAGATAGTCAGCTCATGTTTCCAAGGTCTAGCTGTCATTCTGAGAAACATGCATCTTCAAAAAATACCCTCCCATTTATTTGTGCTTAAGGCAATACAGACCATCTATATGTCTTCACAATATTCTCAGTAAAATGAATATGCACAGCGTTTCTAAAGCTAGACTATCACACACACAGCATTGTTTTTTCACAGGGGAGTACTCAATACTAAAACAAAATGAAATTTATAAAATTTCTAATTTCTCCTCAAAGCAATATTTTGTATTTTTATAACTTTACTTTAAAATAATTAATGTTGATGTCAGCAAAAAGGGCAGAGTAAGGGCCTAACCTCAGAAAATTGTCTCCTCCACAAAATCTGCAAGAAAATTGGCAAAAATAGTCAGTCAACTAGAGCTAATTAACTGGAGTTCATTTTCGTAACTCTGGAAATGAACCAAAGACAAATAATTTATTAAGGGTCTAGTATCCAGAATATATAAAGAACTTTGAAACTCAACAATAAAAAGAGCAATGTGGGCAAAAGAGTTGAATAGATGGTTCCCCAAAGAAGATATGGAAATGTCCAATACACACATGAAAATATTTTCAACAACATTAGTTATTAGGGAAATGCAAATAAAAGCCACAATGAAATATCATTTTATACCAAATAGCATGCCTATAATAAAAAACACAGACAAAATCAAATGTAAGCAATAATGTGGAGAAATTAGAACCATCATTCATTGCTGCTGGGCATCTAAAGCAGGGTAGCTGCCGTGGAAAACAGTTTGGTTGTTCCTCAAAGTGCTAGACATAGAGTTGCCACGTGGTCCAACGATTCCATTCCTAGGTATGTACAGAAAAGAACACGTATGATAACATATGTGTTCATTAACTGATAGTGGAGAAATAAATGTGGTAGATCTATACAATGGGATGTTATTTGGCTGTATAAACAAACGAAGGACTGATACATGCTACGACATGAACCAAGTTTGAAAACATGATACTGAAAGAAATCACACACAAAAGACCACATATTTAAGGATTCCATTTTTTATGTCATGTCAGAATAGAGAAATCCATAGAGACAGATAGTAAATTAGCAGTGACCAGAAACTGTGGGCAGGGAGAATGGGGAGTGAGTGCCGTAGGTATGGGGAGATGAAAATGTTCTACAAATGAGGTGAAGGTTGCACAGCCTTGTGAACGTATTCAGACCATTGAATTCTATGCTCTAAAAGGGTTATTATTTTTTGTATGTGAATCATATCTCAATTAAAAAATCAATGGGAGTTTACAAAAGAGGAGACTTTAAACTTTACTGCAAATACAAAGACTGTTGCAAACCCCAATTTAATAAATTTTGGGGTCATGTTTTTTACTTGTTCTGTTAATCTGGTACCACCTATTAGCACAAATATTTGAAGCTGAGGGCAGAAAGCATCCCTGTGTTAGTGAGGCTGCATTCATTCAAAAACATGAACAGAGAATTTGTAGGCTCAAAGCTAAGAATTCTTGAGGAAGAAATGAAACCCAGGAAATAAACATATACGGACAGAAAAAATATAGTTTTGAATTAGTTCAGCATTGTTACCTCTGGTCAAAAAATTTGAAATAACAGTGACAGAAAAGAAAGAGAAAAACAGCACTGCAGGGAGTTTGGATTTTAATTTGAGAAAAATCATACAGTTCTCAGAGTTACTTAATAACTTGTGCATAAGTTCTCTCTCTGTAGGGCAGTCATCTCTCCAGGTGATCATGATTGTAGCTGTCATATACCAAGGTTTCTCAAGTGAAAATGTACATTGGAATCATCTGGGGACCTTGGTAAAATGCAGATGCTAATTCAGTAGGTCTGGGATGGAGCCTGAGATTCTGCCTTTCTGAAGAATGTGCAAATGATGATGTTAATTGTCCATGGGTGGGTCACACTTTGAGTAGCAAAGTCTTTCTTCTCTTTCTCTTTAGCACATAGCACTATGCTTAATAAAGGGCATCCATTGCTTCATCCAGTTGAATAAATAGATGATTTTCTCTGCTGTGGATAAATGTCTTTCCTATATATACAGGGCCCACACAGAGTGGAGGAATCATAGTCCATCAAACGTGAGGAGAATGTTGTGGATTCCATCAGATTTTTTTCCTATATAATCTCAGAGCACGGGGCTGCCGCCACATTTTTGCACATAAGCAATGTGAATTGCAGCCAGCTGTGAAAATTGAAGTTTACCTTGATCATGCATAGGAATTACTTCAACAAACTTTACTTAAATAAGTGAAACTGAACGTAAGCACTTAGATGTCTCTAGGCTCCTGCCTATCAGGACTAACAGCCATTCCATCTGGGTTACCAAAGCTGCAAAAGATGTGATGCCCCATCACCAGCCTTTTGACTCTTAGGCAAATGATCACAGAATCTACTATATGTCTTCTTGCTATGGACTGCTTCTTGGACACTTATGTCACTGAGGAAGTACAGAGCCGAATGAAGTCCATTCTCTCCTTTGCTCGCTTCTCCTAGGCCCAGAGGAAAATTGCACTCTGTTACTCAAGATTAAAATAGTTGTCCCCTAATAGAATTTCCCAGGCCTATGAGTGAACAAAGTAGGCAGAACTAACCTGCTCGCTTGAAGATAAGCTTCTTGAAGGTAGATTCTTAGGTCATTAGAACTCAAAGCAGTCATTCCATAGCATTTGTTGAACTCCTAGCATATGCTCCAGTGCAGTGATGGTTTCTTTAATCATCACAATAACTGAAGAAACAAGCTTCTCAAGATCAGTACTTTGCCTTGCCTGTTCAACATAGTATTTCTAGTAGCTAGAATGATGGCTGGCACATAGCAAGTATGCAGTAAACATTTATTGATTGACCAAATGAGCTAGAAATTAGATAATGTTCTAATTTTATAAGAAAAATGTCCTGGAAGTTCAAAAATTACATAATGTCCCCTAAGTCACAGAGCTAGTGAATGTCATGGCCAGAATTCAAAAAATGGTCCATGAGCCTCTGAAATACACACCAGATCAGTTGTGCTCTCCCATTTTTTCTACCTTTCCACAAAGAATGGTATCTCCCATCTCCCAGGTGGTGCCTAGGTGTTATGGGCATGACCTTTTCTTATTTGACCAAAAGTCCACTCTTCTCTCTCTGGCATGAGAATACATATCAGAGTAAATTCAGTTAGGGGGAACTTATTTTTATAAACATAGGTAATTCACAAAGTATAGCAACAAATTATAAGTAGAACAGTAGTGTGTCCTGGGACTCTGGCGGGAACCACTACACTTAGGGTTGGTAGATTTAGCAAATGAAAATATAAGTTGCCCGATTAAACTTGCATTTCAAATAAACATCAAATGATATTACAATATTAACATTATGCAACATTTGGGATATACCTACTAACAGATCATTTGATGTTTGTTTGAAATTCAAATTTGACTGGGTGTATTGTAGTTTATCTGGCAATCCTAACTATGCTAGATCTCACCACCTGCCCAACACAATAGCAGGAGCCAAAAGATGTAGGTTGAATGGATATATAAATAAAAAGAGGAA
This sequence comes from Miniopterus schreibersii, assembly GCF_964146895.1. Lineage (NCBI taxonomy): Eukaryota > Metazoa > Chordata > Mammalia > Chiroptera > Miniopteridae > Miniopterus > Miniopterus schreibersii. The sequence continues at coordinate 70,284,384 of NC_138110.1, forward strand.
TAGATAAATAAGCAAATGATTCTTTAGAATCTATAATTCTCCATTTTGGGTATTATATTTAGGCAAATGTCAGTGCATGTCCTATTTTATATCGTCTGCAGCACCATCATATGTCCTTGGAGTCAGAGCTTATCTTTGGGGATCAGGGGAATCATTTAGCCTGGGCTGCACAGTCAGAAAGGGCTCTAATTTTAGGCTGATCTTCAGATTAAATTATACACAGAAATGTGAGTGAATACAGAAGTGAAAGAAAATGTTCAGCAAAGAGCTTTAAAAGCTATCTCATTAATAAACCACACCACTAGCCCAGTATCCTACTGTCACAGTGGTTTCCTACTGCCACTATGATAATTAACTACAAACTTAGTGGCTTAAAGCAACACACATTTATTAGCTTACAGCTCTGGAGGTCAGAGTGTAGGGAGCTAAAATCAAGGTATTGGCAGGGCTGCATCTTCTCTGGGGATCAAGGGAATCCATCTCTTGCCTTTTCCAACTTCTAGAGGCCACCAACACTCTTTGGTTCGTTTCCCCCTTCCAACAGTGGCATCATTCCAACCAACCTCTGCTTCTAGCCCCACTTCCCTGACTCGGACCCTCTTGCCTCTTGTGATTACATTGAGCCCACTCAGATAATCCAGGCTAATCCTCCCATCTCTGGATGCTTAACTTAATCATATTTCAAAATCCCATTTATCATCAGTAAGGTAACATTTCCACAGGTTCTGGAGATTAGGACATAGACATCTTTGGGGTCATTATTTGTCCTGCAGCAAGCACTATGAATTAAGGTATGATTATATTGCACAGTGCTCTTTATAAGTGTCCACTGATTAAATGCAAACCTTTAAAATATACCAACATTTTTACAACTTCTGGTATTTCTTCAATTTTTAATACCTGTGGAAGCTCTTTGAGTTCTGAGAGGCCCTACTTGAAGCAATATGATTTCTTATCTCAATAATGGAAGAATTGCACAGCTTGGTACAGGAAACCGTTGGTTCTCAACCTTGGCTACACATAAGAATCAACTGAGGATTTTTTAATGTCCCAGTGCCAAGGCTGCACACTAAACCAATTAAAGCAGGATCTCTGGAAATGGATCAAGGCTTCAGTATTTTTAAAAGCTCACCAAGTAATTCCAATGTGTGTTCAGAACTGAAAACTGCTGCACTCAATCTAGCCTTCCATTACTAGGCTAACCTGATTTTTTCTCCCTTTACTCCTCCCTGATTTCTACTTCTAGCTATTTTTCTTGCTATCTTCAACTTTCTCCCTTTTTGGAGTCTATTATTTTGATTGCATCATATTTAATAAGAGAGACACATGGAGTATTTTAGTCATCAATATGGCATGACTTATCAATGTGGGCAGGAGGAACACAAAGATGCTCTCGGCCTTACCCCCAGGAAGCACATTTCCCACCTCTCTCTCTCCTAGTTTCCTCATCTGAAGGATGAGGGGTTTGCAATAAAACTCTCCATGGTATTTTCTAATTTATAAATCCCACAATTTCAAATATAAAATCATGTGCACGGTCTTATGAAAGGAGCTCTGGACCCCTAAACTGGAAATTAGGTCTGACTTAATTAAAGGCAGATGACTTTATTCTATGCATCGCTGTTTGTCTTAGTTTTGTTTCCCCCAGAAGCAAAATAGTAGACAAGGGTTTGAGTGCAAGTGACTTATTTAAGAGGCAACCCTAGGAAGCACCAGGACAAGGTTTAGGGTAGATTCTCAAGTTTAGTGTCACCATGGTTAACTGGAGCTCAGTGCTGCTGGGGACCCTGGAGCCAGTGTAGAACGTGGGCATCAGAGGTATCCCACCGGAGGGGAGAGCTTGCTGGAGGCAGAGGCTCCATATACCCATATTAAATTTGTGCTACTCATTAGTTGCTGGCTGCTCTTGGGGACCGTTAGTTCTCCAGTTCGTTCAGCCCGCTGTGATAAGAGCAGAGAAATGTGGTCGCAAGAGAAGCCCTCAGGCAAAAGAGATGCAAATGGTGACATTTGGATGTCAGGTCAATGTGCACCACAGAGTTAGGGCCAAAGGCGATATGGACAGATACTAATGTGGCTTTTTAAAAAAATGGCCATAAATTATTGCTCTTTATACGTTAGTTAAGGACATTTGAGGAAGAAGTGAATTAACACTTCCGAAGTACTTTGAGAACCTGCTCCATCCTTTGAGAAAGCTGCTGCAGGCAGACAAGGCCTCGCAACAGACTCTTCTCCCTGTACAAAAGGCTCTCCGGGATTCCTTTAGAAAGCAGGTACCATTTTTTAACCTCTTTGGGTCCCATTTAGTTAGATTCTGCTTCAGGCCACTAAATGATAGGTTTTTTTCTCAAATATCAGGAGGTTAAAGACCTAGATTTTTAATAGTGAAAGTAAATGGAAATAAATATTACTTTGAGATATTGACAAATCCCTACGCAGGAGTTAAGAAGAAAGGGTGTTGCTAGTATGCTGTGCATCTCCTGTCTAAGCCCAAAGCGAGGAAGGAAGATGGTCTTTCCATATCCAGGCCAGGGTCTGCAGACATATGCCAGGAGCACACGGATTTGTCTTCTCCCCCCTGAATCAGGGATGTTACTACTATGGCTCAGGTTCATCACAGCGATGTGCTCCTAAGGCCATGGACTCTTTCCATGTCTTACTGTAGAGCGCTGAACAAGATGGGCTGGCCATGTCACAGTCTAACCATTACAGAACGTGATTTTTTAAAAAGTTATATAAATTGCATAGATGTATCTCCAAATTTAAAATCTCACTTGAAATTTCTTCTATATAATAAAAGAATGAGAAAGGTTTTGACTCCAGATTCATTATTTCTCCTGATTTTGCTTATCAGAGTCTTCACCATGACAGTAATGGAAGGGCAGAGTCCAAGAGCCAGATTCCTCCCAGTGCAGAGCAGAAGGAATGGACGAGTTTGTGTGTGGGTGGAGAGAGTACAGGGGGTGGAGTATTTGCCCCCAACATGAATGAATTCGTGGTTTTAAGACACCAAAACAGGAGCATGTATTCAAAGCCATCAAAACTACTTAGCCCCATTTGAGCTGCCAGGTGACCAAAGCTATATGAATGACCCCAGACTAGTCCAACAGAAGAGCTACTCAGTTGAGTCTAGACCAAATTACTTATCCACTGAATTATGGATAAATAAAATGGTGGTTGTCTTAAGTCACTATGTTTATGGTGGTTTGTTATACAGAAACAAATTAATAATATAGTTTGTTCAGAACAACCCATGGGTATTTAGGGGAAGCCTTTGACATTTCAAAAATATTTGAAAACCTATTTAGCCCGAGTTGAAATAGCTCAAATTTTATTATGAATCTTTTGTTGCATGTAGACCCATTATATATTAGACATGTCTTGTAAATTTTCTCCTACTACACCTTTGTTTATTCAGACCCCGATCGTCTCAGTCTGCCTACAGCAAGCTGCTGTTCAAAGTCAACCTCCTTCACAATGTTTACCTTGACCTCTGGTTCTAAATGACCTCTTCATCCACTAAACCCATGAGGTCATAAAAAGAATCTAATTATTTCACACTGTATCAATTAACCTGAAAGACCCATCTAAATAGTAAATTTCTTGCAGGAAAGAAGATGCTTATACCTAGTATGGTATCTTTCACATGGTTCAAAATATGTGAGCATCCACCCCAAAATGTAGGCATCTTAGTGGTCTACTACCCAGTGTTCTTGAAGCTAACACACGGCAGGAGGAAGAGAGCAAGGAAAGATAGAAAGTCTCTAAGTCCATGGCTCTTCTCTCTTTGGCTGTGTATTTGTGTTCATTACTTTTTGTGACCCTTAGATCTGCAGTTTCCAAATAGATTTTATGAATGGTGAAGAAATACCAAGGGAGTATTATCCTTATTAGAGTCACTGTAAAGCGTTACTGTGCTGAATGTGGTTACAGGAATTTGGATGGGGTTCAAAAAGAAGACGCAGGGGTGCTGCCCCATATAACAAACCAAGGATGTGCAGAAGACCTTCAGCACGTTTGTGGTACTGAATTTCACTGCATAACCTCAGCTCCACTTTCTTGTTTTTCTGTCTTTCTCTTCTCATTACAATACACTTGGGAGGCAAATTGAAGCTCTGTTCCTCATTAGAGTTAAGATCAACACTACGCATAAGGATTTCCTTTCAATTCAGTGATACTGTCGTTTGAACTTGAAGAAGGTCAGGTTTCAGAGATATTACATTTCTGGTGGATGAGCCTTTTTGTAGGTAATAATTTTAAATCTCATTCCCTGGTAGAGAGTCACTGGCAGTGAGCATTGGAACTCAACAGGGTCTCGAAGAAGATCTAAACAAGACAAGCGTAAAAGTGCAAGAGAAATGTCAGTCCACACATTACTCCATGGAATATGATGCAAAATTCATAAACATTGACAGAGCTGACCTAGGAGAGAACCTGAAAGCAAAGACAGAATTTACTTGTGCTAGTGACCCAGAGGTTGAAATGATGCCTCTTGGAGTAAGAACTAAAGGATCTCCTTTCACACTTTCTCGATTTTCGGTTCAAGGGTTCAGAGGTGGTAGCCAGTTAAGAGTCCAGGCCTATTATCAGACAGTTTGAATCAAGATATGCTTAGTCACTACTATGTGTGACTATGAACAGATTATTTAACCTTTATTGGTATAGGTTCTGTATTTGTAACTTAGCCAGTAGATAATGTAACTCATAGATCACTTTACACATTTCTTGATAAATCATAATCATGCAGAAAGTGTTAATTCTTATCATGGAGTGTTACAAGCTTGCCTTGGTCTTAAATTGTTAAGAAAGTCCTATTGTACCAATGTCTCAGACCAGGACTCTAGAAGGCATCCTGTAGACAAAGATTCACTTAGAAGTAATTTATTATGGAATTGTTCTCAGAAAAGACTGGTGAAGTAGCAGGGGAAGCTGGACAGGGAACAGGAAGAAACCAAGGGAGGATGGAGAAATTTCAGGTGAATTCCCAGCTCAGCATGACCCTAAGGGGAACTCCGTAGTTTATGCTACCTCATGACAAGGGAAATGGGATTTCATAATTCAGCACCAAAGAATTGTCAGTTAAGGCTCTTCCTGGCAGATGGAATCTCTCAGCCCTTCTGGCTCTGGGTGTGAAGATAAAATGGCTTTAGTAGCTTGAGAATATTTTTCCAAAAGAGTCACAAAGAGTGCCTCTTTATCAGAAGCCAAGTACACAGAGTGAGGAGGAAGGCAGATGGACAAGTGCTGAGTATTTTCAGGCTAGAATATAGGTTTATTCATGTGATATATATCTTTTATTACCATATGTTATTAGGTGTGCTTTAGAGACTTAATGAGAGATGAGAGGACTGTACTTTCAAACAAAAATGATATATTTCTAATTTAACAGTGCTCCCATATCAATGCACCCACATGGATGAGTACATTTGGATTTGTCTAGCCTTTTATATTCAGATTTTCAGAACAACTCTAACAATCACATGGCAGAGTCACTTTTATTACTAATTCTTCACTTTAATTCTAGTTGATTTTAGAATTAGAAACAATCAGAAGATACTTGGGTAGCAAATGACCCAGAGGGTAAGCATATAGCTCAGTTTCTATGACTCCTTGGGGAGTCTGAAGGGAAAGAATCAAGCACATGTCCTCTTTCAAGTCTCTGCTCTGCCTGGATGTGTGACACTTAAGCAATTTGCTCAATTTCTTCAATAATGATGACAATCATTATATAAACAACCACATATCACGTACTTATCTCACACACATAAAGTTTAGAATTCCAATAGCTCAATAATGTAGATATGATTCCCATTTTATGAATGAGGAGGTGAGCCTTACTGACTGGTACAAACACATGAAAGCTCATTTGCTTTGACATAGTGCAGACTCTGGGGTGTAATACTCCTAAGCTCCCCTTAGAATCATGCTAAACTTGGAAATTTAACCTGAACATCCTGCTCCTCGCCTGGCTTCTTCCCCTTCTACCAGTTTCCCTTGCTCTTTCCCATGAGCAATTTCTTAAAAAATCACTTATACATTAATTTTCATCTCAAGGGTAGCTGGCCTAAGACACTAGTCCAAAGGGATGTTATTACCAATTATAAGATTAAGGAGAGGTCAATGAAGCAACTTGTTTAATCTTGCCACAATGTTGGTGAGGAAGACAACCCACCTTTGAATTCAGATCTTGCTCCTTCACAAAGTTATGTTCTGAACATCATCTTATGGTTTCTCCCAATAAACTGAGAAGGTCATGACAACTTAGGTATATAACTTAACAGATAACTTTATAGTATATCATGACTCTGATAGTGTCTGCCCCACACTCCACTCCACACTCCTTTCAACTCCAGAACAACTATTTTTTATCAGACATTCAAGATATTGAAGCTCTGGAACATCTCTTGTAAGAATCTGCAGAATCTGGGAACAGTGGCAGAAGGGAACAGTCCTCCCTTCTCTTCATTTGGGGACATGCTTTAGGCATCCTGCCACAATATAGGACACTCATTCCATCCATCCAACCTGCTCTGCAAAACATCTCCAACCGCATGACCAGATCCAACTTAGAACCAGCACTAACTATGGTACTGAAGACACTTGTTTTTCTCCCTGATCTCTGCCTCAATGCCTGTTGTCCACACTGTCCCAGGAGCAACCTTATTACCTATGACACTCCTTTGGAAAGAAATCTGTGGTTGGGCCATAGAGGTCCAAGAAGAGCTGGTCACTTGTACAATAACTAAGACCGACTAAGTGCCTCTAAATATAAGAAAGGGTGTCATCAAGGGAATCTGAAGAGACACAAAAAGTGTGTCATATGTAATACTATATAATTAATAACTAGGAATTACAATATGATCACAGTAGTTTTAACAATAGATGCATCTTATTGAGTAATTTGTTGTGTGTGTGGCCCTGTCCTAAGCTCTTTACATAAACAATTTCATTTGACTTTGTGCAACACTGACTGGAAATGGCCATAGTCTTCTACTCTTCTCTTACAACACCCCAGGCAATATGCTTTTGTAGCAATGCCCATCAAAATGTGGAATCAATTTCTTCATCCCTTGAGTTTGAGTTTGGCCATGTGACTTGCTTGGGTCAATACAATGCAGTGGGAGTGACTGTGTGGCAGCTCTAAGTTTCAGGAGGCCATGTGCACTGCCACTTTCTCTCTTGGGCCCCTGCCACCAAGAGAACAAGTGTGGGGTACAGCTGGGCAATGAGAGACTACATGGAGCACATCCCAACTGAGGCCCTCCTAGATCATTCAGACACAACTGACCAGCCAACTTTTCAAAGATGCCTAAGCCAGCCAGCCAGTCAGCCAAGCTCAAGGCAGGTCTGCAGAGTCTTGCAGCCAACCCCACTGATTCATAAGCAAAAATCCACATTTATTGCTCTAAGTCACTGAGGTTTTGTGCATGTTTTTTTTTTTTTTTACACAGCATTGTTATGGCCATAGATTTCTGATCCAAAGTGTACAACAATCCTATAATGGAGACATGATTTTTTTTTTTAACAGATGTGGAAACAGGAGAGGTTAAATGACTTGGTCAAGATCAAACATTAAACATTTGATTGCAAACCAGGAATATCTAACTCCATGGTTTTAATTGCCATAATTTACTGCTTAATTTCCTCTGGATCTTTGGTCTTCATTTCTTGCTGACTGATGGCTTGTAGTGAATGATTTGACCACATAGCCATCTGTCTTAAGATGCTATACCGCATCTAAATTTTACGTTTTGAGGGTGCAGAATGTTATAATCAAGTAAATATTAAATATACAAAATATTCAGTGGGAAGAGAATATCAGAATGTATGACAGTGAAAAGACATCAAAGGAAAGGCAATCAAGTACAGATTTTACCCTGAGGGAGAAAAGGCAGGAGGCTTGAAGAGGAATGATGTGCACCGTGAGCCCATCAGGGGATGGCTGGTCCTTTACGTAGCTTGAGTCTGTGGCTTATGTCAATCTTTGAGTTTCAGGATTTTGTGTCTCTTTTCTAGGAAACCTCATATCGTTGATTTGCTTTGTCTAGTCTTTGTCAGGTGTGGCCATAAATGGGTTGGGCTGATGGTTGTATGTGGCTTATGGAATCAGTCTCATGTATTCCTTTAAAGCCATACCTCATGGACTGCCTGCTGCCAGGGTGAGGACCTGGTATCTGCATTCAGTCAGGGGCCTCTGCTGTATTTATCCAGCTGCATTTGAAAAAAAACAACAACACCAAAAACCATGCCAGGGCGAGGTCAGTCTGCAAGCCTGGGCCTCCTGGGCGCCAGTGTTTATATATCTGCCCCGTCAGTGTGGCAGGGAGATGTGGGCCTCATTCCCATTAGTGTTAATGGAGCCAATCATATGAATCCACCACATATCAATGTGTATCCTCTCATGTTTTGATATCTTAATGCACAAAATTACATCTCTAGGGAAAGGCTTGCCTCCTCTTAAGTGCTCCCAATTCCCATTAATGATAATGGAACAGAGACATACACACCCACCGTTGCTCAGAAAAGTGGGCAAAATATAGGAGATGATTAGGTTTCAGGAGTGTCACAGGAGACTCGCAGAAACGGCAGGGAAGGTCTAAAATGATCCCTCTTTCCAGGCTTATTTAAGCAGTTTCGTTATACATATTCATTTTCCTCAGAACCATCAGCAGATAATTGGCTACATGCTCTAATCCTGGAGGAAGAAGCTGACTTCCATACATGCTGAGAATACTCTTTGGGATGTGGGGGGTAGTTTTGAAGATAAAGAGTGGAGAAGGTGCTGGAGCTGGATCAGCAGGAGGGAGATGAAAAAAAGACAGTGTAGGGGCTTCCAGCCTTTCCCAGGTCCGGAAGGAGCTGACACAGGCTCAGACAGCTGCTCTGAGCTGGAGAAGTGCAGCGTGAGCTGAGACAGTGCCCAGCACTCCCCTGCCTGCTCTTCCTTCCAGAAGATGCTTGTCTTCATTTATGAAAAGCGAGATGAGCAGTTCTGGCCTTACCCTACCCTCTTCTCTTTGTAGAGAGGGCACGGATATAAGTTCTTCCATGGCCTGAGGTTATAAAAGAGATATAATTATGTAATTAACAGATAAGGCTACGTGATCAGAATACAAATTAACGTGAAAATCAGCCAACCCTTATTTGCTCTCTCAAGAAGTTGGGCTGAGTTTTCTCCTGTTGAACTAGAATTGTGTCCTTTTGGTGATTTCATACAGTTTAAGGATGAAACTGTATGAATCGGCTAGCATCGGCCACACTCGAGGCCAGGATCGTATTGCCACTTGCTGGTGGGATTGGAAAGGTGGAGAGGAGGGACCCTTAAGTGGTTTTGATCTTGTGCCTGACATTCCATCAGGTTATCCTTTGGTGTAAACTCTCACTTTCTGTTGTGTTTGTTCATTTTTGTTTTGTTTTAAGTGTAGAGAAAAAGAATGCTGGGAGAGAAGACAATATATTTTGCTGTTAGCACCCACAAGGGAACAATTTGATCAGAGAGCACTGCACATGATTCATGGAGGGCCAAGGATGCTTCAGGGGACAGGGGAAAGTAAAGGGATTGGGAGAATCGGGGGTGGGGGTGGAGAGGAACCAAGACGAGTGTTGCCTGCATTCTCCTTGGAGTCTCTGAGGGGATGGAAGGGATACATATGTCACTGAATTGGGTGCAAGCAAAAGCAGGCCTCCCTTCTGAAGGCAGCATCTCTTGCCCTTTTTGGGGGGGTGAGGATTGTAGACCTACTCTAAGATCCTGATGAAAGCTGTGGAGCCTCTTGTCACAAACATGCACACACACAAGCTCACGTATAGTTTTATTGGATTTTGAGTGCTCATAGATTCCCAATGTACACCCATGGGCCCCAAGTACAGGGAAACAGCCATTCAGAAGAGCTGAAGTTCAGACCTCCAGTACGATTGGGGACCTTGTATCATAGAGAACAATGGTTTGGGGGCCACTCATTTGTAACAATCACATATGGAATATGAGTTTTTTATGACTATGAGGCTTTAAATGGACATTATCAAGACGCATAGAAATACTAGAATACTCTGATACAAGTTGCAGTGTATTTGTTAAAACGAATACAGATATAGCTGTGGGTAAGGGTAAGTGTTAAGTCAACAGACCTATGTAATCACACAGAATGATTTTGGGAAGTATTCCAAACTTTTCTTTTCACCATCCCCCTTTTCTCACACACACACTTCAACCAGACTTCTTCCGTTGATTCTTGTATTAGAATCACTTAAGCAAGAAAGCATCAATAGATCTTTGACAACATCCCATTACTGCAACACCAACGATTCCTCCATGCTTACCTGCCTGTCTGTTGCTCTGGATCCCTAACGGAAAAACACCGCGTTGCTGTAGCGCCTCTGCCTCCGCATCATTCTGCGTCCCAGTCTTTTCACCAGCAAATGGCAGGCCTCAGGATCATACCTGTGGGAGCAGAAATACCAGATGACTACATTTAAAGCCTTGAGAGGACAGAAATGCAATTATTAAACCCTTCTTTTCCTGGCCCCAGTAAAATGTCTGCCATGTGAGACTAAAGTAATCACTTGTAATGGTTTGTTAACTGTCACATAGGGGGAGGAAGTTCTTCAAAAGTGAGCAAATGCTGATTTCTTGATCAAATATATGCATCCTTGAATATGCAAGATACAGATGACTGTCACCTCAATTATTACAGTAGAAACTTGTCTTGTTTTATTTCCTAGAGGGAAAATAAAAGAATAATTTCTTCGCAAAAATGGGAAGATCAGACAGAAGAGCATCTTAGCTGCTTTATTTTTTATTTTATTTTGCATGTCACTCCTTGAGTCTAGATGGAGGCAAGTCCTGAATTACAGTACATTTGTTCTTAAACCAGGTGAATCTTGCCCTTAAAAATCAGAGCACAGTTATGAGAGGCACCCACAGGTCCACTTTAAAGTCCCCTTAAAATTTAGGCTCCTAATTTCAGCCTGACCATTTGCTCTACGTGGTAGAGACAGGTACAACTGAGATTAAGGACCCTGTCCACAAATTCATTATTATTACTTGGGCCCACAGCTGCTTGCACCTGACGGTCTGCTTTGTAGCTGACTGCTGCAGAGTTCTGATTATTCCTGTGGCTGCGAGAGGGAGGAGGAGGGGCCTTGACTACACCCAGCTGATGAAAGAATTCATCACCACTGAATTCTTTCTCTGGAAACGTTTCCCAATTCAGTTGGACTCTTCACTGAGTCTACTTGCTATTGTCCCACTGAGAGGGGAACCCTCTGAAGGTTAGACTTAGTTACCTGGTATGAATCACCCTCATCTATCCTATTCAACATCACTCCAGACTCCCAGTTGCTAAACACAAACACTAGACAGTGTTCATAAGCAAGGAAATTTCAGACGCCATTCTGGAAGATGATATGGCCAAGAACAGAGGGCATCCACCTTCTTAAATTCCAGAGCACTTTTCACAAGCAATCTATCCATTCAGGGAGATAACTAGTTAGAAAATTAAATGCACTGGAGTTTCTCTGTTAGTCACTCCCTCCTTGCTTGGCTTCAGATGTAGAGAAGTGACAGATGATGCATAGTGAACCACATGTATCGATTAGCTTGCAGAGGTAGGTTATGAACTTCTAGAGGTGGGTTATAAACATCTAATGTTAATAGCACATTGTGACCTGTTAGCTTCCATCAAATCTCCCTTGGGCACCATTTGTTAACTTTGCTTTTCATGAACACTGGTCAAGTGTGCAGGAGAAAATGGCAAAGATCTATAGTTCTGTATACCTGGAGTTACTAATTACAGGTAGACTTAGCATTAGAAATAAGTCTCCAAGAGATTATGACCAATACATAGGATGCCTGCAATACTAGAGAGGGGTGTTGTATGTCTGCAGTTGTATAATGAATTCCTACAGTAAATCTTTGATAATAAGAAGCTGATGCTTTACAGCCCCTTAGGTGTTTTGTGTCTACATGCAGATCCAATGTTGTAGGCTGGTGGGAAGAAGCCAAGATGCATGTTCAAGCTAATGTGCTTGCACTGGCTTCTTGTTAACAACAACATACTTCTGGTATTTTTTCCACAATGTCCTCCCTAGGAAATGTTTGGTATTACAGATTGGTCAGGGTCACAGAGATACAATATAAATTACATTTTAGAAAATCAGTTGTTCAAATGGGGAACACATCCTGGCTCAGTTGGTTGGGCATCAGTCAGCCTGTGCACCAAGATGTTGCTGGTTTGATTCCCAGTTAGAGCACATGCTGAAGTGTGGGCTTGATCCCTGGTAGGGGGTGTGCAGAAGGCAGTCAATTGATATATTTCTCTCACATCCATGTTTCTCTCTCTCTCTCTCTTTCTCTCTCTCTCTAAAAAGCATTTAAAAATCTTTTTTTAAAAATGGGAAAATCATAAATTCACTTAATTCAGAACCAAGAATGCAGCAAAAACACGAAAGCTGGTAAGTTGTCAGATGCCTCTGTTTGTTGTTATAAGTGTGACTCTGAACATTCTCTTTTAACTTTCTGCTTTAATCTAGAAAAAAGAAACTATGTTTAAATTGTGTCTAAAGTATATTGTGTCTAAATGAGATTCTGAGGGATTCAACTAAGGGTAAAACCCACAGTGGAGTTTGTAGGATCAATTTATGCTGCTCAGGTACCCTGTCCTTTGGGCTCCATTTTTCTAGTTTTCATTATTCTAGCCTAAATTAAGCTTACTGTATTTGAGACTTCTGTAGATATTAGGGTAGGTAAGTTAAACTGCAATAACAAATAATTCTGGAACTTTAGTGCCTGACCACAGAAAAATCTATTTTTGCTTATGGAATTTCCTGAGAGTCCAGGAAATCCTTCAGGACAACTGCCTTTCATACAATAATTTGATTGTCTAGGATGGTGGGCACCACTACTAGCTGCACCAATGGGAATAAGTGACCTTCTTATTCAACAGAGAGGGGAAGAGACACTGGAGAAATGTGACTGGGCTTTTTGCAGCTTCACACACATCTTTTTTGCCCATTGGCTAGTAGCAGTCAAATATCTCCACCCCACAGCCAAGGGGTAGGGATATTTAATCTTCTTGTTCCCCTAGAACCAGCTTTGGGTGAGTATAGTCAAACCTCAGTTCTCAAATGTCTCCCATCTTGACCAAGTTGTTCACAAAAAAAGTCTCAGTTGTTCAAAAACAACTTTGGTTCTCAGCCCGACAACCCTTTCATGCTGACACCTATATGATCAGTCACATGTCTCTCAAGTGACAAACGAAGGAGAGAATGTGTGAATATAAGTCAGTTTACCGCTAACCCTTGTGCTGTCAGCATCTCAGGAAATTGTGCTGTGAATATTTTTGCGTGTGGTTTTTTTTCCACTTTAGGTTGCCGCTTATTATTATTAAATATGTACTATTATTATTAAATATGTACGGTAAGTTACCATGTGTCCTAAGAAGTTTAGCGATAGCAGCAAAGTGAAAAGGAGAGTTATGAGAACAACAATAGAGCTTAAAAAAGAAACAATTGCAAAGTATAATAGAGGTGTTTGCATGTCTGTTCTGGCTACTGAGTATGGCATGGTGAAATAGACAATTAGCACAATTTTAAAACATAATGAGGTCATCAAGAGTGCTGATGTTGCTAAGGGTGTGAACGTGCTCATAAAACAATAATCACAGGCAATTGAATAAGTAGAAAAATTTTTGTTAATTTGGATAAACAAAAAGCAGTTAGCTGATGATAGCATTTGGGAGACAATGATATGTGAAAAAGCAAAGATGCTGTATGCTGACCTTCTGAAAGACACCCCTGGAACGAGTGCTGAAAGTGATTTGTTTAAGGATAGTAGGGGATGGTTCAATAAATTGAAGAAAAGAAGTGGCCCAGCTGGGAGTGACTCAGTGGTTGAGCATCGACCTAGGATCCAGGAGATTGTGGTTTGATTCCCGGTCAGGGCACATGCCCGGGTTGTGGGCTTGATCCTCAGTCAGGGGTGTGCAGGAGGCAGCCAATCAATGACTTTCTCATCATTGATGCTTCTATCTCACTCTCCCTTTCCCTTCCTCTCTCTGAAATCAATAAGGATATATTAAAAAAAAAGAAAAGATGTGGCATCCATAGTGTAGTGAGGTATGGGGAGGCTGCCAGTTCTAGCAAAGTAGCTGCTAATCATTTTATTGACAGAATTTTAAGAATATGTACAGGCTGAGGGATTTGTTCCCCAGCAAGTGTTCAATTGTGGTGAGATGCCTAGGCCTCAGGCCTCTTCCGAAAGAAAATGTCAAAGAGGACCTATATCACACAGGAGTAGAAGTCATTGATAGAACACAAGCCAACAAAGGACAGGCTGATGTCCTTGTTGTGTGGGAATGCAAGTGGGGACTTTAAATTGAAGCCTCTACTTGACTACCATTCTGAGAAACCACGAGTTTTCAAGAAAAATAATGTTAGGGAAAGCAAGCTGAATGTGACATGGAGGGCTATTAGCAAAGCTTGGACAACCGGGCAATTTTTTATTAAGTTGATTCATGAAGTGTTTGCCACAAGTGTGAAGGAATACCTCTGGGAAGAACAATTGCCACTCAGGGCACTATTTGTAATGGACAATGCTCCTACCCACCCTTCAGGCTTAGAGGCCGGGCTAGTGGAGGAGTAGAGCTTCATCATTGTGAGGTTCTTGCCACCTAACACAACTCCTCTCATCCAGCCCATGGACCAGCAGGTCATTTCTGATTTTAAGAAACTCTACACAAAGGCACTGTTTCAGAGGTGTTCTGAGGTGAACCTTGAAACTAATTTAATCCCCAGGGAGTTCTGGAAGGAACATTTTAATGTCCTCACTTGCTTGAGGCTCATAGACAAAGCATGGGGGGAAGTGTCTTCCAGGACCTGCAATCAGCCTGGAAGAAACTGTGGCCTGAGTCTGTTGCTGAAAGAGACTCTGAGGGCTTTGAGGATGAGTCTGTGTCTGCTCTGGAGGATATTGTGTCCCTGGAAAAGTCCCTGGGCTTGGAGGTGGATGGTGGTGATGTAGAGGAGTTGGTGGGGGACCACAGCACTGAGCTGACCACCGAGGAACTCCAAGACCTTCGGAGGGAGGAGCAGCAGACAATAGCTGAGGAGCTCTCTTCAGAGGAGAGGGGCAGGGAGAATATTCCTACTTCACTAATCAAGGGAATGCTTGGGAAATGGGAAGAAATGCAAAGTTTTGTTGAGAAATATCACCCCGACCAACAAGTAGCAAACCGTGGGATAAACTTGTTCAATGACAATGCAGTGTTTCACTTCAGCAAGTGTCAAAATGCAGGCAAACAACAATCATTGGTTAGGTTTTTAGCAAAACAGGCCCAGTGAGCCTGAAGCAAGTTCTAGTGGAGCAGAGACAAAAGGGAAAAAGAGCCCAGAACAGCTCCCTGATGTTTTCATGGAAGGGGCTCCCCTCCCAAACCACAACATCCCTCCCTTTGCCCTCCCTCCTCCTCATAGTCAGTCTTCAGTAGCTCTCAACATGAAAGGTAAGTTCTAATGTGTACATACATTTTTATTTTTTACTGTACATTTCATCCTTTTGGTTAGATTTCTATTTACATTTTATGTCTTTTTTGTTTTTAAAGTGTTTATCTATAGAGTAAGCAGTACATTAGACGTGGACTGTATATAAGAAAGGTTAAAACAGGGAATGATTTGGGGGCCTGGCACGGATTAATTCAATTTACATTATTTCTATTGGGAAAAAATGATTCGATTTTCTAATAAATCGCTTCTCAAACAGCTTTCAGAATGAATTAAGTTCGAGAACTGAGGTTCCACTGTAGTAGAAATCTCTGTAATGACATTTATAATCCAAGAGTAACATTCATTCTAACTGAAGTTAGAAAAATATCAAGGTTTCAGCTTTTAATACCCCCTCCTCATATTATAATCTGCCAGTGCTACATCGCCACAGAGGAAGAAAGCAAAGGCCCTGCATTTCCCTTTGTTTGTGATAAACGGGAAGCACAATGGCTGGGTCTCCAGGTCAGGAATTACTGGTTCGCCTGAGCTACCGCAATGCTGCATTCTTCCAGGACACTCAGCAACACAGCAGGCCTTTTCAAGAATCCCATCCGGCTTTCTCTCGGAACAGCACAGAGGGAGAGTGTCATCCCCCTGAGCTCTGGTTGAAATGGAAATCTGCTCAAACCGAAAATAGAACTCTCATGGGGTTTTCTTTAAAAAAGAATGACAAGGCCCATAGTTCTGGGTGACATATGTTGAATCATTTAAATGTTGTTCTTTTCCACACAGTTTAGTCAGAAAGTAAATGGGTTTGAAGCAGGAAAAAAATAGAACTTTAACTCAAAACGACAGTTCAGGAATTTTTCCCAGACCAGGGCAGCCAAGGTATCTGTCGGCACAGGCCATTTTCCTTTATCCCTCTCTTGCTCCTAGAATATAATTTTCTAAAACTCTATTAAATGACAATCCTATAACATCCTATTATCTTCCCCTGTCTCTCCTGACTCATCTTGTTACCCTCTCTGGAAATGCGTATCTAACATTTTCTATCTATAGGACATTCAAGGTCCTCTTTCAAAGCTCTCAACTCCCCAAGGCTTTCTCTGCATGTGCTCCATGCTGTGCAATTATCACTTTAAAAAATACTGTCCTTTTTCCTAGGAGCTCCTCTATGTGGTTGAGAACTTAATCACACCCCAGCTTGTTCAATAAGTGTTACAAGTGTGTTAGTCACGTCTTCCCAGAGAGGTCAATTGGTCCTTGACACACCACTTCTCTTTCTGACTCAATAACACCAAGTTTATGCTGCAGTTTAGGTGCTCGATAGCTATTTGTTGGTTGACTGCATAATGGAACCCACTTATTCAAGCTAGGGTAACTCAACATTTCTGAGGCTCATGCTCTGGCCATTCATAATGGTGTGGTCTCTTCCATCCACTTTCAAATGACTGTGGGCTGAGTACACATGGGAGCCCAGGGGAAAACATGCATTGTGCTGTTCCTGCCCCTATTTGTATTGGGAGCCCACTGCCTTGCTGTCTCTGGGGCATTATAGTTCTGTACATTGGATTACCATTTCTAATTTTTTAGTCTTTCTTAAAATAGTTACATCTCCGCCTTCCTTCCCCATATGACTCTCCCGCCTAGTAGAGTACACAGGCTTACGCATCCCTATTCTGTGCCTTTTGGGTTCTTGCAACCTGCTTTGGCCAATGCAGCATTACTAGATATATCACGTGCAGAGGCCTTAGATATGCTTTGTAGTTAGTTTAGTTCCTTTGGCTCTATTATTTGTCTTATGAAGAACTTGTCTTTGGTGTTTGTCTAGTTTCAAAATTATGAAAACAAATGGAGCTGGCTTGAATGTGATTTGAAGCTCAGAGTGCAGCTGAGCCCACCAGAACCAGGTAAGGTCAATCATGATATTAGCCAAACCACAATCGATCTCTAGGGAAGAGCACGAAAAGTAAGAATTTGTTGCCATGAGCCACTCAGATGGTGGAGGGGGTGGGGAGCATTACCATTTACTGTGATAATGCTTTGTTGTTACACCGTGTTAGCTCAGTAAAATCTAATAGAGGGAGAGACTGGTGGTGAGGCATCTGCAACATGGGTGCTCCAAAGATAAACTGGTGGCGAAGGAGTAGTTGCTGGCTGAGAAGGGACATGGAAGGCACAGGAGGAAAGCAGAGGGTCCTGCTGAGCAGATGCCAGACAGTGAAAGAACATGACCTCCTGAGAATGACTAGGGGCCATGGCTCCCCTGAGACAGACACCTCTGTGACAATCTTCTTCCTTAATGCAGATATTCTCCTTGCTGTCACAGTGGCAATTGTGCAGTCCTTCAGATGTACAAATTCCAATGTGGTCTAAGGAAAAACAGTGCAGTGTAATGGAGAGGAGAATGCGTCATGGAGCCCAGCTCTCTTGAGTTTCATTCTTAGCTCTGCCACTTGACTAATTTGGCTAGTTATTTAGCCTCTTTGTGTTTCTAGATTTGTGCCGTTTTGATAATTTAGGTACACTTATCAGAGTCTAAAATGTCCTTTTATTCCCCAAATGCCAACAAAACCACAGCTGCTGGTGAGAAACAGCAAAATTAGAGTACAGAAGTATAACTGATGGAATAGTAGTAGCATCAGATAATAAAAAATAAAGAAAACATTCTCAATGGAAAGGAACCCACCTCTCCCACTCTTATTGTGGATAATGTTCTCTTTGTTGATTTGCTCATTCATTCATCCATAGGTTAATATGCCTATTTTTAAATTTATTTTTTGAAACTTTCATTGTGAAATAATTACAGATTCATAAGAAATTGCAAAGAAATACAATGAAAGATTCTGTGCACCCTTCACCAAACATCTTATGCAACTGTAGTATAGTATCAACATTAGGGAATCAATGTTGGCATAATTCACAAAGCTTATTCAAATTTTTTGTGTGTGTGTATGTGTAGACATGTGCAATTTTATCAGTAATGTATCTCAGTGTGACCATAACCACAATCAAAATACAGAACTATTTTATTACCATAAGACTCCCTCATGCTATCCTTTTATAACCCTCCCCCCCAATCTAATCCCTGACAACCACTCACCAGTTCTCCATTGACCTCTTTATGTTATTTCAGGAATGCTAACTAGATGGGATCATGCAGTATATATCCTTTTAAGATAGGCTGTTTTCATTCAGCATACTTTCTAGGTTTATCTAGGTCATGCGTATTAATAATTTGTTCCTTTTCATTACTGAGTGATACGGGTGGTATGGATGTACCATAGTTTGTTTGGTACCCATTGAAAGACATTGAAAGACAGATATTTATTTAAGAATTTCTGGGTATGCTTTTTAGCTGAGTGGCTCACTAGTATTAGACATGAAGAGATTAAGCTCAGAGCTGGTTGGATTATGGAACAGGGTCTGATCTCCAGGAGAACTGGTTTTGAATGAAGAGAGAGAATCAGGATGAGGCAGCCCCCTGGGTTACTTCACCCTAAAAGGCGTATCATGACTTCTCTTGGATGCTTGTGGATGCTGCTTAGAAAAGTGAAATCAGGACCAGGTCCCAGATTTGAGACACTAAATTAAAACTCACTCCCTCAGTTTATAGAATGGCAGTATATTAGCTCTTTACTTTTCCAACTTTGACGTGTATATAAATTGCCTAGAGAACTTGTGAAAACATAGATTATAATTTGGGAGATCTGGGTGGGGCCTGTGACTGTATTTCTAACAAGTTCCTCATTGATGCAGATGCTGTGGGTCCAGGGACTTATTTTTGAGCAACAGTGGACAAGATGATACCTGAGATTTCCTTATAACTTAAAATACTTTTCCTTGCTTCTTTTAGATCACATTATAGGCTGAGCAGTAAAGTGCTGGAGATAGAAATTTAAAAGGCAGGAATTCAGTGACTTGAGATATGCGATTAAGAGAAGTGAGGGGCCAGCATGCCAGCCAGTCTCTCCTCCATGTGACCTTCCCTGAGATTGCCAAATGGGAACAGCACATAACTCCTCCAGGACTACAGCTTTGGCTCTTGAGAGCAGCCATAGCCAAGAGCATAGCCAAGGTTGGTGGGACTTGGTGGGTCTCAGTGGTACCAGCTCTGCACACCCTAACTCTCCTGAATGATCCTGAGAGGAGCGTAACTGTGAGTAATGGGTGAGATTTCTCTGTGGGTTCAGTGGTGTTGAGCAGTTGACGGCTCTTCATGGTGCAGTATTGACAGAGGAAGACTTCTCATTTCTTTTTGCCTTCAGGCATGAAAGAGGGTAAGCTTATTTATTCTAGGCCATTCTAATAGAGCGAAGTAGGCCCAGTGGGTTGGAGATTTGAGTTCAGAATAGAGATAATTTTCATGACTGTTCCTGTCAAAATCGCAGGCTGGTTTGTGAGGTGACCCGTGGTGATAGGTGTGAGGCACAAAGTACAAAGATGTTGCGTTGGGCCTATGAAAGAATTGCGTGGGAGGGTGACCTAGATCAGCAGTCAGCTAATTTTTTTTTTCTGTAAAGGGTCAGATAATAACTATTTTAGGCTTTTGGTTCATACAGTCTCTGTCACAACTATTCAAATCTTCTTCTGTGGCTCCCACGCAGCCACAGAATATAGGTAAATTAATAAGTATGCCCATGTTCCAGTAAAACATCATTTGTGAACATTGGAGTTGGAATTTTATATAATTTTGATGTGTCATGGAATATTGTTCATCTTTTGATTCTTTACCATTTGAAAATAATAAAATCATTCTTAGGTCACAAGCTGTACAAAAACATGGTCACATGATGCATTTGCCTTTTGACCCCAACCTGAATGAACCTCAAAATGTTAAGAGTCTGGGGTGCAAGGAATTTGGCCTTGCCAGGAGTACTTGGGGAGGCGTTTTCCTTCAGTTGAGAAAAAATGGGCTCTCCTTCCACAGATAAATCCTTGCCTCGTCAGGGAAATGTGTTTCAGAGAGATGGATGTTTCACTGAATCTCACCCTGCTGGGAGTGTTTGCTCCTTTCTGTGAGCATTGGGATCTGGGCTGACAAGGGTTACTTACCTCTCTCAGGTTCCAAGCAGTAGATTCAACCCACAATTCACATCCCAGCCTCAGATGGTTTCACATTTGTATGTTGTCATAAGTCCTTTCATCTGGTTTCTAGAGAGCAGCTGGTTGTGCCTGTGGAGAGCAACCCTTCAGAATAATTCCTGGCTTGCTGAGACTTTCTGAGGCTGACCCTCACGGTGCTTTGCTGTTAATGCACAACTTGGTTCTGGGGTTAGCACCCTGCAACACCAGCCCTGTGCTGTCTGCTGCAGACATCAATGCCCCACTATCTAATGGTCAATAGTAAGGGTTACTGCAAACAAAAATACTGCCTGGGTGAAGGATTGAAATGAATCTCTTCTCGACTGAAGGCTGTCTTTTATCTTAACGTTTCCACTGCCTTTATCTCATCAGTGAAGTTTCTCGGATCAGACCAAGGAGGCAGAAAATGGTTTGATTCCTGTTTACAGAAGAAGAAATGAAAAAGGCAAGGGGTTGAGTAACTTCCTAAGGCCGCTGAGCAAGGCTGTTGCTGAGCCAGAATGAACATGCACAGCAACACAGCTCTCAAACTCTATCAGTCCCTTGACTGCATGTGTAATCCCTATTCTATTCAGGAATCTCTATGCATGTTGTGAGCTTCAATGGCTACATTCCAAGACCATGACATGGGCCAAGAGCTATACAATACTAACCAGGAAAAAAATGCCTGGCTTTAGAGAGAACTGATAATCCAAAATAATGTGATAGTGTGGATGACTAAGGCACCATGTTTCATACTCATAGGAATAGAGTAAGTTTATGTATAATATAATCTGCAGGGGGAGATTCTATGCAGAACTTAAAAAGCCTTGAGCTCAGCTCAAATCACCAACTGAACTGACCAAGAACTGATGCAGCGTAGTGGTGCCCATTCAAGACTTCAGAACAAAGCTTTGTAAGGATATTGAAACATTTACTTACTCAGGTCATTCCAATGGAATCAGGAAAAGAAAGGCATTTTTTAAATGGAGGGTTAATATCATTAGTATATAAACACATGAAATGTATTTTAAAAGCAATAAAACACAAGAAATTAGAAAAGACACATGAACTATAATTTATAGAAGAAACACAAATGGTTAAAAAATTGAGAAGAGGCCTCTGGCCAGGGAGCTCAGTTGGTGAGAGCATTGTCCCAATAAGCCAAGGGTGTGGGTTCAGCCCCCAGTCAGGGCACATACAAGAAGCAACCAATGAATGTATAATTGAGTGGAACAACAAATCAGTGCTTTTCTCTCTCTCTCCCTTTCTCTCTGTCTCTAAAATCAATAAATAAGAATAAAAAAATGAGAAGATAAAAAACTCCAAATTAAAATAAGAAATCACTTTATTGTGATGAATTAATAAAGCTTAAAATTAACAAGATCCATTAAAACTATGGTAAGATATCACTACACACCTATCAGAATTGCTAAAGTAAAAAAATATTTAAATAGTTTAAAAAAATGCTGGCGAGGGTAAGAAGAAACTGAATCACTCACTCATACGTTGTCGATGAGAAGGTAAAGTGGTACAGCCACTCTGGAAAACAGCTGGGAAGTTTCTCATAAAAATAAATATGTAATTGCCGGATGACCCGGGAATCGCAGCGTCCCGGGCCTGTGTCCCAGAGCTCCAGCGCGGCAGCCTCCTTTCTCTGCCATGCCTTAGCTGTCCTCACTCTCACACCAGCTCCGGTCACCTGATGGCCCCCATCTCCCCAGCCACAGTGTCCTCCTGCTCCCTGCATCACTCCTACGACACAATGTTCTTCAGTGCTGTCTAATACGTAAGCCTCATTTCTTTCCCCAAACCTTCCTCCCCTGATTTCTCTTTTTGAAATTCCTTTCTGTTCAGCAGCATTTGTAAAGCAATGAGATGCCTTGTTTTATGTAATCTTACCCAGCCCCAATATATCAAACCCCTACACTATTCAAAACCACTTAAATCGTGCTCTCTGGAGCTCTTTTTCCTTTTTTAAAAGTATAAAAATTTTCAGGAAGGATTCAGAGAATAATTTAACAAAGACCCTCATACCCACCACTAAGAATCAATAAATATTTGTACTTTGGCATGACATTTATTTATATATTCACTAAGCAAAATACCAGTGATGTCTCCTTTCAGAGTTTTAGATATTAGCACGAGTCTTTAAGGCACTGGTGCAGTGTGCATAACCATCAGTAGCTTATAAAGATTTTCAATGTTCCTCACCCTCACCAGTCCTTGGTTATGTCACACACTGGTTTTATGCACAATTGATTAAAGTTATTGATGGTTCATTAATGTTTTAACTTGCATTTTCTAAATTGTTTTTAAAGAAGTCTTTATTGATTTTAGGGAGAGAAGAAAGGAGAGGGGGAGGAGAGAGACAGAGAGAGAGAGAAAGAAACATCAATGTGAGAGAGAAACATCAGTTGGCTACTTCCCAGGCTCATCCTGGCCCAGGACCGAACCCGCAACCTGGGCATGTGCCCTGACCCTGAATCGAACCATTGACCTTTCAGGTGCACGGGACAAGCTCAACCAATTGCACCACACTGACCAGGGCACATTCCCTAAATTTTCAGTGAGGTGGAATATTCTTTTCATGTTTATTAGTTATTTAAATTTATATTCCTATAAATTACACGTTCAAATAGTTTTCCTCTTTATTTTGCATGTAATTGTTTTATTATTTATTTTAAATGAGTTTTTCTGTGTCCTCTTTACTAATTCTTAGAGACATACCTACTATTAATATTTTTTATTTCTAAAGTACCAATAAGAAAGACACACTAAGTTTTAAAAGTGCCAAAAGACTTAAATATGTAT
Source organism: Miniopterus schreibersii (assembly GCF_964146895.1). Taxonomy (NCBI): domain Eukaryota; kingdom Metazoa; phylum Chordata; class Mammalia; order Chiroptera; family Miniopteridae; genus Miniopterus; species Miniopterus schreibersii. The sequence goes on from NC_138110.1 coordinate 70,307,742, forward strand.
GTCAAAAAGAACATATATGAATGGCTAATAGGAGCTTTAAAGGATGTTTTTAAATTACTAGTTATCATGAAAACTTAAATTAAAACACATTGAGGTGTAACTATAAAACCATGAAGATGTCCAAAATTAAAAAGACCATCAATATCAGATGTTGGAATAGATTAAGAATCACAGAAATTCTGATAAATTGCTAATCAGAATGCAAATCGGTAAAACTACTTTGGAAAATAATCTGACGGTTTTTAAGAAAGTTAAACACACACCCACTCTATGACCCAGCAACTCCATTCCTAGATTTATACCCGAGAAAAACGAGGCCCTGTGTCTATCTAAGCCCCATATGCAAATAAATGTGCAGGACAGCAGGGTTATAACAGCCCGAACTGGAAACAACCCAAATGTCCATCAGTGGGAAATGTATAAACAAACTCTGGCTTATTTATATAATAAAGTATAATCAATAATACAAAAGAATCACTTGCTGACAGATGTTTTTATGAATCTCAAAAACATTATGTTGAATAAAAACAGCCAGGCACAAAGGAGCACACGCCATACGCTTCTGTTAAAAGTTCAAGAATTGTCAGGAGAGTGGGACACTGGGTGTGGGGAGCATAGGGAACCGGGGGGAACTTTCGGGGCTGCTGGAAGTGTTCTCTGTCTTGACCTGGGTGGTGGTCACCAGATTGCACACATAGGTAAAATCCCCGTAACTGTATGCTTAAGATTGATGTGTTTTGCTATATGTGAATTACTCATTGATAAAACAAATGTACAGAAATTAATTAAAATGTCTGAAGCACTCTTTATTAGAATGTGAGTTGTGGAGAAAGAGAATTTCTTTGTGAGGGGAAGTAAGTGGTAACTTGCTTTCATATAAGAGAGAAATATGTGTTTGATAATGACTGCTGGCATTTTGAAGATAATCACTATAGGAATTAGAAACTACACTTTCATGTCAAAAGAAACAAGGTGAAAAGAAAAGAAAGCAAAATAAAATAAATGAAAATGTAAAGGAAGTTGCACAGAATAAAATCAATACTTTAGTTATCCTGGGTAAGAACAGGCTGAATTCTCCTATGAAAAACAGAAATGATTAAAATTAATTTATAAAATACAGTCTTACATTATTTGCAGGATATAAAATATGGGGGCAGAAACATTATTAGAAACTAAAAAAAGAGATCAAGAGATCAAAGGGGACAAAAGGAGACAGGGTACATTGTGCAGAAGAAACGATTTATGACGAAAACACCAGTCTGCTTGTATTTAATAAAGAACAAAGAAGATTACATACATATATACATATAGATGTGTGCATATGTTCTATGTAAGTTACTGCCTTTCAATTTTCATATATTTAAAAAGTAACTGTTTTAAAATACATGAAAATTGAAAGGCATTAACTGACAATAAATGATGCTATAAGCTTATTTAATTGTCTTTTTTCATAAAATTTCTGACAACACTTAGTGGTTTGATTTATAATAAATGAAGCCAAAATATTTTTTTTTAGGCTGAAATTATTTTGTTTAAAAATTACATTGTTATTTCACAGGCAAGTCTATCAAATTATTTTGCAAAAATGACTAAGATTATTTTGCAAAAATTCTAAAGGTGAATTATGATAGCGAATAACTATTGGCACAGAATGACCTGTAGGAAAAATTGTCTGGCTTTCTCCCACAGGTATCTGAAAAAGAATGGGAGATATTTCCTCCCTGCGTCCTGCTCACCACACCCCCTCAGCCCAGGCACCAGACACATGCACCATACAGAGAGCCCGTGGGACTCGGGCCCTGGAAGTAGCTAGGAAGACTTTGTGGCCTAATGTATGCATTTCTCTGGCTCCAGAGGAGAATTAACAGTTTCTGTTTTAAAAACTTGGGCTCTTATGGGTTCTAGAAGTAGTTTGTCCTAGAGGATGAATGACTCCACGGTAAGGACAGAAAAGGCTGGGGCTGGCATCCTGGTGGGAAATTATATCCAGTCCTGCACACTGCTCTGTGAAGTGGCAGAACTCCTAGGACTGCCAAGAACATGCCTGGACCAAGATCACGAAGCTTCAAGTTCTGGGAGGCAGAACCGAGGAGTCTCTTTTGGACAAGGCTCTATGCAAAAGGGCTTGGATCCAGATCCTCTCCTTGTCATCATCATTGTCCATACTGCGATGGGGACCACCATGTAGGCAGTAAAGTGTAGTCAAAGGAGCAATAGGAAATACGGCAAACCTCACCAACTGCAGCTTGGAGTCAGGCAAAATTTAATTTAGAAAAAAAGAGATAGTTCTTTTGCTACAATGTGTAGGAGTAAATTCATACTCCCTACATTATGGTTTTTTATTATTTTTTATTTGCAAGTTACTGTGTGAGCATTTTGGGGGGACATGTTTGCTTTTATAGACTGTTTCCAGTGTTATTGGCACCAGCTCAAGAGTCCAATTGGCACTAATAGAACATGATTTGTAGTTTCATCTTTTTTTAAAAAATTATATATTTATTGATTTCAGAGAGGAAAGGAGAGGGAGAGAGAAACATCAAGATGAGAGACTCATTGATCAGCTGCCTCCTGCACCACCCCCCCACTGGGGATCAAGCCCACAACCCGGGCATGTGCCCTGACCGGGAATCGAACCTCGATTTCCTGGATCCTAGGTCGATGCTCAACTGCTGAGCCATGCCCGGCTGGGCTGCAGTTTCATCTTGAGCATTTTTGGTCTTGTCACTTGCATCATAAAATTTTCATATGAAATATTCTGTTTTTAATCAGTGATTCATTTCTGGATTAAATAATTGCTTTATCCCACTAAAAAATGCATTAAAATAAAATTAGATAAGAAATATATTAAATATGTAATTAACACAGACTTTTGCATAATTTATTTCTACTGCGATGGAGTATAGTATACATTATCTCGTTTTTGCACAGCCAATTGGGATTTCACAACAGGGAGGTATGCTAGACCGATATGCCTGGGTCTTACTGGTATTTAATAGAGCATGGTATACTTTTTCTGTAGATTTGAACTTGCTTGTACAGTTTGAAGTAGAAGGACAGGCACACACCCGAAGTCACAAGAGGGGAGTGCAGAACAGCAACCTTCAGATCCACAGCACATTTACACCAAGTCCAAATACATGGGGAGCCTTTGCAAACACAAGATACATTTCAATTAAACTGAGACAGCAGGAGGGCTTTCATTTAGAGTTACACAGAAATGAGTTACCCAGAAGAATAAATTAAAGCATCAGTAATTCTCAGTATATTTAGTGTATTTTAATATATGTTTTTTAAACCATTTTCAAAGGAATTCAAAATATATATTTTTTTGCTTTTTAAAAAAATATATATTTTATTTCATTTGTAATCACATGAATACTAAAGAGGAATTCAAAATATTTATAAAGGAAATTTTGAAATAGAATATCAGGAAGCCCCCAAATACCTCTAGAGAATTCTAAGATGTCTAGAGAAGTAAGTTGAAAACTAACTGTCTAGAGAACCCTTCTAATTCTCTGACCTTTGAACCTATGATTTAATTGAATAATGGCTATTCATATTTTTATTCAGGGCCTCATAAAATAGTAGTTCATGGTTGGCCTGCTCCAAACTCAAGTAACACACAGAGCAGAAGTCATGAAAAAACACACAGAGCAGAAATCCATGAGGAGTCAGACCTCCTCCTTTGCGGCTGAGTGTAGACAAGAACATTTCAGGGAACATATCGAGCTGGTGGAACTGGATGAACCCCCATGGATTCTCTTAAACACACTTTATGCATATTCACAATGAGGGAATAGGGCTTATTCATTTAGTATTTTCAAGTGATTATTTTCCTCATAAAAATTACCCTTTGTGCTTTTCTGAATTATAAAGAAAGTGAATATTTTTGATCAATATTTTACATTTCAGAGTGTAATCACTCATTTCACATAGACCTTGCTTGGCAGTGCGTTTGAAGGCAAAATTCCCAAAGAGAAAGTGAAAAGTATCTCAGGAGCACATGATTTTCTTTCTTAAAACAGCTTTATTGAGTTATGGTTGACATATAATAAACTGCACATATTGAAATTTGATGTTTTGACATATGTATAAATCTATGAAACCATTACAGCATCAGGGTAATGAAAACATCCATCATCTCCAAAAGTTTTGTCATGTCTCTTGGTGATTCCCCTTTCCCACCCTTCCTTTTTGGATATTGATTTTGCATTCTGAAACTTTAATAAGCCTACTTATTAGTTCTGGTTGCTTTTAAAAAGATTTCATCACATTCTCTAAAGGCAATGTTGAGTAAAAATGATGAGGGCATACATACTTTCCTTTTTCAGATTTAAGGGGGAAAGGATTTAGTGTTTAAATATTAAGTATGATGTTAGCTGTAGGATTTTGATAACTGCACTTTTCTAGGTTAAGGAAGTTCCCTTCTATTCTTATGTCATTGGGAATTTTTAGCAGGAATGGATAATGGATTTTGTCAACTATTTCCTTTTGCACCTATTAAGTTGACCTTATGTTGGTTTTTTTTTTTTTTTTTAACTTAGTTTTCTAATATGGTGACATAAATTTATTTTTCAATATCAAACCAACCTTGCATGTCTGAGATCAACCTTACTTGGTCATGACGTATTATCCTTTTTGCATATTCACTTCATCCTTATTTTTGTTTCTCTATATGTAAATAACATATCATTTTTCTGGCTGCCTTTAACGGTATCTTTTTATCACAACAATAAATTTGGCAAAAATGACACTGAGGCCAGTGCTGCATCTAGGCCTCAAGAAGCCTTGCACAATTCTCTCTCCAGGAACCCTGCAGAGGGAGAGGTCTGAATGGACTTGTTGGAAGATTAGAAAGATCAGAGACCATGTTAAACAAAGATCAGCCATCAAGTTGAGGCTTCCTAGTTCATGGAGTCCTCAGCTAGACTCCAGCTAGCATGGGTCAGCTCAACCACGGTCAGCCAGTCCTTGCCAAGCCAGCAGAAATATGCAATTGGCCCATAGAATTATGAGCTAATTGACATTTATTTCAAGATATCATGCTTTGGGGGAATTCATTAAGCAACAATAGCTAAGTGATACAGTATATATTTACAAATATATACGTACATGTGGTGGAGTTCAATCAACATTAACCATCATTAAACATGTCTGGCCAGGTAACTGGTAAAGCATAGCCACACTAGTACTTTTAGTTAAATTTTAAATATTTATAGAGTGGTTAAGCTTTACCACTTTGAGTAAAATTTCAAGTGCTTCTCCTAACACAAACAAATGCCCTTTTAAAGTGATGGGTAGAGATTCGGACCATGATTTATCACTATTCACACTGTAAGTGCGCTTTTCTTAAAAATAAATTGGATATCTGAGGATATTGATATTTAAAATTCCTCATTTTTCATAAAGATTTGCTATTAAATTTCTGCCTTCCAACTGCTTTTTTTTTTTTTTCTTTTAAAAGACTGCAATCAGGTTTTGTTTTAAATATTTCATTTTAAGAAGATATAAAGTTTAATTTGTACACATTACTCAGAAACATCACTGTTAAGAAGATGCAGTAGTTCAAGGACAAAATTGGGAAACTCTTGGCAAAAACATGAAATCACTGGTCTAATGATATGTGTTGGACTGTGAACTGGAGTCCTGATATCTTCCAACCATGAGCAGTCTTTGCAAGGAGAAAGTCCCTGGCAACAACTAATAATAAGCCCTGTTACCACACCTGGTAAGCTGGTGGGTTTTCTGCAAAAAAGTTGGTTCACTGAACTGTTTCACTGAACAAAACAATTGGAGGTGAGATAAAACATTTTTTTATAAAACTGTGCCTGATCAATTAACCTAGTTCTTTTAGAAAATAAAGGGCAAGAAAGAATTTGGTAATAGGAGTTACTTGAAGTTTTAAAAAAATCTCTAAAAGAATAATTGTTACCCTGCAGCTGGTACTGCATGGGAAGGGCACAAGGGAGCTTTTGTAGAGCAGGTAATGTTGTAGATCTTCACTGGGGTGTGTTTAAAAGGTGCATGCTTATGTACAAATTAATTGAGATTTCAGATCCATGGACTTTATGCCTGTTTGTCTCAAAAATATTTTTTGAAAGAAGAGTGAGTGTTGTTTCAAAGAGAATAGGGTGTGTTTATCTTGGAAAGGTATTTGAATGTTCACCAGGCACCTATCACACTTTATATATATTTTTTAAACTGTCATTTAGAAAGATAAGTCAAACAGTTTTCATGTTTTTAATTAGTAAGGATACCAAAATAAGCAAAAGCCTTTAAAAGTGGGAAAATATGTTTTTAGGAACAAATGGAAGAAATAACAATATATACATTAAATGGTAAAATTCTGACTTTTATCTTTAGGTAGAACCAGTAAGTATATAACAGCTAAATCATGAGTAAATTCATTCTCATAGGGAATCTTTAAGGAGAACTTGAGATTCAGGAATTATTGCTTAATGTTTGAGGTTGACATCATATGGGACAGTTATATTTTCCAACTAAATATTCCCTATTGCCATGATCAGAGAAAGTCTCTTATAGCCAGGCCAGCAAACTATGCCCTATGACCAAGTCTGAGATCCCACTTGTATATTCCCCTCAAATTCGTAAGTTGAAGCCTAGCCACAAAAGTATTAAGAGTTGGGGCTTTGGGAGGTGAGTAGGTAATGAGGGCAGAGTTCTCATGAATGGTATTAGTGCCCTCATAAAAGAAGCCCCAGACAGGCCCCTTATCCCTTCTACCATCTGAGGACACAGCGAGAGGTGCCAGCTATGACTGAGGAGAAAGCCCCCACCAGAATGCAACCATGCTGGCACCTTGATCTCAGACCTCCAGCCTCCAGAGCTGTAAGAAATAAATGTTTGTTGTTTACAGGCAGTATTTTGTTATAGCATCCTGAACAGACACCACTTATTTTTTTAAATAACGTTTTCTAGGAACAGCTACATGCCATTCATTTAGGAATGTCTTTGGTGACTTTCACACTACAAGAGCCATGTGAGTGGCTGTGACAGAGACCGCATGGCCTACAAAGCTTAAAATAGTTACTATCTGATCCTTTGTTGGAAAAGTTTGCTGATCCTTGTTCTACAAGAAGAACCACCCATAATTAGCACCCTCTATAATTCTCATCGCGTGTCCTTAATAAGATGCAGTGTATTATGCTCACCCCATGATGTAGGCACCTATGGGGAGGAGCAGGCTCACAAATAAGCTTCTATTTATTTCTTACAGCACTTCTGAGATATAAATGTCAGCTTCCTCTCTTAGCAGATTAAGCAAATGCATATTAGAGAAGGCAAATAATCAGTAATTTTCCTACACTCTCATGTGTAAGAAGTGGCTAAGTCTAAACTTGAGCTCACATCTGTTTCACCCAACCTCTTTCCAATACAACACGGAGCTTCCAACTCAGATTCGCAGAGTATAAAACCTTAGATCTAGAGTGAGCTGAGTATGGAACTTCTAAGTGCTAATAGCAGGTCATATGCAATAAAGTGCAACAGGTAGGACTGTGAAGCCAAGAGCTGAGGAAATACAGCAGAGGTGAGCTATTTCGGAGTCTCTTGTCAGAGCCATTGGGGTTGGGTTTCTCCTGAAGGGGATCGATGTTTTCATAATCAATTACCCTGGTAATGAGTCACCCATGTAAAGCCTTTGCTCACTCATTCCACAGTGTATAAAATCTATAAGAAATAAGATCAAAGTATCCTTTAGTCACAAATTCCTGGAAAGATTAACCCAGGACTGGGCCTTTTGTTCTTGCCATGTGTACTGGTTCTTTTCTACGTGCAATTAGATCATTTTGTTTTGAGTAACATTCCTTTGATCTTCTCTTCCTCTGACGTAAGGGTTGGGGCAGCTTGAGTGATGTTGGGGAGCGTGGACTCATGGAGGGAATGGAATGAGGGTCAAGGGTCATTTCCAACAATGCCAACCCCTGCAAGGGCAGCCAAACCTTTGGGAAGCTCCCAGGCCTTCTGGTCTCTCACAGAAGTTGGCTTTTGGTTTCCTTCTCAGGTGCCAGATAGAGGAAGGTCAACGAGATGCCGGTGCCCCAGCTCAGGTGCTTGCACACGGCTGAGCCAGAGGAACTCCTGTCAGTGCCTACACAGAACCTTCTTTTATTGTTTTCTAAATAAAAACAAAACAACACCTAAGTTTTTACTCTATTTTGAAGCAATCTAACTTGGTCCTGACCACACTAATTCAGGGTCCAATTAAATAATTTCAGTTCACGAGAAAGCACCCAGCCCCTTATTCAGAGTGGGTTGAATTCTGCCCTTGAAACAGAAGGGGTTAGTATTGGGGAAGGAATAAAAATGAAAGGAGGCAGATTGCATTGATTTCCTAGGACCTTTATAACAAATTACCATAACCTTGGTGGCTTAAAATATCAACAACATATTCTTTCACAGTTCTGGAGGCCGGTTGTATGAGATCAAGGTGTTGGCGGGGCTGTCTCCCCTCCGAGGTTCTAAGAGAGATTTCATTCCTTGCCTTTCTCAGCTTCTGGTGGTGTTGCCATTTCTTCTTTTGAGGCCACATGATTTTAATCTCTGCCTCTGTGGTCATAATGCCTCATCTTTTGTGTGTCTTCTCTGTATGTGTGTTCCAAAACTCTCTCTACCTCTCTCTTATAAGTTTGCATGTGATTATATTTAGGGTCCACCCAGATAATGTAGGATGAGTTCCCCTCTCAAATCCTTAGTATAACCCCATCTTCTGCAATATGATCACAGGTTCCAGGGAATTAGGACATAGACATGTTTTTGGGACATAACATAATTTAGTCCATTAGACAAATTTTAAAGAAGGGTATCTTCTTTAAAATCTTTCCCTTTCTCTCACCTCACACCTGTCAGAATAGCTATCACCAATAAATCAACAAATAACAAGTGTTGGTGAGGATTTGGAGAAAAGGGAATCCTAGTGCAATGTTGGTGGAGATACAGATTGGTACAGCCACTATGGGAGACAGTATGGAGGGTTTACCCAAAAATTTAAAATGGAGCTGCCTTATGACCCAGTGATTCTACTCCTGAAGATTTATCCAAAGAAACCCAAAACACTAATGAGAACGGATATATGCACCCCTATGTTCATTGCAGCATTATTTACAATAACTAAGATATGGAAGCAGCCCAAGTGCCCATCAGCAGACGAGTGGATAAAAAAGCTGTGATATATGTATACAATTGACTATTACTCAGCCATAGAAAAGAATGAAAACCTACCATTTGCTACAGCATGGGTGGACCTAGAGAGTATTATGCTAAGTGAGATAAGTCAGGCAAAAAAAGACAAATACCATATGATTTCACTCATATGTGGAATCTAAAGAACAAAATAAATGAACAAACAAAATAGACTTATAGATAAAGAGAAGAGACTAATAGTTGCCAAAGGGGAGGGGAATTAGGGAACTGGATGAAAAAGGTGAAGGAAGAGATAAAGAAATATAAGCTGGTAGTTACAAAATTGTCACAAGGATGTAAAGTACAGCATAAGGAATATAATCAATAATATTGTAATAACTATGTATGGCGCCAGGTGGGTACTAGAAATATTGGGAGGAACATTTTATAAAGTATACAGCTGTCTAACTACTATGCTATGGACCTTAAACTAAAAACAATAGTGAATGTAAACATTAATTGAATAATAAAATTAAGAAAAAGAATCTTCCTCTCTCTAGAAATCAAATTTTGTTCGTCTGTGTCTCTAGAACTCAGAGAAGCCTGAAATGGACCTGGTGAGTCTAGACTATGATAAGCCTGTGGCCGGCCAAGCTGAGACTTTAGATGCAGCTGTGCTTGAGTTGTTGCCATCAGTGAGTCTGTGGTCATGCTCCTCTCCCATTATCTCCAAACAACAGGGATGCCTTGTTAAAAGTTACAGCCTGGCCTCTGGTATTCCGAGGAATCAGGATTGGGCCTGTGTCCACGTTTAGACAAAAGAGATGTGGGGATTACTGTGTCTCCTGTGTCAAGAGGTACTCTAAGCCAGCTGAGATGGCTATTAGAGTGAGTATGAGGGTCATTCTTATGAGGAGTTGTGGGAAAAGAGAAAACTGCTAAGTGGCTAAGTGAGGGAGGCAGGGTGCAGGGACATGAGGCCTTGAGTGTACATGAGGCATTGTCATGGAAAATTCCAAAAAGTAGGTAGGCATCATTTTGTGGTGGGAGTAGAGTGTAGTCACTTCTCAAAAACTTCCCAGCAGACTGATGGACTCAGTCATGAAAATCCTCATGGCCATATTCATGGGCCATTGAGTTATGGTTCATAAACTAAGCATAAGCTATATTGCTATTTGCAGATGGAGTGATGATTTCCTATACAAGGGAAATTTTACCTTTGATTTACTTCAACTAAAATATGTTGAATACATCAAAGTATTAATTCTATTACCAGAGAATGGAAGCTTATGATTTGAAATAATGTAGCTTAATTTCTCATTTATCTGCATGATTCTATTATGTGTCACTGGAGCAACTCTGCACATTCTATTTCCTTAGCAGAAAAGAAAATATGTAATTTCACAATTGAGAGCAGTAGGCTCAGAGAACATAGCCACATCACGCTGCCTATTAATCCAGACCCACTGCAGGGCTGTCAAATGCAAAAATTGAATGGTAATGCGACAAGGAAATTGAAACAGGAAGAAGCCAAACTCCTTTTGAAAAATTTAAGACAGATGAAAAGGCAATTTGAATATAAAATTGACTCTGGCAAATAATTTGGCAAGTTGTATTGGTTTCTTCTAGGCATTGAGTTTATAGGCAGACGATATGCAATAGGCACGAAATGGATAGGAAGTGAATGTAGAGAAGAAGGTAATGGGGTCCTTTGTTCAAATGTCACCATGATATTATTTTTCAGGTTTATATGTCATAATGGAAGACATAGTGAGGCAAGCTGGCAACAGGATATGTCAATATTTTTCCTCTCCAAAATGTCACCAGCAGTTAGAAGGCAGCATTTTCAGTCACAGATCTCACGAATACTATGTATGTTGTAAATAGAGGGAAATTTTAAAATACATTGCATATGGAAAATTTATGATGCTGAGTTAACTCAAGAGTAAAGGAATCCTAAAACTGGTGCTAATATTAGAAGTTGTCCAAATCGATGCGTGCCGTATTTTATAACTGTCCTGAGAATGTGATTTATAGTTGGACAGGTTGGTGATGGGGAACTGGATGGCATGTTCTGGATGTTGAAAATTATATTTTCATATCCACCCCTGGAGGCGTTCATGCAAACATCACCTACCAACCTGGGTGATAATTCAGACTAACAAGGAAAATGTTGGACAAAAGAATTAACATTTATTGTGTGCCAGGCATATGCTTAGAAATGTCAGATATGATAACTTACTTCTCGCAATATTAATAATTAGAGATAATTTCTGTATATTTTTATAGATCAAGATACAAGGAGAAGAGAGGTGAAAAACTTGAACAAGATCAGATAACTAATAAATACAGAGCCAGGATTTAAAGTTGAGTCTTTCTGACTTTATTGTTCTTTTATCCTTACCAGAGGATTTGTTTTTATTGATTTTTAGACAGAAGGGGAGGAAGAGAGAGAGAGAGAAACATGGATGTGAGAGAGAAACATCGATCGGTTGCCTCCCGCACTCACCCAGACGGGGGACAGAACCCACAACCTCGGTATGTGCCCTGACTAGAAATCGAACAGTAACCTTTTGGTGTATGGGACAATGCTCCATCCAACTGAGCCACCTGGCCAGGGTTATTGACTCTCTTAATAACATGATATTACCTCTGAAACCAATATTGTAGAACAATTACTAGTTGAGTAAGTGAAAAAAAATTTAATTTAAGGAGTTTTGTTCCTTACAAATAAACTTAAACTGCTCTCCTGCAAACCCCTCAATTGTTATAAACCTTTAAAACTTCCTTACCCTCAGCTGGCTGTTAGCTTATCACTCTGGCGACATTGCCAACCAGTTACATCACTGATGTCCATGTGTTTTTAATTAGTAACCCCACTAATAAAAATTTTATCATATATACTTATGTATGTATACTGCATATATACTTATATGTATAAATTAAATACATGTTCTGCTGCAATAAAGCATATTGTACATTAAAAAGCTCAAACAAAATAGAAATGTAAACACTGAGAAAGGATGGTATAAATATTTTAAGCCATTACTTAAGTAGTTTTATTTTCTGTTTTATTATGTATTGCTATTTTCATTATATATTGTTTTATTTATGAATAGTACACACATAAAATATTTCAGTAACAATGAGATGGAATATTCCTCATTATTTTTTAAAATCTTGCCTTAAAACTTACCATAACACACTTTAAAAATTTTAGCCTCAATTCAGTATGTAATTTTATTTATATAAATAAAATTTTGAATACTTTTTGAAGTATACCATACATTAAGAAAAATTAACATATCGTATATGTGTCCTTCAATGAATTATCACAAAGTGAACATGCCCAGGCCAAATCCCAGAACTTCCCACATCCCATAAGCTACTGTTTGATTCTTACAGTAACTACGCCCTCTGTCCTTCCCAAAGGTTATCTTCTAATAACACTTTCAACCTTTACAGAAAGGGTTAATGCAGCCTGTTCTCTTCAGTGAGTGGTTTCTTTTGTTCACATTTATGTTTGTCTGATTTATCCAGGTTGTTGCGAATAATGAGAGTTCATTTATTTTCATTGATAGGCAGTGCTTGCTTGTGTGGATATAATAGCTCAAATTATCTTAATATAAAAGCATTTGGCTTGCTCCAAATTTGGGGTATTAAAAATAATGTTGCTATAGTAATTTTTAACATATCTTTTGCTGCACACAAGTCTGCATTTCTACTGAGTTCTAGGAGCATAATTATAATAGCTGGGTCGTGTGGTAAATATATGTTTAATTTTATAAGAAACTGCCCAGGTTCGCCCTGGCCAGTGTGGTTCAGTTGGTTGAGCATCATCTGGGCGTTGAAAGGTTGCTGGTTGGACCCCAGCTCAGGGCACGTGCCAGGCTGCGTTTCAGTCCTGGTCGGGGTGTGTATGGGAGGCAACCAATTGTGTTTCTCTCTCACACCCATGTTTCTCTCTCTCTCCCCCTCTCCTTTCATCTCTCTCAAAAATCAATCAAAACATATTTAAAAAAAGAAACTGACAAAGTTTCCAAGTGGTTGTACCATTTTATGTTTCCACCAGCAAAGAGTGAGGGATCCAGCCATGCCACAGATGTACCCACATTTGATATTGTCATTCTAGATAATTATAGGCAGTCTGGTGGGTATGTGACAATAGGTATCCAGATATGGTTTTAATTTGTATTTCCACAATGAGTAATGGAGCTGTGTACTTTTTCATATGTTTGATGGTCCATCGGATAGTCTCTTTTCGTGAAATAACCATATAGGAATTTTGCCCACTTTTCTCATTGGATTATTTGCATTTTTCTTACTAATTTGTAAGAATGTTATATTCTTTTTATGTGCGTTCTTTGTAGATAGAAGTTATTTATTTTGCACATATCTTTACCTATACTCTGGCTTGCCTTTTCATTCTCTTAATTATGTGCTGTGATGAACAGAAGTTTCTAATTTTAATGAAGTCCCATTTTATCCATCTCTTTATTTGTGATAATTAAGTCCTACTTATTCATCTATTTCTTCACAGTTTGTGCATTTGCTTAGGAAATCTTTTCCTACCCCAGTCACATAAAGGCGTTTTCCTATATTATATCCCAGAAGCTTTATCGTTTACCATTTATATTTTGTTCTAGCATCATTAGATCAGCCTGGAACTGATTTTCTGTAGATGATACCAGGGGAAAGTTTGCATTTTTCTCTATGGACATTCAATTGACCCGGAACCACTAATTGAAAAACCATTCTTTATCTATGACTCTAGACTAGTGTCACTTTTGTCTGATGCCATGGTCTGTTTTGGACTCTATATTCTGTTCTATTGATCTGTGTATCTGTCCTTCAAACAGTCCTTCTGATTTATTTACTAGGATTTGTCTTGATAACAGGTAGCATAGGTTGTCACACCCCGGAGTTGGACCTTCCAGACTGTCGGCCCCTCGTGTCCTTGCCCACTTGCCCCTAGTCACGTATCAATTTTAGTGTCAGCTTGTCAATTTCTACCAATGACATGGCAGCCTTAACAGGGATTTCATTGGGTTTATAGATTAATTTTAGGAGTATTAACATCTAAAATATGCTGAATCTTTCAATATATAAAATAATAAATCTCCATTTTAAAAGAATTTCTTTAGTTTCTTTAGATTTTTTTCTCTTTGACGTTTTTAAAATCTTTCATTTGATTATTTCTAATCCTTATTGAGGAGTGAGGATATTTATTCCATTTATTTTTTTACAGAGAGTGGAAGGGGGAGTGGGGAGAGAGAGATAAGAGAAAGAGAGAGAGAAACATCGACGTGAGAGACGCATCCACGGTTGCCTCCCGCACGCACCCTGACCAGGGCCAGGGATCCACCCTGCAACCCAGGCACGTGCCCTTGACCGGGAATCGAACCCGGGACTCTCCAGTTTGCAGGCTGGCGCTCTAACCACTGAGCAACTCTGGCCAAGGCCTTCATTCGATTTTCAATTGCTGTCTGATATTTTATGGTATTATAAAATATACCCTTTTTCCGTGGATTAAATTTCAGCATTTATTAGCACTTGGGTAAAAATACCTGTGTTTTGCAATAGCAACAACAAAAAAGTGTACACTACTTAAATGAAACCTTAAATAAAACCTTAAATAAAACGATCAAGGAGCGTGAACAGTGTTCACAGCAATTTTACAATGTCCTCCGTCATAGACAGAAATCTAACCTGGCAGGAATATGCAAGATTTCAAAACCTAAGGGAAAGATATCAATGAAAAACAAAGCATTTTCTGTTTCTCGATAGACTGTAGAATTAAAAAGATTCTCTAAATTGACCCTGTATCCAGTGACCTTATTATTTTTATTAATGAATGCAAAATTTTTATTTTAGGTTTCCTACATACACAACCATTTCCTCTCCAAACAATGACACTTTTTTTTTCTTTCTTTCACATTCTTTCACCTTTTATTTTTTTACTCTTCTTTACGACACTGGCCTGGCCTCCAGAACAATAATGATTGGAAGTTATAGAAGTGGGTATTTTTGTCTCCTCCCCAATACCATAGGGGAAGCTTGTTACATGCCATTAATTGGACTAAGAAAGTTCCCATCTATTCCTACGTGGCTATGAGTTTTTATTGGGAATATTGAGTTTTATCAAATGCTTTGTCCTTAATTCTCTCCATGAGGTGAATGATATTGACTGAGCTTTGAAAGTGTACTATCCATGCATCCTCGGAACCACCTCTACTTTGTCATGATGTTTTATTGCTCTATTTATATTTTGCTCGGTTTTGGTTGTTAATATTTTGTTTAGGTTTGCATCAGTGTTCATGAGGGAAAGTGGCCTATAATATTTCTTTTTTATAATGTCCTCATTAGGTTTTGGTATTAAGTTTATGCTGACTGCATTAAAAGGAGCCAGGTGAATTAAAGACGTAAGTGTAAGATGCAAAACCATAAAACTCCTAGAAAAGAAAAAAAAAACATAGGCAGTAAAATCTCTGACGTTTCTCTTAGCAGTATTTTTTGGATATGTCTCCTCAGGCAAGGGAAGCTAAAGGAAAAAGATAAACAAATGGGACTACATCAAACTAAAAAGTTTTTGCACAGCAAGGGAAACTATCAACAAAACAAAACAACAACCTACTAAATGGGAGAAAATATTCACCAGTGATACATCCAATAAGGAGTTAATATCCAAAATTTATATAGAACTTATACAACTCAACACCCAAAACAACCTAATTAAAAAATAGGCAAATGACCTGAATAGACACTTCTCTGAAGAGGACATACAGATGGCCTATCGACATATGAAAAGGTGCTCGACGTCACTAATCATCCAAAAGACGCAAATTAAAACTATGACAAAATATCACCTCACACCTGTCAGAATGGCACCATCAACAAATCAACAAGTGCTGGCGAGGGTGGGGAGAAAGGGGACCCTTGTGCACAACTGATGGGCGTGCAGACTGGTGCAGCCACTGTGGAAAGCTGTATAGAGTTTCCTCAAAAAATTAAAAATGGAGCTGCCTTATGACACAGCGGTTCCACTTCTGGGAATATATTCAAAGAAACTCGAAACACTAATTTGAAAGAATAGAGGCACCCTGTGTTTATTGCAGCATTATTTACAGTAGCTGAGATATGGAAGGAACTCAAATGCCCATTAATAGACGAATGGATAAAAAAGTGGTGGTATTTATATACAATGAAATATGACTCGGCCATAAAAAATAAATAAATCCTATCATTTGCGACAGCATGGATGGACTAGAGGGTCTTATGCTAAGTGAGTAAGCCGGACAGAGAAAGACAAATACCATATGATTTTACTTACAAGGGGGAATCTGAAGAACAAAATAAATGAGCAAACAAAGCAGAAACAGACTCGCAGGTACTGAGAACAGACTGATGGTTGCCAGAGGGGAGGGGGATCTGGAACTGGGTGAAAAAGGTAAAGAAATAAAAAAGTACAAATTGGTAGTTCCAGAACAGTCACAGGAATGTAAAGGAAAGCATAAGGAATATAGTCAATAATATTGTAATAGCTATGTGTGGTGCTGGGTGGGTACTGGAAATATTGGGGGAAATACTTTGTGAAGTATATAATTTCCTAACCACTATGCTGTACACCGGAAACTAAATACAAAAAGTTTCAGCTGAATTCTACTCTGAGTATGTGTGATTTCGATCCCATAAGCTTGTTTAGATTTGCTTTATAGCCACGCATATGTTCCATTTTGGTGAACGTTATACTACTTGAAATAGTATTAATTAAGATGTTGATGGGCACAGTATTCTAAACAGGCCAATTAAGTCCGATTTATTAATCATGCTGTTTATATTTTCTATGTTATTACTAATTTTTTGTCTGCTTGTTCTGATAGTTATTAAAATCTCATCATGAATATGTATTAGTCTGTTTTCTCTTTCTTATGTCAAATTTCACTTTACATATTTTGAAGCTGTATTATTAGGTATCTGGCAGCCTCGCATTCAGTGCGAAGTTTTGCTAGCATTATAAAGTTTCACCTCTTTCAGAGGATGTAACCCATAAACCAGCGCAGCGAGGAGCGTAGTAACAGCCGCATCATAAGGAGTGTTTATAACAAACGGGACAACAGGCCAGCCTCTCTGCCTGCGGATCGCCCACTTTCCCCTCAGGAGCTCAATGTGAGCCTCTGTCATCTGGACCAAGCAAAGACTCCAGCTTCGATTTGTATTTTAACTTAGAATTTAGTATTTGGAATTTTATGTTTTCCTGTTTTAAAATTTCAGATGATTATTTAAAGATCTTCTCTAATCCTAACCTTGGTTGTGTCTTAAAGGTTTTTGGGTTTTTTTGGACTCATCTTAATATAATTATACCAGACTTCTTTGAGTTAATAACTTTCTTATGTATTTCCCCCCATATCCTTGTTGTGTAAAAGGGGGCGGGCTATTAAAGAATATGAAAGATATAGTAAAACCTTTATGCAGGAAATAGACCCTGGCTACAGCGGAAAATAACCCAGGAACAGAAAACGATTGGGATGTGAGGGTGCCCCTCGCCCTGGGCTTGTATTCCTCCACCTCTCCTTTGCTCTGCCTGCCGCCTCTGTGATTCTCTCAACTTCCCCTTTCTGTTTAGAGCCCAGCATGGCTTCCAGGCCCATCTCTCTCATCAGCTGGCTCAGGCTTTCTGTATCAACTTTTTAGTGTCCTCTACTGACGTAGCATATTTTATTTAATCCAGGGGTAAGATATTAGCTTTCTGGGCAAATAATGAGAAACATCTCTAGTGCAACACGTGGACGATGATCTGAGTAGAGGCCGATAGGCGGAGGAGTTGACGACAGTCTCGCAGGAAGCAATAACAAATGTCTTGTCAGCTGCCAGTGATTGCTGGATCTGCAACTCCTCTTTGCAAAAGGGTATAACACAAAGATAAATCTGGTTCATAATTTCAAAATATCTCTTTTAATGAAATGTTTACTAACATTTATAAATTACAAGGTATTGCATACAAATCCCAAATCCCAATTCCTCTTGAAAAAATCACAAGTCCCAAGAGCAGGAGATCAACATTCCTACATAGAAACATATGCTTATTAAAGCTGTGTTTCCCCTTTTCAGATCTGGCCTTCAATCTGCACATTGCCACCTGGACCAATTCTTTCGTAAAGCTGACCTGAGTGCTTTTGACTTTGAGATCCTTGAAAAAAATCTGACAGTAAACTCTCATTGCTTTGATGACTAGCACTTGATCTGAATTGCCTTCGTATCACAGCATGCTGCGGAACATCCAGACCACATTTGGTGACCAGATCGATGCCACTGATAGTTAAAGCTTAAAAAAATTATCAGCATATTCACCAAACTTGTTAGTAACAAAATTTTTAAAATTTTAATTAATGCCTAAAATCCACAGGAGCCACAAACACCTCAATTTATCCAATAATTTCTTCTTAAATCAAACTTTTGGAAAAATAATTACAGGTGCTAACAAGTAGCAAAACTGACTGTGAATAGAATTGGCTTTTTTGGTTTGGTAAAAGAAGGTAATTGGCAGAAAATGACAAACAGATTAGATGCGGAAAGAAAGCTGGGAGCAGGAAGAACCTCTCACGGGGAAGCAAAGACACGGGGATCTCTGAGAATCGATTTCATTACAAATCCCAGCAATTGCTCAGAAAAGTTTCCAGGGACAAGCAGTTAAAGCAGGTCACACATATAAAAAGGAAGGGCTTTGTTTAGCAAAATAGGAAGTTTTGGAAATAATAGAGATTTTTATGGGCTAGTATCTTGCTAATCAATGAACACCTCACAGTTTAAGGCTTTTTAAGCCCTTGAACTGGTTAATGCAGAATCCATTGAAAACCGCTGGGACTCTCATAGGCCATCCACAGAGATGCCGGAGTCCCACAACTCAGCCAGACGCAAATAAGCAAGACGTCTGTGTTCCAAAGTTTGACTTTCACTCTCTGTGTCGGATGAAGCTGAGAGCAGATGCTCCTTCAGAAGAGGCTGACCTCAGAAGATCCTGGCACATCCCCAGTCTGGGAAGGACTAACTGGATTTATAGACACTGATAGGAAAGGGCCACTCAGCACCTGGTGATAACACCGCATTCAATCAAGGGAAATTAAATTCTAACAGGATTAAGGGAGTCAGCAGTTAATACATAGGAGTAAGATTTCCCTCAAGCCGACATGCACATTGAAAGCCTATCTTCTTTGGGAGAAACTGCTAAGAACATGACACAATGCATTAAGGAAGGAAGGAGCTTAAAATATGTGCAGAAATCCTAGCTTTTCATTTTGGTATGGCAACGCAGATTAGGTCTGAATCTCCTGAGATTTATTGCCCCGTATGCTAGCAATGAATGCAAAAAACATGCATTAAAGTAACACTGCGGAACCAACCCAAATAAACTGAAATTACATATCAGGTTTGTAGTGTGGCTATCACACATGCCCCGGGCCCCCGCCCACACACACATACACAAAAGGAATGTACCAAAAATATAAAATATGAAAAGCATGAATATATTTCATTATCCCAAGTCAAGTTTCTTTAATACTTTGTCGCTGTGCCTCAGAAATCTAGCTGTTTCCTATCAATGTTTCTGCACTTCTCAATTGTAATGAAATTCAAAGAAGATGCCCACAGTTTATGCAAATCAAGGATCCACATCCCCCTGACAGCAGTTGCAAGGGACTCGTCTTTTTCCCAAAAGCTTTCTCTGTTCCTGAGAAGAAATGTACGGTGCCTTTCTGGGCCCTGTCGCTTGTTCATCTTGCCGCATGCCACAGACGGGAAGCTAAACAAAGGACTCTGCTGCTGTTCGGTTGCTTCTTTCCCCTTCTAGAAAGTGATGCAAGGCAGTTAGATGTTCCAGCTAGTCCAACAACGAGCAAAGGCTGGTGAGGGGCCCAGGCCGAAGGAAAAGCTTGGCCTTCGGAGAGGTCAAGTCTCAGCTGAAACTTGCCTTTCCCCGGGGACAATGGTTCCCTGTCAATCCTCTCTAAAAAGGGCTTGTTGTTTTGCTTATATTCTGCATTTCTCAGCTGGGGAAGGAAATTGGTCTCCGTGGTAGACTAATTGCATTAATGGTCCCACTGCCTGGCCCCTACCAGTGTCCTCACACTTTGCCCTGTAGCATTATAGAGCCTTCCGAGTCTTACTCTAAACTCAATTAGATTATATGATTTATTTTGGCCAGTGTGATGCAAGAAGAAGCTTAAAGAGTGCTCGCCCATTGAAGTCACTTCTGCAGCTCTCTGTGATGTCCCTGTGAGCCTGCTGGAGGGTGGAAGACGCGGCGGAGGGCCAAGCTCACCCAGCCAGGCCCTCCCTCAGTCAGCCAAGAGCCGGTGACACCCATTTATGTGATGAGCCCAGCCAAGACCAGGGGACTTCTTTACAGCCTACAATCACAAAGGCTCTGTTTCCCTGTGAATAATCTCTTTCCACCATCAGCCCAGACCTTCTGAACCACAATTGTGACTTGAATAATCTTCCTAATAGGAGAAAATACTCTCCTGGTGAGGAAGGCCTGTGGGAGGGACATCTCCCAAAGCCCTCTTTAATCACAGCTCCGCATTAGCCTTGCTAACTTGCTAAATGCAATAAAAAATAAACATGATTAAGTAAGTAATTAGGTATTCACCCAGTGTAGGTTAGTCCCCAATTGGACATATTGTTAAATGTGCTATTATAAGTTTTGATAGAGACAGTTTTGTTTCTCTTTGGAGAATTTTTCTTCATAAAAATTGAGATGATTCAAGAAACAGTATGTATTTAGGGCTATAGTTCCACAAATTGTTCTAAAAGAAGCAGATTGGAGATAAAATGAACTTCTTTTCAACCTGCTGACTCATCTTTATGGTAATAGTGAATTGTGTGACAGAATCCAATCTGTTATTTTTATAAGATAGCAACACTCATTAAGTTGTATGAAAAAAAAAGAGTTCTTAACTGGAAGGTTAAATTTATTTTTTATTTCTAATCCTTGAAATATAATCAGGTTGTATGAAAACAAATCCATGTGCATGCTTTTTATAAGAGATACACCCAAAACATATGGGCATTAAACATCTGAGTATAAAAACATGGGGAAAATATATAGCAAGTATGAACCAAGAGAAATCTGGTATAATTATATTAAATAAGTCAAAAAATACTTTAAAGTCAAAAACAAAGTTAGGGGTAGAAAGGGTCTTTGTATAATGAGAAAACTTTTAAAACAGGAAGCTAAACTTGTATACACATAACAAAATAGTCCCCACAAAAATATATTTCTGGTACACTAAAGACTTAATTTTCAAAGGCAAAGTAAAGTATTTGGAAGAATATACCTGTAAATTTGGAGAAGGAAGGCTATCTTAAGTCACAAAGTGCTAAACAAAAAAATTACATTTGACAAAATTAAAATTAATAACATTTTATCAAAGACAGTATAAAGAAAATAAAGATATGCCAAAAACTGGAAGAAGATAGTTGTAACCTATCATATCCAGTTTGTCAATCAAGGTGCAGCACAATGAATTGTTACATATTTGTACAGCAGAAAGTCAGACAGCCGTGAAAATAAAGTCTAGTTTTTACAACAAATGGATGAATTAAAAAATAAGAATACTACTGAGTGAAAAAAGCCAGTACCACAAAAACTATGTATAATATGATACCCTTTTAGTAAAATCAAAACTAAATAATACATTGTTTAAGACTGTATACACGGGAGACAAGCTAATCGTGATATAGCAGAGAGTGATAAAAACAAAATTCGGAATAATAGTTATTTCAGGAGTTGAGGGAAGACAGAGAAGGGAAACAGTGATTGCATCAATATTAATAATCACTTAAATAAACTGGGGGAAGTTTCATGAGCTCTAAGTGCTATGCTACATATTTTACATATATTTTACATATTCTCTTTTGTATGCATCAAACATTACATATTAAAAAAATAAAGTGAATCCAACTGGGTAAATGTTATTTGCAACTTATCAAAATTAAGTAAATTAAATTAAAAACAGTAAGAAGACAAAATGTTTCCAGAACTTTACATTTCAAAAGACTAGTCTTTGGAAAAATGAATTCGGTTAACAGTTTGGGTGGAAGCTCTGATAGGAAAAGTATAAAAGTAGGGAAAGAATAAGAAAGAGAGAAGGGAAGATACTCTATATTTTTGATATGATAAATCATGCACTTGGCATTATTTTTATCCCACCTGCTCCCCTGAAATGATAAGGGAGGGACTCAGTTGGATTAGATGCATTCTTGGCATTTGCTATTCTGAATGTATTTTCCATCTTGAAGTTACTGTGCGTGAAGCCAGGAGCAATTACTTTTCAAGTGGATCTACTGTCACCACCTTTCAAGGTGTCATTGTCCTGCTTTTCATCAGAACTGCTTGAGCCAGCTAGAGGTTCACATGCCAGGTATTACAAATAAATAGGGAATTGGAATGCTTTTCATCTGTAAATCAAGAAAATGCAAAATTGAGTTCTGAGTAAAGGGGCACCCCCCCCTTTACGAGAAAAGCGTGTATTTTAAGTGTTCTGTTGTGGTGCAAAGACTCCTATTGGCCCTCCAAATACCTTTCCTTCAAAAATGTCTCCTACTTTTCCAGTGAACTTTCTTCCTAAGAGAAACAATGGATTAACCATTTGCCAGTGGCTTTTTTTTTTTTTTCCTTCCTGGCAGTTCTGATGAATAACTAGTCCAGAGCTTGATTTACTAGATCTTATAGCAGGTCGGTTGTGCCCATGAGGACAACCAGTATGGACTGATGGCTGCTCAGCCAGGTGGTGCTCAGGTACGTAGGTGCCTGAGTGCTGACACACAGAATTGCTTTGATTCATTTGCCCAAAGAAAATTCAAATGACTTTTGGGTAACTTACTTGTTTAGAAATGATGGACCTTTTTACCTCACCTCTATCTTGACCCAAGCAAATCTGGCCTCAAGGGTAATTTTTTTGGTATTATACATATTAAAGTGTACAACTTGATGATTTGATATACATATACAGGGTAGGGCAAATGTAGGTTTACAGGAGTTCAGATGGAAAATTAATTAAATAATAAATGATAACATGAGAATAAACTGTTTTGGGCACTCTCAACTGTAAACCGACTTTTGCCCCACCCTGTACATTGTGCAGTAATCACCACAAGAAAGCTATTTAACATCTCCATCACTTCATACATCACTTTGTGTGTGTGTGTGTGTGTGTGTGTGCTGGTGGTGGTAACAACACTTAGGATTAACCTTCTTTGCAAATTTCAAATACACAGTACTGTTACCTGGAGTCACCATGCTACGCATTAGGACCCCAGAACTTACTGGTCTTGCAAAACTGAAACTTGCCCAGCATCTCCCCATTTTCTCCTTCCTCCAGCCCCCGGTAAACACCATTCTACCTTCTGCTTCCATGAGTTTGGCTATTTTAGATTCCATATATAAGTAAGACCGTATAATGTTTGTCTTTCTGTCTTATCACATACGTAGTTTGCAAATACTTTCTCCCACTCTGGCTTATTTCAGAACACTGTCCTCTAGGTCCATCCGTGTTGTCACAAATGCATATTGTCCTTTTTAAAGGCTGAGTAATATTCTATTGTTTGTATATACCAAATTTTCTTTCCATTCAACCATCAATGGACATTAGTTTGTTCGCAGACCTTGGTTATTGTGAGTAATGCTGCAGTAAACAGAGGAGTGCAGGTATTCTTTGAGATGCTGATTTCATCTCCTTTGGGTATATACTAAGAAGTGGGATTGCTGGATTATATGGAGCTTTATTTTGGATGGTTTGAGGAGCCTCCATACTATCTCCCATACAGGCTGTGCCAATTTATATTCCCACCAACACTGTACCAGGGTTCCCTTTTCTCCGTATCCTCACCAACACTTGTTATCTTTTGTTTTTTAAATAATAGTCCTCCTAACAGGTGTGAGGTGATATCTCATGGTGGGTTTGATTTGCATTTCCCTGATGATTAGTGATGCTGAGCACTTTTCTACATACCTCCTGGCCATTTACATCTTCATTGGAAAAATATCTATTCAGGTCCTTTGCCCATTTTTAAATCAGGTTATTGCTGTGTTTTGTTTTTTCTATTGAAGCGTACGATGAATTCCTTATATATTTTGGAAATTAACCACTTATCAGATATATGGTTTGCAAATACTTTCTCCTGTTCTGTAGTTTGCCTTTTCATTTTGTCAATTGCTTCCTTTGCTGTGCAGAAGATTTTTATTTTGATCTAGTTCTACTGTTTATTTTTGCTTATGTTGCCTGTGTTTTTGGTGTCATATCTAAAAATTCATTGTCAAGACCAATGTCAAGGAGCTATTCCTCAGGGGTATAACTCCATATGACACTAAAAAAATATCTTCACAGTCCTTAAAAATGCCAAATTCCTGGAAAGTCTCAAATAAAAAACTGTCTTCAATGCATCAGTTAGTTTCCATGAGAATTTAAAAACTTTAAGAAAATTACAATTCCATCTCCTTTGTGTATTTTAGGTGGGGTATAGTGTTCAAAGTGAGTGCATAAAAGAGACAATTCTTAAACCACACATATGCACTGTTGTGAAGTTAAGAATACATAACTAGCCTATTTTACACACACACGC